>NC_136072.1:883245071-884445071 GCF_964261635.1 Lissotriton helveticus | reverse complement strand
TGTCACAGAAAGCATCAAAGCTGAAGTAGGCAAGATACTGGAGTTGGGTGTCCTTGAACCCTCAGAGTGTCCCTGGGCCAGTCCAGATGTGTTAGTTCCAGACCTCATTCCCAGGGTGGAAAGAAAGAATTTAGGTTTTGTGTGGACCGGAGGGGCCTCAGTGCTCTCACAGAAACATCTGCACATCCAATTCCAAGAGCTGATGAGCTGATTGACAGGTTGGCGCCAGCCACATATCTGGGTACCATTGATCTGACATCAGGGAACTGCAGAGGGGTCTGGAACAAAAGAAAAATCCACACCAAATGGAAACTTCCAGTTCACTGTGATGCCCTTTGGTTTGAAGAATGCCCCTGCCACCTTACAGGTGTTAGTGAATACATTCCTTGCTGGATTGGAATCCTATAGTGCAACTTATCTTGATGATATTGCTGTCATTAGCTCAACCTAGCAGGATCACTCGATCCACCTCCAAAAGGTCCTGCAGACTCTGCAGAATGCAAGCCTCACTATCAAGGCAAGCATGTGCCACATAGGGAAGGGCAAGGTTTTATACTTGGCCACCTTATGGGTGGAGACAAAGTTCAGCCACTACGGCCCAAAATCTAGACCATTCTTGATTGGGAAGCTTCAACCAACCAGACCCAAGTCAGGGTATTCCTTGGCTTGACTGGGTACTAAAGGAGGTTAGTGCAGGCATATGGGTCAATTGTGGACCTCCTCACAGAACCGACAAAAAGGTTTAACTGGACAGTGAGCTGTCAAAAGGTTTTTGACACCTTGAAAGAAGCAATGTGCACAGCATCCTTTCTAAAAGCTTCAGATTACACCAAGCAGTTCATAGTGCAGACAGATGACTCTGAACATGGGATAGGAGCAGTTCTATCCCAGACCAATGGCAATGGCCATGACCAAGCTTTTACTTTTATAAGCAGGAGGCTCCTCCCCAGAGAGCAGTGTTGGAGTGCCATAGAGAGGGAAACCTTTGCTGTGGTTTGGTCCCTGAAGCAGCTGATACCATACCTGTTTGGGTCTCACTTCCTTGTCCGAACTGACCACATACCTCTTGATGGCTTATACAGATGAAAGAATAAATTCCCAAATTGTTAAGGTGGTCCTTTTCTACAGGATTGAACTTTACAGTGGAAGACAGACCTGGTACTGACCATGCTAATGCAGATGGCCTTTCCAGGTTCTTCCACTTAGATTCTCTAAGGAAATGAGAGTCTCATCTGCTTTTGTTTGAGGGATCTAATTGGAAAGTGCCTCTTTTTGCATGGTTAGCCCCCACTTTTTGTCTGATGCCTGATGTGATTTTGAACTGTAAGTGCACTGGGTCCCGGATAACCAGGTGCCCAGTGCCATACCTCTTTCCCATAACACTGCACCATGATTGGCACCAATTCAGCTACTCCTTTGTGTAAAATTTAAATGGTACCCCTTGTACCTAGGGCATAGGTACTAAAGATTGTCCTCTGAGGCTGCAGCATTGGCGTGGCCACCCCAGGGACCCCTCACCAAGGCTATATGTCTTGAGGTAGAGTAATCCGAAGAGTCAACATGGTGTACAGCCCTGCCATCAATACACTGCATAAGATATAGGTAAGTCACCCCTACTGCAGGCCTTTAGCCCTAAGGCACAGTGCACTTTACCTACGTGAGGGCATATCAGCATGAGCATATGTATCCCTACAATGGCCAGTCTACTCTGAGACATTGTAAGCACACAGGGAAGTCATAAGGAGCACATGGGCTGGATTCTTGTCAAGACGTGTTTCCTAGATCCATGGTGGCTTCACTGATTTTCAAGATGTTTGGTACGAAACATCTTTTCTTAATAAATTCTCACTGATGCTAGTGTTGGATGTCTTAATAAATTCACACCGGAGACCCTTTTAGAGATTGTTCTGAAAATCTGCCAAGCTCTGTGGTCCCTGACTTGTTTTTGCCAGTCTACACCACCAGACATGTTTCTGACCTCATGGGGTTAGAACCAGTGCTCTCAGAGGACAGAGACAAAGCCTGCTCTGGGCAGAGATGCCTCACACTTCCTACAGGACAGGATGGTGGGAAGCTTCAAAGGCATTGCTACCCTTGAAATACAACCCAGGAACCTCCAGATCATGAGGGAAGCCAAGCCCCCTTTCCTGCTCTACTTATACTTTAGAGTAAAAGGCAGAAAACTATTTAGATTAGGAGGAGGATCCCCACTTAGCCTAAATCACCCTTAGGGTGGTGCAGGCGATGTGACGCCCTCTCCTGAAATTCCACCATCTTTGGATGTTGGAGAAAGAACCTATCAGGGCTAGGGTAGTGCCACTTCCTATAAGAAGTAGTCACTAGAGGATGTATATACTAAACAGATAGGTAGTCCATTGTCTAATACCTGTCTCCCCTTGTAGTGCTCTTAAATTCAGTATTTAGGTGGCACCCAAGACCTGAAAGATTAAATTCGATGGACAAGAGAAGATCAGGGCAAAGAAGACCTGCTGCACGAGAACTGAAGCCCTACTACAGAAGGAAAAGGTGCCAATCCCTGCCTCCTGCCTCAAGGACTTGACAATCTCTGTCTTCCCGAACCTAAAAGGATTCCAAGAACCCAAGAGCACCTCCAGCCTTCAAGTAATCATCAGGAAGCTTCCTTGGAGTAATGGCATCACTCCCCTGCACACCGCAGGCAACAATCCAGTAAAGTCAAATTTGTCGACTTGCTGCTACCCGACAACTTCAACGCAGTACCAAAGCAACAAAAGGTACAACAGCCCGAAGGGTCAGATCTGTCTCCACACCAATTTTGAAACATCAAGATCTAATGGAGCCGCGCAGTACCAATATCCAGGGTATAGGACCTCCAATGGCAAATACCAGGAAGAAAAGTCCACACCGGACTCCCAAAATACCAGCAGCAACCACCTATCTAGGGATGTAGAGACACCTGAGCCCCACTTCCTGAGTACGCTCAGCTGTCCTGAGATAGCCTCTCCAAGTTGCCTACTGACTGCGAGGATCTTAAGACGCACAATGACCTGTTTCATCTGCACCTGGCCCCAGCAGTGACCAACCAGCTGTGCTTCCATGGCCCCCAAGCCCTTGCAGCCTCCTCCCTAATAAGAAACTCCATTGGACTTACCTGTAGGTCCTCCTGTAGAGTGTACTTTCAAGTGGCCCCCTTGGTCTTTGCGCCCCAGCTTCCAAGACCCTCAGAATTGATTTTATATGTATTTTTTGGCCTTTTCCACCATTGTTTCCAATGGTGAATAATTTCGCACAAAAGTGATATCTTTTTCAAACTTTCAAAAGTCATAACTCCAAAAGTACTTACCTTAAAATGTGTTCTTGGTCTTACAAATTGCATAAAAGTTGATATCAGTTTTATAAATCGTATTTAATCTTGAGTTTATGTTTCATGTATTGCCTTTCTGAGTATAACAAATGCTTAGCACTACCCTCTGATAATCCTATACTGCTCACCCACACTAACACAAAAAGAGCATTACAATTATCTCCTTTTACCTCTGTATACCATTTGGGATTCACTAGACTCTCTGCACAAAGCAGTGCATTTTAGCACACTATATTGAGAACCTGCTACATACACTCACACATTGATGTGCAAACCCATACAGCTACTCACACACCCACTCACAGATCTACACAGCCACTCACACACCGCTCACAAATAAACACAGTCAGTCACACATACACTCACACACCCAATTACACACCCACAGACCATTCAAACAGCCACTCACACACAAAGGTTACAGGGATGTTATAGTTGGGAAATAGCTTTAAAAACATAGAAATTCACTGAAAAAAACAAAGGTTACTGGAACGTTATGGTTAGGAAATAGCATAGCAAAACCTTAGAAATTCACTGAAAAAAACAGAGGTTACAGGAACATTATAGTTAAGTTCAGATTTTACATACACAAAGCCATAGAAATTTAGCAGTTATTGTTATAGTTATCTCAAGTAACTATAACTGGTGCCCTAAGATAGCGATAACTCACGCCCATTCCATGCACTGCTAATTACCCCACATATTACATCACTCATTACATCTTCTATGACATCATTGATAACATCATTGCAACATTTGCAGTGAAATTATCGATGAGAAAACTATGCAGGGTAGGGGCAAAAATGATATTTACCTTAAGGCACAAGTTATAGGTACCTCAGGGACCTAACTATAACATCCCTGTTAACTTTGTTTTTTCAGTGAATATATATATATATATATATATATTACCTACTGGCGGTCGCCAGTAGGTATGTATAGTTAGGATCGATTTCCATAGGGAAATCGCAACATTCTATTTGGAATAACTTTGGCGCCGGTTGAGGAATCAGCCTGAATTTTTCAGCAACTTTGCCTCGAGGCTCTCCGCTCCTTCACCAAAAGTTTGGGAGGGATTCGTCAAGCGGGGGCCGAGATAAAAGGGGGGTCCCAAAACGTGTTTTCCCCATGTTAATTTCCATAGGGCGGTCGGTCGCACTTTTAGCTCGAACGGCTGAATGGATTTTCACCAAACTTGGCAAAATTGTAGGGACTGGTAGCCCGATGTGCCTTTGCTATGTCTCAAGATATGTGCTCCAGAGTATTTTGAGTAATTTAGGTTCAAAAAAATTTATATATCTAGAGCCGCGCCCCGGTACGGGTACCGGGGAGCGATCCGGGCGCGCCATGTGACTTGCGCACGGCAAGCTGATTGGTTCTCGGGTGTCTGTAAACATTCGAAACAGTCCGCAGCGGCCGCCATCTTGTGTCTCGGTAGGATTGAGACACAAGAGGTGGCAAAAATCAAAGGGGGAAATGAGCAAAAGGGGGCAGGGTACACCCCCCCTGACCCCCTAGTTTTGATGTGGGGGCCATAAAAGGGTCCCACGGGTAAAAAAAAAAAGAAAAATTTCAAATTTCGCGGGGGGGGAGCGCCGGTACACGCACCGGGGAGCGTACCATGGAGATAAAAAATTACAGATTTTAAAAAAAAAAATAGCATTTTTTTATAAATTGGAGGTAGTTCTGAAAATAACTTTTTTTTTGTTTTTGTTGTTTTATATTTTTTTAGACTTTTTAAAACGATTTTATATTTTTTTGGGATTTTTTTCAGGGGAAAAACAAAAACAGGGATTCCAAAACTGCTCAACAGGAGCAAAAAAATGTGAAAATTTAGGGAGTGGCATGGCAGCGGTGTTGCTGTTTCTTTATGGCAATGAGTTCAACACTCTGCTCCCCATAGCAGAGCAGTTTGTCACACTCCGTGCACAGAAATTTGATGCCTGCAAACACCGGCTGTATGTTAGGGACCATTCTTCCACGGGGTGGTCCCGAAGGTGTTGCTCCACCAGTGGAGGTGCTGCCGCCATCTGTGGGTAAATTCCGTGCCAGCTCCCTGACACTCTCCCTGGCAAAGTTGTTTGGGTGTCTTCTTTTGACATGCTTGATTAAATTGGCATTTCCGAAGCTATATTTTTTTAGAGGATTGCCTCTGGATAAAGTACTGCCACATATTTTGCAGGTTACTTTTGGAGCATTGACTTTTTTTTGTCCTTCAGGGATGTCATAGAATTTCCAGATGAAATGGTCCTTTTTCTTGTGGTGAGGAGGGTCCTCATCCAAAAATCCGTCGGAATCACTGCTGGATGACTCCCTTGCAGCCATTGCTGTAGATCAGGAAAGCAGGAGATGAAGACAGTACACAGAACAGCTCTTGCTCTCTCCAAGTACAAAGCAATAGTGAGAGAAATGGGTGGGTTTCACACAATTTGGAAAAAAAAAAGTTCTGAACCAATGAAAAGTGTTATTTTAAAGTCACATGGCTTGACGCGCTTACGCTACGCGCCCTGGGCGCGTCCTGGGGCGTGTATCGTAAGCACAACGGGCGTTTACGTTGCGCGATCGTATGCACTTCCGCGGTGCGTCATAAGACGCATCTTGCGGCTACGCGATACGTGTCTTATGACGCAAGGCGTGGCGACTACGCGATACGTCACGATGTTGTTTTCGTTCGCGGCAATAGCGCTATCGGGACGCTCACCGGTACGCGCCGCAACATTGCGCTTACCCGTGCGTTCACCGGTCCGCGCCCCGGGAGCGCCCCGGGGTGAAAAAATAAATAAAAAAATGACATAATTATACAATATAAAATTCGCTTTAAAATGTATTATTTTTTATAACTATAAAGATTTGATATTAAAAAACCTATGAAATTCACTGAAAAAACCATAGGTTTCACCCCAGTTATAGTTAGGAATTAGCATTTAAAAACCCTATTAAATTCACTGAAAAAACCATAGGTTTTACACCTGTTATAGTTAGCTGGAAATTTTACTCGCATAAAACCATTGAAATTCCCACGTTATAGTTAGTTGGACTCACTATAACTTGCGCGTGCAATGCACTGCTGATGACGTCACATATTACATCACTCATGACATGGTCAGTGACATCACTCATGACATCACCGATGACACCATCCAGTAAATGTGTGTTTATCTGAGAAATAAATATGTGTTATATATGTATATGTAAAAGTTGATGGAAAAATAAATTAGTGTATAGATGTTTTTTTTTTTAAATTGATTGGTTAACTGACTTAATAAGTGTATCTTAGGCAATGCATATATTAGTGAGTACCGAGGCACAAGATGGCTGCCAACACTTCCTGGTTTGGAGTGTTGACGGACAGTTGACAGCCAATGAGCATGCAGCTCGTGCTCGGAAAGGTACGTGTACATACGCGTACGGTACGCGTACCTGTACGCGTGCTGCACGCGTACGGTAAGCTCCTCAAGATATATCTATGATTTTACTTTTGATTTTCCCAGGAACTACTGAACGGATTTACACCATTTAGCAAAAAGGGTGATCTGCGAACCGAACTCTACCTCTCTGCCAAATTTGGTGTAATTCCATTCAGCCGTTCGGGCTGTAGCCCCGGCTAAAGGTCCTATGGAAAATTGCATGGGGAAAACACGTTTTGGGAGCCCCCTTTTATCTCGGCCCTCGCTTGATGAATCAACCCCAAACTTTCAGGGAAGGAGCGGAGCAGGCCATCTTCTTGGAGAATTCCGCGAAGATTCGCCCACCGGCGCCAAAGTTATTCCAAATAGAATATAACTATAACTACCTACTGGCGACCGCCAGTTGGTAATAAATATATATATATATTCACTGAAAAAAACATAGGTTTCAGGAGTTATATAGTTAGGAATTAGCTTTTAAAAAACCTTTGAAATTCACTCAAAAAACTATAAGTTTTAGTGGTGTTATAGTTAGCTGGACATTTTACTCATACAAAACCATTGAAATTGCTCCTATATAGTTAGTTGTACTAACTATATTTCGCGCACCCGCAATCCACTGCTGATGATGTCACATATTAGATCATTCATGACATGGTCAGTGACATCACTGATGACATCTCAAATGACATCACTGATGACATCACTGAAGACATCATCCAGTGAATGTGGTTTGCTTCGTTATTTAAATATGCATTATATATATAGCAATTTGCATTGACGAATAAGTGGATATATATAAATAAATATTTGGATGGGGAATTTAGTAGCAGTGTAATTGACTGTTTACTTGACCAATTTATAATGTCTCACTAAATATAGTGGATAGTGACTAAACTGTGTGAATATCTGTATCACTTTGTCAGTTGTTGTGTAAACTGATTCTACAGTTGGTTACTAGCTATGTGAAAGTCTATATTAGTTATTGATTAGTTAACTGAGTATTTGTATGGGAGTGTGAAAGTGTGTGTGGTTCGGTGGGGGGGTGTGACTGTCCAAAGATGTGTGAATAGTTGATTCAGTAGATATATGAAGTTAAAACTACATGTTCTAACAGTTGTTTGGGTGAGTGAATATCTTTATGGGTGTGGTGATGAGCAAATATATTTCTCAATGGTACAGGTCCAACAAACTAGAAAAATAAAAGGCAGTGTATGTGTCAGTTGTTGTATATAAATAAGTATACATAAGACACAATGATTGTGTGAGTGACTGTATGGATAACTGTATACTTGTAATAATGATTTTATAATTCACTAAGTATGACTTACTATCTAAATGAATAGAAGAAGTGGTGTTTGTATAAGTGTTTTGCTAAGTAAATATGTAAGTATTATCCATTGTTGGCATAAGTGAGTAGGATGACTTCATATGTGAATAGGATGCGTGCTGTTGTTTAATGTCGATATAGATGTATAAGTATTTTTGATAGTGTTCTATTGTTCATTGACAGCATGTATGAGTGAATCCATAGGTAAGTGATTAGATGTGTGTATACATCTATGAATCACTGAGTGGATTTTTAGATACTTGTATTGCTGTGACAATGGATTTAAATATGATACTCTGTATTTTACAAAGAGTGATGAAAAATTGTAATAGTGTATGAAAAGGTGTATGTGATTGTCACGTGGATTATGTCATCAGTGATGTCATCAGTGATGTCATTTGAGATGTCATCAGTGATATCACTGACCATGTCATGAATGATCTAATATGTGACATCATCAGCAGTGGATTGCGGGTGCGCGAAATATAGTTAGTACAACTAACTATATAGGAGCAATTTCAATGGTTTTGTATGAGTAAAATGTCCAGCTAACTATAACACCACTAAAACTTATAGTTTTTTGAGTGAATTTAAAAGGTTTTTTAAAAGCTAATTCCTAACTATATAACTCCTGAAACCTATGGTTTTTTCAGTGAATTTCAAAGGTTTTTTAAATGCTAATTCCTAACTATATAAGGCCTGAAACCTATGTTTTTTTCAGTGAATTTGCAAGGTTTTTTAAATGCAAATTCCTAACTATATAAGGCCTGAAACCTATGGTTTTTTCAGTGACTTTCAAAGGTTTTTTAAATGCTAATTCCTAACTATATAAGGCCTGAAACCTATGGTTTTTTCAGTGAATTTGCAAGGTTTTTTAAAATGCTAATTCCTAACTATATAAGGCCTGAAACCTATGTTTTTTTCAGTGAATTACAAAGGTTTTTTAAATGCTAATTCCTAACTATATAAGGCCTGAAACCTATGGTTTTTTCAGTGAATTTGCAAGGTTTTTTAAATGCTAATTCCTAACTATATAAGGCCTGAAACCTATGGTTTTTTCATTGAATTCGCAAGGTTTTTTAAATGCTAATTCTATTAGCGGGTAAAGTTTTTATATACTAAAACGTTTTTTAAATCTCAAATGCCTGCTTTGCTTACAGAGTTTTTAAGCACAGGCTCTTTTGTCTCTGGTTGCCCTCTTGGGAGACTGCATATCAGAATTATTTTCATGAAATATAAGAGGATTTGAGAAGTCACTCAAAATGTGCCCTAATTTTTCTTTCTTCAGCACTAATCATAATTTCTATGGCAAAATGAACCCCCTCATTTTGTTCCTTTGCAAATTAAATGTTTTAAGTGTTAACACTTTAATCCTATCAAGATGTCTTCAGGTGTGCCATACTTTTGTCATAAGTAAGACTGTTAGCGCTCTAGTTGTTCTTTAGAACACTCTGGGACATTCTGTCATTGGGCTATAGTTGGGCTACATCTGGCTGATATTTGGGCTACATTTGTTTTTTTTGTCTCTGGTGGCCATCTTTGGGCTACATTGGGCTACATTGGGCTACATTTGGGCTCTAACATATATATACCCCAATGTAGCCCAATATATAGTTTTTCAAAGTTAATTTTCGTAAAAACCACTGGAGCACATATCTTGAGACATAGCAAAGGCACATCGGGCTACCAGTCCCTACAATTTTGCCAAGTTTGGTGGAAAACCATTCAGCCGTTCGGGCTAAAAGTGAGTCCAACCGCCCTATGGAAATTAACATGGGGAAAACACGTTTTGGGACCCCCCTTTTATTTCGGCCCCCGCTTGACGAATCCCCCCCAAACTTTCAGGGACGGACCGGAGCGCCGCGCGGCAAAGTTAAGAAAAATTTCAGGAAGATTCCTCAATCGGCGCCAAAGTTATTCCCAATAGAATGTTGCGATTTCCCTATGGAAAACAATCCTAACTATATATATATATCTATATATATATATATATTTTGTATTCCAAAATGCCCTGCAGCAAAGAAGCACACGACAGCAGCAGGTATGTAAACATCCTTTTATTTCCTGCTTGAAGGTAGCATTTCATCCGTCTTTTTTCAACCTTCCACCAACGCGTTTCAAAGCTGTCCGCTCCTTCCTCTGGGTGTGATGGCTGTTTGCAGTATATTTCCGGCTTACTCACAGTCTCATCAATTCATCTCTTTAGTAGTTCCGCTTGGTAGCGCGATTTCATCTCCGCTTGGTAGCGCGATTTCATTGCTGTGCATCATGGGACTTGTGGTTATTTTCTTGCCGATTTTCACCTACAGTGGATTCTGCTGATTAGCCATTCATTGCAAGGTACACAGTGATTAGTGAGTTCACTGCGTCATAAGGCACTCCAGTGCGCCCCGGTATGATTTGCTGCCCTTCAATAATCAATGCACTGCTGTGCCGTCCTTTCAGCGTGAAACAGTTCCTGCTGTGACAGCCCCACACTCCAACGGCTCCCTCCTCACTTGCCAGGTGGTGCTCCTTTCACGACCGTGAACGTATATATATATATATATATATATATATATATATATATATATATATAAATATATATATATTACCTACTGGCAGTCGCCAGTAGGTAGTTATAGTTAGGATTGTTTTCCATAGGAAATCCGTAACATTCTATTGGGAATAACTTTGGCGCCGGTGGACAAATCTTCGCGAATTTCTCAAAGAAGATGGCCCGCTCTGTTCTGCTCCTTCCCTGAAAGTTTGGGGGGGGATTCGTGAAGCGAGGGCCGAGATATTTGGGGGGTCCTAATTCCCATGTTAATGTCCATAGGGCGGTTGGGCTCACTTTTAGCCCGAACGGCTGAATAGATTTCCACCAAACTTGGCAAAATTGTTGGGACTGGTAGCCCGATGTGCCTTTGCTATGTCTCAAGATATGTGCTCCAGTGGATTTTGAGTAATTTAGGTTCAAAAAAATATATATATCTATAAGCGCGCCCCGGTATGCGCACCGGGGCGCGTATCAGTGTGTAACGCGAGTTTGTGTGCGGAAAGGTGATTGGCTCTCGGGTGTCTGTGAACATTCCAAACAGACCGGAGCGGCCGCCATCTTGTGTCTCGGTAGCATTGAGTTGGCAAAAACAAAGGGGGAAATTACTAAAAGGGGGTAGGGTAGACCCCCCCTGACCCCCTAGGTTTGATGTGGGGGCCATAAAAGGGCGGGGAGCATACCGGGGAGCGTACCATGGGGAAAACCCAGTGAAACAGTAAAATAATAATTTAAAGTGATTAGAGGTAGGGTAGCTCTGAATAGAGTTGTTGTGTTGTGTGGGTGATTTAAGTACCAACATGTAGGTACCAATGCAGAGTCTTAAATTCAATGTACACCGTCTCCTCTGTAGATATCTTGCATGTTGTTACAGAAGTTATTGTGGTATATTGAACCCATTCCATAGTCTCTCATGTAAGCAGAAACAGATTTATTCACATGTTTCCGTGCTTTCTCAAATTGTGGACAAAATTGGTTTGACCACTTCCATTTCAGTCTTTGGCATATATTGGAATATACCAAGGCAGTTTGTGGAAAAAGTGTCATCAATTGCCCAAAGGTGTCCTTTAAAAGCATTTCCAGACCTACCCCAGTCAAAGTGCCTAGGTCATTTCCACCACAGTGCAAAATTATGAGGCCAGGGTGTGGCAGATGGGAAAAGGTTTTCACCAATGGTATCAATTGATGACATCTCAATCCTCTTTGGCCAATCCACTTGATGTCCACATTTGGTAAATCAAGGTTGTGAAAATTTCTGATAGCTGCATACCTTTGAGCCCAGTGAATGTAGCTATGTCCAATAATCCAGACAGAATACATGGTGAGAGGAGGTTCTGGTGCAGTCAGATGAAGTGTGGGAATGATATGGCAGTTGGAACAGTAGGAGTTTGCAAAAAAAAAACTGTGGAGTTTCAGTGCTCTTGAATCACAAGCAATGATTGGTGGATTCAGATAGTTAAAAACTGAAAGATAGGGTGCATGGTTCTGTTCTGTGAAAGAAGTAATTTGAATGGTTAAGAAAAAATCATTTAAAGAAACATTGCACCTGATAAGCTGGTGTATTGAGAGGTCAACGATCCTTGCTAAGTTAATTTGCAACATTGTAGAATAAACTTTTAAACCTGAGAGGTCAGTGAGGAGGGAGTTGCTATGGTAACAGGTAGAAAGGGCTGGGGGGGGAAGGGTGTTGGTTTGAAAATAGAGAGGGAAGAGTTTTGATTGGTTAATATGAGGGATATGTGTGTAGAATTAGAGATGTTCTGTGCCATTCATGGTTACAGTGCCTGGAGTACATACCTTTTGCTCTGCTAAAGAAATATTGGTGTGTGTATCTGACACTGTTCTCAATCTCCCAAAGCATTTGTAAAGGTGAGTAATGATTATGTAAATGTATTTTGAGAAATAGTGAGTTTTCAGTACTGAAATGGAATGCTTGTACATAGGACCTGTGCTCTGTTTTTAAAATGTTATTCAAAAAACGATTTTGGGGCAAATCAATGGCTTTTACATTTTTGAGAAGGAATAAATAGTGTCTGCATGATTACATAAATATATTTGAACCTTTCACAATCATGTCACTTGTGTTACCTCAGATTAGGAAGCACACTGAAGTTCTTTGCTGTTGGTTTGTGTCATGCTTTTTGATAATGCTTGGTATCAACGTTTGCAAGATAGAGGATTTGTATTTTGTGAAATAGTGAGGTTTCAGTAGTGAAATTGAATGCTTGTACATAGGACCTGCGCTCTGTTTCTAAAATGTTATTCAAAAAACGATTTTGGGGTAAATCAATGGCTTTTATATTTTTGAGAAGGAATAAATAGTGTCTGCATGATTAAATAAATATATTTGAACCTTTCACAATGATGTCACCTGTGTTGCCTCAGATTAGGAAGCACATTGAGCTTCTTTGCTGTTGGTTTGTGTCATGTTTTTTGATAATGCTTGTTATCAACATTTGCAAGATAGAGGATTTGTATTTTGTGAAATAGTGAGGTTTCAGTAGTGAAATTGAATGCTTGTACATAGGACCTGCGCTCTGTTTCTAAAATGTTATTCAAAAAACGATTTTGGGGCAAATCAATGGTTTTTACATTTTTGAGAAGAAATAAATAGTGTCTGCATGATTAAAGAAATATACTTGAACCTTTCACAACGATGTCACCTCTGTTATCCCAAATTAGGAAGCAGATTGAGCATTTTTCTTGTTGAATTGTGTCATGGTTTTCAATAATGCTTGGTTGCAATGTTTGCAAGAGAGAGGATTTGTATTTTGTTAAACAGTGAGGTTTCAGTAGTGAAATTGAATGCTTGTACATAGGACCTGAGCTCTGTTTCTAAAATGTTATTTTAAAAACGATTTTGGGGCAAATCAATGGCTTTTACATTTTTGAGAAGGAATAAATAGTGTCTGCAAGATTAAATAAATACATTTGAACCTTTTACAATTATGTCACTTGTGTTTCCTCACATTAGGAAGTAGATTGTGCACATGAGGTGGAGTTGAGGCCTGTGTCCATGAGTGCAGTGAAGAGGACTCACCTCCTCTGACTCTTGGACAAGCCTTACCTCACCTGTGCCCCTTGGACAGGCCTCAATATATTGGGTATAATTGATGGTACCAGGGTGTAGATGAGATGAGGCGTGTCCAGGGGTGTAGATGAGCTGAGGCCTGTCTAGGGGTGGAGATAAGTTGAGGTGTATTCAGGGTTGCAGATGAGGTGAGGATTGTCCAGGGGGGCAGAGGAGGTGATGCCTGTGTTGAAGAGTGTAGTGCAAGAGAGGTCTGTCCAGGGGTGCAAAGGAGGTGAGGGGTGTGTCTAAGAGTGCAGTGGGGGATAGGCTTCATGAAGTCCAGTCCAGTGTACTCTTAGACACAGGCGTCACCACCTATGCTCTCCAGGAGAGGGCTCTCTCTCACTACAGTCTTGAACACAGGTGTCACCTCCTCTGTACCTCTGGACAATCCTTAACTCATCTGCAACCCTAAATCGCTTTTTAAAGAGGCCTAAAAGTGACATCATTGTGAAAGGTTCTAAAATATTTATTTAATCATGCAGACACTATTTATTCCTTCTAAAAAAATTAAAAGCCATTCATTTGCCCTTTAATTGTTTTATATTAACATTAAGAAAACTGAGTACAGGTTATATGTACAAGCTTTCCATTTCACTACTGAAACCTCAGTTTTTTACAAAATACAATTCTTCTATGCAGCAGAAAATTATAACGAAACATTAAGGAAAAAAATAACAGAAAGCAAGAATAAAAAAACACAATGTGATTCCTAATATGAGGAAACACACCTGACATGATTGCAAAAGGTGCAGAGGAGGTGAGGAAAGTCAAAATGGCTTTCATGATTGTGAAATTTGCTGAGGAGATGAGGCCTGTGTCTAAGAGTGCAGTGGGG
Organism: Lissotriton helveticus; assembly: GCF_964261635.1. Taxonomy (NCBI): domain Eukaryota; kingdom Metazoa; phylum Chordata; class Amphibia; order Caudata; family Salamandridae; genus Lissotriton; species Lissotriton helveticus. The sequence goes on along the minus strand of NC_136072.1, from coordinate 884,430,544 downwards.
GAGAGGCTTTATGAAGTCCTGTCCACTGCACCCTTGGACACAGGCCTCACCTTTTGTGCTCCCCTGGACAGGCTTCACCTCATCTGCACTCCTGGTTAGGCCTCACAATCTTTTTTTAGAATAACATTTGAAAAACAGAGAAAAGGTCATATGTATAAGCTTTTCATGACACTACTGAAACCTCGCTCATTTATAAAATACAATTCCTTTATGCACCAAGGTTTCTTTACCAAGTATTATCAAGAATGTATAAGTCTCTCTTATATTCTCTTCCTGACTTACTCTATTTTTCCATCAGTCCCCTTCTAACACCCTCTCTCTGACTCATTCCTTTTTACATCCTGACTCTGGGTTACACTCTCTTACACTTTCTCTTTGACTTACTTTCTCTTACACCCTGTCTCTGATTTATTCCCTTTCTCTCATTACTCCTTGTTACATCCTCTCTCTGATTTAGTTCCTCTTACACCCTCTCTCAAACTTAGTCTCTCTCTCTACCTTTTTCAGCATCTCTCTGTTTTAGTCTCTTTTACATCCTGTCCTCTTCTAACACCCTCTCTCTGTCTTACATCCTCTTACACCCTCTCTCTGTCTTACACCCTGTTATATCCTTTTTCTAACTTATTCCCTATGTCCATTTCTTTGACTGACTCCCTCTCCTTATCACATCCTTTTTCTGTCTTACAACATATTATACACTCTTTCTGTCTTACTCCTTCTCTATGTTTTACTCCCTCTACCTGTTTCTTTGTCTGACCCTCTCTGTCTTTTTGTGTTAGTTCCTCTAGCTCTTTTTCTCTGTCTTAATCCTAGTTACATAGTTGTTGTGATATAAACTTAGATATGTTGTAAAGTAGTGTTTTTATCGTTTTGCTTATTGTCATTGCGTTGTTCTTTGCTAATAGTGGTCTAAAATTTTATTTTTTTCTTTAACACAGATTCAAATCAAGATTTGCATAGTAAAGAAATATGCCCTCAAGGCAGAGGAGAAGAAAAGATGTCAAGCGGAAAAATTCAAAAACTGCAACGGAATTAAAGCACTCCTCTACAACAAATACTTTAAAAGACAGGAAAAAAGCTCCTGGTAAGACAACTAAGTCTTTCTTTCGGAACATATGTAGATAAAAAAAAAAGTTGATGAGAATGTGAATAAACAGAAGGAGAGAGCAAATTTGAAGAGCAAGGAGAGTTACTACTGCAGCAGGAGAGAATAATATGTATAGGAATAGAAGGCAAAACCAATTTAGGGACATTCGGACGTCGCAGAGCAGCAGTCCGTCCTAGCTCTGCTGACCCACCCTACTCGTCTGTATTTCTTCCAGAGAGAATGGAGAATCAGACCGTGAATCGAGCGCTATAATGTCGCTCAGGAAAGCCAAAAACTGAACTGGGTACCTCGCGGTTTGAGGGTTTGCTCATCTGTCCTACGGCTCTCAATCAGGACGGCCCGGAGGTTCGGAGTGATTGCAGGATAAGCCTGCGACGAATGCCAATGCTGTGGCCTGCGTTGCTACAGCGCCCCTTCCAGCTTGCTCAGCTCGCTCGATACGCGATACCGCGTCTGGTTCATGACTCGGTGCGCGGCTGGTCAGGCCTGAGGCTGAGGGTTCGGCTGGGTCTACAGCTCCCTTTTCCGACGCGAAGCACCAAGCGCTTGGAGTTAGTGACAATAAGGAGTATGGCTCCCAAAAACCAACCAAGATCCACACGGGCAACCAAGGCAGCAATGGCAGAATCGGGGCCGATTTCTGTGGCATCTGGCATCCCTGCTGCTGTGCCTGCCGTGCCTGCTTCCACTCTGGCAACTTCACTGGCTGTGGGCCTTTCCATTGTTTCCAACAGCGTTATCACCTCAGCCATGACCCCAGTAGTGATACCAGCAGCCCCAGTGAAACCTCCTGTTGGGGGGTCAGCATCAAACAGGCAAGTTCTCTGCCCACCTATTTTTACTACACCTGAAATAATTGATTCTGCTTCACTAAATACAACTAATATGCTGAATGCAGACAGTGAAAATGGCGGTGTGGACAGTACTGGGGTATACTCAAAACCGCCAGTTAAGAACAATACTAATTTTACTAAACCTATTGAAGCTGATGGTAATACTGACAGTTCAGGTAACAATAGGATTAATGGTAATGCTGACTCCGGGACTCATGTCGCTAATGTGGTTGCTATATCTAAAAGTCTAACTTCGGAATATCCGGATGAACGGAGTCTTACTGCAGTTAAGGACAGAGAGGTATTGGCTTGTGAACCAGGGGGTCTCGAGAATTTGACGATTGTCGGCGGTTTGAGCGCTTCTATTCCCCTAGAAGGGGGGGGTCGAAGAATCTGAGAGGGACGGCTCGAATGAGGAATATGAAGAGACAGATGACGCTGATGAAGAAGGAATGGATAACTCTGTTACTGGTACTGGTACTGTTCTGGATACTGCCAAACCTCGGGTTAGCCGAAAGGCTAAAACAAAACTGAGAGTCAAAATGAAGACAAAGAGCAAGAAAGGGAAAATGGGTATAACGGAGGGCTTGCCAGTGAACATCATTGTTCCCGCCTCCAAAAAGACTCTCCTCATCGATAAAAGCCCCCTGAGGAAATGGATAAAGGCTAAAGGGCTAGTAAAGAGCATGACCCTACGTCTATCAGGTACTAGTCCACCAATACCTGAAACTGAGAAAAGTTGCTCCGATCCTAGCTTGCTCCCACTAGTGTTGGTGGTTGACCCAGTGCCTCCTTCTGAAGACTTCAACCTGGCTCTGTCAAAGCCATCACCAGTACCTCCAGATCCAACTCCAAAAATTGTTACGGCCTCTGCTTCTTCCTCGGATTTATCGGATTATCCAGCTGGTTCATCGGCGCTTGTATCCCCGGACTTAGCAACATCATCTGATCTGATTCCACCTCAACTTGACATCTCTGGAGAGCAAAATTCTTTTTCTTCTTCTTTGGATATTATTTTGCAAACCCTAACCAGTCATAGAAGTGAAGCGCAAGAGCACTTTCTGCAACTTCGAGAGGACAACACCAAACTACAAAGCTCATTAGCGGAGATGACCGCCAAACTAGGAGGGATTTCCCAGGACATCGAAGACCTCCAACAGAGGGTTGTTAACGTCGAAGAGGGAACTGCACGGATGGAATCCTCTTTATCTCAGCATGATGAACAGATAATTGCCCTGCAACTTAAGGTGGAGGATTTGGAGAATCGCCAAAGGCGATCCAATCTAAGACTCTTTGGTATTCCCGAGGGTTCAGAAGGCTCAGACGCTAGGGTGTTCATAGTTAAACTATTACAAAGAGCTTTCCCTGACCTAGCTGACTGGGATTGGGATTCCCAGGCTCAAAGGGCACATCGTCTCCCCCTAGTACAGAGAAATAGGGAGAATACATTTCCTAGACCTTTCTTACTTTGTTTCGGTAATTTTCTTTTAAGACAAGCTGTCTCTCTGAAAGCACGCCCTAACTCCCCTGTCGCTTTTGAGAATATGTCTTTATTCACACGCTCTGATTTGAGCAAAGCTACTATGGATAGGAGGTGGAAATTAAAGAAATTTATCGATCCTTTTAAATCCGCTGGAGCGCAAGTGTTCTTACAAGAATCTGCCCGCCTTAAAATTATTAAAGGAGGTCACACCTATTTCTTGTCTGATGAGAAGGAAGCAGAAAGTGCACTATCTAAACTTGGTTAAGGGCTATGTCCGTAATCTGTGAGGCACCAGTTCAGGCTTGGTTTTACTTCTTTTTTTTTTCCCCTTCTTCTCTCTCTCACTTCTCTCTTCTCTTTTCTACTCTTCCCTTCAGGAAGACATGGGGTGGTTAGGTAGTCCTAGGGCTGCTCCTCTCAGCGCTGCCTTTCCAACGGCAGCAGATGCGGGGGGTTTTCCTTCGCGAGGGATAGGGGGGTGGAGGGTGGGAGGAGCCTCTCCGAAGCTAGGTAGGTGTGGGGGGGAATTAAATGATAAAAATAACAGCACAAGTGGGGCTTTTTGGGTAATGGACCAAGATGAAGGGAAAGAGTCGTTCTGGGTCTTCTTTTTTGTGCAGAATAGTAAATTTGGTTTAATTTATGTGCAAAAATGTATAAATTAAAATGTTTAGCCTGGAATGTTTCGGGTCTTAATAGCAAGAACAAAAGACGCCTGGTTTCTGAAGAAATTAGACTTTATGACCCACAGTTAGTCTTTTTATCTGAGTCTCATATTGCTTATAAAGATAGGAAGCTACTAAACAATTTGGGTTATGACACTATAGTTTGTTCTACCCAACAAACACTAACTAGAGGCGTTGCTATCCTTAAGGATAAAAGATTTAGAATTGATACACATAAAACTGCTACAGATAAAAATGGCCGGTGGGCCATCGCACAAATATCTTTTGGGAATAGAAAGTATTTGCTTTGTCTTGTTTACGGATCAAATTTTGACGATGATTCTGTTTTTGACCAACTTAATGTAGAGCTTTTAGGGTGGGAAGGGGAGCTCATTATTATGGGGGATTTTAATTGTATAATGAGTCATCATTTAGACACTACTATGCGTATGCATAAAGTTTGTGCCGCAATTCTGGATATTAGTCGGATACACAATGTTAAAGATATATGGCGTACTATTTATCCAAACATACCAGGCTATACGTATTACTCAGCACCCCATAAATTTTGCTCTCGTATTGATATGGCCTGGGCCACGGATAACATAATACAATCTAGCTCTATGCAGATTGGCCCCCGGAGTTCCTCGGACCATAATCCAATCCTATTGATATTTAATAACCCCCAAGCTCAAAAGGCTCCAAGAAGTTTCTCTTGCCCCCGTTATCTATTTTCTGACCCAGATTACATTTCACAGCTTAAATCACATCTAAGGGAATTTATCGAAATTAATCTTCACTCTGCATCCTATATAATTGTGTGGGACGCTCTGAAAGCTAGTATTAGGGGATTCACTCAGCAATATATTTTTAAACAGAATTCGGTACGACGAAATACTAATGCCAAATTGATTTCTAATGTCTTAGCTCAAGAATTACTTCTGGCTGAAGCTGTACGAACTGGCTCCTCTAATTTAGTTGAATTGGGATTGACACTCGGAACTTATAGATCAAACCTAAAAACAATATTTTTTGAAAAAAGCAGTGCCAAATTACACAAATTAAAAATTTCTCAATATGAAGGGGGGGATAAAATTGGGAAAATACTGGCCTATAAAGTGGCAGATGACAGAGCACAGACCCTAATAAAGAGCATCAAGGGTCCTAATAACACTAAATATAATCAACCAGCTGAGATTCTGGCCCAATTTGTTGAATTCTATAAAATCTTATACACTCCTGAGCATAAACCTAGCTCACTGGATATTTTAGATTATTTACATATTAACATTAAGGATAAACACAATATTCAAGGATTGGACCAACTATCAGAAGAGATTACTTTCCTCGAGATTAGACAAGATATATTATCTCTGCCATCAGGCAAAGCAGCGGGGGAAGATACTCTCCCAATCGAACTCTACAGAATATGCATGGAGGAACTAATTCCCCTTTTCTCCCGGGTAGTCCAATCTATTGGGGCTACTGGGCAGGCCCCCCAATCATGGAATATAGCCAAAATGTTTAAAAAAAAAAAAAAAGATAAACCAGCAGATGATTGTGGGTCCTATAGACCCATCTCACTTATTAACACTGATGCCAAGGTCTTTGTTAAGATCTTGGCAAGTAGACTGGCTCCGTTTATACCAAAGATTGTTAATTTACAACAGCATGGATTTGTATCGGGTAGGGACACAACGACCCACATTAATACAGCTATTACCATTTTTGACATGGCTGAGATAGAATCCACCCCACTCGGCAAGATTTTATTAGACGCTGAAAAAGCCTTTGACCGAGTGGGGTGGGACTATTTCTGGGCGGTAATGTCCTTTTTGGGATTTAAGGGTCAATTAATCAGATGGATAAGATCGCTATACGATAGACCCACTGCCAGTATAAGTTACGCCGGTCTGTCCTCATCTATTTTCTCTATTTCTCGCGGCACCAGGCAGGGGTGTCCGTTATCACCCCTACTGTTCGCCCTCTCAATGGAACCTTTTTTGTCTGCTCTTCAGTCTCAGGCTCAAATAATCCCATATAGACTGGACCACATATGTTAAAAATTACTGCTTACGTGGATGATATTGCCATATACTCAACTAATGTTATAGAAGCACTGGCGGGTATAACCCTTGAGGCTGACAGATTTAGTGCTGTTTCAGGCTATAGACTTAACATAAACAAAACACAAATAGTTGTCAACTATAAATTACCGACCTCGATTTCTGGAATCTGCAAAGCCGCCAATTACCTAGGGGTTAAAATATCTGCTAAGATCGGCGATATTATCACGGTAAACTACGATGCTCTAGTGAAATCTACAGCTCTGTTATTTAAAAAATGGCATAAATTACCCTTAAATATTATAAGCAGAATCAATCTGATAAAAATGAAAGTATTACCGAAGTTTCTTTATCTTTTTCGATCTATACCGCTGGCTTTAAATAATTCTTTTTTCAAGAAGCTCGATGGTATGTTCAGAAGCTTCATTTGGGGCTATAGGAAAGCACGCAGATCTCTACTGCTACTTAAAGGCTCTCTAGACTCAGGAGGACTTAACTTTCCAGACTTTAAGTTATATTTTTGGGCCACTTTTATTGGTCGTTTACGATCTTTGCTTAATCCAGAAATGCAACTTTTCTATCATACTATTTTGTTAAAATCAGACGCCAGAATGTTTTTGCTAAGATTGAACGACCCTAATTATTTTAAGAGGGTTAGATTCAAGACTGCAAGGGATATCGCTAAAATATGGTTTAACATTTCGTACTTCTGTAAAACCTCCTTTTTTTACCCTAAATTAGCGCTCTGGGGAAACCCGGGTCTTCCAGGGATTCTTAACGATGGTCAAGCAAAATTATTGGCCAACTTTGGGATTGCTACACTAGGGGATCTCTATGGAGCTCAGGGCTTTCTAGATTTCGCAGCACTTAAAAAACTATATAAATTAACTGAGGGAATTAGGTTTAAATATATGCAGATTTATGACTATCTGATACGCAAGATGAAAATCTTGGAGGTTGTAGATTCGGATATATGGAATCACTTACACTCATCCAAAACAAAATCCTTGATCAGTGAAGGGTACAGATGTTTTGTTTCATATAAGATTGATGACTGCTCTAAACTGGCGGAGAAATGGAGCTCGAAACTGAGCCTTCCGATTAACTCCAATCAGATCACTCACTCTCTTTCAAACCTAAATAAATTGGTCCAGTCATCAAATCTAAGATTGCAACAATTTAAAACAACATGTATGCTATATTATACCCCTGAAACGATTCTTAAATGGTCGGCAAATACCCCAACTAGTGACCGTACTAAATGTCCTAAATGTGATCTGGTAGGGGCCAATTTAGAGCACATGTTGTTTTCTTGCTCCGTTCTAGACGAATTTTGGTCTGCATTTGATCAAGTTCTGAAACTTGAATTGGTTAGACCACCTTTTCTTTCACCTCCTCTAATCTTATTAGATATACACAATGTTTTTCTCCCTCAACAGTCCCTAATCACTATTTTATTATCTTGTGCAAAATTGACCATCGCTCGTGCTTGGATCTCCCCTCAACCTCCACATATATTGGAATGGAGGGCCTTGGTCAATGAAATTTATAACATGGAGGCGGCGTTGGCTAGGCTTAGAAGGGTTCGTTCTTTATGCAAATTTGAAAAAATTTGGGGTAACTTTATTTAGATTGTTAAAACATTGCTAATTCTTCAGAGTTATAAATCAGTATGTTATTTTGGCGTCTTCTGTAACATCTCCCTTTTTTTTTTTTTCAATTTATTATTATATATATATATTTTTTTATGAATGTAATGTGACACCGAAAGAATCTCTAATATTCGTATTCTGCTATATTATGTTTAAGACGACTCTTTCCTCATATGACATGATTTGTCTTGTATACGTTTATTTTTATTCTTCCACCTGTCTTGCTGTTAATAAAAATATTTTTAAAAAAAACATTAAGAAAGGTAAACAGAGAGCTGCTTTTTACAAGAAAGAGAAAAATATAGAGGAAATTGTTGATCAGGCTTTTGAAGTTAAGAAAAAATTATTTATTTTAGTAATCAATAGAATTAGGACACTTAACAAGACAATTGATGTTTTCAAATCAAAGAGTAGATGCAAAAGAGTAATTAATTGGACTAATTTTTGTAAAGTTTTTTCTGGAGAATGAATGCATAGTTCAAGTTGTGAGCCATTTTTTAATGAGGAGAGTTACTTCCAGGAGAATGATTTGGTGCATGCAGTTGACACCAGTGGTCGAGCATATGAGGTGAAAGACGGTTGTCCGATTGAAAAAGAGAAACTTGTGCCTAGAAAGGCAGAAGAGGTGTTAACTGATGAAGTTTTAGGGAGACGTACTAAGGGTCCAGTGTACACTTGCAAGTGTAGTAGTATTTGTAGTGTGCGACAGGAATCAATCGATTTGCTTCGTAATTTCTTACGTACATATAGTAAGAAAAGTCTAAAACAGAAAATGAAGATGTTGCAAGACTTAGATCCTTGCAGAGTGAGAGAAAACACAGGTTTGCAAGGCCATTCACTGGCTTGTCTTTCTAGAAAAGTATGTCAGAGTGTTTTTCATCATTTTCGGATGTTAGCAGTGCATCATAACAAAATGAGGAAATTAGTGAGAAGGTTGTATTATGCAAAAAGTCCAGCACTTAAGCTTAAACAATTAAACAGTGCTCTTTTGCATGGAACTGAATTAGATGTGAAGAAGATTTGTGAAGAAATTGAGATTTGTTATTTTGGTGAAAAAGTGGACAGTGTAGAAATTGACACAGTTATAGAAGGTAATGTGGAAGACAATGTACAGATTTCAAGTACAGAAAAGTTTGACCAGGAAATTACCAAGTTTAAGGTGAAATAAAGTGAAAGGCCTAATTTTACTTGTGTGTGTTGTCGACGGACTCATTATAAGATTCAGACTAGGTTAGTTGATTTATATGCAGAAAGTGAAAAGGAAAATAATAGTAAATGGAAGAATTTTGCAACTTTTTTGTTGGTGGAGAATTCTTTTGATTTGACTTCTGATCAGCGTATTTGTAAATATTGTTATAATAAATTAAATGAAAACAGAATGCCTGCTAGAGCTGTTCATAATAATCTTGAGTTGGTAGACATTCCTCCTGAGTTGATGGATTTAAATACATATGAATCTATTTTGATTCACAGTGTCCATCCTTTTCAGGCTATTGTTCGCCTGGAGCCTAAGATAGGGAAATTGCCTCCTTCAGATTTACAGAGAGGATTAAAAGGAAGAGTTGTTTATTTGCCTCTAGATTTCAAGAAAAATATTGATACAATTGGTGTAGAGAAAGTGGAAGAGGAACCTCTGGTTATTCTAGTTAATGGGGTTCCGACAAAGAGAAAGAAAATCTGGCAAGATTTAGTGGATGATAGGAAAGTCAAAAAGGCAACGTTGTATTTGGTCAAAAATAGTGAATACTACAAAGATGTATGTGTTGGAGCAGAGGAAACAGCTGCAGAAGAAGACAGTGATTGTTCAGCTGGCCAAATTGAAAAAGTTGATGTGTCTAGAAGTGAAGAAATATATGAACATTATACTGTTCATCCTTTGCATTGCAAAGAAGTAATGGGGAATGCAATTGACTTGTTTCAAATGAAATCAGCAAAAGGAAGTCCCATTAGTGTATGGGAAGAAAGTTTGGAAGCTCGTTGTTTTCCACATTTATTTCCAACAGGTCGAGGTGGACGATATGATGATCGACCACTTCAAATTCCTGCATCTGAATACCAGACTTTAAGATTATATGCTGAAGATCCAAGGTTTCGTCAATGCATCCCATATTTGTTTCATCTACTGTATGAAAGTGACTTGTCTGGGCTTTCTTATGCAGTGAACCATATACTGAAAAGTGGACCAGATCTGCAAAATGTTTCGGCGAGGGACTTTATGGAGAAAGTCAATCTGCAAGACGATATTTTGGAATCTCATCTAATCAATCTCATGGCATGTCAGTGTGGTACAAACGAGTATTGGTACCGTCGTCATGGGGAATTGAAATGTATGCTAAGAAATTTAGGAACTCCTACATGGTTCCTCACTCTTAGCTGTGCCGAGTATGCATGGGACGACTTACTTCAATTTCTACGAGAGGCAAATGCAAACATACAAAATATAGAATTCAAAACACCTGGAGAACTGTGTTCTTTGGATCCAGTGAATGTATGCAGATATTTCAATCATAGATTTGAAGCTGTGATGTATTTCATTACCAACAAAAAAAATCCTCCCCTTGGAGAGGTTTTGGATTTCTTTTGGAGAAAGGAGTATCAAGCGAGAGGTGCTCCTCACATACATTTGTTGTTATGGATTAAAGATGCACCCAAATTTGGAACAGATTCGGATGAAACAGTGATAAGTTTCATTGAAGAGTATTCAACATGTGTTGTTCCGAAAACTACCGAAGAAAACAGTTTAAGGCAACAAGTTTTATGCTTTCAATCCCATCGTTGTGGAAAGTACTGTCGTCGAAAATTCAGAAACAAGGACAAGTTCTACACAAAATGTCGTTTTGGGTTTCCACGACCAGTGATTTCTAAAGGAAGAGTAAATAATTTGATGTCTTCTCTACGACATACTGTGACGAGAAAATCACCCAAAAATACATACAATTTAAAAAGAAACGAAGAGTCCAAGTACATCAACGACTACTACCCAGTGATTTTGTCCATGTGGAATGCTAACATGGATATTCAATTCGTTGCTGACAACTCTATTGCTGTGGCTCGATATGTGACGTCTTACATCACAAAAAAAGAAAAGACAGAACTGAAGGAAATGTGGGAGGACATTTCACATGAAAAGAGTATAAGCAAGAAATTATACAGTTACAGTCTAACGATGTTGTCACATCGAGAAATTGGAGCATATGAATGTTCTGATCGGTTATCATCAGCAAGTCTCTATGCTAAATCAAGAACCATCATTTGGGTGAGTCTAGGTCTTGCTGCAACACGAAACCGAGTATTGAAATTGGTACAAGAAATTGAGTATTTGGCGGAGAATGAACCAAACAGTACAGATATTTTGAAGACAAACATGTTGGATACATACTATCCAAATAGAAGTAGTCATCTTGAGAACAGTTGTTTGTATGAAGTTCTGCAAAACTATATTTATAAGAGGAACATCAGAGAAGATATCAATAATGGAATATATGCTGTCATTGGGTGTGAAGGATGTCTAGTGAAGCAGAGAAAAGGCCATTTGATTAATCATCGAAAATTGAGTTGCGAAAATCCAGACAAAAGAGAATTTTACTATTTGGCTCTTTTGCAACTCTTTAAACCATGGCGTACAGAAGAGGAACTACTTGGAGATTTTCTCTGTTACAAAGACTCTTTTAATGCAACGAAGGATACCATAGAATGTCCTGTTTTTCCAAATTATCTGCAAATGTTGAACGAAGAAATAGAGCAAGAAGCAACAATTGCTGTAGAGATTGCTAGAGTCAGTTCTCAAGACAGTTTGAGTTCTGCTTCATTGAGTCAGGATCCACTAGGAGGACCAATTATCCAAAATGGAGCTGCCACTGCCATGGATGAGGTGGAAAGAGCTATGGAACAAGCTCAAGATGATGTACTTAACTTAGAAGATTTGGTGAAACAACTAAACCTTGAGCAGAAACAGATATATGACGAAGTCACAGAACAAGTTGAACATGGATTCAGTCATGAGAAAAAAGAGTGCTCATGTACATCATTTAAGCCTGTCCGACTGTACGTGAGTGGAGAAGCGGGAACTGGAAAAAGTTTTCTGAATAAAGCAATTGCAACTTATCTGCAGAAAAGGACTGAATCACCGCTGTCTTGTGTTGTCACCGCTCCAACTGGACTGGCAGCACATAACATTAAAGGGATTACTTTACATCGTTTACTGATGCTACCAGTTGAGCATGATAACAAATTAGAATACCACAAGCTATCTGGAGATGCTTGTTCAGAAGTTTCCAGAGTCCTGAAGAAAATGAAACTTCTTATCATTGATGAAGTAAGCATGGTCTCAAATCTAATGCTTGCTTTTGTGCATTTGAGAATGCAAGAAATTCTTAGAACAGACTATGATGTCTTATTCGGAGGAAAACACATTATTGTTTTTGGAGATCTACTGCAGTTGACTCCAGTGAAAGGACAACCAGTTTTTAAAATGCTCACGCATGAAGATACCAGGAAGTGTCTAGGAAGCATTGGAAATGTTAATATATGGTTAAATTTCAAATATGCAGAACTGCTTCAAAATATGCGACAGGATGAAGATTATAAAAATATTCTACAAGATGTAAGAATCGGAAAAGTAAGTGAGCATGGGAAAGAAGCATTACATGCACGATTAATTTCAAATTTGTATCCAAATGAAAACATTCTTCCAGAGAATATTTTTAAGAAAATTACTGAGAACAAATCTGGGATATGTTTGATGCCAACTCTGCAAGAATGTTCCATCTTCAACAACAAAATGTTAAAGTTAGAAAATGAAGAGATTGTGAAACTGGAAGCTATAGATAAAATAGAGCATATGGGAGCAACAATTATTTTGTCTGAAAATTTGAAATCAAAATTGGATTCATTAGAGAAGAGTATATCTAAAACTGCTGGTTTTGAAAAGACTCTGAATGTGTGTTTAAATTGTCGTATCATTTTGAGAAGGAATTTAAATGTTGAAAGAGGTCTGGTAAATGGAGCAATGGGTCATGTTGTTGATTTTGTGAATTACAAAAATAGAGATGGAATTGAAATTTAAAAAATTAAATTTGATGGCATTGATGAAATAGAACAAATTTTTCGTCGTTCAGCTAGATTTTTGCTTGTGAAAGACTTATATGTTCGCCGAAAACAGTTTCCTGTTTGTTTGGCATATGCGGTGACAATTCATAAATCTCAAGGTTTAAGTGTAGATAGTGCTTTGGTGAACATTGGAAGTTCTGTGTTTAAAGAGGGTATGGCATATGTGGTATCATCACGAGTCAGAACTTTATCAGGATTGTATTTGATTGAGTGTGATGAAACAAAGATTTGTGCAGATCTAGATTGTGTTAAAAAATACAATAGGTTAAGAAGAGAGTATGCTCCACATTTGCCTCAATATCCTCTGTTTGAAAAACGTGTGGTAGGCCGAAAAAGAAGAAATTAGATTAATTGCAGTGAAGTAGTAGCAAAAAGACAAAAAGTAGATGAAACTGTAATTGTAAGCAGAAAGAAAAAGGATTCTGTTGAAGATGTTGTTAGATTTCAGTTTGAAAACAGTTCTGGTGTCAACTGCTATTCTAATGTAGTGGTTAATGTTGTTTTTTTTCTTCAAAATATACAAGAACAGATTGTTGAAAATTGGGATCAAAGATTCTGCTGTTTATTGAATTCTGTGTTTGAGAAATGTAGCAGTGATAGAGCAAAAATAGAAAGTGTTTCAGAAATTCGAAATCTTTTAGACATATGTTCTGGTCAAAATCAATTTTCACAGAATATTCAGCAGTATTGTCAGGAATTTTTAATGTATATGTTTGATGTATTGGAAGATGAAGGTGTAGATATAAAAAATCTTTTTAGCCTTTCTAATCAATGGCAGCATGACTGCGACAACTGTAGTTTATCAAGTAGTACTAAAATAGACACCGAAAGATTTATATATTTGACTTTACCATTCTGCAAATCAGTGCCTTTTAATAATCTAGTTAAAGCAGCTGATCACAATATGGTGTGTACCCAATGTAAGTCTGCAATGCTGTCCACATTATTTATACAAAATTATGGTCAGTATGTCATTTTAATGTTCCAACGATGTAGACCTGATGGAACTAAATTGACAACTTCTATTAAAAATGTTGTGGCTTCTCAGTTATCAATTTCAGGAAGAACTTTTGCAACTGTAGCTATTATTTATCATGACCGTCCTTCAACAACATCAGGGCATTATGCAATTTATTTAAAATGTCGAAAAGGTTGGACTAACTGTAATGATACTCATTTGACTTTCAAACAACGTTTGCCTTTTGACTTAAAAAATTCATACCTAGTGTTTTTACAACCAAAATGTAAGTAAAGGTAATTGGCCTATGAAGACGGGAGCAGTTAATAAAAGTTAGTCTGCTGTTTAAAATTATTTTGTTAGTAAAAGTGATGAAGATAATATAAAAATTATAGTTCTCATATAGGTATGGTAACTGGATCGCATAGTAAGTGATATCAGTATTATAGGAAATGTTCAACATGAGAGAGCCAGAGATGGAATTATGAATATTTAAATATTGTGAAAATGTTGTTTGAGCCTTCCTTTCAGAACGTCGGGAAAACGGTAATTTTAGAGTTTGTTTTAAGTAATTTGAAAATATACTGATACATCTGACACTATTTGGCCTTAAGGAAAGGTGAAGGAATGAGCAAAGAGTCATGACTGAACACAAGGAGTATATGAAAACATTGAAGCATATTTCAGATGTTCTTGGAGCTTTTTTTCCAGAAAGTCGATGAAATGGAATTTTTAGAGAACAGCAGAGTACCTGCCAACGAAAAGGACCTTCATGATGTACTATTTGGCCTAAAGGAAAAGTAAGTGAATCAAAGATTAGTGTACATATGTGATTTGTATGTTTATATGTTTTTTTTTAAACACAATCTTTTTGATTGTGGTTTTTTTTCCCGCTGTCATATGATGAATAGTTTGAACTCACTGTTTTTAGTGAAATTCAATATGTTCTGAGAACAGCAAAAATAAACTATCTAACATGTTTTATAAATTATTCTATAGTTTGTATTGTTTAATTTATATTGTATTCCCATTGTCTCACACTCACTTTCCTTTTTCCTCTCTCTTTCAGCTCTCTTTACTCACTCACACTGCCTTTCTCTCACTCTGTTTCACACCCATTCGTTTACTCCACTTCTTTCACAACCCCTCATTTCCATTTCAACTGTCTGCATCCCCTCTCTCCCTTGCACCACTTTTCAGCTTTCAGTCTCTCTGCTTTACTTCCCTTTTCCGTCTTTTCCTCCTTAGCTCTTTTAGTAATTCCTCTTTACTCACTCACCAGTATTGTTGCACTTTATCACTATAACTCACCCACTCTCCCTCGCTTATTTTTGTTTGCTCCTTTTTTTTTACCTCTTCTCTCTATTTTCCGTTCACTACCTCTATGTCCTCAGTCCCTCACTCTCCTTGTGTTATGTTCACTTTTGTTTATCCACCTTCTATCAATCCTCTTACAACAACTTCTCTACTCCTCTCTCATCGTTCTTCACCCCATTTCTTTTAGTCCGGTTCCATTACTACCCCTCATTTCCTATCTTTCAATGTTCTTCTCTTTACTTTCATCACCGAATCACTTTCTCTCAGTACCACTGTTTTAGTCCTCTTCTCCTCTCTTTCCTTCTTTTGCTTCCTTACTCATTTTCCTTTCCTCACTCATTGTACTCCACTTCACTCAGTCCTTCCCTTAGTTTCTTTGTCTACTAACTTCCTCACTCCTTTTCCCTCAATCCTTCTATATTATCCTCTCTCCCTTCATCCCTTCACTCTATGACTCTCCTTCACTTACTCTCAGTTATCTTCCATTCCTAATTCTTCTAAATGCATCCTTAATTAGACTCCTTTCCCTCTCAGTCATTATCTTTTCACTTACTCCTGTTTCCTGATTTAGTTTTGCTAACTCACATTCTTTTAGTATCTTTCTTACCTTCAGTTCATTTCTCTCTTCTTCTCTTCCTCTCTGTCAGTGAATTTATATGCCTTACTCTTAGTAATTTGCTCTCCTTCTATTTCTTTTACCCTCTTTTTGTCCTTCTACATTACTTTATTTCCCTTTCTGTGTCTTTCACTCGTACTTTATTTCTTAATACACTGTTATGATTTTTAACCTCATCATTTGTATCTTTTATTTTAAAATATATATTTTACTAATTATAACTTATTTTTTCTTCTCTCTTTCACAGATACAAAGTGTTGTAAAAAAATGTAAATAAAGTTACATTAATTATATGCTAAGTGTGACTAAAAAAATGTAGTTTGTCATAACCCTTTGCTTTAACCTCACTATTATTGTCTCACCCTACCTCACTCCTGTTTCCTTACTCTGCTTCCCTCACTTATTCTTATCCTCCATGTTTACTCCCCTTTCCCTAACTCCCCTCCCACATTCAACTTCTTTCAGTCCCCCTGCATTAATTCCCTTACCCTCTGTTCCCTTCCTTTGCTCCCTCACTCATTCCCTTTCCCTTAATCATTTACTTCACTCCTGTCACTCCTTCTCTCAGTCCGTCTGTCCTCACAGTTCCTCACTTCCGTTCCCTCACTCTGTCTCTCTTATCGTCGCTGTCTCCCTCCCCTCATTCTGTCAATACTCTTTCGTCATGCTCACTTCCTACAACTCACCCACACTCCCTCACTTACCTTTCTTTGCTCTGTCACTCCCCATGTCTTACCTTTATTCACTTTTATCCACCCTCTTTCACCCCTCTTTACTTACAGTCACTGCTCTTTTCTAATCCTCCCTCACTGTTTTACTATCTAATACACAGTCCCTCTGTGTTGCTCCCTCTAGCTCTCTTTCTCTTAACATCACTCTCTCTGTCCCTTCCCCTCATGCTCACTCCTTCATTCTTTTTGTTTCTTTTTTTTTTGGTGCGCGCCCCGGTACGCGTACCGGGGAGCGTACCGTTATGCGTACCCTGGAGAAAAAAGAATGACAGAGTTTGTTTTTTATGAATTAGAGGTAGTTCTAAAAAGAACTGTTTTTTTATTCTTTTTGTTGTTTTATATTTTTTTAATTGTTTTTTTGAACATTTTTTACTTTTTTTGGCTTTTCTGAACAGTTTTATATTTTTTTTGTATTTTTTATGGGGAGAAACAAAAAACAGGGAATTGAAAATGGCTCAACTAGAGCACAAAAAAAATCAGGAAAAATTATGGTTTCTCGGGCATTTGTGGTTATCCATAGCAACATTGATTAGTGTAATGCTTTGCTGACCATAACTAATTGTTTTGTTACAATATATACAAACAATTTTGTATCCCTCAAACTTTGTTTGTATATTTGGAATCACCTCACTTGCCTCTGGACCCGATGGAGTGGGTTCTTTGGTTGTTGAGGTTCTGGATGATGATTGGGGTAGGTTTCTGCAGAGTTCCCTCACCTCTGCTGCAGAATAGTTATTAGGGTGTAAACGCTGCATGTGCCGAATCATAGTATGATTCCCAAAGGAATATTTTTTTGCAGGGTTCCCCCTGGATAGCACAGCACCACAGATGAGACAAGTCACCTTTGCAGTGTTTACTTTTTTGGAACCTCTTGGGATTTTGTAAAACTCCCATATGAGGTGCTCTCTTGGTTTGTATGGGGGATTGTCTTCAGGCAGGAACTGCCTTCTCTCTTCCTCCTCCTCCTCCTCTTCTTCTTGACCACCAATGTGATCTCCTGGTGGTCCTTGTGGTGGTGGTGGTGGTGGGGCAGATGCTCCAGCTGCTGATAGTACTGTAGCCATATCTGTAAGGAAAAAGCAGGTATTCCTCACTCAAAGAACAAAGTGAGAATGAGGAAAAAAGGTGGGGGCTTTCATCATTTGGAAAACAAAACTGTTCTGAACCAATGAAAAGTGTTATTTTCAAGTCACATGATCCGGGCTTTCATCATTTGGAAACCAAAACTGATCTGAAACAATGAAAAGTGTTATTTTCAGATCACATGACCCGACGCGCTTACGCTATGCGCCCCGGGGCACGCCCGTCGTCGCGCCCCGGGGCGCGCCCGGCGGCGCTTACGTTGCACGATCGTATGCGCTCGGGTGCTTCCGGGTGCGCTTACGCCGTGCGTCATATGACGCATCACGCGGCTACACGATACGTCACGATGTTGTTTTCGTTCGCGGCAATAGCGCTAACAGGACGCTCACCGGTAGGCGCCCCGCGGCGCGCCGTAACAATGCGCTCAAAGGTGAGCGCAGCGGTACGCCCCCCGGGAGCGCTCCGGGGCAACAAAATAAAAAAAATAAAAAATAAACATAAAAAAAATAGTATTGCATAATTATAAAATATAAAATTCATTATAAAAAATATTACATGTCATACCTATAGAGATTTGCTATTAAAAAACCCTATGAAATTCACTGAAAAAACCATAGGTTTCACACCACTTATAGTTAGGAATTAGCATTTAAAAAACCTGTGAAATTCACTGAAAAAACCATAGGTTTCACATCAGTTATAGTTAGGAATTAGCATTTAAAAAACCTATGAAATTCACTGAAAAAACCATAGGTTTGACACCAGTTATAGTTAGCTGGAAATTTTACTCGCATAAAACCAATGAAATTCCCACGTTATAGTTAGTTGGACTCACTATAACTTGCGCGTGCAATGCACTGCTGATGACGTCACTTATTACATCACTCATGACATGGTCAGTGACATCACTCATGACATCACTGATGACACCATCCTTGTGACAGAATGACAGACCTCCTTTCACTGTAATGTAACCCTGGAAAAACATATTCAAAAATAGAAACTAAAATTTTCAAAAAAATGGAAATACCCATACCAGTTACAACAACCAATTCAATAATTCCACAATCTACATACACATCCACTCATTCATCAACAGTTCTATATAGTCACTCATACATATACTCACTCATCATATGTAGTGATACACCTATACATCCTGTTACACACCAACAGTCATCCAAAAGATACTCTCACATATACTCATACAAATAAACTATTAAACATCCATTTATTTGCATATACAGCTATACACACACTACCACTTTACTTCTAAGGATACTTACACATACGTATTCTCTTAAACAATCACTTATAGAAACAAATACTAATTTAAACAGGAACTCTTACAATCCCTCACTCTCACATATACTCACTTATATACATCAATATTCACATATACTAGATAAAAACATATGTAGTTACTGATAAAGAAACTAGTGAGACAGTCATTCACTCACTAACACACACATATACACACTCATCCACCCATACAGTCCTGCACATATGCTGTCTTCAAAACACATACAAAGAGAGAGTCAGTCATTCATGCATCTATGTGCTAAGTAATATCCCCACTAAACCATACAAACACTCATACTGATACTAAGAAAAACATCTAATAACCCATATACATACACATGTAGCTACTCACCAACCGATGCAGCTACTTATACACAAAGTGAAACACTAATACATATATTTAAATATCTAAACATTACTCACTAATATATGTATTCACTAAGATACACTTAATAAGCCAGTTAACCAATCAATTAAAAAAAATCCATGTAAACACTTATTTTAACATTTATTCTTCCATCAACTTTTACATATACATATATAACACATATTTATTTTTCAGAAAGACAGACACTCACTGGATGGTGTCATCAGTGATGTCATGAGTGATGTCACTGACCATGTCATGAGTGATGTAATATGTGACGTCATCAGCAGCGCATTGCACGCGCAAGTTATAGTGAGTCCAACTAACTATAACGTGGGAATTTCAATGGTTTTATGCAAGTAAAACTTCCAGCTAACTATAACAGGTGTGAAACCTATGGTTTTTTCAGTGAAAAAAAAATAAATAAATATATATATATATATATATATATATATATATATATATATATATATATATATATATATATATATATATATATATTTGATGCTCCTATTGTACCGTGAATCACGGGTCACTCGTGAGCGGGTGCTTCAGACGCGACGGTACCCGTGTTTAAAATTGTAGCTCAGACTCCATTTGTTTGAAAAACAAAGTTCAGCACTCCCAGGGTACAGGCAAGTATTTCTTTATTTCACCATCAGCTGTAGACAGACGCGTTTCGGACGTGAGTCCTTCGTCTAATATCAGATTCATAACAACTTTTTCAGGTCAGTCAAGTGAAATGAAAAAGATTTTGACCAAACACTGGCATGTGCTGTTAACAGATCACCATCTAAGACCTCATCTGAGTAACTATCCACAAGTTACTTTCAGAAAAAGTAGATCATTGAGGGACGAGCTAAGCCCTAACTCTGTGACAGGTACTATAAAACCTAAAGAAACACCGGGCTTTAGATGCTGTAGGTCATGCAAGGCATGCCGCAACAGCATCAATTGTAGAGAGATAATTGTGCCCAGCACCGGAAAAGTTTTTACTATACAAAAAACTTTGACATGCAACACCATGTATTGTGTATACTTGTCGATATGTCCTTGTGACAAATGGTATGTAGGCAGCACTACCCTGAAAGCTAAGGAGAGAGTGTTACAACATCTGAGAGCCATAAAAAACCACAATGCACAGTACCCAGTTGCCAGGCACTTTTTTGAACATCACTACCAAAATGCAAGTCTACTAAAAATGGTTGTGCTGGACAAAGTGGATTTGGGTATACTTGGAGGAGATAGAACTACATGCCTTCGTAAACTAGAATCCAGATTCATTATTGATTTTGAATGTATGTTTCCACAGGGTCTGAATAATCATGAAGAACTTTCTGTTCACCTTGATAAATGATAAATGAATTAAGATAATGATTGTCTAAATGAGCCATGCTAGATTTAGTAATTTAGCTATATCATATCATTTTCTATGAACTTGTTTTCAGCTGTCGCATTCTATATACGTCTTTTTTAAATAGTACAATTATGTTTTAAATTCACAGATTTTCTGCACTTTGGGACATTGGATTGGTATTTCAATGTATGAATTTATCTGAAACAAGAGACATTTGTTGAACCTGGATTTGGCCTCAATGTTTTGAGATCAGAGACGACCCGTTCATGCGACGCATGACATAAATGGATTATTCAGAGGACATGAGATATAGTTGGATGATAGAACTTTTAAGTCCACTTGGAAATAATTCTGTGAAGCTGTACTTTGAACACAGTGATATGAGCCTATACGCCTACAGAATTTGAATTTATGGGTATTTGTGATATTGGACATATTTGAGACCACTTGGGCAAATTTAGAAATATATATATGCCCATCTTGCCCTCGTATACAGCTGTGACCGTCCTGCTCCTCGCAGAAGCGGCCGCTCCCCTCACCTCCCCCTCCTGCTGGTATCGTATGCGTGACTGGTATTGTCTCTACAAGCTATCAGTGCAGCGCTCGAGAACGGTGCTCATTTGTACTCCTGGCACTTTAATTTTAATTGATTCTGTGCAGCGCTCGTGACCTGTGCTCATTTGTACTCCAGGCACTATTCTTGTAATTGACTCTGTGCAGCGCTCGTGACCTGTGCGCTTTAGTGCCTCTGCAACTGCAACTGCTTTAAATAATTATTTCGTGCAGCGCTCAATAACGCTACTTGCATCGCATTTGTCTCTGCTAGTGCTTTTATTGTTGTGCACCTCGAGATTGTTGTCGGAGCTTTGCTGATTTGTTTGTTTACTGTGCAGCCATTTTGTTGGGACCCCTTGCAGACCCTCCCTGCACCTAGATCCCGCCTCCCAGCTGACCCTCCCACGCTCCGCCCCCCTCCACTCTCCATTTATATCAGATGTCCCAACGTGCAGCGTCCACGCGCTACGGCCGCGCCGAAGGTGCGCCAAAGGTAAGCCCGTCTACGCCCGTCCGCGCCAAGACCGCGCCCAGCGCCAGACCCCCTGGCTCCCGTAATGCCCAGCCCACTCGCATCACTTACGATGCCACCACCCTCCTAGCCCTTAACCCCGACCGTTCCCCCAACTGCGTCCAAGCCGCTCCTGGACACACCCATGGACCCTTCTCTTGCAACTCCTGCAAGTTCGACGGCACCAAAACCAACTCCTCATCCACCAACACCAAACAGAGACCTGACACCAACCACCTAAAATGCATCCTTCTCAACACCCGCTCGATCCACAGACACGCCATCGACCTCTGGAATCTACTAGACACCATCTCACCGGACGTCGCCTTCCTTACAGAAACATGGATGAATGCCTCTTCAGCCCCAGACATCACCATTGCCATCCCGGAAGGATACAAGATCATCCGTAAGGACCGCATCAAGCAAACAGGAGGAGGCATCGCTATCGTCCATAAGAACTCCATCCGCATCTCAACCAGCTCAGACGTCAACCTTGCCAGCGCCGAACACCTCCACTTCCAGATCCACACCGACCCCAAGACCACACTCAGAGGCACCCTCCTCTACCGGCCTCCAGGACCCCGTGCACAATTCAGTGACGACATCACTGACTTTATCACCCCACACGCCCTCCCCTCCGAGGACTACATTCTATTGGGAGACCTCAATTTTCACCTGGAAAAGAGCAATGACTGCAGCACCTCCACCCTTCTGGACAATCTCGACAACCTCGGACTCAAACAACTTGTCACCACCCCCACCCACATTGCAGGTCACACACTCGACCCCATCTTCACCTCCAGCAAACATGTCTCATTCAGTCACACCACAGCTCTTCATTGGACGGACCACAGCTGCGTTCACTTTATCTACAATAAGACCACAATCCACAGCCATCCTCAACCCACCCTGCGAAGAAACTGGAACAAAATCAGCATCGACCAGATCTCCTCATCGCTTCTTCTAAACCCCCCGCCCACTCCTCAAACTCCGACCAAGCAGCCATTAACCTCACCCAATGGCTATCCAACAACGCTGACATCCTAGCACCGTTGAAAAAACGTCAAATCAAACTAGGCAGCAAAAACGCCTCCTGGTTCAACGATGATCTTAAGAAATCGAAGAAACTCTGTTGCTCCCTCGAGAAGGCCTGGAAAAAAGACCCAAACACCAGCACCAGGGACGCCTTCAAAAACGCCACCCGCATACACCACCAACTAACCCGGTCTGCCAAAAAAGCCGCATTCAAAGACCGACTAGATAACAACGCCCACAACAGCAAGGAATTATTCAACATCGTCAAAGAATTTACCAACCCATCAGCCAACTCCAACGACATCACCCCCTCCCAAGCCCTCTGCGACTCCCTAGCTTCCTTCTTCCACAACAAAATCGCAGACATCCACAACAGCTTCGACAACCGACCCGGAGACCAACCCACCCAACCCTCTGCAGAACCTTCACCCCCCTTGAACATCCTTAACAACTGGAACCCAATCTCCACTGAAGACACCATCCGCCTGATGAATTCCATCCACTCAGGATCCCCAACAGACCCATGCCCTCACCACATCTTCAACAAAGCAGACTCCATCATAGCACCACACCTCCGAGATGTCATCAACTGCTCCCTCAACTCCGCCACCTTCCCGGAAAGCTGGAAACACGCAGAACTCAGCGCCCTTCTGAAAAAACCCACAGCTGACCCCACCGAACTCAAAAACTACCGCCCCATCTCGCTTCTTCCATTCCCGGCCAAAGTCATCGAGAAAGCTGTCAACAACCAGCTCGCCACCTTCCTCGAAACCAACAAATCCCTCGACTCCTCACAGTCCGGCTTCCGAGCCAAACACAGCACTGAGACCGCACTTATCGCAGCAACAGACGACATTCGAACTTTACTGGACAATGGAGACACAGTCGCCCTCATCCTCCTCGACCTCTCCGCTGCCTTCGACACAGTCTGTCATAGCACCCTTCTACAGCGCCTCAGAAACGTCGGAATCCAAGGAAAAGCACTGGAATGGATCACCTGGTTCCTCACCGGAAGAACCCAGAGAGTCCGCCTCCCACCATTCAAGTCAGAGGCCTCTGAAGTCATCTGCGGCGTGCCACAAGGATCGTCACTCAGCCCCACCCTCTTCAACGTATACATGAGCCCCCTTGCGACCATCGCTCGCCAACACAATCTCAACATCATCTCCTATGCTGACGACACTCAACTGATCCTCTCACTCACCAAAGACCCTAACACCGCCAAAACCAACTTACACGAAGGAATGAAAGAAGTAGCCGAGTGGATGAAGCACAGCCGTCTGAAACTGAACTCAGACAAAACAGAAGTCCTCATCTTAGGCAACTCCCCCTCCGCCTGGGATGACTCTTGGTGGCCAGAGGCCCTTGGAAAAGCACCCATCCCAACGGACCACGCACGGAACCTGGGCGTCATCCTGGACTCCTCACTCTCGATGACCAGACAAGTCAACGTCGTTTCATCATCTTGCTTCAACATTCTTCGCATGCTCAAAAAAACATTTCGCTGGATCCCCACCGGAACTAGAAAAAACGGTCACCCACGCACTGGTAACGAGACGCCTGGACTACGGAAACACCCTATACGCCGGTACCACCGCAAAACTCCAGAAAAAACTCCAACGCATCCAGAACGCTTCAGCCAGGCTCATACTAGACATCCCGCGTAAAGAACACATCTCTGGTCACCTGAAAAACCTCCACTGGCTCCCCGTCAATAAAAGGATAACATTCCGCCTCCTAACCCACGCACACAAAGCACTTTACGAACTTGGACCCGAATGCCTCAACACACGACTGTCCTTCTACACCCCCTCCCGTCAGCTACGATCCTCCAACCAAGCCCTTGCCACTGTACCTCGCATCAACAAAACCACCATGGGAGGTAGATCCTTCTCCTACCTGGCAGCTAAAACCTGGAACTCACTTCCCACTCACCTTCGCCTTACTCAGAACCACCTAGCATTCAGAAAGCAACTTAAAACTTGGATATTCGACAAGTAATTCCCCACCCTTCCTCAAGCGCCTTGAGACCCTATGGGTATGTAGCGCGCTATATAAATCTCTTGACTTGACTTGACTTGACTATATATGACCCTGCATAATATCTATCTTTAGCATTTTTTGCTACGTTGTAATATGGTGATTTATGCCCACTTGGGCAACTTCGCAGGCAATTGATTGCAAATGTCCATCAGTGTATATTTTACATTTTGCATTAGGCTTCATTAAATCATGGTGACAACATTTATTAATTAATACGCTGTATAACTTAATACGGTGTATCTCTGACTAATTTAAGACTACTATATGGCATGAGGGTTGCAGATATTTGCAATATTTCAAGTATGAACCGTTATATTTTTTACCTTTCCAAAATGTCCGCCACACATTTTTCACTTGGGGTGTATTTGTGAAGTGCTATGTTTATGTCGATATTCTATGATGTAAAAGGACTATCAATCTGAATCCACAACAAACGTGAGCAAGCCGTGAGGTGAAACGCGTTGTTTGTTTTTTGCTGCCAATAAATACTTTTGAAGCACAGCAACTCCTTGAGTGTCGTTGCACGTTCCTTCTTATGGGAGAACTTTGTGAATGAGATTTGGGCCCCCGGGACCCTAACAATGACCCACTCGCGAGCAGGTACTGGCTGAATACCGGAACTGTGTGTTTTGCTGTTTAAACTGTTGCCGGTCCGCTCCCCTGCTCTGAACGAACCCTGAGAAACGTCTCTGACAAGCGGTAACAGCCAACAAAGAAACCGCACGTTGTCATTTGACAGAAGGAACCAGCTATTTTCACGATCATTGAAGACGTTACTGGGTATGATGGATTATGGTTCCTGTAGTCCTACATCGCTGAGGTAACCAGACACGGAATAGCGAGCAGCGGTGCTGTCTACCCTCGACGCGAGTGTGCCGGAACCGGGTGGGCAAAAGGGACCTTGGTTCTTGATGCGTTACTCGGTGTACGCCATCCGTAACGGAGGTGAGGGCAGCTACTGCGGTCCGTAAAGTACGTGTTTGTGTCGAAGGCGCGTAGACACAGGACATTCACAGCAGTGGTAGAGAGCCGAATGACAAAAGGAGGAGGCGTCCTCTGAAATCGGCAGGAGTTGCATTATTTCATAAGTGCGATATAATTACAAAATGGCAGCAATGGATTCAAGACGTAAAGCGACAGCGGACAAATTATGTTTCATGCAAGGTGGAACAGTGAGTGATCCGAAGGTGCAAGCTGCAAATATTGGTAAAGAAGTACACCTACAGACCCTGCTTTTCAAGTTAGAAAAACTATACAGAAAGGAACTTGGAAAGTGGTGGGAGGCTGAATCACTCCAGCGTTATATTGACGCAGGAAGAGCACCACGAGGACTGAGAATTTTTACTGTCCCTACCTTTGAAGATCCTGACCCTGATATGCTGGATGAATGGTCTAACAATTCTGCCTCATGCTCCATGATTATGATGCGTATTTTGGTGAAATACGCGCTTAAAGACCGGAAAAAACTTTTGGAGCAAATTGAAGCATTAATTGCTGAGATAATTCCGATAATGGGTAAAGATGCCTTTGATGAATATGCAAAAAACCTGGAGATGAAGATACAAAAACTGGAGGATGAAATAACTGTTAAAAAGCAAAGGAAGTTCCTAAGAGATTACAAGGATTATCAGACTGGTCGCACTCTAACATTCCATCGAAAATACGACCATCTTTTCGAAAAATCAGCCCAGAAAATGATAAAAAGTGCAACACCAATGGTACAAGCAGAACCGGTAGAAAGTGATGCTTCAGATGGGAGCCTACAGGATCTCAACCTGGCGGGTCTTGGTGAACCCGCAACAGATGATCAAGAAGAAGTAAGGAAGCGTTTTTTATTACAGTTCCAAGTGTTAAATCAGGGACGGACAGACCAACAACAAGACCAGGGAGGTCAGAGAGGTCGCGGCAGAGGAAATCGGGGAAGACCAAGAGGAACAAAAAAGCAAAAATCAGACAGCAACGCCGGAAAACAGCCCGTGGGAATGATGACAAGGGGCAACAAGACTCAAGCATGACGGTAATAAATTTATCTACTAGGTTATTAACTGTGCATGAACATGAGGTACTTTCCTTGGGACTATACTTTTGCCCCTCTAGCAATTTTAATTATGCCCAGACAAGGATTGACTTATTCTACTTTTCCAGAAAATTGAAATTGAAGAAATGGTTTGAAACTCACCCTTCAAAACCCCCACTTATTGGGGGAATAGGTCTGAAAAGTAATTTGGATCTAAATGATATGGAACTAATGGAAATTATCTCTTCCGGGGTGATTGTTGGCGATGAATATCTATCTGATGAGGAGGTTGATACTAATCTAAATCCAGGGAGTAATTTTAAAACAAAATCCAAGTTTATTCCCCAAATAGCATGTGAAGCTGTGGAAGTTTTTGAGAAAGGCGTTCTGTCTGATCTTAAGAGGCTGAGATCAGTGCATATGCCCAACAATAAGAAAAATCTGTCCTTTGAACAACATAAGGCAATCAAAAATTTGAAGGATGATGAGAGTATTGTTATCCACCATGCGGATAAAGGTGGAAATGTTGTAATTTTGGACAAATGTAAATATCTAGCAGAAGGGCATAGACAGTTGGGAGATGGAAACTGTTATGAATTGAGTACTTTTTCTGATTTCAGACAAACAAAGGGTCTGTTTGAAATGAAATTACAGAATTATCATGACAAAGGTTTACTTACATGGGAAGAATATTTGTTTCTCAAATGTGATCATCCCAAAATTCCCATTCTATACCTTCTCCCTAAAGTGCATAAGAATGCCACTGATCCACCAGGGAGGCCCATAGTATCATCTATGGGCTCACTACTCGAGAAAACTTCTCAGTATATTGATCACTTTCTAAGACCATTTGTAGTGGCTTTACCCACATACTTAAAAGATATTACACACTTTCTTAAAAGTATAGAGGGAATTGTCTGGGAGGAAACTTACATCTTAGTTACTTTAGATGTTAGTAGTCTCTATACATGTATCAAACACAACTTGGGACTACAAGCAGTGAGACATTTTTTTAAAATCAAGGTCCATTGCATTTTTGGAACATTCCAATATGTTATTGGAATTGATTGATTTTTGTCTAACACACAATCACTTTGTCTTTGATGGATTGATATACCGACAGTCACAGGGCACGGCGATGGGCACCTGCTTCGCCCCCAGCTATGCCAACCTCTTCATGGGGTGGAGGGAGGAGCAGGTGTCCAGCCAGGTGGCCGCCTTTAACAACCAGGTTGTCCTGTGGCTGAGGTATATCGACGACATCTTTTTGATCTGAGATGGCACAGAGGAATCTGCTAGCAAATTTGTATGTCAGCTAAACAAAAACACAATGAACCTGAAATTCACTGAACAAATACACAGATCAAAAATTGAGTTCCTGGATGTCACCATTGAGATACAAGGGACCATGATGACTACAAGTCTGTATAGAAAGACCACAGCAGGTAACAGCCTTTTAAATGCAAGGAGTGCTCACCCCAGAAAACTGGTAGATAATATCCCCTATGGGGAATTACTACGTGCTAAACGTAACTGTAGCACAACTGAGAGTTTTGAATCGGAAAAAGAAAATATGATCAAACGATTCAAAGAAAGGGGATATAACAAAAAGACAAAGAAGGGGCTGTTGCAAGAGCTGACACCAAAATCAGGAGGGATCTCCTAGATACTAATGCAGACAAAAAAACAGAATCTAATATCAGATTCATAACAACTTTTTCAGGTCAGTCAAGTGAAATGAAAAAGATTTTGACCAAACACTGGCATGTGCTGTTAACAGATCACCATCTAAGACCTCATCTGAGTAACTATCCACAAGTTACTTTCAGAAAAAGTAGATCATTGAGGGACGAGCTAAGCCCTAACTCTGTGACAGGTACTATAAAACCTAAAGAAACACCGGGCTTTAGATGGCATGCCGCAACAGCATCAATTGTAGAGAGATAATTGTGCCCAGCACCGGAAAAGTTTTTACTATACAAAAAACTTTGACATGTAACACCATGTATTGTGTATACTTGTTGATATGTCCTTGTGACAAATGGTATGTAGGCAGCACTACCCTGAAAGCTAAGGAGAGAGTGTTACAACATCTGAGAGCCATAAAAAAACACAATGCACAGTACCCGGTTGCCAGGCACTTTTTTGAACATCACTACCAAAATGCAAGTCTACTAAAAATGGTTGTGCTGGACAAAGTGGATTTGGGTATACGTGGAGGAGATAGAACTACATGCCTTCGTAAACTAGAATCCAGATTCATTATTGATTTTGAATGTACGTTTCCGCAGGGTCTGAATAATCATGAAGAACTTTCTGTTCACCTTGATAAATGATAAATGAATTAAGATAATGATTGTCTAAATGAGCCATGCTAGATTTAGTAATTTAGCTATATCATATCATTTTCTATGAACTTGTTTTCAGCTGTCGCATTCTATATACGTCTTTTTTAAATAGTACAATTATGTTTTAAATTCACAGATTTTCTGCACTTTGGGACATTGGATTGGTATTTCAATGTATGAATTTATCTGAAACAAGAGACATTTGTTGAACCTGGATTTGGCCTCAATGTTTTGAGATCAGAGACGACCCGTTCATGCGACGCATGACATAAATGGATTATTCAGAGGACATGAGATATAGTTGGATGATAGAACTTTTAAGTCCACTTGGAAATAATTCTGTGAAGCTGTACTTTGAACACAGTGATATGAGCCTATACGCCTACAGAATTTGAATTTATGGGTATTTGTGATATTGGACATATTTGAGACCACTTGGGCAAATTTAGAAATATATATATGCCCATCTTGCCCTCGTATACAGCTGTGACCGTCCTGCTCCTCGCAGAAGCGGCCGCTCCCCTCACCTCCCCCTCCTGCTGGTATCGTATGCGTGACTGGTATTGTCTCTACAAGCTATCAGTGCAGCGCTCGAGAACGGTGCTCATTTGTACTCCTGGCACTTTAATTTTAATTGATTCTGTGCAGCGCTCGTGACCTGTGCTCATTTGTACTCCAGGCACTATTCTTGTAATTGACTCTGTGCAGCGCTCGTGACCTGTGCGCTTTAGTGCCTCTGCAACTGCAACTGCTTTAAATAATTATTTCGTGCAGCGCTCAATAACGCTACTTGCATCGCATTTGTCTCTGCTAGTGCTTTTATTGTTGTGCACCTCGAGATTGTTGTCGGAGCTTTGCTGATTTGTTTGTTTACTGTGCAGCCATTTTGTTGGGACCCCTTGCAGACCCTCCCTGCACCTAGATCCCGCCTCCCAGCTGACCCTCCCACGCTCCGCCCCCCTCCACTCTCCATTTATATCAGATGTCCCAACGTGCAGCGTCCACGCGCTACGGCCGCGCCGAAGGTGCGCCAAAGGTAAGCCCGTCTACGCCCGTCCGCGCCAAGACCGCGCCCAGCGCCAGACCCCCTGGCTCCCGTAATGCCCAGCCCACTCGCATCACTTACGATGCCACCACCCTCCTAGCCCTTAACCCCGACCGTTCCCCCAACTGCGTCCAAGCCGCTCCTGGACACACCCATGGACCCTTCTCTTGCAACTCCTGCAAGTTCGACGGCACCAAAACCAACTCCTCATCCACCAACACCAAACAGAGACCTGACACCAACCACCTAAAATGCATCCTTCTCAACACCCGCTCGATCCACAGACACGCCATCGACCTCTGGAATCTACTAGACACCATCTCACCGGACGTCGCCTTCCTTACAGAAACATGGATGAATGCCTCTTCAGCCCCAGACATCACCATTGCCATCCCGGAAGGATACAAGATCATCCGTAAGGACCGCATCAAGCAAACAGGAGGAGGCATCGCTATCGTCCATAAGAACTCCATCCGCATCTCAACCAGCTCAGACGTCAACCTTGCCAGCGCCGAACACCTCCACTTCCAGATCCACACCGACCCCAAGACCACACTCAGAGGCACCCTCCTCTACCGGCCTCCAGGACCCCGTGCACAATTCAGTGACGACATCACTGACTTTATCACCCCACACGCCCTCCCCTCCGAGGACTACATTCTATTGGGAGACCTCAATTTTCACCTGGAAAAGAGCAATGACTGCAGCACCTCCACCCTTCTGGACAATCTCGACAACCTCGGACTCAAACAACTTGTCACCACCCCCACCCACATTGCAGGTCACACACTCGACCCCATCTTCACCTCCAGCAAACATGTCTCATTCAGTCACACCACAGCTCTTCATTGGACGGACCACAGCTGCGTTCACTTTATCTACAATAAGACCACAATCCACAGCCATCCTCAACCCACCCTGCGAAGAAACTGGAACAAAATCAGCATCGACCAGATCTCCTCATCGCTTCTTCTAAACCCCCCGCCCACTCCTCAAACTCCGACCAAGCAGCCATTAACCTCACCCAATGGCTATCCAACAACGCTGACATCCTAGCACCGTTGAAAAAACGTCAAATCAAACTAGGCAGCAAAAACGCCTCCTGGTTCAACGATGATCTTAAGAAATCGAAGAAACTCTGTTGCTCCCTCGAGAAGGCCTGGAAAAAAGACCCAAACACCAGCACCAGGGACGCCTTCAAAAACGCCACCCGCATACACCACCAACTAACCCGGTCTGCCAAAAAAGCCGCATTCAAAGACCGACTAGATAACAACGCCCACAACAGCAAGGAATTATTCAACATCGTCAAAGAATTTACCAACCCATCAGCCAACTCCAACGACATCACCCCCTCCCAAGCCCTCTGCGACTCCCTAGCTTCCTTCTTCCACAACAAAATCGCAGACATCCACAACAGCTTCGACAACCGACCCGGAGACCAACCCACCCAACCCTCTGCAGAACCTTCACCCCCCTTGAACATCCTTAACAACTGGAACCCAATCTCCACTGAAGACACCATCCGCCTGATGAATTCCATCCACTCAGGATCCCCAACAGACCCATGCCCTCACCACATCTTCAACAAAGCAGACTCCATCATAGCACCACACCTCCGAGATGTCATCAACTGCTCCCTCAACTCCGCCACCTTCCCGGAAAGCTGGAAACACGCAGAACTCAGCGCCCTTCTGAAAAAACCCACAGCTGACCCCACCGAACTCAAAAACTACCGCCCCATCTCGCTTCTTCCATTCCCGGCCAAAGTCATCGAGAAAGCTGTCAACAACCAGCTCGCCACCTTCCTCGAAACCAACAAATCCCTCGACTCCTCACAGTCCGGCTTCCGAGCCAAACACAGCACTGAGACCGCACTTATCGCAGCAACAGACGACATTCGAACTTTACTGGACAATGGAGACACAGTCGCCCTCATCCTCCTCGACCTCTCCGCTGCCTTCGACACAGTCTGTCATAGCACCCTTCTACAGCGCCTCAGAAACGTCGGAATCCAAGGAAAAGCACTGGAATGGATCACCTGGTTCCTCACCGGAAGAACCCAGAGAGTCCGCCTCCCACCATTCAAGTCAGAGGCCTCTGAAGTCATCTGCGGCGTGCCACAAGGATCGTCACTCAGCCCCACCCTCTTCAACGTATACATGAGCCCCCTTGCGACCATCGCTCGCCAACACAATCTCAACATCATCTCCTATGCTGACGACACTCAACTGATCCTCTCACTCACCAAAGACCCTAACACCGCCAAAACCAACTTACACGAAGGAATGAAAGAAGTAGCCGAGTGGATGAAGCACAGCCGTCTGAAACTGAACTCAGACAAAACAGAAGTCCTCATCTTAGGCAACTCCCCCTCCGCCTGGGATGACTCTTGGTGGCCAGAGGCCCTTGGAAAAGCACCCATCCCAACGGACCACGCACGGAACCTGGGCGTCATCCTGGACTCCTCACTCTCGATGACCAGACAAGTCAACGTCGTTTCATCATCTTGCTTCAACATTCTTCGCATGCTCAAAAAAACATTTCGCTGGATCCCCACCGGAACTAGAAAAAACGGTCACCCACGCACTGGTAACGAGACGCCTGGACTACGGAAACACCCTATACGCCGGTACCACCGCAAAACTCCAGAAAAAACTCCAACGCATCCAGAACGCTTCAGCCAGGCTCATACTAGACATCCCGCGTAAAGAACACATCTCTGGTCACCTGAAAAACCTCCACTGGCTCCCCGTCAATAAAAGGATAACATTCCGCCTCCTAACCCACGCACACAAAGCACTTTACGAACTTGGACCCGAATGCCTCAACACACGACTGTCCTTCTACACCCCCTCCCGTCAGCTACGATCCTCCAACCAAGCCCTTGCCACTGTACCTCGCATCAACAAAACCACCATGGGAGGTAGATCCTTCTCCTACCTGGCAGCTAAAACCTGGAACTCACTTCCCACTCACCTTCGCCTTACTCAGAACCACCTAGCATTCAGAAAGCAACTTAAAACTTGGATATTCGACAAGTAATTCCCCACCCTTCCTCAAGCGCCTTGAGACCCTATGGGTATGTAGCGCGCTATATAAATCTCTTGACTTGACTTGACTTGACTATATATGACCCTGCATAATATCTATCTTTAGCATTTTTTGCTACGTTGTAATATGGTGATTTATGCCCACTTGGGCAACTTCGCAGGCAATTGATTGCAAATGTCCATCAGTGTATATTTTACATTTTGCATTAGGCTTCATTAAATCATGGTGACAACATTTATTAATTAATACGCTGTATAACTTAATACGGTGTATCTCTGACTAATTTAAGACTACTATATGGCATGAGGGTTGCAGATATTTGCAATATTTCAAGTATGAACCGTTATATTTTTTACCTTTCCAAAATGTCCGCCACACATTTTTCACTTGGGGTGTATTTGTGAAGTGCTATGTTTATGTCGATATTCTATGATGTAAAAGGACTATCAATCTGAATCCACAACAAACGTGAGCAAGCCGTGAGGTGAAACGCGTTGTTTGTTTTTTGCTGCCAATAAATACTTTTGAAGCACAGCAACTCCTTGAGTGTCGTTGCACGTTCCTTCTTATGGGAGAACTTTGTGAATGAGATTTGGGCCCCCGGGACCCTAACAATGACCCACTCGCGAGCAGGTACTGGCTGAATACCGGAACTGTGTGTTTTGCTGTTTAAACTGTTGCCGGTCCGCTCCCCTGCTCTGAACGAACCCTGAGAAACGTCTCTGACAAGCGGTAACAGCCAACAAAGAAACCGCACGTTGTCATTTGACAGAAGGAACCAGCTATTTTCACGATCATTGAAGACGTTACTGGGTATGATGGATTATGGTTCCTGTAGTCCTACATCGCTGAGGTAACCAGACACGGAATAGCGAGCAGCGGTGCTGTCTACCCTCGACGCGAGTGTGCCGGAACCGGGTGGGCAAAAGGGACCTTGGTTCTTGATGCGTTACTCGGTGTACGCCATCCGTAACGGAGGTGAGGGCAGCTACTGCGGTCCGTAAAGTACGTGTTTGTGTCGAAGGCGCGTAGACACAGGACATTCACAGCAGTGGTAGAGAGCCGAATGACAAAAGGAGGAGGCGTCCTCTGAAATCGGCAGGAGTTGCATTATTTCATAAGTGCGATATAATTACAAAATGGCAGCAATGGATTCAAGACGTAAAGCGACAGCGGACAAATTATGTTTCATGCAAGGTGGAACAGTGAGTGATCCGAAGGTGCAAGCTGCAAATATTGGTAAAGAAGTACACCTACAGACCCTGCTTTTCAAGTTAGAAAAACTATACAGAAAGGAACTTGGAAAGTGGTGGGAGGCTGAATCACTCCAGCGTTATATTGACGCAGGAAGAGCACCACGAGGACTGAGAATTTTTACTGTCCCTACCTTTGAAGATCCTGACCCTGATATGCTGGATGAATGGTCTAACAATTCTGCCTCATGCTCCATGATTATGATGCGTATTTTGGTGAAATACGCGCTTAAAGACCGGAAAAAACTTTTGGAGCAAATTGAAGCATTAATTGCTGAGATAATTCCGATAATGGGTAAAGATGCCTTTGATGAATATGCAAAAAACCTGGAGATGAAGATACAAAAACTGGAGGATGAAATAACTGTTAAAAAGCAAAGGAAGTTCCTAAGAGATTACAAGGATTATCAGACTGGTCGCACTCTAACATTCCATCGAAAATACGACCATCTTTTCGAAAAATCAGCCCAGAAAATGATAAAAAGTGCAACACCAATGGTACAAGCAGAACCGGTAGAAAGTGATGCTTCAGATGGGAGCCTACAGGATCTCAACCTGGCGGGTCTTGGTGAACCCGCAACAGATGATCAAGAAGAAGTAAGGAAGCGTTTTTTATTACAGTTCCAAGTGTTAAATCAGGGACGGACAGACCAACAACAAGACCAGGGAGGTCAGAGAGGTCGCGGCAGAGGAAATCGGGGAAGACCAAGAGGAACAAAAAAGCAAAAATCAGACAGCAACGCCGGAAAACAGCCCGTGGGAATGATGACAAGGGGCAACAAGACTCAAGCATGACGGTAATAAATTTATCTACTAGGTTATTAACTGTGCATGAACATGAGGTACTTTCCTTGGGACTATACTTTTGCCCCTCTAGCAATTTTAATTATGCCCAGACAAGGATTGACTTATTCTACTTTTCCAGAAAATTGAAATTGAAGAAATGGTTTGAAACTCACCCTTCAAAACCCCCACTTATTGGGGGAATAGGTCTGAAAAGTAATTTGGATCTAAATGATATGGAACTAATGGAAATTATCTCTTCCGGGGTGATTGTTGGCGATGAATATCTATCTGATGAGGAGGTTGATACTAATCTAAATCCAGGGAGTAATTTTAAAACAAAATCCAAGTTTATTCCCCAAATAGCATGTGAAGCTGTGGAAGTTTTTGAGAAAGGCGTTCTGTCTGATCTTAAGAGGCTGAGATCAGTGCATATGCCCAACAATAAGAAAAATCTGTCCTTTGAACAACATAAGGCAATCAAAAATTTGAAGGATGATGAGAGTATTGTTATCCACCATGCGGATAAAGGTGGAAATGTTGTAATTTTGGACAAATGTAAATATCTAGCAGAAGGGCATAGACAGTTGGGAGATGGAAACTGTTATGAATTGAGTACTTTTTCTGATTTCAGACAAACAAAGGGTCTGTTTGAAATGAAATTACAGAATTATCATGACAAAGGTTTACTTACATGGGAAGAATATTTGTTTCTCAAATGTGATCATCCCAAAATTCCCATTCTATACCTTCTCCCTAAAGTGCATAAGAATGCCACTGATCCACCAGGGAGGCCCATAGTATCATCTATGGGCTCACTACTCGAGAAAACTTCTCAGTATATTGATCACTTTCTAAGACCATTTGTAGTGGCTTTACCCACATACTTAAAAGATATTACACACTTTCTTAAAAGTATAGAGGGAATTGTCTGGGAGGAAACTTACATCTTAGTTACTTTAGATGTTAGTAGTCTCTATACATGTATCAAACACAACTTGGGACTACAAGCAGTGAGACATTTTTTTAAAATCAAGGTCCATTGCATTTTTGGAACATTCCAATATGTTATTGGAATTGATTGATTTTTGTCTAACACACAATCACTTTGTCTTTGATGGATTGATATACCGACAGTCACAGGGCACGGCGATGGGCACCTGCTTCGCCCCCAGCTATGCCAACCTCTTCATGGGGTGGAGGGAGGAGCAGGTGTCCAGCCAGGTGGCCGCCTTTAACAACCAGGTTGTCCTGTGGCTGAGGTATATCGACGACATCTTTTTGATCTGAGATGGCACAGAGGAATCTGCTAGCAAATTTGTATGTCAGCTAAACAAAAACACAATGAACCTGAAATTCACTGAACAAATACACAGATCAAAAATTGAGTTCCTGGATGTCACCATTGAGATACAAGGGACCATGATGACTACAAGTCTGTATAGAAAGACCACAGCAGGTAACAGCCTTTTAAATGCAAGGAGTGCTCACCCCAGAAAACTGGTAGATAATATCCCCTATGGGGAATTACTACGTGCTAAACGTAACTGTAGCACAACTGAGAGTTTTGAATGGGAAAAAAAAAATATGATCAAACGATTCAAAGAAAGGGGATATAACAAAAAGACAAAGAAGGGGCTGTTGCAAGAGCTGACACCAAAATCAGGAGGGATCTCCTAGATACTAATGCAGACAAAAAAACAGAATCTAATATCAGATTCATAACAACTTTTTCAGGTCAGTCAAGTGAAATGAAAAAGATTTTGACCAAACACTGGCATGTGCTGTTAACAGATCACCATCTAAGACCTCATCTGAGTAACTATCCACAAGTTACTTTCAGAAAAAGTAGATCATTGAGGGACGAGCTAAGCCCTAACTCTGTGACAGGTACTATAAAACCTAAAGAAACACCGGGCTTTAGATGGCATGCCGCAACAGCATCAATTGTAGAGAGATAATTGTGCCCAGCACCGGAAAAGTTTTTACTATACAAAAAACTTTGACATGTAACACCATGTATTGTGTATACTTGTTGATATGTCCTTGTGACAAATGGTATGTAGGCAGCACTACCCTGAAAGCTAAGGAGAGAGTGTTACAACATCTGAGAGCCATAAAAAAACACAATGCACAGTACCCGGTTGCCAGGCACTTTTTTGAACATCACTACCAAAATGCAAGTCTACTAAAAATGGTTGTGCTGGACAAAGTGGATTTGGGTATACGTGGAGGAGATAGAACTACATGCCTTCGTAAACTAGAATCCAGATTCATTATTGATTTTGAATGTACGTTTCCGCAGGGTCTGAATAATCATGAAGAACTTTCTGTTCACCTTGATAAATGATAAATGAATTAAGATAATGATTGTCTAAATGAGCCATGCTAGATTTAGTAATTTAGCTATATCATATCATTTTCTATGAACTTGTTTTCAGCTGTCGCATTCTATATACGTCTTTTTTAAATAGTACAATTATGTTTTAAATTCACAGATTTTCTGCACTTTGGGACATTGGATTGGTATTTCAATGTATGAATCTATCTGAAACAAGAGACATTTGTTGAACCTGGATTTGGCCTCAATGTTTTGAGATCAGAGACGACCTGTTCTTGCGACGCATGACATAAATGGATTATTCAGAGGACATGAGATATAGTTGGATGAAAGAACTTTTAAGTCCACTTGGAAATAATTCTGTGAAGCTGTACTTTGAACACAGTGATAAGAGCCTATATGCCTACAGAATTTGAATTTATGGGTATTTGTGATACTGGACATATTTGAGACCACTTGGGCAAATTTAGAAATATATATATGACCCTGCATAATATCTATCTTTAGCATTTTTTGCTATGTTGTAATATGGTGATTTATGCCCACTTGGGCAACTTCGCAGGCAATTGATTGCAAATGTCCATCAGTGTATATTTTACATTTTGCATTAGGCTTCATTAAATCATGGTGACAACATTTATTAATTAATACGCTGTATAACTTAATACGGTGTATCTCTGACTAATTTAAGACTACTATATGGCATGAGGGTTGCAGATATTTGCAATATTTCAAGTATGAACCGTTATATTTTTTACCTTTCCAAAATGTCCGCCACACATTTTTCACTTAGGGTGTATTTGTGAAGTCCTATGTTTATGTCGATATTCTATGATGTAAAAGGACTATCAATCTGAATCCACAACAAACGTGAGCAAGCCGTGAGGTGAAATGCGTTGTTTGTTTTTTGCTGCCAATAAATACTTTTGAAGCACAGCAACTCCTTGAGTGTCGTTGCACGTTCCTTCTTATGGGAGAACTTTGTGAATGATATATATATATATATATATATATTTGATGCTCCTATTGTACCGTGAATCACGGGTCACTCGTGAGCGGGTGCTTCAGACGCGACGGTACCGTGATTAAAATTGTAGCTCAGACTCCATTTGTTTGAAAAACAAAGTTCAGCACTCCCGGGGTACAGGCAAGTATTTCTTTATTTCACCATCAGCTGTAGACAGACGCGTTTCGGACGTGAGTCCTTCGTCAGTGTTTACACAGAACGCCGCCCAGCGGCTACTTTAAATACGTCATTGTGACACGCCTCTCACACAGAAGACGGTATCGAAATCACAAATGCGCCTACACGAATGTGGCGGCCATCTTAAAGAGCATAAAATTATGCAATTTTGAAGCAGTATGTTAGTGCAACTAATATTGCCGTGTATCTGCGTATCAGCCGCTCAAGCTGGTGTAACTTTCTTATAAAGCCGTGGATCAGCAGGTCACCAGCTGCATTCATTTGCGCCCTGTGATTTCGACCCGAATTTCAGTTCAGTTCTCAATATGCTTTTCTTTTAATAGGCATGTCATAAATAGCATCACCAATGTTAATCATAATTTCATAGCGACATCATCACTTCATCTGAGATGCAGGGACAATTATTTTCCTTACATCTCTCATAGTGCTATACCATATAGCATACAAAAAGAAGAAGAAAAGTCTAAATTGCAAAAGGCAAAGCAAAAGACAATTAAAATCAATTCACTGCAATTTCAGGATAATTTGTCCATCATTGATTCATTTTCCTAAATGTACCATCATTTCTTCCCCGCTATTCATCCCATATGGATGTTTTGTTTGCATGTCTATGATATAGTGGGATTCCAGTCTACGTAGCCTCAACAGTCTGTCCCCTCCCCTAGGATTAATCGGAACATGATCTATGCCAAAATACTGTAATAGATCCCTATTACTCTGGTGTTCCTTGGCAAAGTGCCGTGCCACCGGATAATTCACATCTTTGTTACTGATGGCACGCTGGTGTTCCAAAATTCCCAACTTTCCATTATTGATTGTGCTGCCGATATATTTAAGACCGCATGGACATGTCAGGCAGTACACAACATAGGGGGTTTGGCATGTGATGAACTTCGCTATTCTTCTAGGTGTTTGTAGACCAGGAATGTTATATGTTAAAACCCGTTTACTGTTTTCACAGGCTTTACATTTGGCACAAGGTAAGAATACCTTCATGTCCTTTAGGGTGTTGCTTCTCTTAGATTTTGGGGGCATAAGGTGGCTTTGTACCAATTTGTCTTTTAAGGAATTCAGTTTACGGAAAGTAATTAGTGGGCTACTGGGGACATCTCGCCCTATAATCGGGTCTAGCGTAATATGTGCCAGTTTTTTGTCAATGTCTTTCTCAAGTGATTCGCGTCATTCGAGAAAGTAGTTATCATCCTGAACTTGTTATTAATCTCTGATTGGTCTGTTTTTTCTTTTACATGTAGCAGACTCATTCTTGGTATTTTACAAACTCTGTCAAAGGTTTTCTCAAGGAGAATAGAGTCATAGCCTCTAGTTTTAAATCTAATAATAGATTCCTTGGCTGCACTGATGAAATCAGAGTCCCTTGAACAATTACGGCGATAGGGTATACTATGAATCAGGTTTACAGGGTGACTACTCTTGGCATGTAATATGCTGTTACCCGAGGTGGGCTTCCTATATAATGATGTTTCAAGTTTCCCCTCACTCACAAAGACCTTCAGATCTAAATAGTGCACCTCTTCCCTACTTAAATAACTGGTGAATTTCAAATTTAAGTTGTTTCTATTTAGATCCCTAATGAAATCCTCTGCCTGTCTGAAGGAGCCCCTCCAAATTAAAAACATGTCGTCTATGTAACGATGCCACACAACTATGTATTCTGCCCATTTGGCGTTGTTACCTCCCAGGGCCACCTGCTCCTCCCACCAGCCCACGAATAAATTTGCGTAGCTGGGGGCGAAGCAGGTGCCCATCGCTGTCCCTGAGATCTGTTTATAAATTACCCAGGACAGGACTTACCAGCCCTGTTGTATGGTAAGTGCAATGTGGTAAAACGATGTAATCAAATTTTAATGTACCACCTTGTACAGGTCTGCATTGTAATGTCTGATACATTGTTACCCTCATTGCCTGTCAGCTGTTACAAAACAGAGCCATGACACAACCTGATCTT
Source organism: Lissotriton helveticus (assembly GCF_964261635.1). Classification (NCBI taxonomy): domain Eukaryota; kingdom Metazoa; phylum Chordata; class Amphibia; order Caudata; family Salamandridae; genus Lissotriton; species Lissotriton helveticus. The sequence continues at coordinate 884,389,742 of NC_136072.1, read as the reverse complement.
ACTCTTCCTTCAGACCATACATACTGTGAAGGGTATTTGTAGAGCGCAGCAAATGCCTGAAGGCATCAGGCAGCTACAGTCATAGTGTCATTCATTCATTCATTCAAAAGACTTTATTCAGTTATAAAACTTTGACAACCATAAAAGTACATAAAATCACAATTCAGAATCTGTTTACATATGTCAGTCAATATAAAAAAATAGTTAAAAATACAAAGGCTCATATCTAAAAGGAGTTGTATTTAAACAGATATTGTTTGTCTTGAGTGAAAAACATTTCTAAGAAATACAGAAACAGATGCCACTGAAAATATGTCTTCAAGTTTCTGAATAGCTAGGAAGGCAGGTCGACATTGTCTAAGATTCAAGTATTTTAAAATGGGCTTGATCAACCTTTTCCTTGGTACAGTATAAAATTTACAAAAAAATACAATATGAATATCGGATTGAGTGGTGGTATTGTCACACATGCATTTACATAAACAAGTAGACCAATCATTGATGGCGGCAAAACTTTATAACCTGAAAGCAATCCCAAATCTAAATCTTGTCAGCAGAAACCTTTCGTGTGCAGTCATCTGTATGACTGCACACAAGTAGGGTTGTATGGCCTGCGAAGTTAAGGTCAGTTGGTGAGCAATCACAGTTTTTTAGTCAATTCAATTTGATCTCTTAAGTTCGCCAGATAAGTAATACATAACCTTTTTAGCTCTTTCCTAGGGGTTTTTGCCATTGACTTGGGATCATCATAGAATTCAGGGTAATTGATGTTGTCACAGAAAGTTTTAATGTATCTCAACCATTTCATTCGGTGGGCGCCCTCCAATTTCAGGGCGTCCTCCAGTATAAGGCGATTCAGATGACACTCTTTGGTAGTCCAAACCCTGTGCCACAGAAGAACAGGTTGCACCCTAATAAGATCTTCTAGATAGGGCATACCAAGTTCAGTGGGGCAGTTATGGGTCGACGTGCTCTCCGGAACAGTGAGGAGATATCGCAAAAAGCTGTTCTCAGTCAGCTGCAGGCTAGAAACACTAAAATTACCCCAAATTCCCGCACCATAAGTTGCCACTGCAACGCAACTAGCTTTATTTACGCGTATGAGCTCATTAACAGGTCTCTTTCCCATCTTTTTGCTGAACAGTTTAAGGGCCATTACAGACTTGACGAATAGCATATTTCTACTTTTGATTGCACTTTTCCATTGCCCTGTGCAGTCAAACAGTATTCCTAAATAAGGGAAATTAGAAACATGATCCAGTGGCTTTTTATCAATGAACATGGTTCTTTTTTCTCTGCTTGACATTAACGCCACAATTCAAAGAAAAGGTTTTAGTGCAATTCACCTTCAAATCTAAATTGGTCATGAAGGCGGAGAACGATGTGATCATAGTTTGCTTCCCCACGGGGGTACTTGTCATCAGGACAGCATCATCTGCATAGATAAGTGCCGGGATACGGCGTTGCGATGCTGTAGGCATATCTATACAGTCCCTCAGTAAAGTATTCTCCAAACCATTAATGTAAATTGAGAATAAGAACGGGGCAAGGACGCATCCTTGTCTCACCCCTCTCGCGATATTAAACATTCTGGTGCACTCTCCTTTAATTCCATATCTGATCATAGCCCTTGCTCCATTATAAAGCTCTTTTAAAAAACAAATAATGTTGTCCTCAACACCCAAACGAATTAAAATTGACCATAATTTGCTGTGATTAACACAATCAAAGGCGGAAGTCAAGTCCACGAAAGTTAAAAACAACCTTCCTCCCTTAGCCTTAGTATATTTTTCCACGAGTATAAATAAATGAAGTCCCTGGTCTATAGTCCCAACTCCCTCTCTAAAACCATATTGCAGGTAACTAATAATCTTGTACTCATTGGCCCATGACTGCAGCCTGTCTAAAATGATCCTACCAATAATTTTAACTGTAGAATCAAGCAGAGATATTGGGCGGTAACAAGTACAGCTAGCCCTGTCCCCCTTTTTAAAAATGGGTACTATAATAGATTCGTACCAGGTACTAGCAAGGCCCACCGAGCAAGCAGCGTTCAGAAATCTAGTAAGTTAGAGGTGCCCATAGTGTTATATTATTTTTAAAAATGTATACCGGGACACCATCCGGGCCCGGTGCCTTGCCCCCCTTGCTTGAATTAATGCCCTTAATAACCTCATCCAACGTGAAAGAGAGATTCATCCCCTCTTTGTTGTTTGCTAAGGAAGGTACCTCCTGCACCGGCAATTCCCCTAGAAGTTCCACAGGGCTATAAAGTGACTCGAACTGCCTCACCCAATCATCCTCTGAGATGGCAATCTCTAAACGCGCCTTAGAGTCATCTTTAAAAAATGGCGCGTTGACTGCCCTCCAGAATGCAATCATGTCCTTCAAATCAGAGGCATCTAAAAGTGCCTCTCATGCTTCATTTTTGATCCTAGCCCTTCTCTGTTTGATAGCTGACTTGTAAATTTTACGAAGCTCCCTAATCTGTTTAAAATCTCTATCTTGCTTGTTCAAAGCTCGTTTAAGTTTAGTATGTGCCTTAGTGCTCTCCAGATCTGTTTCTGAAGTCTATTTTATCGGTTCCCCAATCAACACCTGGTTATATTGTCCACCAAGAATGTGGGGTGGAATATTTGGATGATTGATTAGCTTTAGCACCGCTTTTAAAATGGATTGCTGTGTGGTTGAACCCTGAATTGGAATTAAATCATGAGCTTTTGAGGGATTGTTTAGCCCTGGAGCATTGTAATCCCATCCCATGGCTGAGTTATGTCAAAAAATTTGCAGATATACTAGGACGCCCAGAGCTGTTCGATTAGCCAACTAAACTAGTTAAGGGGGATGTGAAATGGGCAAAAAACACATACATGCTCAGCAAGGGACTGGACAGAGAAGATAAGGAGTTGACCAAACCAACTGTAAGGGCTCACCAATTATTGGTAAACTCCAGCGAGAAAGAGCTTTATCTGAGATTGGTTAATAATGCTAACCATAGATTCCTGTTGACCAAGTTCAGGTTGAATAAATTCCACCTCCTTCTTACCGAACGTTCAGGTTGGACCAAGACGACAGACCTGGAGATCTGCCCTTGTGACGGATTTTCCATTATGGACACCATGTATGTTATGTTCTTCTGTAAATATTTTAACCTAATAAGAAAAAAGTTAATTCGACCTCTAATTAAAGATAAAGGGTTCAGACAAGCTAAACCGGCCCTTATGTACCTTCAGCTCCTCTCTAATACATGGGAAATTTTTAATGTAGCAAATTTTTTGACAGTAGACGTGAGATTAAGGAAAAACATTAAGTGGACTAGCTGTAATTAGAGGATTTTAGAAATAATTCTGGAATGACGCTAGATGATGATTTTTAACGTGTTATTGTATTGCACATTTTCTTGCTTTTAATGTTGTATTTCATTCTTGGCCTGATTCTTGATGTTTGTATACTTTTATGGTTTTTGCTATGAACCAAATAAAGTACTTTGACTGACTGACTGACTGGCTCTCCAGATCAAACCAGCCCTTTTTTCTATTATCATGATCTCATAGGTTAACCCAATGGCTTTCCTTGATACTTGTTATGATAAGTTTGAAATTGTCAAAAACTACAGTATCCTTGGACCCCAAATCCAAGCAAATGTTAAAAAAAAATTCTCGCCTTAAATAAATTACTGATAAACTCTTCAGGTATAACCTTGGACCATTTTAGGGCATAGCCATTCTGTCTTGAAATTTCAATGTTTTCGGATAGTAACTTAGGGATACTGTCTACAGGAGCACGAGGGTCTATAATTTCAACCCTGATGGGAAAATGATCACTTAAAGTGATCTCCAGTACACTGTAGTTAACTACACTGTCCCCAAAGCAAGAAGAAATCAGAACATAATCAATTAAAGAAGTTAACCCTCTACCGTTAAAGGTTGCGGAGAACGGGACCTCTGGGTGACACCGTTTGTTTACAAAACCTAGATCATTCGTGAAGAGGATCTCATTCAAAGCATCTCCCTTACCAGTATGTTCAAAGTGTGTCAAAATGGACTCCTTGTCCACCGTTAAACCACAGTTTCCCTTACCAGGTCTATTACAGAGAGTGCAATTAAAATCTCCCCCCCCCCCATATAACGATGAGCTCCTTACGTTCATTGCATATTTTCGTATTAAGTTCGGAGCTTAGAGTTTTGAACACTGCAACCAAATCAACAGAGGGAACATTGGTATATAAGTTAACAATCTAAATACAGAGAGCATTATTCAAATATAAACCAACAATATGGTAATAGCGATTATTATAAAAAACCTCCATGTTTTTACATTTAAAACAATTTGAGACATATGTGCAGAGCCCACCCTTGGCTCTGCCATGTAATGAGCCAATGGCTGGAGTAAAAACAGTCTTAAAACTATTAATATGGCAAACTCACATCATGATGTTTAACTAGATCAGACCAAAGCGGATTATCCAATTTGGGTCTAAGTCCAGCAATATTCCAAGAAATGAAAGACCATTTATCCTTTGTCTTAATGCTCACAGCGTGATTCAAGTCGATGACTGTACCTATACAGCTATCTGAAGTACCCTTACTTATACGTGGGTCCCCCCCAGGTGCAGCGTCGATCCTTTCTAGTTGGGAATCATCTGCACTAACTATCGACCGCCCTCCTAGTTCTTGGATTTCCACAGTTACTGATAGTGGTTTTACTTGGGTGTCATAGGAATTTTTAACACAAGTAACAGTTACCTGGTCCTGTGATGGTCAATCCACCCCTTCCAAACCTGACAAGCCGTCAAATCTATTATAGGTTGGGACAGTGAATTGATGATGATTATAATGGCGAGTCGGCACAAAACCTCCATGCATCATAGGTGCCATTGGAGCATTAAAGGGACTACCATTATATAAGGACCTCGCTTCACAGAGTGGTTCATATGATTTTAGGTTACCAGGAACAATAGGGGCCACAGGGTAAAAATCGCTCAGATTCAAAGAAAGGATTCCTCGAGTATTGTTATAATTAGGTAAACCACTTATGAACTGAACTGTTCTTGGATCCCTAAAGTTGACAATAATGCAATCTCCTTCGATGTCCTTCACTATGTGGCCCAACCAGGTTACTCTCCGAACAGTGATAATTTCCCCCCGCAAATCAGGTCTAAGGGGTCTATTTTGCCCCAATCAGTGCATACCTTTGTTTTTTAGTTCGTGGACGGATTCAACCCTGTTATTTTTCCATTCCGGTACCCCAGCCAACACAATTATATAGGGGTGGCAGTCCGGGGGAAGATCAACTCTCTTCATATGTCCTTTACTTAAGGGAGCCTCTATGTTGACTATTTCTGGTGCCGTTTTGTCAGGGCCTCTGGTTATGCCTATTTTGTGTGAGACTACATTACTGTCATTCTCTACCTTGCGGGCCAGTTTGGGATCGTTAGCTTTTGACTGGCCACTTGTTTGCTTTGGTGGTTCTTTTATAACAAGTCCCTGCTTCTTTCTAGGAGCGGGATTCGGTTTATTTTTGGGTAGTGTAGGAGCGCTGGTGCTCACGGATGTTTGATCCCTTAGTTTTTTCAGCATCTCTGAATTAGCTTGTACAATTTCCTCTAGGATTTCTAGGTGTTCACCTATCTTCCTAGTCCGTTCCACCAATGGGAGAATTAAACTCTTGACCAAGTGCTCTATATTTTCCAACGAACACATGGTACTCCTTGGATTTGTGAGCGGGCTTTCAATTATCTCAACAATAGGACTAGCAGGATTCGAGCCGGACTTATCCGTCAGGATAGGTATCTTGTTCCTATACGTAACCCCAATATCCCTGTTCTTGGAAAACACAGTTTTAATCTTTTTATTACAGGTGCCATTCTGTTGATTTCCGCCACGCTTACGTTTTAAGGCGGCAACCTGAGATGGTCTATTGGTGGTTCCCTAATTAGTAATTGACTTTGACGTCGACCCGGATCTTCAATTGGATAAGCCATATAGGAGTCTAGACTAGCGTCAATCCCACTTATATCTAAGATGGTTGAAAGGTCTCGTTGGTTACTAGCTATTTGATTGCTCCGCGTACTCTGAATAGGAGGTTGTTCAGGTGAAGGGACTGTAGCAATACTCCCAAGTGACGATCTTTTAAGAAATACATGTTCAAGAGATAGCCGCTGTTCAGTTAAGGCTATTTCCTTCTCCAGTACAATAACAGCTTTGGAGAAGAAGGCGTCTATGGTACCAATTAATCCTCCTCCTATTACCCCACTACCTACTTTATTCCCTTTGGAAGTTGTTAATGCCATAACTATTGGGCCTATAGGTGTGCCACAATTTCAATCAGTAATACAGATATAACATAAAATAAGTTTTTAAAAGCGAATAAACAGATATGCATAAAGTCTTACTGAATTTGGAAACACAAAGGGAGTGGCCCAGTCCAGTCTCAGTCTGTCTCTGACGGGCTCCGACGGGCCCGCCCTTGGCCCGAGCTTCGCCCGGCTCGTACCGCGCGCGTCCCACGGTGCGCGGTTCCGGTGAAGATTTTATTCACCTGATCTGCTCTGGGCTGGGCGTGGCGGGTGGATCAAACTAAGCCACAGTGCCTTTTGGGAGGCGTAGTCTTTCCCAAGCTTCTCCCCTTGATGATGTCCGGTGCGAGCGTTTCCCGCGAAGTGGGAAACGCGAGAAGTTGCTTTGCCTGCTTGGGAATCCTCCGGGGGGGTTTGCGAGTCAACCCCAGTCCGTGTCTCCCACAGGTGCCACTCAAGGTTGTCACAGTCCGCACAGTCTGCACAGCAAAGGTTTCCCGTGGTGCGCGGGTCTGGTGAAGATTTTATTCACCTGGTCTGCTCTGAGCTGGGCGTGGCGGGTGGATCAAACTAAGCCGCAGTGCCTTTTGGGAGGCATAGTCTTTCCCAAGCTTCTCCCCTTGATGATGTCCAGGGCGAGCGTTTCCAGCGAAGCGGGAAACGTGAAAAGTTGCTTTGCCTGCTTTGGAATCCTCTGGGGGGGTTAGCGAGTCAACCCCAGTCCGTGTCTCCCACAGGTGCCACTCAAGGTTGTCACAGTCCGCACAGTCCGCACAGCAAAGGTTTCCCGCGGTGCGCGGGTCCGGTGAAGATTTTATTCACCTGGTCTGTGCAGGGCTGGGCGTGGCGGGTGGATCAAACTAAGCCGCAGTGCCTTTTGGGAGGCGTAGTCTTTCCCAAGCTTCTCCCCTTGATGATGTCCGGTGCAAGCGTTTCCCGCGCGGGTAATGCGAGAAGTTGCTTTGCCTGCTTGGGAATCCTCCGGGGGGGGGGGGGTTAGCGAGTCAACCCCAGTCCATGTCTCCCACAGGTGCCACTCAAGGTTGTCATAGTTCGCACAGCAAAGGTTTCCCGCGGTGCGCTGGTCCGGTGAGGATTTTATTCACCTGGTCTGCTCTGGGCTGGGCATGGCGGGTGGATCAAACTAAGCCGCAGTGCCTTTTGGGAGGCGTAGTCTTTCCCAAGCTTCTCCCCTTGATGATGTCCGGTGCGAGCGTTTCCCGTGAAGCGGGAAACGCGAGAAGTTGCTTTGCCTGCTTTGGAATCCTCCGGGGGGGTTAGCGAGTCAACCCCAGTCCGTGTCTCCCACAGGTGCCACTCAAGGTTGTCACAGTCCGCCCAGCAAAGGTTTCCCGCGGTGCGCGGGTCCGGTGAAGATTTTATTCACCTGGTCTGCTCTGGGCTGGGTGTGGCGGGTGGATCAAACTAAGCCGCAGTGCCTTTTGGGAGGCGTAGTCTTTCCCAAGCTTCTCCCCTTGATGATGTCCGGTGCGAGCGTTTCCCGCGAAGTGGGAAACGCGAGAAGTTGCTTTGCCTGCTTGGGAATCCTCCGGGGGGGTAGCGAGTCAACCCCAGTCCGTGTCTCCCACAGGTGCCACTCAAGGTTGTCACAGTCCGCACAGTCCACACAGAAAAGGTTCATAGTGATAAAGGTACACCTAGGAGTAGCAAACACACTGGCTATTGCAAAACTATTGAGTAAAGAGCCAGGTCTTTAAAGCTTTCCTAAAGAGTGCATGAGCTCTAATACTGTTCAAATGACTTGGCAGTAAGTTCCATAATCTTGCCCTCACACTCGAGAAGGCTCTCCCTCCCCAGTTCTTCTTCTGAAATCTGTCTGGCAGCTCTGATAGAGGGCCTTATGCACTAAGCAAATAGATTGAACATAACACGTTTCCTTATGGGGGTACATGTGAAAGTGCTGTAACCCATTATTCACTGACGGTAGTTTAGGAATGTAATTTAGCCTGAGTGCTCTTGTTGGTGTATAAGTATACAGCATTACAGTAATCAACTCTCAACATGACTGATGTCAAAGATACTTGCTTCTGTGCAGCAAGTGGAATGAAAGGAAAACATTTTCTTCACATCCTGTTAAACCAGAAACACATTCTAGCCACACGATTGAACTGGAGATCCAATGAGAGGTGATAGTCTAACAAGATCCCCAAGTCTTAGCCTTCTCAATAGGCATAGGTATAGTGCCTAATATCTCTGCCCACCAACTATGATTCCAGATGGGGGTTGACTTCCAAAAAGCAAGATCTCAAATTTTTCCCCAATGAGTTTCAGATAGTTTCTCCTAATCCACCCAGCTACTGTTGTCATGCAATTTTTAAAATTGACTGCAGTCACTACTGTGTCTTTTGAAATTGACACAATAAGCTGGGTGTCATCTGTGTAGGAGACCACCTGCAGCGCTAATGAGCAAATAACCTTGCCGAGGGGAGAGACATACAGGTTGAAGGGTGATGGGCTTACTGATGAGCCCTGCGGCACCCCACATGGCAAAGAGAAACGGTCTGACAGAAAGGCATTCACTGCCATTCTCCGAGATCTATCATTTAGGAAAGAGGCAGTAGTTTTGGCTCTCTGCCTAAGACGTCAAGTTCGTAGAGGCAATTGGTCAGAAGGGACGGGGCTATGGTATCAAAGGCCATGGAACGATCCAGCTGTGACTTGCCCTGCGTCCATGAGGCGCCTATTACTGCGCCCAAGAACAATGTTCTTTCGGTACCGTGAATGTTACGGAAACCACATTGTGACATATCTAACCAATTCTGCTCTACCCCACAAGCCATCAAGTGGCTATTAAGATGTCATCCAAGATATTATCAGGAACTGGGCGAAGGGAGATAGGTCAGAAGTTTTTAAGATCTTTGTGGTTCAGGTCAGGCTTTTTGAGAAGAGGTATCACTACTGTATATTTCCATAATTGAGGGTAGCACCCAGAGGAGATGGCTGCCTTCATTATAGATGTGAGAGAGTGCACTAACACACTTGCCACCATGTGAAGGATCTCAGGAGCACAGGCTTCTAAGAGAGACCTCAACTTAGTATTAAGTAGAAGCTGTTCCGCGAGATCTGGCATCAGCAAAGGCAATGTTGTGAACCTTGATGTCTTTGCAATATTGGGATCAAGAGAGAGCTAAAGGGCTCTGATTGCTGCACTCTGTCCGCTGCTTGTCTTGCTGGTTGAAGCTCCTTATAGATATCAGCATTCTTAGCTTGGAAAAAATCTTGAGAAACAGAGGTAGCCACAGGGGCAAAAGGAGAAGAAAGTATCTGAACAATTAAAAAAAGTTCTTTAGAGGAGTTCTTGTCCTCAATGAGTGCTGCGCAGTCATTTGATTTCTCCTCTATAAAGTGCTTTCTTGTAGTCCCTACTTATGGCTTTATAGGCCAACCATTCTAGTTCGCCATAGTTTCTTCTCCAAACATGTTCCTGGTACCCACAGCTGTTCCCGGTCAAGCTGTAAAATCCTTTGCCCCCCTGCCCACATCTTCCCCAACAGACAGAGGCAGACTATCCAGCACAGCCCTAAGGGATTCAGCTGTAATGCCCTTCAATTCCCTCCAGCAGGTCTTAGGGAAAACAAAAGTGTCCTTCCCACAGGGGGACGGCAACTCAAGAAAAAGGAAACAGTAAAATGATCAGACCAGCTGATTGGGGATTCTTGATTTTCCATAGGATTTTCAGCCTGCGGATATATATTATATTGGCTATTTGAAAGTATGTACTTTTTTTTCAATTGTTTTCAATTGTATATATATATGAAAAAATCAATATGGAGAACTACATTTTGAGTTAGTGACGTTTATTCATATCAAATAAATGTGAGAATGTGTCTCTGTGGAAGGATTAATTAATATTTTCCTCTCTTGTTAATGGTGATTGCAGTATTGGTTCAGACGCATTTTGCTTTGTTTCACAAGACGTAGAAACTAAGGGCCCGAATTAGGGCCTGATCTAAATATTGATGGAAAGGAGTGGTCACCTTTGGCCCGGGAGAAGGCTTTACATCCTCCAGCCTGAGACTACTTTGCCTGCAAAAATCATAAATGACCGCCTAGCGAGCGTAGAAGGCATTGACAGAAACTGCCTTCATGACGCTTCCCGTCAACGCATTTTACTGTTTGGTAATGGACTGTGTCAGAAGGATGCAGTCCTTGAAATAACAGTAATATTTTTTCTTTTTCAAAAACAAAATTCTGAAGTGCGATTTTCTTTTTGTGAAGAAAATCAGTAATGCTCCTGTTGGACCTGGCCCTTTTGGCAGGTTCACCCCTAGACTTTTTGCTTTTTCCTAGCCGGTTTCTGGAACCTGGGTTGTTGATTTTAGGCCTCTGCTCACTTTTTCACTGTAGTACAGTGTAAAGTGCGTGTGCTCTCTGTGTATGTGTGGTGAGTGACCTGCCCTCCCATAGGAATGAATGGGGAATATGTATACCCATGGTAGTTCCTGATGTGTGGGGAGTGCAGGGTCGAGTTTGATATGTGTGAACTCGTGAGAATGAATGCTGCATAATGGTGTATGCGGCATGGTTGTGTCTAGTCTAGAAGTACCACTTTTAGAAGTTGGCATATTTGTGTAGTGAGTCTGCTGGCACGTGATTGGCTGGTGAGCCTGGCCCAGGAGTGCCTGGGCCTGCTTGTGGATTGACTGTCTGGTTTGAGTGTGACAGGGGCTGCAGAGCCCCCAGATGGTTGTCTGAGTCAGCCGTGGATGAAAGGCAGCATCTGCTGCCAGGGAAGTGGGAGGAGATTAGCACCTGATAGTGAAGGGCTGTGCCTGCCTGCCACAATGCTGGCTCCACCCCCCCGCTGGGCGACTGTCACCTCTGTCCCTGATACTGAAGGGACTTCCCTCTAAACCAGTCTAGCTGGTTCTCACACTGAGACTTCAAAGACTTCAAAGACTTTTCTGTGTATAAGAAGGGGCTGTGTCCCCTTCCAAAATGTTCTTGTTTCTGACTTGAATCTGCCAGGGGCGTGCTGCTGCTTGGGCTCAGGGGAATCCCTGGGCCCTGCCCAGCCCCTGGACACTTGATGGATTTGCCCTGGGATCCTTTGGACCTTCTTATCCCCCCAGGACTTTGCTGTATCTCCTGACACACTTTACTGGACTTTGGGATATCCTTATAGCGCTGGGGGCGCTGTAGTTTGATTCTTAGCGCTGATAGCGCTTTATTTTTTGATCCTGAGCTTGAGGGCGTGTGTTCTTGCCCCTTTAGCGCTTTGGAGCGCTTTATCCTGCCCAAGCGCTTAGTAGCGCTTTTATTTTTATGTTTATTTATCTCGAGGGAGCCCACCCCTCGGATAATGATTGCCCGCCTGCCTGCCTAAAGCGGGGCCGCTGCGCTGCCCGCAGCGACCCGGAAGTGGTTGGCCGGCCGGCCAATTGGAGCTCGGCCGGCCGGAAGTCCCGCCCCTGAGGCGGCAGCACGAGGGAAGAAGGCGCCCGAGAGATGGCGGCCGGTGCCGCCGGTGCTGGGCTCCCATTGCTGTGGGAGAGCCCCGCAGGCACCAGCCAACCGTGAGGAGAGAGCGGAGGGGGCACGGGGCACATTGTCGGTGCCCGCCCCCACCGCCAGTGAAGCTGCCGAGAGAGAAGAGTCGCGGCTGCATTGGGCACCGGGGCAGGCAGGAGCCTTCTCTGCGCCCCGGTGCACTCACCCAGAGAGGACGCCGGCGGAGGAAGGAGGAGGCAGCCTGGAGCTGCTGCCCCCCAGCAGAGAATCCCCGTGACGCCTGATCCAAGGAGTCCCGCCGAGAACAGCCCGGTGAGTGAAAGGGCTGGGGGCTCCGTGATGTTGCTGGCGGTGCCGGTGGAGGCACAAGGTCAACAGCGGTCCCGTGTGGCAGTGGGCCGCTCCCACATAGAGATAGTTGTGCGGGAAGGGCGGCCCCGGTTGGCAGCGGGTCGCCCCAACGTGGGTTGGAGCCCCAGAGAGGCTATGGGGCATTGCGTGTTTTGAGCCCAGCGAGGCTCCAACGACGGGCGCATTTTGTGTTCTTTGAGCCCGAGAGGCTCACAGCGCCCCATTATTGCTGAGGAGCCCATGAGAGGCTCAGAAGTGCCACATTTGTTTGGAGAGCCTAGATAGGCTCAGACGGGGCATCTCTTTGTTTAGAGCCACAGAGGCTCAGAGGGGGCATTTCTTTGTGTAGAGCCCCGAGGCTCCCGGCCCCATGATGATTAGAGCCCAGTGAGGCTCTTGGGGGGACACCAGTGATTTTAGAGCCTGTGTGGCTCGAATGTGGCTCCAGCGACAGGCGCAGTGTTGGTCGCAGTTTTGGCTGATGTCCCACCTGCCCAGCAATTAGTGGGCAGCTGCACCGTTTAGGCGCAATTTCAGGAGAGAGTCCCTGTGTGGGACAGAGAGGGCACAGTGGTGCCAGGCCTTTACAGCTGCGCAGCACTTAGTGCCAGCTGCTACGTTTAGGCTTTCTTTTCTTGAGACTGGCGCTGCATGGCAGCGCGCCCTGACATTTGGACACAGGGCATCTGAGCCCCTACAAGGCCAGTTGGCCTAGGGACTGCCACAGGTGGTGGCTTATGTAGGTTTTGCGCAATTGTATGGTTATTGCACCTCTGAATGTGATTTCTTACATCATGTGTTATTCCTGCACCTCTGAATGTTTTTAGACATCATGTGACTTTTGCGCTACTGCATTGTTCTGGTACCTCTGAATGTATTTTTATTGCATCATGTGCTTTATTCTTAACACCGCTGAATGTGTAGGTTTATGCATCATGTGTTTCCCTTTGCTACTCCTCTGAATGTGTTTCATACATCATGGGTAATGTGTTCTTTCCTAGATCCCTAAATGCTGTGTGATACTTAGGTGGTTGTTCTTTTTAGTACAGGTGGTCCTAGTGAAGTCCTGGTCCCCTGCGTGACATTCTCCTAAGGTGTTTAGGGTTGTGTAGGAGGTACTTACCTGTTCCCAGTAGTTACTGGATGTGATCTATAACTGTTACTTTGTGTTACAGTGATTTTATATACTTTTATTCTAATTTTTGACAAGTATTTCTATATCTACAAAGTGTTGATTCTGATAGTGGCCCATGTGGCCCTGTCCTGTACATAATCCCTTATGAATGTTGCCCGTGCCAGTTGGCACAATGTACATGTGTGATTTTTATCTGATGTGTTTTGACAATACAAAAGTTATTTTAATATAACTTTGTGTGGAGTTCCTTTTTTGGTGTGCCTAGTATGTTGGTGCTGTTGTGTGCTGGCGCAAATGCTTTACACATCGCCTCCGAGTTTAGCCTCACTGCTCCTGCCAAGCTACCAAGGGGGTGAGCAGGGGTTATCTTGGCGCGTGACTTCCTTGCCCTGACTAGAATGGTGGTTTCTGCCTGGCTTTGGCGTCACCTTAGCCTACCAGACATAGCCAGTTCTAACAGCTCCTCTTGCGATTTGAAGCTTGTCCAATGCTGGGGAGCATTACATTCTTTTTACTGTTCTTTAATGCTAGGTTTTACCTGGTGGTAAGGAACAGCAAAAAATGACAACATGATTGCCCATCCAAATTGAGTGGGCGGACATGTAGTCATTTCTCTGTTGTCCCATTGTCTCCAGGGCTATCAAAAGGGTTTATTCATGGCAGAGGCAGAGTAGTCTCCGCTATGATTAACCTGAAGATCTGCCTGCATTTATATATGGCCGCCTGACCACATCTTTGGCAGTGAGGATACTCTGTCACAGTTATGATGGAGTATCCTTGAAATACATTGGGCCCATAATTCATAGATCATTGAAAAAGAAATATTTTTAGCTGAATTTTTTTTCTCCTTGGCACTATTCAAGTACCTTCTTCAGTAGTAAATATATTTGTTCCAGGGAAAGTGCAAGATCCATAGAGTTAGCTACTTTCTCTACCTGTCCTTAATACCCCTTCCTGTTTTTTCCTGAGGCTTTGGTCATTTTGGATTTGGATACTGGCGGGAAAGCATCATTCTTATTTTGCATCTAAATCTCTTCCGAATCATTTGCCCTTGATTGTATGAATTTTACAGAAAATTAAATAAGTTTCGTTCAGTTCTTTGCAAAATGTAATTTTGATTGCCTTGATTGACTGATATTTGAGAGAATTAGGCACCATCAATTATATTTCTTGTTTTTGATGTTTTGTATTTTGTTAGATTTTATATTTTTCTGGAGACTCTGGAGGTTACTGTAGGAGAGTATGATCTGCTTACTATGGTTACCACCACTTTTTGCTGGTGATTCACTGTTTCTCGACTTTAGTTTGGCTGGGGCCCTGCTATTCAGGACCCTAGCCTAGCTGCTTCTTCTCTAAAATGATTGCATGTACTTTAGGTACACTCCTGATTGGTTGCTGGGTTACCTTTGTGAGACCCTAGTATATGGTACCTTAGGTACTAGGGGCATAGGAAACCAGAGGCCTACCAGGGGCTGAAGCAGGTAAAATTCCTTCCAAAAGGACACCACAGGTCTGCTACTGCAGGCTGGGTAAGGTGGTGCATGCACCCCTTTCTAAGATATAGGTTACCTATATCTACCTTTAATCACTGACACATATAAACCTATCAGTCACTCCTATGGCAGCCTTTATCAATCCTGAAGGCAGAGTGCTTGGTTTTGTGTGAGAGGGTGCCCATGCATGAGCAGGACCCCTCTGCAGCTTTTGGAATCTCTTCTCTGTGGCTGTTCTCTGATGCAGCCAAACCATATACTCTTAAGTGCATTGTACCCTCGCTGCAAATGCTAATTTTGGAATGGCTGCATCAAAACATGTTGTGTTTGGTGTCAAACAATTTGGAATCCTAGCCCCCCCCACCATTCCAGGCAGTGGGGGAAGAATTCCACCCTTCTAGCGGCAGAGACATGTACACACTGGTGTGACTGATAATAGTTTAAAAGAACCCTAGCATCACAAAATGGATGCTGCAGCCACAGACACGGGTCTGACCTCCTGCTGCTGGACGAAACTCAGGCATGGGAGGCCTGGACAATAGGTTTCCTGTCACAGGGAGGTGCAACCACCTCCCAGACAGGTTTTAGTGTATTTGGGCTGGGTGGGTGGATTCAAATAATGCTTTTCAGACACTTAGTGTCCCTGTGCATATCCCAGTTCAAACCAGTTGCAGGGGCACTCAGCCCCTGCTCTGGCACGAATCTGGACAAAGGGAAAGGGGTGTAACTACCCCTCTCCCCAGACCCTCCCATAGGTTGGTCCCCAGAGTATGTCCAACCCCCTATCTTAGTATAAGTATAGGGCCCCAGTCCTTAGGACTTCAGATTACACCTGGACGAAACTCTGCAGCATATGTCCTGGAACTTTGACATTCTAAACGATTAGAAGATGGAAGAATCTCCCTTGGGGTCAAGGAGTGACTCCCCTGTTCAAACAGGCACCAACAAAGCATTTGCCGGTCTGAATCTTCGAAGCTCCTGTCGGACTCTGAAGTACCTGCAGCCCAAGTAGAGGATTTCCAAACCCGCAGCCTGAACGAGTGATGAGGGACCGGAACTCCTGATACAGTGCACATCTGCTAAGTGCATTGACCTCCCGAGCTTTCCTGAAGTTGTGCTTTGGGTTACTTATAGCCCAAGCCACGAGCATCATCTGCACAGAAGATTGTGGGCCTACACTCCAAGAGTGTTCCTTGGGCCTTCTTCTTGCATTTCTGCTTGAGGCTCCTTCGCGATCCCTAGTTAATTGACTGGTGGGTCCACTCAAAGGTAACTCTACTTTTCCTTGGGCTTTCCTGGTTGCTCCAGACCTGCCCTGACTCCCTACCAAGTGGTGAGTCACCCAGACCTTGCAGGTCTGCACCAAAGCCTGTCTCTGCTTTTTTTTGCGTGGGTTGCTGTTGCCAAGGCTTGTTGGGTCCAATCCGGGCACTGACACCGCTGCACTTGACATCCTTTGTAGGATAGCTCCAATCCAGCTCCTGGTCATCGTCAATGTCCCCTAGACCTCGTGGAGGAAGAGTTAAGCTTCACCTTCTTCACCTGAAATGACCCAACATCGGTGGGCATCCACTCATTGCCTTCCTGGTCACTGGATAGTGACTCAGACTCTGTTCCCTCTGCTTTCAGGTTCTTCAGATTTCCGATCTATCCATGGATCCCTCCGGACACTACCCACTTGGACGCCAGCAGCACTTTGCAGCAGCTCTCCATTGAAAATAGCGACAAAACCCGACATGAAGAGACATCTATGCACTCGGCTTCCCTGGGTGAGGTAACTCGAGTACTCCGGTGCTCCTGTGGGTGTTGACTCTAGAACTTAGTGCTGGCCTCTGACTACACAAAATAATTTGTAGTTCAGACAGATGCTTCAGAGGAAGGGATTGGTGTAGTATTGTCACAGCTGAAAGAAGAGGTCCTTGATCAGCCAGTTCCCTTTATTAGTAGGAGGCTTCTTCCCAGAGAGCAGAGGTGGAGTGCCATTGAGAGTGAGGCTTTGCTGTGGTCTGGTCCCTGAAAAAGTTGAGACCATATTTGTTTGGGACTCGCTTTCATGTTCAAACAGACCACAGACCTCTCAGATGGCTCATGCAGAAGAAGAGAGGGGAGATTCCCAAGCTGTTAAGGTAGTCCATTTCCATTCAGGGAATGGACTTTACAGTGGAACTCAGACCTGGGTTTTCCCATGCAAATGCAGATGGACTTTGACGGTTTTTCCACTTAGCTGATGAGGACTACCAGGGTGTAGGTTAGTAACCCATAACCTTTCATGGGGGGTCTGTGTTGCAAAGTCATCCTGTGCCCTGGGCACCCCCCAACTTTTTGCTGACTGATACTGGTGGTTTGCTGACTGATACTGGTGGTAACTGACTCAGACTCACCCTGGGCTTTGCCTAACCAGGCCCAGGGCCAGTTATGTGACCAAAGAGACACATTTTATAACACAGTTAAAACACCTACATACACTAGGGTACACAATGGTATGGTGGGGTACCCCTGTGATTGGCTTGACCTACCCTAAAAGCCCCTAGTATATAATAGGGCAGGGGGATCGAAACTACCTAGAAGTCCCTATTACCCTAGAGCATGGCAGTTTAGAGGCCAGCAGCTCTTTTTGCACTTGCATCTGTGCACTGCTGAAGCCTGAGGTCAGTTTAAAAGCATCCCTGGGTGCCAGGACTGCTTTTAAAAAGTATATTGTGGCCAAACCCGACTTTGGGGTTTGGGGCACTTAAAATGGATAACCTGCAATGTTTTGGCATATTTGGAACCCCCAGGGTCTCTCCTAGGTGTCACAAGGGTGGAGGGTCAGATTTTTATAAGGTACACCATTATAAAATGAGTTTTATATGCCCTGGGTAAGTGAAATTTAACAATTCACTCCCCACATTGTGATAACGTGCTGCCCTAATTTGACTTTGATGCTAGGAGCACTGTGAAGGGAGTATCCACAATATTTCTACAGATACAGAACCCCTAAAGTCTCCCCTAATTGTCCCATGGGGTGGGGGTTCTGTAGATATAATCCACATAATTATAAAATATGTTTTTGTAAGTTCTGGTGCTGGAAATGGCCCAAGTAATTTTTCCCATTGCAAATCTCCTGCTACATAGGTTAACACGGTAGGAAGTTATGGATTACTAACTCTTGTTAGGAGAGAGGTAGAAGAGCCATTCAAAGACTTCCCTGAATGGTATTAATGAATTCAACAATATGGTATTGCTGAATTTCTCCTAAAGTATACATACTAGACGTTATAAGACGTTCTTGTTTGTAAGTCCAGATTCAGCCTTCCAGTGGTCTGCCCTGATTGGTAGAGTTAAGTGGATTAGCCAGGCTGTCTTCAAGATGTGTTAAAGAACCCCTGGGGTCAACCAGCTCTGCTGGCTGGGCAGTATGCTGTTCCATAGGAATGCCAGGCCAGGGGGAGGAGTTGTTAACTATGTCCTTCAAAGAGGAGAGCAGAGAACAGTGTCATTTACAACTCTGAACTTTCCACCTTAGGCAGATGGTAGGATTAAGAAAGGTATGAGTAGGTGCAAGGGGTAGAGTCTAAGTTAATTAGCCATCCTAGGGGTGTGTTTAGCCAGCTCTTCCCTCCTTGCTGGAAAATCAGCCATTATGGATTTGGAAGATATGGTGCACTTTGGGGCAAAATAATGCCACACTCTACAGGAAGTAGTCATATCTGGGAGGAGTTACCCTGCTCTCATTGGTCAGGAGTTACCTCCTGCCTGACTCAGAGAACTTGGAATAAGTATCTGAGAGGGGCAGAGCCCCCAGATATGATGTTATAAACTTTCTGGAGTAATAAGTGCCCTGTTGGGAAGTTTTGCTGCGCAAAGATTTCTAAGGTCTGACCTCTGAAGACTGCACCATCTGAAACTCCATCTGAAACTTCAGCCCTGTGGATTATCTTTCTGAAAAAGAACTACAGAGTGGACTCCCTGAAAGCTGCAGGATAAAGAGCTCATCTGGAACATCGCCAGCTAAATCTGCACCTTGGAGAACCACCAGTTGACTTGTAAGCGTTTTGTACCAGTAGATTGTGGGAACTAAGGTCCTCAACTTTCCAGGACCATCTTGGAGCTTCCAGACCATTGGAGTGAGTTTGAGATACTTTGGGACCCCTTGAGGAACTTCAGAAAGAAGTTCAAGAAGTTTGGAGAACTTTGGAGCAAATTTGGTAAAAAAGCTCCATAGAGGGACTGACTCAACCTGGCAAGCCAGGCCACCTGCCTTCAACCGCGGGACAGCCAAGCCAAACAGGTTTGTCCCGCTAAAAGTTCCATCAGTCTGACTTCCATAGTTTGACCGGGACTGGAAGAAAAGAAGAAATCTGAAGCTGGCGAACCCTCACCAGATCCAGCTACATGAAGAGCTTTGAGAGACCCTGTGAGAAAAAGCTCCAGAAAAGTTTCTAAGACCGCTCATAGAAAAGGTGACGGGAAGCAACCACGATCGCCAAGCCTCCTGCCTTCCATTGTGTGTCAGGCTGGATTCCTGGGTTGCCCCGCTGAGCACTAAAGAAAAAGTTTCCAAGTTCGCTCCAGGGAAGTTGACTGGGAGCTTGTCGAAAGACAATCCGGCAAACCCTCACCGGATCCGGACTGACTGGGAGCTTCGAGGGACCTCGGGGAGAAAAGCTCCCAAAAAGTTTTGAAGCGTGAAGGTAGAAACTGAGACCGGGACCTTCCGCGAGCTGTAGCTGCCCTGGGCTCCATCGCGGTCGGCCTGAAACTTTGATTTTGACCCCGTCAATTGTGAGCAGGTATCCCAATATGGTGCTATAATCTTCTAAGTGCTATATTTTGCTAAATTATTGAAAATTCATATCTCTGGTTCCCTACATTGGATTTGTGTTGTGTCGGTGTCATTTTAAAGATAGAAATGTTTTCTATATTTATAAATTAGTATTGGATTTTTATTATATGTTGTGTCTTAATTATTTACTGAATTTTTGTTTTTAAATGCTTTACATACCTGTATTTGAAGTTAGGCCTGCCCACAGCCAAGCTACCAAGGGTTGAACATAGGAATAATTTTCTAAAACCTATGCTGAGTCCTACCATGTGTTAGTGGCATTATTGCCGGTGGCAGACCTTCATTTGCCCCCTACCACTAGCCCACTTTCCACCATTGTGTGAATGTCACATGCAGCAATGTGGATTATTGTTCATGAGCTTCTTTTGCGTGCCCATTTGTGATGTGTCCTCCTATATTTGTCCTGTCTCTTGTCAGGAGTGTGCATGTGCATGCTTGTGCTACACATTGACACCATGCACAGTTGATAGCTGGTGTAGGGTGTATGTCTGTGTTAACAGATTTATTGTATTGATCACATTTAGGGTTAATGTGCATTTTTCCACAGTGAAAATGTTATGTATTCCTGTTCTGTCTAGGGTCACATTGCCTATCCACTGTTTGCCTGCACATGGCAGAGTTTGATAGACTGCTTTGGATGTTTTTTTTTTTAGATTTGTGTTTGGCTATTGTTTTTTGATCAGCATGGGTTCAGACATCCCTGAGTGGGATTCTGACTTTCGTGGCTACACACCAGGGTGTGTGATTGGTTATCAGGAAACTCACAGGACTTTATTTGCACCATTATTTGTGTTTCTCCCAGGTGTTGAGTAGTGCAGGTGTGAGATGGATAGATGAGGGGTATGTGTGAAGGGCATACTTGGGTTTCATCGAAAGGGAGTGTGACAATGAGCCATGTGTGTTGTGCTGGTAGCATACACATGTCAAGGTAGTTGGCACAGATGTGTGGGTGGTCACTGTATGGCTTCTGACACTTCCTATTATTCATGAGACATGCATAGCTTGCATTGCTGTACCCTAGAGATATTGCACAGATGTTACTTTAGATTAATTTCAATGACTGTGCCACCCATGTCTGATTTGATGGCATAAGGGTAGGGTGATATATTCCTCCTCTTGCATGTCATGTACAAATGCTATGTGGTTTGCTCAATGGTTTTTCTGCACTGTGCACTCTACTTTGGGCTAGTCTATTTATCGATATACATTGCTGCTGACTTATGGTTTTAATTTGTTGACCTCTGGCGGGCTGTACTGAATGGAGAGAGACTGACCTTTGACGCAGGATGCAGCATGGAGCAGAGAGCACAAGCACGGAGGCTCGGAGGCTGCAGACCGTTGTTTGGAGTTGGGCTGTGGATTCAAGCTGTGGGCTGCCCGGAGTCAGTCTATCCGGACCCAGACTCGGATGCGCCCCGGATGCCCCCCTGGAGCTCAGACCCGGCCCAGCGGGTTTTGTATTTCCCACGGACTCCGGACCCGGCCAAAACGGGCGGCGATGGCTTGGTGTTCTAGGAGGCAGAAGTCAACAGGCTAGTGCGCCATAAGGTTCATTACTGGCTCTCTGTAGCGTAAGAGAGTGGCTTCCCTTAGCGGTGGCTGCAGAGTGAAGTGCCCGGGTGTGTCCGCGAATGCGGCCCAACTATGTTGGGTGTAGCTTGTGGCACCCCAGTGTGCCCTGCTCTTGCGCCCTGGTATCCCAGCCGGTGCCGCTTTGCACGCAATTTTGCCTTCCCTCCACTTACCCCCTCCTCACCCTCTTCTCACCCCCCTGTTGAGGGGATAAGGGCACAAGCTGCAGCCCACTGGAGCCGGATGACGCATCCTGAGGGGTTAGGAAGCATTCAAGCCGACGCTCAGTACATCGATTTTGTGGCCTCCCTTGCTGACAATTTCCAATCTTCATTTCAGTGTTTTTACCCAACTTCTTAACAAACTGTAGTCTCATCTTTTTACATACTACTTTATTGCTTACGGACACAGCCCCGGGAGTCATATCCTTGACCCACTTGCCAAACTACGTCACTGCACTTTCTAAAATATAGCTTTTTTCTGTTCATAAAATGTGTAGAATAAAGTAAATAATACTTATATATAAAATAAACATAGTTAAAAATATTTAATATTGTTTAAAATGAATAAATAATACATACATATTAATGAAACATTAATTAAACATATCCATAAAATATATAATATATACTTAATAATGAGTTTTAATAATTATTTTAATAACATAAATTATTTAAAAAAATATTACAAATTACAAATACATCTACACACATAAAACAATAACATAAGTAAAAAGTACATAATGATTTATTTATTTATTTTATTTATTTATGGGATTTTTAATGCGCAGCTAATACCCTGGGGTGTCTAGGCGCAGTGAGATACTCTGGGATACACAGGATTCAGGGCACAAACTTATTGGTTAAACAGCCAAGTCTTCAAGGCCCTACGAAAGGCAATGAGTGTTGGTGCAGTTTTAATATGCAAGGGGAGTGAGTTCCATAGTATGGGGGTTGCTACCAGGAAGCGTCTGTCTCCCCATATAGCCGTTCTTGTACGGGGAACGTGCAGTAGACAACTTGCTGCTGATCTTAGATTCTTTCCAGGTATGTACACCTGAAAGGCTTCCTTTAAGAACTTCGGCCCGGTCTGATGGATGGCCTTATAGGCGATGCAGAGAGCCTTAAATTTGACTCTGCTCTCCACCCTTAGCCAATGTAGATGGCGAATGGCTGCTGAAGTGGAGTGTCGCCAGGGAATATTAAGCAGGATCCGTGCTGCCATATTTTGCACAGACTGGAGTTTATTCAGGATGTATTTGTGTGTACCAAGGACAAGAGCGTTTCCATAGTCCAGTTTTGAAAACACTAAGGTGGTGATCAGTGTTTTTCCTGCCGAAGCAGGTAGGTATGGCATGAGTTTTTTTATTTTCTTCAGCACAAAGAATGCAGCTGAGACCACCTTATTGACGTGATAACCAAAAGATAACCTGTTATCAAAAATCACTCCCAAATTCCTGACCTTAGCAGTTGGAACCGGGGGGGTACCCATCTGGTAGGGCCACCAAGTTGAAGACCATTCTGGAGAGATTTTTCCGAAGGTCATGACTTCGGTTTTCTCTGCATTAAGTTTCAGGCAGTTACTGTGCATCCATGATTGTACATCCAGCAACCCCTCCTGAAACTTCGCTGCTATTACTGGACCATTTTTATGTACCGCCAACACAAGCTGGGTGTCATCCGCGTAGGTGGTTAATCGCATCCCATGAGATTTAATGACCCTCACCAAGTCCGCAACGTAGATATTAAAGAGCGTGGGACTTAACGAGGATCCTTGAGGGACCCCACAGAGCAGTTCAGAGGTGGGTGAGTAGTAATTGCCCAATTTGACTGCCTGTTCACGATTGACTAGGAAAGAGGCTATGAGATCTTTAGCCAGATGGTTAATTCCAAGGGCTGCGACACGGTCGACCAAGATGACATTGTCGTCCCTGTCAAAAGCAGCCGACAGGTCCAACAAGATGAGCACTGCCGCTCCTCCCGAATCCATGATCTCTCGAATTTCGTCCGAGGCCTTTACCAATGCTGTCTCAGTTCCGTGTCCCTTCCGGAACCCGAACTGAGTATCGTCTAAGAGTTTGTGTTGTTCAATAAACTCTGAGAGCTGTTTATTCATTATTGCCTCTACGATTTTGGCGGGGAAAGGGAGGCAGGCAATAGGCCTGTAGTTGGACGTGATGGTGGGGTCTAAAGAAGGCTTCTTGATCAAAGGTTTAACAATGGCCTTCTTCCAAGTCTGTGGATAGACACCGGTTTTAAAGATGGAGTTACATATATTGGTCAGCGGCTGAGTGATAACCTTATGTAGTTGATTCATTATGGCCGGGGGGCATGGGTCCAGTGGAGAGCCTGATTTAATCTTGCCAGCAAGTGCGTTGACCTGGTCTTCAGTAACTGGCTGAAACTGAGTGAGGGAGGAATGCTTCAATGCTGGTTGACTGGTTAGGTCAGCAGCTCTTCCCACCAGCTCTTTAGAAAAAGTGGAATAAATATCCATTACCTTAGTGGTAAAAAATGTGGCCAGTGAGGTACAAAATTCCTGCGAGTTCTCTATAGTGGATCCCACTGGAGGACTGGACAGAGAATTCACCACTTGAAACAGCATCCTAGCTGAGTTCTGTGCGTGCTCAATACGACCAGTGAAGAAAAGATTCTTTTGTGTGCTAATAGCTTTTTTGTATATCGCTAAAGCACTTTTATATTCTTGCTTAGCCGAGGGGCTATAGTGCTTTCTCCAGCGCCTTTCTAGATTTCTACAGAACTGACGCTGGAGCCGCAACTCCTCTGTGTACCACTGGGCAGATGGAGTCGCTCTATTAGGACGATAGATTTTTTCAGGTGCAACTTGATGTTTAATAAAGTAAAAAAATATATATACTTTCAGTATTTTTAAAATTAATTATATACTACATTATCTAAAATAATACAAAAAGTATTAAATGGCTAAAGAAATACAACTACTATTCAAAGTTCCAAAAAAACGACAGTAATAAAAATCTTGGATAGCGTTGGGCTTAAAATTACTATTCCCACTCCAGAAAATGCAAAAGTAGGGAAAGCGTTGGATAGTGTAGGGGTAGAAATTACTATTCCAACTCCAGAGAGTGAAACAGGAGAGAAAGCATTGGATAGCGTAGGGGTAAAAATTACTATTCCCACTCCAGAGAGTGTAACAGTAGGGAAAGCGTTGGATAGCGCAGGGGTAAAAATTACTATTACAACTCCAGTGAGTGCAACAGTAGGGAAAGTGTTGGATAGCGTAGAGGTAAAAATTACTATTCCCACTTCAGAGAGTGCAACAGTAGGGAAAGCGTTGGATAGCTTAGGGGTAACAATTACTATTCCCTCTCCAGAGAGTGCAACAGTAGGGAAAGTGCTGGATAGCGTAGGGGTAGAAATTACTATTCCCACTCCAGAGAGTGCAACAGTAGGGAAAGCGTTGAATAGCGTAGTGATAAAAATTACTATTCCCACTCCAGAGAGTGCAACAGTAGAGAAAGTGTTGGATAGCGTAAAAGTTAAATATAACATACTTATAAATTATTTTTGTATTTAAAATATTTAATAATTACATTTTTAAATAACTCTATATCATTTACAAATACCCATTAATAATTATTGAAAACATAATTACAATTGAATAATTAATTAACAATAAATTAACAATAAATACCAATAAATATTAATTACCAAATGATAAATATTGAACAATAAAATATTGTTCATAATGAAAACATATTAATTATAAAAAATTGATTAACAATTAAAAAATATTAAACAATAAGATGATTTTGTATACCCAAAAATACTTTTTATGAAGCATTAATTACCAATGAATAAAAAATAATTTCCAATTAATAAACTTTAATCACAAATTTAAAATATTGATTGCTCATTAACAAATTACTTTTCAGTCAAAGCAATTATTTACCAATTAAAAAAAAAATACCAATTAATATTTAATATTTTTTTCATCAATACCAATAAATAAAAATAAATCATTACTTAAGTACAATTAAAGTAATTCCCACCCAATTCCCCTATAAACCCATAACCCGCTGCAGAACTTAGACGCAAAAATTTATTAAAATTATTTTATAATTCCTAAAAATGTATAATTTATTTAGTATAATTAAATTACTTTCCACCCTATTCCCCTATAAAACCAAAACACACTCCGGTACTAAAACACAAAATTGTCTTAAAAATAACATTATTAACATATAAAAATAGTATAAATATAATTTAAAACCAGTAGAATACTTAACAAAAGCATATAACACATACATATTAAATACATAATAAAATACAAAACAATAATACAAATATCGATAGTAGTAACATCGAGATTAGTAACATCGATATATTTGATATCGATATTACTAACTTCAATATTACTTACATCGATATAAAAAAATTCGATATTACTTACCTTAGGGTCGATATTCTGTCAAACGATATTCTTGACCTCGATATTCTTTACCTTCGATATTTCCAACTCAATATTTCTGTGGGTCGATATTTCGGAATCGATATTTAGACTTTGCACTGCAGCAAGAGTCGGCCCCAATAGATGTTACTCCAGTAATCGTACGTGTTAAGTCAATAACAGCAACAATAATACACCCCAAGCCAAGTGCAAAGGCATCATCAAAGCAATCTTTAAGGCTCCCTCCAGGCATTACTCTAGACGAAATAGTAGTAAACGTGCAGTGATCATTGACTTCTTAAAAGTCGCCATTAAATTGGCCACAGAAACTCGAGGCTACTACATCCTCAAGGTTTCTACAACCACAACGGGTCCCCAAAGTGAGGCCTTCACAAGCCTTTCTGGGGACAGAAGCACCATAAGCTCTGTGAGTGAAAGGAGAGCACTCCAGGTCATGGGATGGGAAGCTTCACATTTTGCAAGCAGTGCAGTCCGATGCTTCCAAATTGTGTTTTCAAAAGCCCTCCATCCTCCGCAACACAGTCATAGGCACAAACCACAAGTCATTGTGGACCAAATCATTGCCCCTCGCCCCTCCAGACACCAACTGTCAGCAGACACAACACCAAAATTCATATACAACGAAGGTGATCCAAAACATCACATGTACACTAACATTTTGAGTCCATTTGGTAACCTGCCCATGCCATCAGTAGTTCAATATCCCGAAGTGCAGGAGTTTGTTAATATAAACACAGACAGCCAGGTTAAGCCTGACTCTCTATCTCTTTCACTGGAAGCAGAAGCCGAACGGCAAACAGCCCAGGAACCAGATCAGCTTAAAACACTAGAGGGGCGGCCTTTCCAATCTGAAATCCAGGAAATTACTTATTTAACTTCACCTCCCCCAAAAAAGGAACAACCCAGCAGGACACCAGGCTTCCGGTATGATGTGCCTCCAGAATGCCCAACCTACCGGGAACATTATGTTCAATCGTCACCAGCAGAATCAAGCATTTCACCAACATCTTCGGTTTGGCTGCTCCTGCTAAACACCATGGACACTATTGGCAAAGCAATGACAACCACTCTGATAAGTTAGATACCCAAGTGGATCTTTTAAATATTTTAGCAATTCATGTCCAGGGAGGTTGAACAGAAATTGCAGAGCTTCAACTAGAGGATTATGAAGGTGCAGCGAGAAAGGGAAACAACATTTTTAACGTGTCACTGCCACTGCACTCAAATAATCGACAAACTAGCTTCAGTTCCAACCCTATTGTCAGACCTCTTGGGTACAACCAGGGAACCCCTAACCAAGATTTTCCCACCACCGAGAAAGAAACTGAGGTACTAAGGGAAATGGACACGGCTCGTTCCCGTTCTACCAGGGGGCACAACACAAGCAAAATAGTAACTAACCTAACCCAATCACGGCCAAAACACCTTCAACTACATCTACATCTGCAAGTGTACTCGACAACTCAAAAGTCCTGGATTCCCAGTCTATTAACCAATGTGAGCCGCCACTAGGAAGGTGACTAAAAGATCTTAAACCACTAACCAAGTATCTTAGAAAAGCAAGAAAAAGTAAACAGCCTAGATGGGCATCTAACTTAATCTTTGCCATGTCTGAACAAAGAAGGAAAGAAAGTGAAAATGATGCATTTCCAAACACCCCTGATGCAGTAAGAAATCAGGAACCATTGACTTTCTCACTCAATTCGTCTATTACACGCTGTAGCTCAAACAATACAAGGGAGCTACCCTCGTCACAAAACTTTAACAGCATTTGTAAGTCTCCAAAAAGGAAAGAGAATCCACACCCAAAAATACAAGCCATACAAATCATGAAAACCACAACTACTTCAAAGAGTGCCACAACAGAATCCAGCCCACGTGTGATCAACTTGGTCAAGGGAAACACAAGCAAAGTAAGTTGCAACCTCGACATAACTCATAGCCATAGCAACGGAATCGAGGGAGTCACCAGTGTAAGCGTCAATGAAATTCACACACAACACAACACTAGCGTCCTTCTGAATCCATCCTGTGATCGCTCAGAGCCTACAATGGTCGAAAGGCAATAGAAAAAGGAGTGACAACGTGCCACAGAGTGACCCCTTTAAATATAACAACAAATTGTATTTTATCCCATACTACGTCTCAAGGGGAAACCACGACATTCTTTACAGAAGTGTACTGCTTAAACTCTTTAAAGCCCTTTCTCCACTGAGTCACTTTAATACCAGTGACATAGTTAGTATAGAATTCAAACAGAACCCGAACCTTATGGGTCAAGAAATTACAACAGCTATGTGTGCTGATAACTCCCTCATTGAGCAAATTTGGCAGCAGAGGGATTCACTTGCCGAGTGGGGCATCGAGCTACAAAAGATCGCCCCCCTTCGTTATCCCAGCCCACTACAACAGCCAGGTCGCAGCATCGGAGACATCATGGGCACATGCTCCAGCCTCTTGGAGAAATTCATAGATGAACCCTTAAGCATAAAGGCCTGGGAGTCCTTTATTCAAGAGCTAAATCATACATTTTCTAACCAGGCCCACGGCAAGAAAACAGGAAGACCGCTGGGGTAGCTTGGTTCACCAAATGTCTTATGAAACAAAAACAACAACTAAGTAAATACCTAAGACAATTATGGACCCGGAGCCCTGATCCCTCCCAGGAACTCCTGCTTTAAATCTCAAAAGCAAGAAAAGACATAAAAAGGGACACAAAGGCGGTAAAGAAAGAGTTTCACTAACAACTCTGGGCGAAACTCCATTACTCCTGCAAACAAAGAGATTCTAAGCTCTTCTCGGGAATCATCAATGGCAGGAACCAACACCACAACTCGGACATTATGAAGGACACTTCGAGAACACATATTGAATTTCTATATAATGAAATTCTAACTCCAGGCATGGTAAACCATGGATCTTCAATAGGTCTCGAAATCCCAAATTCTGAACCATCTGAATTCTCCCCGCAGATCTCACAAGCGCTAGTTCTAAAAATCATAACAAATGTAAGATATGAGGGCGCACCAGGGCCAATGGCCTGCCAAATGCCCTGTTTCGGCACGATCCTTCATTCTGGTCTGGTCTTCTCATGCCGCTCTTTTCCCATGCTATAACCTACAGCACGATCCCAGATTCCTGGCGGGGAAGTATCCCAAACCCAATACATAAGTTGGGAGCTCGTTCTGATCTATCAAACTATAGGTTGATAGCATTCATTGATGGAGAGGCAAAAATGTATACATCAAATCTGTTGGCAGACTTAAAGGACTGGGTCAGCCGAATAAATATCATTCCTTACATGCAAACAGGATTCTGGGCAAGGATGAGTAACCTCACGAACATCTCTAGCCAACCAAGCCCTTGCAAATTCAAGGCCCCTGTATGCATGCTTTATCAACCTTAAAGCGGCTTTCAATAAAGTTTTGAGAGCTAAGCTTTGGGCAAAAATGCAAAATTGGGGGGCACCATCCAAACTCCTGGAGGCCATATTTAACCTGTGCGCACAGACTTGGGTTAAAATTAGGAAAGGAGATGGGCATAGTATTACCAACGAGATACCAACTCTCAACGGGCTAAAACAAGGGTGCGTGTTAGCCCCCTGCCTATTTGACATCTACATCGCCGACCTCGATAAGCATCTTCGGTCAATTCAATCTGCCCTCCCAAAATTGGGCAATATATCCACATCTTGTCCCCAAAATGTGGAAACATAATTGTATTAGCTCAAACACCAGTAGGCCTGCAGCAACTAATTACCAATTTAGGAGCTTATACTACGTCGGCCCTACTAACCTTCAACCATCAAAAACAAAGGTGATGTGTTTCTCCAAGCATTCCAAAAGTAACAAAAAATAGCAAATTCATCTGGAAACTGGATGAGCAAAACTTGACCTGGGCGGATTCGTATAAATATCTAGGTTTTCAAATAGATCGTATACTCAATTTTAAGCCTCACCTGGATCAAGGACATGCGAAAGCTAAGCAACTGCAGTTCTAATTTAAAATAGTAAAAAATAAGCTAATAGGCTACTCCACTGGGCACTTAGTAAAGTTATTGCAGCAAAATTTCTGCCCTCCATATCATATTGTTCAGTAATGTTGAATCTTAAAGCCAGCATAATTCTAAACACAGCACAATCCACTTTTTTCAAGAGAGTGTTTTCAATCCCTAGACACATTTCACAAGCTCAAATCCGATTAAAATAGGGCCCAAAAAATCAGATCCCTGATAGACAAGGTGCACTAGTTAAGTACTACTGGAAGATGAGGGACCCTGTAGATAACACTCTTGCCTATCATTGTTGGGTAGAAATCGAAAACCAAGCCAGGCTAAACAACTCAATTATCAAAGTTCAGAAGGAATCCCTCTCGGCATTACAACTGGGGGAGGCGTGGCACACCCTCACAACTTACTCCACCTTCAAATCCTTAGTGAACAAAGGGCCAGATGTAGGTGGCTAAATACTGATCAGTAACGCAGAAATTCGCAGAATTTCTGTGTTACCGACAGGTATTTGGCTGAGTGCAGAGTAGGTGACTTTAAACCTACATGTAAAATAAGGAATCGCAAATTAGCGATTCCTTATTTTGCTCTTGCATTTAAGGAATCGGAAATACTGATTCCTTAAATGTAATGTACGTAGCACTAAAAAAAGTGCACTTCAGCCGTAAGGAATCGCTAATTACCACCAACTTCAAGTTGGTGGTAAGTAGGGGTGGGCGGACATCTCTGATCCGCCCACAGAATGTGCGGAGATTTGCCCTTGCTCAAAGAAGGCCGAAATTTGCGGCAAATTTCTGCACATTCGGGGGCGGAACAGAAGTTGGACGCCCTCCCGCCCGCCCGCCTCCCACCCGCCTTATTAAATTATATGTCAAAGCCTAAAATTAAACTTAAATAAAACTTACCCTACTGCGGCCGCATCCTTGCCCATCGCGGCTTCATCTGGAAACTGTGCATGCGCGGGATCAATCTCTGTGCCTCTCTGCGGTAGAATCTTATGCGACTTCTGCCCACCCCTAGTGGTAGGTAGTGATTTCCTTTCAAAAAGCACTTTTTTGCTTTTTGAAATGTGCCATGGGACACACATCCATGCCCTTAGGGCATGTATGTGCGCCACATGTGCACACATGCACATTTCAGGGGTGCAACAGATGTGAATGTCCTTTGGACACCCTGGCACCCTTGAAATAGCTCCCGCTATTAGCGATTCTGTAATACCGAATCGCTAATAGTGAATATCTTCCCATTCATTCCTATGGGCCTCCTAGCCCATAGGAATGAATGGCTAGGTACTCCTTAATAATGAATCTCAATTACTGATTCGTTATTAAGGAATATTAAGGAATCGCTAACATTTTAGCGATTCCTACCTACATTCAATTTAGAGAGTCCTTAATAGCGATTCGGTAAAAATCGCTATTAAGGACTCGCTAAATTGAAGTTACCTACATATGGCCCAAAGCAATCAAACTGATTTATTTACTGACAGATAAAACTGCCTTTTAAAAAAGACATCATGCATGGGCAGTGATTCAATGATATCAGACACTGAAACCTCAACCATACTTGTTTGATCACTTTTCTTATCTGAAAAAGCATTATTTGAAGCTGCTGCGGCTAGGGTCGTTTCCAACGAAGGACCTGACTCCGAAATGGATATATTCCTGGCAATCCAAGGGAATGCTGCCTGTGCAGACAAGGTGACAAGTCATTATTGCACCTAATTTCTATCTGCCCCTTCCTATTAGAAATCCGAAACACGGTCCTTCGGGAAGTCTTAAAGGAGGGAAAAATAAGAACTTGCAGAGCCAGAGTCATCCAATGTCTTGGAGGGTCATCTATCCAACTGTCTTACAGAGCCACAAACTTCCTGAAAATTGCATCAAAAGAACTGGACAATAAAAAGTGAATTAACTCAAGTAATCCTAGCATATACAGTCTATACATTTTTCTCTTTTTAAACTCAATCAGTGTCAACAGTTCATAGACTCATTTTCTTGTCTTTTTCCCTTTTTATCACAAGTTTTTTAAATGTATTTTTAAAGTAT
Organism: Lissotriton helveticus; assembly: GCF_964261635.1. NCBI lineage: Eukaryota > Metazoa > Chordata > Amphibia > Caudata > Salamandridae > Lissotriton > Lissotriton helveticus. The sequence goes on along the minus strand of NC_136072.1, from coordinate 884,358,093 downwards.
TTTCCTTTAATGGTGGTTTTCCCACTTTTTTATGATTTTTTTACAAAATCAAATAAAAGTATATTTGACATTGACTTATAGTATGTGTATGTGGCAGAGTTTCAGTAAGTAATCTGTCTGAGAGATTTGACATGCCGAGTGAACAGTTCCATGGTTGTTAATATGCAGAGTGACTCTTCATTTCTTAATTTACTCACTTTACTTACCCACTGTATCGTTCTCTGAGATTTACGGCCTCGAGCGATTCTTACCCCAACTCAGATTCCAGAACTCCCCATAGTAGAATTATCAGGTAACATTAAACAACTTTACTACGCAACGGTGATAATCCATAGACTATAGTCACAGTCAGATTCTTCCCACCTTGTTTTGCATACTTGATAACTATTAAGTGTTAAACTGGGGTGCCATAGTGTAAGAATTCCAACATCACCCTAGAATTAAATAATCTACAGATACACCATACTTGTGAAGAAGGAGCTACCCTCTTACAGATACCAAGGGTTAGTCTCACATCATGTTGATATTCACATTCCATGATAAGCCTTACCAGGAACAGCTCAGCTGCAGAACTACAAAGGCACTTTTTACTTTTTTTATTTATATTCATAAGTACTCCTATTCGAATGACTAAGTGGCAGAAACTCTGCCATTTAATAAACGTTAATTCCAGATGGTATCATACCGAGCCCTTTAGATATTAGAGTTATCGCCAGCATCAATGTACTTTGGATCGTTTAGCCTCCCTATCGCATTGTTTGTGAGCACTCAATTCCTCAATAAAGATAAATAATGATAGATTTTGTGATACACAGGTCATGTGCCTTGGACACTGCCCTAGTCCTTTGACTGAAGCTCGCTTGTTCTACATATCATTGATTTACTCTGAGTTCCAGCCTTGTTTTATCTGTTCTTCCTTCTGCCATTACTGGAATTTCTTTGGCTCTTTCTGGTTGATCTGAGTCCCATCTCTTGAGACTCCCTTTTTTTAATTACACGTTGGGTGATAAAAATCTTGTGCACTTTTCTTGACCCACACTAGATTTACAAACTCAGTGTATGCTCATTGATTATATTGAATTATATAGTTGAAAGATTTGTATCTTCTTGTTGCTCTATAGGAAAAATATTTGTGGCCCTCCTGATGAAGGCAACCCAAGTGCCGAAACGCGGGGTTGAGAACACTCATCACCCAGCCACATCATATCAGTCTTTATCTATATAAATGTCCGTTATGATCAGATGTATGAACATGTATCATATGTTTTGTATGCTACATTTCCTGGATTAATTGTTGCTGTGTAGTACTAAACGGTGAACACATTGTACCAAAATTATGATGCATCATTTTGCTGTTCTACCTTGCTTTTTATGCTTAAATTTGAGATAAATATGAATAAAGTTTTTCTATATATGTTTTAAACAGTTGTTCTTCTCCTTACACTGAGTTCGATTTATCACTGTGGTCATGTTGAAACTGTATTAATGTAGTTAGAAGTTTTAGACTGCCTTGGAATTTTGTTTCCATTGTATTATTCCCCTGTCCTAGGAGCTCTAGACGACTGCAGGTGGTCCTTATTGTTTGCACGAGAGTTTATACACGAGCATTCGCCACATTGACGGTCTCAAAGATTGTCAGAAGTTCCTTAAAACCAGAAGCATACACTCACTGGGTCATACACAAATGATCTTACAGATCACCGAAAATGTGTTTATGTTCAATGGCCAGTGGTTCAAACCAACACAAGGGACTTCCATGGGCACCTGATTTGCCCCAGCTATGCCAAACTTATGGTAGGCTGGTGTGAAAAGCAGATGCTCTGGAGTGATGACTTAGTACCATGGACTAGGAATGTTAATATCTTTCTGCGCTACATTGATGATATTTTCTTTGTGTGGGAGGGTGAGGAGTGTGATCTGCTGTTGTTCTTAACTAAACTAAACAGTAACAGTATGAATTTGAACTTCATGATGCAACACAGTCAGTAGTCCATTAATTTCCTGGATCTCAAACTTACAATCAAGGAAGGTAACTTAACCACTGATTTGTACAGGAAAAAGACAGCTGGAAAAGTATTCTCCACGCCGCTAGCTGCCATCCACCAAGTTTCCGTTGATGCATTCTATACGGGGAGTTATGCAGAGCAAAGCGTAACTGCAGCTCTGGGGAATCATACACGCGAACTAAGACAGATATGATCCAGAGATTTAAACGAGAGGGGATGCTCCACCAGAATGTTGAGGAAAGATGTGACGAAGGCAGATAAGGCAGATAGAACAGAAGCCCTTTTCAGAGTAGAGAATACGAAAGAGACAAACAACCTTGAAACAGCACCAACAAGGTTGATCACTACTTTTAATACACAGGCGGATAAACCTAAACAAATCATAAAAAAGAGATAGGATATCCTAACACAGCACACTCCTTAAATCAAAGCTTGGCATTACACCGTCTCTTTCCTATAGGAATAATTTTTCAATCAAAGATCTTCTAGTCAGCAGCCACCTTAAACAAAGAAAAAACACCTGGCTAGACCAAAGCAAGGGGTTCTTCAGGTGTAGGAAATGTAAAGCCTGCAGCCACAGTGAAGACACAAAGGAAGTGAAACTAGGAAAAACTGGCAAAGAGATGTACTCACATTTATAAGTAACTATTTGCCATTTTAACCGGACCGGGTAAGAACATGAATCCAGTTTATCCTTAGGAATATTTTTAACCCTCCTCCAACTTTATGCACTTTTGAGTGTGTTGTCATTTGTTTTGTTTTTTTGGTTTTAACACTTTAGTTTTTATGATATGCACAACTTTTTCCCCTTACGAGCATGATTGCCAAAATGTGTGTAATTAATAGGAGGTATAATTTACGTGTATAGTCATTTTTGATGTGTGAAATGTTATCGAATGTAGTGTGCTGTTATGAAATTTATGTTTATCATCTTGAATGTATGCTGACATATTGTTATGTTCCATATCTTTACACAGCTTGATAGATCACCGGGGATATCACCAAAGTCAAGATTAGTCACAAATGCTGCTAAGAGCATGAGCAATGCAATATGTTGACTTTATATAGTCATGAACATCGCAATTAGAAGCATCAGAGTATGTGAGAAGTGGGTACTACACCCCAAACAAGCATTGACTTTCCTTTTTCCATATAATTTGAATTTCACTAATGCCTACCAGTAAGTAGCAACCAGGCTCATGAATGCTACTGTTTAATTTTAATTATACAAAGGAATCAATTAAACATGATGAATTGACTCACTGTTTGGTACTATACCATTACTATACTCAGCACATTGGTCTGCATCATTTGTCCAAACTAGGGACCGTAGTAGTCTCTCTACTATTCAGAAATACCACACATAATTAACTATCTTCCCAACCCGATCACATGATACATACTCTACCTCCATGATTCAACAAAGTTCGCACGCAGGATATTACAATTGTGATTATCGAATGAACACATTTAAAATTCATCATTTTCATACTGTAAATACAATGCATAAATTGTCTAAGATTTTATATTATTTAAATATGTTTCACTCCTAAGTTTTGACATGAATGTTAATGTCACCATACACAGTCTATTTTCACTTTCCTTGAGCACATTGCAACATGCAAACTTTCATGAACTGATTTCACTTCCTGGATTCAGGAAGAGGTCATGACGGCCGAAACGCTTCTTTTGTTGCCATTGGATTAAAATTTGACCTACCTGAGCAATTGGTGTGGCTCGTCCGTCCCCGTATACTTACTTACTTAATGCCTCTACATACCTTACATGTACTTATGGATCTATGGGCCAGATGAGCGACCCTTTCATTTAGCCTGTCGCAATTTGTGACACATTGCAAACCTTTTTACTTCTTCTACCCTTTCGCTATGCTTCTCAATCCAACTAACTATATCTACCACTAATATTTCTTTTATATTTCACTATTCTAATTCACCACTAACACTGAATGGGTACCGAAGTAGCGTGCTACTCGCCGAAAAAGTGCTTCAACTCCCAGTCAGGAGTAGCAAGCGCTATATAAATGCAAAACTTTTTCCCTTCTCTATCCCTCTTCTTTCTTTCGCAATCCAAATAACTGACTAACTGACTAACATATGCACCACTCAAATTACTTTCATATTTTCACTATACTAATTTACCACTAATCCTTTTCTGGCTTCCAAAGTAGCATGGCACACACCGAAAAAGTGTGTCAACATTCCATCAAGGGTAGCAAGCACTATATTTTTTGATAAACAATTTTATTGTTTTTTTCTTAGAACAAGCACCAGCAGTATGACAATGGATAGCACCAATAGTAACGCAAGACAATTAAAAGAGTGAAGACATTGCCTTTAAACCCCACCTTGCAGCAGTGAATACATACATCATATATAAAGTTCAGGCTACTCCACGGCGCCCAGCCATTTTCCCCATACGCTCCGGTATTTTTTAGGACACCCCCGTGCCTCATACATAGGTTTTTCTTGTGCCGCACACCAATCCACCCCCCTTCACCATTTCTCAGAACTTAGTGGTGTGAGAAGCTACCAGGAGGCTGCAATATCCTGTTTGGCCACAACCATGGCTGTATTGTAAAGTGATTTCTCTTTCATGGACCCATCTAGTCCATCTGTAATCCTGAGAAGGGAATGACATGGATCATGAGGAACTTCCCACCGCAGGACCACGGTCAGTTCACTTTCGATCACACCCCAGAACTGAACTAGTCGGGGGCATGCCCACACCATGTGGAAGAAGTCGGCCGTATCCTGACCGCATCTAGTACACGAGGCGGATGGGGAGGCTTGATGTAAGCACTCTCGGGTTAAGTAGGCTGTATGCACATAGTATAATTGGATCAAGAGGAGTGTAGCAGATGTGGTAACCATCTTGGGTGACATGAGGGCATCACACCAGTCTTCCTCGTCCAAAGGACCCACCCACACCTCCCATTGGCCCCTGAGTCAGTCTAATGAAATCGGGGTGCTGTTGACCAGTGTCCGGTAGATGCAGGAAATACCCCCTTTCCCCAAGTTGCCTCGCATTGTCTGTGCCTTGGGAGGACTGTATTCAGGGATCCTGGTATCGTCCTGTATGTGAATGTGGAGGGCGTGTCGCACTTGCAGGTATTTATAAAATTGTGATGGGTGCAGGGAGTATATGGACTGGAGGTCTTTAAAAGAGCGCATGTGGCTGCTCGCCCACACAACAACGAGCTGAGAGATCTCTATAAGATCCCACATTCGGAACCCCTGTAGCCCAGTGACCTCCCTTAGCCATGTACTATGCCATAGAGGCATGTGTTGGGTGAGTTTGTGTGCCCGCTGAGTTTGTCGGAGAGAAGCCAGGCTAAGAGTGCGTGACGTCAGGCAAGAAGTATGGGATGGTTTCCCTCTACATTAGGGACTGGATTTTGGGCAGGCCGAGCTCACTTAGTTCAAGCCTATAGGCCGGGTCAGACGAGTCCCCGTTGAACCAGTCATATATAATCAATAGACGAGTCGCCAAGTAGTATAAATGTGTCATCCCCAAACCCCCGTTGAATGATGGAATCTGGCAGGTATTTAACACCAGCCGGGCCCTCCCTCCCTCCCCCAGAGGAATTTAGTATCCATAGTGTCGAGCTCCCGAAACCACGCCAGTGGAAAACAGAGGGGGTGTTTTGGAGGACATAGAGAAATCTGGGATGAATCATTTTAAACAAGGCGACCCTCCCCAAGGGATTCAGGGGTAGTGTCTGCCATCTGTGGAGATCCACCTTAGCTTTCTTCTCGAGCGGGGTGACATTGATGGACCATCCCAATTCCGGGAGGAGAGCAACCCAGATCCCATGATATTAAAAAGATTGACACCAAAGCGGTATCGTGGACTGCCAGTCTTAGCATTCTCTGGAGAGGTGGAACGGGACCAGGATTGACTTATTAGAATTCATTCAGGGGGCCGGAAGTTTGCCCGAAAGAGTGCAGGATCTGGAGACAAAGAGGACCTTATTGGGTGGGGGCGGTTAAAAAGAGCAGGACATCGTCATTGTAAAGAGCGATCTTGTCCACTTCTGAGTTGGGCCATTCCAATCCTCTAACGAGACTCTTGGACTGAATGAAGGTTGCTAGGGGCTCCATCAACAAGGCGAAGAGAAGGGGCAAGAGGGGGTATCCCTGTCTCGTTCCCCTTTGAATGGGGAAGGCGTCGGAGAGAACGTCATTGACCAAGACGCGCGCTTGAGGCCGGGTATACAGAACCCCAACCAGCTGACGGAAGCGAGGGCCGAACCCCATCGCAGCTAGCACATTGTCTAGGTACATCCAGTCCGCAGAGTCAAACCCCTTTCTTAAATTCAATGAGAAGGAGCGCCAAATAAGGGGAAAGCACCTGGCGGTGAGCCAGGGCCCGGTGCAGCCACCGAAGACAGTGTCTGGTACCTCGCTGGGGCAGGAATCCACATTGGTCCGGGTTGACCTACATGGTAAGGTAGGGCTTCAGCCGTTGGGCAAGAATTGGGGCGTACAATTTAACGTCTGTGTTAATGAGGGCAATGGGACGAAAGTCCGTACAGTGGGGAGATGGCGGTTGGGACTTTGGGACGAACACAATGGTGGCCATGTCCGTCTTGGGCCTCGGCATACAGGTCAGCGAGGTGATACACGAGGGCCTTGCGGTATGCTGCATAGTATTCTTGGGGGAGGCCGTCTGGGCCAGGAGTCTTACCCGACGAGGTGTAAGCAATAGCCTCATTTATCTCGTTGTGGGAGATTGGGCGGTCAAGATCAGCTTGAGCAGTAGAGTCCAGCTGAGGGAGGTGGGCACCTCCTGCATCCATCAGCTTGCAGAACATCCATAACGAGGTTCATTTGGCATAGAGTTGACGGTAGAAGGCGGCAAATGCGCTGGCCATAGCCACCGGGGAACGTTGTGTCGCCACCTCCTGATCCAGTATTTCTGGGATAATGCGGTTTGCTCTGGGGTACGTGGTGAGCCTATGAAGGATTGTACCGTTTTTATCACCCCAACCTAAAACTCTGGCCACAGATGATCTTCACAGGAGCTTGGCAGCCTCAAACGAGAGCTGCTTGATTTCAGCTCGAATGCTCATGAGGTGCCGCTAATGAGCGGCGTCGCCATCAGTGAAGGGGAATTGCTCAAGCCGTAGTGCCTGCGCCTTCAGTGCAGTGATCTGCAGCAGTTGAGCCTGCCACTGATGTTGGCTGTGGCCTTTGGCAAATCCACGAACAGTGGCCTTACCCGCCTTCCACAGGGTACCCGGAAAGGAACCGACCCCACATTGGTGATGAAGCATTGCTTCAGTTCCGATCCCACCGCCTTCTTGAATTCCTTGTCCTGAAGGAACCAAGAGTTCGACCGCCACGCTGGGCGTGAGCAAGGGGGAGGAGCCCCCGTACTAAGGAGCAGCAGGAAATGGTCGGAGATACCTCTCTGGAGTATTCGAACTTCTTGGATCGTGGTGCAGTCCGTAGATGGAATGAGAATTGCACCTATGCATGCCTGCGAGTGGTGTGCGGCAGAGGTATGCGTGAACTGTTTAATGTGTGGGTGCCAGATTCACCATGCATCGCAAAGGCCCAAGGATTCAGCCCAGTTTGTTAATTGTGTTGCTTGCGCCAGCCTGGAAGTAGATGAAGGACCTGTTGTGTCAAGAAGCCGGGTGGAGACCGCGTTAAAGTCACCCCCAATAACAGTGGACCCCAGGGGGAGGGTGGGTGGCAGAGCGGTTGTTTGTTTTAGAGTTGTGGCGAGCATTGAGGGGGGTGAGTATGTGGACATAAGGTTATGGGGAATGCATCCCAGTGTTCCGCAAATGATCACAAACGTGCCCTGCGGGTCATGAATAACTTGTGTAATCACAAAGGGAAGGGTGTGTTTCAATATTATGGCCACTCCTTGAGAACCTTGAGTGAAGCCCCAGTGCCAAACCCTATCGCAGCCGTAACGCGCTAGGAAGGGGCAGTGATTACCCACTAGGTGCATCTCCTGAAGCAGAAGCACACCTATATTGAGACGCTGTGTGTAACGCAGTACAGCCATTCGTTTGTGTCAGTCTAGTAGGCCATTAATGTTCCAGGATAAAATCTGGAGGGCTGCCTTGGGAGATGGTATGCCAGTCATGGGGGCTGGGGGTCATTGCAGTGGCTCATCGGATCCTGGGGAGCAAACGGCAAATGCGGGGCCTGGAGCAGGCATGAAAGCGCGCTAGTGGGAAGAACCATGTGAATTAGACCAATATAGAAGTGGATCCGAGTGTCGTGTGGGTGCAGAAAAACAACAAAAAACAATATTAAACCTTGGGAGAAAACATTCCCAACCCAATCCCCCACCCCTCCCCCCACTCTATACTTCGAGAACATAAGCATCTGTTGTCCCCCCTAGAATCAGAAACCCAAACTAAAATACTTGGGTTGAGAAGCATGGAAGGATCCCTCCATATGAGCGGATTTACAGTGTCTCGGCAGGAAGACAAAGACTCAGAGCAAACAGTCTGCCAGAACCCCGTATCATCCAGAAGTTGAGGCACGTTCTCCTGGTGCCAACTGCTTCAGCGGTCAGTCGTCAGCACTCCATAGGGTTGGGCTACGAGAAAGGTCAGTGTCTGTTCCCGGAAGGACCCGTCGGCCCAGAGATGGAGGGTCCACCAGTGGGCCACCAGAAGCTTGGAGTTTGGGATGTGGAGGGAAGGCCGAGGAGCCGGCGGAATTTCGAGGTCTATGGGCCGTTAGGCTGGAGGATCTGTGGGATGCCAATTGGGATCGGCATCTCCTGCTGGAGTGTGTGCGCCGTCGCGGCTGGCGCCCCGGGGCTGTGCAGGTTGGGAGCACGGTGGACCAGGGGGCAGGACACGTTGTTGACGGAGGGGCCACTCCTCTGTTAACCAATTCCAGGCCGCAATCCAAGAAGTGTGTAGTGTTTTGGAAGATAACCCATAGGCATGCCGGGAATTGCAATTGGTATTGGAGGCCCAGGGATCTCAACTTCTTCTTGACCTCGATGTAGGATCGACGTTGGTCCTGCACTTCCTTGGTGTAGTCCGGTAATATCATAATGGTGTGATTTTGGAACTTGAATGGACCTTAGGAACGTGCTTTGCTGGCGAATATCGTCCTCCGCCATCGAGATTTGAGACTACGCTTCGGTGATCCAGGCTGTGGCGTTACGGACATTCTGCTTGAGAAGAGACACATCCACCTTGACCTCCCCTATCTTCCCCTCCACCGAGACATGCAACGAGCGGATGGCCTGCAGGATACCCAAAGGTTCAGTGCCCGGGATGGGGGGAGTGCCGTCCACCTGTCCAGGCAGGTCAGGTCCTTGGGTGGTGAAGCGGTCCATTTTGGTTTGTCTGGGGGCGGTCGCGGACTTGGGGGCCCTATCTCTTCCCAGGCCGCAGGACCCGCAAGAGCAGGAGTAGGGGAAACTTCAAGTCTGGCCAATGATCAAGTCCTGGAAGCGGAATTTAGGACGATGGACGACCTGGCAGGGTAGTCACTGACAGACTCGGGGGGGACCGGAGGCGTGTCAGACCACCCCAACGCTGCACACTGCTGTGGTCGTCTGGTACTGGCCAGTAGAGGGGGAGGTTGTAGGCGCTTGCAGCACGTCGTAGCCCAGGGAAGAGCAAGCCACCCGAAGAAAGGACCGTCCGTCCACGACTCACCACCCGAAGAGGCGGCCGACAGGGTTGTATATTGGGCACAACTGGCCCAGGTCTCCCGGCTCCAACATGCCATGGGTGCCCCAGATCCAAGCACAGCACCCCGTTCCACAGCTGTTCTCCACAGGGCGGCAGGGGCTAGGTTGGCGGGAGGGCAGGGCCCCGCTGGGCAGATTCTGGCAGAGTACACTCGCTGGATGCATGGCGCCAGCAATGTTCCCAAGAGCTCCACCAGGCAAGGACCAAGTATGGTGTCTCAAGCTGCCACTGCACCTCGGAGGGTCAGGGAGGGTGTGGGGGGGTCACCCACAGGAAGGCCCAACTTCAACCTCCCAACCCACCGCCCGGCAAAGGCAGCCGGTCCCCCACCCACTCCCCACTCACCGGTGCAGTCTTGTGGGTTGGCGCTGGTCTGCTGCTATCGTGGAGATGGGGTCCAGGGGAGGCCAAGAGCAGCCCAGTGATCAGCACCGGCTGCCAGATGCAGGGGACCGCCCAGTTCAAGGGGTGTCCGCCGCCCATTCAGTGCAACCGGTGGGCCCCTCAGTCACAACTCCAGGGATGAAGGCGGCAACAAAGGCAGGGTGGCCACAGCCCTCAAGGCCAGGATGAAGTAGAGGGGACCCCAGGAGGGCCGAACATCAGCCCCACTCACACCTGCACTCCACTGCCCAATACGGCAGCCACCATACCGAATGCACCAGGGCCAGGCCGGCGCCACAAAGATGAAAGAGAGGGGGCCCCAGGAGGGCCGGACATCGGCCCGTCACACTCTCTGCCTACCTGGTATGATAGCCGATAGGGGAAGCGCTGCATCGATGGCCCCACAGGTCCGCAGCTGCTCCTCCTCTCCCACTCTCGCTCCGCCACCCGGTATGGTAGCCCCTGCTCCAAGGCTCCAGCCGGACCGTAGCTACTCCTCCGCCGGCCCCCAAGCACGCCTCAAGGCCAGTGCCAGTCAGGGGTGCCAACGGTTGCCCCACCCCCAACAGGGAAATGAGGGACCTGGGAGCGCCTCTGCGACTGCCCAACCGGGCCTGTAGCTGGAGACCGGCCCCCGCCTCGTCAACCCACTGGTGCCACTTCTCTACCCCCATGGAGTGCAGGGGGGCCAGCGAGGCTGGTCTTCTGCAAGGCGGATGCCAGAGTGAATCCCGTAGGCTAGGAGGGGCAGCAGCCAGAGCACCAGGCCCGACAGCGAGGCGCAATGCAGGCTGCAATTTTGTCGCCCAGGGGTCCCAGAGAAATAAGGGCCAGCTGGACGCCCCAGAGGGCCGACACGGGGAACAAACAGCTTTGGATACAGCCCCGGGCCCCCGTACTCAGGGCAGGGAGGTAGGAGTGGTGGATGACTGCCAAAGAGTGAAGGATGCAAGGCGGATGAAGGAGAGGTCCAGAAGCACTCTTAGAGTGCGACCGCCATCTTGACGCCTAATGCCACGCCCTCCAGCAAGCACTATATTAAGGCAAGCCCTTTTCCCTTCTCTAAGCCTCCAATATTTTTCTCAATCCAAATAATTGACTAACATAATCATAACTAAAATTACTTTATATTTTCACTATACTAATTCACCACTAATCCTTTACGGGTCCTGGAGTAGTGTGCTATTCACTGAAAAAACACTTTGACCCCTTGTCAGGGGTAGTAGGCACTATATAAATTCAATTACAATACAATATAATATCTAATGTATTTGAATAAAATGCCCCAATGTATTCAGCTTTTTGTTCGAGTGACAAAATATACTGTTTTCTTTTTAAATTGAGTGAAATTACACTGCATTTTGTCATTCACATTTTGCATTTTTATTAAGAACCTTTAGATAAATCACAAATCAGTGGAAGCCTTATGTTGATGGAACAAAAAAAAATATTCAAGAGTCTTCACTGACTATTAAGAGAGGCTCTGTTTCTCGCTTTACACCGTGTGATGTTACCTTCTTTTGCTTATGGTATACAACAAATTGTACAGTCACAAAAATGTCCAGAAGAACAACCCCGAAGCTTCCAAAAAGCCATGGCAGATGGTGCATGACGTATATATTTCTTTGGGGGGCACTTGCAGGCATTTTCAAGATCAAGCTCAATCCATAGGTGCAGTTCCCCATCATGGATAATGCAAACAGTCCATAGGAGGTCCCTTCGGTAGACTTTCTTTGGAAGTTTTTGTACAGTTGTGGGAACCGAGATCCCAGGTAAAAAAGAGATGACACATAGCCGCATATGAACCCCAACATCACGTGCATCCTGTGGGGCTGTTTCTCAGAATCAGATTCAATAGTGTGGCCGTTTGTGAGAAGGAAGTGGCTTGGTAGAATGACTGACAGTGAGATGCACGCCATGATGGAGGAGAAGCAAAAACTCTTAAAGCTGCAGCTCCATTTCTTCTTCTGATTTTTAGCTTTGTAGTAGGCAAACTGAGAAATCATGATGATGTCCATATTGATGTACAAAATGGCCGTGACGATCTGAATGGGCTGCTGTTTAGTCAAGAAGCAGCCCAATGCATTTGTAAGGTCACCCGCCAGCCACAGGAGCATAAATCCCATTGAAAGTGCCTGGTGTACCTTTCCAGTCTTATAGGCCACATAAATCTGTGGTACAGCAGCAAAAAGGAAGAAGAAAACAGAGACAAGTCCCATGACAACACTCCAGTATTCCCAGACATTCTCAACGCATTGCTTCAGGAGGCGCCATATCCAAAGGTATCCGTTTTCACATAACTGTTTGCTCTGTCCCTCGGAAGCATTGGCCACATGAGGCTGAATGTATTGAGAAGTCATCTGTGAAAAACTGAGAAGTCATCCGTGAAAAGTCGCTTCACATAATGTTGTGTTTCTGACAAAAAATATTTTTTGGGGCTTAGTAAAAATTGCCCCTTTTGTATAACATCCAAGACAGGCATCCCTTGCCCACTTTCTTTTCTAAAGTGATATTTGTTAGACTACATTAAAACTCTTACCTGAATGGATTGACTTTCGCTGTCATGCCGTTCTGTGACATCAGAGCATTCTTAGAATAATAAGACGTCGCGAACAAGTTATTTGCTATGGCAACCAGAACGTCTTATTCCATATCTTCATTCGCAGTGCTATAGCACAGCATTGGAAGATTCTTGATGCCAGCAAATTACTGAAGCATGGTGACAGCTGACGTGAAACACCCAACATGCACTCCCACTCACCCTACTAGCAAACGGGCTATGTTGGATAACCGGAAAGCAACAGGCATTCTTAATAAACGAGACACGTCTCAACGAGGGTCCCATTCACGGAATCTGGATGTTTTAAGGCATTCCCATTATCACCATCTACATTTTCGGAGGAAGTGTTCAAAGTTCACTGCCAGTCTGCCTTGGATTAGAACTTTCTCTAACTTGACATCCTCTGTTAAAGATGGATTCACGTTTATTACAGACAGATATTCACAAAACACTCAAGAAAATGGAAATGACACAACGAGGTTAACAAGGAGCAAATAGAGGTATGCACTGTGGCCAATCTTTCATTTTCACACTAGGTTGTCGTCAGCAAGCTATTTCTTGTCTGGTGACTCTGAGAGGGAAACACTTTTCTTGCTCACGTATCTCGATGGTCTAGTACTCATTCCTTTAACTCCAGTCAGCATGAATGAGAATCTAACCGTCAGTGGGAAATGTTTCACTCAAAATTATTAATTAATGATACTACAACTTTTATTTTGCCTTTTTCAGTGAATCGTCAAAACCAAAAGAGAAATTGGTTTTAGGCGGGTGTGCGTGTGGAATGTTTTCTTGAAATAAAATTCCTACAGTCTTTATCCTCTATTATAACACACAGACAAAAACCCTCCAAGAAGTTCCATTGATGCTATACAATGTCATTGATTTACTCAAGAACTAGCTATGGGATCTCATTGATAGGAGAGCCTGTAAGATCCATATGCAGGTGGGAGCAATAATCAGCCATGACTCTAATAAGATTTCTCAAGACGAAGTTAAGTAAAAATGAGGATGGGGCATATTTGCAAGCCTTCACCAACTTTTTTGATGCTCCGGTGGTGCAACGCCAGTTTCCATACTTACAAGATGGCACTAAGCCACTTTGAATGGCTTAACGTTACCTTGTAACTATGCACCTTTCCGCCGCAGTGCTCTGTGTTAAAGAAGCTTGGAATGAGCGTTGTTGTGGGCATTCCACTGCAACACACATTGCTTTTTGATGCAGCCCCATATTACAAGGATGAGGCAGTGCTAAAAATTGATGCCATGGAATACCAGGCGTAAGAATGTCTCAATGAGGAGAAATATTAATTTCTCCTTGTTTTTTGCTTTTTACATGTGAACTGCATTCTGCAGCATACATAGAAATTGCAAATCAACAATATTGATTGTTTATGTGCAGGAAGTTTTCCCTACCTGCACATAAGCAATCTTCCCTACAGCGCAGGCACCCGTGCATCATGGTAATAGGGTGCCTACGCTGGCACAAGTCAGCTTTTTTGGCACCAGCGCTATGATTGTGATTACAGCGCATCTCTGCATTTTCAAAATGTCAGAGTGCAACACTGCCAAATTTGGAATGGCTCAGTGCACCGACATTTTATTGAAAGTTTGCTCCATAGTTCATCTTTATTCATGAAACAGACACAACCACACTGATCACCTGACAAATTCTGAGATGAACAGGCAAATGACTATTGCCTGAACATTTTAGAACCAGCCCAGTGCTTGATGCCATCAGGATTTGAGACAAGTCAAATAACAACACAATAACAATGCCCACAGTATGTAATATAAGTAGCCAAAGTATTCAATAATATGAATACAACATCCCCCTTCCTTATACAAAACAAAGCAAATGAACACAAACATAGTATTGGAGCTTGGTAGGTAACTTGACCATCTGTGAAGTACGTGTGCACACAGGTTCATCAGTGATTGTAGCCTTTCTGGTGTCAAAACGCTGTTTTTAACAATTATGGACTCATTAAGCCGCACATATGGAGTAGAGGACACCTCATTAGTAACACTCTCCTCCTCCCAATTTAGAGCTATTTATAACAGATGCCCTGCTGCTAGCAGGTGCACAGTTGCTAGAACTACCTATGTACTCTAGTGCATCATGTGAGATACGCGGAGGGTGGTTGGGAATCAAACAGTGATGGAGCTTCAACTATACCGAGCCCCCCAGATGTCCCCATCACTGAAAAGGAGGTGAGGGAGGCCATTAAAGGGCTGGCTGCCGGAAAAGCACCGGGGTTGGACGGGGTCCCGGGGGACCTGTTTAAACAGGAACCAGGGATATGGGCACCGTACCTCACACTAATATTCAATGCCATTTGGGGGGGAATGACGGTGCCTGATACTTGGAGGGGAGCAGAGGTAGTCCCAATCTATAAAAAGGGATCCCCCCTGCTCCCTTCCAACTATCGGCCCATTAGCCTGATTGACATATCCCAAAAACTCTTTGGCAGACTGATCCTGAACCGTTTGCAGGCGTGGATTGAAGAAATGGATATCCTATCTCAGTACCAGGCAGGATTTAGGGAGGGAGTATCCACCACAGATCAAATCTTTAGGCTACACCTTCTCTATTGGAGAACAGCGGTAATCGAGGGCGGCAGTCTATATACCATCTTTGTAGACCTACGTGCCGCCTTCGATTTAGTCCCTAGAGCAAGGCTGTGGAAAGTCATGGAAGAACTGAAAGACCCTGCGGATATTTTGACAATCCTGATGAGACTTCATTCCAACAACTATGCCCGCGTAAGGTGTGGCAAAGGTGGCAAACTAACCGAAAGGTTCCCCGTTCGCAGAGGTGTGAGACAGGGGTGCGTGCTTGCACCTACCCTGTTTTGCATCTTTGTGAACGGGGTTGTTGCTCACCTAAACAGGATTGCCAACTCCGACGCCCCAAAGCTGACTGGCAACAGGGTGCCTGCAATTATGTTTGCAGACGACACCCTGTTGCTGTCTAAATCCCCAATGGGGATCCAACGCATCTTGGATGGCTTTTTAGATTTCTGCTCTGACCGGGGATTGGAAATAAACCCACAAAAAACAAAATGTATGATTTTAAATCCCAAATCTCGAAATCGAACACCTCCCATGCTAGGTACCGCCCAATTAGAACGAGTGCATAATATTGAATACCTGGGGATTACCATAAACGAACATTTAACCTGGACGTCGCACCTGGCCAAAGTGACCATCAAACTGGCTCAGTTGGCGGGTGGCACTTTGCGCCTGGCAAACAAATCACGCCATCGACCACTTACCCCAATTATTCATATATACAAAACACAAGCTCGGGCGGGGGTTACATACGGGGGTGAGTTGTGGGGCCACATCCAACATTCAAAGCTACAGTCCACTGAAAATTTTTTTTGAGACAAGTAGCCGCCCTCCCCCAGAGCACTCCATTACTACCCCTTAGATTAGATCTAGGAATTAAACCCATAACAGAGGAGCTAGGACTTAAACCCTTAATATTCTGGAGGCGTTTGTGGAGTAGCCCAGATCTCGTATACTATAGAGAGGAATTACAGGAATTCCTGGAACTACGGAACATAAAGAAGATTTCGTGGTTAACGTATGTAAAGGGGAGGTTCGAGGAATTGGGCTACCCGGAATTATGGACGGACCCTTCGAACTCATGTACCAGGATTCCAAAAAAGGCAATTGCGAGTGCTTACTATGCTTTGATGCTCACAAGAGCCACTAATGACACTCGTGAGGGGTCCTTGACAAACTTATTTCTGAAAGTGAAAGACTCCTATTCCCTCGAAAAAACTCTAGATGAGATCGCTCCTCCGTTAACGAGGAAATTGTTTTTACAGTGGCGCTATGGATGTTTGCCGCTAGCTTCATTTACAGCGTCCTGGAAATCAAGCTCCTCCGTACCATCTTGCCCAATGTGTGCACACCCGAAGGAGGATGACGTGCACGCGGTCTTCTTCTGCAAGGGCTACGAGCGGAGCAGGAAATATTGGTTAGTCCCGCTACTTAGGAACCTGGGATTCAGATCTTACCAGACTGCCTACAGAGTTTTAAAATCAGACCTTACTCCCACTGTGGTTTTTGCAATTTCAAAATTTCTAACGTCTTTATGGTTCATCCGCAGCCGAGCTATGAAAAGACTGGTATAATGGTCCTCACCAAATCTATTTGTATCTATTGTTTTACATGTATTTTAATTCTAACATCTTACTACCGGATCACATTGGTTTAATAAGTTTTTAATTGTATATATTGTTATGCATCTTTTATGATCAGTGATCGAAATAAAGATTTTTTGAAATGAAAATAATATAACTGCCGGCAATATCAGTTGTTAATTTGTATTTCCCTGCTTCCTTTTTAGAGTGTGTATGCAAATATATTTCTGCCTGCAAATATGATAGCTGGACCACACTGTCTCTGTTCCACCATTCCTTCCCATCCAACAAAACAGAAGCTTTGCTTGTTCTAATTATTCTTACTCTCATGGAAGATGTTGACTCTCCTTTGCTAACTCTTAAAGGTTTCTTAATCAAAACCCAATATTTCACAGCGACGCAACATTTTTTACATTTTGCCTAAGACTGCCAATTTTCGTCTGCATTTCTTGTCCAGACAAAAACATCTCTTTCAATTCTTTAATCAAATCTTCATTCTTAGTTTAGACCAAATCATGTTTAGCCACATATATATTTGCCAGCCATTCAGGTGGCTGCTTAAATCTGCCTTCCCTTCCTCTCAAAGCCTGAAATGGTGTCACCCCCATCGTGAAATGGAATGTTGTGAGATATGCCTATATTTTCTCTTGTAATAAAGTTGATACATTAATATTCGCTGCAATAGCACTATGAATCCCCTCTTTCAAAATATGATTATCCCTCTCAATCAAACCATTGGATGAGGGACTATAGAGAGCAACCTCAGAATGCTGTTACATTCTCCTCATAAAAATGAGTCTGCACCCCTTGAAGTACGTTTTATGTAGATTTGTTGCAGGCAAGGTTGATCGTGGTCTTCTCTGGAGGAAGCCCGAGCCAACGGATGTATGACGTTTCAACGCATGCTTTTACCACGCATGCCTTTACAACGCAGGTATTACAACTCAAGTCGTTACAACGACTTGCGTTGGGAGGCGCTGGATAGTGGAATAGTTTAATTTTCTATTCCAACTCCAGTCCCCGTGGATAGTAGGGAAGGTGTTGGATCAAAAATTAAACTATTCCCTATCCAACAGCGCCCTCCAGCGAAAGTCGTTGTAACGACTTTCGTTGCAATTCCAGCGTTGTAATGGTAGTGTGTGGTAAAAGTTTCGTTGTAAACGATGTTCCCCGAGCCAACTGTCTCAACTGGAATCTTGCTGTTATTCCATTCCAAACCTCTGATATACACCAAGATTCCAACTGAGATACCACACATTCCCCTTTGTTAACAAAAACTCCAGATGACATATCACACCTAACTACACAACATATTAGTATCATATATCCATTTCAATTAGCAATGTCACATGGTAATCTTGCATCCATTTTGGTGCATGTCTTTTGCTTTGCAAATATTGACCTAGTTGGGTGATCAAATTGTAAAGTAACCTCATCATGCATATAGGTATTGGCCTTCTTTATATATGCAGGAACATGAAGTGGTCTGCTAATTTCCTTACTACTGTCTGATGCAGTGCTTAATTTGTAAAATATGAAGTGCGGGTGCTCAAATGTTTGTCAGGGCCACACCTACTTTCCTCCGGCTCCACCCACTTCTTCCGGCTCCACACACTTCCTCCAATTGCTCCACCCACTCACTCTATTAGCTCCACCCACATCCTCGACTGGCACTGCTAAAAGTCAGATGTAATTTCCGATCTGAATTTCAGCAAGGAAGCATTTCTCATAGTAAGATTTTGATAGGAGGTTCCCCTGCCCTGTGAACATTTTGAAAAGGATTAAATCAAAAGTACATTTAAAGCATAATTTTTGAATAAATTAGCTACAATCACTAATGCATTGAAAAAGGACAATTTCAGTGCTCTATGTGCTGATTTAGGGAAAAGACAATACTGGGGTAAGCAATTTTTTACAGAGTCTATGAGTTCAAAGATACAACTTTTACATAGCCGATGTGACAAAATAAACCAAACTGTTGTGAAAACACTCTAAACAGAAACTTTAGAATACCTTTAACAGGGGCGCATCTACTATTGTTGTCACAGGTACAATGACACCGGGGCCTTGAGCTCTGAGGGGGGCCCTTTAAATCCTGATCATAGCTGTATTTTACTACCCCAACAGCAGTAAAAGGGGCCCTTTTCATTGCTTGCACCAGAGCCCATGGTATCCTTGCTGCGCTACAATTCCTTACACCATACACAGCTTTTCTTTTATATAATTTACGGTTAGTAAACCTCTGAAAACCTTTACTCTATATACAGCTTTTCATTTGAATCATCTATGGTTAGTACACATCAGAGAACGGAATTAACCCCTTCCCTGCTGCGCACATTCCCCCGTGCTGGGGGCGGGTGCACGCACAGCGCCCCCATGCTCATGAGGCAGTGCTCCTGTAGTGCTCATGAGGAGCTGATCTCGTCATGGCCACACCCGTTTCTTTAGAAAGCTCAGCACAGCAGGGGAATTAGCCCAGCTTGCAAGCGTTCTAAAGGCCATGACGAGCTGAGCTCGTCATGAGCACAGGAGCACTGTAGCTCATGACGAGCTGAGCTCGTCATGAGCATGCAAGGGGTTAAATCATGCAATACACTTGAATGAGTCAGTCACTGTCACTTCTAGTGGCTGAAGGGGTTTAATTTCACCATAAACTTGTTGTCCTAAAAAATACAAACATTGCTCAAAGTTCCTGAACAATCATAGACGTGTAATGTCCTGTTTGGGAGCATAATGTAGCGGAGTCCCCGGTATTCTTTCTCTCTCTTACTTGCTTCTATTTTTCTCTCTAAATCTCCCACTCCTATCCCCCTGTCTACCTCTAACTCGGATTGTCTTTACTTTCTCTTCCTGTCCACAGCATAATATTGGCATCATGGAATGGCTACTGCTTACTGTCTGGGTGATTACTGGGTACAACTTCAAGGAAGTACGCATTCCTCACAGTGAGTCTGTAGATCATAATGGTGTGCAGACTACGTGCTCTTCCAATCATTGACCTCTCTTCAGAGCAATGTTAACTTGCATGCTAATAGTAATGCCTACATTATGTGAAAGTGGACGCCAGAGGTACACAGTTGTGGAAATTCAGACTGTGCAAAAACGAGAAGAGAATTCTCTGTTTATAGATGATCGAGAGGCACAAGAAAGTAAATGCAGAAGGTGTGAGGACTGGCCGTTGCAGGCACCGGGCAATTCCCCGGTCGGCCGCAAGGGTGGGGGCCGTTTTTGTGACACGGCCGTTTTTGCAGCAAAGCTGCAAAATTGGCCCTGTAACAAATTCGGCGGAAAAGCGGCCCTGGTAAAGAGCTTGGTGGCATCCCCCCCCTCCCCCAGGGGGAGGAGGGGGCCCGGCCGAGCACTTTGCCAGGGCCGGTTTTGGTTCCCAGTCCGGCCCTGGTGAAAAGGGTGATGAAAGGGATTAGAGAGAGGCTTTCAGAAAGATGCGGGGAATAAAAAGGTCTAAGTGTATAGCAGAATGAGACACTCCAAAGGCACTCCTTCCCCAGAACTTAGAAAGGTTTAATTCAGTCTCATATTGCCAGAACTTATACGTTTTCAATTCTAATTATTTACATGGTGTTATTCATTTATATGATACTGTTATAAGCACTGGCAAGACCAACAGGTCTGGTTTGTTTTAGGCACATGTTCGTTGTCTGTGATCTATCCGGATGCATTTGAAGAAAACACAGAGAGGCACAGAATCCTTTTCAGGTGGGGTTCTGTCAAAATAACTAGATTCTACTTAAATTATTTTTAAGTTGCACTATTAATTAAACAGACCTCACCGTTTGGAACGGATACCTAGTTAGGTTCCTTTGACCATAGTCCTTTAGCAGACACCTTACAGCCGTTGTTACATCCCACTTAAAACCCTGAAAATGGGCAACCTAGATTCATAAACACGAATCTTTAAAAGAAGCATTTACTTCTAAATGTCAGACTGTTATGTATGATGGGAAGGGTCCTGCTAGTAGTCAGTGCTGACTGACAGTAAATACGGCCTGACATTAAAATGAGATGCTATGCTCAGTACGCTGTCTTATATTAACATCTGTAACTTTACAAATGAAAAACTCTGATCCGGTTATCAGCAATAACTTCAAGAACCCTTAATTTAATTCAAGCCAGTTTTGCAGTCCCTGTTTACATTTCACTGCTTTTAGTTCACATTGCATGGTATGCTCCCTAGCCTGTGGGTTTAAAAAAGAAACAAGTCTCATGATTATAGTTGTGATGTTTCTGAAAGTATTTGAACACCTGCAACAAACACTTAAAAATGTTTCCAGTTTAAAAAATAATGTGCCTCATGATTATATTTGTGATGTTTCTGAAAGGATTTGAACACCTACAAAAAACACTTAAAAATGTTTCCAGTTTAAAAAATAATGTGCACGCTGATAATGCAGATTAATACCATTTTAACAAGTGCGGCAGTGGTGTGTTTTTGGCGCACAGACACAACGTAGACTACAAGGAACTTATAATAAATGTCATACGAATTCGCAAAATCGAATATCTTTTTTCTCTCCCTATCCTATCTCAACCAACCCACATTTCTCCCCATCTCGTTTACTCCTTGTTGTCAGGGCTGGACTGGGAACCACAACCGGCCCTGGCAAAGTGCTCGGCCGGCCCCCCTCCCCCCCTGGGAGGTTGGTGGTGCCACCGAGTTATTAACCGGGGCCGGTTTAAGGCAGATTTTGTTACAGGGACGATTTTGCACCTATGCTGCAAAAACGGCCCTGTAACAAAAAGGGCCCCCAGGGGCCCAAAACCGGCCCCCACCCGCGCGGAGCACCGGGGTATTGCCTGGTACCCACTATGGCCAGTCCGGCCCTGCTTGTTGTTCTTTTAATCCAGCCAATTCACGCTTTCTCGGCCTGCGCGCATGCCTGCCCTTCTAACTGCGTGTGCATTGAACTCAAGAACGATGCTATTCCATTTTATGCAACCAGATTGGACTCCCGGCCCTGGAAGTGCCTGGTCCCATTTGAGGGGTCATTCATTACCCTTGACAAAACATACATTTTTTGTCCAAAAGAGCCTTTGGGTCGGACACAGCCTTCACTAAACTGCCTATCACTGAAACATAATATTATGACAGAGCTAATGATGGCGCACAACAGTTACATCCGAGTTACCCCTGCACACTAGAACGTTACTGGCTTTGAAAAGACTGGTCAAAATTGACCTTGCTCCCTGCACCCTTTTCAACATTCCTGACCGTATTTTGGTAGAGCTTCCATTCCTACAACAACTTTTCTTGCGAATCGAAGGTTGTGCATACAATTCTCTACAGGACCTGGGCAACCTGAAATGTCTCAGCGGCACTTAACTTACCGTTAGTCGTGGTAGGCTTTTAGCTTTATTAACTGATTATTGGGCCTGGTGCTGTTGCCAGTCGTGGCTGCTGCCTGCCAGTCCTCAACGTCGTCGTCGGGTCGGGCTGGCTCTCAAACCATTGAACGATGACTCGGGTGGTGGGGTGTGGCCATGCGGGTATGCTGGGGCGTGGCAGCTCAATCTGAAAAAATGTGCTCACACTGCCGCAGAACGCCAACTCCTGCAGAACCAAAATCCAGCCCAAATCAGTGTCCCCCCTCCGGGCCGACAACACTGAACTAAAGGCCTGCGCCACGCCGCGGCCGCCGTCCAACACAGATATTAGGTTGATTCATATGAATCTCCTCTTGGCTCAGCCAGGCCAGGGATGGCTCAGTCTCACAGTCTCGCCCGCAACATACTTCACCAGGAATAACTCACTCAGGACTCGGGAGAGGAACGAAGTTGAACACAACACTCAATGCCTGTGCCAAGTCCAGTAGTGAGGTGTAAATAAATATATCAATGACGTGCAGCAAGATCTGTGTAGAGTAGACCCGACCCTGATAAATGTGCCGGTGCTAAGCACCTGAAAGCACCGGTACAAATTAAGCACTGGTCTGATGTCATAGGCTCAGTAGGTTTCACAATTATGCTACCTTCTTTTAGACAAAATTGGACTTTTACAACTTTGCTCATCATACACCAATTATTCCCATCTGATAATTCTACCACTTGAGTCCTAATTCTTATCATTTTCAATGGTTCTGAAAACTTTGACTCACCCGATTTAACCAATCTTTCTTAACATGTACCCACTCTTCTACTTTCAAGTCAGTTTCTTTGTTGCTGGATTTGTCTTTTTATCACACATCATGCTCTGCTTCAAAAACTACTATCAGAATTTCCACCAATTACAGGAATTCCTGCTTCAATTTTAAATCCAACATCTTTGGTTGTATCAAATTACATAGAGGTGGTCTCCCTCTCGTTTCCTTTAAAGGTGATCTCTCTCCAGGTGGCATGGGTGTGGTGCAATGACTTCATAAAAGATCATGAATAGTTGACCAGCAATTGCAAACTTTCCTTAAGTACCTTTACCCAGCTTTCAACAATTCCATTACCCTTTGGTAAATAAACAGATGTTCTAGTATGCTCTGTGCCATGATCTGATAAAAATTAAATAATTTCTCTGGATGGTAATAGAAACACCGTTTTCTGTCTCCAAGCTTCTGGGAAAACCTTCCATTTCAAACACAACTTTCATGAAATAAATTACAGACGTAGGGTCCTATTACTATGTTGGGCAGAGTTTCCTCAGCCCGACATTGTGTCAGTCATGGGACTGACCGACATCCGGTTGGCGGTCCCACTGACTAATTCGGATGGGACTAAACACAGTTCGGTCGCATTCCTATAATTACAATGGGAGCATGTATTCCAGTCGGAATGAATACTACTATTGTAAAATAAGAGGTGCATGGATCAACAGGGGGCACAATAGGTGCTCCCTCGGCCTCCAACTGGAGGTTGTGCACCCAAGGGGGCCCTGCTGGGGGCCCCCAAAGTCGTGTTCCGACAGCCTTTCTGTGCCGGAAAGGCCGGCAAGGAAAGGCAGCTAAAACCCGACATCGTAATCCCTTGGGCGGGCGGGAGGGAGATGGTTGGAAAGGAATCTGACCAACATAATACAATGCTGTCAGAAAGGCTCCATGTCCCTTTTTTGACAAACATCGCTTCAGGCCATTGTGACATTTGATCAAACAACACAATACCATACATCTAACAATTTGATAAGTATATGGGTCCTGCTACGTCCAATGAAATCCTTTTCCAAATGATACTGGGTCTAAACATGAGGTTCTTTACTTAAATAATTTTCTTTTGATCTTTGGCACTTCTGGCATACTCCAAACAGGATCAAACTTTATCTTCTATATTACTATTCCAGGCCACCAATTATCAATCCTGATCTTCCTTTTTATACTACACATACCTGAGTGTCCTTCATATGCCATATTTAAAACCGTGTGCCTTAAATTCTCTGGGACCACCATGTGCTGTCCACGAAATAAAACACCTTTCAATTTTAACAAATCGTCAGCCAAATGGAAGTATGATAACACACTTTCATACATATCTTTCGTTTCAGGCCACTTGATTTTGATGTACCCCAATACTCTTTGTATGGACCCATGTTCCAAACAAGCATTTTGCCACTGTAGCTTAGATATGCATCCTTGAGAAACTTCACAAATGGAAACTACTCTTTCCAAGTCATCATAGATAATACTTGTCTTATTCAGTCAGTCTGAAAAGCATTTTTGGGCACAAATAGTCTGAACTATAAAAGCACACATATTACAATAAATGATTACAATGTTATTTTTTAAAAAAACATTGATCGTCAAAAACCATATTTCACACAGTGCCAAAGCAGATATAATAAAACAAAACACGTGATTAAAGAGATTTATGTACAAACATTATGCATCAATACACCAAATCAGATATTAACCAATAGGTTAAAAATGAATTCTGCTGACACAGTTTACATCTAATACATGAATCCCTAATGGACTCACAAAAAAAACGAAACATGGGATTCAAATTCACACTCTAACCTCATTACATTTTCGGGTTTCCTGAATCATTTGGGAATGCTCTAATGTTAATTACTCTAGAGAGAAACATGGCATTTACAAAAATGTACAAAAAAGTTCTATGTGCTAAGTGGACTGTTCGGATCAGTTGTCACAGGTACATTTCCTAGTAATTCTACCCTGGCTTTCTCTTTTTTGGGAATGCAGTCACATAAAGGAAAATTAGAAGGTGGAAGCGAGTTAAAAGATACCTACGCAGTACATTGTTATCTATAGTAAGGTACAGTTTACATCCTGACTGCTCGTTTCACACTCTGTACGCCCACTGGCTCATTCAATTCCACAACTGATAGGCGAGATAAGCAATCAGTTAAATCATTTCTGGATCTTGGCACATACTTACCATGAAAATCGAATTCCTGAAGTTTAAATTGCCATCTAGCAACTCTAGGTTTGACCTTTTTACAACCCTTGATAGTAAATAGATTTAGTAACGGTCGGTGAGCAGTAAGGATGATGAATGATGTTCCATATACATATTTTCTAAACTATACTATTCCTCACCAACATGCCAGGGTTTCATTTTGTAATGTAGAATATTTTAAATCAGCATTCCTCAATGGTCTCGATGCATTAACAACAATTGACAATTTACCAGTATGATCTTGCAATAAAACTGCTCCAACACCCACAATTCGTGCATCTGCCATAATTATAGATTTGTACTCAAGACCTGAATAAGATGTCTTTTGGAACGCCTCCGATTGCATGTCAAAAGCTTCCTGACTGACACAGTAGGTTTATGGTCCGACTGGTGAATTACGATGTTGGCGGTCGGAGTGCAACTCGGTCGGTCATTCCAACACGGTGCTAAGAGGCTCAAGGAGTCCTCTGGCTGGTCAGAACTGCACCATAATCTCCTAAGGAGGGTGTTTCTACTGTCGGGATTACGATGTCAGTGTCAGATAGCATTTCCATGCTGGTCTTTCTGACATGGACAATCTGTCAAAAAGCAACTTTGGGGGATCTTAGCAGGGCTGCCTTGTCTCCGCGGTCTACGGTTTGGGGCCGAGAGGGTACCAAGGGTGCCCGCTGTATATCCTTGCACCATGTTGCAGGCACCATGTGGTAACTGCCACAGGGTGCAGGGATTAATAAAAACTCCCTTTACTCTATAGGAGCTTGTGTTTTGGCCAGTTTTTGCCAGCCACACAAGCTCCCATAAGGTAAAAGGAGTCTGCAACCACACAATGTTCAGTTGTTGTTGGTTGGTTCCCATACCGCGGAAGTGTCACTCGGAGGCAACTCCGCCCAAAATCGTAATCAGGCCCTTAGTGTCAAATGATGCTGAGGCAGAATCATTTGCAATTGCTTCCTTTTAAGTTGTTGAATTCTGTGATGCACCCCACACAAACCTTTGATTTTTTTCATCAGTTCTCTCATATGCTTTGTTCTGTCAGAGAATAAAGGAATACATTTTGCACATTATTCAGAAAGCATAAGCATGAGCTGGGCTGATCTTTTTCAATAGGCTGCGGAGGATCTGCCATTGCTCTTACACGGCTGTGTTTGGGAGAAATACCTGATGTTAGACCATTCTTTTCCAAAATTGATAGAACTCTATATAATGTCTCTGTATGCTACTTCTTTGTTTTTCCCCACATCAATATATCATCTCGGAAATACAAGATCTCTTTCTCTTCCTTAAATCACTTATGCATCACTCTTTGAAACACAGTAGATGCAGAAATCTGTCCATAGGGCATCATTTTATATTGATAGGTTCCCTCTGGTGTTATGAATGAAGTGCTATGTTTTCTCTCATCATGCAAAGCTATCTGGTTATAGGGGCTAGATAAATCTAATGTAGAGAATACAGTAGAACCTCCTAACATTGAAAACATCTCACTTGTATTGGGTAGAGTATAACGATCTACCCACACAAACTGATTTAGAGCCTTTAAGTCTATGCAAAGTCTAATTTTCCCATTTAGTTTGTGTACCACTACAACTAGGAATAACTAATCGGAAGATTCAATTTCCTCAATTATATCTAAATCACAGAGTCTTTTCAACTCTTCTTTTATTTCAGCCCTCATAAATAATGGCACATTACATACCTTATGAACTTTGGAAATTACATTCTCATTTAGAGTAATCTTGTGAATGAAAATCTTTAGTAAACCTAAATCAGAAGAAAAGCACCTGGAAATAGTTCTGCCCAATTCAATGCTTTATTTTCAGATATTTGTGATACAAGATCATCGTTCCCCAAAGTGTGGTCAGGATGATTAGGATCCAAAGTTATCAGTAGGTCTCTTTGTTGTGGCCAACCTAAAAGACATGAACCTTCTTTAGTCACACACATCTTAGTATCAATACATTTCCCTTTGCAACTAAGAGTGGACTAAAGTGGGGAGACAAGCGAGCGCGCGACCAAGATGGCCGCCGCCTGAGGAGCTCTATCGCGTTTCGAGCCCATTTTTCGTTAAAAACGACAAAAATCTGTCAGTGGCTTGGATTTATGGATTTATGGAGGTTGCTGCATTTCATTAACCCTCACCTGTTCCTGCCGCTTTTCTGCACGGCAAGTGGGTTTTTCAGCCTCTTGGTTCTTGCTCCTTGTGTGCTTCCTCCTGCAGCCGGAAATCTCTGTCAGGGGGGCGGAGTGTTCTCTAGGAGAGGGCCTGGCTTAGGCCTAACCACACCCATGACCCAGTTTAGCTGCTGCACCAATACTTTGGAGCTATTTTGTACTTTTTTACATTATCTGGCTGATATTTTCCAGATTTACGTAAGTTTGGCTGCTATTCTGCTAAAATGGATACTAAACCTCTCAATAAAAGGAAACAACAAGTTTCACCACCTCCTTTAAAATCGAAATTGGTGGAGTCTTCAGAGCCCTCCTTATCTCTCATTTTAGAGGAAATTAAAGCACTCAAAGCGAATACTGACACTATTGCGACTGAAATTAAACATGTGCGTAAAGAAATGGCTTGTTTTTCGATGAAAATTTCTGATAACTCAATCAAAATCCAAGATAATAAAACCAAAATAGATGTCTTTGCTCCACTTGTAGCGAAAATGTCTCCTCTGAGCTCGCACCTTCTGGATATGGAAAATAGGAATAGGCAATATAACCTGTGCATTTTTAATTTACCAGAAGTTGTTGAGGGAAATAATTGTCGATTATATTTGGAGTCCTTACTTCCTGGCCTTTTAAACCTCAAATTTCCTGAAAAATTTGAAATTGACAAGGCCCGTCGAATTCCTTCGCATCGTAACCCACAGCATACCAAACCTAGACAAATGATACTTATGGTATTTCGTCATCATCATTTGGTTATGATTAGAAAGGCAGCGAGAGACATTCCTTCATTGATGGTTAATGGTCACAAAATCTTTATTCATCAAGATTTTGCAAAAGATACTGTTGCAATTCGTAAGGAATTCGCTTCTCTTCACCCTCATCTAAGAAGTCTTGGTTATAAATATGGTCTTTTTGATCCTTCAACGATGGGCATTTGGAAGGACTCATTCTCCAAATCTTTTCACAGACCTGATGATCTTCGCCATTTTCTTGATCAACAACTTCATCGTCCAATGGATAGTCATGATCCTCATCCTGATTATTGAATGCTTGTTGTTCATTGTCTACTGACAGGTTGCTGAATTCTTATTTTACCTTGGGGCTCCAACGGTTACGGTCATGCTTGTAGATCGTGTGTGCGTTTCACTGCTTTTATTTATGTGTATTGTTTTGTCTCTGTTTTTTGTTTTTGTTTTATGTTTTCTCCTTTCCTTCACTTTTCATAATCCTTTGAGCTACTTATATTTTTCTATTTCTTCTTTTTACTATCACCCTATTCTTCTTTTTCTTTTCTTTAACTCTTCACTATGGCTAATGTTAAAGTAGTTTCATTAAATGTGAAAGGTTTGCGTCACCCAGTTAAACGTACTAAAATTTTTGATTATTTAGGTCGTTCCAAGGCTGATTTTTGTTTTCTTCAAGAGACTCATGTGGATGATAAAATGTTGGATTATATGAAAAAGAAGTAGGTTGACTGTATAGTTTCATCTCCTGCTATTGGTAAAAAAATGGTGTAGCAATACTAATTGCAAAAAAGTGTCATTGCCAAATTTTGAGCAAAGTTGCTGATGCTGAAGGGAGGTACTTAATTGTTAAAGTTAAAGTTCATGACACCATTATCTTTTTGATAAATGTTTATGGTCCTACTGCAGATGAACCTACGTTTTGGTCTTCTCTTACTACTGAGGTTATTAAAATTGGAAATGTTCCTTTGATTGTTGCAGGTGATTTTAATGTAGTAGCCGACCCTTTATTGGATAGATTGTCTCACACAAAATTTCACGCCTCTAAAGTTTATTTTGCTTTTAAACAATTTCTCCAAACCACAAATGTAGTTGATAGTTGGCGCCTCCATTTCCCTACTGACAAAAATGTTACTATCTTTTCTAATCCACACAATTCGCATTCTAGAATTGATTATATTTTAGTTTCACGACCACTCATTGCATCTATCACAAACCATGTTATTGGAAATATTGATATCTCTGACCATGCTATGATTTCTTGTATTTTAAATCTACAGACAATACTCCCTAAACAATCTAGATGGAGAATGAATTCTAGCATTGCTCTCAATGAACGGAATAGACCAAGACTTTTATCTGCTATATCAGATTACTTTCAGCTGAACCCTGAAGGCTCAACTTCTTTGATTACTCGATGGGATGCGTTTAAAGCTTATATTAGAGGGACTACGATTTCTATTATGGCACATGAAAATAAAACTTTTAATGCTAACATTGATCGACTGCAGAAACAAATAGCGAAATATGAAAGACTTTTTATTACCTCCAATGATTTAAAATATAGAGATATGTTGCAAAAACTACGTTATGAATTCAGTACTATTCTTAGTAAAAGAGTTGGGGTCCAACTTTCCAGAGCCAAAGCTAAATTTAGTTTACACGCAAATAAATCTGGTAGGCTTTTAGCTAATTATCTTCGTATTAAAAAAGACAAAACACAGATAACTTCCATTCGTAATCCTACTTGTAAAGTTGCGATCTCACAAGTAGATATTGTTAATGAATTTTTAGAATGTTACTCTACATTATATAATAAGCCTGATTTTAATGATGATTCTATAGTTGATTCTTTTCTTTTTTCCTGTGACTTAACCAAACTTTCTCAAACAGATAAACTTGGCCTAGATTTACCACGCATCCGAAGAGCCACCGCCGGAGGAAGATCCTTCTCCTACCTGGCGGCCAAGACATGGAACTCCCTCCCCACCCACCTTCGGCTGACCCAGGACTATCTCGCCTTCAGGAGACAACTCAAGACCTGGCTGTTCGAGCAATAGCAGGCCCCTTCCCCCAAGCGCCTTGAGACCCTTACGGGTGAGTAGCGCGCTATACAAATGCTTTGATTGATTGATTGATTGATTTACCCATTACATTGGATGAAATTTTATCTGCTATAAAATCCCTCAAACAAAATAAATCCCAGGTCCTGATGGCTTACCAGCTGAATTTTATAAAGAATTTCACTCGCAGCTCTCGCCCTTTTTACTCCAACTATTTACTTTTTTTAGCTCTTCAGGAACTATGTCTGGGTCCTTTTCAGAAGCCTTAATTATTGTTCTTCCTAAACCAGATAAAGACCACACCCTTGTTTCTAATTACCGCCCCATTTCTTTAATAAATCAAGATTTCAAATTATATGCAAAAATATTAGCGTCCTGTTTATCCCCAATATTGGATTCTATCATACATCCCGATCAATCAGGGTTTATGAAAAATAGGTATTCAGCTAATAACACAATAACTTTATTACATATCATTGAACAAGTTCAATCATTATATACTCCATCCGGTGTTATGACTTTAGATGCTGAAAAAGCCTTTGATAAGCTTCATTGGCATTTTTTATTTCGTACCTTGTGTGCGTTTAATTTTGGTGATAATTATATTCATATGGTTTCAGCCCTATATTCTGCCCCTACTGCTAGATTATTTATTAATGGCCAAGTCTCTACTCAATTTTACCTTTACAGAGGTACACGTCAGGGTTGTCCCCTTTCTCCTCTGTTATTTTTATTGGGTATTGAAACATTTCTTGATTCTATTCGACAATGCGGCTCTATTAAAGGTATTGCAATTAAAGATATAATGGTTAAAACACTGGCATATGCAGATGATGTGCTTTTCTTTATCAGTGATCCCATGTCCTCGTTTCCTTCCTTATTAGACTTAATCTCTAAATACTCTTTAGTTTCCGGTTACAAATTAAATTCGAATAAAACTGAATTTTTTACCTTAAATGTATATTGTACTCCTGATATGGTACCCATGCGTGATATTATTTGGCAGAAGAAAAAGTTGAAGTATTTGGGTACCTTCTTTTCCTCTTCTATTAAATCAACAATGACTTTAAATAGTGATTTTGTTTTAAATTATATTAAGGATAAATCTTCTAAATGGTCTTCATTGCATCTTTCATGGTGGGGACGAATCGAATGCATTAAAATGAATATTGCCCCTAAAATCTTTTACACATTAACTATGATCCCCATTCAATTCCCATTGAAATTTGATAAAGATATTGATAACCTTCTCTCCAACTTTCTTTGGAATAAAAAAGCAAAACGCATTAAGTATAACAAATTGAAGATGTTAAAAAGTAATGCTGGTTTCGGCATTCCGGATTTTCTTCTTTACCATAAAGCTTTTATTATGAAACAAAGTGCTATTTGGCTTAACCATTCCCCTATACATAACCCTCCCATTTGGTTCCTTACTGAAAAATCCATTGTTAGTCCCTTTCCACTTCCCACTTTAATAACCATGTCACTTAAATCTTCATATGTTCATAAATCTCATATCATTAAATCCACTAAACTTGTTTTTAATGATCTTGATTCTATTTTTGAACACCCCATGTCTGTTACTAGTGATTTATCCCTATGGTATAGTTCTGTTATTAAATTGAATAGACATATTCGTTTTTGGTCTTCATGAATTAAAGCTGGAATTTTTTATCTTAAGGAAATTTATAAGGCAAATACGTTCCTATCATTTCAAATGTTACAAGCTACATTCAAATTGGCAAATTCAGATTTTAGTAAATATGAATGTTTAATTAACTCTATATTAGACTCGTTTTCACAAACCATTCCTTCTGTTGTTCATGCTGATTTATTCACTTAAATTCAAAGTGTATAATAAAATCCTCATTGTGTTTCTATTTTATATAAAAAATTAGCTAATAATTTAGGTTCGAATATTAATGTGATTGCACAATTTTGGAACATTGAACTATCTCTCTCTCTATCCATTAATTCATGGAAATCTATTTGGCTTAACAATATATCTGGTTGGTTACCTGTTTCTTTATTTCAAACTAATTCTTATATTCTATTTAATTGCTTGTGGACACCTTTGCGATTATTCAAAGCTAAATTACTTCAATCTGATACATGTTGGCATTGTAATTCCCTTTCTGGTTCACTACAACATATGCGTTTTACTTGTCCTTTACTTTCTAAATTCTGGTCAGATGTTTGGGACATTATTAAGAAGATTCTTCATATTCAAGAGGATTTAACATACAATTTGTTGATTTGCAAATCCATACTCCTGTCTCATGATTTAAGTACACTTGAATGTAAGCTTTTTAATTTTCTACTTTCAGCTGCGTTAAAATCCATTACTTGTTGTTGGAAAGATGTTTCGAAGTTATCGGTTCATGCATGGTGGTCTTGGGTTATTTTTGTGAGAAGAGGAGCACAATTATCTTTATCCGGGGTTTGTCAAAACTCATCTTCTTATCATTTATTATGGGTTCCTATCGATATTTATTTATTGAATTAATTTCAGTTATCATATGTTATAAATTCAGTTTATAATTGGTTATTGTATATAGTAGCTCAATTTCTTGCCTATCATTTATCTGCTATTATATGTTTCCTTCCCATTCCCTCCCCTCCCTTTCTTTTCGTTGTTTCATTGCATTACTTGAACTTCATTTGGAACCATGAATTTATTATAGTTTTCTGTATGTCTTGTTTATTGTTACTTATGCTAAAAACCTCAATAAAATATTTTGAACTCAAAAGAGTGGACTAAAGTACCCTAACACATCAATAGGTTTATTGCCAGATCCCACTAACTTTACATCTGGTGGTATTAGATGTAAATTCGGGAAGAACAATAGTAAATCATCCCAAATTAGCGTGTGTCTAGCACCAGAATCAGCCATGACTTTTATAATTTTGTCTCCAATAATGC
Organism: Lissotriton helveticus; assembly: GCF_964261635.1. Classification (NCBI taxonomy): domain Eukaryota; kingdom Metazoa; phylum Chordata; class Amphibia; order Caudata; family Salamandridae; genus Lissotriton; species Lissotriton helveticus. Next base: position 884,325,037 of record NC_136072.1, on the reverse strand, counting down.
ATCACAATAAGGAGCATCCTTCTTTACTTGTTTATTCTCATACATTCCCGAAATAAATTCTTGTGCCTCAGCATTTTTACCTTCATATTTGACTTCACTGACAAGATATTATCCATTCTGCCCGTTTCATTTTCTATTGCACCTCTTGCACTACACACTCTTGCAAAATAACCCATAACTTTACAATGCCTACACATTTGACTTTAGGCAGGCCATGACTTGTCATTAGCTGAATGACAGGAGAACCCACATTTGAAACAAATATATTCTCTCTTTTCAGCAATACTATCTTTTATATCTTTTATATCGCCAGCTGTAGTCCTCTTGCCTATTGAGAATGCTTTCTTTCTGACTACATTTATAGCGTATGTGCTACTGTGAGCTAAATCTTTTATACCATGTTTCATTTCTTCAAAGTGATGAGCAATATTGATAGCTTCATCTAAAGTTAAGTCATCATCCAAAAGTAATTTTTTCTTGAAGCTTGTGATCCAAAGGTTTATGTACCATTTGATCACAATTCATTTGAGCCCTATACTCACCATAATTACACTATACAGAGAGAATTCTAAGATCACCAACAAATGCATCAATCGACTCATTAGGTAATTAACTTCTTCCTAAGAATTTATGACGTGCAATTACTTCATTGACTCTTTTCTTATATTGCTGGTCTAGTTGTTTAATGGCTGTGTCATATGCATCAAGTTGTTCTTTGTCGTCTTCTTCTTCCCCTCCATTTCATGAAGATAAATGGTTCAAAACACATCCACTTTCTGCACCTAAAGAATGTTTCAACACTGCAAACGTATGTCTCTTTTGACAACGAAATTCCCTCCAGAGCACTCCAAATGATTATATGATATAAGTGTATCTTCTTGTAACGTAGAGTTCAACAGTCTGAGTGCAAAGCAGTCCAAAATAAATGTTTTCCTTATTTCTTTCTCAAATTAAAGTTCTTTAAGTAAAGTTCCAAACGTAGAACATCAGAGCACAAATGTCCAGCTCTTTATCCAGAAGGAGTTTAATAATTGTCTTCAAAACAATTCTCTTTACAGCCAACACGTGTTTCGTCTTGCACCGTTAACATCTATTTATTATTTATTTATTTTTTAAACTTGTAAAGCGCGAACAAATGCCCTTGGGCGTCTCGGTGCTATAGATTCCATGCAAGGTCAGGACTGAATATTTTACTGATTAAAGAGACATGTTTTTATCTTTTTGCGAAACTGGTGCAAGGATTGACATGAGCAAATCTGCGGTGGTAAGGTATTCCAAAGTTTGGCTGCTGTCACCACGAAACGTCTATCTCCCCAAGATACAGTCTTGGTGCGTGGTACCACTAGTTGATGAGCCGTTGCCGATCTGAGATGTCTGGTGGGGCAGTAGGCAACAAGCTGTTTTATGAGAAACAGAGGGCCCTGTTTGTGAATAGCCTTGTAGGAAAGGCAAAGGGTTTTAAATTTTATGCGATTCTTGATTGCCAGCAGTGGTAGTTTCGGACCACCTGCGAGATAGGTTTAAATTTGGGGGTCCTGGAAAGCAGCCTTGCGCAGCATTTTGGACTGTCTGCATTTTATTGATGACCCTACATTCTGCGTTAGCGAACAGTCCGTTGCAGTAGTCCACTGATGACATTACCAGTGTACTGACCAGTGATTTTCCTGCACTTTCTGGTATGTATGGGAGAATTTTCCTAATAAGTCTAAGCTTGTAAAAAGCTGTTGATGCGACTTGGTTAGCATGGGAGACGAATTTCAGGTTGTCGTCAAACACAATTCCCAAATTCCTAACTCTCGAGACCGGGATGGGCAAAGGTCTCAGTGATGGTGGCCACCAGGAACTTGACCAAACCGGGGATAGTTTCCCAAAGATGACAACCTCCGTCTTCTCGGAGTTAAGTTTGAGCCAATTACTGGCCATCCAGTCAATGACTTCATCAGGGCTGCAACCCAAAAAATAAATACAAAATATCAAATGGTTTCCCTAACTTATCAGTCATCTAAATCTTAGTCCTCCACCGCTTACTAAAAAGCAGAAAGTAAGTTGGAGTTATAGTATTTTTAAGTCACCCTCAGTGGTGTTAGTTAAGAAAGTTCATGAAAAGTGCTATGATGTTAGTTACTTAATCAAGAGAGCAACACCCTCAGTGTACTTGAGAGCCCGAAGCACCAATATATTAAGGAAGGGATATAGTTAACCTCAGAAGGTGCTCTTTATATCTTAAGAGCACGAAAACTCTCAAATCAAAATATACATATGAATCTGTAACACAAGAATGCCGGTTTGATTACCAGGTCCCTTCATAACCAAAATCAATAAATGCCATTACAGAATTACAAAATAACCTACTCCAAAAACAACTATTATTGTTAATTTACATAACCAGTTATCTTCAAAATATTAATAGATGCTCACTTTTTACAGTAAGCTCCATATTCAAGTATTAGTCCTATGCACTATTTAGTCATCTTTTCATAAATCCACGTGAAGGTCACTTTGTTCATTACGTTCAAATATCTGTAATGTATAAAAATAACCGCACCTAAATCCTCTCAGCTACAGCCAATACTTCTTCTCGTGTACCCAAAGAGACCATCTACAAAATAAATCTCACCTCCTAATTTCAAATTTTGTTCGTACTTGTTCCATACGGTTAATATATAATTAATCCAGTTGAAAAAAGTAATAAACCTAAAATATTGGAGAAGAAGAGTGTTACACGAACTATGGCAGCCAATAGACAGTGTGTTCCTACACTGGTAAAATATATATATATATACACTAAGGGCTGCGTATACCATCTCACCTGAAACTCGCAGGTTCACAAATTCTGTATGAATTTTAATTGTAGACACGAGTACATGTATCTAAAGAAAAGGAAAGAGTGTATGTATATAAGTAAAACATGTCGACAACATATGTTTTAAAATGTTCTCAGGTTCCTATCAATGAAACGATCGCTTACCGGCTCAGAGTCTCGCTGTATCCTAAAACAGTAATCACGGGCTGGCGTTCCACGCGGACGCCATCTTTTTATTTAGACAAGAGGCTAGCCGCGTTAGTGAAGGCGCCATCTTGTAATGTGTACATATTACGTACAAACTTAATTTATGAATCTACGAATAAATGTAGTAATTGTGCAAGTTAATATGGGAATATCCATCCATTTAATGCTTCAGTTTTATTCCTAAAATACCTAATAAGCGCCTACATATAGATTTGCTCGTTATTGCATTCATACCTGTAAATACTCCAAATTTATCAAACTTGATTTATGAATCTACGTATAAATGTAGTAATTGTGCAAGTTAATATGGGAATGTCCATCCAATTAACGCTTCAGTTTTATTCCTAAATCGACTAATAAGCGCCTACATATAGATTCGCTCGTTTTTGCGTTCATACCTGTAAATACTCCAAATTTATCAAACATGCTCAGGTTTGTAAGAACTAAGTTCAGTATGCTCTTTAGGTATACTTGAGAAGGTAATATTAAAAAATATATATAAATATCTAGTTTCTGGTATTTCCGACAAATCTCAATACCAGTCTCGAACCGGCAACCTCTCTATCCAAAGATAGAAAACCAAAAGTTACACCATTTCTCTACCGTATTAAGTCATATATCCCACAACATCCCAGATCATGAGGGTTTCATGCCCTCAGCGCTAATATTAGATTCATAAACTAGCTATGGTCAAAACATCTTTGTAAAATAACAATGGGTCCTATATTCAAATATCAATGGCAGGTGAGATCTGCTAGTTAACCGCTCTATGATACCGTACCCTACAAATCATTACCAGCATCCACATATCACTGTTCAGAATTTATCATCAACGGTATAAAATCTACATCATTCATAAGAAGGAGGGTTCAGGAGGAGGAAGAAGGAAAGTGAAGTCCGAGGGGAAAGTTTGTTATTTCCACAATGCCAATCCAGCACCACTCTAATTCTATTGCATGATAGTATATACAGTATCCGAAGAGGCTAACCATACATTTGTGAGTTTGAAAAGTGTAAATTATAGCACAGATCCATACTGTAACATTTTTCTCAGGACAGTACCCTCTCGGGTGCGATCTAAAAATTACCGACAGCTCATATACATTCATCAAGATAAACATATGGGTTATATAAAATCTTCTAACAATCCGCATTTGTACCATAGTAGAAATTAATGCATCAATCACCCAAAAAATATTGGAGTTCTGGGTCTAAATTTAAACCCTCTTCCACAAATCTCAATTTCATAATCCATTTTGCCTCAGCACGCCTTAGCTTAAGCCCTCTGTTACCTCCCCTTCAGTCCATCATCACATGTTCGATGCCATGATAGCTTAATTTATGCTTTTCATGCTCATTACAATTTTGGACCAGGTGTGCTGAGATGGGGTATCTCGTATCCCCATTTTTTAGTGCCCGGAAATGTTCCATCATTCTATCTCTCAGTCGTCGGATGGTACTGCCCACATATATGTTTTTACAGGTACATACAATAACATATACAACATATGTCGTCTCACAGTTGATAAACGATTTGATGATATGTGATCCTGTATCATTGTATTCAGATTGCTTGATCTTCTTAATTGCCCATCGGCAAGAGCTACATTTCCCACAATCAAGAAACCCAATCGGACGGTTACCTAACCATATGTCTCTAGAAACTGATCTCGGGTAACTTGGGCTCACAATATTGGCAAGTGTCAAGCCTTTCCTGAATGTCAAACTTGGTCTATCAGTAAGGAAAGGTAATATATCTTTGTCATTCTTTAAGTGATGCGAATAGCTCTCCAAAAAACTATATAATTTATGACTGTCTGTCCCAAAATTGGTACCTAATCTTATTTTCTGAGGTCGCGAATTGTTCACGGAAATTGCCTTAGGTTTCAGTGTATCTTCCCTTCTTAGTTTATGTGCCTTTTTTAATGCCTAGTCAATAATCCTTTGATCATAGCCTCTGTTTCTGAATCTGTGTACCATATCCTGTAGATTAGTTTTGAAATCCTGTTCTTGTGAACAATTCCTACGTATGTCTCTTTTTATATACATTTCCTCCAATAGCTTCTGGATATGCCTCAAAACAATCTTTCCACTGGTGCCAATCTAATACCGGTTCGCTGCATTATCTTAAAAATGCTGGTGGTGCCGAAATTCCCTCCATATTAATCTATCAATGAGAAGCTTTAAAAAATGTTGGTGTGCAAATCTTTGTGTACCGTGTTCACACAAACTGTATATACAATGATAATACCTGAAGTGCCAAAATTATAGATAGGCGGTGTGCTTAACACCAATACAGAGTAAATATTATTTTAATGTACAGCGTGATTCCACAATTAATCTGAAGTGCAGTTAAAATAAATTATTGTGTTCTGTATCTCTAAAACATACCTTAATGACCACCGAATTGATGTTGTACTGCTGCGTACACAGTGAACAGCAGTGCGTTCTACTTTGTTATGCAATGATACAGTTGACAGGAATGTTGAAACATTAGGCTTGATGTTCTTCTTGACACAGCCATGCAGATAGACAGCGTCTGCTCTTGGTATATCTGGACAACACCCGTTGCCTGGATAAAACTCTGCTTGATGCTCTGTTGACATTCCTGCTGTCTGATCTGATGTCAACTCACTGTGAGCCTGTGCAATTACTTAATGCAAGTGAATTCTGATTCTGGCTCACCAATTACAATAATACTACATACACAGTGCAGTGCAGTAATTGTCTCCCATACATAAGATACTTCAAGCCTTTGAAATCTGCCATCTCACAGTATATTGGGAATAGGTATCCTAGGCTTCTTGGCCCCAGGCTTCACTCCATACTGCTTATCACCAGTGTTACGTTCTCCTCATAAAAATGAGTCTGCATGCCGTGTAGATTTATTGCAGACAAGGATGATTGTGGTCCTTTTCAGAGGAAGCCTGTGCCAACTGTCTCAACTTTAATCTTGGTGTTATTCCATTCCAGACCACAGTTCAACACCAAGATTCCAACTGAGATACCACAAATGCTTAATGTCAAATTTGTTCATGAAAACTTTAATTTGCCTGGAAACAAAGTGCATACCATTGTCTGTAACAATATTGCATGGAGAAACCTCAACCATGGAAATGTTCTGAAGGAAAGAGATGACTGTCGCTGAGTTAGCTGTTTCCAAGAAAGAATAATATAACCATTTAGAAAAATAGTCCCCCGTGACAATCAAATGTCCCTCGGTAATTAATTGACTGGTCCTAGGAAATACAAGACCACTTTATCCCAGGCATTGTCTGGAAATTGGACTGGAAATAAAGGCTTTTCTGAGGTTCTCCAATGTCTGTCAGGGACTACTCATTGTGGATATTTGTCAATGAACATGGATACATTTTTGTCCAAACCTGGCCACCAAAATTTCTGTCTCAACTGCTTACAAGTGGTAACAATACCCCTGCGGCCTTCATGGCAATTCTAATGATTTTGCACCTCAACCCTGTTGGCAGAACAAACAAACCATTCCGTTGACAAATGAAAGTTCCATGACTCTCTGACAAATACTCCAAAGTTCATCAGTCAAATGTTTACTCCAAAGGCCAACCTGTCTGAATATACCGCAACACATTCAACAAGGCTGTTTCATTAGCAATGGCAAGCATCCACTTGCTCTCAGTTATACTTCCATTGCAAGCTGTCAATGAATCCAAAAAAGCCACCACACTCTCATTCTCCTGGTCACTGTCTGACCTATCCTTAGTTGGTAGAGGCAACAGAGACAGGCAGACCACGCAAACATTCTCGACCCACTAAATATACTTGAAAACTAAGTCATATTCATGACAGCCTGCCGGTGATGGGTTCACCGCCATCGTGCAGCCAATTGTTGCCCACCAGATCAGGATGCCAGGCGGTGTGCCTGGCGGGTACAAGCCCATCCGCCACAGGTCTGACAGAGGCAATTGTTACGATTGCCTGTCGAACCCACCCCGCATTCACAAAATGGTGGTGATGCCTAGCAGGCACCGTCTGCCGTATTTGGAGGCTGCTTCCCCGCCAGCCTGTTTATGGCGGTTCAACCACCATTAAAAGGCTAGGCAGGATATACTTTGGGGGCCCGTTGCAGGGCCCCTTTGTGAAGGGGCATGTGAATTTTGCACTTGAGGAGCACCAATGGTGCCCATCTACAGTTCCCTGCACCAGGTGGCAGGCACAGCATGGTGCCTGCCACGTAGTGCAAGGAAATGCAAAAAAATGCATTTTTACCATTGCGGTGTGTGCTGCAGCCACCACAATGGTAAAAATGCACAATGCAACCGCCACAGTGGCAGTCGCATTGTAATGTCATGTGTGGGACCGCCGTCATGTAGCGGGCCGATTACAAATTCCACAGTACGATCTTACATTCCATACCTAAATTAGAAAGTGCACACAGCAGCAATGTGGTCTGATTCAACTTGAGTGGATGATCATGTTTCTTAAACTTCTTAGCATGGAAGGTGGATACTCAGGAGAATAACAAGTGGTGCAAATAAGCATGATGTCTTTAAGTCATTCAAGCAGGTCTCCAAGTCTAGCTGCTACTACATCTAATTCACTAAGGCCAAGAAGAAGTCAGCCTGCAGCTTTCTGAATGCCCTGTAACCCAGTGGTATTTGGACAAAATATCAGGAAAAGATATTGTGATACAAAAATATCCTTTCAAGAATATTGGGATGTCAAAAATATCATGGACAGGAATATTGAAGGTAAAAATAATATGGTTTGTAAGTGTTATGTCATATATAATTTTTGTAGTCTGTTTTATTCTACATGTTTATTTAATTGTTTTATTTGTGCTTTTAGTAAGATAATGTATTAATAATGAAACTGTTGAAATGTGTGTGTTTTAGTTTAGTAATATGTATAACAATTATAGATTTATATTTTTTTTAGCAATGAGATATTAGGTTTTTAGGGCATACGTTTGGGGAGATTTTTAAAAAGTGGATATTTTAAAATAAAATCAATGTTAATTATGTTAATAACATGCAAATTTGCATTGTAAAATGTATACATGTGTATTGTTACTATAATAATGTTTATAACTATTTATTTTTAACTAATTCAATAAAGATTCATTATAAAACAATTAAAAATATGTATTGTCTTGTAAATAATAAAATACACAATGACAAAAACATTACAAGATATATACAACTTAAATGTACTGCTGCACATGTGTTTGTAATTTGTAACATAAAAATTACAATTTAAATTTTGTTTTAAGAAATATTATAAATACCACATTTTAATTATTTTTAATGTTAACAATGATGTCATTTTAAACTTATTTACATGTATATTTAAAAAAAGTGTGTTTTATTTTTTTTAAATTGTATGATAAAAAATGTTGGATTATGATTTTATTTTAAGTTTTCAAGTTTAGGAATTGTCAGGAGGTCCCCCTTGACATATTATCTGCTGAACTTCTGAGCTCCTCGCTCCTTGTGATCGAGGTGGAGGAGGCTCTCAACAAAGGTATACCTTTAAAAGCCCCTGGCCCGGAAAGGGTGCCCCTCGATCTATTTAAGAGTAACCATCAACTTTGGGCACCCCTCTTGACAAACGTCTTTAGAGCTGTAATAACTGGTCCAATCCCAGTATCATGGAAAGAGGCCATAGTGGTCCCTGTGTATAAAAAGGGAAAGAAGGAGGATCCTTCTTGTTATAGGTCCATTTCTTTAATTGATGCCACGGTCAAGGTGTTAGGTAGGGTGAATTTAGCGCGCCTTAAGACGTGGGCAGATTCCGAAGGTATGATATTCCAAATCCAATATGGCTTCCGAAGAGGCATGGGGACAAATGAACAGTCCCTAATTCTAGCACTGATCATGGGCAAGTACATGAAGGCAAGGAAGGGGTCCCTACACCTTGCCTTCATGGACTTGTCCAGTGCCTTTGATACGGTCAATAGGGGTAGACTTTGGGACATGGTGGGGGTCATGGGATTTGAGGAACCCCTGGTCACTTATGGTCCAGAGGGTGAAAGAACGGGGCCCATTATGTCTACGGAGGGAGTACGTCAGGGGTGTATACTGGCCCCCTTCCACTTCCTCTTGTACACTAACGGCCTTGATTCTGCCCTGAAAAGCGAGGAGTTAGATCTGCCAAGAATAGGAGGGAAAGTAATTCCGTTGTTGTCATATGCGGATGACACGGTTTTAATGGCCTTAACCGCTAACAGCATACAGAAGTCATTGAATGTTTTTAATACATTTATGTCAGACTTGGATCTAAAGGTAAATTTCAATAAATCTTATATTATGGTCTGTGGTGCTAGTCAGACCAAATCAAGAAAGTTTATGGTAAATGATAAGAAAATTGACAAGGTTTTAAATATTAACTATTTGGGGAATGTTTTTAATGAGAAATTGAATTGGGAACAGCTGATCATGTCCAGGGCCCAGAACACTAGCTGTGCAGTGGAGGGTCTCTTTCGCTTTGCGAGTAAATTGGGCCATAAGGCAGTAATGGAACTGATAACTTTATATAGATCAAAATGTTTGTCTATTGCCACTTATGGGGCGGGAGTATGGGGATACTATCAAAGCACAAAACTCCAGATATTAGAGAATAAGTTCCTAAAGAGACTACTGATGAGTCCCCAAAGTGTCCCTTCAGCATTTTGTCATACTGAGCTAGGGGTTGATTTTATTGCGGATCGGATAAATATTGCCCCATTAATCCTCTGGGCGAAAGTTTGGCTGTCAGAAGACTTAACGCTAACAAAAGATATTGTCAGGGAATGTATGATGTAGGACAATGCCGAGGCCATTCCATGGCTCAGTTATGTTAAGGGAAAGTTCAAAGAAATAGGCCTTGGGCACTATTATGACAATCCGGACAGCATAGACTCAAACGCGAAACAAACCATTAAAAATGCATTTCGCGATGAGCATTATAAAACCAGGACGATAGTTGGGCTGCAACCATACATTAACCATCACTATTTGCACCCCCAATTTTACCTGTCTTTCACCACTAACACACATTTTAGATTTTTCTTGACTAGATTTCGGCTCTGCACTTTACGCTTTTTAATGCCCTTCCCCAAACAGGCTGGTTGGTGCAACAACCACTCTCCTAGTCCGTGCGACAATTCAACAAAACAAAGCACCTTGCAGCTTATTCTATTCTGTGCACTTTATAGGGATCCAAAGGCCCTGTTCCTTTTTCCTTTTTTAAAAAAGCTTGTCCTTGTAACTACCAGGAGGGTTTTAATCTTTTATTATCCTTATCGAATGAAGCAATTTGCACTGTAGTCATACATTTTATCAGGAATGCTTTCATAATAATGAAACGGTATGAATCATAAACAAAGCTGATGTCTCCCATTTATATTTGTAGAATTTTAGAGTTCTGTTTTCTAATAATTTTATGAGAAATTGTGATTTGTTTGAGTCAAATAACATTTTATTGTATCGATTTGACATTAAATATCTGTATCTACTGTGTACGAATGTCTTACTTTTATGGTGTATTTAAACCAAATAAAGTTATTTGACTGACTGAAGTTTAGGAATTGTAGTTGATAATCAAAAAAATACATCATTTATATTGTAATATTTCAAAATAAATATATAGGTTTGCAGTTTTGTTCAGTGTAGTTTTTTAAGTAAATGTTTGCTTATTTTATGTACCTTGAATGTAGTGTGAGCATGGAGTAATGAATGTGTATATAACTAAACCATTTTGTGCAAGATGCTACAAACTCAATTGATTGGAATGCAAATAGTAAATTTTACCTCTTTAGTGGCCATCAAGTTCCCTAAGTTGACTTAGATTGGAGTGAAAATAGTAAATGTCACCCCTTTAGTGTCCAACTACTTCTCCAAATTGCTATAGATTGGATTGGGACTGGTAAATGTCAACCCTTTAGTGACCAATACTTTCCTCAAATAGGTATAGATTGGAGTGGGACTAGTAAATGTCATCACTTTAGTGTCCAACACTTCCCCAATTTGTTTTAGATGGGAGTGAGAATAGTTGATGCCACCCTTTTAGTGTCCAACACCTTCCTCAAATTGGTATAGATCGGCGTGGGAAAAGTAAATGTCAGCTCTTTAGTGTCATTTATGTAGTGTGAGCATGGAGTAATGAATGTGTATATAACAATTGAGTTTGTAGCACCTTGCACAAAATGGTTTAGATTGGAGTGCAAATAGTAATTTTTATCTCTTTAGTGGCCATCAAGTTCCACAAGTTGACTTAGATTGTAGTGAAAATAGTAAATGTCACCCCTTTAGTGTCCAACTACTTCCACAAATTACTATAGATTGGATTGGGACTGGTAAATGTCAACCCTTTAGTGACCAATACTTTCCCCAAATAGGTATAGATTGGAGTGGGACTAGTAAATGTCATCACTATAGTGTCCAACACGTCTCCAATTTGTTTTAGATGGGAGTGAGAATAATTGATGCCACCCTTTTAGGGCCCAACACCTTCCTCAAATTGATATAGATTGGCGTGGGAATAGTAAATGGCATCTCTTTAGTGTCATTTATGATTTTGACTGTGGTTCCGAGAGCAAGTGCTTGCCTCTCTTATATCCTGCATTCCCTTCTGTACTTCTATTTCTGTCACATTTTGGGAGGTGGTGTGTTCTCTTACATGGATTACAACATCATCTTGGTGGTGGCCCTCCTGTAGCATGCATTAGAGTAATATTTGGTACATTCCCAATTCATATTTTCTATTGATACACTTTCATGTTGATTGTAGGTGTAACCCATGTGATTTAGGTCCTCATTACAATGGTTGTGGGACCCCAGCTGAAGCACATCCATGGCGGTCCCACTACCAGCCCTTCCGGTCGACTGCCACAATACAAAGGTGGCGGTCGGACCCTTATCTGTCAGGGGACAGACCACTGCCTTCACCAGGATCAGTGATCCCAATCAGTGATCATTGGTGGTTCGAATCGTTATCCTGAAAGGTGGCAATGCCAAGGCAGACACCGCTATTGGGAGTACGATGCACCTTTCCAACAGCCTTTTAATGGCAGTACGATGGCCAAGAAAAGGCTGTCAGAAAGGAACTTTGGGGGAACCAAACAAGGCCCTTGTCCTTCGTGGGACACTGCAAAGTTTCTCTGGGGGCATATGTAGTGCCCCCATGCACCTCCATGCACGTGTGCCATGTGTTAAATGGTACATGGCACACGGTGCATGGATGTGCACGGAAGTGCACAAAGTGGCTGGTGCTACTGCTCTTTTCCTGGGTCGCAGTACAAGCTGCCGTGTAAAAGAGCACTTTCCGACTGCCAGCAAAGTAGTCTTGTCTGTTGGAAGAAAAAAAAACATCAATTTTATTTTAAATGATTATTTGATGGCAATTTGAAGAGGTTGAGGTCGTTAAGGTTATTATTACTCAATATTGTGGTGAGTTTTGTATTTTTTTTAAATTGTTGTATACTTGCTTTGTTGTACTTTTTGGCTGGTTTGTGAGAGGTGTTTTTTCTGCCAGCTTATCACTTTTTGAAGTTGTTGTGTTTTCTTTCAGGTAGTACATGTAAAGATATAGAAGTTGGAGAGTGTTTAGTTAATTAATTGTTATTTTCAGTTTTAAGTTAATTTTTGACCCTCCATAGAGGCAAGTCAGGACGAAACAAAACAGTAACATAGAGACTGACTGGCTATGGCTGCCAACGATCCAATTAATCTGTAGAAACTGACTACTGGCCATACATACACACAGCCCTACCACTAACCTTAAGATCTGCTCGTGGAAAGTAAGAGGTCTCAGCAACTTAGTTGATGATGCAGAGGTGACAAAATACTGGCAGCAATTCAACATGTTAACATTTCAGGAAACATGGTGCAGAAGATCTATACCACTGATTGGGTAATTAGATTATTGATTCTCTAGATTAAAATGAAAATTAAAAGGTAGACCTAAAGGTGGACTAGCTACTTATATTTCTTCATTTATGGATGTTGATATAGAAGAAATTAAACTACATGAACCCTGGATTATGGCCATACTAATTGCAAATTGGGCATGTGATCTCAATGCCCAGCTCATAATTATGAATATTTACATCCACCCATGCCACAATTCACAATGTGAGATCAGACCGAAGCTTGAAACAATATTAACAGACCTAAGCCAGAAGTAGGATGGGCACATATGATATTAACAAGAGCCTTCAACCCAAATGTATTCACCAACAGATATGGAGACAAATTGGTGTTGCTACAATATGATCATTGGAACAGCCCCCATCAAAGTACACCCTCGCTTAAAAAACACAACCCCTTAGAGAGAAGAATTTGGGTATATGCTTGCATGAGGGTCGTAGAACAGTGAATGGTAGATCCAGAGGGGAGCAGCCTCCAGTGCGGACTCATACCATTCCGAAATCATGATCCGCTATTAATTATCCTTTCTTGACCCCTTCCCTGTCGATCGATAATGGAAAACCTGGCCCAAAAATGATCAGAGTCTGATAAATTGTTGAGAACTGGTAAGCTGATAGAGGAGTTTCCGTCAAATACATGTACAGCCCATACTAAACAACAAAAAGTGGGGACAATGGATAACGGACCCAGAGCTACTTCCTCCAAGATTTTACCCTATGGTCTGAGATGAAAAGATTTTTTTGAACCAATTTGGAGGTACATAAATATCTGGGCAGTAACGGCCCTTTGTAAATAGCATTACACTGTTTTCTTTATGAAAAATTAAATCCAATGAGATCCAGATCATGGTGGTTTAGTGAAATCAATATATATTCAGATCATCATACAAACAGTCAACATGTGTTTCAAGTTATGATCCTCTTCTTCAGTGCTGTAAAATTAGTTAAACAAATATTAGAACCACCTATTTAAAGAAAAAACATAGAGATGTTAACAATAAAACAAAAATTAAAATCAAGACAGCGACAACTGATGTTGTGTGGTGCAGGATGTTTATGCTTTGAATTTGAAAGGAACTTATGCATGATCCCTTTTGGTTAGGGGTGGGCGGAATTTGCGTAGTCGCCCTACGCAAAGCTCCGCGAAATGGTAAAAAATCTCTGCAAGCACGCAGAGTTCCACGAACACGGGAATTGCTTGTTCCGACTGTTTGCAATGCTTTTTCCTGTTCGTGAACACTGTTTGCATACATCGAACATGCATTTTGAAAGCACAAGCAAGCAAAAAATTCCGCAAAGCCGCGGAGCGTGAAATTTTTGACAATTGCACGTTCTCCGCAGAACACAGTATTACCCAAATTCCGCAAATTCCGAAAGGGGAACGGAATTTACCGCCCTGGCCTAGTTAACCTATCACAGACCATAGCACAAACCACCGAAAGGGACAAACTAACTGAGCAAAAGTGGAACGGGATCCGCACCATCCATCATGTTGTGATTCTCACTGAGTATCTCCGCACCAATATCGCACCAAAGGACCTACTAGTGACCAATGCCCCCATGATCTCCCTTGAGGATGCTTTCTTCAGGACGGACTGGGCGCAGATTGCATGGCACTGCAAGAGAGACTGGTTAGTCGTCATATTAAAAACCACAAAGAGACTGTCAGATGCCATGATCATTGACATCCAGGCCACAGAAAACCATTTTAAGACCACTACCACATCCTGTAAAAAAAAACTGGATGAGACAAACAAGGAAATGGTGGAATATAAAGAGTACCTGACGCAATCTACAATCACCAAATTTCAAAAAGATCTCAAGAAGTTCTCCTACAACAAGGTATATCCCTATGCTGAAGACATTACACTGCACCAAATAAGCAGGACACATCATCTGATATTTCAGGAGATAACACATCTCTATCCAGTGGCTCTAGCACAAGTAGCTCACACAGAAACTGAGGCAGGGGAAGAACACCTAGATGGCAACAACCTTGGGGCACATACCCCCACCAATGTCAGAATTACGCACCACCAATGTTCAACCATCCACCCCAAAACCCATTTATGGAATGGCCACCCACTTACCAACCTGGACCACAGGCCTATTTCCCACAAAATCAAAGGCCACTTTTTTAGGGCAGGGACGGCGATCACGAGGAAGAAGATAGAACCAACAACAAGTGCATTTGGCAGAGGAAGAGGGACCAGTGGGCGCCAACACATGTAGCAAATCCAGGGAGGCCCAACCAGGCCAGAGCGGACAACGCTAACCACGAATGACCACCAAACAACCTCCTTGGTGTTTAACTTGTCGACCAACATCCTCATATCTACTGAGGAACGTGTCCTCAACAAGTGCCTCTCCTTTTCCCTACAACATGCCTGGATAAATTCCAACTCCACACTGAATTGGCCGAGTTTTAAAAAAAATTAAAGCTCAAGGCCTTTTTCAAGAAACAACCACCAATTGAACCCACAATGTCCCAAAACAAATTGGGCCTAAAGTTAAAATCTACTTTTCTCCCACCACCCTCCTCCCTCCCAGTGGAAATAGCCAGCCATGTTTGAACAGACTGTTTATAACCAAATTGAGGAGTTGCATCAACCCAAGACCTACAACAACTTCTCCACCAAAGACAGGGAAGCTGTATGAAACCTGCAAGAAAACCCCAATATTGTAATAAAACCAGCGGACAAAGGGGAAGGCATTGTGATCCAGAATAAGACTGATTACACCAATGAGTGTCGAAGACTACTCCAAGATGAGAAAAATTACAGGTGCCTCAGAGAAGACACACAAACACACTCAGAAACAACATTATATCCCTGGTGAAGAAGCAGAAGCCAATAAACACATTTCCAAACAAGAGGCCCAGTTTCTATGCACCAAAAAAAGCTAAAATACCTTATTTCTATACGGTGCCGAAAATACATAATGACACACGACCACCACCTGGACGCCCCATCGTGTTGGGGATTGCTTCTCTCCTTGAACCACTATCACTCTTCTGCCACTTTTTTCTCAATCCCTTGGTGCAAAAGTCCTCTACCTATGTTAAGGACACCAAGCATTTACTCAACCTCATCAAGGATATGAGTTTTGATCCCACCACACAACTGCTGGTGGGTTTAGACATTGGAAGTCTATATGCCAGCCTACCACAGGGCAAGATCCTGTGTGTTCTCCAACAGATGCGTCTGGACACGCCATGGGAATATACTACCCCAGGGAATTCATTTTGCAGTATGCCACACTGGCACTTAAGGAGAACTACTTCGAGTTTGAAGGTGAGTTCTTCTTACAAACCAATGGAACATCAATGGGCAGTATTTTTGCCCCAAGAGTGGCTGGACTCTATGTCTACCATTTTGAAAAACAACACATCCTACCAGCTACAAACCCTTTACACGAACAACATCAAAATGTGGTGTCGCTACATAGACAACATCTTCATGATCTGGACAGGGACGCCAGATTCCCTAACCACCTTCCTATTATGGCTCAATGAACGTGATCACTATCTACACTTTACTAGCACAGTTAGCTCTTCAAACATAGCCTTTCTGGACATCACTGTAGAGGCAAAAGAGGGGTCACTCCTAACCATCATGTACTATAAACCCACTGTGAGGAACTCTTTACTACAATTCGAGAGTTTCCACCCCGGGCCCCTCAGAGAAAACCTCCCTCATGGACAGTTCCTCCACATACGGAGGAACTGTAGCCTGATGCAGGATTACCAAAAACAGTCAGAAGATCTAGCAGTAAAACTCAGAGAACGAGGATACCCGGATAAGATCATCTGGTCCACCAAAAAACGTGGACATAACCAACACAGAGAGAGCTTCCTGGAATACACTAGATGTAAGAACAAGATCACCCCACTCACATACGTCACAACATATATTGCAGCATCCAACCAAGTGGCTAAGATCATTTTTAAAAATCGGCGCATCCTGAAGACAGGTGCCCTGAAATAGGACCCTCCTCTCTTTGCTTACAAGAAGTCAGGCAGCCTGAAAGACCGCCTGATCTCCATCCGTCCCAAGAAACCTCAAACTCCCACTACCAATACCATCCTCAATAAAAGGGGTTTACCAAATGTAATCGGCCACTATCCATGCGGCGACTGCTGCGTCTGCCACCTCACTAAAGCCACCAAAACTCTTAAGGTGGAAGAAGGCAAAACTTGGTACCAAAGGAAGCATACAAATTGCAACTTGTCTAATGTAACAGACCTTATCGAATGCCTTGTAGACTCCGATACATCGGTATGAAGGGCCGCAAAGTTAAGACGAGGATAGGAGAACACCAAAGCAATATACAGTGCACAGGAAAAATAAGCAGGATGACTGACCACTATATCTAGAGGGGCCATACCCCCAACGACATGCAATGGACCATTGTGGAACAAATTGAGTGCCACAGTCTAACGAATGACAAGATCCTACTTCAGAAGGAACAGCGATGGATCTATCGCATTTCCAACCGTACAATGGTACTCAATGACAATATTCCCTGGAAAAGTCTGAGCAACTGCTGAACCCAATTGAAAATATACAATAGGCAATGTGGGCTAATCACCCTGCCTACGTGGAAATGTATCACACTACCTACACCAGGGTTTACATGCTTATCCATAGTACATAACATGTTGACAATGACTGGCCAGGTGCATATTCACCACCTAGCAACATGCCATACCCTCATGCCTTACATAGTATTCAGGCTGACAGCTTCAAAATGACCTACTTGCATGATACACCACTTGGGAGTGTTCAAACCCAGTTCATTACCCTCCCATCATGCATGCCAGAAACATGCTTTGAGCTACATATAAAACCCTTACCCTTAACTATTACCTGACAGATTGCTTGCATTTGTTTCCCCAACTTCGGGAATACTTCACGCACCCCTCAATGGGTGGGCCTTATGAACTCTTCTTAGTATCACAATATGTCAGTGAATATTGCAATTTGGTAATAGAATACTCTTGGAGGTACTCGACAAGATCCTTCCTAACACTTTCAAATACTGATTGACACGCTCAATCTTTTCCCCATCTTTACCATCTCCTCCTGTATGGGTCTCCCAAGTGTCTGTGGCCTTACTTTTTATCTTTCACATCATTTTTAAACCTCATCATGTAAATACCCCATGTACACTATTTTGTCAGCGACACTCACAATAGAACTTTATGTGCCAAACACACAGCGGGACACACGCATCACCTCGTGCCTGCTTTTAGTGTCACTGGTTCCCTCCAAAGACTCTACTCTCATCAGTGCTGATGGAAGACAGCTGGGGCTACACCAAGGTATTTAAATGCCCAGTTCACAACGGCCCACATCCACGGATTTTCTCAATTCAAGCCGGCAAGCAAAGACGACTACTCTCTCTGCCTGGCTATTTGATACAAATGCTATTTCTTTCATCCTTTCACACACACAGTATGTGACAATAGGTCTGGCACCCCTCGGGACTCATGGCGCTCATTTCTGAAAATCTCAGAGTAAGAAAACCTTCCTTCTGGTAAACCTGTATCAGTCATGCCTAAATATTTACATTAGGCACTATTGAACCACTGCACGGTAGCACATAACTCCACAAGTTTTTTTATCAAATTTCCTCAAATTGTCACATTCTGATCTCACAATTGCTCATTTTCTACAGAGAGCCTGGATACAACGCTATGTAGTCACATGAATTAATGTGTAATATGAAGCCATCTATATGTTTATGTTTGTATGTTTTTGTATGTCTCCTTTGTATCCATAACAGGAATTGAGCTTTTAGAGGAAACTATCCTCTTCCAGTTAAGGCACCTTAGCGCGTGCTACACATTGTTGGTCTTCTAATACACACCATTAAGACCACCCGTTATCACCACTCACATAGGTCCTGAAGAAAGCCAGTTTAATACTGAGACCTGGGTGAAACATGTTGACCACACGGGATATTGGAGCCATAAATTACCTCCATTAAATATCCGCCTCTCAGTTGTCAAAGCTGCCAAGGGCCCACCATTAAAATAGTCTTTTAGCATTTGGGACACCCGCAACAGCTTTTTTAACTCACACACTTTTCACCTTCACTGCACACAACCTGCTCTGCTGTAATCAGGCTTCGATGCACACCTAAGGTACACTCGGCACCTTGGGGGGACCGGATGATGAAGCTTGCCACCAACTAGGTTGGTGGGTGAGGGTCTTTTATTAGAAAAAAAAAATTTTCCATTCAAAAACATACACATGGAGCTTCTACCCTGTAGCTATGTCCCTTTGATCTATACATACATAACAGGGCAAGTGAACTAGCATAGCTTTTCCTCTCTCTCCCATTTGATATTCATATTTGCAATAGTCTGACACAGGTAATGCAGTGCACAACAGCAAATGTCCAGATTTGTAATGATATGAGGTGGGTCAAATGGGATGGAATTGTGGAAGATGATCAATTGCCTGCATTGATAAGGGCAGATGTTGTTCGCACTTTAGCAGCACTCCAATCTGCCACCACACTGCTGAAACTAAATGAGATTATAATTCGAGCTCACGAAGATTTATTTGGGAAAAATAAAGACTTACTTCCTAAAGCCCCATAGACATCACAGAAAGGCACACATAAAGCATGCCAACTGGTATAACAAGTCTCTGGCTGCAGCAATCAAAACAAAAGATATGGGTAAAATTAAACAAGCACGAAGGAGTTATAGAGCCACACAGCTAAAAGCCAAAAGAGAATGGTGCGAACAAAGATGGAATGATCTCTATTATGCCAGTAAAGAGAAAAACCCACAAAAGTTCTTGCAATTGGTTAAATGGGGGTGCAGAGGGCAGGAACCAATACCATAAAAACATGTAGCTCTGGATTTGTGAGTCACATATTTCGGGGGAACTGATGACCTGTTTCAAGGCTCCCAACCCGACATGGCCTTGTCTTTTGATATTGGGCAGGTTGCATCAGCATTGAGAGCAGTACCTGGAGGAAGAGCCCCGGGTCCAGTATATAATATTCTTGCATGACAGTGATATCTGGCAAAGGTACATACAGCAGCTAGCAAACGCAATAGCTAGTGGAGCTTCAATATCCGAATCATGGTGGGGTGCAGAAATCCTACCCATCTACAAAAAAGGTGACCGATTCAGCCCCTGCAACTATAGGCCAATTAGTCTTATAGACTCAATACAAAAGATAATGGCAAGGTTAGTGCTGAGTAGAATACAAGATTGGATTGCACAAAATGACATACTAACCCCGTTTCAGGCAGGATTCTGTGCCCATGTGAGCACTATCGATCAGGTTTTCTGTTTCATCCTAATCTATTGGAGGGTTGTAATAATAGCAGGAGGTATAATATATGCTGCCTTCGTGGACCTTAAGTCCTCTTTCAATATGGTTCCTTGGAATACATTGTGGGTGGTTCTAAAGGATCTAGGGATGCCACTGACTTGACCTACTATCCATTGTGCAATTACATGAGGACAGCTATCCCCAAGAGCGCTGGGGCACAAAGGGTAACAACACAGTTCAGTTCCCCGTATCTAAAGGGGGCCACCAAGGGTGTGTTATGGCCCAACACTTTTCTCACTATTTTTAAATGGGGTGCTCAACTACATTTCCACTTACCCGACAGATGTTCCCCTACTTGCAGGTACCATAGTATGATATATGTATGCTTGCGGATGACATGCTGGTCATCTCAAAAACCCAGAGTGGGCTGCAGAGAGCGCTAGCGCGTTATGAGAATTTCTGCAAGGACCGTGGCTTTGTGTTCAATGCAAACATAACAAAATGTATGGCCCTTTATAAACACAGAGCAATAAAGGTCAGGGTACACTTAAACAAGGAATATTTCAAAAAGACAGATATTTGTAATTACCTTGGGATCACCCTTGGAATAAAACTAAACTGGAAACCCCAGATTGAAACTATGGCCCTAAAACATTGCCAATTAGCAGGTGTACTGTTTAGAGAACACAAGTCCTCGCAAACCAAGCCCATAGGCCCAGCGTTGCAGATCTACAATACCAAAGTTATGGCCTCAACACTTTATGGTGCTGAACTTTGGGGCTTTGACAACCTGACACCTTAAGTCATAGCCCAGAACAAATTTGTAAGAGGCCTCATAGGTCTTCTGCCAATCACCCCACTAAAGCTCTTATATCATGATCTAGAATGTAACCGTTTGAATGAGATAGCAAGGATTCGACCAATAGCATTTTGGGGTAGATTATGTCCACTCCAGAGCTATCACATTATGCCAAAGCACTAAAGGATATTAGAGAAGCTGACACCTCCTGCAGGATAACTTGGCTACAAAAGGTGCAGAGCACATTGGTCAATATGGGCCTGAGACACTTATGGGAAGATCCAGCCGGCCATCGGTTCCCTCCTAAAAGAGAAATAAAGGAGTTCTATTGGTCCATGCTCATCACAAATAGTACACGTACCATCAAGACTACTACATTGTCTGGTATCTTCATAGAGTTCAAGCCAAGTCCCATGTACGAACACTACTGGGATGTCATAACCTAGCCAACAGATAGTAGACTATTCTTCCAATTCTGGTTGGGCACGCTCCCTGTTAAATCTTTTACTCAGAAATGGCACAATACCAAAGATAGCAGATGCCACCTTTTCAAAGAGCAGGAGGAGACAGTCCCACACATTCTCTTTGTATGTCCTGATTACAAGGCCCAACAGGATAAATGGCTTAAATCTCTATGAAATAATCTAGGCACAAGGTCCTGCGCCACCGCGCAAAGAATACTGAAGACCAACACCAACGGATTATATGTGATATCCATCGTCAATTTTGTAAGTTGGACGTGGCTAATTTATGACAAAATGCTAAAGATGTTGGTGGTAACCCAAATTAGTAGCCCGCAGTAAGATGAAGTGCAACTGTTCTGATAGGCCGAAGAATCCAACTGGCTAAAGTTGTCTTATTGTATAGCCTTATTGTATAGTCCAAATTATGAATAGGACAGCTGTAGCAATAGTCAGCAACAGTGATATTTATTTGATAGTTATGGTCTCATAGATCCGTATATGTACCCTTCTCCTAATCCTACTGGCCGGAGTACCACTTCTTTTGATCCTTATGAGACTTTACGAGACTTTTCACAAAATATTTATAGGAATAAGTGAAGATAAAATATATAATGGTTTTATGGGATCATGTTTTATCAACAATTTTTAGATCTTTTATGATCTTGCATTGAAATCTCTTTTTATGTTATTTCTATATTGATAAGTGCTGAGGTCAAAATAGATGTCATATTTTTAACAAACGTTTTTTCTTTTAGTGTAATATTGTGAATGTCTTTTATGATCTGTGCCATCGAAATAAAGATTATGAACTGAACTGAACTAACAGCAGTCAACATTCAGGGTCAATGTGGAAGAGACTTGGAATAAAACATACTTTTTCACTTATTATTATCATAGATCTTCTGCATAAGATTTATATAAGGTAATGAAGATATTTTGACCACAAAAGGTAGTGAATCGTAACTGAGAGTTTGGAGATAACAGTGTTTGTTGTACAAATGTGACATTAATTTATAATAACATATTTGTTCTCCTGCCCATTTTCTGTTTGGTTGTTTTGTTTCTCCTCTCCTGACCATTTTCTGTTTTGTTGTTTTGTTTCTCAATTTTTGTGCTTTCTGCAGGTCAGTTCCACTCTTCCTTGCCCAGTTAGTTAAGTGGAGCAACCCACTGCCTTTGGAAACTCTCACAGGATCACACTTGTAAAAAGATCCACAGCAGCAGGCTGGAACCCCATGCAGCTTTGTGACGTTGAAGGCTGCTGCCCAGAGCAGTACAAATGAAGCTCCTTCCCTTCATGTCCCTCTCACCATTGTGAGGCCAAAGATCCTCATTGTTACCTTAGAGAGCCTGCGGTTGGTCTCAAAAGGGCCCCATCGCCACATCTAACAACTATTGGCAATGCTGTTTCAGACTTATGAATGCAATGTCAAGCCAGACCTAAAAATAGATATGGGTTCATGACATCCCTCCTTCAATCTGTACTGCTGCCAGAGAAAAATACCGTAAATGATCCAGTTATCTAAAACACTTTAATAGCGTTACAATGCCACATGTGTGCCCCTGAAAGTTCAACCTCAGCCAACGGTATGAATAAATGAAATGATCACAGCTGTTTGGCGGGACAACACTTTCTTTTTGGAAGCACACAACCTTTGCCCAATCAAAAAATGTAGTCCTGGCCTCCCAACATGTGGGTGGAGACAACACCCCTCTCAAGTGATGCTCACATAATTTTCTGGCAACAGCTGGGCTGTCAAGCCACACCATTAAAACGTGATCTAATCTGCATCTCGTAGTTGTCTGTTCTGGAAATCAGATTCGATTATTTGCAGATTTGGGCACTGACTCTCACATTGATAAGTCCCACTTCTACAAATACTTACAAATGATGCATGCTCTTGGTCATACCAGAGAACATTGAAGGTCTTCCTTTAATTCCGTTCTTTCGAGGTAAAGTCACTATAGACAAACTGGAAGCTTGGGGATAACACACATTTCTAGAATCTTCTTCATTAATGCCCTGGATATGTTTACATACCTGAGGAATCAATGGGAGGGCAATCAGGGGGCCTCATTTCTGAGAAGTGGCGCATCACTGCGTGAAAGCAGCGATGCGTCAGTTCCCAGTGCGCCCTCCTTGCGACATGATTGATGCGTCATATTTACTGTATGATGCATCATGTCGCAAGGAGTTACAGATATGTCAGTATTTCTGACATATCTGTATGGCGCAAAAGTGACGCATTGCTGGAGTGTGTCATAAAAGTGCGCAACTCCAGCAATGCGTCCTTTCACATGGGGCATGCCCCATGTGAAAGGGCTGCGTCAGTCTTACGCCTGCTGTGAGGCAGGCGTAAGATATTGACGCATTGGCATCCTAGAAGTGCAGCAGTGAAATCTTATAGAATTCACTGCGTCACTTCTATGACCTTTTCTTGTGTCAGAATGCACCCTCTGCATACATTATACCTGGTGCAGGTATAATGTGGCGCAGGGGTTTGCAAAGTGACGCATCTACCTAGATGCGTCACTTTGTAAATATGGTGCAACAAGGCATATTTTTTACGCTGCTGGTGCGTCACAAATAGTGACGCACCGGCGGCGTAAAAGTGACACACGGCCTCATAAATAAGGTCCTGGGAGTCTTGACAAATGAGAAAAAGAAGGCAGCTAAAATGGATTCAAAGGAGGCTGCCATTTTAGCTAATCTTTGCTTAATCCAATTAAATACTTTCACTGAATAAACTTTACACCAGAAACACTGCAGAACATGTCCCACGCCGCGGGAGAAGTTTTGTATTTGAATGATCCAGGCTTTTTGGGAGGAATTCACCTCAATTTTGTTGGAAGTAGTTTCCTGGTACCTCAAGCTAATTCCTAATTTGGTGCTCTTTTGCTTGATGGAAGACCTTGATACAGTCTGGAGCATGACAAACTGATATGACTGTAGCTCCTGCCCAAATGAGAGCGAGCCTCATAGACAGTGATCCAGCGCCCCTATAGAAAAACTGTCTCAACAACGTTACCCAACACCATGATACTCACCATTAATCATAAATCACTCACAAGGCCCATAAACCAACGAGACAATTTTTGGGCAACTGAATCATGTGACCTAATTTATCAGAACTATTTACAAACTATTTACACATTTATTTACATCTGCAGTTTATCATTTTTTTACCATGGTTTTATGCATATGTCATTTTAATTAAGTCACTGAGGTAAATGGATCAGCTGATGGTAACTTGACCATGAATAAACTAGACCAGCTTGTCGTTTCAAAATCTAATTTATTAATTTTATTCTTTAAAGAAAAAGCATTTTCTTTAATAAATCATTATTTTATTAGCAAATAAGCAGCATTTAATGAGGAATGATCAATTAGACTGTCATTTCAAAGCGATTCAGTAAGCATGTATTAAAGCAAAATAACAGATTCCAAATCCCTCAAGCTATTTCCCTAACTAATCTTTGCTCCACCTGTAAGGGAAAAATCATTTAGGCCTATTATCCTTACGTGCGCCAAAAGTCCGTCAGCACGTCACGCCCTTCAGGAATCGGAAAGCGAGAAGCGCCCTCCTGTCAAAGGGGTCAAGTTTTATACCTCTTCTGACTAGCTAATCTCTCTAAAATATATAACTTTCCTTGCCATCCAAAGTTCTGATTGGCTGACAGATGTCAGTCCATGTGAGATCATCACTTTTTTTTCAATCCAAAATTGAGCTTTCTAAAACACCATTGTCTTCTCAGTCATGTGACTTTAGCTTCCTCAGAAACGCAACATTTTATTGAGTAACAGTTCGTTGCTTCCTTAGCTTGGCTGATTTGCTGCATCCTGTTCTTGGATTTGTCACTTTCAGAGCACGTCTTGCATAGTCTATTTTATTTATTTTTCTGATGCATTTCTCTGTGCTCAGCTCTTCACGACAGGATTCCAAACACTCACTTTCACAGGCCTCAGGCCTTAGGCCTCTCTCTTGATAACTAGTATTAAACCCTTGCAAGCTGATGATGAGCTGGGCTCGTCATGAGGTAGCCTCCTGCTACGCTGATGACGAGCCCAGCTCGTCACGTAACATGCGGTTTCGCAAAAGTCAGCGTACGAGCGGAATTCCGCCCGCACGCATGCGGTTAAAACAAACACAAGACATTAATTAATTAAAGTAATGAAACTCGTTCTGTTGCCCACCCCCTTTGCTAATTATTATCCCATTAATATATGTTACCTAGCTGAAGCACACAGAGCTGCATATTTATATCTACCATTCTTCATTTAGGCCGCAGAATCATCCACGAACTAATGCCACATAAAGACGAAAAGACATAACATAAGCACACAAAATAAGCACATGCCATTAATTAAACAGCCGCATTTAATACTGACAAAGTCAATAGACAAGGTTAGTTTATTATTTTCCACGTACTTGCAATTGCAACATAGAGCACATAGATTATTCCCTTATGTCGTGTAATGCATTTTAAAACTAGATTGATTAGTACTTTCCAACATACACTGATTAATACGGTTATGATATTATGGAAGTGTAACTTTGCGAGTCAGAACAAAATATTATTCTGAACCTCGCTCCATCAACTCCCTCATCTGGTGATTTCAAAATCACCAAACTACACCCAAAATTTTTAGCAAAAGTTTAAACCTTTGAACATGTTTTGTCATTCACTGTATTAGTGTTTCTAAAGTTTCGATTCTGCTATCTGCTTGTAACTCTCATACTGTGATCTGCGAAACTCTTCTAATTCTATTTCTTTATCTTGTTCCTTTCTGAGCTTATAAATCCTCTTCTTTTCCCTTAGATATTTCTTTCTTTTGTGTAGCATGCAACTGATTTTCAACAAAAGTATCACAAAAACTATGACTAATAAAGGAGTCACAATCTTGCCTAAAATTGAACTACCAATCTCTTGAAACCAGGTTTTGATTGCTGCAAATCTTTTGCTCAAACGTTCTGAAAAATCTTCATCTTCTAAAGGAACAATTTCTGAATGAAGCTCTGTAATGTTTTTAATGTACATTTCAATATTCTGGCTCTTATCTGGAATATATGTGCAGCAATGCTGGACATGTAATATTCCACAAACTCCTCCCTCTTTTGCTAGCAGAATGTCTAAGGCAAGACGGTTCTGCATAACCATGGTTCTCATAGCAATAATTTCAGTATCCACTAACTGAAAACCACCAGCAGTATCAGTGGACAATCTGTCAACAATTGCGGACAATTTTCTGATTTTAACTGCATTCAGGGTTATACCCACAAAAGGTATTACTGCACCAAAAATATCTTCCAAAATTTCTGAAAAACGTTCTCTTTTGAATCTACTCAGATGATTGCTTATTTCAAATGAACCTTTTTCATTTCTATCTACATGAAAAACCTTTGGGAAAACGAATCCAACATAGCAAGTCCCATACCAGTGGTCTGGGAGATTGCAGTAAGCTTTGTCCCCACATACAAACTAAATTCCAGGACTGGTTTGCACCCACAAAGTAGTTGTCAAAAAGCGTGTTATCTCTTCTAATGCAAAACTTTCCGCTAACAGGGTTATCTATGTGAATAGCAACATTTTCTGAAGATCTGCCATTAAGCTTTTCATCCTCAATTTGCCAAAACTTAGATTTGGTTTGTTTCAGCATTTCATTTCTTTTATAAATTGCTCTTCTCTCTTCAACTAAGTTTAGGAAAGACTTCTCTTCAGCTCTCAATTTACAAGTTAAATTGTTTCTAAAAGCATACTCATATGAAAGTTCATTAGTTACAATGAAAAATTCCCCCATCTGTTTAGCTTGTTTATGCTTATTCAAGCTTTTGTCAAACTTTAAATTTGCAAAAATCTCATCGTAATTAGAATAATAGTACTCTAAACGACCTGTTTGATAAAACAGTCTAGCTAATATGCTGCAAGTGGTGCCATAAGTAAGGGGAAGCATGTTATATGTCACCCCCTCAGAAAGAGAAGCAGGTAGTTTCACATAAATGTAGCAGTCTTTAACATCCATGACCCTAACATATTCAGATAAAAGCCTTGAAAAAGTATTACTAGAAAAACCACCAACAGATCTATCTTGGTGGATCTCTGGCTTGTGATCAATACCTCTGTTAGTTTTGCCTGCTGTACCATGATTATCTTGTTTAGCCATAGCTTTGCTTGTCATGTTAGTTTTGTACATTTCCTTGTCAATTCCAAAAGGGAAAATGACAGCTAAAATTAACCAGACCAGAATTATTAAAACCACACAAATTAAAGACATTTTGCAACATCTTCTCAGAATAGAACATCTTGAATTTCTGTTAGTAGTAGGCATCCTTACTCTGTAACAAGAGCCTTACAAAAAAATCCCAAAATTTAATAATTACTAAACTACTCCCCTTTTTTACTTTTTAAAAAAAAATCTAATCCTATTTCCTAACAGCTTTTCTTCAACCTTATGTCTTACATCAACGTCTATTCCAGCTAACACAATTTCTTCGACCTTGTGTCACCTAACACAATTTCTTCAGCCTTATGCCAAAAACAGATTACAACTTTAAATTGAAACAAAATCAGTCATTATCACTTGTGTCTTTTAAATCTTCCTGACTACTGCTATTCACCTCCACCAAGGGTGGGATGATAATATAAGTCCACTCAGGGGACTTGAACTTCTGGTTAGGTTTTACAACTCTTTTAGCCCTACTGCTAATTACTTCAATCTTTTTCCCTGCTTGAATTTTCTTATCTGTTTCTCCTTTTTGACTTGATATTTCGTTAATTTGCTCTTTTGATTTTTTCACCAATTTAAATTTTAGGCCCTCATTTTCATTAGGCCAATTATCACCTTTTCTTGGTAATTTCTTCTTTGGTTCAGATTTATTACATTCTGCTCTCAAAGCTCTTTTTCTAAAATTTCTTATTTCGGAATCTTCCTCACTTTCGTCTGATTCCGTTTCTGAGATTTCAATTCTAAATCTAGGTTCTTCTTTACTCGGCAGTTTCACTCTGTTAGGAACCTCATCCTTATAGCTGGTACTCGGAACTTTTCTTCTTCTTCTTCTGCAATAACTTCCAACTTCCCAGTTTCAGGACTTCCATTCCTGCCTTCAGAGTTTCCAATTTGCTTTTCAATACTCTCCTGATTTTGAATCTCTACTTGATCAGACTCTTCTTCTGCTTCTTTTTCTAGCAGATTTTCTTCATCTTCTGAGTCTAGTATTACAATTTCTTCAGTATCTTCATTCAATGTCTCATTTGCAATTGAATTTTGCAGATGTCGACTTTCCTGTCGATCTTCAGGATCTGGATTTCTTTCAGGTTCTTCTTCAGAATCTGAATCAGTTGTAGTGTCACCTTCGTCAGGATTTTCAGGTGGTGGCACACGAATGGTGTGACTAGCGTGAATCCACCTCTTCAATCCTCTGCACTTTACTGCATTTGTTGTGACAAGAATCACTTGTCTTGCTTTCTGCCACCTGGGTACTAGACAATTTCTTCTCCGGTGTATTTTTGTCCTCACCCAGTCTCCTGGTAACAGATCATGAGCTTGTTCCTTCTCTCTTGTAATTACTTCAGTTCCCACCTGATGGAACACAGGGAGGAGTGTGGCTCAAAGGTTAGAGCGGCAGACCCTGATGCAGAGTTCTGGCCAGGGACCAGGGTTCGATTCCCGCCTCGGCGGGGTCTCGGGCTCAATTTCCTCGGACCTGTTAATTCTCGCCTCGGTGCCTATTCTAATCACGGGCCCCACGCAGCAACTCTGGGCAGTAGCTTGCTTAGCCTCCACTCCGTCCCCAACAGCGCTAAGTATGCCTGGCTTCACCCTGGGGGTGCCCAGGAGTGGACACTTCACAGTGAAAGCCAGGAGGGGTTCCACAGCGGTATGAGTATCAGCGCCAGGAAACCGCATAGGCGACACCGCAAGGTGACCGTCTGGTGACAGTGCGCTCTATAAGTACCATGACATTTACATTTACAGAAGTCACGACCTCAAAAAGGTTCCTACAATATTCCAAAATGACGCTATCATTTATACTCATTAATTTTCAAACTGGTACAAATGCTTGTCTCATGACTCTACCCATGACAATATCATGAGGGCTCAGACCTGTCTTTTTATCAGGAGTACTTCTCACTCAAAGACATCAAAACAAGTGGAAGTGCATCAGTCCACTTTACTCCTGTAGCTAGACACATTTTAGCTATTCTATTCTTCATTGTACCATTTATTTGCTCAACAACACCTGATGCTTCTGGTCTGAAGTAGTGATATGAAACAGGAGTAGGACCCATAGGCCACACTGGGACTGGGTATGAAGTATATAGAAAAACAATGTCCCAATAGGTAGCAAATTGAAAGGCAGTTTAGTTATGTATACAAAAAGCATTACATTGGAAGGAAACAAGGAGTCTCAATTCATAAGTACATGGCTTGTAATTCACCAATTTCTTGACATTTTTACACATGAGAATACAGTTGAAAGCAGCACTGTACAAGAAAGTTCATGCGACAAACCAAAGGCACTTGGTGACAAAGTGATATATACAAGTGAAAAAGTGACGACGCAAGTGATGGAGGTCAGTTCACTGATCGGAACGACATCGGGTGATTCAAGTCCCGGCAGCCACGCAGACGCTGCTCCTTGTCCATCCCGGCATTGACGCCCTTTCAATCCAGATACACCGACTTTGAGGCAGTAACTCAATCCCGGAGATCCACGCAATTTACCAATTCTACTTACCCATGGATTCTACCGCGCCCTGACGCTCTTGGTACCTTTCAGACCAGCATCCTGCACAAACTCAGCACTATACCAACTCGTCAACCCAGTCCTGAAGAAGATCCCAAACCACTGTGGATCGAAACGCCGTCAACACTACAGGGCAATTGTTTGGCACACTATAGCGTTTGGCTCATAACTAGGATCTATTGTGTTATAAAGGACTAAAACTTATTTATCATTGAGCCACCATTGTATATAACTTTGTCACTTTGCGCCGCTCACGCTGTTCACCTCCATCACTTTTTCACTTGTATATATCACTTTGTCACCAAGTGCCTTTGGGTTGTCACATGAACTTTCTTGTACAGTGCTACTTTTCAACTGTATTCCCATGTGTAAAAATTTCAAGAAATTGGTGAATTACAAGCCATGTACTTATGAATTGAGACTTGTTTCCTTTCAATGTAATGCTTTTTGCATACATAACTAAACTGCCTTTCAATTTTCTACCTATTGGGACATTGTTTTTCTATATGCTTCTGGTCTGAAGGCACAATGCAGCTTTTGTTTTATGTTCAATGCTTCGCAAATCATTTGCAATAGTCTGTTTTCAAAATGTGTGCCACGATCAGTTTCAACTGTCACTGGAAAACTGTACCTAGGTATGATCTCCCTTAAAAGCAATTTTGCAACAGTAACTGAATCATTGTGACGTGTTGGGAACACTTCCACCCATCTTGAAAACAAACAGACTATCACTAGAACGTACCTCAACCTGTTATGGGGTGGCATGTCAATGAAATCCATTTGCAACCTGGTAAAAGGACCACCCTCCCGTCCTATGGTTCCCATGCTCACAACTGTTTTTCTGTTTGGGTTGATCTGCTGGCAGATCAAACATCTCTGACAAAAAGATTCTGCAATTAGTCTAAATTTTGGGTTGAACCATGTCTGCCTAAACAACCTAATCATTGAATCTCTTCCAATATGTCCTGGAACATGATACATTCGAGCCATATCAGCAATCATGCTATTTGGCATAACTGGTCTGTCATCTTTGTAAACCCAAATCTCATCTTCTTCCCGCTGTCTGCAACCTGCTTTTAACCATGTGTCTTTTTCCTCATCATCTGCCTCATCTTGTAAATCTTTAACTCCTTGCCATGTCTCAACTACAGATGTTAGCATAAGTGAATTCAAAACATGTTCATTGTCTTTTTCCCGATTGATTGAAAAATTATTCATTGCACAATACCTGGCAATTTCATCTGCATAGGCATTTCCTTTAGTTATATAATCATTGCCCTTTTTACGCACTGTACATTTCACGACAGCAATTTTCAGCTGAATGCCATCGATCAATCTTTTGATCAATTTTGCATTCCTGATCAGAGTTCCCGCAGAAGTTAAATAACCTCTTTGAGACCTGAGCTGGCCATAGTCATGAACTACGCCATATCCATACTGACTATCAGTCACTATGGTAATCCTTAATTCTTTTGCTCTTTCACATGCATGAATCAAAGCAATAAATTCTGCTACTTGAGCTGAACGAATTCCTTCAAGACAGGAAGCCTCAACTACATCTGCAACCGTACAGACAGAATATGCTGCTCTCAGAACACCTTCGTCTGTTCTTAAGCATGAGCCATCAACAAAGTAAACAAAATCTGACTCAGTTAAAGGTACATCTTTAATGTCCTGCCTGGGTTTGGTACAATATTCTAAAACATCCAGGCATTCATGATCAATGTCATTCTCATTTCTAATTTCTGTTACTGTACCATCAGGCAATAATGTGTAAGGATTTAAATGTACACACCTTGCTAACGAGACATTATCTGATCCCAGAATTACCTTTTCATATTTGGTTAACCGTTTACTTGTCAAATGCTGTGTTTTGCTTCTGGTAAGAAGAATCTCGACTGAATGAGGTACATATAATTTTACAGGAAACCCCATTATGATTCCTATACTCTGTTCAAGGCTTACACTAGTTGCAGCTACTGCCCTTAGGCAGCCAGGTAATGCTTTTGCAACTGGATCAAGAACTGCTGAGAAATAGGCAATTGGCTTTTTCAGTTTTCAATGTCTCTGAATTAGAACTGACAATGCACAACCTTCCCTTTCACTGCAATATAGCTCAAATTCTTTCTCGTAATCTGGCATACCTAAAGCAGGTGCTTCACACAAACTCTTTTTAACTGCTCAAAAGCTTCTAACTCAGTTTCTGTTAGAATAATTGGGTCTTTTACGTCTGCTTTTGTTAGTCTCTGCAGTGGTTTTGCAATTACTGAAAATCCACTAATCCATTGGGGACAATAACCAACCATTCCTAAAAACATTCTGCCTTGTCTCTGTGTTTTTGGAGGTTGCATTTCCTGAATCATTTTAATTCTTTCAATTGGCACTTGCCTGATTCCTTTGGCAATTCTGTGACCAAGATATTTAACTTCTTGCTTGCAAAACTGTAATTTTGCAGGAGACACTTTATGTCCCTCATGTGCTAGATGATTCAAAAGAGTAATGGTATCTGTCACACAGTTATCTTGTGTTTTTGCAGCCACAAGGAGGTCATCTATGTATTGGACTAATGTTGATTTTCCAGGCAAATCTAAATTCTCCAAGGATTTCTTTAGTAACTGATTAAAGATAGATGGACTCTCTGTATACCCTTGAGGGATACGACACCATGCTCTGATGCGATCCTGGAACCTAAATGCAAAAATTTGCTGGCTTTCTGGATGCAATGGAACAGTAAAGAATGCATTGCAGAGGTCTATGACTGTATACCATTCTGCATCATGTGGAATCTGATAAAGAATTACCGCTGGGTTTGGAACAACTGGGCAACATGGAACAACTATCTGATTAACCTTTCTCAAATCTTGAACAATCCTGAAAGTTCCATTTGGGTTTTTAATCCCCATAATCAGTGAATTACATGGACTGCTTTCAATTTATTTTAGAACTCCTTGTTTTATGAATTTTTCGATTACAGGTATGACACCTTCAATAGTTTCTGCTTTCATTTTATACTGAGGAATGTTTGGAAAATCTACTCCTTGTTTCACTGTAATTTTAACTGGGTCTACATTTTTCATCAAACCCATTTCACTTCCTGTCAAATCCCAAATTTTAGTATTGACTGTCTCTTTTAATTCTTCTGGAACATTATCTTTATCAAATGCAGGAAATAATTTACTTTTCTCTGCTTCAACCATTAACATTGTTAACCTGTAAAGCCCATCTTCTTCTTGAGTTTGAAGCTCTATACCATCCGGTGAGCAATAGATTTTGCAATTCATCTTGCACAAGATGTCCCTCCCTAACAAATTTACAGGACTGCTGTTACAAACTACAAATCTGTGTTTGTCCTTAAATTGACCAATTTCAACCTTGACAGGTTCTGGTAAATCTGTTTTAATTTGTTGATTAGCTACGCCAACTACTTGGATGGTGTCCCCAGAGAGAGGCAGGTTTTCTATTTCCACTGATCTAACAGTAGAACGGGTAGCACCTGTGTCCACAAGAAAAGTGATTTCTACATCATTCACTTTACCATTTACAAATGGACCAGACTGATCTACCTCAAGAGTGGCTCCAAGCACACACTCTTCCTCCTCTCTCAGGCACCGTCATAAGTAATCCTTAGAATCACTCCCTCCATTTTCATTCAACAAAAATTGTTGAGAAACATTTTGCACATTCACTCTTTGTGATCTGTTTACCTGTTCACCTCTCAGAATCCCGTTTCTGTATTGTATCTCTGCACATTTACACAGTTTGGAAGTGGCGGTTGTGGAACCTGACTCTGCTGATTCACTACCTGTCGCTGTAGCTGTTGCTGCAGATTTATCTCATTCTGCATCTGTAGATTTATTGATGCATTTTTAAAATTTCTGGGTGGATTTTTACATTCGCGCTTCCAGTGTCCAATTTCGCCGCAATTAAAACATGGGAGTTTTTGTTTTAACTCTTCAATATTACCCTTCAATCTAGGCTTATTACCCTTAAATTTCTCTTGATTCTGAATAACATTTTTATTTTCCTGGGTTGCTATCTGTTGTTCAGCTACCTTCGCCTGTGCCCACATTGCTTTTTCTTTTAGCTTCTTTTGCTTGACATCTATTTCATCACTACAGTATTTTGCTTTTCTCAAAATGTCATCAACTGAGAGTGATTGCCAACCAACTATTCCGTTTCTAATCATTTCACCAATTTCAGGTCTTAACCCATAAACAAACCTGTATATGAAGTGGCTCATGTCCTTTTCACTTAATTTTTCATAGCCACTGTACTGTTTAAAAACCAACAGTAACCTTTCATAAAATGAATGTACTGATTCTTTTGGCTCTTGATTTGTTCTGTCAATTTTAACCCAATCAACTTCTTTCGGGGTAATCTTGTTTTTCAACCAGTAAATTACTTTATCATACAAATTCATAACATCTGCTGATGGAGCAGCTGTTACTCTATTTCATTCAGGTTCTTCCTTGGGCCAACTTACAGAAACTTTACATTCTGTCCAAAGATCCGATGGGACAACAATGTCAAAGAATCCATCAAGATCAATCCACAGAACTTTTGAAACTTTGATAAATCTATCCACCTGTCGATACCACTCCACAGGCTTTTCTCTCAGCCAAGAAAAATCATTGGTAAACAATAAGATGTCCTGTCTTGTCCAAGGAACATGCACATACCCACCTCCTGCTATTTCTCTCATTGGAAACGGATTTGCTACTTCACCTCTTTCCCTCCTTTCTTCCTCTCTTTTCTTTGTCCATTTTACTCTCCTCTTACTTAATTCACCTAATCTTTTTAGGAACACAATTAATTATTTTATGTGAATAATTCTTCCAGTGGTATTCATGCTCTCTATGTCTTTTTCAATGAAATCCACTCTGTTACTCTTACCCAAATTTTTCTGTCTACTCAAATCAACTTCCAATTCAGTAGCTAATTCTTCTAATTGATCATACTTTGTTTTAGTTTTCCATTGTATGCTTTTACAAATAAACAATAATTCTTCATCCTGATATTGCTTTAAATTGTCAGGTTCAATCGTACTAATAATCAATTCCTCCAAATCTGCTTTCAATTTTGCAACATCAAGTAATTTAGTTTCTGGAGTCTTTGGGGTATGCGTTAAATCTATTTTATGTATGCTCTTTTCTGGCGATTCAGCATTAGATTCTGCACCTGTTGGTGTTCAACATAACGGACTTTGATTAAAAGTTAAATCAGGCATCATTGTTTTTTCTCTGTGAATTTCTGACAAATCTGAATAAAATTTTTCAGCCACTTTCTGGATTTCTGCATTTAATGGAATAGTTAAAGCTGAGTGTCTAACTTCTCTTTGATCAAATACTGGTTGAACAGGACCAATCGTTACTGGTACCGTTACTGCTTCCATGCTTTTAGTTAACTGCTGTATTAATTCATCTTTTGCTCTAAAATATTCTGAAGTATTTGGCATTTCCCCAGAACCTTCTATTCTCATTACATTTCTTGGGGTTTCATTTCTACGAACTGAAGTTTCAACATAATTTCTGTTTTCTCCGGATATACTAGAATTAGTTCTGGTTTCTAATCTTTCAGGAGTTTTTGCATTATTCGGGTATAATCTGGGTGATGCTTCATTAATAATTTCTCTAGGAGGAGCACTTGGAGTAGTTCCTGTAGGAACCATCGGGGAAGACCATGTACAGGCTGGTTGATAAGAAGTCTTTTTCTGATTTGTAATATAAATTTCTTCTAAAACTGGATCTTCTAATTCACTTTCTTCAACATTATTATTTTTCTTTCGGGCATTGTTTTGACTAGTTGCCTCACCAAATCTTGCTGGATACAGACCATCAGATGCACTACGTCTCCATCGACTCATTCTATCCTCCTGAGTTTCTCGATCAATGTCTAATCTGGTACCTCTTGTCATACCTTTACTCTCCCGTTCCAATTGGAACATCTCATCCTCCCATTCTGCTAAAGCCTCAAATTGTATAGGTCTAGGCTTTGGTTCAAGAGTCATCATTTTGTTTCTTAGATTTTTCATTACCTTCATGTTAAAAGAACCATCTTCCGGCCATGCTAAAACACCATCATTCTTGGTATAATCCATCCAATTTTCAAACCAAAGGCAAATATGATAACCATATTCACCTTCCATATAAGCTGCAGGTGTCTTGTACTTATGAAGTAACTTTCCACCTCGCATTTCAATTTTCTTGTCAGATTTCAATTTATTTTTTAATTTTTGAAACCAAGAAAGCTTCTTTTTCTGCTTAATATAATAATAATCCATGTTTTAAATCTGTTTCCCTTGCTTCAGTAAAGATCATAACAAGGACCTTGGTATTCCGCTGCACCAGCCAATCCGTGCGCGAAACTCACTAACAAACCAATCAGGTTAAGCTACGTCACCACCTTGCTCAACCAAAAGAATTGCTGTTTTCAGGAAAAGCCTATCAGCTGTCAGCTCGTCTTAGTCACGTGAACCAATCAGCACGCTTGCTGTGACGTATGTTAGCCAATCACAGCTCGGACCCTGTGATGTACACTGCCACTGCAGCTTCTCGTCTCTCACTCCTAGAGCTCACCCCTCCTTCACAAAATATTTTCACAGCGCCATTTTAACAAAACTTGTCAATGAAATTCAGTTAGTAACTCCAGAAAAACAAAACATTTGTCTGTTTCGCTAAAATAAAGTGATAGCTTTTACAGTCACTCAGGTATTCTTTTGCGTGAAATAGACAACACTATTTTCACAGAATATTCTTTAGTTGATAAAGTAAGACTACTCTACCCTTCTAACAGGTAATAACAAACTCGTTTCCCTCTGAAAGCACATAAAGTAACAATTCAAAGTTTGACTTAATCGTATATTACAAAATCATTTACGCACATTCAAACGGAAAATATCCCTAACCATACATACATGAAATTCTGGTAGGACTTTAACCAACCAAAGAAATCCTCACTCATTAGTAAGAATAGGCGACGCTACCTTACCCTTCACTCAAGCTTAGATAAATTCTACTACTCTTTTCACAGTGAGTTTTTAAAACAGGCACCAAGTCCCTATACTCAAAAGCTACGATTTCATAGACAATCCTTACTATACATTTTACCAAACACACCTAGAATCCCTACCCTTGTGCTGTACGACCACAACACTAGTGATATATGATAATACCACTGTTTTAAAACAGAACAAATGCACTGTGCAACTTCACCTGTTACACTACTCTTGTATCGGTCCAAAACCAGGAATTTTCACACTGCTGGAAAAAACCTTTTGACTACATATAACAACAGAACAAACTCAACATATGTTAAACATTAATCCTATGTAATTACCATGTAGCATGACAGTTACCATAGCAACCGTAACTCTGCTACCAAGGAATTGATCCAGCGCCCCTATAGAAAAACTGTCTCAACAACGTTACCCAACACCATGATACTCACCATTAATCATAAATCACTCACAAGGCCCATAAACCAACGAGACAATTTTTGGGCAACTGAATCATGTGACCTAATTAATCAGAAACTATTTACAAACTATTTACACATTTATATACATCTGCAGTTCATCATTGCTTACCATGGTTTTATGCATATGTCATTTTAATTAAGTCACTGAGGTAAATGGATCAGCTGATGGTGACTAGACCATGAATAAACAAGACCAGCTTGTCGTTTCAAAGTCTAATGTATTAATTTTATTCTTCAAAGAAAAAGCATTTTCTTTAATAAATCATTATTTTATTAGCAAATAAGCAGCATTTAATGAGGAATGATCAATTAGACTGTCATTTCAAAGCGATTCAGTAAGCATGTATTAAAGCAAAATAACAGATTCCAAATCCCTCAAGCTATTTCCCTAACTAATCTTTGCTTCACCTGTAAGGGAAAAATCATTTAGGCCTATTATCCTTACGTGCGCCAAAAGTCCGTCAGCACGTCACGCCCTTCAGGAATCGGAAAGCGAGAAGCGCCCTCCTGTCAAAGGGGTCAAGTTTTATACTTTTTCTGACTAGCTAATCTCTCTAAAATGTATAACTTTCCTTGCCATCCAAAGTTTTGATTGGCTGACAGATGTCAGTCCATGTGAGATCATCACTTTTTTTTCAATTCAAAATTGAGCTTTCTAAAACACCATTGTCTTCTCAGTCATGCGACTTTAGCTTCCTCGGAAACGCAACATTTTATTGAGTAACAGTTCGTTGCTTCCTTAGCTTGGCTGATTTACCGCATCCTGTCCTTGGATTTGTCACTTTCAGAGCACGTCTTGCACAGTCTATTTTATTTATTTTTCTGATGCATTTCTCTGTGCTCAGCTCTTCACGACAGGATTCCAAACACTCACTTTCACAGGCCTCAGGCCTTAGGCCTCTCTCTTGATAACTAGTATTAAAACAAACACAAGACATTAATTAATTAAAGTAATGAAACTCGTTCTGTTACCCACCCCCTTTGCTAATTATTATCCCATTAATATATGTTACCTAGTTGAACCACACAGAGCTGCATATTTATATCTACCATTCTTCATTTAGGCTGCAGAATCCTCCACGAACTAATGCCGCATAAAGACGAAAAGACATAACATAAGCACACGAAATAAGCACATGCCATTAAATAAACAGCCGCATTTAATACTGACAAAGTCAATAGACAAGGTTAGTTTATTATTTTCCACGTACTTGCAATTGCAACATAGAGCACATAGATTAGTCCCTTATGTCGTGTAATGCAAACTAGATTGATTAGTACTTTTCAACATACACTGATTAATACGGTTATGATATTATGGAAGTTTAACTTTGCGAGTCAGAACAAAATATTATTCTGAACCTCGCTCCATCAACAGCATCATTGGAGTTAGTAGGGGAAGGGAAACGCCCAAATGGAGGCCCTGTCACAAGCATCTAAGCAGCAGCATCAAATACTCAGACGCAAAAGTCAGATTTGTGACCTTCAGGGCAGATAAGACCATGACCCAAGAAATGGAGAACAAACCAGTGAGCCCAACCGCAATACGATGGTCCACATCCCCTCCATGATGAGCATGGAACTCGATAGCTAGGAACAAACATTCATTCCCTGGTCCTCTGATGGTGAGGATGCAGTCTGCCAGAATGCAGACAAAAGAGCTGGACTAGTATCATCGAGGGCTTATGTGGGTAGGCCAGAACGATAGGTTTTTGATCTAGGCTAAATCTTTAGGAGATTTATAGCAACCTAATTTACATAAGTACTGGTACAGAGAAAGGTTGAATAAATAATGACAGGAAATCACTTCTTGCATCTGATAGCATTGTATCATTTCTTTGTATATTTGGCTGATATATTCTAAAAGGAGCAAACCCCCAAAAAGAGTGAGGTCTGCAGAAAAAAACCCAGGTGCCCCTCACTATTGATACCCTTTATCCAAAAGACGATTGACTGTGCTTCAAAGCGCTGAGTGCTTTAACAGCATCTGCAGTGTAATTTAACCGTTCCCTGATAAAGCATATTTTTTCACTAGTATAAACATTTATATTTTATCCTGCATTTTTTAAATCTATTGATGTGTATTTGTATTGTACTGTACCATAGAGGTTGCCTCCATTCTGATCAAAAGAGTTTATGAAAACACATATGTATTGATTTAGCATTCTAATCTGCTTGCCTATTTGCCAGTGAATTAGTGCCAATCAATTAGTATTAAAGATGGCTGTCTGTCTTTCCTCCCCCAACTACCATCTGTAAAAAAAAAAGTGCATAAATACGACACTCATTTAGCATCCTTTATTAACTCTATATTCTATTCACAAAAGCCAGGAAATTCTCTAATTTCATCCAGGAACAGATTAATTGAAAAAAGCAACTTAAAAATGATGACATAAAGGTAAAAAAAAACAAAGTTCCGTAAGATTAAAAACTCTATCTCTAGAGTCTAGACTGAGTTTAATATAAAGGAACAGCAGTTTCTCATGCGTTTGAAGAGTAAGCTCCATGGAATATTGATGTACTACTTAAAGTTGAATACAAACATACATTTAAAAAACTAACTTTTATATAGCACAACACTCGATACATGGTATGGCATTGAAATAAGAGGTACATGTACATTACAACTTGTATTAGAATTTTGTAGTTCTAATGACAGAAATAATCTACTTGATCCCTAGACTTGTTGTTTATCATGTCCCAAGCAACCTTATACTAAAGTGTAAAATTTGATTTAAAAAAAAAACTGTGATGATCACTAGATGGAATACAACTTCAAACATAAAGGAAACGTCAATAAACTAAGTTATAAATGTGCTTGTTTTCTCACAGGTTTTGCACTTTCACGCATGCCAGAAAACCCACTAAATATATTTAACAGGGGTGGGTGGGGGTGAATAAGAGGACAGTTAAAAAAGGCGCTGGCCTAATCATAGCACTTTTAGGTCTCACCTAGTCATGGCTTGTGCTTTGCTGTATTTAGGACATTGACATTTAACACGCCCAGCACTTCTTGTTGGTTAGTTGGCCTGCCTTTCTAAATTCCTTTACTTTGCTTGGCCAATAATTTCCATCTGTCCAACTTTGTGTGCTTGGTTCCTGCCTGGAGAACATCACCAATTGTATTTTTTGTTGGCCATCCCTGGCCATCTGTTGCCTCCTTACTTGCACCCAATACCTCCTGTCATTTCTGCTGTCCTTCCTGCGCTGCTGCTGATCTGCTGACATAATGCATTATATGTTGGTAACTTTACCGATCATAACTTATTGCATTTATTGTTCACTCCAGCATGTTACACTTCCCTGCATCACCCTGCATTCATTTTTGTTGCAATGGCATTGTATTTTGGTAACTTTACAGACAGTAACACTTTGTATTTATTGGTCTCTCTGGCATGCCCCACCCCCCTGCACGACACTAGATTGGCTTTTGTGGCAATCACACCACGCCGTACTTAAGCTTTAAAAATCTAAAGATAAAGCGTGGTGTGCTGCCTTTGCTACAAAAAAGTCAATAAATAAAAAAACAAAGGCTGGCAGACGCCGTATTTCTTTTACATTTGCAAAGCCAATAGCTGGATATTTAACTAATGCGAGTCCTATTGCATTGCAAATGTTTGTTTCCTTTTGTATTTTGGTAGGGGGAAAATAAGCAACATTGCCGAAAACGAAAAGCTTTTAGATGAGGTGGGCATGCCATTGTGCTTTTTTTTTTAATTCAACTTGGACAACAGAGGTTAGGCTAGGGTAACAACACAAGCTATACATGAGGGAGTTTAGGGAGAAGGTAAAACAAGCATTCGCAATGCAATAGGTCTCGCATTAAGAAAGTTTGAGCTATTGGTATTGTAAATGACACATTTTTTATTTATGTGTTGGTTTTGAAAATAGCGAAATTAATAGCTTTGTCATTTACAATGCCAATAGTTTTAACTTTTGCAAATGTGACACCTATAGCATTTGTAATGCAACATGTATTGTATTTAAGTGACTTAGATGTATTGATATTACAAAGAACAATGTATTTTACATTTTTTAATAATTAATACTTAAATAAAAGTTATTGTAATTTATAGTGGCAATAGCTTAAACTTTTGTAAATAATTTTTGTGAAGATTATGTTAATTGTGTTTATTGTGACGAAAATCCAAGCACAAAAGTGAAAAATTAACATCTTTTTGTGACATTTGTAATAAAGCTTGAAACATTGAGAGAACATATTTGAACCAGTTGTTGTTGAATGGTTGCACAGATTGATGCTGTGGTGGCGCTGAGTGAATTGGATGTTTTTTGTGTTTTGTTTTGCTATGTCTTTTGTATTTTGTTATGCTATACTATGTTTTGTTATGCTATGCTATGTTTTGTTATGCTATGCTATGTTTTGTTTTGTTTTGCTTTGCTATGGTTTGCTATCCTGGTGTGTGTGTGGTTGTGTGTGTGTGTATGTGGCTGTGTGTGTGGTTGTGTGGTTGTGTGTGTGTGGGGCTGTGTGTGGGGGTTCTATTTGTGTGGGGTTGTGTGTGTTTGGAGTTGTGTGTTTGTGTGTGGGGGGTTGTGTTTGTGTGTGGGGGTTGTGTATGTGAGGGGGCGGCGTGTGAGGGGGCAGTGTGTGAGGGGGCAGTGTGTGAGGGAGCAGTGTTTTGAGGGGGCAGTGTGTGAGTGGGTAGTGTGTGAGTGGGCAGTGTGTGAGTGAGCAGCGTGTGAGTGGGCTGTGTGTGAGTGGGCTGTGTGTGTGTGTGTGTGTGGTGTGTGTGTGGTTGTGTGTGTGAGTGTGTGTGTGGGGGTTTAGTGTGTGTGGGGGGTTGTGTGTGTGAGGTTGTGAGTGTGTGTGGGATTGTGTGTGGGGTTGTGTGTGTGGTTGTGTGTGTGTGGGGGGGTTGAGTGTGTGTGGGGATTTGCGTGTGTGGGGTTTTGCGTGTGTGTGCGGTTTTGTGTGTGTGGGGTTGTGTGTGGGGGGTTGTGTGAGTGTGTGTGGGAGGTGAGGGGGCAGTGTGTGAGGGGGCAGTGTGTGAGTGGGTTGTGTGTGTGTGGGTGTGTTTATGTGGGTATGTGTGTGTATGGGGTTGTGTGCGGGGGGGGGTTGTGTGTGTGGGGGGTTGTGTCTGTGTGTGGGGTTTTGTGTGAGTGGGGGGTTGTGTGTGTATGGGGGGAGGTTTTGCATGTGTGTGTGGTTGTGTGTGTGTGTCCTGTTGAGTGCCACTCACAAGGCTGGGAAGCACCACATATACTGTTGAGGTGGTGTCTGGTGAGATGCGAAGTGCTAGATGCAGTATCACCATGCAATGTGACGCAATTGTAATAGGCTAACAGGGTGGCATGAACTGGATGTATATATTCTTTACATAGCGCCTTACTATTCCTGTCGAGATGTTGACTTGTGCTGTAATGCACAGGCGGCTAAAAAGCACCAAATATGCCTCTCGGGTGACTGAGATGCAAAGCACTTGATGGAGGAGTGTCCCGTGGTGTGAATATATTACACAGTTGTAAGACTGCGAGGCATGGGATGGCAATGCTGTGACACAAGGGCGAGAGCCTGTTAGGGCGGGGGGTGAGGCACAAGAATGAGAAGCGGCTTCTAATATGGCTGTTGCAGGAGGCTTAGGAACGAGAGGTGAGCTGTGACGCAGATATCAATGCTGAGGGATGAGGTGCTGTAATGCCCCATGATGGGGTGCCCTGGTAGGAAACTGAGGGAGCTGGCAGCATTAAATACACTGTTGGTCTTTTAACATAATGCATGCAAGCCAGGAAGTCTGTGGCTGAGAATCAACCTCTTGTGAGGCTCAGCAGGAGGAAGTGGGAGGAGGGAGTGGGAGAGGGGTGTGA
This sequence comes from Lissotriton helveticus, assembly GCF_964261635.1. NCBI lineage: Eukaryota > Metazoa > Chordata > Amphibia > Caudata > Salamandridae > Lissotriton > Lissotriton helveticus. Next base: position 884,281,533 of record NC_136072.1, on the reverse strand, counting down.
TATAGATCAAAGCGCTCCCCTGTGGTCAGTGGCCGCAGGCTGCCAAATGGCGAGCGCACGCCCGTCACATGCACTGTGTCTGATGCACTTTTTCGGAGTGAGGCTGTGTTTTGAAAGCAAAATGCATGCAGAAAACATGTCAGAGTGATGGAGGCGTAAGAGGAAGTAAGACTGTGCACATAGAGCATATGGAGGCAGTAGAGTAAGAGTGAGGCTGTGTTGAAGGCAAAATGCGCACAGAGAACACCTAGGAGGGATGGAAGCTGAACATGGAGCAAGACTGTGTACATAGAGCGCATGAGGGATGTAAGCAGTACACAAACAGTGGGATGTGCGTTGAAAGCAAACTGCGTAGACCTAGGAAAGATGAAGGCTGAACATGGAGCAAGACTGTCTGCAAAGAGCACACGAAGACATATAGGTAGTGCAGGAAGAGTGAGTGTGTGTGCAGAGAGTACATGGGGTATATAAGCTGAACATGAACAGTGAGTCTGTGTGCACGAGTAGGCAAATGCACAAGTCAAAATGCGTGGTGAAGAAACGTGAAAGGTTTGGTGTCTGAACACGGAGTAAGGTTGTGTGCCCAGAGCACATGTGGGCATGCAGGCTGTACACAACGAGTGAGGCTGTGTGCACAGAGCCCATGGGGGTATGGAGGCTGACAGGAAGAGTGAGGCTGTGTGCATGAGAAGCCAACTGCATGCAGAAAACACCTGGAAGAAATAAAAGATGGACAGGGAGTAAGGCTATGTGCACAGAATGTATAGGAGCATGGAGACAGTACACAAACAGTGACGCTGTGTGCACAGAGCACAGGGCAGTATGGGAGCTGAATACAGACTGAGGTTGTACGCAGCAAGCATATTATTGGGATGTAGGCTGAACTTAAGCACTATCCCCTAATGGAGTCTGATGGCTTGAAACAAATATTATCTGAAGCAGACGGCAGCAGGATATCACACTTAATGTAAATGAAATATTGAGGAATGCTATCCCCCAAGAAAGTAAACATGATTAATGAAAGTAAAAAGTAGCATGGTTAATAAACAAGCTCTCGACATTGCTGTGGTGGGAGAGCGGGGGAGCGGGAGCGCATTCCTTTGAAGTCTGATGCGTGGGGCGGGGTAGCGGCAGCCTTTGAAGTCTGATTGGGGGGAGCAGCAGCCTTTGAAGTCTGATGCCGAGGCACAGACAAATGGTGGTGTGTGACGTGGCTGGCGTTGTGCATGCACCTGTCTCACACGAACTATGTCTAATCCGCAGCTTGGGTAGACTTTTCGGACCGCTTACTAGAATCTCGCTGCAATGCTTACGCATTGCTTCAGCGAGACCTGAAAAGTGCTATGACATGGCCTGCGGTGTCCGCATCCTAGCTTTTTTGTAATTTTGGCGGTGGGGTCAATACAGCAATGGAAGGGAAAAGTGGAAAACGGATGGGAGGGAACAAGCACACACAGATAACGAGACGGTAGGATGGAACAAACGAACAGGGTAAAGTTGTTTTCAAGTGTAAAACATGCATAAAATAATCTCTGAAAATTGATACTGTAAATAATTGTTGTTTTTACCATTAAGGGGAGGACTCAAAACCGCATCGAAAAATTGTAGATAAGGGAACCGGCACATGGGAGATAAAGGCCGAGGAAAAGGCAAGACAGGATGAAATGGAGGAGCGCGACTGAAAGAATGTGAATCAGAATGCCATAGACAGGTAGTAATGATAGGGACAGATTGGGTGTCTAATTGGTTGGACAGACAAAGACATAAACAAGAGCAGAAGGTGGGGGAGGGTAAAAGGAGAACTCTGTAAGGGCTTCAACAAAAAGCGAAAAAATAGTCCCCAAAAGCACGAGCAGTTGAAGGACACAAGTACTTGGCCCACATACTGCTGCAGTGTGCCATATACAAGAAGAAGAAGTCGAAACTGCATCCTCCACGCCTCCACGCCTCCCTCCAAGGGTTGGCAAACTTAAGTATTTTATTTCAACAGTTTTTTTATTTTTATTTGTAGGTCCATATTTAGTGGAATTTGATATATAATGAAAGAATTAATTGCAAATGCATCATAATCGTTCTAATAAATCAATAACAACAGCACCACAACGTTTTTATGGCCATTGCCTTCAGTTTGGGGTTCCCCGTTAGAATAACCAGTGCATGCATTAGGGGATATAATGTGATTATATATTTATACACATAGAACATAGAAGTCTCTCGATGACCATTTTCATCAGCCATACCTGTAATCAAAGCCAAATAAAAGCAGGTGTAAATGGCCAGTAGGGACAGAATGATCTTAGCTGCTCCTTTATGGGCCTCCAGGCTTGGCCTGCGAAAGCTGGTAGAGTTCTGCTGCATTCTCTGGGTGTGTTTGTAAAGTGAGGCAAGAATCATCACAGCTGAGGTCACTATCATTCCCAAAGGCAAAGAAAATCCTATGCTGTCCATTAAGATCACATAAAAATAGTTGTGTGAGTATATTCCACCCCCCATGATAAGGGCAGACGTGGAATTTTTCGGATATACAGCCTGATTCATGTAGGCAATAGCGCTCGCAAAAGGGCCAGATTCTGAGAATCTGGCCCTTTGCGAGTGCGATTTTTGCATTTGGTATTCACAATCCCAAATGCAAAAATCGCTATTTAAGAATTCGCATATTTGCGAGGAATGGCATTTAAGGAATCTCTAATAGAGATTCCTCAAATGCTATTCATGACACATCAAGAAATAGCGATTTTGCACTTTTGGGGCCGCTATTTACCGAGAGGTCAGACCTGTCGGTAAATAGCAAAAACTCAGAAAAATGCTTTTAAAAGCATTTTTCTAAGTTGCATGTTGCACACACACATGTCCTTTGGACATGTGTGTGCGCAACACCTGTTCAAATGTGCATTTTAGGGGTGCTACAGGGCGTCCTTTGGACACCCCTGGCACCCTTAAAATCGCTATCTCATTTGCGAGTAGCAAATTGCTACTCGCAAATAAGAGGCCCATAGGAATGAATGGCGAGTTTTTGCGAGTAGCAATTTGCTACTCGCAAATAAAGAACATGTAGGAATCGCTATTTTATTAGCAATTCCTACATGAATGCCGTTTTGCGTGTCCTCAATAGCGAGTCGCTATGATTCGCTATTAGGGCCACGCAAAACGGCATGTACATGAATCAGGCTGATAGTTCTTTAAGGAGCCAGATTACGGGGAAACTAACAGCTAAAGATGCTACCACAGTGCCCAGAATAAGCCAAGGCACCAAATCAGAGATCATGTGCTTCAGGCGCCTGAAGACGGGGTGGCTGAAGTTGGCAATCTTGAGGCAGTAGAAGACACAATGCCAGGCAGTGATCCAAAAATTAGAGAACACTATTAAGGGGTACATGATATATAAGAATTCTTGAAACCCTTCAAGAATGTAAATCTCTGTCAAGACAATCCGAAACAGGTATTCTAATGATGAATAAATATGGATGGCGATATTGGTGAGTGCTTCAGAGAGAAGAATGAGATCACATGGAGGAAGACATTTACTGTGATACCAGTACCTAGATATTACAGTGATAATGAACATGTTTAACGCTAATCCCATCAATAGCACGAGTTCAAAGATTATGAGAGAACAAATATGAATTGGATACAGGGACATGATGGGCACCCTTGCGTACTCCTTTGCGATCTGCAGACACGGAAAACAATTAAATGTCTTCAGTCTACAAGCTGTACTTTGACTCACAAGATTTGAAAGCTGCTGATTCACTCTTTTTGACTAATCTTTGGGTTATATATCTAGAATTCTTATAAAAGAAGTTTTGATGAAAAAGAGATATGCAAATGTAACACTTTTCTTTTGTCTCCCATGACTGCATATATAAAGGAACGTTTGTGAAGGTCTATCAAATCAGTAAAGCTTTTTGAGGACTTCTTGCATCTTGTTGGTAAGCAAGCAGGATCTGGCAGTGTCCTCCCACGGTGAAGTATGATGTTTCTAAAGGATGGGGCCAGCTTTTCCCCAGCAAATTCTATTAGGAAAAAAGACAATATGAGAACTTTTAATTATGATAAAACTCTGTAACTCTAATGAGAAACTCATTGGCAATCAGGTATGTTAGAGAGTGTCGTAATATGAAATGAAGACAACACGCTGATTATATCATTTTCAATTAGTTAAGTAGAGTCAAACTAATAATGTGTGGAACCTATCCCTCATAAATTGTACGGGACTCTTAAAATTAGGAGTTAAAAAGTCCAGCAAAGTTCTTCTTGACTTTAGCTGACTTCATTGTAGGAAAAGGTAAGCCCAGACATGGCTTCTTCATACCAGGTCTGTAGTGGCCTGTAACCCTCCATCTGAAAGTAGAAAGTCTGGGAAGGCAAGATGGTCTTGGACAGCATGGGTACTGGGCACCGTATAAGGCAACTGCTCAGGGGACAGATTGCATAGAGGGTGGGCGTGGTGGGATTAGTGGCAGTCAGGAAAAGCGTGTTATGGTGGGAATTTTAATGGGATCTGCTCCGGAGCAGGGATAAGTGGGTTATTGCCAAGTAGTAGCAAGAATCATGGTGAAACGGTTTCCTGCCATTCCAAGGCCACCGTTAAAGCTAACCAATTAAAAAAAACATGTTTTGTGTGAGCTTTGCAGTTTATGAAATTTACAAAAGATCTGTATTGTGAATCTTATATTTTGCAACTGCACACACACCTACCTATGACATGCTATGTTAATAAGTAATATTGCTACATTATATACTCAGTTCTCAACATTAAATTCATTCATATTTTACATATTTGTAATTTTCTATGTATGGGCATTTGTTATATTTACATTTTTCTATAATGTGAAATGTTATTATACTTGTATACTTGTACAATGTTGTATGTGTTTGAAACAACAAAATGTATATAAGGTTTTATACATTCGTTTTATTTTATTGTTTGAAAAGTATTAGCTGTGTTCACAATATGATGTATATTGGTGACAGCATAACCTAAAGTTATAAGTAAATGTTTTCCTTTTACTTTTTGGTATTGGATTCATTCAAATAATATTATTTCCTACCTCCATTAATTCCTATGTGATTCCCTACTGTACTTTGTGATAGAGCATGTAAGTTGAGTGATGTACTCTAAGGCTTGGCCGAAGCAGATGTGTGATTGTTTGGGCTATATTGCTATTAGAGTAGACGCAGTTGTAACATTGGTATTTTAAGACTTAGTCAGTACAAATTCCTTGTGAATCAGGCCCACTGCCTTTCCTTTTCTCTCCTCTCCCTATAGTCCTATGTTCATGGTTACTACATGCAAGAAAAGGATTTTCTAATCAAAACAAACAATATGATTCACAGAAATTTCCTTTTAAATGTTGTACCTCTCATGAATGTTTAAATTTAATCCTGAAAAATCACAAACACAATACACTGATTGCTTAACCCAGAGGATTTCATAGGTGCAAATATAAAATTATAAGGTCTTCTGATAATCAACCTCCCGTTTTGTCAAATGACTCATTTGCTCGGACAGACAAATTCATCAACCTTTTCAGCACATCTAACTATTCCAAAATGACTTATGGTGGGAAGCTATCAGTTGTGGAATATGCTACCCAGGCTTGTGACCTAGATGGAAGTATTTATCACAATAGAAAGTCATGGTGCAGTTCATTTATATATTTAAACAATATGTAAATTCCTAATGTTTCTCAATGCCTCTACATTTACAGATCAATCAACCTAACTCCCATTCTCCCTCTAACCTTACATCCAGTGCTGGAAAAAAGGGTACAAATTTAATCAAAACTCAGAAGGTATATTTTAACCTCTACCAATATCCTTAATCAAAGGGCTTTTCAGTCAGTACAACCCATTTACCCAGTAAAGCGTCAAAAGGAATATTCAATGATTCTAGAGACAGATACGCGACTTATCACATGACGCACATAATACCACTAATGGAAATCTGTCAATAACCACCATTTACAGCCCCTTTATGTTAAACATTGATTCAGAGTGTGCGATGTTGGGAAGCCTCATGTCTTGCAATTCCACATACATTTGCACAGCTATCCTTAGTGTTTTAGTCAGGCATAGTTGAGGAAAAAAGAGAGCAGTAATTCTGAGGAACCTACCATTCTATGTGCCACTTTGAATCCTCCCCTAGCCTGCATTACAAAACGCCAAAAGCCAATCACAATGGGTCAACCTACCCAATATGCAGCCAGATTCATGAAGCAATAATCAGCTCGCAAAGGGCCAGATTCTGCAAATCTGACCCTTTGCGAGCGCTTTTTTTGCATTTTGGATTCATCATCCCAAATGCAAAAATCGCAAATTTTGAAATCGCTAAATTGCGATGAATTGCATTTAAGGAATCTCTATTTGAGATTCCTTAAATGCAATTCATGAACCATTATAGAATTGCGAAATCGCAATTTTTGGCCGCTATTTACCGCGAAGTCTGACTTCGTGGTGAATAGCGAAAACTTGGAAAAATGCACTTTAGTGCATTTTTCTAAATTGTATGTTACACACACATGGGACATGTGTGTGCGCAACACCAGTGTAATTCACCATTTCAGGGGTGCTACAGGGTGTCCTTTGGACACCCTGGCACCCTTGAAATCGCTTCCTTATTTGCGATTAGCTTTGGCCCATAGGAATGAATGGGGAGTCATTCCTTATTTGCGATTAGCAATTAGCTAATCACAAATAAGGAAGCAGTAGAAATCGCTATGAATTTCGCGATTTCTACATGCATCCCGTTTTGCGAGTCTTTAATAGCGATTCCTTAATAATCGCTATTAAGAAATCGCAAAAGAGGAGCATGGTGAATCTGGGGGATGGTCCCTGTTCACTGCTCAGTTACCACTAACTTCAGCATAACTAGGCAGTCCTGAAACAATCTTTAGAGCGGGGGTTCTCCCAACAAGCAAATCACAGTGATAGTAAAAAACCCAAGCATCACAAAAAGAATAAGTGTAGCAAATGAGCCACGCCCATTGAGCAGGACAATGGTAAGGAAGCGAGTGGTATGTAGCCTGTGGTGCATTTAGGAGCACTCTATCGCAAAAATATTACTAAAGCTTTGTGTGGTAGTGCACTGTTATTTGCAGACAGCACATTTTCATTGAAATGTGCACAAAATTTGAACATAAAGGTTTTAATGGAAAAATGATATAGTGCACAAGCGGCAATGTCTGGAAATCGTGTTTCAGTGAATACATTTTCATTGACACACTACTAAGTAAAGTTTCTTGATTTGTTTTGATCCTATAAAAATATTTGTTTCCAACTCACTTCAGCATTACAAAAAAGTGCTTCAGTTGTGATGTCTGTCTGCGGATATGTTTTGAAATATTTGTACAGTTAATTAACAACGTATTCAAATGTTATGTATTAGAAAAAATATAATATTCAACAGCTTTTACTTTCACACTTCATGTACTCCGCAAGATTGTCATAAAGTTCACTTTAAAAAATCCTTTTGTTTTGTAGTTACCGAAAGAAAAGAAAACACTAATCTCCATGTTAAACGAATAAGCAACAATTTGACAGATGACATAGCCTGAAATTTGACTTTTGTCCACGAATGCACATGACCAGATAATGTCAAAAGGCCGAATTTACAAGGAATTACTGCAGTGTGGTGCTGCAGACCATTTGGCTGCCCTACTATGCGTTAATTCCAAGCACAGGGATACGTCATATCTACAATGATATAATGGATTATTCTGCTCTGCCCACAATACCAGGATAAAACTCCTGATCTGGCAAGCAGTCACACCACTGGTTATGGCAGTTCCACACCGTCTGCTGTGGGACCATCATACTTGTAATCAGACCCTAAGGCATCTACCTGGCTTACAAATTGTGATGACTCAGAGGGGCAAAAAAAACATTCTTAGGAACCAAATTCAATCCGCATAGGATAATTCCTCTGAACAACCAACCTACAAATGACATGACTACAGGTAAAATTAACTCACCCATTACTCTATAACAATACTTGGCAATATACAATGAATAGATGTTATTCCCTGCCCTACTGGTAATGACAAATTAACCATCCCAAAAAAAGGTAATTGTGAGAAATGGTGATGTTATTTGAGTCAGGTTTTAACCCTGCTCGAGCAACCATTATATTAACCCACCCGTACCCTCTGGTAGCTTGTCACAAAAGCAGTCTTGCTTAAATTAGAGGCAATGTGTAAAGTATTTATGCAGCACACAAACAGCAATCAAGTGAAAACACAACACAAGAATCATTGCACATTGTTTATTTTAAATGCATTTTATTTTTTTCAATATAAAAATAAAACAGAAGCTGCAATGAAATGCAACAGAATAAATAGTATAATGGAAATTGATAAAAAATGTCAAGCAGGTAAACAAAAAGGACAAGCAATCAAGACCATATCATAAATAGGGTAAAAATTACAATCGAGCAAATACATATAATGAATAGTATTAAAATGACTAGCTAGCAAATACATATAATAAATAGGTTAAAGAAGAAAAGTTAACAACTACATTTAATAAATAGTTTTAAAATGTTTTGCTTGCAAGTACATACAATAAATACAATCTAAGTGCAAAACATATTGCAGCATCCTTTTAGACCCTTACAGTTTCTAACTATCCATCAACAACAACTAACTCCCCCTCCTATATTTACCTCTTGTCATGCTGCCAAAATTGAACACCATAAAGGCCACCAGGGTGGATCAAAATCCCACTCAAGTCGATCCATTTAAGGTTAGATATTACCACCCTCTAGATCCTCCTGAGAAACCAGAGACCTCGATGGTATATCAGTGTCTGCGTCTGGGGTCAACCAGCAGTTTAAAAGATGTTCCCTGGCTTGAGCCTTTAGGATCATTGTCGGCCCTCCCTTTAACTCCCGAAACAACACAGCACTCTTTTGAGCCGTCCATTTAACCAGTTACTTTCACCACCTAGTGATTAGAGGGTCCCGGGCTGACTTCGCTGCATTCTCACTTCATGCTTTTCCAGAATCAATGCTATATCAGTAAATCTAGTTGTGATTTTCCTCTTTTTTGTGGTGAAAATATTCCCTAAAGGCAGCAGGCCAAGGATGTACAATGAATCACCCGTAAAGTTATTTGATTTACACAGCCTATTACTGTTTCCTAGAACCCTGCTATGGATGGCAGGACCATATCATGTGGAGCAGTCCTCCCACCAACTCCCAGCATCTCAGACATTTTAGAGCAGCAGTCACATAGAATCAGTTGATCCTGCCAGGTGTAAGGTACGATCTGTGCAGAATGTGAAATGTATTTATTTTGAATCTGGTATTTCGCGAGACAGTAGGTGTATGTGCAAAAATCCTTTCCCACACCATATATGCAATCTGGAGGTCAATGTACATCTCCCATTTCACTTTCAGTTCAGCGAGGGGAGTAAGAACACTACACTGTGTAGCATGATATAGGCACACAACTGCTTTTACATGCCCCGTTGCAGTACAGAACAGCTGACTTGCTTGATCTGTTTCTGGCTCAGTCCCTCCATATCCCCAATGACTTCCAAACATGGTGACCACTTCCCTGTGCAAGAAGATTTGGCCACCGGTGACACCATACTCGTCTGCAAATTCTTCAAACAAGAGTAACACTCCATCCTGGTATAAATCACCTACACGATTAACCCCATAGGTAGCCCACCTCTCTTCTCCACCCAACGCACCCATCAGTCACTGTCATCATCTACTTCAGTGGGAGACCAGGCAAAGAAGGACAAAATTACACTGAAGGCAGCGTCAACAGCACTGCTGTATTGCTTAGAGCTCCTGAGAGGCCACAGGTAGCTGCTGCCAGAGAATTAGAAGGACCTGGGATAACTCCTTCAAGACATGCAGCGAGCCAATTAAATCCTCACCTGGATTCACCCTACCATAACTTTGCTGGTTTAACCACTGCAGCTAGGCCACTAAGTAGCAAGACTCAAGGTCAGGTGCAGCAAGCCCACTCTCCACCACAGGGCGCAGTAATGTATTTAGTGCCACCCTATGTCTACCTGCCCCTCCAAATTAGCTCCAAAAGAAGAGTTTCCGGACCCCAGAACAGCCAGCGAGGCAACTGCAGCAGCAATGTGGAGAAGAAATAACGCAATCACTGGAGGGCCAACATCTTTGCCATTATCTGTGGCTGGCAGAATAGAGGTGGCAATGTCATCCAAAAGCTTATACTAGTTTGAAGCACTCCGACTGCTGCCCCAACATTACCGTTCAGTCTTTTTTTTGTGAAAATCTTTTTTATTAAACTTTTGTCAATTGCAGTGCACAGTGTCACAAATGCATGCACATTGATGATGCAAAGAGAACTTTGACAATATTGACAATATGAGCTTGTAAATTACTAATGCGACAATCATTTTGAAGCGTATCCCAAACTGGCCTCATTACAGTATATATCAGGTTTATTTCACCTAGTGGTGCAGCCACTATCAACCCTCTCCCTCTCCTCCCACTGTTCATAAATTCCACTGTATTCCACCCATTTGGTCCATATTTCCCCCATTTTCGAGGGCAACCTCTGCTTCCATATTCCACTTTTTCGGCTGCACTGCACCAATCTAGATCCATCTTCCATTGGTCTATTCTCAGGGGAGACTCGCCCCAGAGGCCTTGGCAATATTTCTTTTGACCACCATTCCAGCTATCATTAGCCACAGTTTCGGATACTTCTCCCAAGCCTGCTCCCCTGTCACACAAAAAAAGCCATTATAGTGTCCAGAGGGATTTCCTGTGACTTTAGACCACTGGAAACAGGATGTTAGTGGTAAGCACACAGCTTCCGTATCTTGTTTCCGCACCTGATGTGGGGTTTGCATGCTGTAAATTACAGACAACACAGGTACATTTCATATCTAAATTACCATCTATCTCTCTGGAAGAGGTTGATCATTCCTGTCTCCATTTTATTGACGTCATCTTTGGACCTTAGGTTGATTGCTTCTATCGGCAGAGCTGCAATAGCGTGGAGGAGGAGTGTGGAGGGAGCTGCGGTTGTTCTTCGGGCCATGAGGGGCCACAAGGGGCTGTGACCAGAGACTGGTTCCTGGGGTCACAAGGTCAGTGGTGCAGCAGCATTGGGTGACGTGCTGCACTCACCAGGAAGTATGCATGCGAGTGCGTGGGTGCTCCGTGGGTGCTCCAGGTGTTCCAGTTCTGGCACCGGTGTCGGCGCTTACTCAGTTCCTCCCAGCATGAACACGAGGGGCATGGCAAAAGAGCGAGGCCAGGCAGCCATGTGATCACAGCGCGGCAGCAGAAGAAACAAGCAGAGGAGCCTACGGCTGGAGGCCCCCACCGCCACCGCCACCAGGAGCACCTGGAACATTGTAGCTAACATTGTAACTAGCAGCAGGTGCAAAACCACCTGTAGCAGCAAGATCAAAAACACCGCAGGATTTAGAGCTGGTGCCGAAGTGGACCGCATAGGAGGCAAGGCCCTAGGGGACCACAAAGCTTGTAAGGCACCAGGTGCCCAGCACTGAGTGCAGAGGCCCACCAGTGCAGGGGAAAATCCCTGCAGAGCTCTTGAGCTCCATGAGCTCTGCACACAAGAGCACACCAGCACACCAGAGCACATCAGCAATCAGTTAAAGAGCCGCCTTGCTGAACAACCACCTAGAGACTCTTGAGAATGGGAGAGTGAGAGACACGGCTGGCTGGGATTAAATCAAGAAGCCAAGAAGCTAACCAAGAAGTGGGGGCAAGTAAAAGCTAGTCGGCCAGCGAGGCAGAGACTGAGCGCTTGGGCATTACCGGAGACAGAGTCCACCCACATGAAACACACGGGTCTCTGGGGTTGGCAAAGTGGCCACCCGATAACAAGAGGACACCAGAAGAGGCATAGAGAGCCTCTGTGCGTCTGGAGCTGACTCACGCATGGCCCATGAATGTTGCCTGATTTCAGGGCACAGCCATCACCATGTGGGATTCCTAAAACCACCAACCATCTTAGTGTGTTATAACTGACCCCCATCCTGCATAGCGGCTGGTGCTGCTAACACCTGTGGCCCATGCCTGGAGGCACTCTTAAGATGGTCGGGGCTCCTGCAGCATGGACGCACCCATCAGAGCCCGAAGAGACAGGGCTAGGCTGCTCTTTAAGCTGAGCTGCCTGCCATTGGACCTAATCCTGAAACAAAGTAACAGAAAGATCAGCTATACCCGTCAGGGCTGTTGCTAGAACTTCTGGGGCCCTGGGTGAAAGGGCAGATGAGAGGCCCCTCTAATTTGCATGTAACATCCAGTCGCGGCCCGCATGACTCGCGGGTGAGGGTACTCGTGGGGATTTTCGTGCGGGGGAGGTTAATTTAAAAATAAAATAAACTTACCTTCCCAGGTCTCGCGTTGTCTCTGCTTCTGACCTGCTCTCCAGCCTTTCGCAGGAACAGGAAGCAGGCAGCCTCCCTCCACTCCCCTAAGCCAATGCCAGCATTGTGATTGGCCAGGACACTGACCAGCCAGGCGCCTATGGGGAGGCCATTTTATCCATATAGGCTCCATTGCAACATACATGGAGATAGGTCAGAGTGTGCATGACTGGTTTGGTCGGTCCCAGAGGGCAACCAAACAGTCAGCGCCCTTAGCAGTGAGCAAGGCACTCCTCCCCTGCCCTGAAGCAGACCCACCTGCCCCCAAACAAACACTTCAGCTTTCTCACATTGCGAGAAGTAAAAACATAAAATGGTCGTTTTAGCATTTTGTGTTTCTGCTTCTCGCACTGCGAGAAAGCAGTGGGGTGACGCTCCTCCACCCTGGTGGAGGAGCCGCCCTTGTTAACATCACAAGAAGTGACATCACAGAAAGTGACAATACAGGACTATTGATGTTATTTGGCATCACTTAAGAGACCTAATGTGGATATCAGTAACATGGAAAAAAAGATAAATATAAAAATGTATTAGGGATTACATTTGTCACATTGGATGGAAAAGCTAGGTGCAGTTCCCACAAAGATGTATATTATTTACTCCTCGTTAGCTGATTGTATCATGCACTCATCTGGAAACAATTTCCAGTTCTGCCTCATAAAGGGGGGAGATTCCTTTTCAGCTATTGAAGGGCGGCATAATTCAAAATATAGAATTAAACTAGAGAAAACCTTTCACATCCTGGATATATTTGCAAATTTCAAAAGGCTCCCTTATCTTTCTGTGCCATTATTGTGCTACCTTAGGATGACATTAATACTTAGTAATTTGTTTTAACATAAATCCTCCCACCAGTATCCCACACGCATATGCTTTCGTGGGATAATCTTTTTTGTGTGTGGGCTCTTTACACACCAAAATTATGTTAAGTGCAAAAACGCAACACATATAGTACAAAATTACAAGACACCATTGCAAACAAATAAAGATTGTACATAAATCAAAAAAGACTTAGAACAACTGAGACCACTTCTAAATGATACAATGACTTGAAGGTATGCTTCAGATTCAAGGGGTTTTAGAATCAACGTTTTTGATTTGGTGTTAGAACTGTAGGAAGTAGAAGTGGCCGCCTTTAGCGCTGGTGGAGCCCTGTGCGACAATGTTGGTGCCCCCAATGACTCACTCTGCAAATGATTCCCTCACTACCACCCTTTAACAGTGCTCCTCAAGGCTCCATAACCACATTCTTGCTCAGATGCATTTTATTTGCTTTACAGTGCCACTGATACCAGTGTAGCGTGTCAGATAACTTTATATCACACATTACACAGAGACAATCAATCATACTTGTGTAAATCACAATAGGTAATGTTACATAAGACAAAGAACTAGGAGTCACATGACAATCATACTAGTAGACAGTATAGTTTAATAGTGATTGATCTGGAAAAACATAAACTCTAAATTTAGAACGTAATACCATGGTTGGGGGGTTCTCGTTAATAACCAAAATTGATTTCTGTCCAAATGAACCCTTTTTGCAACATTAGGATAATCAAAGGCTGGGGATAAAAACCATAAGGCTGTAATTTATACCTTGCAGTTTGCATGCAGTTCTTAGATGACAGTTAATAGCTCATTGCTCTATGTTAGGATTTTGACTTATAAACTGCAGGTAACTGGGGATAGGAGGTAAAATGAGTATCTAAATAGAAGAAAATGCTCAGGTCTCATAGGCCCTCCATACCATCAAAAACTTCTTATCCTACCCCTTTAACATCATTTGTTACTGCGCAGGCGTGCATAAATAGTACTAACTCTGGTAACATAAGTACTAGCACTAACACTACCGCCACTGAAGCACAGGGTCCACAGGTAGTGAAGAGAACACAAGGAATACAGGGTAACTTACGAACAATAAGACCAAGCGAGAGGCAGGGGATTGAAACCTTACATAGTCTAGACCCCTTGACAGCTGGTGTATATCAGTCACATACTTTAGATCTCCCCTCTGCAGCTCTTCCATACGTTCGGGTCCTAGCAAATATACCCTTACTGACCGGAGGTCAGAGAGAGTCCACAGACCAATTAATGACTAAAGTTCTCCACTGGTTTAGCAAATATGCTAAAGGTTTTGGCCTATGGGACATTAGGTTAGATGCACACATCATTATGGCACGAAGGGAAGGATGGGTTGTGCCTTTGGCTAAATCAACAAATGGTGGCTGTGTGGTTGTTAATTTTAATAACCAGTTTGTGGTAAAAGATTTGCTGGGGTCCTGTACAAATGCCTCCTTGTGTAACACACAGATTACCGTTTTCCCATTAGGAAAATTCTATAGATCCTCCTACAGCAATGATATAACTTGAGACGCACAACCAACCATTATGCCAACCAATACCTGCAACATATGACCCCACGAGACACCATAGAGGTGGGGCAACATATGAGCTGTCGAATCGCTATGGTACCTTGGCTGATCTATTGGGTAGGGAGGCGAAACTGATGCTAGCAAAGTGGGAATAACACTAAAACAGAAGTGAACAGAGTAAAAACAAATCCCTCGGGAGGTAAGTGCATCCCCCCCGTGGGTGGGATGGGCCATCAAAAGAGAAGGTTGCATTTATCCACATGGAACTGAGCAGGAATTGCCAGCTAGCAGTCTTTACCAGCGTGGGCGTTGGTATGGCAGGGAAGAGATATTATATGTCTCCAGGAGACATGGGCTACAGACCTTTTTGTGTTCAGACTAAATGATAGTAATGTTAAGGAGGTGCCCCATTAGCACATGTGAAGTCAGATTGGGTCACAGAGTGATATATTTTGCAGTCACTAGATTTCGAAAATACCCATTTGAGTTTGGTGCCACTCGGGATAGAAGAGCACCCTACTACCTAGATGCTTAATTTCACAGTTCCTGCCAATGCATTAACTGTCAAACACAAAGTTTCTATATGTATATCCCGGCACTCAAGAGTCACTTATCTAGTTCTATATTTGAATAGAGCAGAAAATGTATTTCCCTTGGTGACACAAATACCACTGGCAACAGACAAGTTTGCGTTCTCTGAATCAAAATGAATTTTAATACAAAGATTATGTTTGAAACATCAAATTTTCATGAGACACTTATTTAGAAAACAAATGGAACAATTTCAGTAAAATATCTTAAAATATGGGCCAGGAAAGGACATGTATTCCCTAATGTTAGATCACAATCAAAAAGCAACTAAGAACAATGGTTGTGTTCTCTTCGTCCTGGTCCACGGTAAACAACAGCCGACACAAATCCATTTTAGCAACTCAGTGTGGTGAAAAGAAGAGATGTTCCTATAAGAAATGTTTAAATATCATGTATAGACCAAGCGTCTATACCAAAGTTTTAGAATCGCTGTTTCAGTTTGACTTACTTGTGGTACGCATTAGCGTCTCCTGTGTGTTTCGAATGGACACACAGGAGACGCTAATGCGTACCACAAGTAAGTCAAACTGAAATAGCGATTCTAAAACTTTGGTATAGACGCTTGGTCTATACATGATATTTACGCATTCTCTTGTTTAAACCTCAGCACCATTCATTGACCTCGAATGAGTTAGAAAACGAACAACACGTGAGTGTTTAAAGATTCTGTTGACAATTTTTGCATGTATGCACACAAGGGGAGAGCACTACGGTTACAGGCACGATCTTTTAGCGATATACATAAAATGTAATGATTTTGTTTTGAGTATGATATTACGTCTACAGTGATTTGAATAGAATTTCTTTTCTTGCTTCTAGTTGTTGTCCCAGAAGAAGGGCTAATAGCCCAAAATGCATCGGACTTAAAAAAGTGTTGTTTTTTGATCATGGAATGTTAATCCAATGAACTATACAATTGAATGAGAAACATTTCCTAAATTGAACTTTTGCATATAAACTTTGAAATGACTTCAACGCTGAATGAACTTTTCTTTGAGTCAATTTGAATTTATTTTGAGAGTGGAGCGCCAGGGGATGCTTCTAATTTCTATTGGCAGCACGATTTTATGATTCATTGGACGTCTTTGACAAGAGACGCCTCCCTGACAGCAAACCTCACGAACTTGAAAAAATTGTGGATTTACAAGATAGTAATCTTTGTTCTATAAAAAACAGCTGTGCGACTTCTCTATACCTCCTTGTTCCTATAAGAAATGTGCCAAAAGAAAATAACTAAAGAAGCCAGGGTGACCTCGGTGTTGGGTTATATAGGTATTTGAATTCTGTTTCTGTAATCTGACCTTGTTCTTTCCACCCTTTGAGTTGTGTGTATCAAAACTGTGATGTCTTTTAAGGGGTTACCGATTAGTTATGTGTATGATAGATTTCCAGTCAGCTGTCTCTCTATCTCGTCAACATAGTCCATTGTTCGCATAAGCACTATGTTTCCCCCCTTGTCTGCTTCCTTGAATACAACATCTGTGTGTGATCTCAGAAATTTTAAGCGCCTTGTTTTCTCCCATAGTTAAGTTATAGTGAATATGACCCCTGTTATGATTAAATTTATCCTCCGATTTGTAAAGGTCAGCAGTTACTGCTCTGTAAAAGGTGTCCACTAAATTATCAGATTGAGACCACTATCTAAAGTGTGGTCTGGCATAATATCTAAGTCCGAAAGTACGTCAGTCATAGATCGAGGTATGTTCTCACAATCAAGGAGTTCTCCAACCCCAGCACTGGCAACAACGACATCACTCCGTCTCAAGATCTCTGCGACTCCCTCGCCTCGTTCTTCCACAGCAAGATTGCCGACATCCACAACAGCTTCGGCGAACCATCCACGCACCCAACCGTCGAACCTACGCCCCCCACCGCCACCCTCTGCAGCTGGACCACGGTGACCACCGAAGACACAGCCCGCACGATGAACACCATCCACTCCGGATCTCCAACCGACCCCTGCCCCCACCACATTTTCAACAAGGCCGACTCCACCATCGCACCCCAACTCCGGAACATCATCAACACCTTCTTCAACACCGCCACCTTCCCGGAGAGCTGGAAGCATGCCGAGCTCAGCGCCCTACTGAAGAAACCGACAGCGGACCCCACCGACCTCAAAAACTTCTGCCCCATCTCGCTCCTCCCTTTTCCTGCTAAAGTCATCGAGAACATCGTCACCAGACAGCTTGCCGCCTTCCTCGAGACGAACGGATCCCTCGACCCCTCGCAGTCCGGTTTCAGAGCCAACCACAGCACCGAGACCGCCCTCATCGCAGCTACTGACGACATCCGAGCCCTGCTCGACAACGGGGAAACAGCGGCACTCATCCTCCTGGACCTCTCTGCAGCGTTCGACACTGTCTGCCATCGCACCCTAGTTCAACGTCTCAGCAACATCGGCATCCAAGAGAAGGCACTGGAGTGGACCATCTCGTTCCTCGCCGGAAGAACACAGAGAGTCCACCTCCCCCCGTTTCGATCTGAGGCCACCGAAGTCACCTGCGGCGTACCACAAGGATCATCACTCAGCCCCACCCTCTTCAACGTCTACATGAGACCCCTTGCTGCCATCGCACGCCAACACAACCTCAACATCATCTCCTACGCCGACGACACCCAGCTGATCCTCTCCCTCACCAGAGACCCCGACACCGCCAGAACCAGCCTACACGAAGGGATGAAAGACGTCGCAGAGTGGATGAAGAACAGCCGCCTGAAACTGAACTCAGACAAGACGGAAGTCCTCATCCTGGGACCATCGCCCTCCGCCTGGGATGACTCCTGGTGGCCCCCCGCCCTGGGCACCGCTCCCAAGCCAACAGAGCACGCACGCAACCTGGGCTTCATCCTGGACTCCTCACTCTCGATGACCAGACAAGTCAACGCCGTCTCCTCTTCATGCTTCCACACCCTACGCATGCTTCGCAAGATCTTCTGATGGATCCCGACCGAAACCAGGACGATGGTCATCCAGGCACTCGTCACCAGCCGACTGGACTATGGAAACACCCTCTACGCCGGAACCACAGCCAAGCTACAGAAAAGACTCCAACGTATCCAGAACGCCTCCGCCCGACTCCTCCTGGACATCCCCCGACGCAGCCACATCTCCGGACACCTGAGAGACCTGTACTGGCTCCCCGTCAACAAGAGGATCACGTTCCGGCTCCTCACCCACGCACACAAGTCTCTCCATGACCTGGGCCCCAAGTACCTCAACGACAGCCTGACCTTCTACACGCCCACCCGCCAGCTACGGTCTACTAGCCTCGCCCTCGCCGCCGTACCACACATTCGAAGAGCCACCGCCGGCGGCAGATCCTTCTCCTACCTGGCGGCCAAGACATGGAACTCCCTCCCCATCCACCTTCGGCTGACCCAGGACCACCTTGCCTTCAGGAGACAACTCAAGACCTGGCTGTTCGAGCAGTAGCGGAACCCTTCCCCCAAGCACCTTGAGACCCCTCCGGGTGAGTAGTGCGCTATACAAATGCTATGATTGATTGATTGATTGATTGATCTAAAGACAACAATAGATGTATGTCCTGTATTTCTTTTATTGTCTTGTTACAAGGCATAGATACAGACTTAATAGAATACACAGTTATTGTCTTGTTCTCAAAGAATTTTTTCAATTTTAATTGACGTACAAATTTGAACACATCAACATGGATGCTAGAAAAGTCAGGTAGAGTAGTTGGACAAAAACTGAGTCCCTTACTCAGTACATTTCTATCCTGGTCTGAAAGAACGAGATCAGACAAATTTACAATTGTGACATTGTCTATGCCAGTGATATTTGATGTTGTCTCAATCATATTGGGTAGCAAACTGTAGTGTGGTTCCCATTATCCCAATAGGCTCTGCGCATTGGAATAATACCTCCAATAGTATAGACCTAGACCAGACGTTAACTAGGTCTTCTACTGTCGATATTAGACTTAAAGTTTTGGGTTTGCCAGCTAGCTCAGAGTTCACTAGAAACTTTCTCGAATAGACAAGGAGGAGTTGAACCTCCCTGGATAGACAAGAAGGGATTTAGTTTCTGACAACCATAGAACATGACAACTTTGCTCTCCCCTAATCAAGAGTGTATCTCTAGAGTCGTGTGAAAACAAAAGACAACTTATTTTACTCAGTCAGTACGTGCATTCTTAGTTTCACCAGATTGTAGAGAAAAAGAAGAGACGGGCGTGTTCAATAAAAGATGTTATTTATTGATCAGTCTCTTTTCTCGTACAAGAGAAATGAATCGATATTATTGCAATACTTATGGTTAAGTAAAGTGCATACAATAAAAGCAGAAGTATAAAATAATACTGTAAAAACATTTATATGGTTTCTAAGCCATATGGTGGTTTAAAATGGATAAAATAGATACATACATATAAACATTTGACTAATCGTACTCAACTGGTGCTTCTAACCACGCCTACCCCAGTGTACCTGACCTAAGCCTAATACGTGGGCGGGGATAGAAAGTAGCAGTCTAAGTTAAGTTTGTTTTGCCAAGTGACTGATTCAAGAATTCTCTGCAAGGGGTTATTCAGTTCCGTACCTTGAATCTAGGATGATTGAGGGATGGTATCTCTCATCTTTGGTCTCGATATTCCAGGCTGCCTGCAAGGGCTGCTCGGAAGCGCCGGAGCTGGATTTCTCGGCAGGAGAAAGGCAGCGTCTCGTTCTCAGCGCGTCAAGAAGGCGGGGCAGCTAGTGGGCTTCGCTCTCTGCTGGGCTTCGGGAAGTCTCGCTGCTCCGATCTCGTCACCACCGCGTGTGTTTGCTTAAGGCAATATCAGTAATATTTATACCTGTAAGGTGCCGAGATTGACGTAAGGATGGACATAGATACGTCAATAAGGATGTCATACGAGCTGGTCGTTACCGCATTCTTTTACTGAAGTTCTCGGTGAAATCAAAACAATGGCCGCAGGGTTTTTCCCAGGTTGTGATAGGTTTGATTTGTTTTGAGAACTCCGTATGCCTTATCAGGGGCTGGAGGAATATTGCTTGCCTAATTAGATGGCAAGCGTTATGACCTAATCAGATAACGCGCTCCTGTGCCGTGGTCTGGCACAATCAGATAACGGTTTCTGCATCATGGGATGGCTGCTAGTTAACTCGTTAACCAGAATAGGGTCAGGAATAGGGGGATCGATACAGAACCTATAGGAATACATCACACCCACTCCACGCTAACTATGGCCATATTTACGAATCTAGGCATAGTAAAACATACTGTAGAGTATCGTGTATACCTTACCACCCCAAAATACACATAATGCATTTTGAAATTATGTAACATACGGGGAAAAAAATAGTCATATGTACTATATGCAGTCAAGCAGTAGAATAATGCTAAAATAATCACGCATATGTATACATTATTAGTAATTGAATATTAGAATTACACATGAAATGGCTCTTAATACAGAAGAAAAGTTTGAGACCACTTCATCACAGTTCAAAAATATTTATAAACATACCAGCGGGCAGCTAATGTCTATGAAGTTTCTAAAAATAGAAATTAGTTCTCTAAGAATAGTTCTTACTTTAAGCAGAAGAAAAGTGTCCCGTAAAATTTAACAAAAATATTTTGGGGCTGCTAAAAAAATTGCTGTCCGTGGACTGGAGGAAAAGTCGATCTTGCTACTTTATTATTAAAGTTGAAGGCCAAATTCAAGGTGTCGGGAACGCCGTGTGCTAGCTTGTTCAAGAGTCATTATTTCTGCTCTGGTGAGAACATCATATCGTTGAGACTGCTGAAAAAGCTGTCAACAGCTTCCTGTGAGAGTTCCACTAACTCGGAAAAGGATGTAACCATGCATTCATGTGCATGATTGTCTCCATTGACGTTTTGATTAGTATTGCTGACAGAAGGTTGTACCTGATCGATGCTGCTTTCATCTTGATCTTCACTACCCCTTAATCGTAGTGGTGAAGTTTCCACGAATGCCGTCATCAGGATTGGCAGCCGTTGAGGGCAGCACAATGCATGAGCCTTTACCGGACCCAACAATGTTTCTGCATCCATTGGCGCATCCGATTGTAGCGTCAGACAGGTGTCCAACATGCATTCTTCTCCGCACAGCATGCACCTTAATACAGGTAAAACACATCTTTGCCATATCGGTCGAAATGAAAGAAACCAAGTCATGTTCAGGTCTCTAAGCCGGGTTAGTCCCAGGATTTTTGATATCCGGTCCCGGTATCCAATGGCTCGGATTGTTTCTTCCCTTGTCGCAGGTGTTTTGTCTGTGACATGGTTTGCCATAACGAAATATAAGGACTAAGAATAGGATTCCTGCAATTAGTCCCAAAATGAGGGGAACTCCTCCAAAAATCGAATGGACGAAGTCTGGAAAAATACCCAGTATGGCTTTGAATGGTGTTAATGCCATCGAAAATACTGTCTTAAATACATTTGAGACTCCACTGGTATCAGAAATATTTAAGATTTCATTCAGGATTTCTGCGAAATGCATGGGGGAATTAGTTGATAACAATGAGTGAATCTCTGCAGTCGTCCTTGCGACTAAGAGATCATACGTTTCTTTTGATGACGTGAGCCTGGTCGGCGTCTGAAGAAGCACTGTTTTCATTCTGCTTAAAGTATCAACTCGAATAGAAGTAATTTTCAAGTGAGGCCATGCCCTTGCCTCCCTGTCTGGAAAGGAGCTGGGGAACAATAAGCGTCCACAGCACATGACCTTCGCAGTCGTACTAACGAGATAAGGAACCCCGGGCAGTGGACTACAACATCTGCGATCCACAATTAGAATGTAACTCCCGTTATAGAGTCTTTTAAAGAATGGTTCTATCTCTGTTGCAGGTGTGCCTAGCTGGTGACATGAAAGGTTATTTGAGTTCCCTTCACAGGCTCCATGCAAACTAATTCCATTACACAGAAGTGTACCGCTTAGTGACATCGCACAATTATTGCCACTAAGAAACACTTTCTGTCCTTTATTACTGACACATGCATGTGAATAGGGCAAGTTCCATGTTGTCTTAATGTACCCTTTTCCCAATTTTTCGTACATGCCAGCCTGTATATATTTTTGGCAGTATTGAAACCTGAAAGTAGATATCGGAATATTAATTATCCCATGTATTATCCATTCAATGACAGGTCGTTCTGACATTGTCAATGGTAATCTCTCGAGTTTCTCAATGCTCAGGATTGTATAATCAGCACCCTTTTGTGCCATACTGATCTGTTTATCAGTAAGGTTAAAGATAGTGAATAGTGACGTTGTGTTGATTAAACGCCAAGGCACATAGCCTGAACGCAGATTTTGTAACGTCCAGCCAAGCTGTACAATAGAACGCAATTGAGACTGACCGTGTTGTAACAACAGTAAGTCTTGCGATATTATGTCGATTGCTGATGACACAATGCTGTCCAATGAATAGATTCTGGAGGACAGAGTCATTAACCCATTGTCCACTACAGAAAGCGATTTTTCCAAATTAATACGGTCAATTTCCCGTATACTTTCTGCTGTCTCAATTTGAGTTATCTACCAGGCCTCGTTGTAAGCTGCATATATAGAGGCTGCTATGAAGCGTTTTTGACGCTGTTTGCGTGGTCCCATAATGAAATCACGCAAGTCAGCACCATCAGTAAGTAAAGTTAGGTGTTGCTTAATTTCTGTCAGTGTGGAAGTTTTTAGCCAATGAAGGCATAGTTTGCCCACACTGTAGGTGGTGATTATCCCAGGGTGTTGTCTTTGGGAATATCTAGGGTCTGGCCTGGTCAATGTGAACCCCTGTGTTTTGTTCAGGAATCTGTCTTGACAGTTATTAGTATCTGTGGGCCAGATTAACCATTGTTTCCAATCAGGATTTGTTCTGTTTTGGTTTAATACATAGTTTACGTCTATTTCTTCATCTGCAGAGTTATTGCTGTTCATTGTTGGTTTTGGAATAGACGGTTTATTTAAGTCTTTGATTTTGGCTAATCCAAGACAGGTAGTTTGTTGAATAGTTTCATTCAAGAATATAATTTGTTCTGGGATCATGCAGGCTCTAAACAATGATTCTATACCTTGTACTTGCCATTCTTTTGTACCCCAAACACTTTTTACTTCAACATTTTTGTCCCAATAATCAAAACCAAATGTATTCATTTGTTCAAAAAATGAGTCCGAATATATCAATTTTGTGTTTGTAAGCATGGTTTTTGTTCCTGTCTTATTTGACAATTTGAAATAAAATGTTTCAGCATTACTTGTGTTGAACCCTGAAAAGTATGAATATTTGTCATAAAAGGTTCTCGAGCTTCCTTTTGGAGGGGTTGCACAATGTTCCCATTGATTATAATTTAAAACATTTCTAGGTTGTGCTGATTTATGTAAAAAATGGTTACCATAGTGGTTGTAGCAGTACATACTATCATAATTAGACGAACCCTGCAAATAATCATGTTTGGTAAATTTAGCAGACATCACTAGATCAGACATCATGTTATTAATACTTTCAAAGTCCCAATCATCAGCAAATGAGTTTGGTTTTACAAAGTCACTCAATGAGATCTTGATTTGGTGTGGATATTTGAGGATCTCTACCGGACCATAAATTTCATAGTCAGTATTGTCCCATGCTACCCCACCCGGTATAGGATTGGCTGTGAAATTGACTGAAGAAAGTTCTCTTTTCTTGACGTGTGAAGACGTGTGTGGCTTGAGGATCAAGTTGATTTTCTGGCTTGCTGTGTCCATTTTAGCATATTTTCCCTCAATGAAGCGTCCCAAACATAGTATCATGATGAGCCAAAGTATCAGGATAAATACACCAAATGACACCCAAAATTCAATCCACGGAGAAATCAGATAGGTTTCTTTCAGCTGTTTCAAAAGTTCCTTAGCTTTATCTTTAAAAGTTTTTGTTGATGGCTGTGTCTTTGATTCACTTAGATCTTCAGAAGAATCTTCAAAGTTGATGAAGTAGCCGGATGCCGTTCTGTCTATTGTTCCAATTGCTTCAGGATTACTGTTTCTTGCAGCTTCAGCATATTCATTTGTTACTTCATTGTAGGTTGGTGTGTCTCTACTAAATGTTTTTATTTGGGTTTTCAGAGGTGTGAGTTCCATTGCATTGTTGCATAGTCCTTGTTGTTGTTCTGTAGGCGTTTCGAATGTGATTAGCCCTTTAGTTAGCACCTCTGTACTTGTAGCAAACCTTGGTGTTCTACTACTTATCGGGAGTCCACTTGGCCTACTGTTTGTTATCGGCCACATGATTGTGGTTTTACCAGGTCGATGGATACAACTCGGTTCTCCTTTTTACCAGCAAGCGGCGGTAGTACAACTGATCTTGTCCCGTTGATGGACAAGACAGGAACTGCTTTTCTGTAAGAAGGCCCAAATTCCTTCTTTACCGCGATCTTTTCTCTGACTAGATCCCCGACTTTTGGAATCCAGACAGGTCTTGCTGGGACAGGTGGTGGTTCTTCAGTGGTTGTTGGCTGCTGTTTCAACTTTATGTTGCTCAGGTCTTTTCTTGTTTCGTTTAAGTCCTGTAAAATAGCCAAACGATCTTTGATATCAAAGCTTTTTTCTTTTACCACTGAAGTCTGACTGTCAAGATCTAAGACTAGCATCCTAGTTCCAAACAGTAATTCGTACGGACTGAATCCCCTCAGAGAATTTCTTGGCAAGTTGTTTAGACTACGTTGGACACTTATTAGATGTTTGACCCACCCAGCTCCCGAACCTAATACCTTTGCTGTTATAGATTGCTTTATGTCACGGTTTTTTCTTTCAACAATTCCGTTTCCCTCGGGATGAAATGGACAAGAATACCGCAATGTAACGCCCATGCTGACCATGGCCTCCTTATAAGCTCTAGAGCTAAAAGCAGGACCCTGGTCCGAATGCAGCATGCCAATTGCGTATGTGCCGATAAAGACTCGCAAATCTTTTATAACAGTCCCGACGTCAGCCGAGTGCTGGGGTCTACATTTATATGTGGAAACTAGTCTTTATTTGTTAATGGGACGCATTATTTGCACTTGTTTCACTGATTATTGTTTAGCCCTTATTGAGTGAAACGCCATGGTATTACCCCGTTCCTCTCGCCGCTGCGATCTCTGTTGCAGCCCGGGCATTTTTTTACAAAGATGTGATGATGCAGGCTCATGCCTGGCCACCAGTACACTGATTGTAGTTCTTCCAGAGAATCTTTTAGTTTGAGGTGTCTGAGACCCTCGCCCATATGTGCGTCTGCTATTAACAAAGTTCTCCTGTCCTTGTTTGGAATTACTCTATCCCCCACTCCAGGGATGCGAGCAAAAGGAACGGAGTTCGCATCGATTATGTATGTATATTTGAGTGGGTAACTGATCGGTAACGCTGAGCAGTCGCCTTTTGATGACGTTTTCACCGCCAGCATTGTTTCACCGTCAATGTATTTTACTGCACGCTTTTTTCTAGCTACGGAAGCCGATTCAGTTGCTACCGCTGTGGCTTTCTCAGCCAATGAATTCCCTGCAACGTGAACGCCATCACGCTGATGACTCAGTGAGTGTATCACGTGAGTCTTTGGTAGTTCTTTTTTTAACAGAACTATTTGTTCCCAAAGCAGTTTTTGTTTTATTGTTGCACATGTGTCATCTTTGTAACCGTTTTGAATCCATTTCTGCAAATCGCTGTTATATGATTTGACGCAGTAATACGAATCGGACACTATGAGTGTCGGGAATTCGCGATCTGCATTATCTAGCGCCATTTTCAATGCTATTATTTCAGTCTGTTGTTCTGAATTAGTTTCTACTGAGTGTGTTTTTGTTAATAGAGGTCTTAGTATACCTCCGCGCCACACTTCTTTTGTAATCTCACATGTGGGGTTGTATGCTTGTTCCCCCCAAACGGATGGTTGAGCATGTCCGTCTGTATAGATTACACAAGCGTACTGTCGTAAAGGCAGAATGTCGATTGGCAGAGGGAATATTCTTTCATATTCTAGATATTTTAGTTCCTCTAGTTCTGGATCAAAGTAGTATTTTACTTTGTCCATTGTAATGGAATTCACCCATTGTATCCATTCCGGATTCAGTGCTGTTGTTGGTAAATTGCACGGTGTTGTTAATGCCGCAAAGGCTGATTCTGCTGTTCTGACTGTGATGTGTCTACCGTCAGCTTTATCTTTTTCTCTAGCTATTGCGGTTTGAACTGCATGAACTATGTTTTCTTTAATGCTGAATTTCTTTTCAGCTTCTGTGTACAAGTGTGATTTGAATGCAATTGGTACCTTTTCTCCCTCATTAGAGGTCAGGTATGTGAATCCGCATCTTCCTGGGATGACTCGAATCACAAGGTTGCGTGTGTTATCACGTGTTTCTAATTTTGTTTTAATTAACATATCTGTTTGTAAGGATCTCAGAATTTCTGTGTGTTTTTTAGTCCAATTTGATTTTTTAAAATCTGGTTTTATTAGATCATAAAGGGGTTTGACCCTTTCTGCGTAATTTGCAATGTATGTTCTTCCGAAATTTAGGAAGCCTAGAATTGACTGTAGGTTTTTTAGTGTTCTAGGTGCTTGGAGTACGGCACATTTCTCTAGGAAATTGTCAGCCAGGCTTTTACCTTCACTTGATAATTCATATCCTAAGAACAGGACTGTTAGATGGGCAATTCTAGATTTTTTAAAGTTGAATTTGTAACCCTCTGCTGCGAACCCAAGTATTATGGTGTTCACTCTCTTCAAGTGAGTATCCAAGTCATCATCTGTTAGGTATATGTCATCGACATAAGATAATGCTTCGTCATCATATGTTTGTAGTAACTCTGTTACCCTCGCTGAGAATACTCCTGGGCTGTTCTTGTACCCCTGGGGTAACCGACAGAATTCTTTTTGAGCGTCTTTTATTGAGAACGCTGATAAGTATCTGCTCTCTGGTGCTATAATTTGACAAAAGAATCCATTAGAGATGTCTAATGTTGTTTTATATTTTTTGCGCACTATGTTATTCATTAGTGCAGCACTATGCGAGTTTTGTACTGCAAAAGTTTTGCAACACGAGTTAAGGTGTCTGTAATCCAAAACTAGGCGATATGAATTGTCTGGTTTGGAGACAGGAAACAAAGGGTTGTTCATTTGTGAGGTGCAAGTTTCAATCACCCCCTGGTATTCTAGTTGATCTAGAATTTCTTTTACCTGTTTTTTAGCTTCTTGCTTGATTGGATACTGCCTTTGTGCAGTAGGTTGTGATTTTAACTGGATTTTGTGAGGAGGAGAGTCCTCATCCCATCCTACATGATTTTTATATAAGGCAGGAGCCTGAGCTACTGCCCACTTTCTTGCAAGTGTATATTTTTTATGAATTGGAATATGATTTGAGAAGGCAGGCATAATTATTTCTTCGCCATGTGGGCACTCCCTGACGAACTCTGGTGGCCAATCTTTTTCAGCTAGAAGGATGTCATAGCCCTTGGAGAGATTATCCCAAAAAAGGCCCCTTATTTTCCTAGTCTTATCCCCTTCTATACGTAAAGTTATTTCATATATTTTGTGAGGTTTGCTAACTCTGGTGTCTGCAGTTTCCACCTGAATGTATTCATTCGTGTCCACTGTCTCCAGATGATTCATAAGGACTTTGCGTGCTATGCTCACTTCTGCTGCGCTGTCTAGCATTGTCTGAGCCCACTCTCCGTTTTTCAGCTGTGTCCTCAGTATTCTCGGCATTGTTGAATACTTTAATACTGGCTACCTTCTTTTTTGGAAACTTTAATTTTTTATTTGGATGAGCAGGTTCCTTGTCTTTGGACTTGACGTGCCCTTCCCTGGGTTCCGATCGTACTCTTCTTTCCGATTTCTGCGAGGAAGTCTGAAGAGATTGGGAGGGACGTGTATCAAAATCTTGATATCTATCCGGTTTCTTTATGTTATCCCTATTTCTAAGGTTGTATTTTTTCACAGAGGGCTCCCTTTGGGGAGACTTGGGTCCTTGGTCCGGAGATCTTTCCCTCCGCCGAGGAGACCTTCCTCTGGACTGGAATCTCTTTTCTTTTGGATTGGATTGTTTGTTTCCATCCCAGTTCTTCTTTTGACTGTTTAGATTATTTTTAATAAATATTTTTTCAGGACTTTCAATTAGTTGGGGCTTTACCAGTATTCCACCCAAACTATCTCTACCTAGTTCTTCATAGGATTTTTCTATAATTCTGGCAATTTCAGCTGGTTGGTATGCTATATCTGTCTCTTTTAACCTCTGGCGGATCGCCACATTCGCTGCTTCTCCTTTTATGTTGGCTAGTAATATTGCCGAGACCTGCTTGAAGTCTTTTAGTAATTTCATACCAAGAGTTAAAGCGGGTTCTGGACCGTATTCGTCTTGAATTTGTTTTAGCACATCTGGTATTACTGACATGGATGGAACTCCATGTGTTTTTGTGTAAATGGAAGCAAAGACTGTACCCCAAGTGTCACAGTCCTCCATGTGTGGTGCGATTCCCATTGGAAGACAGATAGTCAGAATCCTGTGTTTATCCACAGGGGTGGTGTCTGGAAACACCGCCTCTATTTGGGTGATTTTTTGTGCTAACCAGAATGGTATTTGTTCCCGTTTAGCTGGTACTTTACCTAGGCAGGACTGTATGTTCTGTGGTGTAATTTTATTTGTGTTCCCCTGATGAGGGGTCAGCTGTGGGATTTTAACTACAGGTTGGATGGTTGAAGTCCGCATTACATATTGGACTAGTTGTCTATATATTTTAATTAATTGTTTTAGTTGTACTAAAACATCTGCTGCAGACATTCTTTCGATGTCTGGATGTGGTGTGTATCCGGCTAGGACCGGCCACGTTGCTCCTGGTCTACCTAGTGGACCGAGCCTGGTGATGTGATTATTATGTTTTAGGGCGCCATTAAACAAGAGCAGATGCTCTTGGAATTTGAGTGGTACTTCCACTTCCTCGAAAGGAGTGTAGGTATCCGGAGGTTCCTCTGTTTTATAACAGTGGAAATCCTTTGTTACAGCATTTGCTGCTGGAAAGTTTATCCATGAATAGAATACCTCTGTCTGCCGATATTCGTGTGCCTCAATTACGAATATGACTGTACCACCTCTTGGTGTCAGTCCATTTTCTATAAGTTTTAACGTTATAGATCTTCTTATGTTGACCGGGATGAGTATTATATCCGGGTCTGCTTCTTGCATAGTATTATCAGCTGCTATTACTTCAGCTGCTACTCTAGCTCTCTCTCTTTCATCATCACTGTCTGGCATTTTACTGTCAGGATGGTTATTCTGTTTGTTTGCAGATCAGGTTTCTTATGGAAACAAAGATGAGATGCACAATATTTTGGAACAGTGTATCCTTCAACGTTGATTGAACCAAGAACCATACATAGGAGTTCCCTCCTGCGAGGTTTGGCGGATTTTACCTCTCACCCACTCCAGACGTCTTTGGAGTATTATGGGAAAAAGGGGTCTGAGTGAAAAAGCACGACTGAGTTACTCTAAAGTCTTGCGTTAGTTTTATCGCCTATCCAAACACGTTGGGCGCCATGTAGTGTAGTTCCTATTATCCCAATAGGCTCTGCGCATTGGAATAATACCTCCAATAGTATAGACCTAGACCAGACGTTAACTAGGTCTTCTACTGTCGATATTAGACTTAAAGTTTTGGGTTTGCCAGCTAGCTCAGAGTTCACTAGAAACTTTCTCGAATAGACAAGGAGGAGTTGAACCTCCCTGGATAGACAAGAAGGGATTTAGTTTCTGACAACCATAGAACATGACAACTTTGCTCTCCCCTAATCAAGAGTGTATCTCTAGAGTCGTGTGAAAACAAAAGACAATTTATTTTACTCAGTCAGTACGTGCATTCTTAGTTTCACCAGATTGTAGAGAAAAAGAAGAGACGGGCGTGTTCAATAAAAGATGTTATTTATTGATCAGTCTCTTTTCTCGTACAAGAGAAATGAATCGATATTATTGCAATACGTATGGTTAAGTAAAGTGCATACAATAAAAGCAGAAGTATAAAATAATACTGTAAAAACATTTATATGGTTTCTAAGCCATATGGTGGTTTAAAATGGATAAAATAGATACATACATATAAACATTTGACTAATCGTACTCAACTGGTGCTTCTAACCACGTCTACCCCAGTGTACCTGACCTAAGCCTAATACGTGGGCGGGGATAGAAAGTAGCAGTCTAAGTTAAGTTTGTTTTGCCAAGTGACTGATTCAAGAATTCTCTGCAAGGGGTTATTCAGTTCCGTACCTTGAATCTAGGATGATTGAGGGATGGTATCTCTCATCTTTGGTCTCGATATTCCAGGCTGCCTGCAAGGGCTGCTCGGAAGCGCCGGAGCTGGATTTCTCGGCAGGAGAAAGGCAGCGTCTCGTTCTCAGCGCGTCAGGAATGCGGGGCAGCTAGTGGGCTTCGCTCTCTGCTGGGCTTCGGGAAGTCTCGCTGCTCCGATCTCTTCACCACCGCGTGTGTTTGCTTAAGGCAATATCGGTAATATTTATACCTGTAAGGTGCCGAGATTGACGTAAGGATGGACATAGATACGTCAATAAGGATGTCATGCGAGCTGGTCGTTAGCGCATTCTTTTACTGAAGTTCTCGGTGAAATCAAAACAATGGCCGCAGGGTTTTTCCCAGGTTGTCATAGGTTTGATTTGTTTTGAGAACTCCGTATGCCTTATCAGGGGCTGGAGGAATATTGCTTGCCTAATTAGATGGCAAGCGTTATGACCTAATCAGATAACGCGCTCCTGTGCCGTGGTCTGGCGTAATCAGATAACGGTTTCTGCATCATGGGATGGCTGCTAGTTAACTCGTTAACCAGAATAGGGTCAGGAATAGGGGGATCGATACAGAACCTATAGGAATACATAACAAACTCATTCATTCATTCATTCATTCAAATAACTTTATTTCGGTTCCACAAAGGAATCATAAAAGTATACAACAAAAAATAAAAAAACACAATACATTTTACATACTTCTGGTTTTCAATACATTAGAATCTTGGCATAAGAAACTGAATCAAATTTGTCATCAAACCAACATAAATACATTTTATGGGGTTTTCAACCCACAACATATTTCAGTATCGATTTCTAATAACAAAAGCTGATCTAATGAAATTAAGTACGGCATTACAGATGTTAGGGTTTGACAAAGATAGTAAATATTCATAACTCTCTTTATAATAACGTGATCCGAAGGATAATAGTAATGGTCTAATAAAAATGTTTCTTGGGACCTTATATAGAGCACAAAAAAGAATAAGGTGCAGGGTATTTTGAGAAACTTTATCATTACAGGGGCAAAATGGTAGTTTCTCGCACCACCCCCCTTGCTTTGGAAATGCAAAAAGGAAGTGTAGAGTGCTAATGCGAAACCTTGTCAAATAAAAACGCCATTGCGTATTGGTGATATATGAAAGATAAAAAGGTCGCAACAATTTGCCCCTGACACTCAATGTATGTTTACTGTTCCTTAAGGTACCCAAATTAGAACCATAAGCACTTTTAATGATTAACTTTGCATCCTTACTAATCATGTCAGGGTTTTCAAACATATTACCTAACCCAATCTTATAAAGGGTATCCCTAACATATCGAAGCCATGGAATCTCTTTATAATGGTCAAGTTTCAGGCAGTCTTTTAAAATATTTTTTGCTAATTTCAATTCCTCAGATTGCCAAACTTTAGACCAAAGTAGTAATGGGGCTGCATGTATGATATCACTCCCAAACTCCATACCAACCTCCCCATGGCAAAAACTGTTCGACGTACCCAATGGAACAGATAGGAGACGTTTTATAAATTTGTTCTCCATAATCTGCAACTTTTCACAATTTTGCGACCCCCAAACTCCAGCACCAAAAGTAATAACAGAAACACATTTAGCTTTATACAAGGATATTATTTCTGCTATTCGCTGTTGTCCTAATTTACTAGCAAAACGAAAAAGAGCTTCAATTGATTGAGTAACCTTTTGGGTCCGAGCTAATATCAAAGGTTCCCAGTTCAATTTTTTATTAAAAAGGTTACCCAAATAATTAAAGTTATCAACCTTTACTATAATTGAATCCTTCACCATATACCTGCGGCTTTTTACGCTTTTCGAACCGCAGGTCATGGCAAATGATTTAGTAAAATTGACCCTAAGATCTAAATTTCCCATAAATAAATCGAAAGCATTCAAGCAAATCTGCATGCTATTAGATGTAAGGGTCATAAGAACAGTATCGTCTGCATATGACAACATTGGAATTCTTTTACCATTGATCAGTGGAAAGTCAGCACCAGATTGTAACAAAAACATTTCTAAACCATTAGTGTAAACCAGAAATAAGAAAGGAGCTAAAATACATCCTTGACAGACACCTTCGGTAGATAATATGGGTCTAGTCTTCTCCCCACCCGGGCCATATCTAACTCTCACTACTGTGGCGGCATGGAGCCTTCGGAGTAAGGTAACCAAAGGCTCCTCAAACCCCATAGACTCCATCATCTGCCACAGCTTACCCCTGCATACAGTGTCAAATGCACTGGACAAGTCCATGAATGCCAGGTAAATAGAACTATTCCTGGCACCCATGTACTTGCCCATAATTAGTGCTAAATTTAGGCACTGCTCGGTGGTTCCTTTCCCTCTTCTAAATCCATATTGAGAATCCACAATAACCCCTACTGACTCCGCCCATGTTTCCAAGCGAGCCAATATCACCCTGCCCATTAATTTACAAGACGCATCTATTAGTGATATTGGCCTGTAACAGCATGGATCAGACTTATCACCCTTCTTAAAAATAGGTACCACCACTGCCTCTTTCCATGAAATCGGAATGGGCCCCAAGGTTATTGCCTTGAAGGTGTTCAAGAGTAGAGGGGACCAAACCTCCAAGTTATGTTTAAATAGGTCCAAGGCTACTGCATCAGGACCAGGGGCCTTTAAAGCAGCCCCCTTAGTCAGGGCTGACTTTACCTCTGAGAGTGTAAATGAGTCACTTAGTATTTGCGCTGACACCATATTGAAATTACCTTCTCCCATGGTGGCAGTCAGGAGTACCTCATTTGGATTAAAAATTTTACTATAATGGGCTACCCAAGAATCTTCAGGTATGTGTACTCGAATAGTGTTCTCCTCTCCTGTTTTTAAAAAAGGCCGGTTTATAACCTCCCAAAAAAACCTATTATCTCTTAATTCAGCCGCTTTTTCCAAATCTTCCCATGCCTTAGTCCGTAAATCATTTTTTCTCTTGCTAACTGCATCACCATGCATTTTCCTGGCTGATCTAACCAATTCCCTGTCACGTGGAACTTGGCGTAGAGCCTTCGATAGACGTGTTTGGGCAGAAGAGCATTCATCATCAAACCATTTGGGCCCCCTATCTGATTTCCTCCCCCCTGATTTAACAAGGTGTAAAGCAATGTTTCCCATTAATAATGGGTAGCAAACTCAGTTTTTAATATTTTTGGAGACTGAGTGGGTTGTTGCTCCTTCCCTTGCATTTGCGTTTTGACCCTCCCCTCCTTGTTTTCTTATACTTTGTTGGCCAAAATTTGTTCGATTGCCTTTGCGGTAGCATTCCATTTCCTCTAAAAAAAGAGGAGAAATTTGCTTTAGTAGATGGTCCTGCTGTTATCAGTTCGGAACACTCTTCATTATTACTCTCACTATATATGCTGGACACATCTGACTCACTTGATGATGGAATTAGAGTCGCAGCTTGTGTGTTTTTCTTAGGTGGTACCGTTTTAGACTGTAAGTTATCAAATTTCATCGCAAAGGTAAAAACTCTACCATTCTTATAATCTTTCTCGTCGCTTTTTAGTTTTCGCATTTTTTTCTCTTTAATGTAGAGTTGGTGGGCACTATAAATATGCTTTAGGATTTTGTAGTTCTTAACAGTTACATCCTCTAGATTCAATGCCTTAATTTCAGACTCTAGTTTTTCTATTTCCAATCGTAGGGTCTCTGTTTTTCTATCGGCGTGTCTTATCAAAATATCTATCATTCTATATGAGGATGAGAGATTTAGGTCTTCCCATTCCTTAAGTAAATCTCCATCCAAATCCTCGAACGTGGCGAATATGATAATTCGTAGTCCATGTGGGACCTGTTTTATAGCCAAGTAACGTTTCAAAATTAAAGAATCCCACCACCGGGACACTTCCTGTTTGCGTGCTCGTTCTAGCTTTATGAACTTTTGTTTCAAACCTTCCTGTTCCTTACCTTTATTGGCTTTGGGAACCTTGTTTGTAGAGCCAGTGAAAAGTTCCTGAATCATAGCATTTCTTTCCTCCTTAAAATTTTCCATTTTAATCCTTAAGAGACTAGTATCAAGCATGAAAGTCGTTATCTTCCCCCTTATATCTACCCTAATCTGACAAAAAGAGTGCCGCTCTACACATGAAACCTTTTTGAGATAAGACTAAATGATGGTAATGTTAAGGAGTCGCACCTCTAGCACATGTGAAGTCAGATTGGGTCACAGAGTGATATATTTCGCAGTCACTAGATTTCGAAAATACCCATTCGAGTTTGGTGCCACTCGGGATAGAAGAGCACCCACCTACCTAGATGCTTAATTTCACAGTTCCTGCCAATGCATTAACTGTCAAACACAACGTTTCTATATGTATATCGCGGCACTCAAGAGTCACTTATCTAGTTCTATATTTGAATAGAGCAGAAAATGTATTTCCCTTGGTGACACAAATACCACTGGCAACAGACAAGTTTGCGTTCTCTGAATCAAAATTAATTTTAATACAAAGATTTTGTTTGGAACATCATCAAAATTTCATGAGACACTTATTTAGAAAACAAATGGAACAATTTCAGTAACATATCTTAAAACATGGGCCAGTAAAGGACATGTATTCCCTAATGTTAGATCACAATCAAAAAGCAACTAAGAACAATGGTTGTGTCCTCTTCGTCCTGGTCCACAGTAAACAACAGCCAACACGTGTTTCGTCACGTTCAGTGACTTTCTCAAGGCTGCAAAGATAATCATTTATTTTCATTCAATTTGTGCACATATTCACAGGTTTTCGCAAGTATTACAAATCCATTTTAGCAACTCATTGCGGTGAAAAGAAGAGATGTTCCTATAAGAAATGTGCCACAAAGAAAATAACTAAAGAAGCCAGAAAAGGAAGGTGAGTTAAATAGTGAAAACATAGAGAAAAAATATGGGAAGAGAAACCCAAAGAAAGTTCCTAATGTTAAGGGTTTTTAGGAATTGCTATTCAGGAATAGGATAGGCCGACTATTACACCCTGCCCAAATAGCAAGTGTCCTCAACACTCGTTTAGGTAAAATGTCCTTATGTTTTATAAAGACACTGACCTTCACCCCTAGTTCCAGAAGATATCAAGAACTTGACATAATTGTTGAAATTCATAAAAACAAGCGGCATCAAAGGCAGTAACCCAAGGATCTGTAATAAAGAATATAAAATAACGAAGGCGTGTTCCGTCTTACTATGCAATATATTGTATTTGGGAGTTGTAGCCAAATAGACAACTAACTTGTCAAAATGAATCAAGAATCTCCCAAATATAGTTGGAAAGACGCCTGCGCAAATAGTCCAGTCTGCCTCCTAACAGAGAGTTATAATGAGAATATATAAAAAACAAAAAGGCAAGGGTATGAGTAAATATGAAGTTAATTAAAGCATCTAGTGTAACCAAAGCAGTAAATGTATGTGGGTCATACCTATGCAATCAATAAGTATCACCTAAGTCGTTGCGTGATACATTGGCAGACCCATATAGCTCAAGGTCCAGTTCTGAATGTTATCATATCTAGTAAGTATTGGAGAGTATTTCCTATATATCGAAAAATAGCTACAACATATAAAATCAAAATCGAGAGAAAAGGAGAAAATGTTTTGGGTGGTCTTTATGATTCAAGAAGAAAATTAGCATATGTATTGTCTAATTTATTCCAGTAGTACTTACATCTGATGTGGTCTATACCAGGTGTAGGAGCCAAGCTTGCTTTGATAGGCCTCTAAAGAAAGACGGAACATAAATTACCCATTGTTTAATGGTCAACTGCATAAAATAGAATGGTGTGCAATGTAATGCAGAATGCTCAGTATTGTTATAAACAAACTCAGCTACAGGGAGAGCTTCCAACCATTCACTAGTATAGTCTGCCAACAAACAGTGTAGTGTTTGGAGCAAGGTCTGATTCAGTCGTTCAGTCTGTCCGTCTGTTTCTGGATGGAAAGCAGTTGACATTGCCACATCAACTTTCAGTTTCTTACATAATTTTTCCCAAATTTAGAGTTGAAATGACTACCTCGGTCAGACACCACTTTACTTGGCAAGCCATGCAGACAAAATATTTCTTTAAGAAAAATATCAGCAAATTCTGCTGCAGTTGGTAATTTTTCAATGGTACAAAATGTGCCATTTTAGATAAAAAATCAACTATTACTAATACGGTAGTGCAATTTTTTACTGATGGTAAACCTACAATAAAATCTACACTTATAGTATGCCAAGGTTGTGTGGGTGATGGCATTGGTATCAACAACCCAGCAGGGGCCTTGTAAGATGATTTATGTCTTGCGCAAATAGGACAGGTAGTGACAAATTGTTTAATATCCCTACTCATATTTTCCCACCAAAAGTGTTTACGCACATTTTCCAGAGTTTTTACCCAACCAGGATGACCTGCCAAGAGTGAAGCATGATGCCATGTTATCACCTGTGTTTGTAACTCTGTGGTGGGTACATACAGCATGTTGTCGTAATACAATAAACCTTTTTGTATAGAGTTATGGGAATCCTTCAACCATTCTTGAGGTGCTTTTTGCTTATGCGCAGTATACAGATCTGTCATGAAATCCTGCTGTTGAACTGGTGCCAGAAGTTTTTGGGAAGCAATAATGGGTTTTCCTATCTTATCTTGTTTAGTTTCTGAGGTATGTCCGTATCTAGATAATACATCAGATTGAATTTGTTGCACACCTGGTCTATAAATGATGACAAAATCAAAGGTACTGAAAAAATTCAACCATCGCAATTGACGTGGTGTCAAAGCCTTTAGTGATCCAAAAAATTGTAAGTTCTTATGATCTGAAAAGATAGTAACAGGGAACTTAGCTCCCATCAAATGGTGTCTCCATTCAGAAAAGGCTACCTTGATAGCTAACATTTCTCTTTCCGCCACTGTGTAATTCTGTTCAGCTGATAGGAATTTTTTGGAATAGAAAGCTATTGGGTGCAATTGTCCATCTACAGCATCACTTTGGGAGAGAACTCCCCCTAATGCTACATGTGAAGCATCTGCTTCTACAAAATATGGTAAGTCTGGATCAGGGTGTTTCAGAACTGGTGCTGAAGTGAATTTCTGCTTTAACAGCCGAAAGGTGTGAGCTGCCTCACCAGACCAAAAGAATCTTTGTCCTTTCCGCAACAAAGTGGTTATTGGTTATTGGAGCTACGATGTCAGAAAAATGAGAAATAAATCTCCTATAAAAATTAGCAAAATCCAAAAACATTGGCTCAGGCCAGTCAGTAATGGCGCTGATTTTCTTTACATCCATGTTGATCCCTTGAGATGACAAGTAGTACCCTAAAAAATCTACATTGCTTGCATTAAATGCACACTTTTCTAATTTTGCAAAGAGATGATTTTCTTTTAGTTTAGATAACACTGCATGAACATGTCTGGTATGTTCTTCTGAATTCTTTGAATAAATGAGGATGTCGTCAATGTATACTATGAAGCACATGTCCAAGAATTCGTGTAGGATCTCATTTATGAAGAACTGGAATGCCGCAGAGGCATTACATAGCCCAAAAGGCATTACAGTGTATTCGAATAGTCCAAACTTTGTTTTAAACGCAGTCTTCCACTCATCCCCCTCTTTTATTCTGACTAGGTGGTATGCCCCCCGCAAATCTAGTTTAGTGTACACTGTAGAATGTCTTAATTGATCTAAGAGAACAGGTATCAGAGGAAGGGGGTATTTATTTTTTATTGTAGCCTTATTTAATCCTCTGTAGTCTATGCACGCGCGCAGAGACTTATCCGGTTTTGGGATAAAAAAAGTGGAGATGACACCGGAGATGTGGAATGACAGATGAACCCAGATTGAAGTAGGAAGTCTAAGTAGGTTCTTAAACATTTGGTTTCTTCGTCTGTCAAAGCATATACTCTGTTATTTGGCAAAGGAGCCCCTGGGATAAGGTCTATACGACAGTCAAAAGACCGATGAGGGGGCAAAACACCAGCTTTCACTGAATCAAAAACATCTTGAAAATCAGAATATTCAGAAGGGAGACTCATTTGTTCTTGTGTCATAACAGCACAATGTAATACAGTGCTCTGTTCAGTTCCATCTTCCTGATAACAATTGGTTCTACAAAAAGAAGAGTCCAAAGTAACCGTTCTATTCGCCCAATCAATTTTTGGGTTATGAGCCGTTAACCAAGGCACCCCAAGAATCAAACCAAAATTAGGGGTATCTATCAAATCGAAACTAATCAATTCTGTGTGTCCGTTTTGACAAACCATTATGAGAGGCCTTGTTTGTTTTGTGATTAAACTAGACGTTAGCTCTGATCCATCCACAGCACACACTGCTTCAGGACAAGGTTTTAAACAAACTGGGAGTCCTAAAGCTTCAGCCAACTTATTGTCCACAACATTTCCTGTTGCTCCAGAGTCCAGTAGAACAGGGAGATAATGCCTAACCTGGGTAGTTACTATTAGAAAGATCTGAATTAAGAAATGTCTAGGTATATGAGGTACCATGAAAGCTGCTGAATTAGAGGTTTGGCAAAGACGTTTCCTCAAACAAGTAACCTCCCCCCTTGTCGAGCTTATATGTTTCCCCACTCAGCAGAAGAGACAGAGGAAACAGTAACCTTTCGTGGAATTTTAGGTTTGACTGGACATTCTCTAGCAAAGTGGCCTGCCTTGCCAAAATATAAACATAATTGAAGTTTCCTCCTTCTTTCTTTTTCCTCTGGTGAAAGTGGACCTCTAAGTGTCCCTATCTGCATAGGTTCAGGTTCAGGGAGTTTATTATCTGCCTCTTTCTTTTCGTGTCTGACAAAAGTTAACCGTGATTCTAGTTTAGATCTATCTCCTTTTCTTTCTCCAAGTCTATGTTCAAGTTTTACCACTAAATCCACGAAGTCAGAATAATCTTCTAGTAAGTCTACTATATGTGCCAGTGCATCCTTTAAATCGTCTCTTAAACCTTTATAAAAAGAATGAGACACGTTTTTCCTCTGGCCATTGTGTTTCCGTGAGTAAGCGATTAAAACAAGTGAGATAGGTCAATAAATCCTTATTGCCTTGCTTTAGATTTAAAAGTTCGTTATCACTTGCCTGCATGAATGTATGTTTTGCAAAAAGGCGAGTCATAGTACGTTTAAACTGATTCCAATTAAGAAGGACTGGATCATTCCTATCCACAAAGGGAATAGACCAATTAGCTGCCGTGCCACCCAAATAAGACAAAACAAATGCCACTTTCGTGGCATCAGTGGGAAATGTTGTGGTTTGCAAATGAAATGTAACTAACATTGGTCAATAAAAACATGGAATTTATTAGAATCCCCATAAAAACGCTCAGTCGCAGCTAAAGGCACTGCATTAGGAACATTTACTGTGACCTCTACTGGAGGAGAGAAAGTTGAATGTTTTGATGTTGCCCCTGTCCCTGAGGAGGTTTTAAACAAGGGAGTAAATTCTGTGTTCCAAGAGAATGCCTTCAGTTTATACCTACTTAAATCCTGTTTTAAATTGGCGTTTTCCAATTTTAAATTCTTTATTTCCACTTGCATGTGCTGCAAGATTCCAGACACGGACTCATTGTGAGTCAAATCCTCGTTTAAGGCTTGAGCCATATCCGTGGTGTCAATGCCCTCTGTTTCTTCCCTGAATTCATCGTCCAACAGAACTGTGAGTTTTAAGGCTTGTGCTTCTCTCAAAGCCCAGCTCACCTGAGTATCCCAACAGTTCAGTTGGAGTCTGAAGACAGTCCGATCCCACCCTGAAACTGCTTGCTCCAGCACACTACATATACACAATGCACAAAGAACGAGCAGCTCAAGGGAAGGGGGAAGTGGATAAAATAACAAAAGAAAGAGAGACAACACCGTTCTCGTGTTTACTTCTGTGGATAGTTGTAGCTCTATAAAGCTTTCTCGGGAAACTGGCGCCCAATGAAACATAAACAGAGAACAGGTAAGTACACCCTATCCCAAACAGTGTACCTGACTTTCCCTAGACTGATTTAAACTGTACTTTATTAAATACCTCTCTGGTCCTGGTCTCTGGCTTCCAGGCTGGGGTGGGGTAGTTGTCTGAAATGTGTCTTTACTAGTGTGAAGTTTTCTAAAACTAGAGAAAATACCACTGTTCAGTTTACAGGAATAAAGCATTTACCTTACTGAGTATAAATTCTAGTGTTCTTAATACCAAACTCACTTTTAAGACATAGAACAAGTACTGTGCTTTTACATCAAAATACAGTAGTTTACTGTATGCATTGCAGTTAATGGTTCCTATCGTTGATTCCCAAAGATTCATAAAGTACTGCTTGTAAAACAATGTTCAAATCACAAAGTTCCACAATATCCTTCTTGTAAACCAAAGTTCGCTTCACAGAGTTCAGGAAACAGTATCTGAAGTAAGTCTGTTTTTTTTATTCACAAAGTCTGCATTTAAATCCTGGAATCGTAGTCAGGAAAGTCTTTCAGGTAATGAAGGGTTTTTCACTTACTTGTTGCACGAAGGGAAATACTATTCTGTCTAACCTTGACCTTTTTCTCTTTTGCAGGAATTTCCAATTTGTCAGGAGAGGGACCGGAATTAGGAAGAGGCGAAAGCAGACAGTGGGAAGATTTCCAGCCGCATCACTTGAAGCTGAAGCAGGTCCAGAAGAGAGCGAGGATGTCAAGGAGGAGATGCGCCGATGCAAGAGATCCGTCCTCAGGTAAGCAGGAGAGAGACGAGCACAAGCACAGAATGAAACTTGAGGCAGCTACTTATAGACAGAACTGGGTGTGGTTCCCACGTGCTGCACGTTGTTCTTAGAAAGCTTGCAGTGCTTCGGTATTTATGTAAATGAAGAGAATCATGAGTGGGCATAGCACGTGGCAAAGGGAGGAGAGCCAAAGGGAGGGGTGTCTAAAGAAGCCTTGGTAAAAGCAAAATACAATCATACATAAAAAAATATCACCAATACCTAAATATGCTTTCCAGTTTAAGATTAGACATATAAAGCTTAGAGGTTTAACAAGTGTACCTGGAACTAAATATTATATGCCAATAAGATAGCAATCAGGGAGACCATTACTGAGTTGAGAGAGGACAGGCTCTTTGTTGTGCACAAACCCTAACATGATGTCATCAGTAATGTCATGAGTGATGTCACTGACCATGTCGTGAGTGATGTAAAACGTGACGTCATCAGCAGTGCATTGCGGGCACGCGAGTTATAGTTAGGTAAACTAACTATAATGGGGCAATTTCTATGGTTTTGCACGAGTGAAATGTCCAACTAACTATAACGCCCCTGAAACCTATGGTTTTTCAGGGAATTTCTAAGGTTTTTTAAATGTTAATTGTTAGCTATTACGTGCCTGTAACCTATGTTTTTTTCAGTGAATTTCTAAGGTTTTCTAATTGCTAATTTCTAACTATAATGTGCCTGAAACTTATTTTTTTTAAGTGAATATATATATTTATTATACTATGTATACATGTGAAAATGTCTCAGTCCGCCTGTTTGCCTTGGCTTGGTAGTTTTGTCTGCCCTGTTCCCATGATGCACTGGGCCAGGGACAGACTAATTTGCATATAGCCAGGTTCTGAGCTGGGATGGGGCAGTGAGATAAATAATGGTGATGGATCAAGCCCTGATCTTTGGACTGGGTAAGAGTGGTCTGCTTAATTCAGACACTCTGTTCATCACCACCCCCTTTTCTGTATTGTTTTTGGCCACTATAGGTGTGGCAGGGTATACTCAGACATGAGTCCCTTTCTCACTGCTCCATCAGGATTCAAGCAAGCCGGGCCGAAGAGGCTGAAATGCCAGAAACCGGTCCCCGGTAGCTTGTCTCCTTTCTGGTGAAGAATTGGCTTGGTAGTTTGGTCTGCCCTGTTCCCATGATGCACTGGGCCAGGGACAGACTAATTTGCATATAGCCAGGTTCTGAGCTGGGATGGGGCAGTGAGATAAATAATGGTGATGGATCAAGCCCTGATCTTTGGACTGGGTAAGAGTGGTCTGCTTAATTCAGACACTCTGTTCATCACCACCCCCTTTTCTGTATTGTTTTTGGCCACTATAGGTGTGGCAGGGTATACTCAGACATGAGTCCCTTTCTCACTGCTCCATCAGGATTCAAGCAAGCCGGGCCGAAGAGGCTGAAATGCCAGAAACCGGTCCCCGGTAGCTTGTCTCCTTTCTGGTGAAGAATTGGCTTGGTAGTTTGGTCTGCCCTGTTCCCATGATGCACTGGGCCAGGGACAGACTAATTTGCATATAGCCAGGTTCTGAGCTGGGATGGGGCAGTGAGATAAATAATGGTGATGGATCAAGCCCTGATCTTTGGACTGGGTAAGAGTGGTCTGCTTAATTCAGACACTCTGTTCATCACCACCCCCTTTTCTGTATTGTTTTTGGCCACTATAGGTGTGGCAGGGTATACTCAGACATGAGTCCCTTTCTCACTGCTCCATCAGGATTCAAGCAAGCCGGGCCGAAGAGGCTGAAATGCCAGAAACCGGTCCCCGGTAGCTTGTCTCCTTTCTGGTGAAGAATTGGCTTGGTAGTTTGGTCTGCCCTGTTCCCATGATGCACTGGGCCAGGGACAGACTAATTTGCATATAGCCAGGTTCTGAGCTGGGATGGGGCAGTGAGATAAATAATGGTGATGGATCAAGCCCTGATCTTTGGACTGGGTAAGAGTGGTCTGCTTAATTCAGACACTCTGTTCATCACCACCCCCTTTTCTGTATTGTTTGCCTCGGTGGCACAGAAAAAATGGGTGGAACTGACGTCAGCATGCCGCCAAGGTCCTCTTATGACTCCGATGACATCATACTGTGTCACGAGTGGAGCCGTGCTATTATGACGTCCTCGTCGACGTGGGAGAGCTAGGAAAGAATTTTCATGGAATACTGGTG
This sequence comes from Lissotriton helveticus, assembly GCF_964261635.1. Taxonomy (NCBI): domain Eukaryota; kingdom Metazoa; phylum Chordata; class Amphibia; order Caudata; family Salamandridae; genus Lissotriton; species Lissotriton helveticus. The sequence continues at coordinate 884,238,017 of NC_136072.1, read as the reverse complement.
CAGGAGATATTCACCTAAGTGTTCAGGCTAGTCCTTCGGGAGGAACTGTTTATGTTGCCACTCCAGAAACCAAAACCTGTGACCAGTGACCTGAGGGCAGCGGCCCTGCAGATTGCACACAAGGTGGGGTGCCCAATCGTGTGCACCGGCGGGGCAGCGAAGTGACAAGCACCGCAACCCACGAAAAAGGTAACAAGGGCACTGAATAACACAGGATCTTCTCTTTGTATCTGGCAGGAACAACAAAATTAAAATGCCCTAGTACTAAAATGTAGAATTAGTGCTACAACGGTCTTCAAGAGGACCTGAGATGCCACTTCTGTCTCCTGTACCCTGGAGGCGGCACATAGGTCACGTGGTACGATCATACTGTGATGGGACGCACACTTGTTGACCTCTCATGGCACTGCTCCACACTTCAGGGAGGACACTTCCATTAGCTATGTTTTCTGATGACGTGTCGTGCCTGCCCCATCCAACAACAGAACTCCTTTAGATCCAAAGATACTCTTCCACTCTTTCACCGTAAGTGAAACCGGGCGACGCGGACACTTTCAGAATACAACGCCGGGAATGCACTTTTCGGTAAAAAAACACATTCCTTCCTCCTAATTAATCAAATAAAAGTCTCACTGAAGAACAGGGGCCAGCTTTAATCGGTAAACAGCCGTTACAATGACTTTTTTACTTCGCGATACCATTACAATGCATGCATTACCACACATGCGTTGTACACCGTGAAGTCATTACTACGCATATTTTTAGAACGCATGGTCATTTACCACCATGCCTGTACAACGAATTTTGTTGTAAAGGTACGTATGGTAAAGGACCATGCGTTCTAAAAAAACATGTAGACGACCCACGTCGTTGTAAGGAAACGGAGGCTGTTTCGTTTCCTCACAATGACATGCACTGCCCCTCAGAGATGACGTGAAGCAGGAACCATGAGGAGAGAGGAACCACGAGGAGTGAGAGGTAAGGGGGATTGGACATGGGGTGGGGGTTTCTTTTCTAGGGTTTAGGGTAGTGCAGTGGTGTTTGGGTAGTGTAGGGGGTCGTGCTGGGGTAGTGTTTTAGGGTTTAGGGTAGTGCAGTGGTGTTTGTGTAGTGTAGGGGGTCGTGCTGGGGTAGTGTTTTAGAGTTAAGGATAGTGCAGTGGTGTTTGTGTAGTCTAGGGGGTCATATTTTAGGGTTTAGAGTAGTGCAGTGGTGTTTGTGTAGTGTAGGGGGTTGTGTTGTAGCATATAGGGTAGTGCAGTGGTGTTTGGGTACTATAGGGGGTCATGCTGGGGTTAGTGGTTTAGGGTTTAGGGTAGTGCTGTGGTGTTTGGGTAGTGTAGGGGTTCATGCTGGGAGTAGTGTTTTAGGGTTTAGAGTAGTGAAGTGGTTGTGTAGTGTGGGAGGCCATGCTGGGGGTAGATTTAGGGTTTAGTGTAGTGCAGTTGTGTTTGTGTAGTGTAAGGAGTCGTATTGGGGGTAGTGTTTTAGGGTTTAGGTTAGTGCAGTGGTGTTGGGTAGTGTAGTGGGTAGTTCTGGGGTAGTGTTTTGGGTTTACGGTAGTGCAGTGGTGTTTGTGTAGTGTAGGGGGTCATGCTGGGGGTAGTGCTTTAGAGTTTAGGGTAGTGCAGTGGTGTTTGGGTAGTGTAGGGGATAGTGCTGGGGTACTGTTTTGGGTTTACGGTAGCGCAGTGGTGTTTGTCTAGTGTAGGGGGTCGTGCTGGGGGTAGTGTTTTAGGGTTTACGGTAGTGCAGTGGTGTTTGTGTAGTATAGGGGTAGTGTTTTAGAGTTAAGGGTAGTGCAATGGTGTTTGTGTAGTCTAGGGGGTCGTATTTTATGGTTTAGTGTTGTGCAGTGGTGTTTGGATAGTGTAGGGGGTCGTGCTCGGGGTAGTGTTTTTGTGTTTAGGGTAATGCAGTTGTGTTTGGGTAGTGAAGGGGGTGATGCGGGGGTAGTGCTTTAGGGTTTAGGGTAGGGCTGTTGTGTTTGTGTAGTGTAGGGGGTCATGCTGGGGATAGATTTAGGGTAGTGCAGTGGTGTTTGTGTAGTGTAGGGGTTGTGCTGGGGGTAGTGTTTTAGGGTTTAAGGCAGTGCAGTGGTGTTTGTGTAGTGAAGGGGTTGTGCTGGGGGTAGTGTTTTAGGGTTTGCGGTTGTGCAGTGGTGTTTGTGTAGTGTAGGAGATGGTTCAGGGGTAGATTTAGGGTTTAGAGTAGTGCAGTGGTGTTTGGGTAGTGTAGAGAGTCATGCTGGTGGTAGTGTTTTAGTGTTTAGGGTAGTGCAGTTATGTTTGGGTAGTGTAGGGTGTCGTGCTGGGGGGTAGTGTTTTAGGGTTTAGGGTAGTGCAGTGGTTTTTGGGTAGTGGAAGTCATAGTGTTTTAGGGTAGTGCGCCCAACCAGACACAATATCAGTGGACAAAGGGGATCCTGACTCTTTTGAACGCTCCGCCAATTAAATAATTTAGGTCAAGGGCCCTACCATGTCCAAGACCTATCAATTCCTTTCTTGGGATCCTTCATATACTCGGAGAAAAAGGTACATAGTTTCTCATCAATTTCAGGCATGTGTGCCACCTTCCCCTTCAGTGAGGGCCTGGGGCATTCTCCCCTCCTGACCCCCCTTTCAAGGGGTTGATGGATTTTCCCCACCACATACTCTGCCACTTTGGTGTCAGGGGTCCACTCCGCCGAATTAGGATGGTAAATTTGGGTAGGCTCGAACATGTCCGAGTGGACCCCATCCCCAACCGGGAACTGAGAAGAGTGGGACTCTGGACGTCAGTGATGCCTGAGTCCTTATCCTCATTGGAGGAGAAATCGTCCTCCGATACACACTCTCCCTCTAAAGGAAACCCGCTGTCGGGGTCGACAATAGTGGTAACATCGTCACACTTTTCTCCGGGCTCCTCCTCCTCCTGGCAGGGTGCATGTTTTAGCGTTTGCGCACTCTTGCGGAAGGTCTCGATAAATTTATCAAATCCTTCCAAGTTATGCTTAAAGGCCCTTTTATTCCCCATCTGGGTGCTACTGGGACCCGCCACCACCAGATCTGGGTCATTGAACACCCCAGGGACACTTTTCGCCAGCTTATCAACCTGATCCCTAAGAGGAGCCAGCGCCCTAGAAATAGCCAGAGAGAGGGCTTGGTTCACTGCTGTAGGGAAAACTTGGGGGGCCATTCCTCCTCCACTTCCTGGTAGGAGGAGTAAAAATGGTCTTCTGGAGAAGACATGATAGCAGAAGGTGTGAGCACAGAACAAATGTCCTTAAAATTCTTAAGGCAGCCCCCTCGCCAGTGCTCCAACAGCTTGGCTTTCCCCGAAACTGTTATAAGAATAGAATGATGCGCAATACCAATTACCACCACCAGGCGGCACCTGGTCACTAACATGGTCATGTGGGGAAATTACCACATAGCGGTGTCAAAATGAGGCGAGGGTTGGACAGGATTCAAGCGGACACTAAAGGAGTGACCGGATTTCCAAACATGCGTAAAGACCAGTGGGAGCACTCGACGGAGCTGCCTCGCTCGGACCAGACGCGCCTGACAGGATCTCACCGCGCGCAGAGCGTATAGCGGGAGAAACTGCGAGGGGGAGAATACGCTTGGGCAAGAGGGAATAAGAAACAATACCAAGTCAATAATGCTAATAACGTGCACAAGAAACCGCTATACAAACAGCAACAACGTCAGATTAAGCCAAGAATGTAAGGAATGCACTTAACTGACGAGCAGTGAAGAAAGAGGAAGCGGAAGGGACGTCACGATATTATATACAATGGACTGTGATATGATTGGACTGCAGTTGCCTTGGAGACTACCCCCCTATTGGTTCATGGGTTGTGTAGCCTTTTGTTTAATGATTATTGTGTTACATTTTCTTTAGGAAACAAATTCTGACATGCAGACTGAAACATGCACTTTCAATACGAGCAGCTTTACTACAGTGTTCTAATAAGCAACTAGTGTGCTAACATTCTGAATTGATGGCAAATGTGTGACACATCTGAATGCCTTCTTGATGGAATCAAAGTAATGAGGAAATTAGGAAACTTCATAACAAAATAAGTCTCCCATGATGGCCACCAGAGACAAAAGAGCCCAAATGTAGTACAAATATCTCCCAGATGTAGCCCAAGTATAGCCCAAAGACAGAATGCCCCAGAGTGTTCTAAAAAACAATTAGAGCGCTAACATTCTTACTTATGACAAAAGTATGGCATACCTGAAGCCATCTTGATTGGAATAAACTGGTAACACTTAAAACATTTAATTTAAAAAGGAACACAATGAGGGAGTTCATTTTGCCATAGAAAATATAATTAGTCCTGAAGAAAGAAAAATTAGGGCACATTTTGAGTGACTTCTCAAATCCTCTGCTTTTTCATTAAAGAATTCTGACATGCAGACTGAAACATGCACTTTTAATGCCAGCAGCAGACTTCTGGGGTGAGCAGTAGCTTTACTACAGTGATCTAATGAGCAACTAGAGTGTTAACATTCAGAATTTAGGGCAAATGTGTGACAAATCTGAATACCTTCTTGATGGAATCAAAGTAAAAAACTGACAGCATTTCCTACTGAGGAGACTGCAGTAAATGAGGAAATTAGGAAACTTCATAACAAATAAATCTCCCAATTTGGCCACCAGAGACAAAAGAGCCCAAATGTAGCACAAGTATCACCAAGATATAGCCCTCATGTAGCCCAATGACAGAAGTGTGCAAAACACATTTTCTATTTTTTGTGTTTTTGCAGTTTTATAAAGTGCAGACTTGTCAGGTATTGAAGTGCTTTACATGAGCATTGGTTACATCACACAAGAACACATTAATTCTGGTTTTAGACATGGGGAGATTAAGTGATTTGACCAGAATCACAGAATGTCGAGCTGAAGCAGAAACTCTAACAATGTTCCCCAGTTGCAAAGTCTGCAGCTATGGAAGTAACACCACATCCTCTCCCCGAAGTGCAACGTTTAATTGAGGGGTCAACTGGATAAAAAAACATAAAGATAACAAATAATTTAAAAGTGCTTTGTCACTATTTGAAAACTCAGAAAATATGTCCTCATTTTAGTTTTTTATAGCACTAACTATAATTTTGATGCAAATAAGACCCTCTCATATATGTATTTCTAAAGGAAATGCTCTAGGTATTACAGTTTTGATTACATCAAGATGACATCAGGCATTCCACAATTTTGTAATAAATATAGAATGTTAGCAATCTAGTTGTTCATTAGGATACTGTTGAGAGGCAGAGGCCAGGGGCACGGACTCTGAAAATTGAAGGCAGGTAGGAGGGTGCAGAGTCAACAATTTGACCACACTGGGCAGGCAGGAAGGGCAGTGGCAGCACAACAGACTATGAAGGGCAGTGGAAAGGTGGGCAGGGGCAACAAACCAACAATACAGGGCTGGCAAGAGAGGCTGGGGCAATATAACAGACCATTGTGGGCAGAAGGAACGGGCAGTGGTAGTACAACCATACATGCCACCAAACCCGATTCAGCCAAGAAACGTCCAATGTTTTTAAGCCCAAATGGGCTTTATTTTATCTGTCTTCTGTCTGCAATCTTCTCTTGTTCAATGTAAGTCAAAGGGGAAAATCACTACCCACTTTGTTTTTCTAAATCTCCCTCTTACCAACTTCAAAATGTTAGCAAGTATGGTACATTGGATCATGGAAGGCAGGAGGTATTGGGGTAGGGACATGGGCTCGGATAACAGAGGACAGAAGGGACATGTAGAGGTGCACCAAACTGACCCTACAGGGCAGGCATCAGGGTTTGCAGCAGCACAATACACCACACAGGGCATGCGGGATGCGAGTGCAGCACAACAATCCATAGAAAGCAATAGGGAGGGGACAGGACCATGCACATGGACAGCAGAGAAAAGAGGGGAAGAGACAATGGTAGATAATTGACTATAATGGACAGACAGGAGAGAAAGCTGCAGCATAACGGACCATAAAGGGCAGGAGGGACGGACCAGGGGTATTACAATGGAACAGACAAGGGGCCTGGGCAGGAGCACCAAGATGATCATGGAGGTCAGGTAGGATGGGCACTAGAAGCAAGACACACCATGGAGAGCAACAGTGAGACTATATTGGCATACACACAGGCCATAGAGGGAAGGTGGGAGGGGGTCAGGGGAAGCTAGCTGACCACACATGGAAGCTGGGAGGGGCCTTAGTAGCACCGAAGACCATGCATGGCAAGCGGGAGGGTTAGTGGCAGTACAATGGCTATGATGGGCGAGAAAGAGGGTGCAGGGGCATGCACAAAGGACTATGGAGGATAGAAGGGAGGGTCAGGACCTGGGCACAGACAAGAGAGTTCAGTGGAAAGGACTTCACAACAGACCACGCAGGGCAGACAGGAGGAGCAGACACAGTACAATAGACCAGGGAGGGCAGAAGGGTGTGGCAGTAAAATGGACCATGGAGGACAGGAGGAAGGGGATAGGGGCATGGAATGTGGACATGCATGGTAGAGGTGGCAGGGACAGGTTACAATCATCTGACAATGCTAAGCAGGTGGGAGGGGAGTGGCAGCTTAACAGAACACATTCAGAGTAGATAGGAGTGGCAGGTCCATGAAACATGGTGGGCGAAAAGGATGGAGAAGGGGCATGCACACAGACTTCAGAGGACAGGGGGGAGGAGAATAGAGGCAGCAAGGTAAGCACAGAGGCTAAGTAGGAGGTCAATGATGGGGCATTGATTTGGGCAATGGAGGGCAGGAGGAGTGGACTGGTACATCATGCTAAATGGAGGGCAGTGGCAGCACATCAGACCATGCATGGCAAGAGGGAGGAGGCTAGTCCATGGATTTAGATAACAGAGGAAAGGGAGGAGGTGAATGGGGCAGCAAGCTAACTGTTCAGAGAAGGCAGGAAGGCCAGTGTCAGAACAACGGGCTGTAATAAGGGAGCAGGAACATGGACTTGGACAATGGATGGCTAGGAGGAGGGAAGGCAGGAGCAGCAAGCTTGGGTGGGGGCAGCACAATGCCAGGCCCTGCTTCCAATCCCCCACCATCCATTGTGATATGCACCTTACTTGACGTAAAAAAAACTAGAAATTTGCTGAAAATAACAAAGATTACAGGGACGGTATAGTTAGACTCAGATTTCACTCATACACAACCAGTGAAATTCAGCAGTTATAGTTATGTGGGCTAACTATAACTTATGCCCCTGCAATGTACTGCTAATGACCTCAGACATTATATCATTCATGACATGGTCAGTTACATCACTCATGACATCTCAAGTTAGCTGTGAATCGAATGGAACTAGAATCGCTAGAACTTTATTTAGGGATAGTGTGTGTACATTAACACCCCTTTTTAGGTCTCGCCTGAGCCAGCCATGCACTGCTCTGGTGAGACATTTAGTGAGTGGGGTTTTCTTAGTGCTACCACACACTGGCCTCAAGCTTGCGTGCATGTGGGCCGGAACGCATGCACAGCTGCCATCAGCCGGTGATTGCGATGACTTTCACTTTCACACCCGTTCGGACGCATCACTTTCACAGGCACGCGCGCAAAGCCGCCATCAGCCCGCCATTGCGATGACTGACAATGCTTGATGTTTCAAATGGACAGAGCCTTCCCAGGCTCAGCACGACTCTTGTGAGGTCGAGTTAATCCAGACATGCACAGCACATTTTAGTGGCAACAGTGCTGTGCAACTAGGGCAACTGTTATCTTGTTTTTGGAATGCACTTTGACCACTGACATACACACACAAAAACACTTTTGTTAAGATTCTTGATCAGATGGCACTTCCTTGAGAGATCCTATGTCCGTTCTACAGCACTGAACCGCAGTGGCTTCTCTAGGGCAGTGCAGGAGCAGGAAGTCGCTACTCTTTTGGTACATCTGGTATGAGTCTCAAAATGAAATGCAGTCCCACGAGTTTCACTGCCAAGCAGCCCTTTAGACCTGCACTAAAAAAGGAAACAGTTAGTTTAATAGGAAGATGTAAGAGCATGTTCTCCTTTAGCTTGCCAAGGTAAACTTATGGATTGGTGTGAAGCACGCTGCTGCCTCTGACTCCCTTTGCCCTGCTGTGCAAGACCACTGCTGGCATTTGAGAGCATTTACTTTAGCGGAAGCATGTAGTTAGGGCGAGGGGCGGCATCCTAGTAAACTTTCTGCTGAGGTGTTGGAGAATCTTGAGCAGGGTCTTTTGTTTGCTGTGTCACCTTCAGAAACTCATCCATACACTCGGGCGGCAGTACGCACCAGGGGAACCCCTCGAGCTGCGCACATCATTCATGGATGCTCCTCTCTCTGGTCACTCCCTAGCTGCTGTGTGCATGAGTCCGTTGGCCACCCCTCAGCTACACTCATGTTTCATGGTTCCACCGGAGATCATTTGGGGACTAAGACTGCACTGTGCACCCCTCCAGTCGCACACAAAGTTTCACCGTAGCTCCTCCGTACTGTCTTGGGCTGCAGTGTGCACAGCTGCACTCACTGAAGCTCCTCTGACTCCTACCTGGGCTGCAGTGTGTACAGCCACATGTCATTTCTCTGCTGCACACATGGTCCCTCCGAAGTTTCTTTGGATACTCTGAGGCTGCAGTATCTCAGGACGCCAGAGGTAAGTCCAGCTTTGGGACAACGTTTGGTTGTTTTGAGAGGATTGTCGCCTTTGTGTGATCCACAAAGCAAGTAAATATTTTTTACTCTTTTGCACACTTAAGCCAATGGACTTACATGCACGTCCCTTTTTGCATGATCAACTCTGATGTTGCTGGTTATTAGTGCACTGAGACCGGCCAACCAAGCCTCATTGCCAGTGCGTGGACCCTTAAAAGGTTATATGTCCACTTAGTTCACCCAAAATTGTAAGTTCCCAATATATGGTACCAAGGATACCTAGGGCCTGTAGGTTAAGTGTCCCTTGTGGAGGGTTGGCTGGTTTGGTCCTAAGGAGAAGGAATACAGAAGTGACTGCATAATTGTTAACTTCAGAAGTCCGCTTGCAGAGTTTTTTATTACTCTGTACGCGCCTTGTAATACTAAAGTTGGCAAAACGGTCACCGTAGGCTTCTCTTTGAGCTGGTTTTAGTTATGACACTTCAAAATTAATACCTTGCATATATTCAGCAGTTTTCTCAGACAATAACATTTTCAAAATATCTCTGGTGATTATTCTTCCTGCTGGAATGAGCAGGAGTTTGGTCTAGTGGCAGTTTTGACTAATCTATGGTAGCGCAAAAGTATTCATATGACTGCTGCAAAGAATGTGTACCACGCAGATCACAGAAGTGTATTGTATGTGCATAGCTTTGTAGGTTACTGCTTTTGCCACAGAGATCCTTTTGTTACAGAGCAGGTCATAATTCACAATAGTAATCTAGCACAGTCCATTAAAGAGCTGTATGCAAACACACTTGTGTATGCAGTCATATATTCAAGCACTTAGTGCAAGATTACCATAGATGCAACTGGGTCATACTCTTATATTATTACTGACTTACTCCCGAATTTCAAGAGTAAGCCAGGACTTAGCGCAGTATGGCTAAACACTTATAAGGCCCCAATGGCGAGACCTACTGGCTGTGCCAATGCTTCATTTTCTTCTCATTCATGTAAGAACCATTCTAATACGCAACGTGCCCAGATTAATATGGCCGATAGCCTTTCACTTTAAAGTAATGTGTAGTCCATTGTTTATGTTGATGTTTGCAGCGCGCGGGAGAAGCCCGGGACAAGGGCGGGACCGTCTGTGGCCGTCAGGGGCCGTAGGAGGCCGGGCTGGGCCACCCCTCTTGGCCTTTGGACATTGACCTGGTGAACACTTATATTAGGTACAGAGGGCGGAGTTGTTTTGGTTTTTAGTTGCCCTTACAGTTATAGTTGTTGCTGGGTGTTTGCTGTGGTTATAACTTCTGTACTCTGGTTGTATACTCTGTTAATCCTTCAGTATGCCACTACGTTCGGGTAAAGACCGCTCTGTAGTTCTTCAGACTTCAAAGGGGGTGGTATCAGGCCCACTGGATGCTTTTATAATCAAAGCTACGGGCATTTTGGAAAAAGAAATAGCCTTTGCCGAGAAAAGGCTGTCAATAGATTTAATAAGTGGGAAACGTTCCTCCTTGGGGCATATTGCTTCAGCGACAAGCCCTTTACCCAGTTTACCACCTCCCCCTAATTTGGTTCTTGTACCAGTAGAGATACACAATGACACCGAAGGTTCCCCTCTACTGCAATGTAGTTCTGATACCAACATTAGTGATGCAGATTCATCTGTGAGTGGAGTAGAAGATAGCGTACTTTCTGCTACACCATCACTACTAGCCTCCTCCTTTGAAGAGGAGACTCTGGAGATGAATCGCCCTGGTAAGAGGAAACGTAACAAGGGCCGGCAGAAAGGTGCAGTTTCAAAGGCATTAAAAACCGTTAGCCCATCATTGCCTGTGCCCGATACTCACCTTTCAAGGGAGGACCCATTGCATACTATACTATCGGGTGGCTCTGTTACCTTCACTATTATTCCCACAGGGGTTCCCCATACTAGTATAGCAAATATGAATGGAAATAATGTCGACCTGCTGGCGCGAATGGAAATCTTATTTAAGACACTTTTGCTGCCGGTATTAGAGAGAACCAGACTTATGAACCTTAAAATCGACAGTCTAGAGACCCTTATTACAGCTAATTCCTTCCTACTTAAAAAACTGGTCAGTGACCAGGCTAAGCAGTTGGTTTCTTCGAGTAGTTCTGGTCATTCTAACTCTAAATTTCAAGGCAATACTTCTACAGCTACTAAGGTTATCCCACCTGGGGAATTGTCAAATGCTAGTAATACTAGACCGGTCCCTATGGCTAGGAATCCGAAGCCACCTAGGGCCCGATGTAGGTAATTCTTATTTACCACTTCTTAAATCCCGAATTTTACCGATTCGGTATTTAAGAAGTGGTAAATATGAAGGGGGGAGATGTAGGTATTTCAGAATCTGTAAATACCGAATCTTTAAGATTCGGTATTTACCGGTTCTGTAAATACCGAATCGGTATTGCCCATTGATTCCTATGGGCTTTGAAGCCCATAGGAATCAATGGGAAATACCGATTCTGTAATTACAGAATCGGTAAAATTACCGAATTTGCAAGGGTGACTGGGTGTCACTTTGACACCCTGTTGAACCCCTGTTCCTGGCTTGTGTGCCATGTGACACACAGACATGCCCTTAGGGCATGTCTGTGTGCCACATGGCACAGGTGTACATGCACAGATGTGTATGTACACTGGAATTCGTTATTTACCATGGAATAGTATTCCATGGTAAATAACGAATTCTAAAGGCCCTGTAGCACTGTTTAAAGTGCTACCTACATAAGAAAATACAGATTCGGTAATTTTACCGATCGGTAATTTTACCGAATCTGTAAAATTACCGATTCGGTAAAATTACCGAATCTGTATGTTTTTCACAGCCCTACATACCAATGTCCAAATACCGGTCGGAAACAGCCGAAAATCGGTATTTTCTGCCGTTTCCGACCGGTATTTAGACACCTACATCTGGCCCCTAGTGTCCACAATAAACCCCCTACCCCGGTTATCCAAACTGCTATACCCAAGAAGGCAAGTTTGAAATCTAATGGATTACCACTGGTAATTTTACCGAATCTGTAAAATTACCGATTCGGTAAAATTACCGAATCTGTATGTTTTTCACAGCCCTACATACCAATGTCCAAATACCGGTCGGAAACAGCCGAAAATCGGTATTTTCTGCCGTTTCCGACCGGTATTTAGACACCTACATCTGGCCCCTAGTGTCCACAATAAACCCCCTACCCCGGTTATCCAAACTGCTATACCCAAGAAGGCAAGTTTGAAATCTAATGGATTACCACTGTTAAGCACTTCTAAGCCTATGAGCTCTGCACAGGCCGTTACCTCGGGGGTAGGCAGTTCTAAATCGACCCCCCATCAAAATGTCAGTACTTGCGTTGCAGTTGGGTGTACACAACCTCCTAGGCGAGTCACTAGAAGAGGGCCTCCACCAGCAGACCTACCAATTGATGCCACACCCTATACTATTGTCCTGACAGGTGTCGCACCCCTTAGGGATGGGCAATCAGAATCACATGGGGATCTAATGAATAAGGTAGCCTTTTGGCTTAATAAAAATCGTCCCCTTCCCCCCTCCTCTTCCACAAAGATCCTGACAGTCCGTAGAGTTGATTGGGTGGGTTATTGTGTAAAGGACTTGGAAGGCGATTGCATTCTCATAAACATTCGGGATCCATGGGTGGTCGACCATATTTGTAGGGAGGCAACATTCGGAAGAACAGGGGATGTACAATCCTTAAGTTTGTCTTACTTTTATCCTAAAAGGCATGGTCCGCCTCCTCCTAACAATTTTCCTTTATACAGACCGGTGGGGAGAAACGTGGTAGAGAGGTTTCTTCCCAACTCGCCCCTCTACCCGTGCCTCCCGAACAGGTTTGGTCCACTGTCTGGGCTGGAATGCGTTGACTGACTGGGGTATGATCATGGGCCAGATAGCACCAGTAGGGACTCCATAGGTTGTAGCCAATTGCCCATCTCCCCAGAAAATAGTGCTCTTGAGGAGGATAAAAGTAAGGACTGTGTAGAATCTTGCTCCAAATCACCTTCCCTGAGATCTAGTCCCCTGCGGAGGGCGAATGTTGCATTAGAGGAGGATAGGTGTACCTTAGAGGCAGCCCCAACTTGTAATCTGGTGGGGACAGCTAAAATAGTCTCCTGGAACATGGCAGGGCTAAGGGGTCGTATGGATAGCGAAGATTGGGCTGATTTCATCGACTCCTTTGACATTGTCATTTTACAGTAAAGTTGGGCAATTGCCCCGATTCATAGGGCAGGGTACCTAAACTTTTTCAAGCCTGCTATACAGGGCCCAAAGGGAAGGCCCTCAGGAGGTCTAGTGGTATGGATAAGACAGTCTATGGGGTATAGTCTATCGGAGATTTCGGTAGAAAATCCGGATCTCCTGTGTATTAAGCTCAGTAGAGGTAACAATAAGGACTTAGTACTTATAAATATTTATGCTAGAGGACGCCCTGGAGGTCGTAAGCATCCAGTTATAGACGATCTGGACTCGCTTTTGAGGAAAATAGGCAGTGACAGTTTTATTCTGGTCGCTGGTGACCTAAATTGTTCATTTGAGCCCCTGAACAGCGTGGGGGAGGATTTGGGGGCAGACGAAGATGCGGCATGGGACATCCCGCCTTTGTCACTGACAAGGGGCGTCAAGGGCACTGAGGCAGCACTTCATTGGCTGGGGCTATGTCTGGAGTGGGGGCTGCGTGCTGCCAATGGACGCACGCCCTCCGATAAATTAGGCCACTCGACCTTTAATAATGGGGTCAGTAAGAGTCGTATCGACTATTTCCTTGTTAAAATTGAGCTCTGGTCCCTGGTTATTGACATGGAGGTTGTGGAACGCCCAGAGAGCGATCACAACCCCCTTTCGCTGGGTTTTAAGCTCTTAGGTGTTGGAGGTGGGCCTTCTATCACCGCCTGTTTAACGGCAGAGGTCATTTTGTGTAATGATAGAAAAGAGTTAAATGGTCTAGGGTAGTTGCAGATCCTTCCATAATAAAAGATATAGAGGAAAAAGTCGCGAAGACATTGGTTGTAATTGAAGCTTCATCATCTTCCCAGGGGATTATCTCCCAGATTAGTGATCTTCATGATCTGTGCTTTGCGAAACTAAAAACCCTGTTAACAACCCCATTAATACCAAGGAAGGATAAAGTCCGGAACAAATGGTACAATAAGAGTTGTAGGGTAGCGCACAGTAGATTGATTTTAGCGATTAAATCTAGAGACACAGCCGTTATTAGAACGGCTCGGCTGACCTACAAAAAGGCGCTATGGGCCGCGAAGAAGGAATGGGATGACCGTCATTGGTCAGAGCGCCTTTCGGCATGTCTAACATCAAACCAAATTAAGTTTTGGGAAATCGTTAAGTGGGGTGTGAACCTGGATTCCCAAACCCCTGTGAATCACGTCTCTGCGGAAGACTGGGTGGCTTTCTATTCATTGCAGTTTAGAGCTCCGAACGTGGATCAGGATATTCATCAAGAGTTGGAAGTAGTCTTGCCCTCTAACCCTGATTGCTTGCTTGTTTTTAATACCTCTGACACGAAGTATGCCCTGGGTGCAGTCCATTCAGGTAGAGCGCCTGGGTTGGACGCAATACCCACTGATCTTTTTAAAATGAATCTTGACATTTGGGTTCCTTACATAACCATGCTTGTGAATGCAATTGCTGCAGGGGCAAGGATCCCGGGCTCCTGGAAAGGGGCGGAGATTCTACCAGTATACAAAAAAGGGGACCGCTCAGTCCCGGGGAACTATCGCCCTATAAGCCTGATAGATTCTCTTCAAAAAATAACTGCCAGGATGGTACTCGCGAGAATCCAGGGGTGGATGGAGCAAGAAAATATTCTGTCCCCAATGCAAGCAGGATTCAGAGTAGGCACCAGCACCTTAGAACAGGTTTTTAGACTTAATATGTTGTACTGGAAGGTTGTCAAGCTGGGTGGTGGTGCTATTTATGCCGCTTTTGTGGATCTTAAGTCGGCTTTCGATTTGGTACCAAGAGAGAAAATGTGGAAATCCCTTAGACTCATGGGTCTGCCACCTGAACTTCTCGACTTAGTGGTTAGACTCCATGAAGAAAACTTCGCTAGAGTAAGATGGGGTAAACAAGGTCAGGTGACTGACAGTTTTCCAGTTACACGCGGTGTGCGACAGGGATGTGTGTTGGCTCCCACCTTATTTCTTTTGTTTATCAATCAGGTTGTAAAATTATTTGCTGATACACCGACTGATGCATCATCTTTGGGCGGGTCTAAATACCCGATGTTGATCTTTGCAGATGATACCCTGCTTCTCTCTAAAACACGAGGGGGGTTGCAAATAGCCCTCAACAGGTTCGCTGAGTTTTGCAGGGTTAATGATCTGCAGATCAACACAGATAAAACCAAATGTATGGTTTTTAGCAATAAAAGCCCAATCAAAAGCTCTATTACCTTGAATGGTGCCCTGATTGAACAAGTGGACACAATGATATACTTGGGTGTGACCCTGGACTACCGCTTTAGCTGGAAACCCCAGATTGAGGCTTTATATCTTAAGTTTGTTCGCCTCTCGGGCTGCTTATTACAGGAGCAAAGGAAGTCCCTGACCAAACGTATTGCCCCGGTGATAAAAATCTATGAAGCAAAAATTAATACAGCTATATTATATGGCGCTGATGTGTGGGGGTATAAAGATTTGTCTCTCCTTGTTAAGGCACAAAACAAATTCCTGCGAAACTTGGTGGGTCTCCCTCAATCCACACCCACCAAACCATTGTTGCTAGATTTGGGTTGCAAACCCTTCAATGATTTGGCCCGCTTCCGTCTGGTGGCCCTGTGGCGACGGCTCTGGACTACACCAGAGCTTAGCCTATTTGCCAAGGAACTGGACGAAGTTAAGTCATTGTGGGGCACATCTCGAATCCCCTGGCTAAGGGAAGTAAAATTTGTGCTGGAAGAGATGGGACTCAACCACCTTTGGTCTAATCCGGGGGGTTCCCCCTTTCCCTCTAAACAGGATTTCAAGGACCTATACTGGGCCACAGTAAAGCACTTAGCAGTGGTCCAGTCAGACGCCACTAACTTAACTGGACTTTTTTTGGTACATAAACTGACCCCTTCCTTAGAACCTTACTGGGATGTGATCACTAAAACTCTCGACCGGAAATTATACCATCAGTTCCGTGTCGGGTCACTCCCAGTTAATTCTTTTGCCGGGAAATGGTCTGCGAACTCAAACTATACCTGTCCTTGGTGCCCCAACCATCCGGAAAGAATGGGCCATTTTTTCTTTGCATGCCCAGCCTACCGTGTTCCACGGTTAAAATGGCTTAAACCCCTATGTAGTAATCTTGAAATTAAAGGGTTTTTAGAAGCCATGAGGATATTTCGTACTAACACATCCGAGCTGGTAGTGGTCGGTGTGGCTAAGTACCTAGGCTGGGCATGGATCATTCGAACTAGGAACCCCAATGTCTTTTAATGCCTGCTTTTATATATTTTATATATTGATAACGTGGTTGTTATTATAACTGGAAGTCTTTATTGAATTGTTTATTAAATTGTTTAATATTCTTTTAGCGAAGAAAACTTTTAGATGATGATTGTTATCATGGTTTTATAAAATGTTTGTGTTTTTATGTACTGTCTTTTATGAATTGACATTCGAAATAAAGACTTTTGAACTGAACTGAACTGAATAAGTCACATTGACGAACATACAGGTATGGTGGTCAAGGGTCAAGATATGCTGAAATGACATTGTGTGCATATTAACACTTTTTGTCTTTTCTTTATTGTATCAGTTCCTGAATTTTCACATTGTGACCAGTCCAATATGGCCGCCAGCTTTTTGGATTAAAATAATATGTAGTCCCTTGTTAATGTTGGCAACTTCAGGCATTTTTTTACATTTAAATAAGGATGCTACAATGACATCTTGTATCATTATCAAGATTAAATACTTCCAAACTACAACCTGAGTGCTGATTCCTCCCTTGTAAGAGTGAGAGGAGATTAAATACATATGGAAATTAGCATTTACAAAATACCTCAGAAATTCACTGAAAAAAACACAGGTTTCATGGTCATCTTAGTTAGTTGGACATTTCACTCGTACAAAACAAGAGAAATTCAGCCATTATAGTTAGTTGTGCTAACTATAACTCCCGCTCCCGCAATGCACTGCTGATGACGTCACATATTACATCACTCATGACATGGTAGTGACATCACTGATGACATCACTGATGTCATCACAAATGACATCACGGATGTCATCATCCACATGATCATCTGATGCACCTTCTCACACCCTAAAATACAGACTACCATTCTCGAAATCATAGACACACCAACCAGTACAGCTACAATATTCTGTGCACTATGCATGCAGACCTCTAACCAGCTACATACTATTGATATGCTCTTCTAAATACCCAGTTAGTACCCATGCAGTCTAGCAATCCTTCTGTCTGTCCCATGCACTTCTCCATTCACCCATCCAGCACTATCTACGTATCCTATCACTCCACCAATACCTAAGCACTTATAAATTCAGCATGCACTTTCTTTGCAACACTGAAATTACTCCAGTTATTAGTCGTATACTTAAGGAATGGCGTAGTCACTAACACAAGTGCAGGTACAATATTTTCTACACTATGCATGCACACCTCTAACCAACTACAAACTATTGATACACTCTTCTAAATACCCAGTTAGTACCAATGCAGTGTAGGAATCCTCCTGTCTGTCCCATGCATTTCTCCAATCACCCATCCAGCACTATCTACTTATCCTATTACTCCACCAATAACTGAGCACTTATAAATTCACTATACACTCTGTTTGTAATACTGTAATTATTCGAGTTACTAGTCATGAACTTATGGAATGGCTTAGCTACTAACACAAGTACAGCTATAATATTTTGTGCACTATCCAAGCAGACCTCTAACTAGCTACATGCTATTGAGACACTCTTCTAAATACCCAGTTAGTACTCATGCAGTGTAGAAATCATCCAGTCTTTCCCATGCACTTCTTTAATCACGTATCTACCACTATCTACTTATCCTATCACTACACCAATACGTAAGCACGTATAAATTAAGTGTTCACTCTGTTTTCAGCACTGTCATCATTCCAGTTACTAATGATATTCTTATAAAATGACCTAGGAACCAACACAAGTACACATAAAATATTCTGTTATAATCCCTACAACTCCCTAAGCAGATACATACTATTGGTCCACTCCATTATATACTGAAGTAGTACTCATGCAGCGTAGGATACCTCCTGTCAGTCTCAAGCAGTTCTTCAATCAGTCATCCTGCACTATGTTCTTATTGTATCAGTCTTCCAATACATAAGCACTTATGGGGCAGATTTACAAACACCCTGCGCCACCAGTACGTCACTTTTTGTAATGTATTGATGGCACCAGGCACTCCTTCATATTTACAAGCAGAGGAAAAGCCACCGTGCATGGTTTTCCTCTCCTTGTAAATATGACCCGTCATACACAGAACTTTGTGTTGAAGGGACGTTCCATCGGTTTTGCTCTGTGTGTTCCCACGCAACACCCACAGAACAAAACACATCTCCAGATTTATGAGAAATCGTAAATCTGGAGATGTGTGTGAATGCTGTGCCATCCTAGATTTGTTGTAGCAAGGCACAACGAGGAGAATTGTTTTCATTTCTCCTCATTTCTTTCTCTTTCAACGCATGCTGCATTCCACAGCATACATTAAAAGAGGAAAATGCCTTTACTGATTGTTTTTGTGCAGGACGGTGTCCCTTTCTGCACAAAAACTATCTCCTCACGACACAGACATCCTTGCACCGTGGTGCAAGGGTGCCTGTGTCACCTCATGGCTGCAGTTTATGCAGCAGTGCAGAGGGAAGCACAGAGTTGCAACATATTCATGTACATATGTCACATCCCTGTGCTTCGGAAGTGCCACAGTGCAGTGCATCTAAAGAGCTTGCAATGTCACGCTGCAGTACTTCCTCATAAATCTTCACCTATAAATTCACCATACAATACTAATACATTCTTTCAGTCAATCATGCTGTATACATATATTCAACCAAACTTTCACACATTACCTTGCAATTATAGTTCTTTCTTTAACCAGATAAGGTAGTTCCTATAAGAACTTGTTTTTCTTGTTTTTCTTTTGTATTTTTTTTTATTGTTTTTAACAATTTTGTATTTTTTTGGTGTTTTTTTCAAAAATTTAACAAATAAAAGAATGTTTAAAACAGGAAACTTTTGGAATTACTTATCATTCTAAAAACAACAACAACAAAAAATTAACAACTATGGTTGTGTTGCGCAGCACAAACTGCATCCACCGACTGCTCACTGAAGCATATAAGGTTCTTACGATTCACGCAGTGTTACTCGAGAAAGGCGAATGTTGGCCTAATGTTCATTGCAGGTGTTCCTGAGGATGCTCCGGACGTACTTGCCACAGCAGGTGAGGGGTTTAAAGCAGCTCACCTCATTTCCTCCTGAGCAAGATTGAGAGGATGTGTGGTCCGGATGTGCTTGTACATAGAAGAGGAGCCACAAGAGTATTTTTGTTCACTGCCTATTGACAGGACTCGGTCACAAATTTTGCATGTCACCTTTCTTGCATTTACTTTCTTCTCTCCAGGTGGAAAAGTGAAGAATTTCCATACGACAGAATCCAGTCTCTGTGGACGGGGTGCCTCCTGCAAGATTTCTTCTTCAGAAGATACTTCCTCCTGCTGCTGCTGTCCAGATGCCATTTTGTTTGATATTTTTTGAAAACACCAAAAAAACCTGCAAAAAGGGTTATTGTTGGAAAAGAGATGTCTCTCTAAAGATGCTCCAACAAGAATGATCAAAATGGGTGGGGTCCTTCAATAGTTACAGTGGGAAATGTTATAACCCAATGACATTTTTTTTTTAGGTCACGTGGGATCCACGCACAATGTGCTCACGAAGCACGCACCAGAAGCGCCTTCCTCAAAAATATATTTTAAAAAATTATAAGTTTTATTATAAGTACAAATATATTATTTGTATGAATATCTTAGATAATCTCTTGCCTAATACGTATATTAAAGACACATACATATCATTTTAGAACATAAAATCTTTTTGCGTGGGTCGTGCACCCAGAGCGCCCCAGTGCGTATATGACATCACGCGGGACCCACCACTGCGCAATCGTCGCGTACCGTAATGCGCATGTGTTGCAAATGCGTGGGAGCAGGAGTCGCGGACTGGTCGCATACCAATTGCGCACATCACGTAATATTATATGTATATAATGTAACTGAAAAACACGCAGCCATTGCACACCGAACGCAGATCCTTCACGACTTTTCCAAAATGGCGGCTAGAATCTGTGCACCCACCGTGATGTGTACGCATTAGGTGCGCGACTCTGAAACAAATTTGGAAAAAATAAGAAAATAATATAAATATATTAAAATAAAAAAATAAAACAAAAAAGTTAACAATATTTCAGTTTGAATGAAATTTTTTTTTGTGCAATTTTCAGGAAAATATATAATGTTATTTAATGAATAAAATGTTCATAAATAAACAGTTAAAACACTGGAGAAAATCAGTACAAAAAATAGGTATAACCACTATAACACTTAAAAATTTGCATTTAAAAAACCTTTGAAATTCACTGAAAAAACCATAGGTTTCAGGACGTTCTAGTTAGAAATTAGCATCAGTGATGTCGTCAGTGATGTAATTTGAGATGTCATCAGTGATGTCACTGACCATGTCATGAATGATGTAATATGTGACATCATCAGCAGTGCATTTCAATGGTTTTGTATGAGTGAAATGTCCAGCTAACTATAAGACCCCTGAAACCTATGGTTTTTTCAGTGAATTTTAAAGCTTTTTTAAATGCTAATTTCTATCAATAATGTCTCTGAAACCTATGGTTTTTTCTGTGAATATATATATATATATATATATATATATATATATATATATATATATGTATATATATATATATATATATATATATATATATATATATATATATATATATATATATATATATATCCGTTCCACGTTTTGGTCCAAAGGTCAGGGTTTCCAGGTTCTCTTAGGCGGTGCACACCAAGCGCGGCAGGACCCAGCCGCGTGCTACATAAAGTCCGTTTTTATCAAAGGGAAGTTTGTTTCTTACAGCACTCCCGGGTATTAAAATTACGATCCAACAGTCAATTTTGCAAAGTTACTCGGTTTATTCAATTTCTTAACAGCCAGCCAGCAAACACCTTACGCGTTTCGGTCTCTACGGAGACCTTGCTCACAGGTTTCCCGTAAGGTGTTTGCTGGCTGGCTGTTAAGAAATTGAATAAACCGAGTAACTTTGCAAAATTGACTGTCGGATCGTAATTTTAATACCCGAGAGTGCTCTAAGAAACAAACTTCCCTTTGGGAAAAACGGTCTTTATATATATATATATATATATATATATATATATATATATATATATATTTTCTCACAAATGCCCCAGCTTTGAGAGGTCACACGCACTGCTCTACCATCCGGCTATTCAAAGCAGCCTGCCTTCCAGCTTTTGTTTTATTGTATGTGCCAACGCGTTGTTTTGCGAACTGTTCGTGAATACTCAAGTGCACTGCTCAAGGAGCGATAATTGGCATGCTGAACAGCTTTGAACCTTACTACAAGGAATTAACATTTTGCTAAAAACTTTCTTCTAGACGCTGAACTCACAACTACAGGACTATAAAGTCCATCATGCACCTGAAACGGAACTTGTAAGCAAACGCCCACCTATGCGAGCATGTCAATAAAAAGGAAAATTCTACAGGTGTGCGTTCAGCGTTTTGATGTTGCAAGCCCAGGAAGAAGCGGCGTGTAGCCGCGAAACGCGTTGGCACATACAATAAAACAAAAGCTGGAAGGCAGGCTGCTTTGAATAGCCGGATGGTAGAGCAGTGCGTGTGACCTCTCAAAGCTGGGGCATTTGTGAGAAAATATATATATATATATATATATATATATATATATATATATATATATATATATATATATATATATATATATATATATATATATATATATATATATATATATATATATATATATATATAACCTACTGGCGGTCACCAGTAGGTAGTCATAGTTAGGACCTGTTAACCATAGGAAAAGTGTTTTTTGATTTGTCAATATCTTTGGTGCCGGTTGACGAATCTTCACGAAATATTCAAAACTTGAAAGTTTGGGGTTGATTTGTCAAGAGGGGGGCGAGAAAAGAGGGGTACCCAAAAAGCGTTTTCCCCGTTAATGTCCATAGGAAATTTTGGAACAGGCTGCAGCCCGAACTGCTTAACAGAATGATACCAACTTTGGCAAAAAGGTAGCTCTTGGTTCAGAAAGCGACCTTTTTTTAAATGGTGTAAATCCATTCAGTAGTTGCTAAGAAATTTAAAGAATAATAATTTCGATATCTGAGCACCGAGGACGATTTGCGAACCCTCCTGAGCACGAGCTGACTTCTGATTGGCTGCCAACACTCCAAACCAGGCAGTGTTGGCAGCCATCTTGTGATTCGGGAACCGAGTCACAAGTAAACAGAAAAAAAAACAGGGAAAACACGAAAAGGGGGCAGGGTAGAAACACCCTGACTCCCTAGGCCTGTTCAGGAGGTCCCACAAGGGCCCCAGGCCCAAACAAAGCATTTTTAAAAAAAAAAATCAGCCGCATTCACGCTGGGTGTGCGAATCCGGCTGAGAAAACAAAAAAAAATGAAGCGCGAGTTCCTGCTCTTTGTTACTTTTAAGCCCCTGGATGGGCCAGGTCCCAGGGGCAATGCAGAATGATATAGCAGGGGCCCGCGGGGGCCCCCGCAGCCCCTGGGACCACCACCTTCCTGGGCTTTATACATAATGTGCAGGGGGGCACGGGGCCCTCCCAGCAGCCCTGGGGACCGTCACCTATCCGGGGCATAATGAAAACAAGGGTGGGGGATTTGTGGGCCCCCTAATCCCTGGGGACCGCCACCTCCCTGGTGCTTTGTTTAAATTAGGGTGGGGGCCTCGGGGCCCCGCTAGCCCCAGTGGCTGCCACCTCACAGGGGCTTTGAAAATAATTAGTGGGGGGGCTTGAGCCACCCACACTGCCCTGGTGACCACCACCCCCCGGGGCAATGTTTATTTAAATACGGGGGTCATCACCTCCCAGGGGACCACCACCTACCAGGGGCAAGCTTCACCTTGGGTGGGGGCCACATGGCCCCCCTACTGGAGCCCTTGATGGCCCTGGGGACTGCCACCCCCAGGGCCGGCTCATGCAATGTCCCAGGGTGCCCACCCTGGGACATTGCCATTTGCTATGACAGGGAGGGAGCACAGCTCCCACCCTTTAAATATTTTTTTTTTCAAAAAGCAGAATGCCGGCCCAGGGGATGGGTACCTGGGGCCATAATTGGCCTGAGGAAGGGGCCCACACGGCCCCCCTCCAACTGTATTAAGTAAAAAAATAAGTATGGCCATGCCCCCTCCCTGCACAACTCTGCAAATGGGCCCTCTAGCGCGTTCTAAGTAGGGGAATTAAGTCCCCTTGAATAATGGGGGTCCCTGGGGCCAAGTACCCAACCAGGTACCTCCAGTAAGCGCCCAACATATGGATTGCATAGAGGTGGTCGGAGGACACACCCCTTTTTACACCACTCTGCAAACGTGCCTCTTGGCGCACTGCTGGAGGGGGGATGAGGTCCTCTTGTGTCCTGAGCACCTCAGGATACAAGAGGACCTCAATGGACCACTCTTCTGGTGAGCTAGTTGGCCCCAGAGGCCCTCATGAGGAAAGGGGACTTCATCCCCAACTATGAGCATGCCAGGAGGTGCGTTTGCAGAGTGGTGGAAAAAGGGGGCATGGCCTATGTCCATCTCTCAGCAATCCCACTGTGTGGGGTTTACCGGAGGAAAGAGGTAGGCTAGTTGGCCTCTGAGGACCCCCAGTAGTGAGTAGGAGACTTCAATTCCCATCGAAGAGTGCTCCAGGGAGCGTGTTTGCAGTGTAGTGGGCAAAGGGGGTGTGGCCTGTTATGAAAACTTAGCAATCCTGCTGTGAGGTACTTAGTGGAGGTATTAGGAGGGGTTGTTGGCCCCCAAGGATGTCCTTGGGGGCCAAGTACCCCTCTTGTCACCTCCAGTAATTCACACACAGAAGGATTGCTAAGACATCTTCAGAGGCCGTGCCCCCTTTCTACTTCACTCTGCAAACGCGCCTCCTGGCAGACTACAGGATAGGGGTGAAGTCCACTTTACTCCTGAGAAACTTTGGGGGCCAAGAAGCCCTCCTGGTTCCTTCTGTAAGTCCTACGCAGCGGAATTCTTGAGCACTGGTAGGAGGCCCAGCACTCTTTTTCCACCACTCTGCAAACGCAACTACTAGTTAAAGTAGCATGTTTCTGCACCCGTGACTTAGAGGTAGTTTTAATCCTCCTTCCCTATTATACACTAGGGCCTTACAGAGGAGGTCATGCCAATCACAGGGGTACCTCAACTAATAGTATACCCGGGTGTATGTAGGTGTTTTCACTGTATTCTAAGTATCTTTTAGCATATCACTGGCTATGTTACCACCAGTACCCATCAGCAAAAAGTTGGGGGCACAGGATAACTTTTCAACAAGGCCTCTTTCTGCACCTCTGTTGGTTCTTTCCGCATATCTTTTGCTTCTTGTTGCACCTTTCTTTGTCTTTCTGGACTTCTGTTGCCTCTTTCTGCATTTCTCTTGCTTCTTTCTGCACCTTTCTTCCTCTTTCTGCACATATCCTACCTCTGTCGGCCTAGTTAGAAATTAACATTTAAAAAAACCTTAGAAATTCACTGAAAATACATAGGTTTCAGTGAAGTTAAAGTCAGAAATTATTTTTTTTTTTTAAACTTTAAAATTCACTGAAAAAAACATCGGTTTCAGGGACGGTATAGTTAGAAAATAGCATTTAAAAAAACCATAGAAATTCACAGAAAAAAACAGGTTTCAGGGACGTTATAGTTAGAAATGAGCATTTAAAAAACATAAATTAATTGAAAAAAACATAGGTTTCAGGGATGTTGTAGTTAGAAATTAGCATTTAAAAAACATAGAAATTCACTGAAAAAACCATAGGTTTCATGGACGTTATAGTTAGTTGGACTTTTCATTCGTACAAAAACCAGAGAAATTCGGCTGTAATAGTTAGTTGAGCTAACTATAACTTGCGACTCCGCAATACACTGCTGATGACATCACCTATTACATCATTCATGACATGGTCAGTGACATCACTGCTGACATCTCAAATTACATTACTGAGTTATAGTTGGGACCATGTTTCTATAGAAAAAGTGTTTTTTGACATGCCAATATTTTTGGCAACGTTTGACAACTTTTCACGAAATTTTCACCGAACAGTACCCTTGTGATTCTAGATGTGCACAGAAAGTTTTGGGGTGATATGTCAACCGGGGGACAAGATTAATATAGCACCTATATTACCTTATAGCACCGTGTTTTAATCGCATGCATTGCAAATGCATGCGATTACAATGCAGTTATTACAACAACTGTGTTGTTACATCAAAGTACATTACAACGCAAGTCGTTACATCGACTTGCTCTAGGGGAGCGCTGGACTTAGGATTAGTATAATTTACTATTTCAACTCCAGTGTGCGGAACTGTAGCAATAGTAAATTATACTATTCCTTGGGTTAGCGCGCCCCTATAGCAAGTAGATGTAACAACTTGCATTGTAATGTTCTGCGATGTAATGGCTGTTTTCTGACAACATAAATGGGAGGTCAAAAAAGTGTGTTTCCCATGTATTTTCCCTAGAGTCTTTAGAAACGCCTGAATGGCTGGAAGGAATTACACCGAATTCGGCAGAAATGTAACCTTTAGTCCGCACATTGTACTTTTAAGTATTTGATGTAAATCTGTTTAGTAGTTTACAAGGTATTAATTGAAATCCACATTTGTATATCTGGGCGGAGCATTAGCATATATCTAATGGTGAGATCTGATTGACAGTCAGCACTTCAACCAGAAAGTGATGGTAGCCATCCTTAGACTAATATACATGATAGCACCCCATTGAAATGGATTGTAGTGAATGGCAGGTTTTGAGTGTCATAAAAAATAATAATACACTTGTAAAGGGTTATGGCATTTGTTGCTAAGGTAATTCTACCCTGTGAAAAAGCCTTTTGCTGGGATTTCATGAATCATGTCTGAAAGAAAGAGTTTTCTCATGATTTTTCCGTAGAGGTTATGGAAAGTGCTCCAGAAGTTAAAATGAGAGCATATTTTCTCTAAATTCACACTATCCTTCTTAGCCATATGAGAATAAAGTCTGATATTCTCATTAAAACATGTACTTCCAACAAGAGCAGCCTGTCAGTTGATTACCTTGTGTTCTATTGCAGCCTCACAGACTGATTTAAAGACCAACTAGAGCACTAAGAGTCTTACTTATGACAAAAGTAAGGCACACCTGAAGCTATCTTGATTGAATCAAACTGGTAAAACTTTAAACACTTATTTTAGAAAGGAGCAAAATGAGGGGGTACATTTTGCCATAGAAAGTATGGTTAGTGCTGTAGAAAGGCAAAGTGGGGCATGTTTTAAGTCAGTTGTCAAATATCTTCCTCTTCTATTTCATTAAAACATTATGACATGTAGACTGAAACATGCACTTCCACTGGCAGTTAACTCCCTGGTGACCAGCAGGTTACTACAGTGCTCTAATGAGCAAATAGAGTGCTAATATTCTGAATGTATGCTAAAAGTGTGGAACATCTGACTGCCATTGTGATGTAACCAAAGTTGAAAATTGAAAGCATTTTCTACTGAGGGCAATGCAATAAATGAGGAGATTAGGGAGCTTCATAAGAAATATGTCTCCCAAGATGGCCACCAGAGAGAAAATAGCCCAAATGCCGCACAAATGTCACCCAAATGCAGCCCAAGGACAGCAGTGTGCAAAACACTTAGGGGCAGATTTACAAGAAATGATGCATCTCTGCATATTAGCAGAGATGCATCAGTTACTTTACTTCACGTAAATAAACCCTTGCACCACCATGGATGTGTCACATTTACAATGCGGCGCACCATGGCACAAGGATGGAAAAAATCATGACGCACCTATTGGCGTAAAGGCAACGCATTACTGGAGTCGTGCCGCAAGCATAACGCAACTCCAGCAATGCTTCGGACTGCCTATTTCCATTATGCAGTATCACTCCTTAAGCCTGCTTCAAGCAGGCGCAAGGTTTTGACACAGTGGCGTCGTAACAGTGACTCCATGAAATCTTGTAGATTTCACTGCGTCACTTTTACGAGGCTTTCTTGCATCGGAATGCCCACCCTGCCTACATTATACCTGGCGCAGGTATTATATAGCGCAGGGCATTACAACGTGATGCATTGCCACAGATGCGTAACATTGTAAATGTGTTGCAAGGTGGTGCATTATTTACGCCGCCGCTGCGACACAAAAGTGACGTAACAGTGGCGTAAAAGTGTTGCAAGGGGCTTGTAAATCTGAACCCTTTATTGGTTTTTTTAAACAGCTTTATATAGCACAGACTTGACCCACAGGTATTGGAGTACTATACATGAGTATCAGTTACATTACACAGGGACACATTCCTTTCAGGTTTTAGGCATGGCAAGATTAAGTAATTAGCCCACAATTCCAGGATGTCGAGCTGATGCCCAAACTAGAACCGGGTTCCATATTTGCAAAGTCTTATTCTTTGGCTGGCCTGTAGCACCACTTCCTCTCCCCTAAGTGCAAAATAAAAGCAATTGGCAACTGGAAAAAAAACATCAAGATAGCAAATAATTTAAAAGTGCTTTGTTACTATTTGAGAACTCAGAAAATATGTCCTCATTTTAGTTTTTTAGAGCACTGGCCATAATTTATATGGGAATAACATCCTCTCATTTTTAGGTCGGGCTAGACAGCACAGCTGTCTCCTAGAGACCTGCTGTAATTGATCTGTGGGCATCAAGTCCATTCCCTATCTAGACATTGCTTCCATTTGTTTGTGTCACTGTCCTTTAAAAAGCCCTGCTTGCTAATGGTCAGTCCTGCCTCTTTGTCCCTCCTTCCTCTCTGCCATTCCTCCCACAGTGGTACAAAAGGGGGTGGTGATGGACAGAGCATCTGAACCAATCAAACACTCACACCCCGTCAAAAGATCTGGGTTTAATCCATCACCGTTCTTTAGCCCACTCTGCCACCCCAGTTCAGACATGGCTATATGCAAATCAGTCTGACCCTGTGCCTCATGGGAACAGTCCAGCCCGAACTGCCAAGCCATGTCTTCCCTGGACTGGAAACAAGCTTCCGAGGACCGGCTTCTGGCATTACAGCCTTCTTCAGCCCGGCTTGCATGAATCCAGTGGCAAAGTGAGCAAGGGACTCACGTCTGAGCATACCCTGCCACAATTCTGGCGGCCAAAGCGGTACAAAAGGGGGTGGTGATGGACGGAGCATCTGAACCAATCAAACACTCACACCCAGTCAAAAGATCTGGGTTTAATCCATCACTGTTCTTTAGCCCACTCTGCCACCCCAGTTCAGACATGGCTATATGCAAATCAGTCGTACCCTGTGCCTCATGGGAACAGTCCAGCCCGAACTGCCAAACCATGTCTTCCCTTGACCGGAAACAAGCTTCCGAGGACTGGTTTCTGGCATTACAGCCTTCTTCAGCCCGGCTTGCTTGAATCCAGTGGCAAAGTGAGCAAGGGACTCACGTCTGAGCATACCCTGCCACACTTATGGCGGTCAAAGCGGTACAAAAGGGGGTGGTGATGGACGGAGCATCTGAACCAATCAAACACTCACACCCAGTCAAAAGATCTGGGTTTAATCCATCACCGTTCTTTAGCCCACTCTGCCACCCCAGTTAAGACATGGCTATATGCAAATCAGTCTGACCCTGTGCCTCATGGGAACAGTCCAGCCTGAACTGCCAAGCCATGTCTTCCCTGGACTGGAAACAAGCTTCCGAGGACCGGCTTCTGGCATTACAGCCTTCTTCAGCCCGGCTTGCATGAATCCAGTGGTAAAGTGAGCAAGGGACTCACGTCTGAGCATACCCTGCCACAATTACGGCGGCCAAAGCGGTACAAAAGGGGGTGGTGATGGACGGAGCATCTGAACCAATCAAACACTCACACCCAGTCAAAAAATTCTGGGTTTAATCCATCACTGTTCTTTAGCCCACTCTGCCACCCCAGTTCAGACATGGCTATATGCAAATCAGTCTGACCCTGTGCCTCATGGGAACAGTCCAGCCCGAACTGCCAAGCCATGTCTTCCCTGGACCGGAAACAAGCTTCCGAGGACTGGTTTCTGGCATTAGAGCCTTCTTCAGCCCGGCTTGCTTGAATCCAGTGGCAAAGTGAGCAAGGGACTGACGTCTGAGAATACCCTGCCACACTTATGGCGGTCAAAGCGGTACAAAAGGGGGTGGTGATGGACGGAGCATCTGAACGAATCAAACACTCACACCCAGTCAAAAGATCTGGGTTTAATCCATCACCGTTCTTTAGCCCACTCCGCCACCCCAGTTAAGACATGGCTATATGCAAATCAGTCTGACCCTGTGCCTCATGGGAACAGTCAAGCCCGAACTGCCAAGCCATGTCTTCCCTGGACCGGAACCAAGCTTCCGAGGACCGGTTTCTGGCATTACAGCCTTCTTCAGCCCGGCTTGCTTGAATCCAGTGGCAAAGTGAGCAAGGGACTCACGTCTGAGCATATCCTTCCACACTTATGGTGGCCAAAGCGGTACAAAAGGGGGTGGTGATGGACGGAGCATCTGAACCAATCAAACACTCACACCCAGTCAAATGATCTGGGTTTAATCCATCACCGTTCTTTAGCCCACTCTGCCACCCCAGTTCAGACATGGCTATATGCAAATCAGTCTGACCCTGTGCCTCATGGGGACAGTCCAGCCCGAACTGCCAAGCCATGTCTTCCCTTGACCGGAAACAAGCTTCCGAGGACCGGTTTCTGGCATTACAGCCTTCTTCAGCCCGTCTTGCTTGAATCCAGTGGCAAAGTGAGCAAGGGACTCACGTCTGAGCATACCCTGCCACACTTATGGCGGCCAAAGCGGTACAAAAGGGGGTGGTGATGGACGGAGCATCTGAACCAATCAAACACTCACACCCAGTCAAAAGATCTGGGTTTAATCCATCACCGTTCTTTAGCCCACTCTGCCACCCCAGTTCAGACATGGCTATATGCAAATCAGTCTGACCCTGTGCCTCATGGGAACAGTCCAGCCAGAACTGCCAAGCCATGTCTTCCCTGGACCGGAAACAAGCTTCCGAGGACCCGTTTCTGGCATTACAGCCTTCTTCAGCCCGGCTTGCTTGAATCCAGTGGCAAACTGAGCAAGGGACTCACGTCTGAGCATACCCTAATTTCTAATTTAAAATGCTTGTAAAGCGCAGCATACACCTTGCGGTTTCTTGGCGCTGAAGGTTCAGTGGCTGAGGGGAAGGAAGACCGGGGAGAAAATTTAGGCGGGGAAAGCCTGGCTAAATACTTATGGCGGTCAAAGCCCACCCCAGTTCAGACATGGCTATATGCAAATCAGTCTGACCCTGTGCCTCATGGGAACTGCCAAGCCATGTCTTCCCTCCCACAGAGTAGGGACTTAGGACAGTCTCAATCTGTCATGGTTCTTTATCTGTTCTCTGGAGGGGACTATTTTTTTTTT
This sequence comes from Lissotriton helveticus, assembly GCF_964261635.1. Classification (NCBI taxonomy): domain Eukaryota; kingdom Metazoa; phylum Chordata; class Amphibia; order Caudata; family Salamandridae; genus Lissotriton; species Lissotriton helveticus. Next base: position 884,207,624 of record NC_136072.1, on the reverse strand, counting down.
GGTTTCAAGCCCTGTTACTGGTTGTCGGTGTTTAGCTTCAGCACACACGCTGCTTACATTCAAATATAAAAGTTTTCCTCCCACCTCCTCTTAATGACACAGTTGTGTTACAGCTGTATTTTTTAATGCTGCCTCCCCACCGTGGCTCCAGCTCTGTTGCTTGTATATTTTTTTCATTAGGCTTATTGCACTTTTTGATCTCCACCATCACTTGGGCTTTTTCTAGTAGGATCTGTGCTTTTTTTGGGCTTCCTTTTAAGGAGGATTCGGTTTGTTTTTTAGGTATATCCTGCAAAGGATTTACATGCCACCCTCGCTTTTCATTGGTTCCTGTGCAGGCAATTACTTTTTCTCTGGTTCTATTGGCTGTAGCATATTTTCTTGCATTAAGCATTGCTTGTTTTTATCTGTCATTGAGCTGTGCGCATTGCAGTGTATTTTTAATTTCTGTTTACCAAACGCTGTTTCTGATTTGCTGTGTTACTTGGAGTAGGGAGTTCTGCCCGCCATCTGTTTACATTCTATTTCTCGATGAATGAGTGGAGCGCACGTGCTGAAGAAGCAGGGGTTAGTCGCATTCCGAAGCCAATATCCCTGATACAGTAACAATGTTCACTTGCAATGCCCTGTAATATGGGAAGCCGTTCATTTCAAAATTACAGATCTCCTTATAAGACACCTCCTGAAATGCATAGAGTGCTCCAAAATACATTTGACACACACCAGAATGAATGTAACATGTGTCTAAACAAATATGAAACATGGCAGAATGAATGTGCTACTTAGTGATTAATATGAATAATACACACTCCGAATTGAATACGAGATATACTGAAATATATATCAGTCAAACTAGAATGAATATGGCCCTCACTGTAAACAATATAGCAATCACTGAAGCAAATGTAATAAGCATCAAGAAGAATTAAACATTTCTTGAATTGATGTACATATGCCAAGATGAATATGACATACATTGAAATTTATATTACAGATTGAAATGAATATACGTTACTGAAATGAATGTTATATTCTCAAAATGATATGATGCACATTGAGAATATTATAACATACACTGAAATGAACATTACATATGTTGCAATTAATATGAATTGCTGTGAAATTAATGTTACCCAGACTGCAATGAATATGAGATATACAGAAATGAATAGGAGATGTTTTAAAATAAATATGGCTTGTGTGTTATTAATATAAGCCCTATTAAATTGAGTGTGGCAAGTCTTAAAATGAGTATGACCAAAGCTGAAATTCTCATGACATCCATCAAACTTAATATGGCATGCATTGACATTAATATGATATATATACAAATGAATATAATATATATTAAAAAGGGTAAGTTGCATCTTAAAATGAACATGACAAATGTTAATATGAATATGACATATATTGAAATAAATATAACATTGATTGAAAGGAATAGGACACATTAAAATGAATATGCATATGTTAATATAAATATAAGCTTTTTTAAAACGAATTTGGCATGATTTAAAATGAATACGAGTAATGTTGCAATGAACATGACATTTATCAGAATGAATATGGCTTTCTCTGAAAAAAAGTATGATTCACAGATATGTGGTAAATTGGATATGTCTTATGTTAACATTAAAATAAGAAGTATTAATATGAATGTGACATCTAGTGAAAGGAATATGTCACATGCTAAGATGAAAGTGACATGTGTTGAAATAAATATGAGTCTCATTGGAATTAATGCAACTTGCTTGAAAATGAATATGACCAATGCTGAAATTAAAATGGCCCCCAGCAAAATAAATATGACATACTTTAAAATTAATATGATAAACATTGAAATGCATATGATAAGTGGTAATATTAATATTACATCCACTGAAATGAACATGGCATGAGTTTAAATGAATATCACATATATTAAAATTAATATAACATACGTTGAAATGAATATAAGCTTTATTGAAATGAATTAGACATGTTTTAAAATGAATATAAGTAAAGTTAAAATGAACATGACATTTATTAAAATGAATACAGCTTGTATTGAAAGTAATATGTTATGCATTTACATGATCATGATATGTGTTGAAATTGATATGATTCATGTTAAAATTGTTATTGTTATTGTTATTGTTACTTTAGCTTATATAGTGCCATCTCACCTACAGGTCTCAAGGCGCTTATGACCAGAGGAGCAGCCAGGAAATCTCACGCAGAAAGAAGGGAAAGAGCAATAGATTATATAGATCCAAAGGCTTCTCTAAACAAAATAGTTTTTAGCTGTTTCCTAAAGCATAAGAGGCTAGTCTCTTTCCGAAGATAGTCTGGCAGCTTATTCCACAACAGTGGAGTCTGTATGGAAAAGGCTCTTCCACCCTTAGTTGCCATTTTAAAACGGGGGCAGGCCAACAGCTGGGCGTCGGATGATCTAAGAGTCCGTTTAGGCAGATATGGATGTAAGATGCGCTAATATGATTGTAAGATGAATGTAAGATGAATGTAGGATGCGCTAATATGATTGAAACGTCCATTGAAAAGAATATCACAAATGCTAAGATGAATATGACAAGCATTGAAACGAATATGAGCCCCTTTGAAATTAATTCAACATGCCTTAAAATGAATATGACCCATGCCGAATTTATAATGAAACTTGGCAAAATTAATATGGTATGCTTTAAAATGGATATGATACACATCAAAATTAATATTGCATCTATTGAAATGAATGTGACCTATGTTGAAATGGATAGGACCATGTTAAAATTATTATGGCAGATACTCCGGAGCAATGCATCGTCAACGCGACCTCCAGGAGTTTATTGAGGTGCCCGCTGGACCAAGCTACCATCGTCGACACCAAACATGGACTGCTGACGAAACCAGCATGACGTTGAGGGAAAAATAACCAAAAAAGTGACTATGTCCAAAGGTAAAATTTTGACCGGTCCAAACCCCAAGTGCATCTGATCCGCTCTCCATTACGGTGGGCCTGAATTTTGACTTGGTCCTGGTCTGGTGCATCCAGATAGCTGCAGTTGGCACTTTTAACTTTCTGGTGCTAAAAAGCACAGTTTTACATTTAATCTTTGAAAATGTATGTCTCTGGCTCCCTACCTTGAATTTTTGTGATATTGGTGTCATTTTAATCATAACAATAATACCTATTTTAATGAATTGGTGTTGGATTTTTATTGTCGGTTTTGTCTTTCTTATTTAGTGTATTGGTGTTTTTAAATGCTTTACACTCCTGACTCCTAAGATAACTTTGTCTGCTGGCAGCCAGCTACCAAGGGTTGAGCAGGAGAATAACTTATCAAGACCTTGACTGAGCCTTATATTGTGATTGTGGTGTTGATACTTATTTATCTGTATTTAATTTATTTGAGTTTTATATAGCGCTGGCTAGTCCCGGAGGTATCAGAGCGCTTTACATAAGGTTCCACAAAATTACATCAGTTACAAGTTACATCAGTTAATAGAAAAATATTTCAAGGACTTAGAATACATAATAAATGGAGCTTAGAAGGGTAAGAGGGTGGGGTAAAGGGGAAGGAGGGAGGTAGGCTGGAGAGACGAAGGAGAGTCTGCCCAAAATCCGGCTGGTGAGGTGACGGCCGAGGGGGAAGACAACAGCTTAACACCTCTATAGCTATCAGGTAGCTCCACTGGGCACCAGCCAAACAGCTAGGTCTCAACCGGAAAACAATTAAAGAGCAAAGAGGAGAGATAAATGTATCATAAAGGAGAAAGTGAGTGGAGTAAAGGGGTAGGAGGGAGAATATGGCAGAGAGACGAAGGAAGGTCTGCCTAAAGTCCGGCTGGGTAGGTGACGGCCGAAGGGGTACTGCACAGCCCATCTCCTCTTTAGCTATCTAGTAGCTCCACCGAGCATCGCCCAAAAAGCTAGGTCTCTACGGTCAGGGGCCTCCCTTAGGGTGATTGTTTTTGTTCCCTGGCCACGATCTTCTGCAGGTGCCATTTTGTTGCACAACTTTGGGGTCAGTTCACTGCTCACCATACACTCATAGCGATCACGCTGCACTCATGCTGTTGCCCTGCACTCATACTATTCACCCTCCTCCTAACCTGCACTCACACTTGCACGCCACTCACCCTGCAGGCACATACCACTCCACTCACCCGTAGCTTTCACTGCTCACCCTACACTCATAGCGATCACACTGAACTCACGATGTTACCCTGCACTCATGCTGTACATCCTTCTCCTATTTATTTATTTATTTATTTATTTAGAATTTTGTAGAGCGCACAGCTACCTCCGACGGAGGTGTCCCGGCGCTGAAGACATAGTCTCAGGAGGGTCGAAGAGGAGTAGGGAGGGGTCTTTAGATCTGTGAGAATAGCCAGGTCTTTAGTTTTTTTCTGAATTGGGGTTCGGACGTCAGGAATCTTAGCTCAGTGGGTAGCTGGTTCCACAGTTTGGAGGTGACTACTGCCAAGGCCCTTCCCCCTGTACGTGTGAGGCGAAAGCGGGGGCAGATCATGAGGCGAAGATGATTGGATCTCAGGTTTCTTGGAGCTTGTGAGAACCTCATTCTTTGACGTAGGTAGGATGGGCCTTGGTCATTGAGTGCTCTGAAGGCCAGTGTTAAGGCCTTGAATTGAATACGGAGTTTTATTGGGAGCCAGTGAAGTTTGATTAGGTGGGGTGTGATGGAATGGCGGTAGGGGATATTGCAGACTAGCCTGGCTGCAGCATTCTGGACTTTTTGAAGTTGGTGGATGAGGTAGGTGGGGGCGCCTATGTATAGGCTGTTGGCATAGTCCAGATGAGCAGTAATGAGGGCATGAACCACCGTTTTGCGGGACTCAAGTGGGAGGTATGGGATGATTTTTTTTATCCTTCGAAGTTTCCCGAAGCAGGCTGAGGTGACTTTATTTATTTGAGTTTTGCAGGAGAGGGAGGTGTTGAATTGAAAGCCAAGGTTGCGTGCGTTTTGAACTGGTTCTGGGGGGGGGTTGAGTTCAGACGGCCACCAGAGATTGGCGGATATAGGCGTTTTTCGATTGAAAAATAGGACCTCGGTTTTGTCTGTATTGAGTTTCAGGTTGTTAGCGGACATCCAGGCTGCGATGTTGAGCATACAGAGGCGAAAGTTGTTAAAAGATTTTTCAGTGTGTTCTTTGAAGGCGAACACCAGTTGGGTGTCGTCAGCGTAGAAGGTTACTTTGACGCCCCAGGATTCAACAACTTTAGCCAGAGGCTTGAGGTACACATTAAAAAGGAGCGGGCTGAGGGCAGAGCCCTGTGGGACACCCCAGATCAGCTGTTTTTTAGAGGAGAGAAAAGGTCCCAGCATCACTGCTGTATTCTGTCTGTGAGAAAAGATTTTATCCATACAAGGGGGGTCCGCCAATACCAACTTCTTGTAGGCGAGTCAGAAGTTTGTCGTGTGAGATGGTATCGAATGCAGCGGATAGGTCGAGGAGGACCAACATGGCCTCCTCTCCCTTGTCCGTGCATTCGCGGATCGATTCGGATACCTCGAGTAGCGCCGACTCAGTACTGTAGTCTGGTCTAAAGCCTGACTGGGTGTTGTGGAATAATGATTTGGATTCCAGGTAGTGGGACAGTTGTTTTTGGACGGCTTTTTCCAGAACTTTTGCGGGCTTGGGTAGAAGTGAAATTGGTCTGTAGTTATTTAGACAGGAAGGGTCGATGCCGGGTTTTTTTTGCAGAGGGATTAGCATGGCGTGTTTCCAGGCCGTGGGAACAACCCCAGTGAGTAATGAGGCGTTCCAGATGTCTAAAAGGGGGTTAATGATGATGGGGGCAATTTCGTTCATGATACGAGCTGGAGCTGGGTCCAGAGGTGAGCCAGATTTGCATTCCAGAAGTAGCTTTAGAGCAAGTTCTTTGCTAAGAGGCTGGAATGAGGTAAATGTATGAGTGCTGTAGGGGATAGGCTCTTTGGTGGTAGCGGGATCTTTCTGAAGGATTGCTGCCGCTATGTTGGCAATTTTTTCCTCGAAGAAGTTAGAAAGGTTTTCGCATAGTGACTGTGACCAGGGTACAGGAGTGCAGAGTGCGCTGGGGTGAGTGAATTCTTTCACTATATTGAATATGGCCTTGGTCGAGTTTTTTGCTTTGGCAATTGTTTCGGAAAAGTATGTGCTCATGGATTGGCGTTTGAGTTTGTGTAACCTTTTAAGGCTTTGTCGATAGAGGGCTTTAGCTCCTGCATCGTAGTTCTGTCTCCATTGTCGTTCTAGTTTTTTGCACATACTTCTAGGAGCCCGTAGTGCTTCCGTGAACCATGGGGCTGATGGTTGTTTTCTACGGGAGGAAAGGTTTTGAAGAGGTGCGGCTTTCTCGATGGCGGACGTGAGGTCGCTGTTCAGTGTACTCACTGCTTTGTCGAGGTCGTCCGGGAGAGGGACCAGACTGTTGTGGTAGTTTGGTTCTAGGGCAGCAAGCGTGAGTTTATGCCATTTTCTGCCCTGAGCTCTGATGGAGGACTCTTGTTTTGTGACTAGAGTCAGGGGTAACTCGAAGGGTATAAGAAAGTGGTCGGACCATGGTAGGGGTAGGGAAGGGAGGATGTTGAGTTTCTCGCTATTCGAAAAAACAAGGTCGAGAGTATGACCTGCTTTATGAGTAGGGCCTTTTACTTTTTGCATAAGATTGATGTTTTGCATAGATTCAAGGAGTTGGGAGGCGCGGTTACAGCTACTTACATCCACATGGTGGTTGAAGTCTCCCAGAACCATGAAGTGGGGGTGTTTGAGGGAAAGATCTGCTGTTACAGCCGATAGCTTTAGGACAGCAGGTTGTGGGGTGTTCGGAGGGATATAGACCAGGATCCCTGAGCAGACGGCTGTGGTGGAGTCAGAAATCGAGAAGTACAGCGCTTCAATGGGGTTAATGTTTGAGATTTTTCTTGAGGTGATTTTCAGATGTTTCTTTAGAATCACCGCGATTCCTCCTCCTGTTTTGGAGCCTTCACGGCTGAGTCCCGTGAAATTGTAGTCAGCGGGTAGAGCTAGGGCGATGTCAGGATTGGAGGAGTCTTTAATCCAAGTCTCTGTTAGGAACAGTGCATCCCAGGATGAGGTAGACAGTAAAAGCCAGATGTCAGTGGCGTGGCTGGGTAGAGAGCGACAATTCACCAAACCCATGGAGTAGGTGTTGGTAGGGGGGGGTTGCTTAGTTATTGGTGTACTGTTCCTGGTAGGAGTCCAGTCGGGACATAGGGAGAAAGGACAATTTGGGCATTTGTGCCGGAAGGGGCAGGGTAGGGGGAAGCTGCAGGTGGTGGGAGACAGGCAGGATGTCTTACCTAGGTCTAGTAGCTGTGCGCTAGTCCACGTGATTCTCGGGGTTGGTAAGGGACTGGCAGCATGGTTGGCCCTAGGCCCGGAGCTGGCGCGGACGGGCGCAGACGGGCTTGCCCCAAACATCGCGCCCGCTGCGCTCGCCCGCTGCGCGTTCGGTACATGCACATGTTTTATAGAGGTAGGGGGTATTGGTTAGAGGGGCGTGGCCTCGTACAAAGGGGCATGGCCTCAGAGTGCGGCGGGAAATAGCGGCAAAGATTGTTTACCCTGCGAGTCCTCGGCAGCGTTAAGATCCGCTGTGAGGCTGTAGGCGGGTGAGTGCAGCTGTGGGAAGGTGAGATTTGTAAGATCAATACACATGCATTCACACAGATTATCAGAAGGTCAATTTTAGCAAAGTACAAGTTATTTGTGACTCTCAAGTGCTTTAAAAATGGGCGAGTGCTCGTGCCTGTAGCTCCTCGGCAGCGCATTCACACAGTTTGTCAGGAGGTCAATTTTAGCAAAGGTACAGGTTATTTGTGACTCTCAATTGCTTTAAAAAATGGGGCGAGTGCTCGTGCCTGTAGCTCCCGGCTTCCGCCTCAGGAGACAGGTCTTCTGACCAGACGTTGGGATTTCGCGGCTTAAGTACTCAGGGGGCGTGGCCTCATACAACGGGGCGTGGCCTCAGAGTGCGGCGGGAAATAGCGGCAAAGATTGTTTACCCTGCGAGTCCTCGGCAGCGTTAAGATCCGCTGTGAGGCTGTAGGCGGGTGAGTGCAGCTGTGGGAAGGTGAGATTTGTAAGATCAATACACACGCATTCACACAGATTATCAGAAGGTCAATTTTAGCAAAAGTACAAGTTATTTGTGACTCTCAAGTGCTTTAAAAATGGGCGAGTGCTCGTGCCTGTAGCTCCTCGGCAGCGCATTCACACAGTTTGTCAGGAGGTCAATTTTAACAAAGGTACAGGTTATTTGTGACTCTCAATTGCTTTAAAAAATGGGGCGAGTGCTCGTGCCTGTAGCTCCCGGCTTCCGCCTACCCTTCCGGCTACCCTTCACTCACACAAGCACACTGCTCACCCTGCACTCACTCGTGCTCCTTGCTTTCAACTCCCGTCGTCCTCCCTCTACTTTCCCTGTGGTCACATGAGCACACTGCTCACCCTGCACTCACAGTGATCACACTGCACTCACGCCACTCACCAATTACTCACGCTTTCACCCTGCACTTAACACGAGCACACTACTCACCTTGCACTCATTTGACACTTCACTCACCTGTCACTCTCATGGCTCACTCTTCAATCTCACTCAAACAAGCACATCAATCATTATGCATTAATGCCTCTCACTCTGTTCTCTTACCTGCACCTTAACTCATCTGTCACATCAGTCACCCTGCAGTCACTCCTCTAACCCTCCTCTCACACTCTCACATCGCTCACTGTGCACTGAGAGGTACTCCTTTCATTCACACAGCTCACCGTTCACTCACATGGGCACAGCACTCCCCCTCCACTCACACCATGAAAATAAGCACAGCACTTCTTAATCACCAACGGGTGAACTCCCGTAAATTGGGGAATCATGTCATCGAGACCACTCGAAACTTCAGGAATATCAACAGCAATTCCTTCGCGCCCTGGGCCGCAAGCTTTGCTAATACTGACCTACATAGCGTACAGACCGCAGTCGCCCACTTCGAACAGGTCACTACTGAGGCCCTGAATCATCTTGCCCCAGAACAATCCCGAAGCCGCGCTAGAAAGAGACCGTCCGCCCCCTGGTACTCCGAATCTCTTAGGCTTCTTAGGCAAGAAGTGAGGAGAAAGGAGAGGTTATGGCACGCTAGTTGGGACTTCAAAAATAAGGAAGCTCATCGACTTCTTGTTAAAAAATACAAGGCTGAAATTTTACAGGCCAAACAAGAATACTTTGTGACCGTGACTTCCTCGCTCTCCTCCCCGAAGGAACTTTTTAAAACTGTAGACTCCCTGGTCAGATTGCAGGTCCCTGACCCTGTTATCCCTTCGCAGGATCTCTGTAATAAGATTGCCTCCTTTTTCCATTCTAAAATACAGAACATTCACCTAGCCCTTGAGGAACAAAGAGTCGTCCTTAGTGCTTCTATGCCTAGCGTACAGACGTGTCCGACCATCAATGAACTCTCCCCTTCTTGCACTCTGGACACCTTTCCCCCGCTGGCCTTGCAAGACCTGGAGCTTCTGTTAGCCAAGACTAAGTCCGGTTCACCTTTGGATACCTGCCCACTGAAGGTCATCAAACTGTGTAGGGAAACCCTCTTACCACCGCTGCTAGAGATAACGAATCTAGCTATTAGAGATGGCGTTTTCCCTGCAGAGTGGAAGAAGGCGGTAGTGAGACCCCTTCTGAAAAAGGCCTCTTTGGATCCGGGGGTCCTAAAAAACTTCCGGCCTATTTCCCTGCTCCCTGCTCCTGCTAAGATGCTTGAAACTTATCTTAACAAGCATCTTGCTGCCTTTGTCGAAAGTTCGGGATGTTTAGACTCCTCCCAGCACGGATTCAGGAAAGAATTTAGCACTGAGTCAGCCCTCACCATCGTGCTTGATAAGATCCGCACTTCAGTAGATGAGGGCCAGACCTCTCTCCTGGTCCTGCTAGATCTAACTGCGGCTTTCGACACCCTCTCCCCCTCAGTACTTACATCTCGGCTGAGGGAGGTAGGGGTGAAGAACGCAGCTCTGGATCTCTTGACCTCCTTCCTCACGGGGAGGGAACAAAGAGTCAAGCTTGGGGAGTTTCTATCTCCATCCCATCCTTTGCTATGTGGGGTTCCTCAAGGGTCGGCACTTAGCCCGACCCTTTTTAATATCTATGTTACCCCACTAGCTAAACTAATAAGATCATTTGGGATGGAGGTAGTCTCGTACGCAGACGACACTCAAATCCTCGTCTCTCTTCCCCGTTCCGATGACCTAATCGCCTCCAAGTTTAGATCTTGCATGGAGGCGGTTGGTCAATGGATGATCCGGAACTCCCTGAAACTGAATGGGGAGAAGACAGAGGTGATGGTGTTTGGGGGGAAAGAAAACATCTGGTCAGCCAACTGGTGGCCTGACTCCCTTGGAACTTGTCCTTCCCCCACTTCCTCTGCTAAAAATCTCGGGGTGTTAATAGATCCCGCCCTCGACCTAGGCAATCAGGTGAGCAGAACTGTTTCCACCTGTTGGGGCCTGATCCACACTCTGCGGAGGGTCAGGAAATATCTCTCTCTCCAGGCAAGAAAACAAATAGCTGTGGCTCTCATCGGCTCGCGTTTGGACTATTGTAATGCGCTGTATGCTGGACTTAATAAAGGTCAGCTGCAGCGCTTACAGGTAGTCCAAAACGCCATAGCTAGATTTGTCCTGGATTTACCCAGACGCTCGTCGGCCACTGCAGCAAGGAAAACATTGCACTGGCTGCCGATGGAACATCGAATCCGCTTTAAGGTCCTTTGTATGACCTATAGAGCCATCGCTAAAAAGAGTGATACTGGAATAGGATCCATCATCTCCCTCTATGCCCCCCAAAGGAACTTGCGCTCCTCTGGTAAACTGCTTCTGACAGCCCCCCGTGTAAGAAGAGCCAAGTGGGGAGGCAGAGCCTTCTCCACCCTTGCCCCTAAATGGTGGAACGAACTCCCTTTGGACCTGAGATCTCTCCCATCCCTTCAGAACTTCCGCACTGCCTTAAAAACCCTTCTTTTCAGGCAAGCCTATGTCTAAGGTCCTAAGTTTTCTTGATCTTCCTCTGATCTTCTGTTAGGCGCCTTGATACCTGCGGGTCATTGTTCTGCGCAATATAAATTATTTTTCAATTCAATTCACCCACACCACTCACCCTGCACTTCCTCTTCTCATCCTGTACTCACACAAACAAACCTCTCAGCCTGTTTTCCATATAGGCAATCTGTTCCTCCTGCCGACACACAGGGACAATAGTCTGCCTGAACTCATGGGGACACACCACTCACTCCACAGTAACTCCTCTCACCGTGCACTCACCCGTCACTCTCACAGACCACCCTTCATTCTCACCGCTCACCCTGAACCACGCACAGGTACACCACTCACTCTGCCTTTAGACCGCTTACACCACCCTGCATTCACTCCTTTCACTCTGCACGCACTCCTCTCACCGACACATGAGCCCTCCTCTCACATTGCATTTAGCTCACCCAATGCTCACATCTGCACATTTTTTACCCTACACTCGCACCACTCATGCTGCACCCCCTCATACTATTCACCATCACCCAGCACTTAAATGAGCATACCTATTATTCTGCACATATAAAAATGACACAACTCTCATGAATATAAACATATTTCTACAAAGGCACCCACAGAATACCTGCTCTTTCCAAAGTACTAAATGCCTACTAAATTCCATCTTCAAACACGGGGCTGGAGCATGAGGGGAGAGCGGACTGACAATGTGGGAAGGCACAAGGGGTTGGCACACAATCCTCAATCCATCACCATATCCCAAAGATTCAGCCCTATGGCTGTGGCCTTGAGGTGTGATTAAGGATCATGTGACTCCTTCAGCCATTCCTGGCTTTTCATTCACCACAATGCTTCATTCCAGGACATGTGGTGTTTCTATACATGGTAAGTTGGGTCTCAAAAACCCACACTTGCAAAGTGTTACTGGATAAAATCCATGGTTGCTGAAGAAGTCAAGCATTTTATTAGATCAGTTGGATGCTGTGATATTACATGTTAGAATGTAGATTAGTTATTTTACAGTACTGTAACTGTTTGAGCCACACCTAAAACCAAATATAAGTCCAGCTATTTTAAGGAAGTGCACTTTTCATTCACATCATACTTGTAACAAACATTGACAAGGCAATATATTATTATTTTTGGATAGCGTGTAGAGAATATGTTTTTATTAGCCTTCATTTAAAGGAAAGGCAGGTATAGCAGAAGCAGCCGAGCAAGCTTATCCAACACAATAAAAGCAGAATGACTAATGGAAGTGAGAGTGGGAGTGTGTCTGTGTGTGAGTGTGACAGAGTACATATGTAGGAGAGAGTGCAAGACAGAATGAGAATGTGTGTGTGAGAGAATCTGTGAGTGTATATGTGTTATGTGTGCAAGTGTGCTTCTGGAGGTTATTCTTGCCTTATTGACAAGGGCACTAACAGCATATGGATGGGAGGTGTTACCTATGGCAAACTGCAGGCCCTGACATGCATCTATTAAGACACCATCATTGGCTGAGGGAACTTGAACTGTCTAAGTGAGAAAGCCACTAGCCCTGTCATACCCAGTGGCAGGGACACAGAAAACATGCCGCCACACCTGGCTGAAGACCTCGACATGATGCATGTGATTCTTAGCATATGGGGTGGGTCCATAGCAAAATGTTGGAACTGATATTTTAGGTAATTCTTGTTATAAGATTTCCTGTACTCATTTTATGTGGGTGTCAATGAAAAAATGCTGACCCATGTATGGAGTGAGTTTTAGTGGTACCCCTGACATGCCATGAAATTCTGGCACATCATATTGAATGTACTCCTTGGCATAAGGCTGCTATGAGGAAAGGCCAGGTTTCCCTGGTGCACCAGGAAAGTGCTGGAATATTTCATGAATGCCCTATAAGGGTCTTTGGCGTTTTAGCAAATTTGCTCCCAAACGTTTCATAAAAAATTTCAGAGGAGAAATCTACTCTCCCTTAAATCATCTAGAAGAAATCTGTTAACTTCTTTTGCTTGCTGGAATTTGGGGGAAGTATCACACCTCACCAGTTACATATATCTTTTTCCTCATATAATGTCTAAGAGGTTAGCTCTGACCCAATTTCTGGAAATGTGTGTCCTGCCCCATTGCTGGGGTCAGGACTGACTTTAGGGCGAAGCAACCAGCGCAGCAGCGCCTGGCATTGACTCTGTTGGAGGCGCTGTATTTTTTGTCTAGTGGCTGTTTTGACTCACTGTAAAGTAGCGCAGAGGGTTAATATGTCTGCTGCAAAGAATGTGTACCATGCAGATCACACAACTGAGCTTGAGTGAACTGTGCGTAACACTATAAAAAAAATGAAATGTACATCTGAGAAAGGCTATGGAGAGATGAGGTGCACCGTTTGAAAGTGGTAGTGAGGGAATATATGGAGAAGATGTAGGTGAGAAAAGCACCAAAAGAGCCTGTGGTAACGGCCGCCACCAGTGCTCGAGCTGGCCCTGGCAGGGAGTCTTAGCTCCCCCAAAGTTTGGGTCTAGTTGTGCCCCTGTCTTAAATGAGAAGATGGCTAGACAACTGGTAACCAAGCTCTACTCCTCCATACAGGCCGAGCTCTCAACACTAAGGCCTGTTACCAAGGTGCTGTGGGATGTGGACCTGGGAGATCTAATTACAGATAAGAAGTGGCCTTACTGTTGTAGCTAAATTGAGGAGCTATCTCCATCAGCATGTTTACACAGGACATACCATACTCTCCTCAAACTGATTGATCACAAATCACAGGCCACTCCAGGTTTGTAAGATGTAAAGCGCTATAAGTGGGCTTCCTGCATCTGACCTGAGCATGCCCACTGATTGCTAGCTACTGGGGGAAAGTATTTCATGTTCTAGGAGCTATACTAAGGCCGCGCATTGATGGCACTACTGTTGGCAGAGAGGCGTGTGTCATGTATGAGGGGTAGGGATCACATACCTACATACCTATTGCCCACAAAGCTCTCTATGGAAGGGCACCTACCTATTTGAAATCACGCCTGACCCTCTATAAACCAGGGAGGGTGCTTAGATCTGCTGACTCCACCTATCTTGTTCAGCCACGCTGCAGACTGATCACTGTGGGCGGGCGTGCCTTTTCACATACTCTCCCAGCTATGTGGAACAAATTACCGTTGGAACTTCGTAATGAGACGAACCTAATGCCCTTCCGTAAGAAATTAAAAACTGTGCTTTTCCAGCAAGCGTGGGGTGGCCGCTAATTGTAATCCGATGCATCCTTTTATTGTCTAGCTGATCCTAACAAAGCGCTTAGAGACCTCTGGGTTATAGTGCGCTATATAAATCACAATAAATAGAAAATAGAAATAGAACCTGGTTGCATGATATGATATACTACAGTGCACAACTGGAACTCTACTCTTCCCCTATTCTCCAACATCTGGGGCCCATTGCAAGCTTACTTGTAAACTCATGATATTAAAAATGTGGCCAAACATGCAGAATAGGGGAGCGATGGAGGCATGGTGGAAATGTACATACACATTGATTCCTGGACAAAAGCTCTAAATGTAATAGTACCTGAAGTGCCATCTTGGCCCCATTATAGCTTTGATTAATGCCACTGTGCTTTGAAGGTGCCATCTTTATGTGTGAAAAAGATGTTCTGGGAAAAGAATGATACTGCTGGACTGTTAATCTGTTAATGTATTAAATGACATGCTGTTCTATGTGTTAAGGTGCTAGCATTTACTACATGCAAGTGTACTGTTTTGCATACAGTTGATATAACATGAAAGCTAATTTAAAAATGAATTAAAACATTTTCCTTACAAATGGTTTAAATATGACAAATCTTGAAATTGATATAACTTAGAGTGAAGCAAATAATACTGTTGTCAAAATGAATATGGGCATCACTGAAATCGGATATGAATCACATTGATTTGCATAGAATACTGAATGAACTGGATAGGATGTGAATGAATTGGATATGGTGAACTGTGTGTATAACATGCACTGAAAAGCACATGACACTGACAGCCAATCAGAGTGGAGTTCAATGCGGAAAACATGCAGCGCTCCGGCGCCTCATCCCCGAGAATGCGCTGCATCAGGAATGTCGGGTCTTTCTCTCTACTGTGTGGGAGACCCCTGGGCCTTCTCGGAACTGTGGCTTGGACAGGATACTCTGTCTTGCAGTTTCACAGTTCTGTCTGTGCTCGCAGGTCGGGGGTGGGGTCCGGACTCGTCCATGACCGAAGCAACGCCAGGAACGCAGCTCAGTGGGGGAGCGCATGCGTTGATGGATGAGGCCCCGGGTCTTAGTGCCATTATCACAGCTCTTACGGGGAGCACGGACCGAGGTATTGTTAATTTGCCGGTTCCCGTTTGAGTCGGCTCCCTCTTTTTGGGGATGCTAGATTGCTAAGCAGCAAGTAAGGGGCGGGCCAACAGGTACTGGTTCACATGACCAGTCGTGCCCCCCTCATTTTGAACCACCCCCTCCTCCCTACAATTGCAGTGCTCTGGGGCTGGGCGCGGGCCCACCTGTGCGGCCGGGGGAGCCCCTCTCATCATGACGCCTCTTGATTAACCCGGCTGCTGGAGACTCGACTTTTTTGGAAATATGTTTAAAGTTTACAGCGTCAGCCTTTAAGTATCGCCCTCTCCTCAGGCTGAGCTGACAGTGAGTGGGGGAATATATGATTTTACAACGCTTACCTGTACCACGCATGGCTTTACCACGTGAATTTTACTTCACATGTGTCTTTACCACGCAGCAATTGATAACGCAGGATTCTACTCCGCAAATTTTACGTTAACTAACCTCTTACGTCCCTTCTAAATTTACATAATGATACTGATAGGCTACTAAAAATTATTTCAAAACTGCCTAACAAAGCAAAATATCGATGTTTATTACATACCAATACTACAGATTACCTTTTTCTAAAAACATTTTTAATTTACAATGCGCTTTAATTATATTCTTTTATGTATACACGTTGGATCCTTATCTCACCTCTCCACTGCCCTTCACGGAAACGAGCGTCAAAACACGTTTTGAAAAATAGAGATAGGACTACTATAATGACGTATACGTCACGTCGCTGGGGAGGCTCTTTTCTTGATCGTCAGAGGCACTTAATATCTTTTTTTTCCTCAGTTTTCTTCTTTTTTTTTTCAATCCGCTTGTTATTTTTTGGGGGGGGAGACCCCCCCCAGGCCCAACAAGCCCCCTCAGCCCCCCTTTTGTTTATAGTTCCTTTTTCTTAATTATGAACGAGCAGGACGAGAGAACGAAGACTGGAAGGAAAGAACGTTGCGTGTTGAAGACGGTCGTGGAATGCACCCGCGTTGAAAAGACGTTTGCGTGGTAAGTGAATCATAGTAAACGTCATGCGTGGTAAAGACTTCGTAGTAAATGATGTTTCCCTGAGTGGGACTGGCTGCCAGAGACTCGTAACGGCCATGGTTCACAGTCACTGACACTCTCGGGTCTTATCCTTCTTGTATTGCAGGGAGCAGTGAGCATTTTCCTTGCCTGTTTGTTTTCTGCCAAATGCACAATTTCATGAGCAATCTAGGACTGCCATGAGTCTTGAAAAGAATTATAAATTAGGATTTGGACTGTCTGGAGACTTGTTTAGGCCGGCAGCTAAAACTGCAGAACTGTGTACAATTAAGCAGTCAAAGCAGGGTTGTTTTTACACTTCTTATGAACGGTGAAGCTCAGGGTTCACACACTTCTATAATCACATTGGTTTCGCCTCAAGTTTCAGAGCACACATTGTCTTTCGAGTTCATGGAAGTCCCAACAGACACCAAACTCCCTACATTGGAAGCCTACCTATTTTATTTCGTTTTTTCAAGCTATCAGCGGTCATAGTTTATTTCCCTCTCTACGCCTTGGACAGGCTGCAGTGAGCTCGGTTTTCTACTGGGTAGTAGGTCATTATTTTGAACAGTCATTCCTCCTCTCGGGCATTGTTCTTTTCTTGTTTCTGATGGCATTGCTTAAAAGCCTGTGCACCTGACCATGTACAGTTGAATCCCAAACTTGAACAGTAAATCTACGACTCTCAAAACGTAACATGATGTAGCCTAAGAAGTCAGAACTAGAATAAGGTGTCATAAATGAGAAAGGACTGTTTGGAAACAAAACTTTAAGTTGACACACTTTCAAAATAAAAGTGGCAGAAACATTAAATATGCCATGGAGTCACCATGATTTAGGAGAGTGATGGAGTGAGAGAAAGGAGAAAAGTGGTGTCAGAGGAAGAAGGAGGAGGAAAGGTGAGAGATCAAAGGATTGTGGGAGAGCTGAGTGAAAGAAAGGGAGGAGATGAAAAAATTAGAGGGAAGGAGAGGGATAACGGGGAAGAGTTAGAAGAGAGAGACACAACTGGAGGAGAGACAATGAGAGAGACAAAGGTAGGATGAAAGAGGTGAAAACAGACAAAAGGAGAAGGGAAGATTAGGAAATGGGTAGACAAATGAAGGAAGGGGAGGAGTCAGAAAGGGAGGAGGAGGTCAAGGGAAGTAAAGAATGAGACAACAGAGTGGGGACATGAGGGGGAGAGAGGAGCAATACAAGGAATGAAAGAAGTGAGTGGCAAGAAGGGGGAGACTATAAGTGCGAGAATGGGTAGGAACAGTAAGGCTCCCAGGTTCAACTTGTGAATCCTCTGTGGTTCACAAGAACAGGTCTGATAGGCAACTATCACCATCAACTGATTGGTGGTTTCAAGCTATTGCAGTTCTTTTAAGTCCCCTTTAAACTACCACCTGTAACTAAAAGTTTATTTCACTCGCAATAAAGTGTCACTCATAAGCCTTGAAATGTCACACATAAATGTACTGCACACATTGAATGTCACACATAAGCCAACCAAACCTTGGCAGCTATGGGGAGGGGGGAGTAGGACAGCAGGGCACATTCTGCTTGGTTGGCCCAGGGTTTGGGGCAGCTATGTGGGGTCAAGAGCGATGTGGCACTGCCCTAAGCGCCTGTCGGTGCCCACAGTACAGATCGCATGCTGCAGTGATTTGTGCATAACTGGTTTCGAGTCCAGATAAGCAGACTCTTCATCGTCCTGCTACTCAAAAAAAAAAAAAAAGTGTGCCCAGGCCTCGGATCACGTTCAGGCCTTGGGTTCAGTCAGGGTCTCCCACCTGGTCCCAAGTCCATGCGGTGCTCACCCCAGCTACTTTGGTCAAGGCTGAGGCGCAGTGTACAAGCATTTGGGTGCGTGCTTTGACACCCGACCACTGGTCCGATGCGAGGGAGCCCCTTTATTGGCATACAAGGGTCCGCACACCACCCCAGCATAACCGCAAGGCTGGGGGGGCCTTATAATTACGATTGGTGCTCAGGGTCAGACACGAACACTGGTTTGAGCTCCACCCAGTGGATCACGGGCCCTCAGCGGGATCCTTTTCTCCGGGCACCATTTCCGGCCCTCTTGTGGGCAGACGATCACGGTTGCCCATGTGTGGGTGGGCAGTAGCTGCACGATCAGTGGCAGTATCCCCTTAGCCGAAAACTATGCGAAATGCAAGACAGCGGCTCAACCATGGTAAGTAGTTTTGTTAAATACTACCAGTGCATCTCGCAAGGGGTTAGGTTTATATTTCAGGAACGTATGATGGCTTTTAAAGGTGTGCAATTTAGAGACCAGTGCCTAGGGACCCAGTGATACAGTATAACGGTCCTATGTAGTTATGTGCCCCTCCATCACCTGTATAATCATTTAGGGGGTGAGCTGCTTGGGAGGAGCGAGAGGCGGGCCCTTGGGTGTCTGCTAGGGTCGTTCTCCAGCCTTCTAACTCTTTTCGACCTGTGGTGCTGGGGTATGGGTCTGTTCTGGCCCCCCCCCCCCTTTTTAGGTCTCACCTCGATGCAGCGCATGCGCTGTACGCTTGCGAGATCTATTGTTGTCAATTTAGCTTGCCAATGGGGACAGGAGATGTGCACGTGCCCAGACAGGCGATGTGTACATGTACGGCTCGTAGAGCACAACACACGCATGGCACGCTTTCACTTTCCTAGTTTTCTTCTTTGGTGGCACAAAGGAATCAATTGCTGAGAAGACGGCAAGAGGGTGTCTCACAGCTGACCATGAATATTATCTTATGTTGCCCAGTGTCAGAATTATTTACAACAAGGGGTGGTGATGGACAGAGTCTCTGAATTAAGCAGAATACTCTCACCCAGTCAAGAGATCAGGGCTAGATCCAACACCGTTTTTTAGCTCATTGCACCATCCCAGTTTCAGAACCTGGCTGTATGCAAATTAGTCTGTCCCTGGCCCAGTGCATCATGGGAACAGGGCAGACCAGACTACAAAAGCCAATTCTTACACTGGGAAGGAAACAAGCTTCCGGGGACCGGTTTCTGGCATTTCAGCCGTCTTCGGCCCGGCTTGCTTGAATCCTGATGGTGCAATGAGCAAGGGACTCACATCTGAGTATACCCTTCCACGCTTAGGGTGGACAAAATTATTTACAACAAGGGGTGGTGATGGACAGAGTCTCTGAATTAAGCAGAATACTCTCACCCAGTCAAGAGATCAGGGCTAGATCCAACACCGTTTTTTAGCTCATTGCACCATCCCAGTTTCAGAACCTGGCTGTATGCAAATTAGTCTGTCCCTGGCCCAGTGCATCATGGGAACAGGGCAGACCAGACTACAAAAGCCAATTCTTACACTGGGAAGGAAACAAGCTTCCGGGGACCGGTTTCTGGCATTTCAGCCGTCTTCGGCCCGGCTTGCTTGAATCCTGATGGTGCAATGAGCAAGGGACTCACATCTGAGTATACCCTTCCACGCTTAGGGTGGACAAAATTATTTACAACAAGGGGTGGTGATGGACAGAGTCTCTGAATTAAGCAGAATACTCTCACCCAGTCAAGAGATCAGGGCTAGATCCAACACCGTTTTTTAGCTCATTGCACCATCCCAGTTTCAGAACCTGGCTGTATGCAAATTAGTCTGTCCCTGGCCCAGTGCATCATGGGAACAGGGCAGACCAGACTACAAAAGCCAATTCTTACACTGGGAAGGAAACAAGCTTCCGGGGACCGGTTTCTGGCATTTCAGCCGTCTTCGGCCCGGCTTGCTTGAATCCTGATGGTGCAATGAGCAAGGGACTCACATCTGAGTATACCCTTCCACGCTTAGGGTGGACCAAATTATTTACAGCAAGGGGTGGTGATGGACAGAGTCTCTGAATTAAGCAGAATACTCTCACCCAGTCAAGAGATCAGGGCTAGATCCAACACCGTTTTTTAGCTCATTGCACCATCCCAGTTTCAGAACCTGGCTGTATGCAAATTAGTCTGTCCCTGGCCCAGTGCATCATGGGAACAGGGCAGACCAGACTACAAAAGCCAATTCTTACACTGGGAAGGAAACAAGCTTCCGGGGACCGGTTTCTGGCATTTCAGCCGTCTTTGGCCCGGCTTGCTTGAATCCTGATGGTGCAATGAGCAAGGGACTCACATCTGAGTATACCCTTCCACGCTTAGGGTGGACAAAATTATTTACAACAAGAGGTGGTGATGGACAGAGTCTCTGAATTAAGCAGAATACTCTCACCCAGTCAAGAGATCAGGGCTAGATCCAACACCGTTTTTTAGCTCATTGCACCATCCCAGTTTCAGAACCTGGCTGTATGCAACTGGCAACTGGCTGTTCTGCTTAATTCAGAGACTCTGTCCCTCACCACCCCTTGTTGTAAATAATAAAGCCCAGTGTCAGAAGGCATATCTCCTCTAAAAATGCGTAAATTTGTGGCATCTTAAATTGTCTGCAGCCACAGGGAGTTTAAAAAATGTGAACGCACCGGATCTTCTCAGACGTGCATTTGAAAGGTAGGCTGTGTTCAAAGACATACTGACTCAGTACAGAAGATCTGTTGGTTTCTGAAAAACCAAACAGGGCAAAACGAGTTTGTCACGCATCCAGCACACCTGCCTGTATAGTTTTTCTAGTCTTAATTATAAATACATATGCGAACATTCTCAGACTCTTAGAGAAAGAAATATGGTAATAAAATATTTTATTTACAGAATGGGTGGCACAAAGGAATCGATTGCTTAGAAGACGGCAAGAGGGTGTCTCACAGGTGTCCGTGGATACAACACAAATCAAAAGTGTCTGGAGAATTTGACTTACTCGGTCACAACTCATCTTGAGAAGATCACTCCTGAAGGACATGTGAAGTCATTTATAGGACCATGGCAGAAGGGTGGTGGTCTCTTGTTTCTGTTTACTAACCAATGTTTTTGATTGGTACAATAAAATCAAAAATATGCACAAATTATAATTAAGACGACATGAAAATGCATATGCATGCAAAAATGAGGCAGAATAAGTAGTTTGATTTATTGTTGACCGTTCGATTATTTAAACCCATTACAGTAAAAAGATAAAAGATAAAATTCAGTCCAATGTTGGTTCCAACTTTTGCTGATAGAGCTGTGGGGCTTAATTTGACTTGTACCCAGGTTCCCTTGTGAGGGGATTGATTCCTTTCAGTAGCTTAGGAGGTACCCCCCAGGATAACAGTTTTCCCCAGAGTTTGCCCCTGTCGACTTTATCAAAAGCTGCGCTGTAATCGATAAAACAGCAGAACAACGGCAGGTGCCTGACTTTCCCAGCACGTTTTGAGAGGTAGGCCAACGCCACGATGTTGTCTGTTGTTGCGCTGAGCTGGGATGGGGCAGTGAGATAAATAACGGTGATGGATCAAGCCCTGATCTTTGGACTGGGTAAGAGTGGTCTGCTTAATTCAGACACTCTGTTCATCACCACCCCCTTTTCTGAATCGTTTTTGGCCACTATAGGTGTGGCAGGGTATACTCAGACATGAGTCCCTTTCTCACTGCTCCATCAGGATTCAAGCAAGCCGGGCCGAAGAGGCTGAAATGCCAGAAACCGGTCCCCGGTAGTTTGTCTCCTTTCTGGTGAAGAATTGGCTTGGTAGTTTGGTCTGCCCTGTTCCCATGATGCACTGGGCCAGGGACAGACTAATTTGCATATAGCCAGGTTCTGAGCTGGGATGGGGCAGTGAGATAAATAACGGTGATGGATCAAGCCCTGATCTTTGGACTGGGTAAGAGTGGTCTGCTTAATTCAGACACTCTGTTCATCACCACCCCCTTTTCTGAATCGTTTTTGGCCACTATAGGTGTGGCAGGGTATACTCAGACATGAGTCCCTTTCTCACTGCTCCATCAGGATTCAAGCAAGCCGGGCCGAAGAGGCTGAAATGCCAGAAACCGGTCCCCGGTAGCTTGTCTCCTTTCTGGTGAAGAATTGGCTTGGTAGTTTGGTCTGCCCTGTTCCCATGATGCACTGGGCCAGGGACAGACTAATTTGCATATAGCCAGGTTCTGAGCTGGGATGGGGCAGTGAGATAAATAACGGTGATGGATCAAGCCCTGATCTTTGGACTGGGTAAGAGTGGTCTGCTTAATTCAGACACTCTGTTCATCACCACCCCCTTTTCTGAATCGTTTTTGGCCACTATAGGTGTGGCAGGGTATACTCAGACATGAGTCCCTTTCTCACTGCTCCATCAGGATTCAAGCAAGCCGGGCCGAAGAGGCTGAAATGCCAGAAACCGGTCCCCGGTAGCTTGTCTCCTTTCTGGTGAAGAATTGGCTTGGTAGTTTGGTCTGCCCTGTTCCCATGATGCACTGGGCCAGGGACAGACTAATTTGCATATAGCCAGGTTCTGAGCTGGGATGGGGCAGTGAGATAAATAACGGTGATGGATCAAGCCCTGATCTTTGGACTGGGTAAGAGTGGTCTGCTTAATTCAGACACTCTGTTCATCACCACCCCCTTTTCTGAATCGTTTTTGGCCACTATAGGTGTGGCAGGGTATACTCAGACATGAGTCCCTTTCTCACTGCTCCATCAGGATTCAAGCAAGCCGGGCCGAAGAGGCTGAAATGCCAGAAACCGGTCCCCGGTAGCTTGTCTCCTTTCTGGTGAAGAATTGGCTTGGTAGTTTGGTCTGCCCTGTTCCCATGATGCACTGGGCCAGGGACAGACTAATTTGCATATAGCCAGGTTCTGAGCTGGGATGGGGCAGTGAGATAAATAACGGTGATGGATCAAGCCCTGATCTTTGGACTGGGTAAGAGTGGTCTGCTTAATTCAGACACTCTGTTCATCACCACCCCCTTTTCTGAATCGTTTTTGGCCACTATAGGTGTGGCAGGGTATACTCAGACATGAGTCCCTTTCTCACTGCTCCATCAGGATTCAAGCAAGCCGGGCCGAAGAGGCTGAAATGCCAGAAACCGGTCCCCGGTAGCTTGTCTCCTTTCTGGTGAAGAATTGGCTTGGTAGTTTGGTCTGCCCTGTTCCCATGATGCACTGGGCCAGGTACAGACTAATTTGCATATAGCCAGGTTCTGAGCTGGGATGGGGCAGTGAGATAAATAACGGTGATGGATCAAGCCCTGATCTTTGGACTGGGTAAGAGTGGTCTGCTTAATTCAGACACTCTGTTCATCACCACCCCCTTTTCTGAATCGTTTTTGGCCACTATAGGTGTGGCAGGGTATACTCAGACATGAGTCCCTTTCTCACTGCTCCATCAGGATTCAAGCAAGCCGGGCCGAAGAGGCTGAAATGCCAGAAACCGGTCCCCGGTAGCTTGTCTCCTTTCTGGTGAAGAATTGGCTTGGTAGTTTGGTCTGCCCTGTTCCCATGATGCACTGGGCCAGGGACAGACTAATTTGCATATAGCCAGGTTCTGAGCTGGGATGGGGCAGTGAGATAAATAACGGTGATGGATCAAGCCCTGATCTTTGGACTGGGTAAGAGTGGTCTGCTTAATTCAGACACTCTGTTCATCACCACCCCCTTTTCTGAATCGTTTTTGGCCACTATAGGTGTGGCAGGGTATACTCAGACATGAGTCCCTTTCTCACTGCTCAATCAGGATTCAAGCAAGCCGGGCCGAAGAGGCTGAAATGCCAGAAACCGGTCCCCGGTAGCTTGTCTCCTTTCTGGTGAAGAATTGGCTTGGTAGTTTGGTCTGCCCTGTTCCCATGATGCACTGGGCCAGGGACAGACTAATTTGCATATAGCCAGGTTCTGAGCTGGGATGGGGCAGTGAGATAAATAACGGTGATGGATCAAGCCCTGATCTTTGGACTGGGTAAGAGTGGTCTGCTTAATTCAGACACTCTGTTCATCACCACCCCCTTTTCTGAATCGTTTTTGGCCACTATAGGTGTGGCAGGGTATACTCAGACATGAGTCCCTTTCTCACTGCTCCATCAGGATTCAAGCAAGCCGGGCCGAAGAGGCTGAAATGCCAGAAACCGGTCCCCGGTAGCTTGTCTCCTTTCTGGTGAAGAATTGGCTTGGTAGTTTGGTCTGCCCTGTTCCCATGATGCACTGGGCCAGGGACAGACTAATTTGCATATAGCCAGGTTCTGAGCTGGGATGGGGCAGTGAGATAAATAACGGTGATGGATCAAGCCCTGATCTTTGGACTGGGTAAGAGTGGTCTGCTTAATTCAGACACTCTGTTCATCACCACCCCCTTTTCCGAATCGTTTTTGGCCACTATAGGTGTGGCAGGGTATACTCAGACATGAGTCCCTTTCTCACTGCTCCATCAGGATTCAAGCAAGCCGGGCCGAAGAGGCTGAAATGCCAGAAACCGGTCCCCGGTAGCTTGTCTCCTTTCTGGTGAAGAATTGGCTTGGTAGTTTGGTCTGCCCTGTTCCCATGATGCACTGGGCCAGGGACAGACTAATTTGCATATAGCCAGGTTCTGAGCTGGGATGGGGCAGTGAGATAAATAACGGTGATGGATCAAGCCCTGATCTTTGGACTGGGTAAGAGTGGTCCGCTTAATTCAGACACTCTGTTCATCACCACCCCCTTTTCTGAATCGTTTTTGGCCACTATAGGTGTGGCAGGGTATACTCAGACATGAGTCCCTTTCTCACTGCTCCATCAGGATTCAAGCAAGCCGGGCCGAAGAGGCTGAAATGCCAGAAACCGGTCCCCGGTAGCTTGTCTCCTTTCTGGTGAAGAATTGGCTTGGTAGTTTGGTCTGCCCTGTTCCCATGATGCACTGGGCCAGGGACAGACTAATTTGCATATAGCCAGGTTCTGAGCTGGGATGGGGCAGTGAGATAAATAACGGTGATGGATCAAGCCCTGATCTTTGGACTGGGTAAGAGTGGTCTGCTTAATTCAGACACTCTGTTCATCACCACCCCCTTTTCTGAATCGTTTTTGGCCACTATAGGTGTGGCAGGGTATACTCAGACATGAGTCCCTTTCTCACTGCTCCATCAGGATTCAAGCAAGCCGGGCCGAAGAGGCTGAAATGCCAGAAACCGGTCCCCGGTAGCTTGTCTCCTTTCTGGTGAAGAATTGGCTTGGTAGTTTGGTCTGCCCTGTTCCCATGATGCACTGGGCCAGGGACAGACTAATTTGCATATAGCCAGGTTCTGAGCTGGGATGGGGCAGTGAGATAAATAACGGTGATGGATCAAGCCCTGATCTTTGGACTGGGTAAGAGTGGTCTGCTTAATTCAGACACTCTGTTCATCACCACCCCCTTTTCTGAATCGTTTTTGGCCACTATAGGTGTGGCAGGGTATACTCAGACATGAGTCCCTTTCTCACTGCTCCATCAGGATTCAAGCAAGCCGGGCCGAAGAGGCTGAAATGCCAGAAACCGGTCCCCGGTAGCTTGTCTCCTTTCTGGTGAAGAATTGGCTTGGTAGTTTGGTCTGCCCTGTTCCCATGATGCACTGGGCCAGGGACAGACTAATTTGCATATAGCCAGGTTCTGAGCTGGGATGGGGCAGTGAGATAAATAACGGTGATGGATCAAGCCCTGATCTTTGGACTGGGTAAGAGTGGTCTGCTTAATTCAGACACTCTGTTCATCACCACCCCCTTTTCTGAATCGTTTTTGGCCACTATAGGTGTGGCAGGGTATACTCAGACATGAGTCCCTTTCTCACTGCTCCATCAGGATTCAAGCAAGCCGGGCCGAAGAGGCTGAAATGCCAGAAACCGGTCCCCGGTAGCTTGTCTCCTTTCTGGTGAAGAATTGGCTTGGTAGTTTGGTCTGCCCTGTTCCCATGATGCACTGGGCCAGGGACAGACTAATTTGCATATAGCCAGGTTCTGAGCTGGGATGGGGCAGTGAGATAAATAACGGTGATGGATCAAGCCCTGATCTTTGGACTGGGTAAGAGTGGTCTGCTTAATTCAGACACTCTGTTCATCACCACCCCCTTTTCTGAATCGTTTTTGGCCACTATAGGTGTGGCAGGGTATACTCAGACATGAGTCCCTTTCTCACTGCTCCATCAGGATTCAAGCAAGCCGGGCCGAAGAGGCTGAAATGCCAGAAACCGGTCCCCGGTAGCTTGTCTCCTTTCTGGTGAAGAATTGGCTTGGTAGTTTGGTCTGCCCTGTTCCCATGATGCACTGGGCCAGGGACAGACTAATTTGCATATAGCCAGGTTCTGAGCTGGGATGGGGCAGTGAGATAAATAACGGTGATGGATCAAGCCCTGATCTTTGGACTGGGTAAGAGTGGTCTGCTTAATTCAGACACTCTGTTCATCACCACCCCCTTTTCTGAATCGTTTTTGGCCACTATAGGTGTGGCAGGGTATACTCAGACATGAGTCCCTTTCTCACTGCTCCATCAGGATTCAAGCAAGCCGGGCCGAAGAGGCTGAAATGCCAGAAACCGGTCCCCGGTAGCTTGTCTCCTTTCTGGTGAAGAATTGGCTTGGTAGTTTGGTCTGCCCTGTTCCCATGATGCACTGGGCCAGGGACAGACTAATTTGCATATAGCCAGGTTCTGAGCTGGGATGGGGCATTGAGATAAATAACGGTGATGGATCAAGCCCTGATCTTTGGACTGGGTAAGAGTGGTCTGCTTAATTCAGACACTCTGTTCATCACCACCCCCTTTTCTGAATCGTTTTTGGCCACTATAGGTGTGGCAGGGTATACTCAGACATGAGTCCCTTTCTCACTGCTCCATCAGGATTCAAGCAAGCCGGGCCGAAGAGGCTGAAATGCCAGAAACCGGTCCCCGGTAGCTTGTCTCCTTTCTGGTGAAGAATTGGCTTGGTAGTTTGGTCTGCCCTGTTCCCATGATGCACTGGGCCAGGGACAGACTAATTTGCATATAGCCAGGTTCTGAGCTGGGATGGGGCAGTGAGATAAATAACGGTGATGGATCAAGCCCTGATCTTTGGACTGGGTAAGAGTGGTCTGCTTAATTCAGACACTCTGTTCATCACCACCCCCTTTTCTGAATCGTTTTTGGCCACTATAGGTGTGGCAGGGTATACTCAGACATGAGTCCCTTTCTCACTGCTCCATCAGGATTCAAGCAAGCCGGGCCGAAGAGGCTGAAATGCCAGAAACCGGTCCCCGGTAGCTTGTCTCCTTTCTGGTGAAGAATTGGCTTGGTAGTTTGGTCTGCCCTGTTCCCATGATGCACTGGGCCAGGGACAGACTAATTTGCATATAGCCAGGTTCTGAGCTGGGATGGGGCAGTGAGATAAATAACGGTGATGGATCAAGCCCTGATCTTTGGACTGGGTAAGAGTGGTCTGCTTAATTCAGACACTCTGTTCATCACCACCCCCTTTTCTGAATCGTTTTTGGCCACTATAGGTGTGGCAGGGTATACTCAGACATGAGTCCCTTTCTCACTGCTCCATCAGGATTCAAGCAAGCCGGGCCGAAGAGGCTGAAATGCCAGAAACCGGTCCCCGGTAGCTTGTCTCCTTTCTGGTGAAGAATTGGCTTGGTAGTTTGGTCTGCCCTGTTCCCATGATGCACTGGGCCAGGGACAGACTAATTTGCATATAGCCAGGTTCTGAGCTGGGATGGGGCAGTGAGATAAATAACGGTGATGGATCAAGCCCTGATCTTTGGACTGGGTAAGAGTGGTCTGCTTAATTCAGACACTCTGTTCATCACCACCCCCTTTTCTGAATCGTTTTTGGCCACTATAGGTGTGGCAGGGTATACTCAGACATGAGTCCCTTTCTCACTGCTCCATCAGGATTCAAGCAAGCCGGGCCGAAGAGGCTGAAATGCCAGAAACCGGTCCCCGGTAGCTTGTCTCCTTTCTGGTGAAGAATTGGCTTGGTAGTTTGGTCTGCCCTGTTCCCATGATGCACTGGGCCAGGGACAGACTAATTTGCATATAGCCAGGTTCTGAGCTGGGATGGGGCAGTGAGATAAATAACGGTGATGGATCAAGCCCTGATCTTTGGACTGGGTAAGAGTGGTCTGCTTAATTCAGACACTCTGTTCATCACCACCCCCTTTTCTGAATCGTTTTTGGCCACTATAGGTGTGGCAGGGTATACTCAGACATGAGTCCCTTTCTCACTGCTCCATCAGGATTCAAGCAAGCCGGGCCGAAGAGGCTGAAATGCCAGAAACCGGTCCCAGGTAGCTTGTCTCCTTTCTGGTGAAGAATTGGCTTGGTAGTTTGGTCTGCCCTGTTCCCATGATGCACTGGGCCAGGGACAGACTAATTTGCATATAGCCAGGTTCTGAGCTGGGATGGGGCAGTGAGATAAATAACGGTGATGGATCAAGCCCTGATCTTTGGACTGGGTAAGAGTGGTCTGCTTAATTCAGACACTCTGTTCATCACCACCCCCTTTTCTGAATCGTTTTTGGCCACTATAGGTGTGGCAGGGTATACTCAGACATGAGTCCCTTTCTCACTGCTCCATCAGGATTCAAGCAAGCCGGGCCGAAGAGGCTGAAATGCCAGAAACCGGTCCCCGGTAGCTTGTCTCCTTTCTGGTGAAGAATTGGCTTGGTAGTTTGGTCTGCCCTGTTCCCATGATGCACTGGGCCAGGGACAGACTAATTTGCATATAGCCAGGTTCTGAGCTGGGATGGGGCAGTGAGATAAATAACGGTGATGGATCAAGCCCTGATCTTTGGACTGGGTAAGAGTGGTCTGCTTAATTCAGACACTCTGTTCATCACCACCCCCTTTTCTGAATCGTTTTTGGCCACTATAGGTGTGGCAGGGTATACTCAGACATGAGTCCCTTTCTCACTGCTCCATCAGGATTCAAGCAAGCCGGGCCGAAGAGGCTGAAATGCCAGAAACCGGTCCCCGGTAGCTTGTCTCCTTTCTGGTGAAGAATTGGCTTGGTAGTTTGGTCTGCCCTGTTCCCATGATGCACTGGGCCAGGGACAGACTAATTTGCATATAGCCAGGTTCTGAGCTGGGATGGGGCAGTGAGATAAATAACGGTGATGGATCAAGCCCTGATCTTTGGACTGGGTAAGAGTGGTCTGCTTAATTCAGACACTCTGTTCATCACCACCCCCTTTTCTGAATCGTTTTTGGCCACTATAGGTGTGGCAGGGTATACTCAGACATGAGTCCCTTTCTCACTGCTCCATCAGGATTCAAGCAAGCCGGGCCGAAGAGGCTGAAATGCCAGAAACCGGTCCCCGGTAGCTTGTCTCCTTTCTGGTGAAGAATTGGCTTGGTAGTTTGGTCTGCCCTGTTCCCATGATGCACTGGGCCAGGGACAGACTAATTTGCATATAGCCAGGTTCTGAGCTGGGATGGGGCAGTGAGATAAATAACGGTGATGGATCAAGCCCTGATCTTTGGACTGGGTAAGAGTGGTCTGCTTAATTCAGACACTCTGTTCATCACCACCCCCTTTTCTGAATCGTTTTTGGCCACTATAGGTGTGGCAGGGTATACTCAGACATGAGTCCCTTTCTCACTGCTCCATCAGGATTCAAGCAAGCCGGGCCGAAGAGGCTGAAATGCCAGAAACCGGTCCCCGGTAGCTTGTCTCCTTTCTGGTGAAGAATTGGCTTGGTAGTTTGGTCTGCCCTGTTCCCATGATGCACTGGGCCAGGGACAGACTAATTTGCATATAGCCAGGTTCTGAGCTGGGATGGGGCAGTGAGATAAATAACGGTGATGGATCAAGCCCTGATCTTTGGACTGGGTAAGAGTGGTCTGCTTAATTCAGACACTCTGTTCATCACCACCCCCTTTTCTGAAACGCCACGATGTTGTCTGTTGTTGCGCTGTTTTTCCTGAAGCCGGTCTGGTAGAATGGTAATATTTCGTTGTTATTATCCGAGTCCTCTGGATCTCTCAATAGTAGTTTGGCAAAAGCTTTGGCTTCTACATCCAGCAGGGCCACTAGCCTGTAGTTTCTGGGTTGGAGTAGTCGCCTTTCTTGTGAATAGGGAAGAGGATAGATCCTTTCCAAGACTGTATAAATATTGCCGTTGCATATGAAAAGTTGTATAAGGGGGTGAGGACTGTGGAAAAGAATGTTTGAACTGTTTAAAAGCTGTGGCTGGAATGCCGTTTGGGCCTGGCACCCAGTCATTCCTCATTTTCCTAATCTCCATCATCATTTCAGCTTCCGTAAATCCACTGCCCTCAAGCCTCAATTGGCCTGCATCTTCTGTGTGCTTGGGGAGAGTGGCTGTGTAGGAGCCTGTTTCCCGGATGTTCTTCAAAAGGACTTGCTCAGTAGCTAGTGTATATACCCCTTACGTACTCTTCCCACTTGTTGCTTGCAATGTTGTTCTCCTTGCTCCTAGGTTGAGATCTCAGGCGGTTGATGTACCTCCATAATTTAACGTTGTTCTTTTCCTTTAGCATGGCGAATACAGTGAGCCATTTTTGTTCCATCTCTTTCCTCTTCTGCTCACCTACTTTCCTCCTGAAGGCGGCTCTTGGTGCAACTATAGAGGCCCCCTCTGCCAATGTTCCTCTTTTCTTCCTTCTTCTAAGTGCCTACATTAGCACTCCTTTACTTTGTGTCGGCTCTTTGAAGTCTGTGGGTTCTTTAAAGAGTGGGCCGTATGACAGAGAGCTTTTTTACGGTGATTTTTGCCCAGCTTCCACCACAGATTTTCTCTCAGGTCTTCCCAGTGACCATTCACCTCTGAGTCGGTCTCCCGTAATCCTCGAGCCTGCCACCTTAATACCCACTCATGCATTTTCCCTTTGAGAGAAGTTGTCCATTTTATTCTTTTAATGTCTCAGAAGCGTTAGTCACTTGTGGTTTCTCCCATCATTTTCTGGAGATTTGCTGCTTCCATACCTAAGTTGAATCTTGCGCGTTGAGGCCTATGGTCACTTTCCCCTCTGTCATCGACCTGGAATTCTTCCAACCTATCAGCCGTTTTCTCATTGACTAAGATATAGTCCATGATAGATATATTCCGGAACAATGGTTTGGAGCACCACAAGGGTGATCGTAATTTCATCAGGAAGTGGGTTGAGTGGAGTTTAACATTTTTAAGAATACAAAGCAGTGGGCCTGCCTTTTGCTGTTTGTTGTGGTTTCCCGTGGCACTTTCCAAGCCCATCAAGTTAAAGTCTCCTGCGATGAATACATTGTAGTGCTTCTATTTTATTAATATTTATTGCAGCGTGTTGGTAAGAGATGTCATACCGGCAGTAGTCAGTGCTGGGTTGATGTAGCAGTTTATGAGCAGCAGATTAAACTGCAGGTAACCGAGCGATTGTCATTGCTTGCAGGTCTGGGAAGTTTACTCTTATTCCTGTGGGCTTGAGTTTTCTCGCGTGGCTTATGAAGATAGAAAAACCCACCAATGGACGTCCAAAGATGTTTTTTTAGTTGCATTAATCCGATGTTAATGAAAGCCCACTATGGGTGTTGATGTCATTGCAAAAAACACAGTTGATGGACAGAATGTAGAACAATGTCATAAATTCATCCCAGTACAATGATCTGGGCCTAAATCCATCATTTTCTTGTACTCCACACCACCCTGGGTTAGACACTGGCTATATGCAAATCAGCTCTGATATGACATTGTTCTACATTCTGTCCATCAACTGTGTTTTTTGTAATTTTCACCCCGAGTGGGCTGGGTATGCTCAGACGTGAGTCCCAGGCTCTCCACACCACTGGAGTCAAGCTATCCAGGCTGATGAAGGCTGATAGCCAGAAACCGGTCCTTGGATGCTTGATTCCGGTCTGGGAAAGACATGGCTTGGTAGTTCGGACTGGACAGTTCCCATGAGGCACAGGGTCAGAGCTGATTTGCATATAGCCAGTGTCTAACCCAGGGTGGTGTCGAGTGCAAAAAAACGATGGATTTAGGCCCAGATCCTTGTACTGGGGTGAATGTATGACATTGTTCTACATTCTGTCCATCAACTGTGTTTTTTGCAATGTTGATGTCATTGACCAAGTTTCTTGACAGCAAATAATGTCCCCTTTTGCAAAATAGTCCTTTACTTCCTTGGTCCCTGCTTTTTTGTTTAACCCTGCGATGTTCCATGATATGAGGGTTAAATCTTGGGGGAGGTCCAAGTTTTGGCCTTTGATCTTCCCGCACCAGCTTTACCCTTCCTTCTCTATCGAGGACTTGGTTTTTGCTAGAGGTGCTGTTGCCAGCTGTTGCATCTTGTAGCCTGGTTCGTTTGACCCATTGTCACTCTTCGCAGGTTGTCTCTTTGAAAGATACACATATTGATTGGTGTTTTAGGGTGTTCATTAATGTATTCTCCTTGTTTTCTGTTATGGGTGGTGCCTTTCAGGATTGATGTGGGCCCCAGCCCCTCTGTTTGAGGTATGAGGACGAAGAGGTAATTCGATTGAGTGGGTACTGTTACTTCTATGCCCCAAATTGCAAATTGTTGGGCGTCACCAAGGACTGCTCGTTAAGGGATTGTTCGCAAAAACCCAGAAGAGTTGAATCGCCGTGGCTGTCTGCTTGTGACCTTTTGAACTTTTCCCACTCTATATTTTCCGAAGCGATCTGAGACAGTGGTTTGACATGGCCAAAACGTCGTAGGATATTAGTTCTGTTTAAGATGTCTTGAGGGCCCTTTCATGTGGTACCTGGAGGTGAGCGCCACCTTGTAGAATGTGGAAGGATCCGCAAGATTTCTTGTTTGTGTACCCCCCCCCCCATTGCACTTGCTGCTTGATTTCATACTGTCGAAGGGTTTGATCAGGGTTCGCCAATGTTGTTCATCTTCTGCCCTGTTGTTATTTCCCCGCATGCTAGCTATATGCTTTTGTTCCATCGGTGGCGATGTAGTGTGCTCCATAGGGCCTTTGTGACCCTCCAATTCCAATAGCTCATAGAGCGTGGAGAAGTGTGGCTCAGGGGTGGAGAAGTGTGGCTCAGGGGTTAGAGGCGGCAGACCCGGAAGCTGAGATCGGTCCTGGACCAGGGTTCAATTCCTTGCCTCGGCGGGTCTTGGGCTAAAAATTCCACGGACTCGACAATTCTCGCCCCGGTGCCTCCTCGACTCACGGGTTCACACTCTGCGACTCTGGGCAACAGCTTGCTTAATCTCCACAACGGCCCCTCGCGGCGGGATGCCTGACTTTCACCTTGTGGATACCCTGCTATCTCACAGGGGAATATCAGGAAGGGTTCCCTAAGCAAGCGCTGGGAAACCCACTGCGGGTAGCTGTGCGCTATATAAGCTCAAATACATTTACATTTTTTTGTGTGGTGGCGTCCTCCTTACCCATGCTGACCTTGTTAGTTGTTGCCAGG
Source organism: Lissotriton helveticus (assembly GCF_964261635.1). Lineage (NCBI taxonomy): Eukaryota > Metazoa > Chordata > Amphibia > Caudata > Salamandridae > Lissotriton > Lissotriton helveticus. The sequence goes on along the minus strand of NC_136072.1, from coordinate 884,174,025 downwards.
TCTGCCGTTGATGATGACACTACCGGGTGTGGTAGGTCAGCCTGGTCCGCCTGGTTTTCTTGAACCATGCCTTGTTGAATTGCGCCGCCCCTTTCTCTTTCTTAGGCCTTTTCTTTGTCTCCCGGTAGGCTCTGGCTCTTGATCTTCTGTTTGGGATAAGAAATCGAGTTGTAAGTTGCTTTTGTCTTCAGGTCAATGGCTATTCAACATTGCCGGTGGGATGGATCTTCTTTTCATTTTTGATCTCTTCAGCTTTTTCTTTGCCCTCCTTGTTAGGGGTCCTTCTGTTCTGGCTTCAGGTTTCCCCTCCATGTTTATTTTTTGTTCTTTGGCTTCCTTTGTATCTGATCTTGCCAGAGCTTCCTTGGTATTACTCTTTGTCAGGGATGCCAGAGTCTCTTGATTAGTCTTCTCGTTCTCTAGGGCTTTTGTTTCCATTTCCCTCGCTTGGCCGTGTTCTCCCTTGAAGGCCACTTTGAGATTGCCCTTTTCCAGCGGTTCAATTGTTCCTGGTGTTTTTAACAATTTGCCCCTGCTCTTTGTTAGTGCCACTCTATCCTCCAGGATTTCTGGCAATTCGGCCCACTTATCTATTATGTTGACGATTGAGCTTGTACGAGCTATCATTGTCTAATTATATCTGATTGTTACCTCCAATTCGTCCAGTTTGTGGCCCTGCTTCTCTAGGCACTGGGCTATTAATTGTAGAAAGTCAACTTGGACCTCCATTTTAGTTGCTTGCCATATCAGGGCCTTGGCTATTGACTTCTGAGCTTCTCTGATGGTTGTCAGAAGGGAGGTGTCTTCTTGCTCGTCTTACTCATCCCGATCCTTCTGGCCTGTCGATGGGGACATCCCTGCTCGTTCTTTGCCCTGGTTTACTGCCACGTCCCCAATACGGAGGGGGGGTAAGGTCCAAAGTTCTTTCAATCATCTGACCTAATTTTTGTAAAAAGGAGTTGGTGAAATCTCCTATCTCTGGTGAGTGAAGGTGTCGTCGTCCAGTAGATGAAACCTTTGAATTTAATCGTGAGGTGTCCCGCGGACTAGTATGCGTTGGATCTTTGCCCTCGATAACTTCCAACGTGTCTTCCTCCTTGGGCCGATGGATCAAGGCTTTAATTGGTGACAGGGTGTGTATCAGGTCAATGGGCTTCATTCCGATCCGAGCGACTGTTGTGAGCATTCCGAGGTCAGAGTCGCAGAACCTTTCTTTATATGTTATGCTATTTTCATCTGCAATTAGTATTTTACACCCACTAGAAGGGGACAAGTTTTGATCTCCCTGTGCCCATGTATCTCGTGCCTGGACCTGGTCCTGGTCCCCTTCATTGGGTAGAAGGTTGCTTCCTCCCCCAGATGTTATTTTTTTAAATATCTAGCTGCTTGATGATTGCTTTAGGAGGACAAAATAGGTAAATTAAGTTTTGATGATATTTCATAGGGAGGGGATCCTGTTGGAATGGTAGTAATAACAGATGAGTAAAGGAGTGTTTCACAGTGGAACCGAAGGATGGACTGATTCTCAAGGTCAGAGCGTTGATGAGGATGACAATAAAAAAATATTTTTTGAATTTAAAGCATGGAGTAAGATCAATGGCAACCCACCTACGCTGGACGGATAAAGGAGATACATTATCAGATCATTGACACTGTTATCTCTAAGGATGCCCAAGTTTTGCTATCATTAAATTTAGTTAGCCGAGTTTCTTAGTGCTTGCAGATTTGAGATCTGCATAAAAGGTTTGTAAGGTTTATATATAAAGTTATATACAGATATCAAATAAAGTTATCAAATATCTATATATTTATATATATTATATATTTATATTATTATATTATATTATATATTATATATTATTATATAATATTTTATATACTATACTATTTCATATTAGATATTTTATATATTTATATATTATATATGTTAATATTTATTATATATTTTATATATTTATATATTATATATGTTAATATTTATTATATATTACATATATATTATTATATATTTTTTTATACATCATATATTATTATATTATATATTTTTTTATATATTATTTTATATTTGATATATTTATAAATTTATATATCTAAATGTCAAAATATCTAAATATCTAAATGTTATCAAATATCTAAATGTTATATGGTCAGTCCTGCAGAGTTAGCTCTCTAGCTTGGGCAAGGGGTCCACCATATTCTCAGAGAAATATACAGAGCATACAAAGTGGGACATTTTCAATAATATTTATTGAACCAATGTTATTCTTGCGTAAAATAAGTGTGCTGCAATGATTAGTATACAGAAGCAGAGTAACGTGATTACAAGCACCAAAAGCATAAAAAGTAGCTAGAGTTCTACCATGGTGCTAAAACAATGTATATATGCAGGCATATAAACAAAGCAGTAATTGGGCGTACTCCTATTCTGCGAACCATACTTTAAGTGTACCTTGAGTGTATGTAGGTGTAGAGCCAAGAATCCCCCCAAGGGACGATCCAACCCCATTACCTGATGGGAGAGAATGAAGGACCCTGTTTTGGTCACAAACTGGACACCCCATACGAGATGTCAGGTAGCTGCATGATGATTTCTCTGCCTGCAAGGACCCTCATTGTAAGCGGAAGTACCTCCTCTACTAATCTATCAGGATGCTCATCTTTTATAATAGAAAGCAGTCTAACTGACTAATGGTTGCCACTGGTCTCAGCTTATATGTATTATTGCTGGTTTGACTTCTGGTTGTATAATTCATGCTCCTTAATTCTTCTTTGAATGTCATTGTCCATGCCTACCTCTCTCGAGGAGGTGACGTCAGTCATCCTAGTGAAATAGAAATAATTTATAGTTCTCAATACAGCTGCGTGTATCGACTTCAGAAGAATGGAAGGCTGACGTCCTACAGCGCGCTAGGTGCAGAGAGGAATGTCAAACTAAACTCACCACCCTCGTTGCGGCCTCGGCCCGAGGAAGAATGTATGTGGGGTCAGAACGGAACCGGAATCCTCACAGACTCGGACTATCTAGGCGAAAAGTCGGGTCACCCGTACTGAGCCTAAAGAGCACCGCAGTCTTACAGTTGCTACAGGCCCTGACTCAGGCTGAATTATAGTGGGACGATGATAGTCTAGTCATACATGGCCGCCGAGGACCCGTATCACACGCAGCACTCGTCCCAGCTTTTTAGACAAAAAGCACACAGTTCACTTCATTACTTGTTGTTTCTTAGACAAGTAAACTTGTGTTTTGTTTTACTAATTCACCAGGTAATGTGGCTTCTGTCTACAAATACAGGATCAACTGAAAGTGTGATCAGCAGATTAGCTACTGTCGGCACTGTTTGCAAAGTTCCCTGGTTAATCCATCTGTGAGCATCACCATCGCTGCACAAATCAATGTACAATTTAAATTAAATATTCAGATAATATGGATACTTTGGAGTTACTTTTTTGCACATCACGTCGTCACCACCACATGATCATCCCCCTTTCGCTACTACACACACAACAACCAGCCCCGGACGTGGCGGTGACGCCACATCACCACAGCTATCGCGCAATGTGTTTTTGGTCAAACAAACACTCACAAGACAAGAAGAAGTCAGACTACGTAAAATAAACACACACCAAGAGATTACCCACTGATAGCTTTTAAATCCTAATATTCTTCTCACAGGCCGCATGTATCACTGCAGGCACCATGGTGCATGATTAAAAAAATCTCATTCATTGACTGTGCTATTTTACTGAGCGACATCGACGTTAATACCGGTGTTAGCAAGCACCAATCAATCATGATGCGCTGCCAGAACTTCAACAGTCATACTCACCTCCAGTCCTGCTACCAGGCACAGAGGCCTGTAACTTACAGGCCTGGCAGCAGGCGGTGTTGAAGTAGTTCTGGCGGGCCGGCGCACGCCTGATTGGCATAGGTGCGCACTGTGCAGGGGATTGATTGAGGCTACTACGGTGTGGTCTACGGCTACAAGAAGGAAAAGAATCTTACTTTCTTTGTTTCATCAACACACAGATCCATCAGAATCAGATGGAGTCTTGTTGTCAGAAAATCAATGATCAATTAGATGGATGCCTGCTAGCTAGCAGCTATCTGTGATCTGAAGTACGTCAGTCATGAGCAGTAGGACACGAGGTCTGTATGTCGTGTGGTGTGTGGCGGGGTGACGGACTGCAGTGCGCGAGGTCACGTCACTACTAACGAAATGGCTAATCACTGTCTGCATGGCTTTACATAAGCCACAGTGATTGGCCATACGTATTTAGTCAAGTGCGGCAGTGCCACCACCCACGCGCGGCACCCAATGCTTCTCAGGCTAAGGCTGCGCGGTGTCTTAGCCAATCCAGGAGCTGCATTAGCAGCACCAGGATTGGCTAGGGCACCAATACGGCCCGCCCACTAGGAGACCGGGGGCTGCTGCATGAAGAAAGCAACCCTCTGCCTCTCGGGTCCCCCTCGCTCTCCTAGTGGCCTGGGATTGGGGGAACGTAGTGTAGTGGCTGTAGTGCGCATGTTCTGGCTGGTCATAAAAATGACCAGCCCAAACCCGAACATGCGCACTACGCGCCGCTGTCAGTGTGACAGTCTGAGACTGACTGTTACTCAAGCCACCACATTCAGTGATGCCGCAGCTCGGCCCCCACCCCCTTCAGCGCCGCGGCCGATTGCTTCGGGCCTGTCCCGACTCCCGGGTTCAACAGCTGAAGATCTTTTCAGCACGAGTCGCAAGTGAGACTGCGAGTTTCATGAACTGTTGCTTTCACAAATTTAGGGCGTGATGTGGCTAGTGGGGCAACGCCCCAATGGACGCGCCGCCCCTGACTTTAACTCCCTGGGACAGAAAACAAAACCAATTCACCGCCCTGAAGCATCAAGATGATACACAGAGGAACAAAAAAAAGCTAAACTGGAGCTTTGCCAGTTATGGCGAAATGGCAGAAAACATATACTCCGGAGAATAAGAACATTTTTATGGTGCAACTAAAAGCCTACAAGAAATCAATTTGGAGGGCTAAATATGCCTATTTAGCAAATAAAATCCTAAATTCTGGCAAGGAAACTAAAGAAATACTTGATACTGTCAGCAACCTTTCTGACCCTGATCGCTCAAGTATGACTACTTGGGCTTCTTTTTCATTGACAAAATACAGTTGATTAAAGACAGTATTCCTCCCAGCCTCCTAACTAGCACTACTGGCTGGGAAGATGTGAATTTTATAACACTCTCAGTTTTAAATGGATGGGCTGTGCTGAGGGCCCCCCCCAGGGGATGCAGGAGCCTGTGTTACACCACTGCCCTGAGGGCTAGTAATTAACTGCATTTTGTAGTAGTACAATAGCACTACTAGCATACTGACAATGGTATTCACAAAACTCTGTGCATAGTTTTCACCTCTACTGCTCCTAACATTTGTGGGCATGAAAGGAACGGGGAAGTGGATGGGCAAAACAGCATACTTACTACTAAAGAGGAGGTATTGGGGAGGAGTTTAGGGTGGGGCAGTGAGATGTTTAGGGAGCCCCCTGGGGGACGCACAAGATCGTAAGGGCGGCGGGCCCCCACCAAGAGCATGTGCATTCCCCGATGACCAACCCACGCACACCTGAAATGTGGGCATCGCAGCCACAGGCAGAGGTAGGGCTCGGGCATGGCGGTGACAGCACAGAGGGATCAGCAGTCAGATCTGAATAGCCAAAGAAGAGCTGCTCAAACCCGTGTCCTTGGGATGCCTTACCGCAGGGGCACTGGGAGCAGTCAGCAGGTCAGCATGGCGCAGCAGAGGGTGGACATGGTATTTGCAGCCCTGGTCAGGCATGGGTGCTGCCCTTCAACACTTGGCAGCAAGGTGTAGCCTAGAGGCTGCAAAAAAAGGGCTAGACCTGCTGACAAAAGGGGTATTCGCTCAGGACACTGTAAAAAAAGGGTTGTGCTGTCAAAATAGAAGCAAGGAGGCAGGAATTGCATGATTGATTGAAGTGTTTTGAAGTTTGTATATGACAAAATGTTAATAAAATGGTGGCCTTTTGCACCATCAATGAATGAAGTGTTTTGTAGAATAAAGGAATTTGGGGTGCACAGGTTGCATGCGTGGTTGTAATCTCAAGGGGCTTATGCTCCATATCTTTGTTAATACACATCATTTTTATTTTCTCCCTTTCACACAACGCAGTGCAGAAAATTGTCTTTGTGTCAGCATTGTGTGAAAAAAAAGAAATATGGGCCCCAGTGTACAGCCAGTCCTCAAAGCCTGAGTGCCTACTGCAAATTGCCTTCAACTTTGAACTACCTCAATATGGTTTGCAGGAATGGTGCCTTTGCCTAGACCCATACATTTGTCTCAAAATATAAAAACAATTGAACCACACAAGAACACGCAGAAAACATCAAAAGCTCTAGAGGGCACAAAAACACAAAATAAAAGCAAAACAGCAAACATAACAACACAGAAACACTACACCGAACAAAACTACACGAACACAACAGAAAACATTAATACTACAAGATTCAATACTGTTAAACAACACTCAACACAGCCATGTGCTATAGGAGGATTTTAGAAATTACTAGAGGCACATGGCCTTAGTGCAAACTCTCAGGAAACAGGGCAAAGTCTGAAGCTCAAAGTTGTTACTGAAGGGCAGAGTTTAGATAGTATTTTCTAGTTTTTGCCTAAATAAATCCCTTATAAAACTTTGTTAAAGTGAATCACTGACACCCGTAGAGAGAGAAGTAACCTATACATGATAGATCGAGAAACAGATAGAAAGATAGTGTTAGAAATGGGATTTCTGGTTGGTTAAGGTTTGCACCAAAGCCAGGCAGGAACCACCACTCTAGTCAGGATAAGGGAGTTACACTCCTAAAATAACCCCTGCTCACCCCCTTGGTAGATTGGCACGAGCAGTCAGGCTTATCTTAGAGGCAGTGTGTAAAGCATTTGCACATAACCAACAGTAATACAGTGTAAGCACTACAAACGGACACCACATGAGTTTAGAAAAATATCCAATATTTGTATATACCATACAAGACCAATTACAATAAGCATCCACAGTGCAGTACTTTAAAAATAGTTGCGTTGCAAGATGTCTTGGAAATACAGTACTTTGATGTCGATAGCTCCATCCAGGCTATCACGGTATCGTGAACAAGCAAGTCCAAACAGTTCTGGCTGGACGAGGCATCGCGAGTCAGCTGCGATTTCGGGAAGACCCGTCAACAGTACCTTTCAGAGATGCAGGTCGTCGATGACCTCTCGTTGTCACGCCCGTTGCAGGTCGATCTCCTCTCTGATGGAATCAGGAGCGCGGGCCCTGGCAGGTGTCAGGTGCTGCGGAGCAAAGTGCGGCGTGCGGTTCTCTCAGTTTGCGGTGCAAGCAGCGGCTCGGTGGCGGCGTCCAATGGCATCGTCGGTGAGACCAGGGTCGCGGTGTGAGATGAAGGCAGTGCTCATCACGGTACTGGCAGGTCACGGTGCAGCAGCGTCATCGCTGTTGCTGAAGCTCTGTCGTCAGCTGACAACTGGAGTCAATGGCACCGGTGTCGGTAGGCCAAGGCTGCAATGCGAAATAAGGGCGGTGCGTGATATAACTTTATGAGCGGTGCCCCCGAACCACGGTGCAAGCAGCGGCGTTGAGTCCGGAGTGGAGCGGCGTTGTAAGGGGTACCACGGAGGGCGGTGCCCACGGGTCGCGGTGCGAGGAGAGGCTCAGTGGAGGCGTCAGCAGGCATTGTCGGGGAGACCAGGGTCACGGTGCGGCATTGCTGTGGTGCTCTCTGCGGTGCCTTCAGGACAGGGTGTCGGCAGTGGCATTTTAGACGCATCAGACTTGAAGTCTTGGATGTTCCTGAGACTTCTATAGCAGGGGGCAAGCTCTACCTCAAGCCCTTGGAAATGATCAGCACAAGTAGAGAGAGTTCAGTCCAGTCACTGCCCAAGGCAGTAGCAGCAACTGCAGGCCACACCAACAAAGCAACAACACAGCAAAGGGGCAGTACTCCTCCTGGCAGCTCTTCCAGCTCTTCTTCTTGGCAGGTTCTTTGAGTTGGAAGTAATCTAAAGTCTTGGGGTCTGGGCCCCAATATTTATACCAGGAAATCCTCTGTCCTCTGAAGGCAGAGGGGCCTGGACCTCGTTCAAACCAGTTCGGGGTGCATTCTGCCAGGGCGCACCTTCTTTCTTTGTCCGTGTGAGCCAGGGCCCTCAGACTCACGACAGGAAGTGGAGCCAGCATTGTGGATGGTGAACTCAGCCCTATCTATTCAGACCTAGACACTACTCCTCCCACCCATCTAGGTGTAGATGTGCCTATTCAGCCCGGCTGAATCACCCTGTCTCCCCTCAGCTCCTGTCACTCACAAACCAGACAGACAATACACATGCTAGCAGAGGCATGCTGGATGGTTAGGTCAGAAAACACCTATCTAAAAGTGGTATTTTCAAACAAAGAATGTTAAAACAAACTTCACTAAAAGGTGTATTTTATCATTCTGAGTTCAGGTATACTAAACTTGAATTTCTACCATGTTCCCTGAGTCAGTTAGGATCATAGGATGTAATGATAAAACTGCCCATTCTGGCTTATGGAGAACAGGTAGCCTTGCAATAGTGAAAACAAAGTAGGCTGTAATTCACTATCAGGACATGCCACACACACCAGGGCATGTCCTACCTTTTACATACAATGCACCCTGCCCATGGGGGTACCATGGGCCTACCTTAGGGGTGACTCACATGTAGCAAAGGGAGAGTTTAGGGACTTGCGAGTGTGTGCACTCGCCAAGTCGGCACGGTACCCCCAGGCTGCGCACAGGCTCTGCAATGGCAGGCAAGAGTTACACTTTTCTGGCTGTTTACATGGGTGGCAAAATCCAGTGCTGCAGCCCACCAACAGCATTTGATTTATAGGCCCCGGCACCGCAGTGCACTTTACTGGGGACTGACACATAAATAAAATTTACCAATCATGGAAACACCAATCCATAGCACATTTTATACAGGAGCACTTGCACTTTACCACTGGACCGCGGTGAGAAAAGTGTGCAGAATCATTACACCAGCAAAAACAGAGTCAAAACTGGGAGGTCAGAAAGCAAAAGGTCAGAGGAAACACGCCAAAAGATACCAAGTCTAACAGATAGATCGATAGATTGATAGAAAGATAGATTGGAATGCTTTACCATAAATGTTTTGGACCTTGCACATGGTACACCCTTCGTTGAATAGCTGTATGTTGTGTAATTGCTCTACCAACAGGGTCAAGAAGATGAAGTCTATTTCTTACTCTCCATCTTCGAATTCTTAGTCCTCTACCTCTCAAGCTTTCACATACATAACTTTCTCCCGAATCAGGCGTTGAACTTAGAAACTTTATGATTTGTTGATCAAGCTCTGCATCACATTTATTGGTAAATTTATTTTCAGAAGATGTGCACAAACTCATTTCAACTCTTTGTCTGTAAAGAGTTGAGGAACTTATGTTCAAACATGATGCAATTGATGCCCATGAAAATCCAATCTCCCATAGTTACTCTATATTGTCTTTTGAAACAAGAAACCTACAGAAACAGAATTAAAATAGACTGTAAAAAGCCAGTTGCAAAACAGTGTGACTGAAATAATAAAATTGAACTTACCTTGGCCTTCATACACCTTGATTTGCTGCAGGTGTATGGAAATGACTTGCAGAAACAGTTGACAAACTGGTGATCTTGTTTTCAATGTTTGTAATGGAAACAGAAGTGAGCCTACACAACTCTTCCAAAATGAAGCTCACAGTGATGGTCGCATTTCCAGAAAGATTGTAGGCCGTTAATATGGCAATTAAAATTTCCAAATGGCTCTCCAGTTTTCTCTGCAGCTGTTCCAAACAGTTAATATTAACACACAACAAAGCTCTATCTAAAGCAAAAAAGAAGGATTTTGAAGAGGTGAGATGGTCCACAAGATCAGCACCATTTTATCTGCGATAGCAGCCGCAAAAAACTTCGATGTAAAGGGCCTCCGCAAATATCGCTAATGAGATGCAGAGTGGGTGTTCCCGTGCAAAAAGCCTCAACAACATCACACCTCAACATTTCAATGACCAGCCAGATCGGCGATAAGAACACAAACAGGCGATAAGGCGCGTTAGCACCAGGAAATTTACACCTGCTCTGACCAGGTGTAAAGCCTGCACCACAAAAGGGAACACATCCCAGTGTTACATCGAAAGGGCAACAGATGCCATGGAGCTACTCATCATGCGGCCCAGACTCCCAAGAGGGCCACAAGAACCACCACCACCACCCCAGGACCCCAACCCACACCAGGAACACCCCCCAAATCCCCCGGACCACCACAGATGCAGCACAGACAAAGACAGCGGACCCCCAGGAAGTGTACCAGCCGCACAGACCCAACATCTGACAATGTCACCGTCCACTACAGGCTGAAAGGGACAACATCCTATGCATTCTGACCATCATCGCCTAGTACCCAGACGTGGGTCCCTTGCTCACTAAGCCACGGGAGTCAAGCTATCCTGGCTGAAGATGGCTGATAGCCAGAAACCGGTCCAAGGATGGTTGATTCTGGTCCAGGACAGACATGGCTTGGCAGTTCGGGCTGGACTGTTCCCATGAGGCACAGGGTCAGGGCTGATTTGCATATGGCCATGTCTGAACTGGGGTGGCTTAGTGAGCAAAATAACGATGGATTAAACCCAGATCTGTGACTGGGAGTGAATGTTTTGCCATTGTGCAACATTCCGTCCATCATCTTGTGTGTTTTGCTGTTCACCCTATGTGGGAAGGGTATGCTCAGACGTGGGTCCCTTGCTCACTAAGCCACTGGAGTCAAGCTATCCTGGCTGAAGACGGCTGATAGCCAGAAACCGGTCCTAGGTTGCTTGATTCTGGTCCAGGAAAGACATGGCTTGGCAGTTCGGGCTGGACTGTTCCCATGAGGCACAGAGTCAAGACTGATTTGCATATGGCCATGTCTGAACTGGAGTGGCTTGGTGAGCAAAATAACAATGGATTAAACCCAGATCTGTGACTGGGAGTGAATGTTTTGCCATTGTGCAACATTCCGTCCATCATCTTGTGTGTTTTGCTGTTCACCCTATGTGGGAAGGGTATGCCCAGACGTGGGTCCCTTGCTCACTAAGCCACTGGAGTCAAGCTATCCTGGCTGAAGACGGCTTATAGCTAGAAACCGGTCCTAAGATGCTTGATTCTGGTCCAGGAAAGACATGGCTTGGCAGTTCGGGCTGGACTGTTCCCATGAGGCACAGGGTCAAGACCGATTTGCATATGGCCATGTCTGAACTGGGGTGGCTTGGTGAGCTAAATATCGCTGGATTAAACCCAGATCTGTGACTGGGAGTGAATGTTTTGCCATTGTGCAACATTCCGTCCATCATCTTGTGTGTTTTGCTCATCATCGCCTAACAGGCCTAGGGCACCAACACAGCGGACAACCAACATCCCACCCCACAGCAAGCTGCTGGCTTGGCTGCACATGTTGGCCCCTGGTACCCCCCAACCTGCACCCGCCAGAGTCGGAGGAGTCTCAGAACCAGCCACATCCAAGTCCCCCACACCTGTCATGAACATCACCATCACCCTGGTACCCAAAGCCCCATACGTCCAACACAATGCACAAGATCTTCTGGAGCCCAAGTAAGGACCATACGCCCCAGCCGGATGCACGCACATGTTGGGGGCAATCCACAGCACACATGTCCTACATGTGCCCCCTGTTGACACAGCACACAATCACCACAACAGGAAGCATATGCCTCACATCAATGTACAGACAACAACAGAACACCGTGGAACCTCCAACAATGTCGCCTTCAAATTATTATTATTATTATTATTATTATTGTGAGTTTTATATAGCGCCTGGTTACCAGTAGGCATCCCAGCGCTCACCAGAGAAAAAAACACTACCACACTGAAGCAGGCGTTAAGCAGAGAACAAAAAAGTTTTTAAAAGTTTGCGGAACCGAAAGAGGCTGGCTTCCGAGCGTAAGTGCAGAGGAAGAGAATTCCATAAGGTGGCCACATTTATCGAAAACCTTCTGCCACCAGTTCTTGCCTTCCGCACCCTCCCGACCTGCAACAAATGTTGATGATCGGAACGGAGAGAACGGGGGGCCTTATAGGGCTGAACCATATCCCCCAGAATGGGTGGACCTGCCCCCTGCAGGACTTTATGGGCGATACAGAGTGACTTGAATTTCACCCTGTCCCTGACAGGGTGAAATTGCAGCGCCTTCAACGCAGGGCGAGCCGACTGACGCCTGGGAAGACCCGTCAGGAGCCTGGCGGCCGCGTTCTGCACTTGCTGCAATTTGTAGGTAGGGTAGATTCTGGTGCGCCCAGGAACAACGCGTTGCTGAAGTCCAGCTGCGAGATGATAAGCCCCTGGACGAGAAGCCTCCTAGTAGCCGCTGGGAGCAGCGGTAGAATCTTCCGCGCTGATCGAAGCAGGCCAAAACACACGCCAGCTGTCTTTTTAGCATGAGTTTTAAATGAAAGGTCCTGCTCGAGCCACACCCCCAGGCTCTTGATCTCCTGCTTGGGGGTGGGAACTGGTCCCAGGCAATCAGGCCAGCTGCTGGGGGATAAAGATGGAGAAGAGTTCCCCAGCAGCATCAGTTCCGTCTTGGAGCCGTTAAGCTTTAGTGCTGAGCTGCACATCCACGTGTAGATCTTATCCAGACACAAGTGCAGCCGGTCGGGTTGGTGAGCCGACTGGGAAAGGCCTACCACCAGCTGAGTATCATCAGCATAGCTGATGATCTTAATACCCAGCGGCAGTACCACACTCTCCAGGGGGGCCATATAAACGTTAAATAAAGTGGGGCTCAACGAAGAGCCCTGTGGCACACCACACTGGAGAGGGACTGAAGATGATTTTTCATGTCCTTCCCACACCTCAAATGTGCGGCCTTCCAAGAAGGAAGCGAACCACTTGAGGGCCAAACCGGTGACCCCTACCCCCGACAGCCGTTGGATAAGCACCTGATGGTCCACGGTGTCAAAAGCAGCACTAAGGTCCAGGAGGATCACTGCCACTGATCCCCCCGAATCCAGAATGCTCCTAGCATTCTCCACGACCGCCAGCAGGGCGGTGTCAGTCCCCTGACCAGGACGAAAACCCGTCTGGGAATCGCCCAGGAGGGAGTTAGCCTCCAAGAAGTCCGACAAGCGGCTATTCACCAGCTTCTCAGCCACCTTGCTGAGACCCGGCAGCAGGGAGATAGGCCTGAAGTTGGCAAGGTCGGCAGGGTCCAAGTTAGGCTTCTTCAAGAGAGCCTTAACAACCGCACCTTTCCAACAGATTAATTAGGTCCGTCACTGGGCCGCCGATGGTGGATGCCACCTGCTTTAGATATTTGATAGGTGCCGGGTCTTTCGGGGAGCCACTCTTCATGGTCCTCAATACAGAGAGAACTTCCTCCAAAGTAACAGGACCAAGAGAGACCAGCTCCACTGATAGCATCCCCGGCTGAGAGCTGGAGTTGCTACCAAAGGAGGCTTCCTCACCTAGCCTGGGAAGGGATGCCAGAATTTTATCGATTTTTGTTTTAAAAAAGAAAGCCAAATCTGTGCTTTTTTTGCGTGGGTCCACATAAATAACCTGAGGTTCGGGGGTTTTCAGTAGTTCCTTAATGACCCTGAATGACTCTTTCGAAGAGTTGGCCGCAGAGCCTATTCTCTCTTCGAAGAATCCGGATTTTGCCACCCGAATAGCAGATTTGTAGCTACTCAGAGCCGCCCGATATTCTTTCCGGCTCGTTTCGCTCCAATCTTTCCTCCAGGACCGCTCTAGCCTCTTGCATCCCTTCCTCAGGGTTCTTAGCTCAGATGTATACCAAGGCGCCGAGCCCACTCTCTTCCCCCTCGAGAGTTGTTTCTTTTTGGGTAGGAGGGTATCCAACGAGTCCGTAAGCCAAATGTGTAGATTCGCATCGGCGACTAACGGGTCAGATCCAGGGGGAGGCCGCGTTGCCTCCAGATGTACCGCCCAGGTGTCAACTGGGAGCCTTGACCAAGCTCTTTCCATGGTGTGAACCCTAGGGACCAACGCAGCTGGGCTGTCGTACTGCCACAGTACGGACACCAAAAAGTGGTCTGTCCAGGGCAGGGCCAGCGCAGGAGATGAATTAAGGTGGTCCAGATTTGAAAGTATGGGGTCAAGCAAGTGGCCCTTCTCATGAGTCGCACCCAAGTTGGCCAGATGGATCCCAAAGGCTTTGAGATCATCTAGCAGATCTACTCCCGGGAGATTAGAGGGGTCATCAAGATGGATGTTGAAGTCCCCAAGGGCAACAAAGTTGGCAGTTGAGGAGGCCAGAAGTGCGGTTGTTTCTAAGAAAGAGTTGGGGAAATTTCCCAGGGATCCAGGAGGACGATAGATCAGAAGGCCTGCCAGAGACACAGTAGATGTCAAACGAAGGGAGAACTGACAGCTCTCACAGTCACTCACCCCTCCGTTCTGAACCTTGCACGCAAGCGTATCTCTGTAAAGGATAGCAATTCCTCCTCCCATCCCCACCGGTCTATCAAGATGGGATATAAGAAATCCTGGAGGGAGTGCTCTGACCATATCAGGGCCTGAGCTGGGGGAGAGCCAGGTCTCAGTAAGAAATAACACATCCAGCTCATGGTCCAAAATGAGTGAGTTGATTTCAATAGCATGACTCGGCAGTGACCGGCAGTTCAGTAACGCAATGGAAAGAGCAGATTTAACAGAAGCAGAGTTATGGCCGGTAATACAGGCTCTGCACGGTAAAAACGGAATAGTGCCCTCCTGTTCAAAACTGCATATGGTAGGATGGGGCGGCCGACAAGAAATTAAAGCCTCCCTCCCATACCGGAACCCGGTAGTAGGTGGCGCCAAAGGGACGGGTATAACGACAGGCCCTAGGACCGTCTGGGTCCGGACGGGCACAGACGGGCTGAACTCTGGCGTAACTCCGGCGTCAGTTCGGCGTCCCCGCTGCGCGTGACCGCTGCGCGACAGCATACCTGCCTAAATACAGAGCGAGCAAGGTAGAGAAAGGACTTCTTGCATGCTGATCCCACTCACCAAAGATGGCCGCCTCGAGACCGGGCGAAGGACCCGCAAAGCGCGGTGAGTTTCACCAATTAGAGTGCAAGTTAGGATGGCAGAGGTGGGGGTATGCGGGCCAGACAGTTAAAAACAAGGGATAAATGCCCTAAACAAAATTAAAGTAAATACAAAACGGGAGGATTAAAACAGAGGAGCTGCCACCACACACACACTTCGTGAAATAGCGCCACACGCTGGTAAAGGGCGAGCTTACCGAGTTCGCCTGCCTAAATACAGAGCGAGCAAGGTAGAGAAAGGACTTCTTGCACGCTGATCCCACTCACCAAAGATGGCCGCCTCGAGACCGGGCGAAGGACCCGCAAAGCGCGGTGAGTTTCACCAATTAGAGTGCAAGTTAGGATGGCAGAGGTGGGGGTATGCGGGCCAGACAGTTAAAAACGAGGGATAAATGCCCTAAACAAAATTAAAGTAAATACAAAACGGGAGGATTAAAACAGAGGAGCTGCCACCACACACACACTTCGTGAAATAGCGCCACACGCTGGTAAAGGGCGAGCTTACCGAGTTCGCCTGCCTAAATACAGAGCGAGCAAGGTAGAGAAAGGACTTCTTGCACGCTGATCCCACTCACCAAAGATGGCCGCCTCGAGACCGGGCGAAGGACCCGCAAAGCGCGGTGAGTTTCACCAATTAGAGTGCAAGTTAGGATGGCAGAGGTGGGGGTATGTGGGCCAGACAGTTAAAAACGAGGGATAAATGCCCTAAACAAAATTAAAGTAAATACAAAACGGGAGGATTAAAACAGAGGAGCTGCCACCACACACACACTTCGTGAAATAGCGCCACACGCTGGTAAAGGGCGAGCTTACCGAGTTCGCCTGCCTAAATACAGAGCAAGCAAGGTAGAGAAAGGACTTCTTGCACGCTGATCCCACTCACCAAAGATGGCCGCCTCGAGACCGGGCGAAGGACCCGCAAAGCGCGGTGAGTTTCACCAATTAGAGTGCAAGTTAGGATGGCAGAGGTGGGGGTATGCGGGCCAGACAGTTAAAAACGAGGGATAAATGCCCTAAACAAAATTAAAGTAAATACAAAACGGGAGGATTAAAACAGAGGAGCTGCCACCACACACACACTTCGTGAAATAGCGCCACACGCTGGTAAAGGGCGAGCTTACCGAGTTCGCCTGCCTAAATACAGAGCGAGCAAGGTAGAGAAAGGACTTCTTGCACGCTGATCCCACTCACCAAAGATGTCCGCTCGAGACCGGGCGAAGGACCCGCAAAGCGCGGTGAATTTCACCAATTAGAGTGCAAGTTAGGATGGCAGAGGTGGGGGTATGCGGGCCAGACAATTAAAAACGAGGGATAAATGCCCTAAACAAAATTAAAGTAAATACAAAACGGGAGGATTAAAACAGAGGAGCTGCCACCACACACACACTTCGTGAAATAGCGCCACACGCTGGTAAAGCGTAAATACACAGCCAGTCTGCATGATTACTTCATCCTCCGACAGTCCATCATCAACCAGCATTCCCAGGATGGCAACAAGGGAAATGCACAGCCCCTTGTCAAATTCCAAATGAACACCCCACTCACCTCAACTCCACAACCATGCAACTCACAACTCTGGCAATGCACACATCACAAAATCAAAACCAACATGCACAACAACATGCCCACCCACCTAACATGACAGAAGAACTTACAATGGTAACCTGGGCAAGCCCTGAACATGAGCCATCAACGGCATGGCACCTCAACCACACAATAGCCAAATGTGGGGAGAGGTGGTAACCAGGCATGTGTGAAGGATGCAGTAGAACCATGATTGGTAAAGTACACAATGCTAAGAGTGGCAGAGAAGTTCTGGACAGACCGCAGTATGCAAAACACACCCATATCCATGGCGACATACACCTCTGGTGTATGGAGTGTAGTGGACAGTGGATGCAACCATGCCATCCCAGCCAGTGGGGGACCGCGTGGAAATGTTGCCTGTTACACCCCCCCCCCCCAAGCACGACTGGAGTGGGATGGCCCAGCGTACACCACAACAGCATAGGGGTGTGAATAAAAAGCACATAGCCCTGGGCGTGGTCCTCTTCCGGAAAGCCCAACGCCTCTGCCAGGGCGGCGCCTGTCACCCCACCACGAGGCCGATGCCGTCCTCATGAGCGGAGTTACCTGCGATGCTGTGCGCCTGCCTGACCACGGCACGCTGGACCACGAACCCGTTAGGTCCGCCCCTGCGCAGCCAGGCCACACTGATCACCTGCCGACACAGGCGTGTGTCAAGGAGGGCCCACCATGTGCCGGCGCAAGCTCCAAGCCCGAGTCCTGCGACCTTGGTAACCTCCTCAGACCATCACGGCCTCCACGACACAGGCCAGATTTAGTCCTTTCTCGTTGACGTACTCTACTGCCGCCTTTGGCCTACTCTTCGGCCCAGTAGGTCCCATATGTAAAACTGTGTCCTGAGTCATGAATGGCAGTGACCCCAAAGCCGGGCCAGCGGCCTCAGCACCAGACCCCACCCGATCAGTGATGCATAGTTCCATATGGGCATCTTGCGACACGTGGTGCCACTAACCCTGTTCAACGTCAGCCGGCTCCACATGGAGCCACTAACCCTGTTCAATGTCAGCCGGCGACACGTGGTGCCAGTAACTCTGTTCAACGTCAGCCTGCTGCACATGGTGCCACTAACCCTGTTCAACACCAGCCAGTGACACAATGTGCCACTAACCCTGTTCAATGCCTGCCGGCACCACGTGGTGCCACTAACCCTGTTCAACACCAGCCGGTGACACGTGGATGAGGGACCACTACCCTGCGGACCAGTAGGTCCCACATCCAGCACCTAGTCGCAAATCACGAATGGCAGAGTCCACACCAGTGGTCGCACGGAGAGGAATAAGGAAGATGCGGCTCAGTCTGGACTAAAACCGGGTGAAATACATGGAGGTGACCGAACACGTGGTGCCACTGAACCTTAACTACGCAGGCCGGTGGGGCCATGCAACCTATGCCGGCGACACTCGGTGAATGGGCCGTGCTGAACACTGCCTCCAGCCTACACTGCGGTCCAGTCAGTCGCAGTCTTGATTTGGTAATGGTGGAGTTCATATCAGTGTACCAACATCATTGCAGACTGCATCCCCTCTCAGCACCTGTGCCACTAAGTCTGTTCTCCGACATTCATGGACACTCACTGGTCGTACATTGATGACGTTTGATTCTATGGACTAGGGGTTAGTTTTCATAATCATGTAGCTGATACCGAATTGTTGGCAAAAACGAGGGTTGCGCTTACCACTCCTTCTTTTGTTGCTTCAAGATAACATCAGATCTTCTGCATCGTGCCCTGGAGGACATCTTCCACTGTCTTCGCAACCCTCCGCAACATGCACTTCGGACATTGATGGGGACCCGCTCAGGTCGCATGGCCCATCTGACTGCACCGCAAGTCACCGTCCCGTGGCTAGGTGCCTGTACCGGCTGCAGTGCATCCAGGGCTACTAACTCTGTGCTGGTCAGGTCTGGAACCCCTTCTGATGCATCTACCAGTGTTGAAACGGTGGTCCTGACAGACCTACAGAGTTGCTCAGACCTGTCGTGGATGTCATCATCGGCCTGATACCCTGCTCAGCACTCCAGGTGTCAGTGACTCAGTGCACCGCAAGGCATTGTCTGTTACTGATTGAGTTTTGTGCTGTGGGGAGGTTGCGCAGCAATGTCACCTCAAACAGTGTGGGAGCCCTGGTATGTTGATGTGGGAGATGATGCAGGTCTAACACACCCCACTGCATCTGCATCATGTGGATATATCGAAGGGACACAATCTGAGACTTTTTCTTCACATGAGCACGCTTATCTCCAGTGCCTCAACCCCAGTGCACTGCAACTCACAGACATTTCTGTTTGCATGTTGGCTGTCCTCTGGACTTTCTCCGGCTCACTCCATGTTGTCAGCTGTTGACTCTGTTATGCATGAGTTTTCTGTTTCTGTTGCACTGGTGTCCAATGTTCAAGTTGCCAACACCAAGCATTCCGTGTGTACTGACTTACACTCATCCCACACACATCCAGCACATGCGTCACTGTGCATGTGGGCATGCCAATAAAGGGGCGGGGTGCACGTGCCCGTAGCCAGTTCAACATGATATATTCATGTGTCCCTGTGGTCTTGTTGTATGCATGAGGGCCCTAGGGCATTACATTATGCTGTGTACACCAGATGCAGACATGTCACCGCAGGCACCGGGTTGTAGCTTGGACATGTAGCTTTGTCGTCACCCAATCAATTTGTAAGGGGAGTGCCCAGGGCAGTCGTATGCATAGCCAAAATGGATGTGTGACTGCTATTTGTGCGCCCCTTGTCGTGGTTCTGTACTGTGAAAGTGCATCTGCATGTGTCTCTATGGCAGTGTGGGTCTCCTTTGTGGGTGTGGGTGGTCCCTGAAGGGTGATAGACACCTATGTATGTGTTCTAGTTCACATTCCAGGTGTTCGGCTCCCACTCTCACCTATTGGGCCATCTCCTTTGGCGTGCTGACACATGGCATTGTGGTGCCATGTGCGTGGGTAAGTGAAGTGTTGTGAGCCAGCTGTGCTTGCGTGTGCTTCCTGCTGTGTGGTCTGTTGCAGGCTCTGTGTTTTCCTCTGAGTAGCTTGGTTGCACGGGTCCTGGTGGTGGGTTGCGTGGGATATCCATGGACTGTTGTAGGACGTCGATGTCGTTGGTGTGGTGGTCCTCTCCGGCATCGCAGATGTATTGTCTTCTGTGCTTTTCTGGAGGTTTTGTGTGCCCCAGTGCAATGTACATGGGAGATGTATTTTGACATTGTGTTGGAATGTATGTTGGCGCATTGTTCTGGTTTACATGCAGACTGTATGGCAATGTACATTGTGACTGTTTGGGATATGCTGGATTCTTCTGCGGGACAGTGTACATTTGGACTACATGACGGATGTGAGGTCGTATGCGTACATTTCCATTTCACACTTTACAGCTCTGTCAGATGTAGTAGGCATGTTTCTGGGCATGTGCTAAGCCAGTTATGTCCTCTGTTCTGCAGTGTCGGCTATGCGCATTGTACCACATTGCCATCGATGTGCGTATGCTGTTCATGCTAAGTGTGCGTGCTGCAGTGTGCCAAGGGGATCTGGGACATGATCCTGGGTAATTGTGGGTGTGCAGTGTGCTACATCTCGTTGTACATTTGTGCCATTGTGCCCATCTCCCCCGTGCCCCAGTTTCTGTTCATTACACTCCCTGTTGATATTGTGTCAGGTCCTCTTGAGCTGTGTCCGTACTCCCTACTCCTTGCACAGTCTCCACACTGATGACTGTGGCCTGGGTTTCCTCCAGCTCCTCCTGTGGTGCTGGACTGCCACCTCCTGTCACCGTTGTGGCCTTCTTGTTGGCAGCAGGTTTGTACCTGGTATAGGTTGTCACGTCCTGCTGGCGACTCTTGGCCTCCTTTGCCTCCTCGGCACTCCGACTGCATTCCAGGTGGTCTGCTTGTGGGTCTGTTGCTGGTAGTGTTCTGTCGCCTCCGTGACGCTGGTCTTGTGTTCCTGCGGTCTGCACCCCGTCTTCCTCTCCCTTTTCTCCTTGGCCTTCCCCGACCCCATTGTTCCTTGCTGGTGGTGTGTGCGAGTTGTGGGGTTCGCGTTGACCTCTGCGCTGGGTCAGGGTGCATCCATGTTGCTACGTGCTTTGGCTGGTTTCTGGTGTGCTGTTTCTGTGGTTTTATGGTGCATTTTCCCACCAGACCCGTGGGATTTGCAGGGCTGTGGCTGGTTTCCGCTACTTTTTATACTGCGATTGGCCTCATCGCATGATTTTTCGCGTTTTGCAGTTTTGGTGGCGTGGCGTTGATTTTCACGCTGACATTTGACACGTTATCTGGTGACTATCGCATGCTACCTCCTTGTTGTAAATTCCATGTTGACACTGGGTTAATTTCCTGCGATGGGCTGCGATATTGAAAGTTGTGTTACGATGCTGTAGTTATCACACGTTCTTTTGCATATACCCCTAAATGTAGAGGCATTTGTTAAAGCCATGCTCACTAAGGGCTAAAAACTCAAGGACTGAGCATTTTAAGAAGTTGCTTTTCCTGTTTGACTTTTCCTGTATTTTGATTGGACCACAATGTCATGTGCCTTCCAGTGCTACTGAATCAACCACCTCAGTAATATTTATTTATCTAGGCAGTTGTTGGTTAACTGTAGCAGTCCTTTTTACTTTATGTGCATATCATATTCATCATGGAACGTCATAGTCAATTAGGTGAACTACACATTAATTTCAGTCCATGCTATAATCATGTCAGTCCAGATTTTATGTACTTCATCTGACTTTATTATTTGTTTGGTGTGTGATATACTAATTCTAAGATGTATCAAGCTGATTTTAATGTAGGTCAGAATAATTTCAAAATGTGTCATACTCATTTCCAATTTGGTCTTATTTATTTCAATGCATCCTATTTAATGTGTGTTATGTTAATCTTAAACAGGCCATATTCATCCAAGCCTAGGTCATATTATTTAATCAGTCATTTGAAAAGGTGTCACATTCAATGTTATATGTGCCATATCGATTCCAATGGATGTTGTATTCAGTTCAAAGCTTCTCATATTAATATCAGCGTGGGCCGTATTAATTTTAATGCACATCAAATTCATTTCAACTGCAATCATATTTATATTAACATGTGTCATATTCAGTTCAGTGTTAGTGATATTCATTTTGACATTAGTCATATTTATTTCAAATGATCTTTTATTCATTCGAACATGTGTCATATTCATTTGTACATGGCTTAAATTCATTGCTGTATGTCAGACATTCACTTCATGTGTGCCACAGTCTTTTTAAAAAGTGTCAAATTCTATTTAATATGTGCCATATTTGTTCCAGTGTGGGTCAAATTCATTTCAGCACTGGTGTATATCATTTCAATAAGATTTATATTCACTTTAGTTCTTGTTGTATTCTTTTCACCAACAGTCATATTCCTTTTAGAGTAGGTGCTATACGTCTCGGTTTATCTTATATCCAACTCAATGTGTATTATTCATATAGTTCAATAGATAGTATGGTATATTCTGCCATGTTTCAATGATTCCAATGCATGTTGTATTCAGTTTGAAGCTTCTCATATTCATTTCAGTGTGGGCCATATTCATTTAAATTGCACACCAAATTTATTTCAACTGGAATCATATTTATATTAACAAGTCATATTCAGTTCAGTGTTAGTCATATTCATTCTGACACTAGTCATAAATATTTCAACTTATCTTGTATTCATTCGAACATGTGTCTTTTTCATTTGAACATGGCTTGCATTCATTGCTGTATGTCTGGCATTCATTTCATGTGTGTCACAGTCATTTTAAAGAGTGTCAAATTCAATTTATTATGTGCCATATTCGTTCTGATGTTGGTCATATTCATTTCATCACTAGTCTATATCATATCATTAAGGTTTATATTCATTTGAGATCTTGTTGTATTCTTTTCAGCAACAGTCATATTCATTTCAGCGTAATTGCTATACATCTTGGTATACCTTTTATCCAATTCAGAGTGTGTATTATTCCTATTGTCCACTAAGTAGTATAGTCACTCTGCCATGTTTCATATTTGTTTAGACACATGTTACATTCATTCTGGTGTGTGTCAAATGTATTTTGGAGCATTCCATGCATTTCAGGAGGGGTCTTATATAGGGATCTGTAATTTTGACATGAACGGCTTCCCATACTGTGAGGCATGCAGTGTCCTGCAGAAGCTGAGCACACACCTTGCCTCCAGACACATTTCCATGTCTTGTTTCTTATGCAGAGTAAACCATTGTTTGCTAAATTGTAATTCCCGGTGCAAAATATTGTTCTCCCACCTCGCTTTTCAAACACTTTCACAACCAGTCAACAAAGCAAGTGGTTTTTACGTGCCTCTGAGCATAATAGGCATGGCAGAGGGAATGACTTACTGCAACGAAATGATGCTGATAAAAACGTCCAATTGTTTTGACACAATTTGTATTCTTTAAGTTACACACACACAGATGCCTGCACGCACACACACACTCATAATATATTTTATAAAAGGCTCACTTTGCTAATAAAAAAGACGATTGATTTCAGGATAATATAAGCTGAGAGGCTGAATGGCGGTATGCGGAAGCAAACGTGCTCTAGTTCAGGAGCCCCAAACAATATTATTGTGGCCAAAATAAGGACGTCTAAGTGATATTCACCAATAAGAGAGACATGCAGATGGAAAGGAGTGACCTGGCAGTTTCTGTTCAGCAAAAGACTGGAATTGGAAATTTTTCAGCTGCATTTATGCTGTGATATTTTCATGGATAATGGCACCAGGAAGCAATAAAGCTCATGCTACTTATTACCGCTCCCATTGTAATCACACTGAAATATGGTTTTATTTCACTCAATGTCCTTATTTCACACAAGGTTTTTTTAAAAGACCTCTTACGTTTGTATCAAACTTAGAACAAGCATTTGCTATGCAATAGGTCTCGCATCAGATAAATGTAGAGCTATTGGCTTTGCAAATGGAAAAGAAATATGGCTTCCGCCTGCTTTTGTTTTTTTAATTTATTGACTTTTGGAGAAATGGTGGCACGCCGCACTTTAGCGTTAGATGCTTAAAGCTAAGAGCAGCATGCCGCCATAGCTACCAAAGTCAATACATAGAAAAAACGGTTATGTGCCTCTGTATTTTTTCTGTTTATTTACTATTGTAACAAATGTGGCACGCCGTGCTTTAGCATAAAATGTTTAAAAGTAAAGCATGGCGTGCCGCTATTGCTATAAAAGTAAATGAATGGAAAAGAAACCCAGCATCCATCCAGTGCTAAACCCGGAAGTAAAAAGGAGGGTGAGCGTTTTAAGTGGTAGATGTACAATGAATGAAGGATGGAGTCAAGTTGATGAGTAAGAGTAGTAAGGTGTAATTGGTAAACACTGGGGTGGGTAACAGTTTGAAGTGGTCATGAGTATATCAATGTGCATGAGCTGCTTTGCTGGTGTTTGTGTTTTTAGTGTCTGCGTCTATATATGTGTATGTATATATATTTAGAGTTCAGACATATTCTATTTTCCTTCAGCTGGTTCATGGACACGTATTTGAAATGAGAGACGAAAGTAACATCTGTGAATTTGTGGGATCAAAGAGGCGTCCTACCACGGCATGGCAGTCATTAATTAAGAGTGGGGCACCCTGTTGCGCATCAGAAGGGGGCCTTAGTCCAGCCACGTAGCCTTCCTACTCTGTTCGCTCCTTGTTGAAGTGCTCCTTTACATACACAGTTACACGTAACTAAAGATAAAAAGTTGATGAAAATAACATTGCTTTTCTAGAAACCATGGAAGAACAAAAGGACTAGGAAGGAAGCGCTTAGACACCCCCTGCGTTGCGAGTATTAGGAGATCAGTCAGTACTTCCACCTCTGGGCCAAGATGGATCAGTGTGAGGAACCTCTGGCTTGCTGCTGGGTGCACGTAGGGGGAGTGACCAGGCTGTGGGGGTGTGGCCTGTTGGCGGGTGGGAGGAGTCAACGGAACCCCTTTTTCTGCTGGAGCTGCACTCCTCACATAGGACAGAGTGTCCTGAGCCCCCACTGTCAGAGCTTGCATTCATTATCCGGACAGTAGATCCCCGGGCTCAGTGAGCAGCGCAGGATAGTAACTGCGTGAGGAGAAACCCTGTTCGACGCCCACTGCACCTGAAGGATAACTTAAGAATCTAAATAACCATTCCCGGGCACTGCCCTGGGTACCACCGGCATGGACATGGCAGCTCGGCTGGTGCTGGTGTTCAGCATCTTCTGCTGTGGGGTGGTATCGCATGAGACTTCTGGTAAGAGCGATGTACTTCTATATTCAGAAGTTAGTTAGAATCACACAAAGGTCGCTCCACGCACTGCAGCGCAGGCGGCAGTGCGCCCTCTCCAGCCCCAGACTCGCGGGCTCCGTCAGCAGCGCACCCAGAGACAGGTTCCTCACACGCAGCCAGTGTCTCCTCTCAAACGCAGACACTTCCCCTTACGCTACCAGTGTGTTCGGTGACGGTCACTGCATCTGCTCTCACATAGTGTATTGCGGTCCCACGGAGGCGCTGTGTCTCTGATCACAGGTCGTGTGCTGAAATGCCGGAGGAAGGGAAAGCGTAAGCACGCCATGCGCGCGTTGAGGGAGACGAGACGTACGTGTGCACTGGCTGAGGGTCGACTATTGTGCTTGTTTGTTTGTTGGTGCAGTTACTGCATGCAGTTCACGTAAGCCCGCCACACCTGGACAAGATATGTGCACACGTATGGTGCGAGCATGAGTTGTAATTATGCCACGAGCAATACGCGTGCACATCTCCTGTCCCCCTTCCAAAACCAAGTCGGCAACAATAGATCTCGCTAGTGACAGCGCTGCGCGCTGCGTCGTTAGTCACCACCTAAAAAATGGGGGTATATGGGGCGGGGTCATTTGTGTCTGCTGATTACAGGAAATAAGAAGTGCCTGCTCTAATATTAACAGGAAACAGAGTGGGAGCCATGGTGGGGGGGGGCAGCAGTGAAAAAGGCGTTTTAGTGTCAGTCAGTCAAAACACTTTTATTCGATTATTTAAAATCATAAAAAGACACAGGTACAAACAATTCATGTAAAATATACAAAAACCATTTACCAATAAAAACGTTAAAATTCATCTAAGTTCATCTATGACAGGGAATAGATCACAAAGTTAATCATAATGTCACCCTCTAATACGAATAAAAATCAGACAGGGGTATTCGGGGCACATAAACTCTTCGTCTTAATTCGCACCGCAGCCACTAAAAAGCTTGCAATATGAAATATATCACGGGCACTACTTAGCATCTGCAGGTAAAAGAGGGCAGGCCTGACCTGTATGAAACCCGCCTCCATCAAAATAGGCAACAGAAATTTTTTCCTAATCCCTGAGTAGTGCTCGCAGAACATAATAAAATGTAAAGTGTCTTGTGCAGAAAAGTTGTCACACTTGCAGGGGTTAGAATTTTCTGGTGTACCCCATGTTGGAAAAGAGCCCAGTGTCAAATGTATTAAATTAAATCGAAATCTAATCAGAAGATACCCCCCCTCTTCCCTTCCCCCTAGGTCCACCAGAGTGGTGGAAGAGTTTACCTATGATGTTCTATAAAATTTCAGATTTCCAATCGGTTGTTTGGAAACCTTATCCAGGGTTTTTTTTAGGTGGCGGTTTCTCCTTTTATTCCGCTCTACCATCGTGCTGAGGGACTAAATGTGTGGGTTGACTAACCAACATGACGCTCTGATCCATCTATTTTTCACCTCTATAAGATGGCCGCCCCATTTGTGCACCCGCCACTTCCTGGTTCTTTGTGTGGGTTGACTAATCAGTATGATGCTCCGATCCATCCTTTCTTCATCTTTATAAGATGGCCGCCCCGTTTAGAGCACATGCTACTTTTGGGTTCCTTTCTCTCTTTTTACTCAGTTTTCCATCATCTGATTGCTATTAATAAGCGCCCCGCCCCCTATGTGGAGGTTTAAAAATATGCGGGGAAGTTAACTGCTCATTCGCGATCTAGGAGCTGAGGCCGTCGGACGTGTGAACCCATATTGAATTTTTTGCGTTATCTAAATCCAGGTTAGTGATTTTCCTTCGACCCCCTCGGCGCTAAGTTTGCTTGTGGGAGCCTCTAGGGCCCCCCTCTCATCTTCGGATTTGAACCGGTGGACATGCCCTCTAACCTGTTTTTCTTGTCACCCATAGGTGTGGGTCACTTAAGAGATCCTCCCTTTCTCAAACCTCCAGTAGGCGGGGATTTCGGGATTGCCCGTTGCACCACCAAAATTAAGGTAGAACATTAATTTCTTGCCCATTTGGGACTGATAGCATCTTAGAGCTCTCCCTAGAAGGAACTTTCAGACGTACTCAACAACTAGCTTTATGCCTTGTCCTGCGGTTGTATCAATCTACTTAGGTCTAAATTTGTCTTCTACCGGCTCTATCTTGTAGCTTGTACCTCCGTTTTCAAAGCGGGCCATATGAGGCTTCTGTTCGATTAATTGACTGGACCCCTTGTGAGAGGACGTTGTCTTCCGCCCCGCTGATAGAATCTAATAAGTGACCCTGGTTGTCACAAGTTTCACCTCTAAACAGGTATTATGTGTACCCCTGTATTTTCTGAAACGCTGCCTTGGGATCCTTATGATAAGACTCGTTGAACACGCATTAAATTGTGCGTTGGTTCCATCTTTTGGAGAGGGCCCTCCATCTGCCCGAAGGAGTAATGGGGTCCCTGTGGCTGCTTTAAGCGCCAAACTATATCTTAGCCGGGGGCTTATTTGGGGCTCTGTATAATTTAAATTTAACCAATTCTTGCCCCTTCTCTTAAGTAGGGGGTCGAGGAGTTGGGAGGAAACTCCCCCTGACTCCTTAGCTGCCCATCCTTATTTTCTGTTGTCTTTTTTATCCTTTAGCCCAGACAGTAAGGACCGCTGAAGCAGCGAACAGTGTTCTTATCTTGATCTTTTTGAACCCCTGGGTTGAGAGGAACTAGTACTCTGCATTATTGGTGAGTGGCGTCATTTGTACCTCCTCTCTCTTTTCTCTTTTTTCTTAGAACCCCTTGGAAGCGCTACTAGGGTCTCTAGTTCCTTGACTTTAAGTCGAGTTAATGAGAAGCGCCCTATGGGTCTTATGGCTAAGCGTGGGCGTAAAATCCGTTTCGCGAGCAAATTTGCGGCGATTTTGCGATCCGCGAATCGCGCGAATTTGCCCAATAATCCGCAAATTCGCCAACTACGAATTTGCCCAATAATTCGCAAATTCGTAAACTACGAATTATTTTGCTTGTTTGCGCTTGAAAAATATAATATCGCGCGCGCGGCGTTGACTCTGAGCCTGCCAAGTTGTTTTTCTCCCGGTTTTGCGTGTGCTGCCTCATTTTCGATCTTGCTGCGTGATCGCGCGAGAGTTTTTTCAAACGCAATTACGTTATCGCGGATTGCCATCTTGCACAGCGAGAGTTTGACAACGCGAGTACGTCATAAAGGCCCGCGATCACACATTGCGGGAGTAAACAATGCCGAACACGTAGAAGCTGCGCGCAGCTGACTTCCGACGGGGGATTTGAACAGCTCGCGTTCCCGAAATTGCTAAAATTGCAATTCTGCACAAGAAATCCACCGCAGGAAGCATAAACCTTGTGAAAATGATGATAACTCCTCAGATTGACATTTGGCTGCACTTTTTGGTGCAGGAGTCCATTTTATGGGGTGGGGTGGGAGGAAGGAAGTGCCCCAGAGTCTCTGACTTCCTGTTCCTGTCCAGCAGGCTCCTCCCAGTGCGTTGTCCATGTCCTGGTCATTTGGCTGTGGAGCTGGAAGGATTACTTTTTGTGGCTGCTGCTGGATATTTGTATTTGAGGACTTTTTGGACTTTGGAGTTTGGATCACTTTTGGACTTGAGATTTTACAAGTAAGTTGGTGTTGTTTGTTTGGGGCATTGCAGTTGTGGCAACTCCAGTTCTAAAACTTTTTTCACAACTTTAACAAAATATATATTGTGGTGGGTAGCGACGGTATCCAATAGGCCCAGGGTTAGTCATGGGTGCATGATACAACTGTTTCTGTGATTTTTTTAAACTTAATTCTCATTTATGTCATGGAATGTTAGCTCACTGTTATATGTTTTTTTTATCTTTTTTTATTTTGGGTGCCTGTAAAGCCTCACTAACCAATAGGCCCAGGGGTAGTGAGTGGTGCATGGACCAAGTCTTTCTGTGGGGTGTCTTGAATTTAAACATCATTGAGGGCATGGATGGCATTGGATTGTGGTGATTTCTGTGTGTTTCTCGAGGTTTGGGGTGTTGTTGGGGCCTGGCCATGTGGGTGGGGGCCATTTTGAGGCCTGGTCCAGGCAGGGCCTGGCCATGTTGCTGGGGGTCAAGGGTCCATTTTGAAGCCAAGCAGTGTGCTCAGGCATGCACCCAGTTTGCCTTGCTTTCAACCATTATGCCCAGGGGTACTCAGTGGTACATGGGCCTAGTCTTTCTGTGGGGTGTCTTGAATTTAAACATCATTGAGGGCATGGATGGCATGGGATTGTGGTGATTTTTGAGTGTTTTTCGACTATTTGGGGTGTTGTTGGGGCCTGGCCATGTGGGCGGGGGCCTTTTTGAGGCCTGGTACAGGCAGTGCCTGGCCATGTGGTTGGGGTCAAGGGGCCATTTTGAAGCCAGGCAGTGTGCTCAGGCCTGCACCCAGTTTGCCTTGCTTTCAACCATTATGCCCAGGGGTACTCAGTGGTGCATGGACCTAGTCTTTCTGTGGGGTGTCTTGAATTTAAACATCATTGAGGCATGGATGGCATTTGATTGTGGTGATTTTTGTGTGTTTTTTGACTTTTTGGGTGCTGTTGGGGCCTGGCCATGTGGGTGGGGGCCATTTGGAGGGCTGGTCCAGGCAGGGCCTGGCCATGTGGCTGGGGGTCAGGGGCTCATTTTGAAGCCAGGCAGTGTGCTCAGGCCTGCACCCATTTTGCCTTGCTTTCATCCATTATGCCCAGGGGTACTCAGTAGTGCATGGACCAAGTCTTTCTGTGGGGTGCCTTGAATTTAAACATCATTGAGGGCATGGATGGCATTGGATTGTGGTGATTTCTGTGTGTTTTTCGAGGTTTGGGGTGTTGTTGGGGCCTGGCCATAATGGGTAGGGCCATTTTGAGGCCTGGTCCAGGCAGGGCCTGGCCGTGTTGCTGGGGGTCAAGGGTCCATTTAGAAGCCAGGCAGTGTGCTCAGGCATGCACCCAGTTTGCCTTGCTTTCAACCATTATGCCCAGGGGTACTCAGTGGTGCATGGACCTAGTCTTTCTGTGGGGTGTCTTGAATTTAAACATCATTGAGGCATGGATGGCATTTGATTGTGGTGATTTTTGTGTGTTTCTTGACTTTTTGGGTGCTGTTGGGGCCTGGCCATGTGGGTGGGGGCCATTTGGAGGGCTGGTCCAGGCAGGGCCTGGCCATGTGGCTGGGGGTCAGGGGCTCATTTTGAAGCCAGGCAGTGTGCTCAGGCCTGCACCCATTTTGCCTTGCTTTCATCCGTTATGCCCAGGGGTACTCAGTAGTGCATGGACCAAGTCTTTCTGTGGGGTGCCTTGAATTTAAACATCATTGAGGGCATGGATGGCATTGGATTGTGGTGATATCTGTGTGTTTTTCGAGGTTTGGGGTGTTGTTGGGGCCTGGCCATGATGGGTTGGGCCATTTTGAGGCCTGGTCCAGGCAGGGCCTGGCCGTGTTGCTGGGGGTCAAGGGTCCATTTAGAAGCCAGGCAGTGTGCTCAGGCATGCACCCAGTTTGCCTTGCTTTCAACCATTATGCCCAGGGGTACTCAGTGGTACAAGGGCCTAGTCTTTCTGTGGGGTGTCTTGAATTTAAACATCATTGAGGGCATGGATGGCATGGGATTGTGTGGATTTTTGAGAGTTTTTCGACTATTTGGGGTGTTGTTGGGGCCTGGCCATGTGGGAGGGGGCCATTTTGAGGCCTGGTACAGGCAGGGCCTGGCCATGTGGTTGGGGTCAAGGGGCCATTTTGAAGCCAGGCAGTGTGCTCAGGCCTGCACCCAGTTTGCCTTGTTTTCAACCATTATGCCCAGGGGTACTCAGTGGTGCATGGACCTAGTCTTTCTGTGCGGTGTCTTGAATTTAAACATCATTGAGGGCATGAATGGCATTTGATTTTGGTGATTTATGTGTGTTTTTTGACTTTTTGGGTGCTGTTGGGGCCTGGCCATGTGGGTGGGGGCCATTTGGGGGGCTGGTCCAGGCAGGGCCTGGCCATGTGGCTGTGGGTCAGGGGCTCATTTTGAAGCCAGGCAGTGTCATCAGGCCTGCACCCATTTTGCCTTGCTTTCATCCATTATGCCCAGGGGTACTCAGTGGTGCATGGACCAAGTCTTTCTGTGGGGTGTCTTGAATTTAAACATCATTGAGGGCATGGATGGCATTGGATTGTGGTGATTTATATGTGTTTTTCGATTTTTTGGGGTGTTGTTTGGGCCTGGCCATGTGGGTGGGAGCCATTTTGAGCCCTGGTACAGACAGGGCCTGGCCATGTGGTGGGGGTCAAGGGGCCATTTTGAAGGCAGGCAGTGTGCTCAGGCCTGCACCCAGTTTGCCTTGCTTTCATCCATTATGCCCAGGGGTACTCAGTGGTGCATGGACCAAGTCTTTCTGTGGTGTGTCTTGAATTTAAACATCATTGAGGGCATGGATGGCATTGGATTGTGGTGATTTCTGTGTGTTTTTCGAGTTTTGGGGGTGTTGTTGGGCCTGGCCATGTGGGTGGGGGCCATTTTGAGGCCTGGTCCAGGCAGGGCCTGGCCATGTTGCTGGGGCCAAGGGTCCATTTTGAAGCCAGGCAGTGTGCTCAGGCCTGCACCCAGTTTGCCTTGCTTTCAACCATTGTGCCCAGGGGTACTCAGTGGTGCATGGACCTAGTCTTTCTGTGGGGTGTCTTGAATTTAAACATCAATGAGGTCATGGATGGCATGGGATTCTGGTGATTTTTTAGTGTTTTTCGACTTTTTGGGGTGTTGTTGGGGCCTGGCCATGTGGGTGAGGGCCATTTTGAGCCCTGGTACAGACAGGGCCTGGCCATGTGGTGGGGGTCAAGTGGCCATTTTGAAGGCAGGCAGTGTGCTCAGGCCTGCACCCAGTTTGCCTTGCTTTCATCCATTATGCCCAGGGGTACTCAGTGGTGCATGGACCAAGTCTTTCTGTGGTGTGTCTTGAATTTAAACATCATTGAGGGCATGGTTGGCATTGGATTGTGGTGATTTCTGTGTGTTTTTCGAGTTTTGGGGGTGTTGTTGGGCCTGGCCATGTGGGTGGGGGCCATTTTGAGGCCTGGTCCAGGCAGGGCCTGGCCATGTTGCTGGGGCCAAGGGTCCATTTTGAAGCCAGGCAGTGTGCTCAGGCCTGCACCCAGTTTGCCTTGCTTTCAACCATTGAGCCCAGGGGTACTCAGTGGTGCATGGACCTAGTCTTTCTGTGGGGTGTCTTGAATTTAAACATCATTGAGGTCATGGATGGCATGGGATTCTGGTGATTTTTTAGTGTTTTTCGACTTTTTGGGGTGTTGTTGGGGCCTGGCCATGTGGGTGGGGGCCATTTTGAGCCCTGGTACAGGCACGGCCTAGCCATGTGGTGGGGGTCAAGGGGCCATTTTGAAGGCAGGCAGTGTGCTCAGGCCTGCACCCAGTTTGCCTTGCTTTCATCCATTAGGCCCAGGGGTACTCAGTGGTGCATGGGCCTAGTCTTTCTGCGGGGTGTCTTGAATTTAAACATCATTGAGGTCTAGGATGGCATAGGATTCTGGAGATTTTTGAGTGTTTTTCGACTTTTTGGGGTGTGGTTGGGGCCTGGCCATGTGGGTGGGTGCCATTTTGAGGGCTGGTCCAGGCAGGGCCTGGCCATGTTGCTGGGGGTCAATGGTCCATTTTGAAGCCAGGCAGTGTGCTCAGGCCTGTACCCAGTTTGCCTTGCTTTCAACCATTATGCCCAGGGGTACTCAGTGGTGTATGGGCCTAGTCTTTCTGTGGGGTGTCTTGAATTTAAACATCATTGAGGGCATGGATGGCATGGGATTCTGGTGATTTTTTAGTGTTTTTCGACTTTTTGGGGTGTTTTTGGGGCCTGGCCATGTGGGTGGGGGCCATTTTGAGGGCTGGTCCAGGCAGGGCCTGGCCATGTGGCTGGGGGTCAAGGACTCATTTTGAAGCCAGGCAGTTCGCTCAGGCCTGCACCCAGTTTGCCTTGCTTTCAACCATTATGCCCAGGGGTACTCAGTGGTGCATGGGCCTAGTCTTTCTGTGGGGTGTCTTGAATTTAAACATCATTGAGGGCATGGATGGCATTGGATTGTGGTGATTTCTGTGTGTTTTTCGAGTTTTGGGGGTGTTGTTGTGGCATGGCCATGTGGGTGGGGGCCATTTTGAGGCCTGGTCCAGGCAGGGCCTTGCCATGCTGCTGGGGCCAAGGTCCATTTTGAAGCCAGGCAGTGTGCTCAGGCTTGCACTCAGTTTGCCTTGCTTTCAACCATTATGCCCAGGGGTACTCAGTGGTGCATGGACCTCGTCTTTCTGTGGGGTGTCTTGAATTTAAACATCATTGAGGTCATGGATGGCATGGGATTCTGGTAATTTTTGAGTTTGAGTGTTTTTCGACTTTTTGGGGTGTTGTTGGGGCCTGGCCATGTGGGTGAGGGCCATTTTGAGCCCTGGTACAGACAGGGCCTGGCCATGTGGTGGGGGTCAAGGGGCCATTTTGAAGGCAGGCAGTGTGCTCAGGCCTGCACCCAGTTTGCCTTGCTTTCATCCATTATGCCCAGGGGTACTCAGTGGTGCATGGACCAAGTCTTTCTGTGGTGTGTCTTGAATTTAAACATCATTGAGGGCATGGTTGGCATTGGATTGTGGTGATTTCTGTGTGGTTTTCGAGTTTTGGGGGTGTTGTTGGGCCTGGCCAAGTGGGTGGGGGCCATTTTGAGGCCTGGTCCAGGCAGGGCCTGGCCATGTTGCTGGGGCCAAGGGTCCATTTTGAAGCCAGGCAGTGTGCTCAGGCCTGCACCCAGTTTGCCTTGCTTTCAACCATTGAGCCCAGGGGTACTCAGTGGTGCATGGACCTAGTCTTTCTGTGGGGTGTCTTGAATTTAAACATCATTGAGGTCATGGATGGCATGGGATTCTGGTGATTTTTTAGTGTTTTTCGACTTTTTGGGGTGTTGTTGGGGCCTGGCCATGTGGGTGGGGGCCATTTTGAGCCCTGGTACAGGCACGGCCTAGCCATGTGGTGGGGGTCAAGGGGCCATTTTGAAGGCAGGCAGTGTGCTCAGGCCTGCACCCAGTTTGCCTTGCTTTCATCCATTAGGCCCAGGGGTACTCAGTGGTGCATGGGCCTAGTCTTTCTGCGGGGTGTCTTGAATTTAAACATCATTGAGGTCTAGGATGGCATAGGATTCTGGAGATTTTTGAGTGTTTTTCGACTTTTTGGGGTGTGGTTGGGGCCTGGCCATGTGGGTGGGGGCCATTTTGAGGGCTGGTCCAGGCAGGGCCTGGCCATGTTGCTGAGGGTCAATGGTCCATTTTGAAGCCAGGCAGTGTGCTCAGGCCTGTACCCAGTTTGCCTTGCTTTTAACCATTTTGCCCAGGGGTACTCAGTGGTGTATGGGCCTAGTCTTTCTGTGGGGTGTCTTGAATTTAAACATCATTGAGGGCATGGATGGCATGGGATTGTGGTGATTTGTGAGTGTTTTCCGACTTTTTGGGTTGTTGTTGGGGCCTGGCCATGTGGGTGGGGGCCATTTTGAGGCCTGGTACAGGCAAGGCATGGCCATTTGGTTGGCATCAAGGGGCCATTTTGAAGCCATGCAGTGTGCTCAGGCCTGCACCCAGTTTGCGTTGCTTTCAACCATTATGCCCAGGGGTACACAGTGGTGCATGAACCTAGTCTTTCTGTGGGGTGTCTTGAATTTAAACATCATTGAGGGCATGGATGGCATTTGATTGTGGTGATATTTGTGTGTTTTTTTACTTTTTGGGTGCTATTGGGGCCTGGCCATGTGGGTGGGGGCCATTTTGAGGGCTGGTCCAGGCAGGGCCTGGTCATGTGGCTGGGTGTCAGGGGCTCATTTTGAAGCCAGGCAGTGTGCTCATGCCTGCACCCATTTTGCCTTGCTTTCATCCATTATGCCCAGGGGTACTCAGTGGTGCATGGACCAAGTCTTTCTGTGGGGTGTCTTGAATTTAAACATCATTGAGGGCATGGATGGCATTGGATTGTGGTGATTTATATGTGTTTTTCAATTTTTTGGGGTGTTGTTGGGGCCTGGCCATGTGGGTGGGGGCCATTTTGAGCCCTGGTACAGGCAGGGCCTGGCCATGTGGTGGGGGTCAAGGCGCCATTTTGAAGGCATGCAGTGTGCTCAGGCCTGCACCCAGTTTGCCTTGCTTTCATCCATTGTGCCCAGGGGTACTCAGTGGTGCATGGACCTCGTCTTTCTGTGGGGTGGCTTGAATTTAAACATCATTGAGGTCATGGATGGCATAGGATTCTGGTAATTTTGTAGTGTTTTTTGACTTTTTGGGGTGTTTTTGGGGCCTGGCCATGTGGGTGGGGGCCATTTTGAGGGCTGGTCCAGGCAGGGCCTGGCCATGTGGCTGGGGGTCAAGGACTCATTTTGAAGCCAGGCAGTTTGCTCAGGCCTGCACCCAGTTTGCCTTGCTTTCAACCATTATGCCCAGGGGTACTCAGTGGTGCATGGGCCTAGTCTTTCTGTGGGGTGTCTTGAATTTAAACATCATTGAGGTCATGGATGGCATAGGATTCTGGTGATTTTGTAGTGTTTTTCGACTTTTTGGGGTGTTTTTGGGGCCTGGCCATGTGGGTGGGGGCCATTTTGAGGGCTGGTCCAGGCAGGGCCTGGCCATGTGGCTGGGGGTCAAGGACTCATTTTGAAGCCAGGCAGTTTGCTCAGGCCTGCACCCAGTTTGCCTTGCTTTCAACCATTATGCCCAGGGGTACTCAGTGGTGCATGGGCCTAGTCTTTCTGTGGGGTGTCTTGAATTTAAACATCATTGAGGGCATGGATGGCATTGGATTGTGGTGATTTCTGTGTGTTTTTCGAGTTTTGGGGGTGTTGTTGTGGCATGGCCATGTGGGTGGGGGCCATTTTGAGGCCTGGTCCAGGCAGGGCCTTGCCATGCTGCTGGGGCCAAGGTCCATTTTGAAGCCAGGCAGTGTGCTCAGGCTTGCACTCAGTTTGCCTTGCTTTCAACCATTATGCCCAGGGGTACTCAGTGGTGCATGGACCTCGTCTTTCTGTGGGGTGTCTTGAATTTAAACATCATTGAGGTCATGGATGGCATGGGATTCTGGTAATTTTTGAGTTTGAGTGTTTTTCGACTTTTTGGGGTGTTGTTGGGGCCTGGCCATGTGGGTGAGGGCCATTTTGAGCCCTGGTACAGACAGGGCCTGGCCATGTGGTGGGGGTCAAGGGGCCATTTTGAAGGCAGGCAGTGTGCTCAGGCCTGCACCCAGTTTGCCTTGCTTTCATCCATTATGCCCAGGGGTACTCAGTGGTGCATGGACCAAGTCTTTCTGTGGTGTGTCTTGAATTTAAACATCATTGAGGGCATGGTTGGCATTGGATTGTGGTGATTTCTGTGTGTTTTTCGAGTTTTGGGGGTGTTGTTGGGCCTGGCCATG
This sequence comes from Lissotriton helveticus, assembly GCF_964261635.1. Taxonomy (NCBI): domain Eukaryota; kingdom Metazoa; phylum Chordata; class Amphibia; order Caudata; family Salamandridae; genus Lissotriton; species Lissotriton helveticus. The sequence continues at coordinate 884,137,626 of NC_136072.1, read as the reverse complement.
TGGGTGGGGGCCATTTTGAGGCCTGGTCCAGGCAGGGCCTGGCCATGTTGCTGGGGCCAAGGGTCCATTTTGAAGCCAGGCAGTGTGCTCAGGCCTGCACCCAGTTTGCCTTGCTTTCAACCATTGAGCCCAGGGGTACTCAGTGGTGCATGGACCTAGTCTTTCTGTGGGGTGTCTTGAATTTAAACATCATTGAGGTCATGGATGGCATGGGAATCTGGTGATTCTTTAGTGTTTTTCGACTTTTTGGGGTGTTGTTGGGGCCTGGCCATGTGGGTGGGGGCCATTTTGAGCCCTGGTACAGGCACGGCCTAGCCATGTGGTGGGGGTCAAGGGGCCATTTTGAAGGCAGGCAGTGTGCTCAGGCCTGCACCCAGTTTGCCTTGCTTTCATCCATTAGGCCCAGGGGTACTCAGTGGTGCATGGGCCTAGTCTTTCTGCGGGGTGTCTTGAATTTAAACATCATTGAGGTCTAGGATGGCATAGGATTCTGGAGATTTTTGAGTGTTTTTCGACTTTTTGGGGTGTGGTTGGGGCCTGGCCATGTGGGTGGGGGCCATTTTGAGGGCTGGTCCAGGCAGGGCCTGGCCATGTTGCTGGGGGTCAATGGTCCATTTTGAAGCCAGGCAGTGTGCTCAGGCCTGTACCCAGTTTGCCTTGCTTTCAACCATTATGCCCAGGGGTACTCAGTGGTGTATGGGCCTAGTCTTTCTGTGGGGTGTCTTGAATTTAAACATCATTGAGGGCATGGATGGCATGGGATTGTGGTGATTTGTGAGTGTTTTCCGACTTTTTGGGTTGTTGTTGGGGCCTGGCCATGTGGGTGGGGGCCATTTTGAGGCCTGGTACAGGCAAGGCATGGCCATTTGGTTGGCATCAAGGGGCCATTTTGAAGCCATGCAGTGTGCTCAGGCCTGCACCCAGTTTGCGTTGCTTTCAACCATTATGCCCAGGGGTACACAGTGGTGCATGAACCTAGTCTTTCTGTGGGGTGTCTTGAATTTAAACATCATTGAGGGCATGGATGGCATTTGATTGTGGTGATATTTGTGTGTTTTTTTACTTTTTGGGTGCTATTGGGGCCTGGCCATGTGGGTGGGGGCCATTTTGAGGGCTGGTCCAGGCAGGGCCTGGTCATGTGGCTGGGTGTCAGGGGCTCATTTTGAAGCCAGGCAGTGTGCTCATGCCTGCACCCATTTTGCCTTGCTTTCATCCATTATGCCCAGGGGTACTCAGTGGTGCATGGACCAAGTCTTTCTGTGGGGTGTCTTGAATTTAAACATCATTGAGGGCATGGATGGCATTGGATTGTGGTGATTTATATGTGTTTTTCAATTTTTTGGGGTGTTGTTGGGGCCTGGCCATGTGGGTGGGGGCCATTTTGAGCCCTGGTACAGGCAGGGCCTGGCCATGTGGTGGGGGTCAAGGCGCCATTTTGAAGGCATGCAGTGTGCTCAGGCCTGCACCCGGTTTGCCTTGCTTTCATCCATTGTGCCCAGGGGTACTCAGTGGTGCATGGACCTCGTCTTTCTGTGGGGTGGCTTGAATTTAAACATCATTGAGGTCATGGATGGCATAGGATTCTGGTGATTTTGTAGTGTTTTTCGACTTTTTGGGGTGTTTTTGGGGCCTGGCCATGTGGGTGGGGGCCATTTTGAGGGCTGGTCCAGGCAGGGCCTGGCCATGTGGCTGGGGGTCAAGGACTCATTTTGAAGCCAGGCAGTTTGCTCAGGCCTGCACCCAGTTTGCCTTGCTTTCAACCATTATGCCCAGGGGTACTCAGTGGTGCATGGGCCTAGTCTTTCTGTGGGGTGCCTTGAATTTAAACATCATTGAGGGCATGGATGGCATTGGATTGTGGTGATTTCTGTGTGTTTTTCGAGTTTTGGGGGTGTTGTTGTGGCATGGCCATGTGGGTGGGGGCCATTTTGAGGCCTGGTCCAGGCAGGGCCTTGCCATGCTGCTGGGGCCAAGGTCCATTTTGAAGCCAGGCAGTGTGCTCAGGCTTGCACTCAGTTTGCCTTGCTTTCAACCATTATGCCCAGGGGTACTCAGTGGTGCATGGACCTCGTCTTTCTGTGGGGTGTCTTTAATTTAAACATCATTGAGGTCATGGATGGCATGGGATTCTGGTAATTTTTGAGTTTGAGTGTTTTTCGACTTTTTGGGGTGTTGTTGGGGCCTGGCCATGTGGGTGGGGGCCATTTTGTGCCCTGGTACAGGCAGGGCCTGGCCATGTGGTGGGGGTCAAGGGGCCATTTTGAAGGCAGGCAGTGTGCTCAGGCCTGCACCCAGTTTGCCTTGCTTTCATCCATTATGCCCAGGGGTACTCAGTGGTGCATGGGCCTAGTCTTTCTGTGGGGTGTCTTGAATTTAAACATCATTGAGGTCATGGATGGCATAGGATTCTGGTGATTTTGTAGTGTTTTTCGACTTTTTGGGGTGTTTTTGGGGCCTGGCCATGTGGCTGGGGGTCAAGGACTCATTTTGAAGCCAGGCAGTTTGCTCAGGCCAGCACCCAGTTTGCCTTGCTTTCAACCATTATGCCCAGGGGTATTCAGTGGTGCATGGGCCTAGTCTTTCTGTGGGGTGTCTTGAATTTAAACATCATTGAGGTCATGGATGGCATGGGATTCTGGTGATTTTTTAATGTTTTTCGACTTTTTGGGTTGTTGTTGCAGCCTGGCCATGTCGGTGGGGGCCATTTTGAGGGCTGGTCCAGGCAGGGCCTGGCCATGTGGTGGGGGTCAAGGGGCCATTTTGAAGGCAGGCAGTGTGCTCAGGCCTGCACCCAGTTTGCCTTGTTTTCATCCATTATGCCCAGTGTACTCAGTGGTGCATGGACCAAGTCTTTCTGTGGGGTGTCTTGAATTTAAACATCCTTGAGGGCATGGATGGCATTGGATTGTGGTGATTTATGTGTGTTTTTCGACTTTTTCAGGTGTTTAACTGATGTTCCTCTGGCTTCCATTGTTTTTAGGTGCACAAGAGAACCACCAGTGCCAGGAAGATGTCCTGCAGCGGTGTGTGCAGCACAAGGTCACGTGACGTCACGTGTGGCCACAGACAAGACAACTCTGCAACTCGTGCAACTGTGGCCTGCTGTTCTGACATCTCAAGAAGATGGCCCCAAAGAAAGTTGCCCGTAGCGCCTCAGCGAAAAAAGTTGCCAGTGCCACTGCCAGTAAGAAGGAGCAGAAGAAGCAAGTGGCACCACCTACCAAGTAGACTGGTGTGCCCATTGACACCTTTTTTGGGGAAAAAAAACTACACCTGCAGCGGTGTCCGCCGGGGACCAAGCTGGAAGTAGCACCTCCGCTTCATTGGGCTCAGTGCCACGATGCAAAGTTAGGTCCAAGACCATGAGTGCTGCTGCGGCAGCCACTTTGGTTGTTCAATCACCATCGACCAGTGATGTTGGCTCATCACAAGAAAGTACCATCCAATCAATGCCGGGTGTAACTCAGCTGACGAGTGTTCAACAACCAAAGCCGCAACGACAACCACACTTGCAACTAGTACAAGCGCAAGTACATGAGCAAGGAGAGGCGCAAGTAGAGCCACTGGGAGAGGCGCAAGTAGAGCCGCAAGGAGAGGCGCAAGTAGAGCCGCAAGGAGAGGGGCAAGTAGAGCCGCAAGGAGAGGCGGAAGTAGAGCCGCAAGGAGAGGCGGAAGTAGAGCCGCAAGGAGAGGCGCATGGACAGGTGCATGGAGAGGTGCAACTAGAGGTTCATGGAGCGGCACAACTGCCTAAAACGCTTGTTCCTCTAGAAGTAGGGGAACATCAGGAAATTGATATTCAAGAGTAGGTATCATCAGAGAAAGCCACTCCTCCTGATGATGATTATCCATTGTCTTCCAGATCCCCAGCAAGAAAAAGGTCAAGGAGGGATACTACTACTACTACAAGTTCTTCTTCAAGCCCCCTTCATTCTGATGACCTTGATCGTGATTGGAACCCAGCCATGTAGTCTGAGAGTGAGTCACGCCATGAGCCGACAAAGGTAGCTAAGCCTAAAAGGAAGGCTCCCGCAAAGCTTCGACCTATGGGTGTTGACGACGAACAAGAAGTGGTGTCTTCTGCTGCTGATGAACAGTCTGACGATGACCCAGTCATCACAGTCGTCACTCCAGTCCCAGCGGGCATGCAGCAGACACACATTTTGACCCTATCCCGAATGGCTGCTGAGCGCGATATGGGCGGCGCGGCACTGGTACCACCACCGTTAACTACAACACCAACACAACCTACAGCTTCCATCTTTTTTAGTCAGAAGGGCCGGCATGGACCTCCATCCAGCTCGACCTCAAGTAGTGGTGCTGTATATGAACAACAGAAACAAATTCAGCCACGCCTATCCTCCACTTCATCTGGCATTGAAAGTCAAAGTAGCACCTCCACCTTCAGCAAACATCACCAGTCCCCAGTTTGGGACTTCTTTACTGTTAGCCAAAGGGCGGAAAACTTGGTCGTTTGTTCGATTTGTAAAACATTAGTTAGTCGGGGTAAGCTTGGTAACAACTATGGTACCGGAGGCCAGAGAGGTCATCTCAAGAAACACCACACTATCATTTGGGAAGCACACATGAGGAAGATCGAAGAAGGCAAAAGAAAAACAAATCCAAATGTATCCCTTGATATTGCATCTGATGATGACGAGAGGCTGATCGTGCAGGGGGGAAGTGAAGAAGCGACAGACATTTTTTCTGGTACACCCAGTTCTGCTGGCAGAAGGACTGCAGTGGTATTGCCCACACCCTCTACCCCTGCAACATATATGAGGCACACTAAGAGTGTGGGAGAGACACCTATGCGAAAAACTACATCAATGGGCCTAACTGGTTTGAAAACGTCATCATCCTCATCATCACGTAAAATGATCCAGCACACCATTCGCCAAATGTTGTGGTCGGAGGCACCATTTGAACGCAACCACCCAACGGTACGTCTAAAATGCTAGAGCTGGACCTTCTCCCTTTTTCTTTCGTGGAAGGGGTGGGGTTTCTATAATTAGTGGCAACAGTCTGCCCTAAATGGAAGGTTCCTAGCCGGTCCTATTTTGCCAGAGTTGCGGTTCCAGCACTACATTAAGATGTGCTGGAGGTGATTGGCGCATCTTTTCTGAAGAGTGCTGTTCACACTATCCACATGACATTAGACATGTGGACCAGTTGCCAAGCCCTTGATTACATGTGCATCACTGCACACTGGGTCTCTTTTGCAGGGGTCGAAAAACAGTTAAAACAAGCAGATGTTGACACGGAGGAAGTTTTTCAAGCTACTCGCAAACATGCAACAGTAGGCATGTTTGCCATGAAGAAATCTCACACTGCACCCTACCTTTTGGAGGAGTTTAACAGGAAGGTCAATGAATGGCTGCATCCAAGAAATCGCACAGTTGGTTAGGTTTTCACGGATAATGGCAGTAATATAGTTAAGGCCAGGGAGCAAGTTGGCTATTTCAGAGTGCCGTGTTTGGCGCACAGTATTAACATCGTGGTGCAAGGCTTCTTGAAAAAAGAACAGCCAGTCATCAAATTACTGACCATCTGCCGAAGAATCTGCACACATTTCAGCCATTTTTTTAAGGCCCGGAAGTAGCTGAGGAGCATTCAACATGAACGTGAACTGCCAGTCAAAGGACTAATCCAGGAGGTGGCAACACGTTGGAACTCAACCTTTTACATGTTTGAGCGTCTGTCTGAGCAGTGGGAGGTAATAAATGAGTATGTCTATCAACTGAGTTCTACTCACAAAGAGATGAGGCTAGAGTTGGAGGAATGGAAGCTAATTGCAAGCCTGACAGACATGATTCGTCCTTTTGAGCTCTTCACGCAAGAAGTCAGCAGGGAGGACTGTTCTTTGAGCAAAGCTATCCCATTGTTGCGCATGCTAGAGCACCAACTGAAGGACGTGTCTTCAACGTTCAGAGATGATGGTGAAAAGCGAGAAGCATATGATTTGGCGGAGAAGTTATTAATGCGCCTACTTCGCAATGAAAGGCTTACAAACATACATACAGAACAACATTACATTTGTGCCATTATTCTGGATCCACGGTACAAAAAGGCAGTGGCTAGCAAAGCATTCATTCCTTTTGATGAAGCAGATGTTTCAAAGTACAAACATTGGCTAGCTGTGTCAGCCACTCGGTTTGAAAAAGAGCGGCAGAACCTTCAAGGAGGCAGCACAAGTACAACTGAATCAGCAGGCCATCCGGCGTCAAGTTCCACTTCTCAATCCGTGGCCGAAGGGAGTCACTTTCCCTCACAGCCGTTAACGACACCAGCAACCGTATCATTATCCTCACCTGCACCAGGCCGCAAAAAAATATTGTCGGAAGGGGATTGGCTAACTCAGCAAGGGTTTGCTCGGTCCACTGATGCAAAGGTCGCAGATGGTACTCAAAGTGGATCAACCCTGGAGAACCTTGAGTCGGTGGTGCAGGCATATCTGGATGACCCAACAGAGGTCTGTCATAATGAGAACCCATTGGGATATTGGTATACGAAAAGCTCTGTATGGCGAGTGATCACCAACCTGGCTCTAAATTATTTGTCTTGCCCACTCGCAAGCGTGTCTTCTGAACGTGTTTTCAGTGCTGCTGGTGCCATTGTTAATTCAAAAAGGACCCGCCTTTTGCCCAAAAATGTGGAGAGGTTAACAATAATCAAGATGAATCAGCACTTCATACCACCCGATTACAAAATACGTGAATGCACGCAGGAAGAAGAGGACACCGACTTAGGTGACGCCAACGGAAGTTCTTGTCTGTCACCAGACCTACTCCCGTCTCAATTCAAAGACTTTGAGGACGAGCTCTGCTTCCCTGACACCAAGGTCTGAAAATTACTTCCTTTTTTTCCGTACTTATTCACTTTTATTCCTGTGTGTCTTTCTTTGTTTTGCAACTTTTACCACAACAAAACTCTAATCACCTAATCACAACAAGTCCATCATCAGCACTGTCTTCATCGTATTTTCCTTATTGATTGGAAGGTGCTGCAGTCTGCATTCCTTATGTTCACAAGTTAACAACTCAATCATTCTCCTCTATCCTCCTCCTCCAGACTCCCCCTATCCTTTCCCCCAAGGCAGATGGATGGATTATGGAGAAAAAACAAACTTTGTCTTCGTAGACGAGTCCCCTGAAGTGGGACTGAAATTACTGACTGACTACATGCTTGCTGATTGTTGACAGACTTACTTCTGAAATTTACAGGAGAGGCTGCCCTGTGGGCCCTCACTTTCCGAAGAAGATGTGGACAAAAAGTAGAACAGGTAATGAATAATGAGAAGATGACATGCAGTCGACAGCAAAGGCTGTCTGTCTCTGTTGAAACCAATTGCTGTTTGTTTTTTGTGAACAGCGCAATTTGCCATGTGTTGAATATACCAGTATTGCAGGTTTTTGGGGGTTTCTTTGGGGGTGTTCTAGATTTGCGGTGCTGGTTGGGGGGGTCTGGGAGCACTGCTGGCACAGTCTAATTTTGATTGCATTTTTTTTCAGAAAATCCATGGTGGAAAAGGGGAGTTATGGCCTAGCTGCAGAGCGCGCTTGGAGTGATTTAAGGAATGAGGCCTAAATATTTCTGTGTGTGAGTTTTTCCGGTCTTGCTTTTTGCCTGTTTGGGGGTCTTCTACTTTTTCTCGCCTGGGTTGACAGGTCTGAGGGCATTGCTGGGAAGGTCTAATACCGGATAAAAGTGGTTTGGACTAAATCCATGGTGAAAAAGTGTTTCCGTTTTTGCTCATTTGCCTGTTTTTGGGGTGCTGTTTGGGGGGGTTCCCGTTGTTTGGGGGTGCGTTGGGGGGTCTTGGAGCAAAGCTGGGTATGGGTAGTTTTGATTGCAAGTGGTTTGAAGAAAATCTACAGTGGCAAAGGGGAGTTAGGGCCTAGCTGCAGAGCTCGCATGGAGTGATTTTGGAATGAGGCCAAAATAATTGTAAGTGCCCGTTTTTTGTATTTCTGCATTTTGCCTATTTTGGGTTCTACTACTTTTTTTCGCCTGGGTTGACGGGTCTGGGGGCATTGCTGGGAAGGTCCAATACCGGATAAAAGTGGTTTGGACTAAATCCATGGTGAAAAAGTTTTTAACTTTTCAGAGTTTTCGCTCACTTTCGTGTTTTCGGGGGCCTGCTTGGGGGTGTTCCTGGTGTTTGCGGGTGGGTTGGGGGTCTTGGAGCAACGCGGGGTATGGGTAGTTTTGATTGCAAGTGGTTTGAAGAAAATCCATGGTGGCAAAGGGGAGTTAGGGCCTAGCTGCAGAGCGCGCACGGAGTGATTTGGGATTGAGGGCTAAATAATTCTATCTCACTTTTTGCGGTTTTGCTTTTTGGCTGTTTGGGGGTGTTAAACTTGTTTCCGTCTGGGTTGACAGGTCTGGGGGCATTGCTAGGAAGGTCTAATACCGGATAAAAGTGGTTTGGAGAAAATCGGAGGTGAAAAAGTGTTCGCGTTTTTGCCCACTTGCTTGTCTTTGGGGTGCTGTTTGGGGGCTTCTAGGTTTTTGTGGGTGGGTTTTGGGGTCTGGGAGCACTGCTGGCACAGTCTAATGTTGATTGCATTTGTTTTTCAGGAAATCCATGGTGGAAAAGGGGAGTTAGGGCCTAGCTGCACAGCGCATTTGGACTGAATTCCAGGTAGGCCCGAAATTTTGTAAGTCTCACTTTTTAAGGTTTTGCTTTTTGGCTGTTTGGGGGTGTTAAACTTGTTTCCGCCTGGGTTGACGGGTCTGGGGGCATTGCTAGGAAGGTCTAATACCAGATAAAAGTGTTTTGGACTAAATCCATGGTGAAAACGTCTTTAACTTTTCAGAGTTTTCACACACTTTCGTATTTTCGGGGGCCTGCTTGGGGATGCTCCTGGTGTTTGGGGGGCTTGGGGGGTCTTGGAGCAATGCTGGGTATGGGTAGTTTTGATTGCAAGTGGTTTGGAGAAAATCCATGGTGACAAAGGGGAGTTAGGGCCTAGGTGAAGAAAGCGTTTGACACTATTTTTAATTTAGGGCTCGTTAGGGTTAGCAGTATTGCATGTGTTTGGGGGTGTTCGAGATTTTGGCAACTGGGTTCTGGGGTCTACTCTTGGAGCACTTGTCGAGAAATGTCTAATTTTGGTTGCAAGTGGTTTGAAGAACATCCATGGTGGGAAAGGGGGGATTTGGGCCTACTTTACTTTCAAAGTACGTTTTGTCACCATTTTCCACTAAGCCTCAGACAGGTAGCAGTATCGCACGTTTTTGGGGTCTGATTGAGGGTATTCTACATTTTAGCGTCTGTGTTTAAGGGTCTGGGAGCACTGCTGGGAAGGTCTAATTTTGTTCTAAAATCTTAGTTTACACTACACCTAGCTTGAGGGGAAAGATCCGGAAAATTCGCCCATACTTATTTATCCTTCAAAAGGAGACTCAGAGTATGCCCTTTCGAAACTATTGTACTGTCGATTCTGAAACTGAAAGTGTGACTTTTTGCACTACACAGCGTACGTACCGTATATTTTTTCTCAGTGGTATTTAATATCACTACCTGTTTTTCCATCAACATTTACAGGGCAGCTTTCACCCTGTGCAATGGAAAAAGGATGAAGTCAGGCTTCACATTAGCGACCTGCAATTCAGCATCCACCAGGCAGGCAGTGGACAGGGTGTCTTCTGGTCACCAACATTGACCGACGAAGAGTCAGATGGAACGGAGGAGTACCGCAAATAAGAGGAATGGCTTGATGAATGCAACTTCCCAAATTCAACAGGACAAGTACAACAAAATACACTAACAGTATCCATTCATTTCTACTTATCTTTTAAGTAATGTTATTGCTGTGAACTTCTATGAGTGTGACTCTGCATTTCTTTGCTCTCTGCTTCTAAATTCATCCCTCCAGCCATTTTATAGCTTTACTTTGCTATTTTTCAAACTAATTCAATGAACAAAGTGTTTCTCTGAGTGCAGAGATAGGCAAGTGAAAACGCATAATTACTGCAGCCCTGTACTGTCGCATTCTTTCATTCATTAGAAAGTACTACTTAGTTAAAGTAACCTAACCATCCATTTAGCAATCAACTTCATGCCTGCAGAAGTGCATGCACTTCCTTTATGTCCCTTAAAATATTTATGGATATCTTCGTATCCAAAGATTTGTTTATCTTCATTTGTTGTTTGTCCATGCTGTGTTTTTTTCCTCTCTCAACAAAACTTTGCCAACCTTAATCGCCATTTGCCATGCAGCCAGCCCTGTGCCTAGCCCTAATTTCAAACACGAATTACAGGTAAGATAAGCGTTTGGGGGAGGAAGAATAATGTAGTATGAGAGACGAGAGACTGGCGGTAGTACTAGTAAAGTCCTAGGACAATTGAATTCACTAACTCTGTGAGAGGCACTTACTTTTGTAAACATTAGGGCAATTACTTACACAATTTGAATCAAGAAGCCACTTAAGTTTCAGGAAAACAAACTTACAGTTAACCCCCCCAGCCTCAACTGTAGTAAAAACACGTATGCTATGTTTAAGTTGAAAGTAATAATTATTTATATCCCTAACAAAAATAAACTATCCCGCAAGACCCGACCCACCCCCCCTCCCTAACCCCAAAGAATGTCCGTGAAATAAAAAGTCCCCAAAGTCCCAAAAACCCAACTCCCAATTCCCACCCCCCAAAAGTCTTTAAAAAAGGGGCAAGGGACAGTCTCTCCTTCGCTAATGCCGCCGACGGCGTACTTTTTGGGCCAGGTGGTCATGCTCCTTGCGGAGGTTCTTGAGCAGGATTCTCAGTTTCTTCTGCTCTTGCTCAAGATAGGACACCCTGAGGGTTAGGCGGTGCACACATGCCTTGCACCTGCTGTGGGGGGCAGCTGATTTTTTCGCTGCTTGGCGGTGGCGGGTGGCTGCGGTACCACAGCTCCGTACCGCTGAAGGCCTGCGCTGACTGGCTGACCCAGGGAGCGCGGAGGAGGATGCAGGTGTCCCTGTGGATGTTGTGGTGGTCTGCGACTGCATTTCCTCCTCCTCCTGGGCCACCAGGTGCCGATATTCGGTGATAGTCGCCTCCAGTTTCCGTTGCCGGGCCCATCTAGCCAGCTCTTTCCGTGACAGTTTGGAAGGAGCATCTATATGAAGAAAGAAAAACATAGTCTGTAACCAATGCTCTTTAAGATTAACACAAAAAAATTCAGCAGAATGTTGTGTCACAGTAGAACTAGCAACTTGCAAGCACAGTACATAACATTTGTGGCCTGTATCTATCTAACCTCCCACTTCTTCAGCCTTGCTCTAACATTAGTGGGAGTTTCAGGAATCAATTCTATGAGCACTATGCACTCACTACCTTAGAGTCGACTATGACAGTACACCAGTCTTATTCTTATTCTTCTCTCTTGTTTAGCGAAATTGGTACGTAAACTTCTGGAAGACGGCATAATGCCAGCGCAGTCAACTTGCACCCGAGAAAAACAGACGCACGCCATGATGACACGGGCTTGCGTTACTGTACCAGTCCAGTACATGCAGGTGGTGAAGCTCTTACTTTTCCATTACGGGTGGCACCGAGAATACTCTGTTACAAGGGCTACTGCTTAATTCATTTAACTTTCACCCTACAGTGCCAATGACTACTAGAAAAGGAAAATGAAGAAGATAAATAATATGATTATCTATCCCTTCACAGGATATGTATTTGATTACATATGGGATGACTTTAGGTGCTTTGTTTTTTATTGAGTGAACACTGATAGGCAACACATGAATGACAGCGTTGTACTAAAATTAATAACAAAGGTAGTGAGTGGACTCCGTAATCGCCGGATATATGCTGTGCTTGCAATACAAAGTACTGCTACTATTCATGGTAGTAGTCGGAAAAATTACAACTTCTTTTCCTTGCCTTTCCTACACTGGAACGGACGTGCGGGTGTGGTGTTACATGCTCTTTAAAGTAACATTTAGTTAATTCAGTGACCGTCTACTCTCTCTACATACACATATGCTATCTATGAGTCAGATAGTACCATGATCCAGGCATCCATCCATTCAAAGTAAATGTCAATCATTCTTCTTAATGTCTCAAGTGGACAAACCTTACTTTTTCCCACGGGAAAACATTTTCATTTTATTTTGGAAACCGCAAGCCATGCATCCGTGCTTGACTTGTATTTGAATTTCAACCAAAGAAAATATTGTGCACACATACAGTTTCTGTTTCACCCACCCAGGCACTCCTCTTTCCTTTCTCCTTCCACCCATCCTTGTTTCATCCTTCAACCGGCCATGCATCATATTCCCAGCCACTTCGGGCAGCATTGAAAAACACGTATCATTCTTTGCCAGTCATCATTACTTTTAACTCGCTCGTCCTTCCACACTTACTTACACCCTTCTTTCCCTTTACGTTCATCTCATCCATTAAGTTCATCTCTGATCTGACTTGGATTTTCGAAAAAACTTTCACAGCTGAGATGAAGTCAATTTAGAGGAGGCTACTACCTGGTTAATAAAAACTTAGTTCTAAATTTGTAAGTCTTCTTAACAGTATAGTATACTTGTACTGTACAACATATACACCTGTGCAGAGAGCACACTCTGCAGTGCGCTATCTCAATAAGTACGGAATATAATAGCTTACCACTGTCCGCCACTACCGTGGCATCCCCCACAGCAGCTTCCGCTGGCTGTTGTACCACCTCCGCCCCAAGAGTGCCCACCTCCGCGCTGGCCCCGGAACCGGTGGATGGTTGTGCCGATGTTCTGCCTAGAAAATACATTTCAGATTCTTAGATGCCATATACACCACTCCCTAGTATTTTGTGTAGGAAGGAAAAAACGTCACTAATACTACACAAACAAATGTAATAATTTGTGACTGTCTAGTCAAAACTAAAAATTACACTTTTTTTCTCGGAAGGGTGTTGCTTGTCTTGCTACAGTTTTTGGCACCACTGATGAATGCTTGCTTTTTAACATGTACCGTTTTTCTCATAACAGACAGAAGTTTCCCTTCTAAGAACAAGAGCAACATCAGATCATCATCACTAGGACGGAGTCAGCAACGATTCAGCACCACAAAGAAGATTTGAAGTCCTAACCAGGTGAGGGCTCGCCCACAATTAATTTGTGAAATCACTAAGCACTTTTCCATTTTCAATCCAATGTTTATGTTGTATGATGAACTTGATTTTAATAAATGTTTTTACATTTAATAAAGCTTTAAAACTTACATAGACTCTGTGGTTTTTAGTCATGAGTGAGTGAGTGAAAGGGTTTGCAATTTGCAAGCATGAGTCCGTTGCTCTGACAGTTCTGGACTCTGACTCCGTAGTCTTATGTCCTGGGTTGGATAATCATCATTGGGGATCAATCATCGATGAATTAGGGAGCTAAATGAATCTGTCACACTAGCTAGTCAGTAAGGAGATGGGGGGTTCAAATTCTGTTATGACTGAGGTATGTGGAAAGTCTAACTGCGCCTATTATAATTGATAAACAATGCACTATTTAGTGTCCATAGTTCTGTTTGTGCAGAATTGTCCCTGCAACAATAGTAGTATGGATTGTCCTCCTATCCAATCAAAAAGTAAACTAGTATCTTATTCTTTCTTGGTGGTCATTGACAGTTTCTTGTTGGGAATTGTCAAAGCACAAACATTTAGAAGACTTCAAAAGACATTATGGACAACCCAGAGGACTGCACTAAGTGCATAGAGCTATTGATGAATAGAATGGGAGTTTCGTTAACACCTTTTGCCAACTGGGCAAGCTTAGTTAGCTACACAGACAGACTAATAATAATAATCTAGTAGTACCACAGGGAGTCATAGTAGAGGCAGGATAAGAATTTAGAAACAGTCTACAAGAAGATCAAAGAGGATGTAGGAAAAATCGAATGAGGAACGTTAGTAAAAAATAGGTACTCTAAAAGGTAGGGAAGTATAATTATTAATATTAACATGAAAACTTACTGGGGCCAGCAGAGGAGCCCTCGCCGGACCGATCCTGGCCTTCCTGGTCCTCGTCCGCCGGCGCCGCTACCTCCTCCTCCTCTGTCCTCTTGCCCCTGGGGGGAGCTGATGTACAACATGAAAGAAAGACCCAAACATGGATGATTGTTGTCAACCAAACCAAACACTTCAAAAGAACAATAACAAATTATTTTGGGGAAATAGCAAATAGACAACAATTGCCCTACATTTATTGACCTATCTGGTGTGGTCTACTAGGATATTAGTAATGCTGGATTCGCGGACCGTCGACTTGGAAAGTTATGTAACTCACTAAACCAACTACAAAAAGGTTTGACTAGGACTGGCAGGCAGCACTCCGCAGCACGCGAAGTGACAGACAAAGTCCATTGTGATTGCAGACCAGTGAGAACACTAAAAAGTAAGTTTCCTACTACATAACCAGTCATTAAAATACTCAAACTATCAATCCACCACCACTCTTATTAGTCACAAGTGTACAAAGGAAGGACTGGACTTGAGTCTCTAGGGGCAGATTTACAAGTCCCTTTCGGTCCTTTTGCTCCGTCGTTGCGTGACTTTTGTGACGCAGCGGAGGCGCAAAAGTGGCGCCATGGTGCGGGGTATATTAACAACGTGACGCATCTGGGAGATGCATCACGTTGTAAAGCCCTGCGCCATCAGGGGGCGTTCCGGTGCAAGGGAGGGCGTTCCTGCGCAGGAACGGATCCTAAAAGTGGCTGAGTGACATCTACAAGATATCACTCAGTCACTTTTAGGCCAATGCTGCGTCACTCTAAACACTGTGGCTGCTTGAAGCAGATGTACGGCTTGACGCAGCATTGGGGAGATAGGGCACCCAAGAGCATTGCTGGAGCTACGTCGTGGTTGCGACACAACTCCAGCAATGCGCTGACTTTACGGCACAGATGCGTGACGTTTCTATGTCGTTTTTGCCCCATGGTGCGCCGCATTATAAATGCGGCGCACCATGGGTGGTGGAGGCGTGGCGCACAATTACTGGCGCATCCCTGGTAATTTGCAGGGATGCGCCAGTAATTGTAAATCAGCCCCTTGGTGTCTAGCATTACGCAGTTCTGTAAAGTACACTCATACATAATTACTCAGGCCAATGAAATGAACACAAAAAAATCGAAAACAAATAAGCATAGTAGCACCGCCACTGAGCAGGAGAGCAGTGCACCTGAAATGCAATCCCAGAACATTTTGAAACATAATTTACCTACAATGTAATCGGCAGCATTATTGCTCTTCGGAAAAAGAAATTGCAATATGATAACACATAGAGCAGGAGAAAACAGAGTAGTGATTAAATAGCTACTACTACTCACCAAGCACGGGGATCTCGACGCCTGGCAGGTCGAGCAGGTCGCGTTCACGGTCCAGGAGGTCGGACCACCGATGCGTGGCCTAGTTGTAGGTGCGCCGGACCCGAGAGTGTTTGTACATGGCCCGGCACACCTTCTCCCACAGCTTCCGACGCTCCCGCAGCCCGTACCCGCTAGCGATCCTGCCACCTGCCGCGATGGTCTTGGGGTGGCGGCGCTGCACATAGTAAACCAGTGCGGCCACCTCCTTCGCGCTGAAGATCTCCCGGACTGTGACGTTCTCCCCCCGCAATCGCCCGCATGGGAGCCGGGTACGGGGTGCGGGACCCTTCCCCTTCTCCTTCCCGGCTCCCTTTGCCATGGTCCTGTACAGCAGAAAGAAAAAAAAAGGAAACAATAGGGAAAAAGTAAAGTAATTTTTTTATTTTTTTTAAAGTAGCTTTAAAAGTAAAGAAATGTTGAAAAAAACACAAAATATAGATCTAGAAAAAAAGAGGGGTAGATATAGAGTGGAAAAGATAAAAAAAAGTCCAAGGAAACAAAGGATTGCACAGATGAAAGGAGGATTAGAAAGCATGCACAGAACCATAGCAATGAATGAAAAACAAGATGGCCGCGCCCATTGAGGACCGCGTGGGTAAGTTCGCGCGATTTTCCCACGCGAGTACGCAAAATCATGCGTGAACTTGTAATAGCGCGCCGCACACAACGCGACATTGCCAATAGCGCCCGGAAACGGAAATACTCAATGCGCACAAGATGGCCGCGACCATGTACGACCGCATGGGCAACCTCGGGGTCGGTGCGCTGCAAGCGGTCCGCGAATAAGCAAAAAAAAGGGCAAACACACAAAAAAAGAAATCCGCAAATTCGCACAAATTCGCGGATTGCAAGTTTGATTCCAAGTGAATTTGCGCCCCGCGAATCTCGCGGAATTGCAGAAAACTAATTTTGGAAAACTGAAAGCACTTAGCAGGTGCAAAAGTTCAAGCTAATTTGTAACCATTCCCTGTAGTGCTTCCTGAGAGGCCCCTCCAGAGTTCAGTTGCCTACTTGCAACTATTCTCTGACCCTGCTCTGACCCTCAAAGCAGGGTCAGAGAATAGTTACAAGTATGGCACAATGCTCCTGTAAAAAAAACTTAAACTGCAACAGGAAGCACTTACAGCTAAGGAAGCAGGTGCCAGACTTGAAGCTCAAATTCAGTGACACATTAACCAGCCCCAAATAATTCATCTCAGTTGAGGCTGGGAAGGTGTGCTTTCCCCACCATAATCTACAGTGGTGAACAAGAGGGTGGTAGTGGTGAACCAGAGGGTGACAGTGGTGAACCAGAGGGTGCTGTGATGAACCAGAGGGAGGCAGTGGTGAGTGCTAAACCAGAGGGTGGCAGGGGTGAACCAGAGGGTGTCAGTGGTGAACCAGAGGGTGACAGTGGTGAACCAGAGGGTGCTGTGATGAACCAGAGGGTGGCAGTGGTGAGTGCTGAACCAGAGGGTGGCAGCAGGGGTGAACCAGAGGGTGCTGTGATGAACTGGAGGGTGGCAGTGGTGAGTGCTGAACCTGAGGGTGGCAGGGGTGAACCAGAGGGTGTCAGTGGTGAACCAGAGGGTGTTGTGATGAACCAGATGGTGGCTGTGATGAACCAGAGGGTGGCAGTGGTGAACCACAGGGTGGCAGTGATGAACCAGAGGGTGGCACTTGTGAACCAGAGAGTGCTGTGATGAACCAGAGGGTGGCAGTGATGAACCAGAGGGGGACAGTGATGAACCAGAGGGTGGCAGTGATGAACCAGAGGGTGGCAGTGGTGAACCAAGGGTGGCAGTGATGAACCAGAGGGCGGCAGTGGTGAACAAGAGGGTGGTAGTGGTGAACCAGAGGGTGTCAGTGGTGAACCAGAGGGTGCTGTGATGAACCAGAGGGTGGCAGTGATTAACCAGAGGGTGGCAGTGGTGAACCAGAGGGTGGTAGTGATGAACCAGAGGGTGGCACTGGTGAACCAGAGGGTGCTGTGATGAACCAGAGGGTGGCAGTGATGAACCAGAGGGGGACAGTGATGAACCAGAGGGTGGCAGTGGTGAGTGCTGAAACTGAGGGTGGCAGGGGTAATAATAATAATAATAATAATAATAATAATAATCCACATTTGTATAGCGCACAATCACCCGTTAGGGTCTCTAGGCGCTGGGGGGCCGTCGGGAAGATTAAGCAAGCTATTGCCCAGAGTCGCATGGTGCTGGGCTAACCTGCCGCCGGAGCCGGGGATCGAACCCTGATCCCCAGATTCCAGCGTCAGTCGCCCTGGCCGCGGCGCCACACCTCTCCCAGAGGGTGTCAGTGGTGAACCAGAGGGTGTTGTGATGAACCAGAGGGTGGCTGTGATGAACCAGAGTGTGGCAGTGGTGAACCAGAGGGTGGCAGTGATGAACCAGAGGGTGGCACTGGTGAACCAGAGAGTGCTGTGATGAACCAGAGGGTGGCAGTGATGAACCAGAGGGGGACAGTGATGAACCAGAGGGTGGCAGTGATGAACCAGAGGGCGGCAGTGGTGAGTGCTAAACCAGAGGGTGGCAGGGGTGAACCAGAGAGTGTCAGTGGTGAACCAGAGGTTGACAGTGGTGAACCAGAGGGTGCTGTGATGAACCAGAGGGTGGCAGTGGTGAGTGCTGAACCAGAGGGTGGCAGCAGAGGTGAACCAGAGGGTGCTGTGATGAACCAGAGGGTGGCAGTGGTGAGTGCTGAATCTGAGGGTGGCAGGAGTGAACCAGAGGGTGTGCGTGGTGAACCAGAGGGTGCTGTGATGAACCAGAGGGTGGCAGTGATGAACCAGAGGGTGGCAGTGATGAACCAGAGGGTTGCACTGGTGAACCAGAGGGTGCTGTGATGAAGCAGAGGGTGGCAGTGATGAACCAGAGGGGGGCAGTGATGATCCAGAGGGTGGCAGTGGCAAACCAGAGGGTGGCTGTGATGAACCAGAGGGGGACAGTGATGAACCAGAGGGTAGCAGTGATGAACCAGAGGGCGGCAGTGGTGAGTGCTAAACCAGAGGGTGGCAGGGGTGAACCAGAGAGTGTCAGTGGTGAACCAGAGGTTGACAGTGGTGAACCAGAGGGTGCTGTGATGAACCAGAGGGTGGCAGTGGTGAGTGCTGAACCAGAGGGTGGCAGCAGAGGTGAACCAGAGGGTGGGGTGATGAACCAGAGGGTGGCAGTGGTGAGTGCTGAATCTGAGGGTGGCAGGGGTGAACCAGAGGGTGTGTGTGGTGAACCAGAGGGTTCTGTGATGAACCAGAGGGTGGCAGTGATGAACCAGAGGGTGGCAGTGATGAACCAGAGGGTGGCAGTGATGAACCAGAGGGTTGCACTGGTGAACCAGAGGGTGCTGTGATGAAGCAGAGGGTGGCAGTTTTGAACCAGAGGGGGGCAGTGATGATCCAGAGGGTGGCAGTGGCAAACCAGAGGGTGACTGTGATGAACCAGAGGGTGGCAGTGATGAACCAGAGGGGGGCAGTGATGATCCAGAGGGTGGCAGTGGCAAACCAGAGGGTGGCAGTGATGAACCAGAGGGTGGCAGTGGTGAACACGAGGGTGGTATTGGTGAACCAGAGGGTGTCAGTGGTGAACCAGAGGGTGCTGTAATGAACCAGAGGGTGGCAGTGATGAACCAGAGGGTGGCAGTGGTGAACCAGAGGGTGGCAGTGATGAACCAGAGGGTGGCACTGGTGAACCAGAGGGTGATGTGATGAACCAGAGGGTGGCAGTGATGAACAAGAGGGTGGCAGTGATGAACCAGAGGGTGGCAGTGATGAACCAGAGGGTGGCAGTGACGATCCTGAGGGTGCTGTGATGAACCAGAGGGTGGCAGTAATGAACCAGAGGGTGGCAGTGATGATCCTGAGGGTGCTGTGATGAACCAGAGGGTGGCAGTGGTGAGTGCTGAACCAGAGGGTGGCAGCAGAGGTGAACCAGAGGGTGCTGTGATGAACCAGAGGGTGGCAGTGGTGAGTGCTGAATCTGAGGGTGGCAGGGGTGAACCAGAGGGTGTGAGTGGTGAACCAGAGGGTGCTGTGATGAACCAGAGGGTGGCAGTGATGAACCAGAGGGTGGCAGTGATGAACCAGAGGGTTGCACTGGTGAACCAGAGGGTGCTGTGATGAAGCAGAGGGTGGCAGTGATGAACCAGAGGGGGGCAGTGATGATCCAGAGGGTGGCAGTGGCAAACCAGAGGGTGGCTGTGATGAACCAGAGGGTGGCAGTGATGAACCAGAGGGGGGCAGTGATGATCCAGAGGGTGGCAGTGGCAAACCAGAGGGTGGCAGTGATGAACCAGAGGGTGGCAGTGGTGAACAAGAGGGTGGTAGTGGTGAACCAGAGGGTGTCAGTGGTGAACCAGAGGGTGCTGTAATGAAACAGAGGGTGGCAGTGATGAACCAGAGGGTGGCAGTGGTGAACCAGAGGGTGGCAGTGATGAACCAGAGGGTGGCACTGGTGAACCAGAGGGTGCTGTGATGAACCAGAGGGTGGCAGTGATGAACAAGAGGGGGACAGTGATGATCCAGAGGGTGGCAGTGATGAACCAGAGGGTGGCAGTGATGAACCAGAGGGTGGCAGTGATGATCCTGAGGGTGGCAGTGGCGAACCAGAGGGTGGCAGTAATGAACCAGAGGGTGGCAGTGATGAACCAGAGGGTGGAAGTGGTGAACAAGAGGGTGGTAGTGGTGAACCAGAGGGTGACAGTGGTGAACCAGAGGGTGCTGCGATGAACCAGAGGGTGGCAGTGGTGAGTGCTGAGCCAGAGGCTGGCAGCAGGGGTGAACCAGAGGGTGCTGTGATGAACCAGAGGGTGGCAGTGGTGAGTGCTGAACCTGGGGTGGCATGGGTGAACCAGAGGGTGTCAGTGGTGAACCAGAGGGTGCTGTGATGAACCAGAGGGTGGCAGTGATGAACCAGAGGGTGGCAGTGATGAACCAGAGGGTGGCAGTGATGAACCAGAGGGTGGCACTGGTGAACCAAAGGGTGCTGTGATGAACAAGGGGGTGGCAGTGATGAACCAGAGGGGGACAGTGATGATCCAGACGGTGGCAGTGGTAAACCAGAGGGTGGCAGTGATGAACCAATGGGTGGCAGTCATGATCCTGAGGGTGGCAGTGGCGAACCAGAGGGTGGCAGTAATGAACCAGGGGGTGGCAGTGATGATCGTGAGGGTGGCAGTGGTGAACCAGAAGGTGGCAGTAATGAACCAGAGGGTGGCAGTGATGAATCAGAGGGTGACAGTGGTGAACCAGAGGGTGCTGTGATGAACCAGAGGTTGGCAGTGATGAACCAGAGGGTGGCAGTGGTGAACCAGAGAGTGGCAGTTGTGAACCAGAGGGTAGCAGTGGTGAACCAGAGGGTGACAGGGGTGAACCAGAGGGTGACAGTGGTGAACCAGAGGGTGACAGTGCTGAACCAGAGGGTGGCAGGTGTGAACCAGAGGGTGGCAGTGGTGAACCAGAGAGTGGCAGTGGTGAACCAGAGGGTGACAGTGCTGAACCAGAGGGTGGCAGTGGTGAACCAGAGGGTGCTGTGCCCATACACGACTGCATGGGTAACTTCGCCGTGCAAGCGGCCTGCGAACACGCAAAAAGCCCTGCGAACAAGCAAAAAGCCCCGCAAACACGCAAAAAAACAAAAATTTGCAATTTCGGACAAATTCGCTAATTCTGCGGATCGCGAATTTGCTTTCACGCGATTTCACGGACCGCGGTTTCGCAGATTTCGCCCATACTTACTTATGGCCCAGCATTTTTTGATAACATTGATACGGAGTGGGGCCCCCAACCAGAGTCCCTACCCCTTGAGAGCTGTTGACTCCTAAATGAACTCAGGAGGTTCTCAACTGTTCGACTCTGTTGAATTTGATTAAGAGATATGACTGAATGCCAAAAGTACTTGAAGATGTGTGGTAAGATGTGAATGCTGTATGGTTCCCAGCCCCTTGAGCATGTTTTTGTGAAATTAATTCCTCAGAGATAATGAAATTTCTGGTGTAAGGAGTGACTTTAGCAATTGGAGCCAAACCACGTATTGACTAAATACATAAGTCTATGTTGCAATAAATGTTTAATTATGTACATTGTGGCTGTATTTTATATGCATTCATTTTTATATATTTACAGTTGTGTTGTCCCTCACGCCGTGGTACCCCATCGACCTGACGAAGGTTCGGCCTAATTTGGGGCATACACCGAAACACGCGTTGGCGTATTTCCTGTTGGCGACAGAATTCCATCTGGTCTTGATGACCGATTTCATCTCTGCCCTACCCAAACCAATCCTTGCTATTTGTGCAATATTGTCCATACTGATTGCACGTTCAGGGATTGACGTACCCTTTTGTTTTTGCATCTGAATGTTATGGATGAATGTGAGTAGATATCTGGTATGTGTGATAGTGGAAAGTGAGTGTTGGTATGAGCGGTGTGTTTTTTTGTGGGACACCGGGTATATTTCTATGCTATTGTAAAAAAAGATTTTTTTTAATTTATATTATGTCCTATTCATCCTATTTAAATAATGTTGATATTGTTGAAAAGAATTTGTCTATGACAAAACAATGAAATGATTAATAAAGCCATGTTTAAATAGTCTTTATGTGTCTCTGGCTCTAATGCTATTTATTGTCACCCATTTGTATGTTTAGGGATCCCTTGATAGGACCCACATGTGTATTCAAGGCAGGGTTGTTGTTCCTTCTTTTGTGCTGATTTACCCCGTGTGACCTGCCCTTATCCTAAAACCCCTACCGGGAACCCCCTTCTATGTAGTAGTTGATACCGGTGGAAGGGTCTAGTTACTAGTTTAAGGTAGTGCTCAAGTGCAGGAGAGGTTAGTAATACATAATTAGCTCTTACAAGGATTTTTTTCAGTTCCTGCTCCTTACTTTCTAATACAAACATGTTTAAAAGAGCAGTTTTTGTCCAAATCACGTCCTCTCTCTTGATACAGTCAGGGGAAGAATGAAGCTCAGGAGGCCCTAGTCTTGAGAACATTTTTTAATGTAGGCCAACCAAGGGATCTTGCTGGCTCTATCGAGGGCTATACAATCCTTTAGGATCAGGTGGTTCAGTGAAATTTCATAGTTAAGCCAAGTCTTTAGCCAGCAAATCAGTGGGGCAATTTTCAACAAGTCTGTTACATAACCCAGCCCCAGCTCGGTGTGAATTGAGAATATAGGGGTGGACTGTGGCATTGATAAAAGTGATCTTAAAAATTTGTTTTCAATCACTTTGATACTATCTTGGGGTGTATAACCCCAGATTGCAGAGCCATAGTGTTTTAGTGATTTAGTACAAACTGGCACATTTGTGTACATTTGCCTTGTCCAATTTGGTGCACGCTGGAGTTTTACCTACTGAATTGTTTTAAACATTAGGTGGACTCTGAAATTCACGTGAATGGATGGTACATTTCGTGATTGTGCTTTGGCCTGTGTGAACTGTATTGATGTTTTGCATAAGGTCCTCTGTGGCTTTCCAAACTTGCCATTGTAATTAACAGAGGATGTAGCCTTACGGCTAGAGCGGTCGACCTTGAAGCTGGGGAATCTCGGCAACGACGCTCAACATCCTGTAATTCTGGGCAAATCACTTAATCTCCCTGTCCCTAACAAAAATTTATGTGTCCGTCTGTAACAAAACTGGTGCTATGTAAAGCGTTCTGATACCCGATGTCTCGAATCTAGTTTGAGTTGTATATAAAAAATACACTTCACACTTGGAGGCTTCTCGTTTAGATATGTTAATGTGCCTTAGGTTGAATTACACAACATATCTATCTCTGTCTTGCTGTTATATAGTGCTGTGTCGGATGTTCCCATGCCTTTAAGTGGGATAAAAAAACTGGGTAGGAGGGGTCTCTCAAAGGGTGCCTGGCTGATATAATTAAGGGTGTGGCTTAAAACATTTATGTCAAAATTATGTGGCAACGGGTCAGACTGATTTGCATATAGCCATGTCTGAAATGGGGTGGCTGAGTGGGCTAAAGAATGGTGATGGATTAAACCCAGATCAGTTGACTGGGGGTGAGTGTTTGATTTGCTCAAACGCTCCGTCCATCATCCCCTTTTGTATCGTAAAATTATGTACGCAGCATAATGTGCCACCTGACTGGTAATTATCTATGTCTGTTATTGCCTCCACATATATAATGCAACAAGTAATATTACACCTACAACAAGCCAGGTCTATTGGCTGTGTCAAAGGTTGTTAGTTGCATAAGATTAATATACTACATGCATACATACAACTATGGCTTCATTGTATATAATACTGAAAATGCTTTAGTTCTTGCGTGAGAGGTTGTGACGTAATTGCCAAAGCTGCCACCTTTGGAGCTAAAGAGGCTGATTTGAGTCTAGGCGTCGGCTCAACATCTTGTGTTTCTGGGAAAATCACATGCAGCCTGATTCATCAAGCTAAATTGCACTTGCAAAGGGCAAGATTCTCAGAATCTTGTCTTTTGCGAGTGCAATTTTTGCATTTGGGATTCATCATCCCAAATGCAAAATTCGCTATTAACCCCTTCCATGCTGGTGACGGAACCGTTCCGTCATCAGTCACGGCTGAGCTGTGCTGATGACGGAACGGTTCCGTCACGACCGCGCCCTGTTCTGGAATGTCCAGCACAGGGCGCGGCTACGGCACCGCGGTCAAGGTGTTAAAGAATTCGCACATTTGCAAAGAATTGCATTTAAGGAATCTCTATTTGAGATTCCTTAAACGCAATTCATGAATCATTTTAAAATTGCGAAATTGCAATTTTGGGCCACTATTTACCGAGAGGTCAGACCTCGTGGTAAATAGCAAAAACTTAGAAAAATGCATTTAAATGCATTTTTCTAAGTTGCATGTTACACACACACATGTCCTTTGGACATGTGTGTGCGCAACACCAATGTAGATTACATTTCAGGGGTGCTACAGGGTGTCCTTTGGACACCCCTGCACCCTTCAAATCGCATCCTTATTTGCGATTAGCTAATTGCTAATCGCCAATAAGGAATAACTCCCCATGCATTCCTATGGGCCTGTAGGCCCATAGGAATGCATGGGGAGTTATTCCTTATTTGCGATTAGCAATTTGCTAATCTCAAATAAGGAACATGTAGGAATCGCAATATTTTTTGCAATTCCAACATGAATCCCGTTTTGCAAGTCCTTAATGGCGATTCCTTATGAATCGCTATTAGGGGCTCGCAAAACGGGAGAATGATGAATCAGGCTGTTAATCTCCAGTGTCTACCCAAAAATAAATGAATATGCCCTTTTAGGTGCGCATGTAAAGCATTTTGTATTTTGCAATATTGAATTGCAAAACAATAAAAGTTACATAAAAAACTGGGAACTGCTGCAGATGTACGATTTTTTTCCATCCTGAGAGCGAGGGCAAAATGGAGACCCGTCCCGGCACCTACTTTTAAGAAATGCTGGTGCTGAGCACTGGCAGGACCCGACCCACTTAGTGCCCTGGATTTTCCATTTAGTGGGCAAACTCTTAACCAACTACTTTCCAGGAGACTTGTGCACATTATAGTGCCATGAGTTATGTTTGCTGTGCACTGTTGCAGGGGAATGTGCGAGTATTATTTGATATCGATATACTATTTAGGCGGTGAATGCTTAGAGCTCTGCTGTATGCGTGGTAGGTTCAACGTATTGTCAAACGTGTATTGCTGTCACCGGTTTTCAATGTGACTTAGTTTTGATGTGCAGCCTAGGTGGCAAACTTCTAAGTTTTATTGTAAACATGAGACAATGAGCCCTACAGTTGCTGATTCATAGTTCAGTTATTTGGGTTAAGCCTAAAACATTACAAACCTCAGCCAAGTAACACAAAGTTGGTTGAACTTGTTTTGACTGTTAGGTGCAAGGCATGGAAGCTTTACATACAGGTCCAAACTCGCCAGAAAGGGGTGACCATAGCCCCTGCCCTTTAGAAGTACAGCTGTTCTGTAGTTCCTCTCCCTGAAATGGCGTTTTGGAACATTCTCGAAGTTCAAAATAAATGAAAAGTTACACTGAAGACTAGAGATTTACATTTAGCAAGGCGATATCTGAATTGTAAATGGGTGTCTCCCCAGCTTGACTTAGTCATTCAATAGAGTGTGCTGAACATTATTTATGTGTGATGCTTTTGTGACGGGATGCTGTTCGGATCTGTAAACAGACGTGTATTGGTGGGTCTAATTTCCCACATGGCTTTGTGAACTGTGCCTTCATTCTTCCTGTTGGATTTTTTTTTTTGCAGAGTTTTTATATCGCACGAACTTGACCCGAACCGTATCGGATATCAGAGCGCTTTACATTGCTCCAGTTACGTTACATGAGGGCACACATTCATTTTTGGTAGGCACGGGGAGATTAAGTGATTTGCCCAGAATCACAGGATGTTTGGCGTCGTTCCTTAGACTCAAACCCAGATCCCCAGGTCAGAGGTCGAGCGCCCTGAACCCAGTGGCATGTGTTTCACATGTGTATTTATTTTTTTCACCATCGGTAAGTTTGAGGCGGAACTAAAATTGCAGTTTACCCAAAGTGTACACTTATTCTTAGTGAAGGGTAATTACTACCCCGCCCCCATGCCCCATACCCAATGACATTTTACAGATACTGATGAGTTGGTGGTAAGTGCTAACCAATTGTGGAATTACAGTTTTTTTTTCTGTAACAATCACTGAGGAGTCTCCTGACTCGTGATGATGTGATAAAAAATGCAGTCAAATGCAAAGCTTGCAAAATGTTTAAGTTGATATTACAATCAATCAATCAGGACACTTGTAAAGCGCACTACTCACCCGTGAGGTTCTCAAGGCGCTGGGGGTGGGGGGTGCTGCTACTGATCGAAGAGCCAGGTCTTGAGTAGTCTTCTAAAGGCCAGTAGTTCTTGGGTCTGCAGTATGTTGGTGGGGGAGGGAGTTCCAAGTCTTGGCGGCGATGTGGGAAAAGGATCTGCCTACGGCAGTCGATCATCGGATGCGGGGGACAGCGGCGAGGTCGGCGGAGCAGAGCTTGCGGGTGGGGGCGTGGAAGCTGAGTCGTCTGTTGAGGTACGCAGGGCCGGTGTTGTAGAAGGCTTTGTGTGCGTGGATGAGGAGCTTGAAAGTTATCCTTTAGTTGACGGGGAGCCAGTGAAGGTCTCTCAGGTGGGATGTGATGTGGCTGCGCCGGGGGATGTCGAGGATCAGACGTGCAGAGGCGTTCTGGATGCGTTGCAGCCGTCTCAGGAGCTTGGCCATTGTTCCTGCATAGAGGGTGTTACCATAGTCCAGTCTGCTGGTGACGAGGGCTTGGGTGACTGTTCTTCTCGTCTCAGTTGGGATCCACTTGAAGATCCTGCGAAGCATTCAAAGGGTGTTAAAGCAGGATGAGGAGACGGCGTTGACCTGCTTAGTCATGGTGAGTGTGGAGTCGAGGATGATCCCCAGGTTGTGTGCATGGTCTGTGGGTGACGGAGATGTTCCCAGTGGGGACGGCCACCAGGAGTCGTCCCAGGGCGAGGGGTTGGGTTTGAGGATGAGGACCTCCGTCTTGTCCGAGTTTAGCTTGAGTCGGCTGTTTCTCATCCAGTCGGCAACGGCTTTCATTCCTTCGTAGAGGTTGGTTTTGACTGTATGCGGGTCTTTAGAGAGGGAGATGATCAGTTTGGTGTCTTCGGTGTAGGAGATGATGTTGAGGTCGGGTTGATGGGCGACGTGAGCGAGGGGTGCCATGTAGATGTTGACATTTATATTTAGTTCTGAAGTAAGATGCTCAATCCATTGTTTTGTACTGTTTGATATGTTGGATAGTCTACAAATTGATACATAATACTATATGTATTTTGTAATTTATTCATTATACATGAGATTTTAGCAAACAACATGAACCAACAATAACTAACATCCTCTACCAAATTAAAACATATATTTAAAAGTGGTCTTGATTTTTTAAACCCACATGCTTATTTTCCATCTCTTTGAGTTAAAATCAGTTTGTGCGCTGATTTTCTGATGTTCACACATTTTATAATATTTTAATGTTTGGAAGTAAATATGTAAACTACAATTAACCCATGCTCATAGCTATGTTCTTGCTACTAAGATGCACATAAAGATAAATACTTAGTTACTGTATTGCTTAGGATAATGGCCATAACCATTGGTCTTTAGATCTGTTCCTTCCTGTGATACACACTCTCATTGACGTGCTTTAAGTATTTGTTTAAAATGACTGCATAGGCTGAGACGCACAGCATGTGTACCCGCAGGAAAAAGTTACCCTAATATGTCCAGCCCTATTACCATCCCAGGCAACAGTGCTCAGGTATGAATTATTCAATGAGATCCCTTAAATTTTCCCCTCAGTGCTTCTCAGTACATCACTCTTTCCCCTTTAAAATAACCATTGGTGGTATGTAGGCATGAACACTGCTGGGTGAGAAGGTCATGGGAGAAAATAGGTTTACCCAATCAACATGCTATTTGCATGCACAGATGCATTTTTTTCATGCCGTGAATGGAAGAAACTGTGTAGGTAGGAAGCAGAAATCAGAGAGTACCGGAGCTGCAATGTGAACAAAAACCAGTTTAAAAAAAGCAAAATTCATGACATTATCAAGCGGCATAAAGCATAAAGCAAGAAAGCAGTGACAGCTAGTGAGTCTGACCCTCACCTGTAAGTTTCAGGATTTTTCCTCACTACTCCCACCCCTGCCCCCTTGCCCCCTTCCTAAGAACAGTTTGGAAGCTAATAATAATGCAAAGCCAATAGCTCAAACCTCCAGTAATGCGAGATCTATTGCATTGCAAATGCTTGTTATCATTTCCAAAGGAAAAGCTTTGGGTATTACAGTTTTGATTACATCAAGATGACGTCAGGTGTGCCACACTTTTGTAATAAATATAGATTGTTAGCAATCTACTTGTTCAGTAGAATACTGCGGGGAGGCAGATGTCAGTAACACAGACTCGGAGAATGGAGGGCAGGAAGGAGGGTGTAGGGGCAAGCAGATGACTATGCTGGGCAGGTGTGAGGGAAAGTAGCAGCACAATGGGCCATAGAGGGCAGGAGAAAGGGGTGTAGGGACAACAAACCACCCATGCAGGACAGGCAAAACAGGCTGTGGCAATATAACAGACTATTGAGGGCAGAAGGAAGAGGCAGTGGCAGTACAACCACACATACCAACTGTCTCAATTCCGGCAGGAGACTCCCGATGTTTTAAATCCCAAAAAGGATTTATTTGGTATGTCTCCTACCTAAAATCTCCTCTTTTTCAATGTAAGTCAATGGAGAAAATAAATTCCCCATGTGTTTTAATAATGAACTTAGATAACAGAGGCAGGAGGGAGATGGGTAGGAGCACCATGCAGACCTAACAGAGCAGGTGTCAGGGATTGCAGCAGCACAATCCACCACACAGCGCAAGCATATAGCAGTGCAGCACAAAGGACCATGCAATGCAATAGGGAGGGAACATGGCCATGCACACAGACAACAGGGAGCAGAGGAGAAAGAGGCAAGGGCAGCAAGCTGACTATACTGGACAGACAGGAGGTTCAGTTTCAGCAACACAAACTATGAAGAGCAGCAGGATTGAGGCAGGGGCATGACAATGGACCCATCAAGGCAGAAGGGAGCAGATAGGGGTTTGTACATGTAAAACAGAGGGCAGAGAGCAAGGGGGCTTAGCTGGAGCAGCAAGCTGACCATAGAGGGAAAGAGAGAGGGGCATTGGAAGCACAACACACTATGGATGGCAACAGTGAGAGTATAATGGCATGCACACAGACAACAGAAGAAAATTAAGAGACTAGGAGGGGGTCAGGGGCAGCAAGATGACCACAAAGGGCAGGTGGGAGGGAATATGGCAGCACAGAAGGCCATACATGGCAAGCAGAAGGGTTAGTGGCAGCCCAACTGCCACAGTGGGCAAATAGGAGAAGGCAGGGGCATGCACGAAGGACTATGGAGGACCGAAGGGATGGGTAGGTGCTGGACACAGGCAAGAGAGGGCAGGGCAAGGGGCTTCACAACAGACAATGCAGGAACAACAGAGCATGGAGAGCAGAAGGGAGTAGCAACAAAATGAACCATGGAGGACAGGAGGGAGGGGATAGGGGCATGAACTTGGCCTAGTAGGGTAAAGATGGCAAGGACAGGGGGCAGTCATGTGACCATGGAAGGCAGGTGAGAGGGGCAGTGATAGCTCAACAGAACACTCAGAGTAGATCAAAGAGGAAGTGGCAGGCCGATTAAACATGGGGTGCAAAAGGAGGGAGGAGGGGCAAGGACACAGGCATTAGAGGGTGGGGGGAGGAGGGGAAGGGCAGTAAGCTAAGCAACAATGGTAGGGCATAGAATTAGCAATGGAAGGTAGGAGGATTGGACAGGGAAATCAAGCTAAATGCAGGGGAGTGGTAGCACATTGGACCATGCAGTGCAGGAGGGAGGGGGCTGGTGCATGTACTCAGATTGGGCACACACAAACTGTTTATGGCAGGTAGGAAGGGCAGTGGCAGAACAACAGCCACACAGGGCTGCAATAAGGGAGCGGCAGCATGGACCTGGATAATGGATGGCAATGAGGAGAGGGCAGGAGCAGCAAGTTTGGGTGGGGCAGCAAAATGCCAAGCCAGGCCCTGCATCCAACTCCACCCACCAAGCACTGTACATCACAATGGACATTTTATTTAATGTTAAAAAAACTTTAATGAAAAAAACAAAGGTTACAGGGACGTAATATTTAGGAAATAAAATTATAAATACTCAGAATCCACAAAAAAAACTAAGGTTACAGGGACATTATAGGTAGGTTTAGATTTTACATGCACAAAACCATGCAAACACAGCTGTTATAGTTAGAGTTTTGTCAAGTAACTATAACTTGTGCCCTAGTGTACCTATAACATTTGCCCTCGCCATGCATTGCTACGTATCCCAGATATTACTTTGTCACCCAAAAACCCATACCCACCCAACATCCTAAAAATGATCTTGCCACCCAAAACCCATACCCACCTTAAACCCTAAAAATTCCATTGACATCTTTAAACCCATACTCACCCTAAACCCTAAAAAATGCCTTCTCACTCAAAAACCCACACCTACCCTAAACCCTAAAAACTCTCTTGCCACCTAAAACACATACCCACCCTAAGCCCTAAAAAATCCCTGTTTACCCAAAAACACATACCCACCATAAACCTTAAAAATGCCCTTGCCAGTAATAACCCACCGACAGGCACATGAATCATTGTTGTCTTTTGCAATTCCTTAATTGCGATTTTTAAGGAACCGCAATTAAGGAATCGCAAAAGCCTAAGCATGTAGAAATCGCTTAACAAATAGTGATTATGAAACATTCCTTAATTGCGACTCGCAAATTGCGAGTCACAATTAAGGAATACCTCGCCCTTCATTCCTTTGGGCCTAGAGGCCCATAGGAATGAATAGGAAGACATTCTCAATTTGCGAATCTCAATTAGAGAATCGCAAATTGAGAATGCAAGTTCAAGGGTGCCAGGGTGTGAAAAGGGCACACCGGTTGAACCCTTGAAATTGTTCCGTGCACATATGTTGCGCACACACATGCCCTAAGGGCATCCGTGTGCGCAACATGAAACTTTGAAAAATGCACAAAAGTGCATTTTTCAAAGTTTTTGCAAATTACCATGAAGTTCAACTTCATGGTAATTTGCTCCTCCAAATAGTGAAATCACTGATTTTTTTACTTTCATGCATTGCATTTAAGGAATCACAAAATGCGATTCCTTAAATGCAATCGCAATTTGAGAACACACAATTATTTGCGAATTCTCAAATTGCGAGGTCCTTGACCCTTTATGCATCGCAAAAGCAAATTTTAAGATCGCAAATGGCCACTTTTTGCGAATCGCACCGTTTTCAATCGCAAAAGGCTATGATGCATGTGCCTGTTAATCTCTTATAACCCAAAAACCCATACCCACCCTAATGCCAAAGAAATCCCTTACTACTCAAAAACCCATAACGTCCCTAAACCCTAAAAAATACCTTGCCACCAAAGCATCCATACCCATCCAAACCCTAAAAAACTCTCTTCTCAACAAAAAACAACCCTCACCCTTAACCATAAAAATGCCTGTACCCTAATTAGCACACACACACATAGTGGGGATTGAGAAATAGGGGCACGGAATAAGGGTGCATTTGTAATGTTAATTTCTGATACGAACACGTTGTCAAACCTACAACCCATACTGCTGGACAGAATTACACAAAATTTGGCAGAAAGATAGTTGTTGTTATGCAGACTGTGCTTTTCATTATTTGGTATAAATCCATTCAGTAGTTTTTTGAGAAATTGCAACAGTTCAGAGTAGTTGTATCCCTGCTCATAGATATTTAATGACTATTTTGCTGCGGTCTTGGACATTTTGCGACAATGCTGCGGTAAAACACAAATGCACGTGCCAGCTGGAATGCTCGGAGTGGCTGGACGCAACCTGAATAGAAAGTTGCAGCTGCAATTGTATCGATCAGGAATGGTTCCCAGGGCTGAAAATGTGTGTCAAAGCTAAGACGAGGGGGCAAGGTGAAGATGCTCTGACCCCATGTTTGAGAAATGGGGGTAGTAGAGACGCAAATTATCTGTCCAGAATTGATTTGTTCCAACATGTGCGACATTTGCGAAGACACCACGACCAGCAGTGCGGACCCTGTGTACTGTTGAGGTGATGTCGGGACTATCGAGATGCCTTCACAAATATTAGTGGAAATATAAAACATAAGGTATCTATATCTATATACACACCCTTGCTTGTCACAGTCACAGACCGATGTTCCTACTTACATATCCACTCAGACACTTATTACACACCCACTCACATACCCACTCATACACTAATGCACCCACTCATAGACTCACTCAGAGATCCATGTGTGTACTCACACAAGCATTCAGAGGCTCATGCCCCCACTCACAGACCAACTCAGAGACCCACTCCAACACTCACGCACTGACTCAGATGCGCTGAGACACTTATGCTTCCACTCACACACCCAAAGATTGACAGACCCTCTCAGACACTTATGCAACCACTCATAGATCCACACACAGACACATGTACCCATTCACATACCGAATCTGACACACACACCCGTTCACATTCCCAATCAGAGGCTTATACACCTACTCACAAACTCACTCAAAGACTCATGAGCCCATTCATATACCCAGTCAGTCACTTATGTACCCACATATAGACCCAGTGACGGACTCATGCAGCCAGTCAAAGACCCACTTGGAGACTTATGCACCCACTCAAATAACCCAGTGAATCACTAATACACACTGCTATAGAGATATTGAGAGACTGATAAATGTTAGTTGGTGATTTATCTAGTGTGATGGTTATAATTAATTTTATAGTTGTCATTTTCTAATGTGGTGGTGGCTATTGAATTCCTGCTTTGCTTTGTGTTTTCATGATGTATTTGCAGTGATCACAGGTGCCGACATCATCGTAAGTCCTGCCATTACCGCGAAAGCAGGAAATAGGTTTTAGAGATAGTTAAATATAGAAACTCACAATGAAAAACATAAGTCTGGATTGTACAGTAATGAACCCCTAGTGCCAATATTAATATAATATGTGCTCATATATGTGTTTTTCAGTATGTAAAAAAGGTGCAATCCTCGTGGTTACCAACATCATCGTGACTGCCAAAACGTCATCCCAAAAACAGAAAATAGGTTTTAGTAATGCTTTGTATAGAAACTCACTAGAAAAATATGCGGTGGGACTGTTCAGTAATAAACTCTTAGGGCCAGATGTTGGTGTCCAAATACCGGTCGGAAACGGCCGAAAATACCGATTTTCGGCGGTTTCCGACCGGTTTTTGGACATTGGTATGTAGGGGTAGCAAAGGCATACAGATTCGGTAAATTTACCGAAACGGTAATTTTACAGATTCGGTAAAATTACCGATCGGTAAAATTACCGAATCTGTAATTTCCAATGTAGGTAGCACTTTAAACAGTGCTACAGGGCCTTTAGAGTTTGTTATTTACCACCTAATACCATTCGGTGGTAAATAACGAATTCCTGTGTACATGCACATCTGTGCATGTACACCTGTGCCATGTGACACACATATGTGTGCCACATGGCACACAAGCTAGAAACAGGGGTGTAACAGGGTGTCAAAGTGACACCCTGTCCCGCTTGGCAATTCGGTATTTTTACCGATTCGGTAATTACCGAATCGGTATTTGCTATTGATTCCTATGGGCTTCAAGGCCCATAGGAATCAATGGCATATACCGATTTGGTAGTTACCGAATCGGTAAATAGCGAATCCTACCGATTCGGAAAATATTACTG
The DNA here is from genome assembly GCF_964261635.1 of Lissotriton helveticus. NCBI lineage: Eukaryota > Metazoa > Chordata > Amphibia > Caudata > Salamandridae > Lissotriton > Lissotriton helveticus. Next base: position 884,103,944 of record NC_136072.1, on the reverse strand, counting down.
AATTTTTACCTACATCTTATTTACCGATTCATAAATACCGAATCGGTAAAATTCGGTATTTATGAATCGGTAAATAAGATTTACCTACATCTAGCCCTTCGTGCCAAAAACACTATAATATGTATGCATATATGTGTTTTACTCTTTAGGGAAGAGGTGAAAGTGTCACAGTTAACAACGTCTTCACAAAGCACTGAATAACCTCGAAAAAATTACATAGCTTTGAGGATGGTTTTAAAAAGAAAACTTAGGGGCATATTTACAAGCCTCTATCACCACCACAACATCACTTTTCTCAATGTTGTGGTGGCGATAAGGGCTTCAGCTTGTTCACAAGGCGGCGTTAAACCACTTAACGTGGCTTAATGTTAAGGGGGCAATGCAAGGCTGCAATGTATTTTTGTAAACGCAGTGCGGCCCTGGGTTTTAGAATTTTCGGAGCACAGCATTAAGCCAAGGAGGCTAACTCCATGCTCCGCCACTTCCTGATAAATATGCCCCTTAGTACAAAAACATGAGTTTAAACATATTTTTTTTAAAAGCATGTATATAGTAATATGTGTAGTGCAATGTTTAGAATGGATTTTTGTAGTTATTATTTTTGCATGTGCTGGTGGCCATCGAATATCTGCTTCTGTTTTTCAATTTCGTGACTTATTCACGACCATTGTGACGTCTTTGCAATGATTCTCAAAAACTTTAAAAAAGGATCTTTATTAAAAAAGATAACAATATTTCAGTTACTAGGGAGGCTCTGAAAAGAGCCTTTCAGTTGATTGTGTGTATTTGATATCTAAACATAAAACAGGATGCAGAGTTTCAGGTTACTTAGAAATACTCTGTTGCCTTCATCTGTAAAGTGCACTCCATCATTTCTATAAATTCCATGCCTGTCAAAATGCAGGTTGTTGTTATAGATTGAGCCCATGTTATGGTATCTGAGGAATGCAGAAACAATTTTATTAGCATGTTTCCTGGCTTTGTCAATCTGTGGACAGAATTGATTTCACCACTTCCGTGTCTGTCTTTGGCATATATAAGAGTACACCAAGACAGCGTGAGGAAAAAGTGACATCAGTTCTGGAAATGTATACTTCATTAGGATTTACAGCCCTATCCCATTCATTGTGCCTAGGCCATTGCCACCACAGTGCACAATCATGAGGTGAGGAGCTTGGCAATCTACTTTGGTGTTAACAAAAGCCAAGAACAGCTGAAACTTTAACCCCCTCAAGGCCAAACCAAGTAATTTCCACATTTGCTAAACCAAAGTCCCTGTCAATACCTTACCTTTTTTGCAGCCTCTTTAGCCCAATGGACATAGCTGTGGCCAACAATCTACAATGTAAGCATTTTGAAGTGAAAGAGCAATAGCAGTCAGGATAAGGCTTGAGCTGAATGAGGTAGTTTTCCAAATGAAAAGCAGTTAAAATGGAGGTGTTTTCTTTTTTAAAATAAATATCTATAATTCATTGGATGCTGTCAGCATGTTAGTGAGTAAACTTAGGTGGTGTATTGGATGCATTAGCAAGAAGTCTAATTATTGGCTGTTGTTTAAAAAGACATAGGTATGCTCTTGAATCTGTGGAGTAAACCGCAACTGGTGTATCTCATTTGGAAGTAGCATGTTCTGTGTAGAATATGCTGTGAACTTGTGACTTACTGGTTCCACCAGGTTGTTAAATGCACAAAGCTATGTGGGGGAGGGCATTAAAGAGACAGAAATTCTTTTAAATATTGAGGATTTATGACCCACTTTAAGTAATTATGAAGTTTTATTTCCAATCCAGGGCTATGTAATAAAGTGTTCTGCATTATTTAAATAAAAAAAACATTGAAGCTAAATACTCCAGTTTTGCTCAGCAATGATCATGAAAACATCGTGAACACGCGTAGTCAGGAATCTCGTTTAGAAAGAGAGCAAAAGGATTAACAGATGCAAACCATTCACAAGTGGAGATAGAGTAGTCTAGCATGAAAGGCATGATTTGATTTGCTGCCTTCCTCATGATCACAGATTGTAAATTTGAAGAGGTTGCCATTTTATAGTTGCTTTGTATGAGAGTGGTGTACAATTCTTGTGCTTAGTTTTTATGAATCTTAACAGTGTCAAAACTATCTAGAAAGAGGTAAAATAACAATATTATCTATGAACTCTATTCACTGGTATGTATATAACTTTTTGATTTTTAAAAACATTTACATTAGATATTAAGATATATATTGGAGTTTGATAGAAAAAAAAGAGTATCACAGTGATGTGAAAAAAACTGATATCAGATGAACTGTATATGCCGAAGGGTATGTGTTTTGATGTTAATACTTTTGAAAGTTATCATGAGGAATGCCTTTAAAAATGACAATGTTTTAAATTTCTAAGCATCATGTTCAGAACCAACAGAGCTTTGTTTTTTGCATTCTGGGAATTGTAGTACTTTTAGTTATATTATTAAACAGGAATAGTGTAGTCATGAATAAAAGATAAGAAGTATGCTGTGCCTGTATATAAGTTACAAAGTAATAATACTTATTAGGTATGTATTAGGAAGTGTTTGTCAATGTTGTTTTTAACTTATATGACTGGTTTGCTTATGCTTAGAAGGTGAGATATGTTTTTTGTGGTTGCAGATATGTACAATCAGACTCTTGACTTTACTTAAAGATGCAGATAACTATATATTTTTGGAAAGTTGGCCGGAAGTTGTATATCTATTATGAAATCACCCATATGTTTACATGGTGATCTATGATCTTTAAGACTGTTGAAAATGCTGTATATGGGGAGGGTGGTATGCCCTTTTTGCAATTGAGGAGGTTAAAACTACAGAATGCCCCATGAGAGTTCTTGTGCTAGCTTCACTTGGTGTCAAACATTTCTTTTCAAAATGCTGAATATCTGTTTTTAACATACAAGAAATATTTGAGGAAAGATGTAGGTATGTCATTAAGAAAAGGGTATGTGCTTTGAAAAAGTGAGAATGTTGCTTTCAGTTGTAGAACTTACTGATGCACGTGCACACGGAGTAACAGGGCAAGGTAATCTCCTAGAGAGCCATGTATTCAATTACATATCCAGTGTGATATCTAGACTTCACTCACACATAGCTCAGTACACAAGGATAGATACACTAAAACAGGTAGTTTGATACTGACAGAAGGACTTAAACAATGAGTCACAGATATAGTCACAATTGTTATGTATCTAACAGTGAGGGAGGTGCTTTCACAGTAAGCCAGTCACTACTCAGCGACTCATTTAATCACCCAGAAACCACTCAGTCATTCAGCGATTCACTCATGCATTGTCCACGCCCTTATTCGATTACCCAGGTCCTACATATGCACTCTTGCAATCACACAGGCACTAATTATGAAGCCATTGAACTATGGAGGCACTACCCTTGCATACCTCCAGTTACCCAGGTATTAACCATTTACTTATGCAATCACCAAGGTTGTACTTTACAGTCATTAAAACTCCCAGGCACCACACATGCACTCATCCAAACACCCACTTACAATCCATTCACTCATCAAAATACTGAGGCAGTACCCATGTGCTCATTCAAACACTCAGGCACTACTCATACACTCATCTAATTATGCAGGGATTACCATTGTAGTGAACGTATCACCCATCCACTACCTATGCACTCATTCAATTACTAAGGCAATACTCTTGCACTAATACAATCCCCCAAGCAGTACACACGCTTTCATCCAATGATTCACACTTTAACAATGGACTCATGCAATCATATAGACACTAGGCATGCACTAATCTAATCACCCAGGCAATATTGGTGCATTCATCTAAATAATCAGGCACGACCTGTTCACTCAACCAAAAACAGATTGGCAGCAGCCATGAACTCATCCAATCACTGAAACACTACTCATGCACTCATGCACTCATTCAATCTGCCAGGTGCTATGTATGCACTTAAACAATTACATATGCACTATCGATGCACTCTAAAAATCACCTATATACTATGCATGTCCTCCTGCAGTCATCCAGGAACTAGAGTTGTGCTAATCTAATCATCCAACCAAAATGTTTGTATGTATTGAATTATTGAGCCACTAGTCATGCATTTATCTGATCATTCAGGCGCTACTCATACACTCATCCAAACAACCAGATAGTAGTGATATAGTCATGCAAACACACATGCAGTAACTATGCAGATATGGAACTACTCATGGAGTTCGTACATGCTCAGGGTTTCCTGCAGGCACTACCTGCACAGTCATGGAATCACCTCGGCACTACCTATGCACTCATTAAATTATCTTGGGAGTATTCATGTTTTCAACCAGAAAAACATGTATTTAAAGTTTTAGTGAGGAATATGCAGTCTTTTAGAACCGTATGGTTAATTATAAATGCAAGCTGTCACACTCTCTTTGCATGTACCCAGAAGAATTAGTGAGCTGCATGCTCTGAAAGAGATTAATGTTCATGTGATACATTTAAGTAGTAAATTACTGAGATATTAAATACACCACTGACACAGTGGTAGAGAGGTACACAAATAGCTCTTATGTTGTATTTTTGTATGTGTACACTGTAGTTGATATTCATTTTAAATTTACTACAGAAGGGATAAACTTATGTAGGAATCTAGCTTAGTATATGGAGCACACTTATGTAAGTGAAGTACCATGCATTAACCCAGACAACCCTTATGGTGATTTTAGTGGTCTTAGACAACCATAGAAAGCTCTCTAAGTGGTACCTGTGGCGATCCGCCTTCAAGCTTAGCCCAGAAGGAGTGTAAAGCAGCTTGTTTTACTAGTACTAATCATATAGTGTAGATTAAGTGAAAAAAACACACACCGTGTTGTTATAAAAATATGTATTCATTATAAACACTCACTGTTATAGCAATATCTCATCTCCAACCGGAGATATAACCACAATACACACAATACTTTGATAATAGAACATGTAAGTAGCATAAATTCACAGTGGTCCCCAGAGGGAGACCAAGCCATATACTAAAATAGTGGAATGCAGACCACGCCCTAAGTCGAGACTGGACCCAGAAGACTTGTAAGAGCAGGGTACACAAGAAACCACCCAAGGTAAGTACCCAGGAACAAAACGGAGGCCTTGTTCAAAGTGGGAATATAAACTTGTGCTCAATTCAAGTCAATGGGTAAGTCGCTGTTGCAATTTTAAAGAAGAAGGACCTTTCCCAGAGGACCCTGAAGAAACCCATTGGAAGATGGAAGGTTGGAAACTCATTCCACCGCTGTCAGCAATGTAGGGGGCTAGCTTAGTATATGATGCATGTTTATGTAATTGAAGCACCCTGGACTAATCCAGACAACCCTTATTTTAGTGGTCTTAGAAACCATTGAAAGCTCTCTAAGTGGTAGCAGTGGAGAGAAGCCTTCAGGCTTAGTCCAAAAGGAGTGTGAAGCAGCTCGTTTTACCAGTACTAATCAAATAGTGCAGGTTAAGTGAAAAAGAACCCAACAGTGTAGTTAGAAAATATGTATTTATTAGAACATTAGAATTAAGCCAGGGAAGAGTTTGTGAGCATGCAGAGTTGCTTGTTCCTCATGCTTGCGCATGCTCACAAGATGTTTCTGGCGTTTGGCAACGCGGATTGCGTGTTTGGGGGAAATATTGCACAAACTTCACCATGTGGTCGCCGATGGGCGCGGCCATCTTGTTTTTTTACTCTTTATTATGGTTCTGGGGCCTGTTTTGAATCCTCCCTAAATCTTTTGAATCCATTGTTCCTAAAACCTTTTTTCTGATCGTTTTTATTTATTGTCTATCCCTCTCTCTTCCTAAGTGTATATTTCGTGGGGTTTTTCTACTTTTACTGTGTTATTGTACTGTTTTTCTATTACTTCTTTTTAACTAATTTTTAGTTCTCTACTTCTTCTCCTGACTTTATTTTTTAAGTCTACATTTTCTTTTCAGCCACCCAGAACCATGGCTAAGAGTAAGATGAGGCAGAGTGCGACCAGGGGTAGCCTTCCTTGCGGAAGGCGTCGGCCGGAAGGGTTGCAGCCACGGGCGTTATTCTCCGAGGTTGCGGTGGCTGCACTGTTTTTTTTGTGCCACGCTACCTCCCCTTAACCTTGGAAACAGGTGGCAGGCCTGGTTCTGGGTAGGGTATCCAGGAGCATCACCGCCAGTGGGCGAGGGTGTGTTGGGCCGTGTTTTGCTACTCTGGGGTCTAGCCACCCACAGCCAACTGACTCACTGGTGGTCGGACATCCTGGACCGGGAACAGGACCTGCTGGATCTGCTAGGTGTTGAAGTTGTGGGGCTTGGTGAGTAGCTAATGTATTACTATTGTGTGTTCTGTTCTGTGTTATTGCGAATATTATTTTTTTGCCCAAATAGAAAGAATGCTGATGCTGCTTACATGCTGCTAAGTTACGTTTAAAAATCTCATATTATGTGATTGTTATTCTTCTAGAGAGGTGAAAGGTGCTACTAATCTTACTTGTTTGCAAGTTTAAGCTTGCTTGGGCTGATTATGTAAGAGAGGTTAGAGAACATAAGTTAGGTAATGCAGACTAGAGAGACTCCTTTCCTTTGCCCTGTCGCTAAGATAGTGGTAGGTAGTTATAGTTAGATACTTGGTATTGGAAATTCTTTAAGGGTCCGTATGACACGTCCTCCGTCACGTGCTGCTAACTCTTTAGTAGAACCTTTTGTAGTTTGTTAGTGAGTGAATAATACAGCAATTCAGCATCAGAAATCAACCAACCATTTAGTGTGTGTAATATGCATGCCTCCACCTATGCATTTTTGAAGACTAAAATAAAGGCAGACTTAGGGGCAGATTTATGTCAGACTTGCGCCATGTTTACGCCGCCGTTGCGTCACGCAACGGCGGCGTAAACGTGGTGCATCCCTGTGACCCAGGCAGATGCGTCATGTTGTAAAACCCTGCACCACATGTGGGCGTTCCGGCGCAGGGTGGGCATTCCGGGGCAGGTGCGCCTCGCAAAAGTGCCTGCGTGAAATCTACAAGATTTCACACAGGCACTTTTAGGCCAATACTGCGTCAAAACCCTACACCTGCTTGAAGCAGGCGTTAGGCTTCACACAGGATTGGACAGATAGGGCCCCCAAGAGCACTGCTGGAGCTGCGTCGCGCTTGTGACGCAACTCCAGCAATGCGCCGCCTTTACGGCACAGATGCGTCACGTATCTGTGCCGTTTTGCCCCATGGTGCGCCGCATTGTAAATGCAGCGCACCATGGGTGGCGGAGCTGCGGCGCACAATACCTGGCACATCCCTGGGGATGCGCCAGTTATTGTAAATCTGCCCCTACGTGAGTTGGCCCATCAAAGGGGGTTGAATCATTCATTGATGATTGCGAATAAGATCGGAACTTAGAAGCTGAAAATATAATTTTTGACAATGTATTCCAACGTCTTTGGAATAGGTGGTACTTAGGTTTAGTATTCTGGAATCGGAATGTAACAGTGGAATAATCAAGAGCTAGGATGGTCCACAACTGCGATACTAGTCTAGTACTACTAGCTGATCTGATTAGATAGGTCAATTTTATTGCAATTTCTGTTTCCTATCAACAAATCTTTTTGGAGCAATTCTCTAAATATTTATTATTTCACATCAATCATTTTTTGTCCCTTTATTATGTCTTACATGACCAGCATCCAGGGGCAAGAAGAAGACATGATCTGCTAATGTGAGAGCTGGAGGTGCCTCCCAGGATGACTCCTCTATAGATGGCTCTGCTGCTGGCCGCAGTAAGTCATCCTGTTGTTAATATTAATAAGTATATTTCCCTAACATGTACTGCACCTTATTTACTTGAAACTATTATTTCCGTTTCCTAATTGTAGTTTTTACAAAATCTTCTATCTGTTTCTAAATTCTTGTTATCCCTGCATTACCTACCAACCTAGGGCTAGATGTAGGTAATTCATATTTACCGACTCTTAAATACCGAATTTTACCGATTCGGTATTTAAGAGTCAGTAAATATGAAGGGGGGAGATGTAGGTATTACAGATTCTGTAAATACCGAATCGTTAAGATTCGGTATTTACCGAATCTGTAAATACCGAATCGGTATTGCCCATTGATTCCTATGGGCCTTAAAGCCCATAGGAATCAATGGGCAATACCGATTCTGTAATTACAGAATCAGTAAATACCGATTTTAGCAAGGGTGCAGGGGGTGTCACTTTGACACCCTCTAGCACCCTAAAGACGGGCATGTCTGTCTGTCACATGGCTAGGTGTGCATGCACACATGTGCATGCACACCTGGAGTCGGTATTTTACCACCCAATTGGATTGGGTGGTAAAATACCGATTCTGTAAGGCCTTAGGGACTCTGAAGAGTCCCACCTACATCTGGCCATTACCGAATCGGTAAAAATACTGATTCGGTATTTTACAGATTCGGTAAATTTACCGATTTGGTAAATTTACCGAATCTGTAAAATCTGACCCCTACATCCCAAGATGCCAAATACCGGTCGGAAACATCCGAATTCGGCTGTTTCCGACCGGTATTTGCCACCTACATCGGGCCCCTAGTTATTTATATTTCTAGTTCTTTTTTTACATCAATCTAACTGCCTCTGACTCTGTAATAGTGGTCTTTCTGTAGCTTGCTTTATAATTTATTCTGGTTTTTCAGTCAGATTTCCTCTCCCCTTCTATTTTGCAGACTGCCTAGTGGTTGTACTATTGTAAGACTAAGAGAACCCATTTGTCCTTTACTACCACTAGCACTACTACTCTGCTGTGCAGTTTGCATTCCCAACTGTGGTATTCTACACATGTTTTTTGAGATTAGAAGGCTTTCTTTTACTTTCTTTCTTATGCTCAATCAGTAAATAAACTGATGGTCACATTGGACACCCCACAGTGGTGTATTTTTACTTTCCCTAGTCTCTAGGGTCTCTATTATTATTAGCAGCAGGTGATTGTGAACAACAGATTACTGTGCACTATAGCTGGAAGGAAGTATTTGGAGGAGGAGGGTACAATTATATATTCCAACCAGAGAGAGTACTCGAGAGACCTCATGCAAGATTGTCCGCCCTGTTGGCCAATCTTTTTCTTTATAAAAAAGTTTTAAAGCTCAGATTCACCAATAGCTCTAGCCACTAAGTCCTTTGGATTGTCCTCTTCTTGAGAAAATTGCCACCAACAAAATGTCCACTCAGATATTTTATTATTTTTAATAGGATAGGACATTCTGTCTACTCTACTCGTGTACCCAATTTGCACTAGTAATGTGTGTAGTGTATGTATGTATTTTATTTTTTATCTTGCTAGTGAAAAAAAATAAATAGGGGGAGGCGTAAATGGCATCTAAAAAATGTGCAATGTTTTTCTTGGGTGAACCGACTACCAGTGCTGGGACCAGTGGGAAAGGCAACGCCAGTAAGGAGGGAGGAGCAGATGGGGCAGCTGCAAGGGGTGAGCTAGCAGCAGTGGTGGGTGGTGGTAAGTTATATATTCCTTACTTATTAACAATACACTCGCTGCAAGGCTGAACACTGTACTGTTGAAAGAGACTAAGTTGTTATGAACAATGATGGTTGAAGAAGACACCCTTTACTTAGCATTAGCTATAGTATTAGGGACGGGAGTTGAATATCTTATAGACTCTTCTACAGTGGTGGCTGGTGCTATTTAAAAGTGGGGAGGTCTTAATGTTGGTCCTGAATGCCATGTGGAGAGGGAGCCCAATTGTCGAATTCAAAGAATGATGTTTGCAGCAGGGGTAGTAATCCACTGGACTGCTTTAACAAAAAGGAATAAGGTTTAAATACAAACATTTCTGAAAATAACAACTAGATATTTGAACCCAGCAGACAAAAAATAAATAACAAGTTTTGCTGTCATCCATCAACCAAAAAGATTGGGGAAATATTTTTTCTTGATAGAAAAGTGTTTTAATTTGAAACGTGACAATATTACTTCAATTTTAAGAATCCCAGTTGCACTAACAGTAATAAGTTGAATTGTAAGATGTCAGCTTTGGTAATGATCAACGAAGCATTTGGTCTGCTGCCCACACATGGCGTTGAACAGATTCCAGTGTGTTTGAAGCGGTGCCCGCGCTGCATTACCGTGCTTATCTTTCCAGGCACTGTAGCAATACGGGAATACATATCAGGCATGCAGGGAAAGGGGGTTGGGGGAGGGGCAACTTCAGCTAGTTCTACATACTGCTGCTAATTTAAAAAAAATCAGGTTTCATACAATACTTAAGACACTGGCTCTTTCCAACTGCAATCTTACTACAAGGCTACCTGCAGAGCACAATGTTATCAGGCAGCTCATCATTTCAACAGGCATTGGTGAAGTGCGCCTAGAAATCGTGTGCACCGGGAGAAGAGATGTGACTCGGATACGCAGGGTGCGTGTCAAGGTGCAAGCAGCAGCGTTGGTGAAGAGCGCCGGGTCATCGCAGGCACCAGAGAAGAGGCGAGTCCCGGATGTGCAGAGTGCAAGTCGAGGTGCAACCTGAGGCACTGGTGAGGCGTGCCTGGGTCGTGTGTGCACCGAAGTCGAAGTAAGTCTCCATAGCGCCGAAGGCGGGTCTCATTTTCACTGAGACCGCCGGAAGGAGGACCAAGTCATTGGGCCCTCGGAGTGAAACAACAGCGGCCTGGACTGACAGCCCCGGAGGAGCTGAGCCGCCGGCCCGAGCAAGCCGTATCCCGCAACAGAGTTCTGGATCAAGGCCCAAGTCGCTGAAGTAGGAGAGGAGAGTGGGGTTGTGCCTCCCAGGGTAACGTGGATCACCACCTGGGGTGGGGGTGCTGACCCAGAGGGACACTCTCTCGGCCTCTTGCTTCTGTCTGCTGCGCAAGCCTGTTGCTTTGGCTCTGATCTCAGCCCGTGCTGGCCCAAAGAGGGGCAGTACTGGGGCCGGAGTGGGAAGCAATACTTTTTTAGTCATCATTGATCCATATTGGGGGCACTGTTAACGGAGCACCTAAACTGTTGCATGACACTTTACATTATTGCTGCTAACGACCTATCGAGATGACATAGGATGCCTGATCTCATTTGTTACTGACGAGCTACATGCTTGGTGCGCTATGCACTGCGTTATTTTTCCCTTGCAGAGTACATGATTGTAACATGGTGCATTGCATTATTCCTTCATCGCACAGTATCTGATTATAACGTGGTGCAGTGCATTATTTCTTCATTGCACAGTACATGATTGTAGCATGACTCATTCCTTTGTTTCTTCCTGGTACAGGGCATGCTGGTAGTGGTACGCATTGCATTATTTTTTCTATTGCAAAGTACATGACTGTGGCGCTACGTATGGCATTATTTCACTGTTGCACAGTACAAGAGAATATCATTATGCATTGTTATGTATTTTTTTAGGACCCTATTGTAAGTTTCCTGATTCATGCCCTTATATAGGTATAAATCAACATATCCTTATATAGGCATAGAAATCATTACCATATTTAGGCTTAGCTCATGCAGTCTAAATACGGCAGGGCTACTTCCAGTAGTTCTGAAAATCCACAACGATTTCTTGGAAAAACCCGCCTTCAGCAGTCAGGGACTTCCCCTTGCTTGAATATTGATTTATCCAAGAACTCATGGAGTTTTCAAAGAACTGAGACTCTTTGATGAAGTTATTATGTCCAACCATACGTCAAACCCGGCACCTTCAAGGTATAAATATGCCCACACTCGCCCAAGAAAACACACAGTGGTTTGGAGCAGTTTGACTATCTACTTGCCCGAAGTGCCCTGCTACAGCAAGTGCCAAAGGAAGCCGACCCTCCAGCAGACGCACTGAGAAAGACGCTGTCTTTTCTCCTGCAGAGAAATCCAGTTCCAGTGTTTCCAAGCGGACCTTGCGGGTTGTTGGGAAATCGAGTCCGGAGACCAGCCTTCTTCATTCTAAACTAAGGTACGGAGCTGATTAGACCCTTAAAGAAATCTTGGGCAGATTCTTGGCAAAAGAATACTACATTTATTCTACACCTCACTTACTTCTTCCCTCGTACTAAGCTTAGGTTAGGTACACCGGGGTAGGCGTATTTTAGAAGCACCAGTTGAGTACTTTTAGCCTCTGCTATTTATCTATGTATTTATCTATGATTTAGGAACCATACAATGCTCTTACAGTATTATTTTATTCTACTATTTATACTGGATGCATTATATTTTACAACCAGTGTTACGATTGTAGCAGTTCTTTGCTTGAGACAGAAGACTGTTCAATAAAACCTTTTTATTCAAAACGCCTGTCTATCTATTTCTCTGCACCTCTGGTGAAATGAAGCATGCACGTTTGACTGAGTGAAATAATTATCTATTGTTTCCACAACTCTGAAGATGAGTTTTATCTTGGGGAAACAAAGTTGTCATGTTTATACGGTTGTCAGAGACTAATCCCTTCTTGTGAATTCGAGAAGGTTTCTAGTGACCTCTGAGCTAGCTGGCACACACAATTAAGTTTAGTATATTCGATAGAGACCTAGTCGACCTCAGTCCTACTTCTAAACTATAGGACATACTATTCCAATGCGCAGAGCCTATTGGGAATATAGGAATTACACTACAGCATTGCAGTATTTCTTTATGTTGCAACATGTGTGATTCTAGCAATACGACTTGCCTAACCTTTGGAAACGGTTAGTAGTGAGCTTAACTGTTGGTTAGAAGTGGTGGTTGGAATTAGAACCTACCAACCCACCGGAAGGAATACTACCCATTCTTATATGTTGATTTTGTATTGTGTGGTCATATTGTCTAACTTCTTATATAAAGTTTATACTCATTTTATAAAAACTTGTGTGGAGTCTATTTGTGGTGACATCATTGGGTAGCTGTGAGTGTGGTCACACACATTGTACTCTCGTGCCTTGGAGATAAGCCTGGCTGGTTGTGCCAAGCTACTAAGGGGGTGAGCAGGGCTATCTCAGACGGTTTCCTTACTTAGCCTAACATTGAAACAAGGGGTCGGGGACTCCCGCCTCCAGTATTTGGTGGCGGCGGTGAGGGACAAGGACCCCCACTTCGAACAATTGCCTAAAAAAATCATAACTCTGGTTTTTCTACTTCGATTTTTGTCATTCTGATGTTGTTATGTTCAGTAAAATAATTGTCTATTTTTCAAAGCAGATGTGCTATATTTATGTGTGGTGATTTCACTGATTTACTGTTTGAAGTGTTGCACAAATACTTAACACACTGCCTCTTAAGTTACGCCTGACTAATCTGCACAAATACTTTACACACTGCCTCTTAAGTTAAGCCTGACTGTTCTGTGCCAACCTACCAGAGGATGAGCACAGATTGATTTCGGGTGTGTTTGCGACTTACCCTGACTTGGATTATGGTTCATTTATGGACATGGTGCATCCCTCTACCAACCATAAACCCAATTTCTTATAGAAACCTTGAGTTATTGATTGAAGTTTCGAAATATGGTGAAGTGTATTAAAAATGTTTGAAGGACTGGTGTGACTGATAATTTGAGTAAATGATAAAGTTAAGAGGCTATCATTATATTGACTTACGTTGATATCAGTGAAAGATGCTGAATAATTGATGGTCTTTGAAGGAATGACAAAGGTGTTGGAAATCAGAAGCAAATTGATTGAAGATGATAAAGTAAAAATCAATAAAGAAATGTTGAAAGACTGTTTGCTGATGCACAGATATGCAGAATCTTATGAATTACAAAGGAAAATGAATAGAAAATGGAGATATTTTGATACACAGGTGCATCCTATATACATCTAAAACGTGGGATGACATTTGATAATGTTCAAGAATGTTCAAATTGAGACTTTTCAGGTTCAATATTTTAAATCAAGAGTTTCTGTGTTATCCTGAACACAAGTAATTTTTCTCTAAAGTGTCTGTTTTGTTAATAAATAAAAAATGCAATCGGATTGCATTCAAATAATATCTTGTTTCTTTTTTATACTGAAAAGTAGTTACAGATGAACATTTCTAATTCTGTTCTTTTCACTCAAAATGGATTAGTTTCAAGCATTTCTGTTTTGCTCCTTATGTAATTACTTTCAACCTTTGATATTTCGCTCCTTTTTTAATCATGCTTCCATAAAACCCCCATAATTTACCAAGAGGATTATATTTTGCTACCACAGTCCCTTCTGTGAGTCACTTACCTGTCCAGGGCTTGTCCTCGCTTCGGGTCATAGAAAGGGATTCAAAGGCCTCTCCTGAGGAATCTTTGGATACCTCTAGTTTCGCTCCTCAGGCTCCCCATCCAGGTCCAGTATAATTTCTGTCTTCTCTTTGTTGTACTAGAGGAGTTCAACCTATAGCTTCTCTCCTGTACCCAGTTTCTTGCTTGTCCCAATTCCCCATATCCAAAGGGTTATCTTTCTTCAACCTCTGTTCTTCCTCATTCTCCTTCCTCCTTCTTCGTTCTGTTGTTGGTCCAAATTTGTTGCTGGAATATGAATTTACCTTGAAAAAAAGACAAGAGGCATTTGTCAAATAAAGAACAGTTGGTTTATTCAACCAATAAAGCCGGGAGTGCAGCATACAGATATGGGTCTGAGGACTCACTCAAAGTACAATCATTTTGAATGTCCATTTATACACTTCTTGAGGCATCAGAAAGCAATTCATAGATCTTGTTTTGGGAGTGGAATGTGGGTTTTGTGATGGGGACAAAAATACCTCCAACCTGATGACAATCGCAGCTGTGTCCTGACCTTGTGTGGACACAACAAGGGATATTGGGTAACATATACAGATGTGCAGCATGGGGAGCGTGTGATCACTGCTTGTGTTGTGGCTGCTGTGCCTTGATTGGCTGAGTGTTCCTAACTTCATGTGGCATCTAACATTATGGTGTTTTGGGAACACGCCCCCTTCTGGCCATGTGCGTTTTATTGGGGCCAATCTCCCAGACCATTGCGGTGTCAATGTCTATCTGTGGGACCAATCTGGGTTTTTCCTGTTCATGCGTTTGTTCTGCTGGCTACCTACCACCCCAATTGTGATCTGTCAATCAGTAGCCTCAGGCCTAGGGCGTAGGGCCTGCCAGACTATGTAATTCTGACTCGGGGTTCATGGAGAGGTCTTATCTGGGGATTTCGACAACAGTGATTCAATTTTGTTTTTATACAGACACATATCTTTGTACACATCGACATCATTATTAACATATTTATGGCTCTAATGATTGGTTGATGCTCTGTTCTTCTCTATTTCCTCTACTGGTTTGTTTTTCCTTAATTTCTTATGCTGTTTGCGCTGGATTTGAGGTGTGCTTTTATATTTTCCACCTGGTTACCACGATTTTCCACTTAATTTTTTTTATTTTTTTTATTGACAACATAGTTTTCCTGGTACAGCAAATGGCATTAGAGCTACCCCCATATGATGCATGGCTGCAATGTTGTAACAGGGTTAAAGATTGTGCAGTTCATAATAATAGTGATAGGATTTACTGTGCAGCCTCCAACTATGGGAAGAAATTAGGGAGGAGAAAAGAGATGGGAGAAAAAAGAAAAAGAAACAATCCAATAAGAAAAATGTAACAAGTGACAGACAGCAGGATATGAAGTCAGCCCGTGTTCTTCACACCCGGTGCAGCATACATGCAAGTCTGTGTGCAACTACATAGGGGTGCCAAGTTTGCGGGCTTTGTATTCACCTTACATGCCACAGGAAGGTGAGGGGAAGGGTGACTGGGTCACCGGGGTTGGACCATTTAGACAGAAGGCTGTGCACAGGGGTAACGATGGAGCAGTCAACATGTCATCTATTGATGTGCCATTGGTTGGTGTGTGTGATATGTCATGTGTTCATGGTGGTCATCGTTTACTTTGGCTTCTACTTTAATCAGAAAAATCTCCCAGCATTCAGCCCTCCCTGTGCGGGAATCGCCCTTCATGTGGAGTAGTCTGAGTGTGTGCACCTCAGGCCTGGTCCATGTAAGCAAAACCCAAAGCAAACCTTGGATTTCCGGAGGAGAGGTGGACTTCAAAGCCATGGCTATGTTACATTTGGACAAGACAAAGGCCAGGTCTATGGTGCAGGCGTTTATCTCCCTTTGCCCAGGATCATAGTCCCAGTAAGCAGGATTCGGAAGTGTGAGTGAGAGGGTGTGCTCTCAGTACAGTCACTATTGTGGCGAATTTTCTCCACGTCAGTGCATGCCCACATCATGTGGATAAAGTCTGCATTCCGCAATTTGCACTAGGGGCATTCCAGGGAACGCGTCAGAAACATGCGCTGGATGTGACTTGGAGAGAGGTAGGTATGGTGAATATAATGAAACTGTGCAAAACGGAACCTGGGGTTGCGAGACACTCTTTGCCATCTGTAGGGCGAAAGCCCAGGCCACGTCAGTGAGTGGCTGTTGCAACACTGAGTTCCTACTGGAGCCACCAGTTTCCACTTGGTGCTAATTTGCACGTGCAGTTTGGTTACTATTTGCAAATCCTTTGTACATTTAAATTAAGAATCACTATTACCGATTTATATTTGGGAAATCTAAAAAAAGAGGGTTTTTTTCGATTTCCTATTGAATGGATTTGCCATGAAATTTTTCAGATTCCTACATTTTAAATCTTTTGTAGGTAGTCAGACCCTTATTCAGCAGTCACAAGCACGTGTTCGACCAATTAGTGACTGATTTTTCATTTATTAGGTCCCACATGTGGAACAATTTGTGAAGGGTCACATTGAAGAATCAGCATTTCTATTTCTCTCCATGAGACCAACTAAATATAAACAACACGTATGTATTAATATATTGGCTGGGTTGTTATTTTGGAATGCATAGCATTTTAAGATCGGAGACAACCATTAGATAGTGATCTATCACATTGGCCTAAGAAACAAATACACTATTCGTTCTGTTCTGTGAGGCCTCAAGCTCCGCCACATTGAACCATTGCTTCTTCAGCGTTTCTATTGCCGCTTTAATAGCTCTCTATACTAGTAACACAAGAATATATGAATACTTGCTCAGTTCTTGTTTGAGAAACATAACGCAAGCATTCTTTCAATACAGATTCACACCTTTACCATACCACTATTACATGAAAAACACACATTTCTCTCTCCTCCTCTGACGCTACATGTTACTAAAATATTATTTTCATCTTTGTTTTGTAGTTTCTCGCCACTATGGTTTTTGGAGTAAATTGTTATACTTACTTTTGCATTCCTCCCTTACCTTGATAGGGACGATGTAGATGGGCTAGACAGGAATTTGATCAGGTGAGATTCTTGACATGTACTTGTTCATCAGTAAAAGAATTCCAATATGTTTTGTGATCTTCCTAAAATATATACTTTAAATGATCCATCCATGTGGAACACCGGCTAGATCTATTTGTATTGCTGATGTTTTTGAAGCATTTTCCAAGACAAATTATTTTCAACAGGTTTGGCTCAGCTCCATAAAGTATTTCTTTTCAAGGTGATTCGGTCTTGTTCTTCCATCATCTGGCTGTGTGTTTGGGTATAAATCAAGAGCACCTGGCATTATGAGCATCGCAATGAGTGTCTCTTGCCCAAGTAGCAATCAAACAAGCTTGCTTGCCACTGTGTTTTTAGCGTAAGAAGATACACCATAGATTTGCATCCAGATGGGACAGCTTTTCCCCTGTTTGCATCAAAACATGGACTGGAGGACACGTGAGAGCTATCGTACAACATTTCGCAAATGTGCTTTTTTTAATTGTGTATGCACACCATCTATGTCAGGAATAGGTCCAATGCATGGCTAATCCACCTACCACATTCAAATACAACATGAGTAGGACATCATCCGATCATATCATGACCCAGGTGTAAAAGGTGATGGTGCCAAATGTCCAGAGATATTGCTTTAGAATGTAATATGAATGAAGACTATAACAGGAAAGTCCATCAAATTCTCAACAAAGAGATATCGATAACATCCGCCATATTGGAATAATCCAGAATGAAAACAAGGTCAGATAATAATTTAGATTCTTACGTAAGGATTAGATATACGCTTATATATTTCAAGGACACTGAGCGATTGCCATGGACAAATTGGTCCTCCCCATTGATAACAGCATGATTCATTATCAAATTGCAAATGACACAAACGCTTATCATTTCATGATACAGAAAAAATCTGAAAATTGAAATTGTTTAAATAAAATATTGATCTATAATCTGAGCATTGCGGAATAGCAGAGAGAATCAAGATCACAGTACTTTAATATGCACAAGTCTATGTCAACCCAAGGAAACACATATCTGAACAGCCCAAAAACGATGGTTCTGTTCTCTTGTGCAGACCCTGTGTGAGCCTGGTCCCTGGCCATCTGCTCTCTGTTGCAGAGCCTATATGAGGCTGGTCTCTGGTTGTCTGTTCTCTGTTCCAGACACTGTATGAGGCTGGTCTCTGTTGTCTATTCCCTGTTGCAAACCCTGCATGAGGCTGGTCTCTCGGATGTTCTCTGTTGCAGACACTGTATGAGGCTGGTCTCTGGTTGTCTGTCCTCTGTTGCAGACCCTGTATGAGGCAAAAACACAACACAAGAAACATCCCAATAAAAATTTAGAAACATATAATGCATTTTAATAAATTATTTGATACACAAAGTTACACAAATCTAATCAGTAGAACCATATATATGAATTTTTGTTTCTATTGAAAACTAGCACCTTAAAGGCTAAAGTGCCAACCACAGACATCTTGAAGCGAGAGAATAGATCAAAGTCAAACAATATGGCGACCGCAATAGAGCGTTGTTTGTATACCAGAAGGGGACTGAGCCTGGTCAGCACTTACCTTCGGACTTAGAAGAATTTCTGAGTAAAATGTTCTGATATGGTAGAGTTCAGTGGGGCCAGGCAGCAGGAGGTGTTCGAGGAGGAAGTGTCATCATCAGATCACCTTAGATCAAAGTCACAGTGAAGATTTCTATGTTAAGACTTAGTCTCTGAAATGGAAGTTGAAAATCTCCAGCAGGATGAGGCAGAGGGCTGTAGCTGAAGACAGTTCCATAAGACTGGATACCTCTTTGGTGAAGGACAACAGAAAAGGATTTGCTGCTGTGAAAAGAACGGCAAGAGGAGGTGATACTGGAATGAATTTAATAAGGAAAGAAGTATACTTAATTCTGACGTTCAATACAGTAAACAGAGGCCTGAATGAGATGCCTGAATTAAATAAGTTATAATCTGACAGACTTCATCTACCAGAATGCATTCGGCTCACAACTCCACCTTTGATTATTCAGGCCTTTATATATCATTCGTAGAGAATGAGGCCACTGCTATGGGGAACAACCGAAAACACAACACAGGATTTTGCACTGAAATCTTCAAAGTAAGTTTGCTGCCTTGGGGGACGCTAGAGGGCGCACAACGGAATGACTGCACGGTAGTGTCGCTCCGCTGGTCGGGGCCATTATGTAATGTAATGTAAGGCACACTTGTATAGCGCAACTGCCACCCCAAGGGTATCCTGGCGCTTAGATTACCAATCAGCCACTGCGTGCATCTAAACTGAGATGGGCAAGGTTCTAATCTCTAGGAAACAATCTGGTTTTCAGTTCCTTCCTGAAGTGTGACAAGGTGTTCAATTGTCTGAGCTCCAGTGGCAGAGCATTCCAAAGTCTGGATGCTGTAAAGCTAAAGGATCTGCCACCCATTTGAGCTTAATTAACATGAGGAACCCAGACCAGATAAGCAGCGGAAGAGAGCAGGTGTCTAACAGGGGAGTACCATACAAATTTCCTTTGCAGCAATTTCGGCCCAATTTTATGTGTTGCCATGTAGACAATGCAAAGTGCCTTAAATTGGACTCTTTGTGCAATAGGCAGCCAATGTAAGTCCTTTAAGTCCAGTGAGGCCAAGGCTCTACATGGCCGATTTATCGCCAACTTAGCCACCATGGTCCGTACTCTTTGTAATTTTTTTATCAAAGAATCTAGGGCACCTAAAAGGAGTGCATTGCAATATTCAATTCTGCTCATAACAATACTCTGCACCACTTGAGGTCTAGCTAGAGTAGGTAAAAATGGTAGTATCTTCCGAAGAGCTCAAAGTAAAGATAGACAAATGTTCACCGTTTAATTCACCTGTGAGTCCAGTTGTAAATTGCTATCCAATATCACTCCTAAATTGTGCACTGTACTAGCGGGCAATAAGCAGTTGTTACCCGATCCTGACCAGAATTCTACTGGGAGAGGTCACTGAATTTCACCTGCGGTACAGCACAGTACTTCAGTTTTTTCCCCATTAAATTGAAATGAGTTTTCTTTCAGCCAATCTGGTGTTCTGTTCATACAGTTGTGACATTTTTCTAAAGGCACTGCTTTATTGCCCTCAACGGAAAAGACAAGCTAAGTGTCATCCGCATAATTTATGACATCAATGTCAAATGGTTTTATTATGACAATAAGTGTGCGAAGATAAAGAATAAATAAAATTGGGCTGATAGCCGAGCCCTGTGGAACACCATGTTTAACATCTCTATTCTGAGAAATAAATGGCGACAGGGTCACTGCCTGCTGCCTATTAAAGAGATAGGAATGCAGCCAGTCCCGAGCCCTACCCACAGCACCCATCTCCTCCAATCTCTTAATCAGGATCCAGTGATTAACCGTATCGAACGCAGCCGACATGTCAAGCAGCACTAAAAAGGCTGTCTGACCAGTGTCAGTCTGCGTTCTGAGGTCATCCAAGACTGCCACCAGGGCAGTCTCGGTCCCATGTGCAGGGCGAAACCCAAATTGGATTTCGTCCAGCAACTCATTATCCTCAACGTATTTTGAAAGAGATTACTCACTACCCTCTCAAAGATCTTAATCGGATACAGTAGCAATGAGATGGGTCTGTAGTTAGAGGGACACTGGGGATCCAGTGTAGCCTTTTTTAACAGTGGAGTGACAACTGCCTTTCTCCAGCAATCCGGTACTACACCATTAGTTAGGGATTGACAGCAGATTTGATACAGATGTGGAAAGAGTTCACCACCAGTTTCCAGAACTGGTCTGTCAGTGGGTCCATAGGGGAACCGGAGGAGATGCCAGCTGCAATTGCATCAAATTCCTCTTGTGGGGGAACCTGAAATTGATCCAAAAGTGTCATATGTTCCCTATCAATTATACCACAGTTTATCGGAGTTGCAGTACCAATGTGCTGGTGCGCATCATCATCCGTAGAGGATTTTAGCCCAGTTAAGATCTGATTATTTTTTTCCTCAAAAAATACTGCTTAGTCATCACACAGTTCTTGTGATGCTGGAATTTTAGATTTTGCGCAGTCTGGGTTGGACAGACCTCTTACTAGGCTAAATAAAGTTTGGGATTTATTAGCTGAGTGTAAAATGGTCTCTTTAAGAAATGTAGCCTCTTTATAAATATAAAGCAGATTTTTTAAGGCTACTTTATCTGTCTCTAAATAATTCCTCCTCCATTTCCTTTCTGCTTGTTTACAGCTAGTCTTCATCAACCTTAGCTCTTCATTGTACCAAGGGGTGGATGGCTTTTTACAACTTTTGGCTTTCCTCAGAGGAGCTAGCTGATCTAAAGAATTGGTAATTTGATGACACAGATTCAAGTATTTTATCTCCACTGAGTCATCAATGACAAATCTATCATCAACAAGCCGGGGAAGATCCACTAGTTTTATTATTTTGAAACATTCTCTACTAGTTCGAATAACGGTCATAGAAGCAGCTTGTTTTTGAGGATTGGCAACTTTTAAGGAGAAAAGAATAAAAAAATGGTCTATCCAGCATAAAGGAAGTATCTCCTTTACAGCTGTGTCTTTTTCATCAGCAAAAACAAGATCAAGCACCAGGTATCAAAGGTTAACATTCTCACAGGCCTGGCAAAGCTCTTTGAAAGCTGTATCAAGGGTACCATTCTCCCAGAGATTAAAATCTCCAAGGATCAATCGCTTAGAATGAGAGTGCGATAAATTATATATCGCATAATTCAATTGTTGATAACTATGGGCAGCTCCACCTGGTGGTCTATGACAAAGTAGGCCTGTACATAGAGCACCATTGGTATCCTTAAGTGAGTAGCCCAGTGATTCGATCCCCGGGATATCCTCTATACAGAGTAGAGTGATATTCCAAGTGTCTTTATAAATATCCTTCATTAAACTCGCGGTTTGGCCGATGCCTGACGAGCGTAGTTCGTCACATAATGCCGCGGAACACGGTGGCTACCTGATGATGTTATCCTGAGGACACATGCTCCTGTAACTCCTGCTTAAATCCGAGGTGAACGCAGAAGCCTACCGGAGATCTGAAGCGGCATAAAATGGCGGCAACCTGCGCTGTTGCTGACTGACCGGAGCGCCCTGTGAATATTATCAGCATGTGGGTACCTGCTAGTTTGCCACACAGCGCTGCTGAAACATCACAGCTGTATTGCTAGCACACTGCGAGAGCTGTTATCTGCGTTTGCCTCCAGCTTGCCCATACCCCTGTGCAAACTGACTGTAACTTGGTGAGGGGTGGTGACTTCATGCGGCACAGTGGCATCTCCTGCAAGACCATTAAACAATATGCCCCAGCCCGAGCACTCCCTGTACGTCGACTAGAGTAAGCATGGGCTGAAAATTCATTCCGCTCGCAGAATTTGCGGATTTTCCGCGATTTCGCAATCCGCGAATCTCGCGAAAACGCGGTAAAATTCACGAATCAGCGGGGACGAATTTTCCGCCAAGCACTTACAAGGTTACAGCAGCAGGTGCAAAAGTTCAAGCTAATTTTTTGTAACCTTTTACAAAAGGGTTACAAAGAAATTAACTTCAACTTGGGCACCTGCTGCTGTAAGCCTGTAAGTGCTTCCTGGTGCCTCGTTGCCTACTTGCAACTATTCTCTGACCCTGCTCTGACCCTTGAAGCAGGGTCAGAGAATAGTTACAAGTAGGCAATGAGGCGCCTGTCACGAAAATTAAACCTCAACAGGAAGCACTGACAGATATAAAAACAAGCATTTGCAATGCAATAGGTCTCGAATTAGGAAAGTTTGAGCTATTGGTCTTGTAAATGACAATTTTTTTTATTCATGATTTGGTTTTGAAAATAGCTAAATTAATAGCTTTGTCATTTACAATGCCAATAGTTATAACTTTCGCAAATGTGACACCTATAGCATTTGTAATGCAACATGTTTTGTATTTACGTGACTTAGCTGTATTGATATTACAAATTACAATGGCTTTTAATTTTTTTAAATAATTAATACTTAAATAAAAGTGATTTTAATTTATAATGGCAATAGCTTAAACTTTTGTAAATAACTTTAGTGAAGATTATGTACAATGTATTTTATTGTGACGAAAATCCAAGAACAGAAGTGAAATATTAACATATTTTTGTGACATTTGTAATAAAGTTTGAAACATTGAGAGAACATATTTGAACCAGTTGTTGTTGAATGGTTGCGCAGATTGATGCTGGGGTGGCGCTGAGTGGTGCTGTGGTGGTGCTGAGTGGTGCTGTGGTGATACTGAGTGGTGCTGTGGTGGTGCTGAGTGATACTGGGATTGTGCTGAGTGATGCTGGGGTGGTGCTGAGTGGTGCTGTGGTGGTGCTGAGTGGTGCTGTGGTGGTGCTGAGTGATAATGTGGTGGTGCTGAGTGATGCTGTGGTGGTGCTGAGTGATGCTGTGGTGGTGCTGATTGGTGCTGTGGTGGTGCTGAGTGATGCTGTGGTGGTGCTGAGTGGTGCTGTGGTGGTGCTGAGTGATAATGTGGTGGCGCTGAGTGATGCTGTGGTGGCGCTGAGTGATGATGTGGTGGCGCTGAGTGGTGCTGTGGTGGTGCTGAGTGGTGCTGTGGTGGTGCTGAGTGATGCTGTGGTGGTGCTGAGTGGTGCTGTTGTGGTGCTGAGTGATGCTGTGGTGGTGCTGAGTTATGCTGTGGTGGTGCTGAGTGGTGCTGTGGTGGTGCTGAGTGATAATGTGGTGGTGCTGAGTGAGGCTGTGATGGCACTGAGTGGTGCTGTGGTGGTGCTGAGTTATGCTGTGGTGGTGCTGAGTGGTGCTGTGGTGGTGCTGAGTGATAATGTGGTGGTGCTGAGTGATGCTGTGGTGGTGCTGAGTGATGCTGTGATGGCACTGAGTGGTGCTGTGGTGGTGCTGAGTGATGCTGTGGTGGTGCTGAGTGGTGCTGTGGTGGTGCTGAGTGATAATGTGGTGGTGCTGAGTAATAATGTGGTGGTGCTGAGTGATGCTGGGCTAGCGCTGAGTGATGATGTGGTGATGCAGAGGGCAGAAAGGCACAAAAAGCAGTCTAACAAAGGCAGAAGGGCAGAAAAACAAGGGAAAAACGAGTCGAACAGAGGACAGAAGGGCAGAAAAACAAGGGAAAAACGAGTCTAACAGAGGGCAGAAGGGCACAAAAAATGAGTCTAACAGAGGGCAGAAGGGCAGACAAACAAGGGAAAAATGAATCTAACAGAGGGCTGAAGGGCACAAAAAACGAGTCTAACGGGGCAGAAGGGCAGAAAAACAAGGGAAAAACGAGTCTAACAGAGGGCAGAAGGGCACAAAAACAAGGGAAAAACGAGTCTAACAGAGGGCAGAAGGGCACAAAAAACAAGTCTAACAGGGGGCAGAATGAATCCCGCCCTGCGTGTTTGTCCACGAAGATGCCACCTTTTTGTGCAATACCTCTACTTAACTGGAGTACTTTCTACTATCTAATCAGTCAGTGCTCCCTCGTTGGCTAAATGTATAGGGGCAGATTTACAATAACTGGCGCCTCCCCAGGGATTCGCCAGTTATTGTGCGCCGTAGCTCCGCCACCCATGGTGCGCCGCATTTACAATGCGGCGCACCATGTGGCAGAAACGGCACATATGGATCATGCATCTGTGCCGTAAAAGCAGCACATTGCTGGAGCTGCGTCGTGCTTGCGACGCAGCTCCAGCAATGCTCTTGGGGGGCCCTATCTCCCCAATGCTGCATCAAGCCCTGCGCCTGCTTCAAGCAGGCGCAGGGTTTTGACGCAGCATTGGCCTAAAAGTGACTGAGTGAAATCTTGTAGATTTCACTCAGCCACTTTTAGGAGGCGTTCCTGCGCAGGAACGCCCTCCCCTGCACCGGAACGCCTCCTGATGGCGCAGGGCTTTACAATGTGACGCATCTTGTTAATACCCAGCACCATGGCGCATCTTTTGTGCTGCCGCTGCGTCACAAAAGGTCTCGGTAGAGGGTGGCAGTGGTGAACCAGAGGGTGGCAGTGATGAACCAGAGGGTGACAGTGATGAACCAGAGGGTGGCAGGGGTGAACCAGAGGGTGACAGTGCTGAACCAGAGGGTGGCAGTGCTGAACCAGAGGGTGGCAGGGGTGAACCAGAGGGTGGCAGTGATGAACCAGATGGTGGCAGGGGTGAACCAGATGGTGGCAGTGGTGAACCAGAGGGTGGCATGGGTGAACCAGTGGGTGGCAGTGGTGAACCAGAGAGTGGCATTGGTGAACCAGAGGGTGGCAGTGCTGAACCAGAGGGTGACAGTGGTTAACCAGAGGGTGGCAGTGGTGAACCAGAGGTGTTGTGATGAACCAGAGGGTGGCAGTCGTGTACCAGAGGGTGGCAGTGGTGAACCAGAGGGTGAAAGTGCTGAACCAGAGGGTGGCAGGGGTGAACCAGAGGGTGCTGTGATGAACCAGAGGGTGGCAGTGGTGAACCAGAGGGTGGCAGGGGTGAACCAGAGGGTCGCAGTGGTGAACCAGAGCATGGCAGTGCTGAACCAGAGAGTGACAGTGGTTAACCAGAGGGTGGCAGTGGTGAACCAGAGGTGTTGTGATGAACCAGAGGGTGGCAGTCGTGAACCAGAGGGTGGCAGTGGTGAACCAGAGGGTGACAGTGCTGAACCAGAGGGTGGCAAGGGTGAACCAGAGAGTGGCAGTGCTGAACCAGAGGGTGGCAGTGGTGAACCAGAGGGTGGCAGGGGTGAACCAGAGGGTGGCATGGGTGAACCAGAGGGTGGTAGTGGTGAACCAGAGGGTGACCGTGATGAACCAGAGGGTGGCAGTGGTGAACCAGAGGGTGCTGTGCCCATACACGACCGCATGGGTAACTTCGCCATGCAAGCGGCCCCCGAACATGCAAAAAGCCCAGCGAACATGCTAACAACCAAAAATCCAAAAATTCGCACAAATTCGCGGATTTTGCGGATTGCGAATTCGATTTCACGGGAATTCGCGTAACGCAAATTCGCAAATTTCGCCCATACTTAGACTAGAGTGGATCCCTTGGTGCACGGTATCCTGTAAGCACATGCTCCTAAAATTCCTGCTGCACTCTGAGGCAAAAGCAAGAGCCCGCCAGAGATTCAGAGAGGCATAAAATGGTGGCGACCTGTGTTAATGCTCGCCCTGGCTGGAGCCCGCTGTGACAGTCACCGGTGAGTGAGTACCTGCTAACCTGTCACCCAGCGGCGCTGAAATCTCACGCCCGATCACCACCATACTGCGGGATCTGCTGTCCTGTGCCGCCTATAGCTTGCCCATTCTCTTGTGCTGACTGACTGTGTCTTGGCAGGGCGTTGTAGTGCTTCGCGTGGTGTGGTGCAGGTCCATTAAGTCTTTTGCACCGCCCATGCACACGCTGCACACTGTCTGGATTGACTCCCTTGACTGTGTCATGCTGTGGGCTGTGAGAGACTGTCTGCCCACGCTAGGATATCTGTGAGCACAGCGTGGAGAATCAAATCCTGAGGTTTACCCATCGTATATCTCCTGCATGTCTTTGCTTGCTATTTATCAACGCCTCATAAGATGATTAGACCTTTTACATTGTTGAGACTCCCACACATGTGCCATCTGCTTTAGGATGTGCAACTGTACTGCTGTCAGCATTTTCTCGTATTGCTGTGGGTGCAGGCTGTACTAATTGGCAATAAAACTGTAGGTGCTCCTGAACCGAGACTGTAACTGAGCTGCCATTAGATTCCCGGTGACAAAACAAAGGAGTCTGCCCTTGCCAGATCTCCTACATCCCGGCATGGACAGTGTCCATATCCAGAAGTCTCTTATTTACGCAACTAATCTGGACAGTGTCAGCTATCCGCCATTTGCCATCTATATCGGGATTGATTGCAGAGAGCTGATCTTCACTGCTGCCTGCTTAGATACTGTGTAACAAGCCCTGCAGAGTACGCTACCGCACGCTGAGGAACATCTGCGATCGACACCAGCACTTAACACCACGCCAGACACTGTGGATCTCTTTATTTGCTACTACTTCTTGTTACAGCCACCACTCCCCTCTCTACTAACTATGGGCAAACCTGATAAACAGCAGCCTAAGTTGTCCTTTGACACCCGCCGCATACCCAGGGAGACGTCGACCCACTCTGACACAGAACTTGATGAAGACCATGCCAAAATGTCCAAACTGGAAGACAGGCTATCCAACAGAGTTTGCAGGTTATAGCTAACAAGATTGACACCTTGACATTATGTGTGGATAATATGGCAACCAAAATTGATAAGCATGGCCAACATTTAGATGATGCAGAGTTGCGTATCTCAGCATTTGAAGATAAATTCACCTCAACTACTAGAAAATGCTTAGAGATGGACAAAATAATAGAAGTTATCAAGAATAAAAACGAAGATTTGGAGGCAAGATTGTGACACAACAACGTTTGCATTGCAGGAATTCCAGAAAGTACAAACACCGACCGCATGGAGACTTTTGTGGAAGACATGGTGCGCAAGGTTTTTGGTAGTGGAGGCATTCTGCCCTGTTTATATTGTTGAACTGGCGCACAGAACTCTCATTCCAAAACCAGTATTCCGTGTTAGGAAGCTTCCTGCAGCCTTAACTTCTGCTTGCAAGACCGCTCGTATTCACTTTGAACCATGACCTTGACTGATAAAGGTCCAACCTGCCCAATTTACTGGACTACTGCTATCCGCCCAGACGCCGACAAATTAACGTTCTGGTTTCTAGCCATTGTCAGCTCTCCTGCGGCTACCAGCCCTTCCTCGCCGGATCCTTCAAACCGGACTGGTACACCTCTACAGCACTGAAAATGAGACAACCATGTCCTGAAGATGGTCCCAATTGATCAAGGACCGAAACGTCGTCGACTCCACAGCGCTACTATAGGCGCATCTTTCATCGTGGCTCTCTTGAAATTGTGAATTGTGATATAAAGTCACTATAACCTTGTCACGCACTGAGCCACTTACTGTACAATTACTTCACCTTGTTCACATTGCGCCGTTCACGCTGTTCACCCCTTCACTTGCGCCGCCACATACCACTTGTACATACTGAGCACCAAGTTTCTTCGGTTGTCATATGAATCTTTCAATTTTGTGCTGTTTAAATTGTTTGAATATGACCTTATCCTCCTTCAATATGAGAATACAAGAGTAATAACTATATCTAAGCTATCTGAATAAGTGTCTCCTTTCTTCATGTCCGTGTAATGCTTTATGCATGCAAGAATAATTGCCTTTAGAATTTCACCTGTTGGGATATTGTATTTTCTTGATAGCACATAAAATCTGTAATGAACATACACCACAAGCAGTAACGAAAGTTAAAGATTGAAGTTGAAGTTGAAGTTGAAGTTGGGGGAATTTATAAAGCGCACGTACACCAAAAAGGTTTCATGGCGCTAATACAGTCCGGCACAGAACAGGCAACAATTAGACCGCAAACGCTCTGATGAATAACCAGGTCTTCATAAGATTCATACGGTTACCTAAAGTATGACATTCAAGGTATATTGCAAGCCTTCATGTCCACACATGGGAAACTATATGACACATGAACACAGCTCTGCAGCCTGACATATTAACATACCTACAGGACATTGCCATAGCTTGATTATCATATAATCAACTAGAATATCTAGCACAACCAATTACAGTTGAAGAGGTCACAGAAATACTAAAACTCTGCCCATTGGAAAAGCACCTGGCCCAGATGGGTTTACGTGTAAATTTTATAAGATATATGTTTATCTTTTGGCACCTCCCCTTGTTGCAATGTATTGTAATGTACAAGAAAAACAAATCCTCCCACCCACATTCGAGAGGCCATGATTATAGCCCTCCTGAATCCCCATAAGTACCCAGAGAACAGTGGCCCACATGCATCATTGTGACATTTTGCACTTCCTAATTTGCGAAAAATAAGGAATCGCAAATTAAGAAGTGCAAAATGCTATGCATCATTATTTTCGGTATTCATTTGTGATTCGGTAAAAATCGCAATTTTTACCGAATCCCAAATGAATACCGAATTCTTAAGTTAATTTTCGCAATTCCCATTGATTCCTATGGGCCAAAAGGCCCATAGGAGTCAATGGGAAGGCATTAGCAAATTGCGAGTGGCACTTTGAAAATTTCATGGGTGCAGGGGGGGGTCCAAAGGACCCCCCCATGCACCCCTGAAATGTATTTTTCGCATCATGTTTCACACACACATGTCCTAAGGACATGTGTGTGTGAAACATGAATGTTGAAAAAAAAACATTTTCAGTATTTTAAACACTTTTTCCAAATTTACCGAGTGGTTCAACCACTCGGTAAATTTGAAACCCTAATTGCGAATTTACAGTTTTAAATTTAATGATGAATTGCTTTTAAGAAATCGCACATCTGCGACTTCTTAAAAGCACCCGCAATTTTAGAACTCGCAAACATGTTACGAATTCTAAAATTGCTTCATGCATCCCAAAAAGCACTTTTGCATTCGCAAACGGCCGATTTTAAGGAATCGCACCGTTTGCGACTACAAAAATGCTTGATGCATGTGGGCCAAAGAGTCTTACCGCCCACTCTCTTTAATAAATACAGATACAAAGATACTGGCCAAACTTATAGCTACAAGTTTGCAACCACTCATGCCCAACATTATACTCCAGGAGCATTGTACTGTATTAATGTGTCACACCCAAAGCTTGCCAGTTGGGGTGAGTGTGTATGTTAGCCTGTATGTTTATTTTGGTTGTGGTTTTTCTTCCCTTATGTCAAATTATGTTCATTTGTATTTATGTTTAGCTCTTTTATTGATGTTAATGTATTTTGTTAAGGGCACCAGTTAGATTACTTAGGGTAGTAATGCGCTGTCTTGTTTGATTCGATTTTCAGTGTGGTACATATATGAATCATACGAGAGATGTTATTCTTTTCCAAACACATAAATATGCAACGGTCTGTGTATTAATGTGTTAAATGAATTCAAAGGCCATGCTTATTGATTAACTTGGCCTTGTTTCAAAGTAAAGTGACTTCAAATCATGCAGCCACCTAGTGTATTTGTGTTTAACTTTATAAAAGTGCCATTTTTTAAATTGTAATAAAAACCTGACTTCACCATTAGATAGGGATTTTGGTTACAATACCAACTACACCAAACATGATATAGCCACCTGCTCTCAATTGGAAATTATATCTCATTAAATATATAATAGGAACTCCCCAAAGTTATCCTATGGGATTGGTAGGCCTCACAGTAGAGCTTACAGTACCAGGACAAGTAAAACCTAAAAGTATATGTCTAACCTTTTAATTACACAGTTACCTGTCCTATTGGTTACCTAGGGCCTACATTAGCTGTGACTTATATGTCATAAAAGACAAATTTAAGACACACAGATTTTTAATATCAGGTTGATATGGTATTTTAAAACTGCATTCAGGCTGCAGTTGCAGTACTGGAACATGTTTTATGGTGCTACTTAAGTGGGTGTCACAATAAGTGCCTCAGACCCATTGGTATTGATATTGCTATATTTCTAGAGTGTCAAACAACAAAAACTATGCCTACACCCAACCACTTGTCTGAGAAAATTATTCTTAGAAAAAGGGCAAACAGATTTTTCTGATTTGACCCGGTATTTTTATTTATACCTGTCTAATTATAAATGTTTATACACTATTTTTTTCAATTTTCACAAAAAAGGATAAACTATATATTCACAATATTACAAATACATTAAACGTATTTTACAAACATATATTTACAATTATCATACATTCCACAATCAAAACAATATACAAACAACAAAAAAATCTCAATTTTTTCAATGAAATTAATCAAAATCTATGATAAAAGAAAAGACAAAGTCAAAAAGGAGCACAATCTTAAGGTGAAGATAGCTTTGTGACCAGCTCATGCCAGTTACAACTCTTAATGGTATTGTTCGCTCCCTCAGTTGTGCCGACGCGTTTCTAGTCTAGGTAAACCAGTTCCCGGACTGTCATCAGGGCTTTGTCAATTTTCTGTATAGAATGCAGAGAAAACATTAAGAATATATTAGCTGACTGCAACTTGCTCTTATACCTCCTATTGTTTCGTAATTAATTAAGTACCTCACGGTATTTGATGTACCGGCCTTAAATGATGTTAAAGATCGGCTCAAGATGAGCTTATTTCAATGTTTATTGAAAAGATGGTGGCTGCTAGTATAACTCAGGGCATATCGATGGCCTGGAAAATACCGGGTCAAATCAGAAAAATCTGTTTGCCCTTTTTCTAAGAATAATTTTCTCAGACAAGTGGTTGGGTGTAGGCATAGTTTTTGTTGTTTGATATAATAGGGTCCAGCCTACCCCGCACCCTATATGGATCTAACTCCTTAGCTTTACAAACTTTAGGGCGGACTGCCGTCCGCGAGAGTTGAAAGGGTGCAGGATTTTTCCTGTTTCTTTTTCATTTCAAAGAGTTTAAATTTATCTGAGGGAAGACATGGCAGAAAAGGATACACTATTGTTCAGCGAGAGTCACATTCAAGATTTGATTGCCTCTTCTCCTTTTGTAAATATCGCGTTGAGTACCTCTGCTAAACAGCAGAACGAACCTGAAAAATTAATTAGGCTGTATAAAAAACACGTCAGGACAAAACTACACGGTCATTTTTTCCTGAAACATCTTAAGGGAGGCACTATCCCGTAGGGTCTTCAGGTGAAGAATGTACCTGTGATATTTATTTAAGACGCAGAATACAAGAAGGCCTTTAGTTACATTAACACCAAATGTAGTAGAGACCTTATGGTCCACACTATTGAAAATGCACAGAGACTTTGCAGAAAAGAGGAGGAAGAAATTGAAGAAGTAATTCAGGCCTTAAAAAACGATCAGGCAGTAACAGACGCAAAAGGTCTTTTAGAGAAAATTGATAGAGAGATTCAAGTTTTAAAGATAACACAATTAACAACAAAAGCAATACATTTGAGAGAGATATTAAATCCTTCAAAATAGAACAAGTATACCCTTTTTTGAAGGAAGACTATTACACTCTGGTCGACTCGCGCAGAGTATTATCAACCTATCAGGGAAGATCAAAAAACAGATTCAAAACATTTTCAGAAACATCATCTTCTGATTCTTCAGGTTCAGATACAAGAGGGACCAATTCCAAAAAACAGGTTGCTTTTTTAGAGCAGGGCCAGCAACCAAAAAGTCGTTACTAGGCACCATGGGAAACGAGAACGAGGAGCCGCTACTACAAATCGTAGGCGGTCCAAGTACGGTGGTAAATTTATCATCAAAGGTTCTCTCTGTAGACGAGGAGGCTGTGTTAAACTTGGGATTAAAGTTTGTACCATGCAGACAAACCGATTTTACCAGGCTAAAATTAGAGACCATAGAATTTTGTAGAAAAATTAGACTAAAGGCCTTTATTGCCAACCAACCTATGGTCACAAACAGTGAAATAAATCTACATTTGTTCCTAGTCAAAACATCCCAAAACAAATATATGCATTCGAACAGGTTCTTTTGTCTTCAATTAACAAACTAGAAAAAATCAAGAAATAAGTCAAACAAAATATCAGCCGCAAACAAAGGTTGGCGATACAGACACTGAAGCAAGATACATCGATCGTGATAAAACAGGCCGACAAAGGCGGGGCGGTAGTTATATGGCCCCGAGATATGTATTTGACTGAAGGTCTTAACCCCTTCGCTGCTAGGCCTTTTCCCCTCCTGTGCTAAGCCTTTTTTTGGCGATTTGGGGTAGTGCGCGCTTAGGCCCCTGTAACTTTTTGACCACCTAAGGTATCCACGCCAAATTTGCATCCTTTTCTTCCAACATCATGTGGATTCTAAAGGTGCCCAGGGTTTCTGGATTCCCTTGAAGGGGTCCCAGAAATTAACCAAATATAGTGAAATTTTTGTTTTTTTCAGAAAAATGGGAAAAACGGGCTGCAAATGAAAGCCTCTGGGTTTTTCCCTGCAAATGTTATCAAAAAAGGAATTGTGGGGCTGAAATCTACATTTTCTCAGCTTTTAGGGAATGACAGTCTTTTGTCAGAGAACCAACATTTTTCACACAGTTTTGGCATTTTTCTGGTACATAGCCTATTTTTGCTATTTTTAAAGCTTTCCACCTCCTTCCAGTTAATGGTAGAAATGAGTTTGGAAGCAATAATGGATCCTGGAAAGCTATAAAAGTGGACAAAATACTGAATTCAGAAAGGGGTCATTTGTTTAAATCCATGAAGGTTTCTTTATAGAAACTAACAGTTAAATATTGGAATATTTGAAAATTTGTTGAAAAAAACAGCCTTTAGTCTCAACGTTTTCACATATAACTTCTTGTAATTTTGACAGCTCTTGGAAAGAAATATATCGTTACATCTGTTAGACCTTCCTGGTTGTGGGGATATATAGGACTTGTAGTTTCACCAAGAACCCGACGAACCCAGATCCAAAAACTGAGCAGCAACTTGCAATGGTATTTTTTTATTTAGTGGGTGTAGAGCACTTTTTCTTGGAAAATGTGTACATGGAAAAATCTGTATGAAAGACACCTATGTATTTCTGAATTGGGTACAATTTATAGAGTTTAGAAACAGTATATAATTGCACATTTTCAAAATTGGGAATACTCATACTAGCATGAGAATTATTGGTCATTTTTGAAAAAGATTTTTTTTTTACCCAATGTCTTTCATTGGGAAGGGAGAAATGCAGGATAACTCATAGGTAATAAGAGTTGATTTACAAATCTGAATTACCCTAAGTCTCCCGATAAAAACAGTACCTCACTTGTGTGGGTCGGCCTTGTGCCTGCGACTGGAAACGGCGCAAAATGCAACGTGGTCACACCTCAATTTTGCAGTTAAAAATTGACCCTTTTATGGCAAAGTGCCTAGCTGGAGTTTTTGCACCCTAGCTCTGCCGGCACCTAGGGAAACCTAGCAAACCTATACATTTTTGAAAAATAGACACCCAGGGGAATTCAGGATGGGGTGACTCGACTGCCTACCACCAGGTTCTGTTACCCAGAATCCCTTTCAAAGCTAAGAAATTGACAAAAAAACGCATTTTCCTCACATTTCTGTGGTGGAAAGTTCAGGAATCTGCGTGGATCAACACATTTCTACCCACCCAGCATTCCCCCGGGTCTCCCAAAAAAAATGCTACCTCACTTGCCTGGGTCTGCCTATTGCCTGCGACAGGAAACAGCGCAAAACGCAAAGTGGTCGCACATCAATGTCGCAGTGAAATCGTGCCCTTTTTGGACAAAGAGACTACCTTTTGTTTTTGAACCCTAGCTCCGCCGGCACCTAGGCAAACCTAGCAAACCTATACATTTTTGTAAACTAGACACCCACGGAAATTCAGGATGGGGTGACTCAACTGCCTACCACAAGGTTCTGTTACGCAGAATCCCTTTCAAACCTAAGAAATTGACAAAAAAATGCATTTTCCTCACATTTCTGTGGTGGAAAGTTCTGGAATCTGCGTGGATCAACAAATTTCCACACACCCAGCGTTTCCCCGGGTCTCCTGAAAAAAATGCTACCTCACTTGCCTGGGTCTGCCTCGTGCCTGCGACAGGAAACAGCGCAAAACGCAACGTGGTCGCACCTCAATTTCGCAGTGAAATCGTGCCTTTTTGGGCAAAGAGACTACCTTTTGTTTTTGAACCCTAGCTCCGCCGGCACCTAGGGAAACCTAGCAAACCTATGCATTTTTGAAAACTAGACACCCACGGGAATTCAGGATGGGGTGACTCGACTGCCTACCACCAGGTTCTGTTACCTAGAATCCCTTGCAAAGCTAGGGAAATTGACAAAAAATATGCATTTCCCTCACATTTCTGTGGTGGAAAGTTCTGGAATCTGCGTGGATCAACAAATTTCCATGCACCCGGCGTTCCCCTGTGTCTCCCGAAAAAAATGGTACCTCACTTGCCTGGGTCTGCCTAGTGCCTGCGACAGGAAACAACGCAAAACACAATGTGGTCGCACCTCAATTTCGCAGTGAAATCGTGCCCTTTTTGGGCAAAGAGACTACCTTTTGTTTTTGAACCCTAGCTCTGCCGGCACCTAGGGAAACCTAGCAAACATATATATTTTTGAAAACTAGACACCCAGGGGAATTCAGGATGGGGTGACTCGACTGCCTACTACCACGTTCTGTTACCCAGAATCCCTTGCAAAGCTAAGAAATTGACAACAAAACACATTTTCCTCACATTTCTGTGGTGGAAAGTTCTGGAATCTGCGTGGATCAACAAATTTCCACTCACCCAGCGTTCCCCCGGGTCTCCTGAAAAAAATGGTACCTTACTTGCCTGGATCTGCCTAGTGCCTGCGACAGGAAGCAGCGCAAAACGCAACGTGGTCGCACCTCAATTTCGCAGTGAAATCGTGCCCTTTTTGGACAAAGAGACTACCTTTGGTTTTTGAACCCTAGCTCTGCCGGCACCTAGAGAAACCTAGCAAGCCTATACATTTTTGAAAACTAGACACCCAGGGGAATTCAGGGTGGGGTGACTCGACTGCCTACCACCAAGTTCTGTTACCCAGAATCCCTTGCAAAACTAAGAAATTGACAAAAAAAACGCATTTTCCTCATATTTCTGTGGTGGAAAGTTTTGGAATCTGCGTGGATCAACAAATTTCCACACACCCAGCGTTCCCCAAGGGTCTCCCATAAAAATGGTACCTCACTTGCCTGGGTCTGCCTAGTGCCTGCGACAGGAAACAGCGCAAAACGCAATGTGGTCGCACCTCAATTTTGCAGTGAAATCGTGCCCTTTTTGGGCAAAGAGACTACCTTTTGTTTTTGAACCCTAGCTCTGCAAGCACCTAGGGAAACCTAGCAAACCTATACATTTTCGAAAACTAGACACCCAGGGAAATTCAGGATGGGGTGACCCGACTGCTTACCACCAGGTTCTGTTACCCAGAATCCCTTGCAAAGCTAAGAAATTGACAAAAAACCCGCATTTTCCTCTTATTTCTGTGGTGGAAAGTTCTGGAATCTGCATGATTCAACAAATTTCCACCCACCCAGCGTTCCCCCGGGTCTCTCGAAAAAAATGGTACCTCACTTGCCTGGGTCTGCCTAGTGCCTGCGACAGGAAACAGCGCAAAACACAACGTGGTCGCACCTCAAGTTCGCAGTGAAATCGTTCCCTTTTTGGACAAAGAGACTACCTTTTGTTTTTGAACCCTAGCTCTGCCGGCACCTAGGGAAACCTAGCAAACATATACATTTATGAAAACTAGACACCTAGCGGAATTCAGGATGGGGCGACTCGACTGCCTACCACAAGGTTCTGTTACCCAGAATCCTTGCAAAGCTAAGAAATTGACAAAAAAACGCATTTTCCTCACATTTCTGTGGTGGAAAGTTCTGGAATCTGGGTGGATCAACAAATTTCCACCCACCCAGCGTTCCCCCCGGTCTCCCGAAAAAAATGGTACCTCACTTGCCTGGGTCTGCCTTGTGCCTGCGACAGGAAACAGCGCAAAACGCAACGTGGTCGCACCTCAATTTCGCAGTGAAATCGTGCCCTTTTTGGACAAAGAGACTACCCTTGGTTTTTGAACCCTAGCTCTGACGGCACCTAGAGAAACCTAGCAAACCTATACATTTTTGAAAACTAGACACCAAGGGGAATTCAGGATGGGGTAACTCGATTGCCTACCACCAGGTTCTGTTACCCAGAATCCCTTGCAAAACTAAGAAATTGACCAAAAAAACGCATTTTCCTCACATTTCTGTGGTGGAAAGTTTTGGAATCTGCGTGGATCAACAAATTTCCACACACCCAGCGTTCCCCCGGGTCTCCCAAAAAAATGGTACCTCACTTGCCTGGGTCTGCCTAGTGCTGCGACAGGAAACAGCGCAAAACGCAACGTGGTCGCACCTCAATTTCGCATTGAAATCGTTCCCTTTTTGTGCAAAGAGACTACCTTTTGTTTTTGAACCCTAGCTCTGCCGGCACCTAGGGAAACCTAGCAATCCTATACATTTTTGAAAACTAGACACCCAGGGAAACTCAGGACGGGGTGACGCGACTGCTTACCACCAGGTTCTGTTACCCAGAACCCCTTGCAAAGCTAAGAAATTGACAAAAAAAAACATTTTCCTCACATTTCTGTGGTGGAAAGTTCTGGAATCTGCATGGCTCAACAAATTTCCACCCACCCAGCGTTTCCCCGGGTCTCCCGAAAAAAATGGTACCTCACTTGCCTGGGTCTGCCTTGTGCCTGCGACAGGAAACAGCGCAAAACACAACGTGGTCGCACCTCAAGTTCGCAGTGAAATCATTGCCTTTTTGGAAATTTTTGAAAACTAGACACCAAAGGGAATTCAGGATGGGGTAACTTGACTGCCTACCACCAGGTTCTATTACCCAGAATCCCTTGCAAAACTAAGAAATTGACCAAAAAAACGCATTTTACTCACATTTCTGTGGTGTAAAGTTTTGGAATCTGCGTGGATCAACAAATTTCCACACACCCAGCGTTCCCCCGGGTCTCCCAAAAACATGGTACCTCACTTGCCTGGGTCTGCCTAGTGCTGCGACAGGAAACAGCGCAAAACGCAACGTGGTCGCACCTCAATTTCGCAGTGATATCGTGCCCTTTTTGGGCAAAGAGACTACCCTTTGTTTTTGAACCCTAGCTCTGCAAGCACCTAGGGAAACCTAGCAAACCTAAATATTTTTGAAAACTAGATCCCCAGGGGAATTCAGGATGGGGTGACTCGACTGGTTACCGCCAGGTTCTGTTACCCAGAATCCCGTGCAAAGCTAAGAAATTGACAAAGAAAACGCATTTTCCTCACATTTCTGTATTGGAAAGTTCTGGAATCTGCATGGATCAACAAATTTCCACCCAACAAGCGTTCCCCCGGGTCTCCCGAAAAAAAGGTACCTCACTTACCTGGGTCTGCCAAGGGGCTGCGACAGGAAACAGCGCAAAACGCAAAGTGGTCGCACATCAATGTCGCAGTGAAATCGTGCCCTTTTTGGACAAAGAGACTACCTTTTGTTTTTGAACCCTAGCTCTGCCGGCACCTAGGGAAACCTAGCAAACATATACATTTATGAAAACTAGACTCCCAGGGAAATTCAGGATGGGGTGACTCGACTGCCTACCACAAGGTTCTGTTACGCAGAATCCTTGCAAAGCTAAGAAATTGACCAAAAAAACGGATTTTCCTCACATTTCTGTGGTGGAAAGTAATCTGGGTGGATCAACAAATTTCCACCCACCCAGCGTTCCCCCCGGTCTCCCGAAAAAAATCGTACCTCACTTGCCTGGGTCTGCCTAGTGCCTGCGACAGG
Source organism: Lissotriton helveticus (assembly GCF_964261635.1). Taxonomy (NCBI): domain Eukaryota; kingdom Metazoa; phylum Chordata; class Amphibia; order Caudata; family Salamandridae; genus Lissotriton; species Lissotriton helveticus. Next base: position 884,065,417 of record NC_136072.1, on the reverse strand, counting down.
ATACAGCGCAAAACGCAACGTGGTCGCACCTCAATTTCGCAGTGAAATCGTGCCCTTTTTGGACAAAGAGACTACCTTTGGTTTTTGAACCCTAGCTCTGACGGCACCTAGAGAAACCTAGCAAACCTATACATTTTTGAAAACTAGACACCAAGAGGAATTCAGGATGGGGTAACTCGACTGCCTACCACCAGGTTCTGTTACCCAGAATCCCTTGCAAAACTAAGAAATTGACCAAAAAAACGCATTTTTCTCACATTTCTGTGGTGGAAAGTTTTGGAATCTGCGTGGATCAACAAATTTCCACACACCCAGCGTTCCCCCGGGTCTCCCAAAAAAATGGTACCTCACATGCCTGGGTCTGCCTAGTGCTGCGACAGGAAACAGCGCAAAACGCAACGTGGTCGCACCTCAATTTCGCAGTGAAATCGTGCCCTTTTTGGGCAAAGAGACTACCTTTTGTTTTTGAACCCTAGCTCTGCAAGCACCTAGGGAAACCTAGCAAACCTATATATTTTTGAAAACTAGACACCCAGGGGAATTCAGGATGGGGTGACTCGACTGCCTACCGCCAGGTTTTGTTACCCAGAATCCCGTGCAAAGCTGAGAAATTGACAAAGAAAACGCATTTTCCTCACATTTCTGTATTGGAAAGTTCTGGAATCTGCATGGATCAACAAATTTCCACCCAACAAGCGTTCCCCCGGGTCTCCCGAAAAAAAGGTACCTCACTTACCTGGGTCTGCCAAGGGGCTGCGACAGGAAACAGCGCAAAACGCAAAGTGGTCGCACATCAATGTCGCAGTGAAATCGTGCCCTTTTTGGACAAAGAGACTACCTTTTGTTTTTGAACCCTAGCTCTGCCGGCACCTAGGGAAACCTAGCAAACATATACATTTATGAAAACTAGACTCCCAGGGAAATTCAGGATGGGGTGACTCGACTGCCTACCACAAGGTTCTGTTACGCAGAATCCTTGCAAAGCTAAGAAATTGACCAAAAAAACGGATTTTCCTCACATTTCTGTGGTGGAAAGTTCTGGAATCTGGGTGGATCAACAAATTTCCACCCACCCAGCGTTCCCCCCGGTCTCCCGAAAAAAATGGTACCTCACTTGCCTGGGTCTGCCTAGTGCCTGCGACAGGATACAGCGCAAAACGCAACGTGGTCGCACCTCAATTTCGCAGTGAAATCGTGCCCTTTTTGGACAAAGAGACTACCTTTGGTTTTTGAACCCTAGCTCTGACGGCACCTAGAGAAACCTAGCAAACCTATACATTTTTGAAAACTAGACACCAAGAGGAATTCAGGATGGGGTAACTCGACTGCCTACCACCAGGTTCTGTTACCCAGAATCCCTTGCAAAACTAAGAAATTGACCAAAAAAACGCATTTTTCTCACATTTCTGTGGTGGAAAGTTTTGGAATCTGCGTGGATCAACAAATTTCCACACACCCAGCGTTCCCCCGGGTCTCCCAAAAAAATGGTACCTCACTTGCCTGGGTCTGCCTAGTGCTGCGACAGGAAACAGCGCAAAACGCAACGTGGTCGCACCTCAATTTCGCATTGAAATCGTTCCCTTTTTGTGCAAAGAGACTACCTTTTGTTTTTGAACCCTAGCTCTGCCGGCACCTAGGGAAACCTAGCAATCCTATACATTTTTGAAAACTATACACCCAGGGAAATTCAGGACGGGGTGACGCGACTGCTTACCACCAGGTTCTGTTACCCAGAACCCCTTGCAAAGCTAAGAAATTGACAAAAAAATACATTTTCCTCACATTTCTGTGGTGGAAAGTTCTGGAATCTGCATGGCTCAACAAATTTCCACCCACCCAGCGTTCCCCCGGGTCTCCCAAAAAAAATGGTACCTCACTTGCCTGGGTCTGCCTTGTGCCTGCGACAGGAAACAGCGCAAAACACAACGTGGTCGCACCTCAAGTTCGCAGTGAAATCATTGCCTTTTTGGAAATTTTTGAAAACTAGACACCAAAGGGAATTCAGGATGGGGTAACTTGACTGCCTACCACCAGGTTCTGTTACCCAGAATCCCTTGCAAAACTAAAAAATTGACCAAAAAAACGCATTTTACTCACATTTCTGTGGTGTAAAGTTTTGGAATCTGCGTGGATCAACAAATTTCCACACACCCAGCGTTCCCCCGGGTCTCCCAAAAACATGGTACCTCACTTGCCTGGGTCTGCCTAGTGCTGCGACAGGAAACAGCGCAAAACGCAACGTGGTCGCACCTCAATTTCGCAGTGAAATCGTGCCCTTTTTGGGCAAAGAGACTACCCTTTGTTTTTGAACCCTAGCTCTGCAAGCACCTAGGGAAACCTAGCAAACCTAAATATTTTTGAAAACTAGACACCCAGGGGAATTCAGGATGGGGTGACTCGACTGGTTACCGCCAGGTTCTGTTACCCAGAATCCCGTGCAAAGCTAAGAAATTGACAAAGAAAACGCATTTTCCTCACATTTCTGTATTGGAAAGTTCTGGAATCTGCATGGATCAACAAATTTCCACCCAACAAGCGTTCCCCCGGGTCTCCCGAAAAAAAGGTACCTCACTTACCTGGGTCTGCCAAGGGGCTGCGACAGGAAACAGCGCAAAACGCAAAGTGGTCGCACATCAATGTCGCAGTGAAATCGTGCCCTTTTTGGACAAAGAGACTACCTTTTGTTTTTGAACCCTAGCTCTGCCGGCACCTAGGGAAACCTAGCAAACATATACATTTATGAAAACTAGACTCCCAGGGAAATTCAGGATGGGGTGACTCGACTGCCTACCACAAGGTTCTGTTACGCAGAATCCTTGCAAAGCTAAGAAATTGACCAAAAAAACGGATTTTCCTCACATTTCTGTGGTGGAAAGTTCTGGAATCTGGGTGGATCAACAAATTTCCACCCACCCAGCGTTCCCCCCGGTCTCCCGAAAAAAATGGTACCTCACTTGCCTGGGTCTGCCTAGTGCCTGCGACAGGATACAGCGCAAAACGCAACGTGGTCGCACCTCAATTTCGCAGTGAAATCGTGCCCTTTTTGGACAAAGAGACTACCTTTGGTTTTTGAACCCTAGCTCTGACGGCACCTAGAGAAACCTAGCAAACCTATACATTTTTGAAAACTAGACACCAAGAGGAATTCAGGATGGGGTAACTCGACTGCCTACCACCAGGTTCTGTTACCCAGAATCCCTTGCAAAACTAAGAAATTGACCAAAAAAACGCATTTTTCTCACATTTCTGTGGTGGAAAGTTTTGGAATCTGTGTGGATCAACAAATTTCCACACACCCAGCGTTCCCCCGGGTCTCCCAAAAAAATGGTACCTCACATGCCTGGGTCTGCCTAGTGCTGCGACAGGAAACAGCGCAAAACGCAACGTGGTCGCACCTCAATTTCGCAGTGAAATCGTGCCCTTTTTGGGCAAAGAGACTACCTTTTGTTTTTGAACCCTAGCTCTGCAAGCACCTAGGGAAACCTAGCAAACCTATATATTTTTGAAAACTAGACACCCAGGGGAATTCAGGATGGGGTGACTCGACTGCCTACCGCCAGGTTTTGTTACCCAGAATCCCGTGCAAAGCTGAGAAATTGACAAAGAAAACGCATTTTCCTCACATTTCTGTATTGGAAAGTTCTGGAATCTGCATGGATCAACAAATTTCCACCCAACAAGCGTTCCCCCGGGTCTCCCGAAAAAAAGGTACCTCACTTACCTGGGTCTGCCAAGGGGCTGCGACAGGAAACAGCGCAAAACGCAAAGTGGTCGCACATCAATGTCGCAGTGAAATCGTGCCCTTTTTGGACAAAGAGACTACCTTTTGTTTTTGAACCCTAGCTCTGCCGGCACCTAGGGAAACCTAGCAAACATATACATTTATGAAAACTAGACTCCCAGGGAAATTCAGGATGGGGTGACTCGACTGCCTACCACAAGGTTCTGTTACGCAGAATCCTTGCAAAGCTAAGAAATTGACCAAAAAAACGGATTTTCCTCACATTTCTGCGGTGGAAAGTTCTAGAATCTGGGTGGATCAACAAATTTCCACCCACCCAGCGTTCCCCCCGGTCTCCCGAAAAAAATGGTACCTCACTTGCCTGGGTCTGCCTAGTGCCTGCGACAGGATACAGCGCAAAACGCAACGTGGTCGCACCTCAATTTCGCAGTGAAATCGTGCCCTTTTTGGACAAAGAGACTACCTTTGGTTTTTGAACCCTAGCTCTGACGGCACCTAGAGAAACCTAGCAAACCTATACATTTTTGAAAACTAGACACCAAGAGGAATTCAGGATGGGGTAACTCGACTGCCTACCACCAGGTTCTGTTACCCAGAATCCCTTGCAAAACTAAGAAATTGACCAAAAAAACGCATTTTTCTCACATTTCTGTGGTGGAAAGTTTTGGAATCTGCGTGGATCAACAAATTTCCACACACCCAGCGTTCCCCCGGGTCTCCCAAAAAAATGGTACCTCACATGCCTGGGTCTGCCTAGTGCTGCGACAGGAAACAGCGCAAAACGCAACGTGGTCGCACCTCAATTTCGCAGTGAAATCGTGCCCTTTTTGGGCAAAGAGACTACCTTTTGTTTTTGAACCCTAGCTCTGCAAGCACCTAGGGAAACCTAGCAAACCTATATATTTTTGAAAACTAGACACTCAGGGGAATTCAGGATGGGGTGACTCGACTGCCTACCGCCAGGTTTTGTTACCCAGAATCCCGTGCAAAGCTGAGAAATTGACAAAGAAAACGCATTTTCCTCACATTTCTGTATTGGAAAGTTCTGGAATCTGCATGGATCAACAAATTTCCACCCAACAAGCGTTCCCCCGTGTCTCCCGAAAAAAAGGTACCTCACTTACCTGGGTCTGCCAAGGGGCTGCGACAGGAAACAGCGCAAAACGCAAAGTGGTCGCACATCAATGTCGCAGTGAAATCGTGCCCTTTTTGGACAAAGAGACTACCTTTTGTTTTTTAACCCTAGCTCTGCCGGCACCTAGGGAAACCTAGCAAACATATACATTTATGAAAACTAGACTCCCAGGGAAATTCAGGATGGGGTGACTCGACTGCCTACCACAAGGTTCTGTTACGCAGAATCCTTGCAAAGCTAAGAAATTGACAAAAAAACGGATTTTCCTCACATTTCTGTGGTGGAAAGTTCTGGAATCTGGGTGGATCAACAAATTTCCACCCACCCAGCGTTCCCCCCGGTCTCCCTAAAAAAGATGGTACCTCACTTGCCTGGGTCTGCCTAGTGCCTGCGACAGGATACAGCGCAAAACGCAACGTGATCGCACCTCAATTTCGCAGTGAAATCGTGCCCTTTTTGGGCAAAGAGACTACCTTTTGTTTTTGAACCCTAGCTCTACAAGCACCTAGGGAAACCTAGCAAACCTATATATTTTTGAAAACTAGACACCCAGGGGAATTCAGGATGGGGTGACTCGACTGCCTACTGCCAGGTTTTGTTACCCAGAATCCCGTGCAAAGCTAAGAAATTGACAAAAAAACGCATTTTCCTCACATTTCTGTATTGGAAAGTTCTGGAATCTGCATGGATCAACAAATTTCCACCCAACAAGTGTTCCCCCGGGTCTCTCAAAACAAAGGTACCTCACTTGCCTGGGTATGCCTAGGGGCTGCAACAGGAAACAGCGCAAAACGCAAAGTGGTCGCACATCAATGTCGCAGTGAAATCGTGCCCTTTTTGGACAAAGAGACTACCTTTTGTTTTTGAACCCTAGTTCTGGCGGCACCTAGGGAAACCTAGCAAACATATACATTTATGAAAACTAGACACCCAGGGGAATTCAGGATGGGGTGACTCGACTGCCTACCACAAGGTTCTGTTACCCAGAATCCTTGCAAAGCTAAGAAATTGACAAAAAAAATGCATTTTCCTCACATTTCTGTGGTGGAAAGTTCTGGAATCTGGGTGGATCAACACATTTCCACCCACCCAGCGTTCCTCCCGGTCTCCCGAAAAAAATGGTACCTCACTTGCCTGGGTCTGCCTAGTGCCTGCGACAGGAAACAGCGCAAAACGCAACGTGGTCGCACCTCAATTTCGCAGTGAAATCGTGCCCTTTTTGGACAAAGAGACTACCTTTGGTTTTTGAACCCTAGCTCTGCCGGCACCTAGAGAAACCCAGCAAACCTATACATTTTTTAAAACTAGACACCAAGAGGAATTCAGGATGGGGTAACTCGACTGCCTGCCACCAGGTTCTGTTACCCAGAATCCCTTGCAAAACTAAGTAATTGACCAAAAAAACGCATTTTCCTCACATTTCTGTGGTGGAAAGTTTTGGAATCAGCGTGGATCAACAAATTTCCACACACCCAGCGTTCCCCCGGGTCTCCCAAAAAAATGGTACCTCACTTGCCTGGGTCTGCCTAGTGCCTGCGACAGGAAACAGTGCAAAACGCAACGTGGTCGCACCTCAATTTTGCAGTGAAATCGTGCCCTTTTTGGGCAAAGAGACTACCTTTTGTTTTTGAACCCTAGCTCTGCAAGCACCTAGGGAAACCTAGCAAACCTATATATTTTTGAAAACTAGACACCCAGGGAAATTTAGGATGGGGTGACTTGACTGCCTACCGCCAGGTTCTGTTAACCAGAATCCTGTGCAAAGCTAAGAAATTGACAAAAAACGCATTTTCCTCACATTTCTGTATTGGAAAGTTCTGGAATCTGCATGGATCAACAAATTTCCACCCAACAAGCGTTCCCCCCGGGTCCCCTGAAAAAAAGGTACCTCACTTACCTGGGTCTGCCTAGGGGCTGCGACAGGAAACAGCGCAAAACGCAAAGTAGTCGCACATCAATGTCGCAGTGAAATCGTGCCCTTTTTGGACAAAGAGACTACCTTTTGTTTTTGAACCCTAGCTCTGCCGGCACCTAGGGAAACCTAGCAAACATATACATTTATGAAAACTAGACTCCCAGGGAAATTCAGGATGGGGTGATTCGACTGCCTACCACAAGGTTCTGTTACGCAGAATCCTTGCAAAGCTAAGAAATTGACAAAAAAACGCATTTTCCTCACATTTCTGTATTGGAAAGTTCTGGAATCTGCATGGATCAACAAATTTCCACCCAACAAGTGTTCCCCCGGGTCTCTCAAAAAAAAGGTACCTCACTTGCCTGGGTATGCCATGGGGCTGCAACAGGAAACAGCGCAAAACGCAAAGTGGTCGCACATCAATGTCGCAGTTAAATCGTGCCCTTTTTGGACAAAGAGACTACCTTTTGTTTTTAAACCCTAGCTCTGGCGGCACCTAGGGAAACCTAGCAAACATATACATTTATGAAAACTAGACACCCAGGGGAATTCAGGATGGGGTGACTCGACTGCCTACCACAAGGTTCTGTTACGCAGAATCCTTGCAAAGCTAAGAAATTGACAAAAAAAACGGATTTTCCTCACATTTCTGTGGTGGAAAGTTTTGGAATCTGCGTGGATCAACAAATTTCCACACACCCAGCGTTCCCCCGGGTCTCCCAAAAAAATGGTACCTCACTTGCCTGGGTCTGCCTAGTGCCTGCGACAGGAAACAGCGCAAAACGCAACGTGGTCGCACCTCAATTTTGCAGTGAAATCGTGCCCTTTTTGGGCAAAGAGACTACCTTTTGTTTTTGAACTCTAGCTCTGCAAGCACCTAGGGAAACCTAGCAAACCTATATATTTTTGAAAACTAGACACCCAGGGGAATTCAGGATGGGGTGACTCGACTGCCTACCGCCAGGTTCTGTTTACCAGAATCCTGTGCAAAGCTAAGAAATTGACCAAAAAAACGCATTTTCCTCACATTTCTGTGGTGGAAAGTTTTGGAATCTGCGTGGATCAACAAATTTCCACACACCCAGCGTTCCCCCGGGTCTCCCAAAAAAATGGTACCTCACTTGCCTGGGTCTGCCTAGTGCCTGCGACAGGAAACAGTGCAAAACGCAACGTGGTCGCACCTCAATTTTGCAGTGAAATCGTGCCCTTTTTGGGCAAAGAGACTACCATTTGTTTTTGAACCCTAGCTCTGCAAGCACCTAGGGAAACCTAGCAAACCTATATATTTTTGAAAACTAGACACCAAGGGGAATTCAGGATGGGGTAACTCGACTGCCTGCCACCAGGTTCTGTTACCCAGAATCCCTTGCAAAACTAAGTAATTGACCAAAAAAACGCATTTTCCTCACATTTCTGTGGTGGAAAGTTTTGGAATCAGCGTGGATCAACAAATTTCCACACACCCAGCGTTCCCCCGGGTCTCCCAAAAAAATGGTACCTCACTTGCCTGGGTCTGCCTAGTGCCTGCGACAGGAAACAGCGCAAAACGCAACGTGGTCGCACCTCAATTTTGCAGTGAAATCGTGCCCTTTTTGGGCAAAGAGACTACCTTTTGTTTTTGAACCCTAGCTCTGCAAGCACCTAGGGAAACCTAGCAAACCTATATATTTTTGAAAACTAGACACCCAGGGAAATTCAGGATGGGGTGACTTGACTGCCTACCGCCAGGTTCTGTTAACCAGAATCCTGTGCAAAGCTAAGAAATTGACAAAAAAATGCATTTTCCTCACATTTCTGTATTGGAAAGTTCTGGAATCTGCATGGATCAACAAATTTCCACCCAACAAGCGTTCCCCCTGGTCTCCCAAAAAAAAGGTACCTCACTTACCTGGGTCTGCCTAGGGGCTGCGACAGGAAACAGCGCAAAACGCAAAGTGGTCGCACATCAATGTCGCAGTGAAATCGTAACCTTTTTGGACAAAGAGACTACCTTTTGTTTTTGAACCCTAGCTCTGCCGGCACCTAGGGAAACCTAGCAAACATATACATTTATGAAAACTAGACTCCCAGGGAAATTCAGGATGGGGTGACTCGACTGCCTACCACAAGGTTCTGTTACGCAGAATCCTTGCAAAGCTAAGAAATTGACAAAAAAAACGGATTTTCCTCACATTTCTGTGGTGGAAAGTTTTGGAATCTGCGTGGATCAACAAATTTCCACACACCCAGCGTTCCCCCGGGTCTCCCAAAAAAATGGTACCTCACTTGCCTGGGTCTGCCTAGTGCCTGCGACAGGAAACAGCGCAAAACGCAACGTGGTCGCACCTCAATTTTGCAGTGAAATCGTGCCCTTTTTGGGCAAAGAGACTACCTTTTGTTTTTGAACTCTAGCTCTGCAAGCACCTAGGGAAACCTAGCAAACCTATATATTTTTGAAAACTAGACACCCAGGGGAATTCAGGATGGGGTGACTCGACTGCCTACCGCCAGGTTCTGTTTACCAGAATCCTGTGCAAAGCTAAGAAATTGACCAAAAAAACGCATTTTCCTCACATTTCTGTGGTGGAAAGTTTTGGAATCTGCGTGGATCAACAAATTTCCACACACCCAGCGTTCCCCCGGGTCTCCCAAAAAAATGGTACCTCACTTGCCTGGGTCTGCCTAGTGCTGCGACAGGAAACAGCGCAAAACGCAACGTGGTCGCACCTCAATTTCGCATTGAAATCGTTCCCTTTTTGTGCAAAGAGACTACCTTTTGTTTTTGAACCCTAGCTCTGCCGGCACCTAGGGAAACCTAGCAATCCTATACATTTTTGAAAACTATACACCCAGGGAAATTCAGGACGGGGTGACGCGACTGCTTACCACCAGGTTCTGTTACCCAGAACCCCTTGCAAAGCTAAGAAATTGACAAAAAAATACATTTTCCTCACATTTCTGTGGTGGAAAGTTCTGGAATCTGCATGGCTCAACAAATTTCCACCCACCCAGCGTTCCCCCGGGTCTCCCAAAAAAAATGGTACCTCACTTGCCTGGGTCTGCCTTGTGCCTGCGACAGGAAACAGCGCAAAACACAACGTGGTCGCACCTCAAGTTCGCAGTGAAATCATTGCCTTTTTGGAAATTTTTGAAAACTAGACACCAAAGGGAATTCAGGATGGGGTAACTTGACTGCCTACCACCAGGTTCTGTTACCCAGAATCCCTTGCAAAACTAAAAAATTGACCAAAAAAACGCATTTTACTCACATTTCTGTGGTGTAAAGTTTTGGAATCTGCGTGGATCAACAAATTTCCACACACCCAGCGTTCCCCCGGGTCTCCCAAAAACATGGTACCTCACTTGCCTGGGTCTGCCTAGTGCTGCGACAGGAAACAGCGCAAAACGCAACGTGGTCGCACCTCAATTTCGCAGTGAAATCGTGCCCTTTTTGGGCAAAGAGACTACCCTTTGTTTTTGAACCCTAGCTCTGCAAGCACCTAGGGAAACCTAGCAAACCTAAATATTTTTGAAAACTAGACACCCAGGGGAATTCAGGATGGGGTGACTCGACTGGTTACCGCCAGGTTCTGTTACCCAGAATCCCGTGCAAAGCTAAGAAATTGACAAAGAAAACGCATTTTCCTCACATTTCTGTATTGGAAAGTTCTGGAATCTGCATGGATCAACAAATTTCCACCCAACAAGCGTTCCCCCGGGTCTCCCGAAAAAAAGGTACCTCACTTACCTGGGTCTGCCAAGGGGCTGCGACAGGAAACAACGCAAAACGCAAAGTGGTCGCACATCAATGTCGCAGTGAAATCGTGCCCTTTTTGGACAAAGAGACTACCTTTTGTTTTTGAACCCTAGCTCTGCCGGCACCTAGGGAAACCTAGCAAACATATACATTTATGAAAACTAGACTCCCAGGGAAATTCAGGATGGGGTGACTCGACTGCCTACCAAAAGGTTCTGTTACGCAGAATCCTTGCAAAGCTAAGAAATTGACCAAAAAAACGGATTTTCCTCACATTTCTGTGGTGGAAAGTTCTGGAATCTGGGTGGATCAACAAATTTCCACCCACCCAGCGTTCCCCCCGGTCTCCCGAAAAAAATGGTACCTCACTTGCCTGGGTCTGCCTAGTGCCTGCGACAGGATACAGCGCAAAACGCAACGTGGTCGCACCTCAATTTCGCAGTGAAATCGTGCCCTTTTTGGACAAAGAGACTACCTTTGGTTTTTGAACCCTAGCTCTGACGGCACCTAGAGAAACCTAGCAAACCTATACATTTTTGAAAACTAGACACCAAGAGGAATTCAGGATGGGGTAACTCGACTGCCTACCACCAGGTTCTGTTACCCAGAATCCCTTGCAAAACTAAGAAATTGACCAAAAAAACGCATTTTTCTCACATTTCTGAGGTGGAAAGTTTTGGAATCTGTGTGGATCAACAAATTTCCACACACCCAGCGTTCCCCCGGGTCTCCCAAAAAAATGGTACCTCACATGCCTGGGTCTGCCTAGTGCTGCGACAGGAAACAGCGCAAAACGCAACGTGGTCGCACCTCAATTTCGCAGTGAAATCGTGCCCTTTTTGGGCAAAGAGACTACCTTTTGTTTTTGAACCCTAGCTCTGCAAGCACCTAGGGAAACCTAGCAAACCTATATATTTTTGAAAACTAGACACCCAGGGGAATTCAGGATGGGGTGACTCGACTGCCTACCGCCAGGTTTTGTTACCCAGAATCCCGTGCAAAGCTGAGAAATTGACAAAGAAAACGCATTTTCCTCACATTTCTGTATTGGAAAGTTCTGGAATCTGCATGGATCAACAAATTTCCACCCAACAAGCGTTCCCCCGGGTCTCCCGAAAAAAAGGTACCTCACTTACCTGGGTCTGCCAAGGGGCTGCGACAGGAAACAGCGCAAAACGCAAAGTGGTCGCACATCAATGTCGCAGTGAAATCGTGCCCTTTTTGGACAAAGAGACTACCTTTTGTTTTTGAACCCTAGCTCTGCCGGCACCTAGGGAAACCTAGCAAACATATACATTTATGAAAACTAGACTCCCAGGGAAATTCAGGATGGGGTGACTCGACTGCCTACCACAAGGTTCTGTTACGCAGAATCCTTGCAAAGCTAAGAAATTGACCAAAAAAACGGATTTTCCTCACATTTCTGCGGTGGAAAGTTCTAGAATCTGGGTGGATCAACAAATTTCCACCCACCCAGCGTTCCCCCCGGTCTCCCGAAAAAAATGGTACCTCACTTGCCTGGGTCTGCCTAGTGCCTGCGACAGGATACAGCGCAAAACGCAACGTGGTCGCACCTCAATTTCGCAGTGAAATCGTGCCCTTTTTGGACAAAGAGACTACCTTTGGTTTTTGAACCCTAGCTCTGACGGCACCTAGAGAAACCTAGCAAACCTATACATTTTTGAAAACTAGACACCAAGAGGAATTCAGGATGGGGTAACTCGACTGCCTACCACCAGGTTCTGTTACCCAGAATCCCTTGCAAAACTAAGAAATTGACCAAAAAAACGCATTTTTCTCACATTTCTGTGGTGGAAAGTTTTGGAATCTGCGTGGATCAACAAATTTCCACACACCCAGCGTTCCCCCGGGTCTCCCAAAAACATGGTACCTCACTTGCCTGGGTCTGCCTAGTGCTGCGACAGGAAACAGCGCAAAACGCAACGTGGTCGCACCTCAATTTCGCAGTGAAATCGTGCCCTTTTTGGGCAAAGAGACTACCCTTTGTTTTTGAACCCTAGCTCTGCAAGCACCTAGGGAAACCTAGCAAACCTAAATATTTTTGAAAACTAGACACCCAGGGGAATTCAGGATGGGGTGACTCGACTGGTTACCGCCAGGTTCTGTTACCCAGAATCCCGTGCAAAGCTAAGAAATTGACAAAGAAAACGCATTTTCCTCACATTTCTGTATTGGAAAGTTCTGGAATCTGCATGGATCAACAAATTTCCACCCAACAAGCGTTCCCCCGGGTCTCCCGAAAAAAAGGTACCTCACTTACCTGGGTCTGCCAAGGGGCTGCGACAGGAAACAACGCAAAACGCAAAGTGGTCGCACATCAATGTCGCAGTGAAATCGTGCCCTTTTTGGACAAAGAGACTACCTTTTGTTTTTGAACCCTAGCTCTGCCGGCACCTAGGGAAACCTAGCAAACATATACATTTATGAAAACTAGACTCCCAGGGAAATTCAGGATGGGGTGACTCGACTGCCTACCAAAAGGTTCTGTTACGCAGAATCCTTGCAAAGCTAAGAAATTGACCAAAAAAACGGATTTTCCTCACATTTCTGTGGTGGAAAGTTCTGGAATCTGGGTGGATCAACAAATTTCCACCCACCCAGCGTTCCCCCCGGTCTCCCGAAAAAAATGGTACCTCACTTGCCTGGGTCTGCCTAGTGCCTGCGACAGGATACAGCGCAAAACGCAACGTGGTCGCACCTCAATTTCGCAGTGAAATCGTGCCCTTTTTGGACAAAGAGACTACCTTTGGTTTTTGAACCCTAGCTCTGACGGCACCTAGAGAAACCTAGCAAACCTATACATTTTTGAAAACTAGACACCAAGAGGAATTCAGGATGGGGTAACTCGACTGCCTACCACCAGGTTCTGTTACCCAGAATCCCTTGCAAAACTAAGAAATTGACCAAAAAAACGCATTTTTCTCACATTTCTGAGGTGGAAAGTTTTGGAATCTGTGTGGATCAACAAATTTCCACACACCCAGCGTTCCCCCGGGTCTCCCAAAAAAATGGTACCTCACATGCCTGGGTCTGCCTAGTGCTGCGACAGGAAACAGCGCAAAACGCAACGTGGTCGCACCTCAATTTCGCAGTGAAATCGTGCCCTTTTTGGGCAAAGAGACTACCTTTTGTTTTTGAACCCTAGCTCTGCAAGCACCTAGGGAAACCTAGCAAACCTATATATTTTTGAAAACTAGACACCCAGGGGAATTCAGGATGGGGTGACTCGACTGCCTACCGCCAGGTTTTGTTACCCAGAATCCCGTGCAAAGCTGAGAAATTGACAAAGAAAACGCATTTTCCTCACATTTCTGTATTGGAAAGTTCTGGAATCTGCATGGATCAACAAATTTCCACCCAACAAGCGTTCCCCCGGGTCTCCCGAAAAAAAGGTACCTCACTTACCTGGGTCTGCCAAGGGGCTGCGACAGGAAACAGCGCAAAACGCAAAGTGGTCGCACATCAATGTCGCAGTGAAATCGTGCCCTTTTTGGACAAAGAGACTACCTTTTGTTTTTGAACCCTAGCTCTGCCGGCACCTAGGGAAACCTAGCAAACATATACATTTATGAAAACTAGACTCCCAGGGAAATTCAGGATGGGGTGACTCGACTGCCTACCACAAGGTTCTGTTACGCAGAATCCTTGCAAAGCTAAGAAATTGACCAAAAAAACGGATTTTCCTCACATTTCTGCGGTGGAAAGTTCTAGAATCTGGGTGGATCAACAAATTTCCACCCACCCAGCGTTCCCCCCGGTCTCCCGAAAAAAATGGTACCTCACTTGCCTGGGTCTGCCTAGTGCCTGCGACAGGATACAGCGCAAAACGCAACGTGGTCGCACCTCAATTTCGCAGTGAAATCGTGCCCTTTTTGGACAAAGAGACTACCTTTGGTTTTTGAACCCTAGCTCTGACGGCACCTAGAGAAACCTAGCAAACCTATACATTTTTGAAAACTAGACACCAAGAGGAATTCAGGATGGGGTAACTCGACTGCCTACCACCAGGTTCTGTTACCCAGAATCCCTTGCAAAACTAAGAAATTGACCAAAAAAACGCATTTTTCTCACATTTCTGTGGTGGAAAGTTTTGGAATCTGCGTGGATCAACAAATTTCCACACACCCAGCGTTCCCCCGGGTCTCCCAAAAAAATGGTACCTCACATGCCTGGGTCTGCCTAGTGCTGCGACAGGAAACAGCGCAAAACGCAACGTGGTCGCACCTCAATTTCGCAGTGAAATCGTGCCCTTTTTGGGCAAAGAGACTACCTTTTGTTTTTGAACCCTAGCTCTGCAAGCACCTAGGGAAACCTAGCAAACCTATATATTTTTGAAAACTAGACACTCAGGGGAATTCAGGATGGGGTGACTCGACTGCCTACCGCCAGGTTTTGTTACCCAGAATCCCGTGCAAAGCTGAGAAATTGACAAAGAAAACGCATTTTCCTCACATTTCTGTATTGGAAAGTTCTGGAATCTGCATGGATCAACAAATTTCCACCCAACAAGCGTTCCCCCGTGTCTCCCGAAAAAAAGGTACCTCACTTACCTGGGTCTGCCAAGGGGCTGCGACAGGAAACAGCGCAAAACGCAAAGTGGTCGCACATCAATGTCGCAGTGAAATCGTGCCCTTTTTGGACAAAGAGACTACCTTTTGTTTTTTAACCCTAGCTCTGCCGGCACCTAGGGAAACCTAGCAAACATATACATTTATGAAAACTAGACTCCCAGGGAAATTCAGGATGGGGTGACTCGACTGCCTACCACAAGGTTCTGTTACGCAGAATCCTTGCAAAGCTAAGAAATTGACAAAAAAACGGATTTTCCTCACATTTCTGTGGTGGAAAGTTCTGGAATCTGGGTGGATCAACAAATTTCCACCCACCCAGCGTTCCCCCCGGTCTCCCTAAAAAAGATGGTACCTCACTTGCCTGGGTCTGCCTAGTGCCTGCGACAGGATACAGCGCAAAACGCAACGTGATCGCACCTCAATTTCGCAGTGAAATCGTGCCCTTTTTGGGCAAAGAGACTACCTTTTGTTTTTGAACCCTAGCTCTACAAGCACCTAGGGAAACCTAGCAAACCTATATATTTTTGAAAACTAGACACCCAGGGGAATTCAGGATGGGGTGACTCGACTGCCTACTGCCAGGTTTTGTTACCCAGAATCCCGTGCAAAGCTAAGAAATTGACAAAAAAACGCATTTTCCTCACATTTCTGTATTGGAAAGTTCTGGAATCTGCATGGATCAACAAATTTCCACCCAACAAGTGTTCCCCCGGGTCTCTCAAAACAAAGGTACCTCACTTGCCTGGGTATGCCTAGGGGCTGCAACAGGAAACAGCGCAAAACGCAAAGTGGTCGCACATCAATGTCGCAGTGAAATCGTGCCCTTTTTGGACAAAGAGACTACCTTTTGTTTTTGAACCCTAGTTCTGGCGGCACCTAGGGAAACCTAGCAAACATATACATTTATGAAAACTAGACACCCAGGGGAATTCAGGATGGGGTGACTCGACTGCCTACCACAAGGTTCTGTTACCCAGAATCCTTGCAAAGCTAAGAAATTGACAAAAAAAATGCATTTTCCTCACATTTCTGTGGTGGAAAGTTCTGGAATCTGGGTGGATCAACACATTTCCACCCACCCAGCGTTCCTCCCGGTCTCCCGAAAAAAATGGTACCTCACTTGCCTGGGTCTGCCTAGTGCCTGCGACAGGAAACAGCGCAAAACGCAACGTGGTCGCACCTCAATTTCGCAGTGAAATCGTGCCCTTTTTGGACAAAGAGACTACCTTTGGTTTTTGAACCCTAGCTCTGCCGGCACCTAGAGAAACCCAGCAAACCTATACATTTTTTAAAACTAGACACCAAGAGGAATTCAGGATGGGGTAACTCGACTGCCTGCCACCAGGTTCTGTTACCCAGAATCCCTTGCAAAACTAAGTAATTGACCAAAAAAACGCATTTTCCTCACATTTCTGTGGTGGAAAGTTTTGGAATCAGCGTGGATCAACAAATTTCCACACACCCAGCGTTCCCCCGGGTCTCCCAAAAAAATGGTACCTCACTTGCCTGGGTCTGCCTAGTGCCTGCGACAGGAAACAGCGCAAAACGCAACGTGGTCGCACCTCAATTTTGCAGTGAAATCGTGCCCTTTTTGGGCAAAGAGACTACCTTTTGTTTTTGAACCCTAGCTCTGCAAGCACCTAGGGAAACCTAGCAAACCTATATATTTTTGAAAACTAGACACCCAGGGAAATTTAGGATGGGGTGACTTGACTGCCTACCGCCAGGTTCTGTTAACCAGAATCCTGTGCAAAGCTAAGAAATTGACAAAAAACGCATTTTCCTCACATTTCTGTATTGGAAAGTTCTGGAATCTGCATGGATCAACAAATTTCCACCCAACAAGTGTTCCCCCGGGTCTCTCAAAAAAAAGGTACCTCACTTGCCTGGGTATGCCATGGGGCTGCAACAGGAAACAGCGCAAAACGCAAAGTGGTCGCACATCAATGTCGCAGTTAAATCGTGCCCTTTTTGGACAAAGAGACTACCTTTTGTTTTTAAACCCTAGCTCTGGCGGCACCTAGGGAAACCTAGCAAACATATACATTTATGAAAACTAGACACCCAGGGGAATTCAGGATGGGGTGACTCGACTGCCTACCACAAGGTTCTGTTACGCAGAATCCTTGCAAAGCTAAGAAATTGACAAAAAAAACGGATTTTCCTCACATTTCTGTGGTGGAAAGTTTTGGAATCTGCGTGGATCAACAAATTTCCACACACCCAGCGTTCCCCCGGGTCTCCCAAAAAAATGGTACCTCACTTGCCTGGGTCTGCCTAGTGCCTGCGACAGGAAACAGCGCAAAACGCAACGTGGTCGCACCTCAATTTTGCAGTGAAATCGTGCCCTTTTTGGGCAAAGAGACTACCTTTTGTTTTTGAACTCTAGCTCTGCAAGCACCTAGGGAAACCTAGCAAACCTATATATTTTTGAAAACTAGACACCCAGGGGAATTCAGGATGGGGTGACTCGACTGCCTACCGCCAGGTTCTGTTTACCAGAATCCTGTGCAAAGCTAAGAAATTGACCAAAAAAACGCATTTTCCTCACATTTCTGTGGTGGAAAGTTTTGGAATCTGCGTGGATCAACAAATTTCCACACACCCAGCGTTCCCCCGGGTCTCCCAAAAAAATGGTACCTCACTTGCCTGGGTCTGCCTAGTGCCTGCGACAGGAAACACTGCAAAACGCAACGTGGTCGCACCTCAATTTTGCAGTGAAATCGTGCCCTTTTTGGGCAAAGAGACTACCATTTGTTTTTGAACCCTAGCTCTGCAAGCACCTAGGGAAACCTAGCAAACCTATATATTTTTGAAAACTAGACACCAAGGGGAATTCAGGATGGGGTAACTCGACTGCCTGCCACCAGGTTCTGTTACCCAGAATCCCTTGCAAAACTAAGTAATTGACCAAAAAAACGCATTTTCCTCACATTTCTGTGGTGGAAAGTTTTGGAATCAGCGTGGATCAACAAATTTCCACACACCCAGCGTTCCCCCGGGTCTCCCAAAAAAATGGTACCTCACTTGCCTGGGTCTGCCTAGTGCCTGCGACAGGAAACAGCGCAAAACGCAACGTGGTCGCACCTCAATTTTGCAGTGAAATCGTGCCCTTTTTGGGCAAAGAGACTACCTTTTGTTTTTGAACCCTAGCTCTGCAAGCACCTAGGGAAACCTAGCAAACCTATATATTTTTGAAAACTAGACACCCAGGGAAATTCAGGATGGGGTGACTTGACTGCCTACCGCCAGGTTCTGTTAACCAGAATCCTGTGCAAAGCTAAGAAATTGACAAAAAAATGCATTTTCCTCACATTTCTGTATTGGAAAGTTCTGGAATCTGCATGGATCAACAAATTTCCACCCAACAAGCGTTCCCCCTGGTCTCCCAAAAAAAAGGTACCTCACTTACCTGGGTCTGCCTAGGGGCTGCGACAGGAAACAGCGCAAAACGCAAAGTGGTCGCACATCAATGTCGCAGTGAAATCGTAACCTTTTTGGACAAAGAGACTACCTTTTGTTTTTGAACCCTAGCTCTGCCGGCACCTAGGGAAACCTAGCAAACATATACATTTATGAAAACTAGACTCCCAGGGAAATTCAGGATGGGGTGACTCGACTGCCTACCACAAGGTTCTGTTACGCAGAATCCTTGCAAAGCTAAGAAATTGACAAAAAAAACGGATTTTCCTCACATTTCTGTGGTGGAAAGTTTTGGAATCTGCGTGGATCAACAAATTTCCACACACCCAGCGTTCCCCCGGGTCTCCCAAAAAAATGGTACCTCACTTGCCTGGGTCTGCCTAGTGCCTGCGACAGGAAACAGCGCAAAACGCAACGTGGTCGCACCTCAATTTTGCAGTGAAATCGTGCCCTTTTTGGGCAAAGAGACTACCTTTTGTTTTTGAACTCTAGCTCTGCAAGCACCTAGGGAAACCTAGCAAACCTATATATTTTTGAAAACTAGACACCCAGGGGAATTCAGGATGGGGTGACTCGACTGCCTACCGCCAGGTTCTGTTTACCAGAATCCTGTGCAAAGCTAAGAAATTGACCAAAAAAACGCATTTTCCTCACATTTCTGTGGTGGAAAGTTTTGGAATCTGCGTGGATCAACAAATTTCCACACACCCAGCGTTCCCCCGGGTCTCCCAAAAAAATGGTACCTCACTTGCCTGGGTCTGCCTAGTGCCTGCGACAGGAAACAGTGCAAAACGCAACGTGGTCGCACCTCAATTTTGCAGTGAAATCGTGCCCTTTTTGGGCAAAGAGACTACCATTTGTTTTTGAACCCTAGCTCTGCAAGCACCTAGGGAAACCTAGCAAACCTATATATTTTTGAAAACTAGACACCAAGGGGAATTCAGGATGGGGTAACTCGACTGCCTGCCACCAGGTTCTGTTACCCAGAATCCCTTGCAAAACTAAGTAATTGACCAAAAAAACGCATTTTCCTCACATTTCTGTGGTGGAAAGTTTTGGAATCAGCGTGGATCAACAAATTTCCACACACCCAGCGTTCCCCCGGGTCTCCCAAAAAAATGGTACCTCACTTGCCTGGGTCTGCCTAGTGCCTGCGACAGGAAACAGCGCAAAACGCAACGTGGTCGCACCTCAATTTTGCAGTGAAATCATGCCCTTTTTGGGCAAAGAGACTACCTTTTGTTTTTGAACCCTAGCTCTGCAAGCACCTAGGGAAACCTAGCAAACCTATATATTTTTGAAAACTAGACACCCAGGGAAATTCAGGATGGGGTGACTTGACTGCCTACCGCCAGGTTCTGTTAACCAGAATCCTGTGCAAAGCTAAGAAATTGACAAAAAAATGCATTTTCCTCACATTTCTGTATTGGAAAGTTCTGGAATCTGCATGGATCAACAAATTTCCACCCAACAAGCGTTCCCCCTGGTCTCCCAAAAAAAAGGTACCTCACTTACCTGGGTCTGCCTAGGGGCTGCGACAGGAAACAGCGCAAAACGCAAAGTGGTCGCACATCAATGTCGCAGTGAAATCGTAACCTTTTTGGACAAAGAGACTACCTTTTGTTTTTGAACCCTAGCTCTGCCGGCACCTAGGGAAACCTAGCAAACATATACATTTATGAAAACTAGACTCCCAGGGAAATTCAGGATGGGGTGACTCGACTGCCTACCACAAGGTTCTGTTACGCAGAATCCTTGCAAAGCTAAGAAATTGACAAAAAAAACGGATTTTCCTCACATTTCTGTGGTGGAAAGGTCTGGAATCTGGGTGGATCAACAAATTTCCACCGACCCAGCGTTCCCCCCGGTCTCCCGAAAAAATGGTACCTCACTTGCCTGGGTCTGCCTAGTGCCTGCGACAGGAAACAGCGCAAAACGCACCGTGGTCGCACCTCAATTTCGCAGTGAAATCGTGCCCTTTTTGGACAAAGAGACTACCTTTGGTTTTTGAACCCTAGCTCTGCCGGCACCTAGAGAAACCCAGCAAACCTATACATTTTTTAAAACTAGACACCAAGAGGAATTCAGGATGGGGTAACTCGACTGCCTGCCACCAGGTTCTGTTACCCAGAATCCCTTGCAAAACTAAGTAATTGACCAAAAAACGCATTTTCCTCACATTTCTGTGGTGGAAAGTTTTGGAATCTGCGTGGATCAACAAATTTACACACACCCAGCGTTCCCCCGGGTCTCCCAAAAAAATGGTACCTCACTTGCCTGGGTCTGCCTAGTGCCTGCGACAGGAAACAGCGCAAAACGCAACGTGGTCGCACCTCAATTTTGCAGTGAAATCGTGCCCTTTTTGGGCAAAGAGACTACCATTTGTTTTTGAACCCTAGCTCTGCCGGCACCTAGGGAAACCTAGCAATCCTATACATTTTTGAAAACTATACACCCAGGGAAATTCAGGACGGGGTGACGCGACTGCTTACCACCAGGTTCTGTTACCCAGAACCCCTTGCAAAGCTAATAAATTGACAAAAAAATACATTTTCCTCACATTTCTGTGGTGGAAAGTTCTGGAATCTGCATGGCTCAACAAATTTCCACCCACCCAGCGTTCCCCCGGGTCTCCCAAAAAAAATGGTACCTCACTTGCCTGGGTCTGCCTTGTGCCTGCGACAGGAAACAGCGCAAAACACAACGTGGTCGCACCTCAAGTTCGCAGTGAAATCATTGCCTTTTTGGAAATTTTTGAAAACTAGACACCAAAGGGAATTCAGGATGGGGTAACTTGACTGCCTACCACCAGGTTCTGTTACCCAGAATCCCTTGCAAAACTAAAAAATTGACCAAAAAAACGCATTTTACTCACATTTCTGTGGTGTAAAGTTTTGGAATCTGCGTGGATCAACAAATTTCCACACACCCAGCGTTCCCCCGGGTCTCCCAAAAACATGGTACCTCACTTGCCTGGGTCTGCCTAGTGCTGCGACAGGAAACAGCGCAAAACGCAACGTGGTCGCACCTCAATTTCGCAGTGAAATCGTGCCCTTTTTGGGCAAGGAGACTACCCTTTGTTTTTGAACCCTAGCTCTGCAAGCACCTAGGGAAACCTAGCAAACCTAAATATTTTTGAAAACTAGACACCCAGGGGAATTCAGGATGGGGTGACTCGACTGGTTACCGCCAGGTTCTGTTACCCAGAATCCCGTGCAAAGCTAAGAAATTGACAAAGAAAACGCATTTTCCTCACATTTCTGTATTGGAAAGTTCTGGAATCTGCATGGATCAACAAATTTCCACCCAACAAGCGTTCCCCCGGGTCTCCCGAAAAAAAGGTACCTCACTTACCTGGGTCTGCCAAGGGGCTGCGACAGGAAACAGCGCAAAACGCAAAGTGGTCGCACATCAATGTCGCAGTGAAATCGTGCCCTTTTTGGACAAAGAGACTACCTTTTGTTTTTGAACCCTAGCTCTGCCGGCACCTAGGGAAACCTAGCAAACATATACATTTATGAAAACTAGACTCCCAGGGAAATTCAGGATGGGGTGACTCGACTGCCTACCACAAGGTTCTGTTACGCAGAATCCTTGCAAAGCTAAGAAATTGACCAAAAAAACGGATTTTCCTCACATTTCTGTGGTGGAAAGTTCTGGAATCTGGGTGGATCAACAAATTTCCACCCACCCAGCGTTCCCCCCGGTCTCCCGAAAAAAATGGTACCTCACTTGCCTGGGTCTGCCTAGTGCCTGCGACAGGATACAGCGCAAAACGCAACGTGGTCGCACCTCAATTTCGCAGTGAAATCGTGCCCTTTTTGGACAAAGAGACTACCTTTGGTTTTTGAACCCTAGCTCTGACGGCACCTAGAGAAACCTAGCAAACCTATACATTTTTGAAAACTAGACACCAAGAGGAATTCAGGATGGGGTAACTCGACTGCCTACCACCAGGTTCTGTTACCCAGAATCCCTTGCAAAACTAAGAAATTGACCAAAAAAACGCATTTTTCTCACATTTCTGTGGTGGAAAGTTTTGGAATCTGTGTGGATCAACAAATTTCCACACACCCAGCGTTCCCCCGGGTCTCCCAAAAAAATGGTACCTCACATGCCTGGGTCTGCCTAGTGCTGCGACAGGAAACAGCGCAAAACGCAACGTGGTCGCACCTCAATTTCGCAGTGAAATCGTGCCCTTTTTGGGCAAAGAGACTACCTTTTGTTTTTGAACCCTAGCTCTGCAAGCACCTAGGGAAACCTAGCAAACCTATATATTTTTGAAAACTAGACACCCAGGGGAATTCAGGATGGGGTGACTCGACTGCCTACCGCCAGGTTTTGTTACCCAGAATCCCGTGCAAAGCTGAGAAATTGACAAAGAAAACGCATTTTCCTCACATTTCTGTATTGGAAAGTTCTGGAATCTGCATGGATCAACAAATTTCCACCCAACAAGCGTTCCCCCGGGTCTCCCGAAAAAAAGGTACCTCACTTACCTGGGTCTGCCAAGGGGCTGCGACAGGAAACAGCGCAAAACGCAAAGTGGTCGCACATCAATGTCGCAGTGAAATCGTGCCCTTTTTGGACAAAGAGACTACCTTTTGTTTTTGAACCCTAGCTCTGCCGGCACCTAGGGAAACCTAGCAAACATATACATTTATGAAAACTAGACTCCCAGGGAAATTCAGGATGGGGTGACTCGACTGCCTACCACAAGGTTCTGTTACGCAGAATCCTTGCAAAGCTAAGAAATTGACCAAAAAAACGGATTTTCCTCACATTTCTGCGGTGGAAAGTTCTAGAATCTGGGTGGATCAACAAATTTCCACCCACCCAGCGTTCCCCCCGGTCTCCCGAAAAAAATGGTACCTCACTTGCCTGGGTCTGCCTAGTGCCTGCGACAGGATACAGCGCAAAACGCAACGTGGTCGCACCTCAATTTCGCAGTGAAATCGTGCCCTTTTTGGACAAAGAGACTACCTTTGGTTTTTGAACCCTAGCTCTGACGGCACCTAGAGAAACCTAGCAAACCTATACATTTTTGAAAACTAGACACCAAGAGGAATTCAGGATGGGGTAACTCGACTGCCTACCACCAGGTTCTGTTACCCAGAATCCCTTGCAAAACTAAGAAATTGACCAAAAAAACGCATTTTTCTCACATTTCTGTGGTGGAAAGTTTTGGAATCTGCGTGGATCAACAAATTTCCACACACCCAGCGTTCCCCCGGGTCTCCCAAAAAAATGGTACCTCACATGCCTGGGTCTGCCTAGTGCTGCGACAGGAAACAGCGCAAAACGCAACGTGGTCGCACCTCAATTTCGCAGTGAAATCGTGCCCTTTTTGGGCAAAGAGACTACCTTTTGTTTTTGAACCCTAGCTCTGCAAGCACCTAGGGAAACCTAGCAAACCTATATATTTTTGAAAACTAGACACTCAGGGGAATTCAGGATGGGGTGACTCGACTGCCTACCGCCAGGTTTTGTTACCCAGAATCCCGTGCAAAGCTGAGAAATTGACAAAGAAAACGCATTTTCCTCACATTTCTGTATTGGAAAGTTCTGGAATCTGCATGGATCAACAAATTTCCACCCAACAAGCGTTCCCCCGTGTCTCCCGAAAAAAAGGTACCTCACTTACCTGGGTCTGCCAAGGGGCTGCGACAGGAAACAGCGCAAAACGCAAAGTGGTCGCACATCAATGTCGCAGTGAAATCGTGCCCTTTTTGGACAAAGAGACTACCTTTTGTTTTTTAACCCTAGCTCTGCCGGCACCTAGGGAAACCTAGCAAACATATACATTTATGAAAACTAGACTCCCAGGGAAATTCAGGATGGGGTGACTCGACTGCCTACCACAAGGTTCTGTTACGCAGAATCCTTGCAAAGCTAAGAAATTGACAAAAAAACGGATTTTCCTCACATTTCTGTGGTGGAAAGTTCTGGAATCTGGGTGGATCAACAAATTTCCACCCACCCAGCGTTCCCCCCGGTCTCCCTAAAAAAGATGGTACCTCACTTGCCTGGGTCTGCCTAGTGCCTGCGACAGGATACAGCGCAAAACGCAACGTGATCGCACCTCAATTTCGCAGTGAAATCGTGCCCTTTTTGGGCAAAGAGACTACCTTTTGTTTTTGAACCCTAGCTCTACAAGCACCTAGGGAAACCTAGCAAACCTATATATTTTTGAAAACTAGACACCCAGGGGAATTCAGGATGGGGTGACTCGACTGCCTACTGCCAGGTTTTGTTACCCAGAATCCCGTGCAAAGCTAAGAAATTGACAAAAAAACGCATTTTCCTCACATTTCTGTATTGGAAAGTTCTGGAATCTGCATGGATCAACAAATTTCCACCCAACAAGTGTTCCCCCGGGTCTCTCAAAACAAAGGTACCTCACTTGCCTGGGTATGCCTAGGGGCTGCAACAGGAAACAGCGCAAAACGCAAAGTGGTCGCACATCAATGTCGCAGTGAAATCGTGCCCTTTTTGGACAAAGAGACTACCTTTTGTTTTTGAACCCTAGTTCTGGCGGCACCTAGGGAAACCTAGCAAACATATACATTTATGAAAACTAGACACCCAGGGGAATTCAGGATGGGGTGACTCGACTGCCTACCACAAGGTTCTGTTACCCAGAATCCTTGCAAAGCTAAGAAATTGACAAAAAAAATGCATTTTCCTCACATTTCTGTGGTGGAAAGTTCTGGAATCTGGGTGGATCAACACATTTCCACCCACCCAGCGTTCCTCCCGGTCTCCCGAAAAAAATGGTACCTCACTTGCCTGGGTCTGCCTAGTGCCTGCGACAGGAAACAGCGCAAAACGCAACGTGGTCGCACCTCAATTTCGCAGTGAAATCGTGCCCTTTTTGGACAAAGAGACTACCTTTGGTTTTTGAACCCTAGCTCTGCCGGCACCTAGAGAAACCCAGCAAACCTATACATTTTTTAAAACTAGACACCAAGAGGAATTCAGGATGGGGTAACTCGACTGCCTGCCACCAGGTTCTGTTACCCAGAATCCCTTGCAAAACTAAGTAATTGACCAAAAAAACGCATTTTCCTCACATTTCTGTGGTGGAAAGTTTTGGAATCAGCGTGGATCAACAAATTTCCACACACCCAGCGTTCCCCCGGGTCTCCCAAAAAAATGGTACCTCACTTGCCTGGGTCTGCCTAGTGCCTGCGACAGGAAACAGCGCAAAACGCAACGTGGTCGCACCTCAATTTTGCAGTGAAATCGTGCCCTTTTTGGGCAAAGAGACTACCTTTTGTTTTTGAACCCTAGCTCTGCAAGCACCTAGGGAAACCTAGCAAACCTATATATTTTTGAAAACTAGACACCCAGGGAAATTTAGGATGGGGTGACTTGACTGCCTACCGCCAGGTTCTGTTAACCAGAATCCTGTGCAAAGCTAAGAAATTGACAAAAAACGCATTTTCCTCACATTTCTGTATTGGAAAGTTCTGGAATCTGCATGGATCAACAAATTTCCACCCAACAAGCGTTCCCCCCGGGTCCCCTGAAAAAAAGGTACCTCACTTACCTGGGTCTGCCTAGGGGCTGCGACAGGAAACAGCGCAAAACGCAAAGTAGTCGCACATCAATGTCGCAGTGAAATCGTGCCCTTTTTGGACAAAGAGACTACCTTTTGTTTTTGAACCCTAGCTCTGCCGGCACCTAGGGAAACCTAGCAAACATATACATTTATGAAAACTAGACTCCCAGGGAAATTCAGGATGGGGTGATTCGACTGCCTACCACAAGGTTCTGTTACGCAGAATCCTTGCAAAGCTAAGAAATTGACAAAAAAACGCATTTTCCTCACATTTCTGTATTGGAAAGTTCTGGAATCTGCATGGATCAACAAATTTCCACCCAACAAGTGTTCCCCCGGGTCTCTCAAAAAAAAGGTACCTCACTTGCCTGGGTATGCCATGGGGCTGCAACAGGAAACAGCGCAAAACGCAAAGTGGTCGCACATCAATGTCGCAGTTAAATCGTGCCCTTTTTGGACAAAGAGACTACCTTTTGTTTTTAAACCCTAGCTCTGGCGGCACCTAGGGAAACCTAGCAAACATATACATTTATGAAAACTAGACTCCCAGGGAAATTCAGGATGGGGTGACTCGACTGCCTACCGCCAGGTTTTGTTACCCAGAATCCCGTGCAAAGCTGAGAAATTGACAAAGAAAACGCATTTTCCTCACATTTCTGTATTGGAAAGTTCTGGAATCTGCATGGATCAACAAATTTCCACCCAACAAGCGTTCCCCCGTGTCTCCCGAAAAAAAGGTACCTCACTTACCTGGGTCTGCCAAGGGGCTGCGACAGGAAACAGCGCAAAACGCAAAGTGGTCGCACATCAATGTCGCAGTGAAATCGTGCCCTTTTTGGACAAAGAGACTACCTTTTGTTTTTTAACCCTAGCTCTGCCGGCACCTAGGGAAACCTAGCAAACATATACATTTATGAAAACTAGACTCCCAGGGAAATTCAGGATGGGGTGACTCGACTGCCTACCACAAGGTTCTGTTACGCAGAATCCTTGCAAAGCTAAGAAATTGACAAAAAAACGGATTTTCCTCACATTTCTGTGGTGGAAAGTTCTGGAATCTGGGTGGATCAACAAATTTCCACCCACCCAGCGTTCCCCCCGGTCTCCCTAAAAAAGATGGTACCTCACTTGCCTGGGTCTGCCTAGTGCCTGCGACAGGATACAGCGCAAAACGCAACGTGATCGCACCTCAATTTCGCAGTGAAATCGTGCCCTTTTTGGGCAAAGAGACTACCTTTTGTTTTTGAACCCTAGCTCTACAAGCACCTAGGGAAACCTAGCAAACCTATATATTTTTGAAAACTAGACACCCAGGGGAATTCAGGATGGGGTGACTCGACTGCCTACTGCCAGGTTTTGTTACCCAGAATCCCGTGCAAAGCTAAGAAATTGACAAAAAAACGCATTTTCCTCACATTTCTGTATTGGAAAGTTCTGGAATCTGCATGGATCAACAAATTTCCACCCAACAAGTGTTCCCCCGGGTCTCTCAAAACAAAGGTACCTCACTTGCCTGGGTATGCCTAGGGGCTGCAACAGGAAACAGCGCAAAACGCAAAGTGGTCGCACATCAATGTCGCAGTGAAATCGTGCCCTTTTTGGACAAAGAGACTACCTTTTGTTTTTGAACCCTAGTTCTGGCGGCACCTAGGGAAACCTAGCAAACATATACATTTATGAAAACTAGACACCCAGGGGAATTCAGGATGGGGTGACTCGACTGCCTACCACAAGGTTCTGTTACCCAGAATCCTTGCAAAGCTAAGAAATTGACAAAAAAAATGCATTTTCCTCACATTTCTGTGGTGGAAAGTTCTGGAATCTGGGTGGATCAACACATTTCCACCCACCCAGCGTTCCTCCCGGTCTCCCGAAAAAAATGGTACCTCACTTGCCTGGGTCTGCCTAGTGCCTGCGACAGGAAACAGCGCAAAACGCAACGTGGTCGCACCTCAATTTCGCAGTGAAATCGTGCCCTTTTTGGACAAAGAGACTACCTTTGGTTTTTGAACCCTAGCTCTGCCGGCACCTAGAGAAACCCAGCAAACCTATACATTTTTTAAAACTAGACACCAAGAGGAATTCAGGATGGGGTAACTCGACTGCCTGCCACCAGGTTCTGTTACCCAGAATCCCTTGCAAAACTAAGTAATTGACCAAAAAAACGCATTTTCCTCACATTTCTGTGGTGGAAAGTTTTGGAATCAGCGTGGATCAACAAATTTCCACACACCCAGCGTTCCCCCGGGTCTCCCAAAAAAATGGTACCTCACTTGCCTGGGTCTGCCTAGTGCCTGCGACAGGAAACAGCGCAAAACGCAACGTGGTCGCACCTCAATTTTGCAGTGAAATCGTGCCCTTTTTGGGCAAAGAGACTACCTTTTGTTTTTGAACCCTAGCTCTGCAAGCACCTAGGGAAACCTAGCAAACCTATATATTTTTGAAAACTAGACACCCAGGGAAATTTAGGATGGGGTGACTTGACTGCCTACCGCCAGGTTCTGTTAACCAGAATCCTGTGCAAAGCTAAGAAATTGACAAAAAACGCATTTTCCTCACATTTCTGTATTGGAAAGTTCTGGAATCTGCATGGATCAACAAATTTCCACCCAACAAGCGTTCCCCCCGGGTCCCCTGAAAAAAAGGTACCTCACTTACCTGGGTCTGCCTAGGGGCTGCGACAGGAAACAGCGCAAAACGCAAAGTAGTCGCACATCAATGTCGCAGTGAAATCGTGCCCTTTTTGGACAAAGAGACTACCTTTTGTTTTTGAACCCTAGCTCTGCCGGCACCTAGGGAAACCTAGCAAACATATACATTTATGAAAACTAGACTCCCAGGGAAATTCAGGATGGGGTGATTCGACTGCCTACCACAAGGTTCTGTTACGCAGAATCCTTGCAAAGCTAAGAAATTGACAAAAAAACGCATTTTCCTCACATTTCTGTATTGGAAAGTTCTGGAATCTGCATGGATCAACAAATTTCCACCCAACAAGTGTTCCCCCGGGTCTCTCAAAAAAAAGGTACCTCACTTGCCTGGGTATGCCATGGGGCTGCAACAGGAAACAGCGCAAAACGCAAAGTGGTCGCACATCAATGTCGCAGTTAAATCGTGCCCTTTTTGGACAAAGAGACTACCTTTTGTTTTTAAACCCTAGCTCTGGCGGCACCTAGGGAAACCTAGCAAACATATACATTTATGAAAACTAGACTCCCAGGGAAATTCAGGATGGGGTGACTCGACTGCCTACCACAAGGTTCTGTTACGCAGAATCCTTGCAAAGCTAAGAAATTGACAAAAAAAACGGATTTTCCTCACATTTCTGTGGTGGAAAGTTTTGGAATCTGCGTGGATCAACAAATTTCCACACACCCAGCGTTCCCCCGGGTCTCCCAAAAAAATGGTACCTCACTTGCCTGGGTCTGCCTAGTGCCTGCGACAGGAAACAGCGCAAAACGCAACGTGGTCGCACCTCAATTTTGCAGTGAAATCGTGCCCTTTTTGGGCAAAGAGACTACCTTTTGTTTTTGAACTCTAGCTCTGCAAGCACCTAGGGAAACCTAGCAAACCTATATATTTTTGAAAACTAGACACCCAGGGGAATTCAGGATGGGGTGACTCGACTGCCTACCGCCAGGTTCTGTTTACCAGAATCCTGTGCAAAGCTAAGAAATTGACCAAAAAAACGCATTTTCCTCACATTTCTGTGGTGGAAAGTTTTGGAATCTGCGTGGATCAACAAATTTCCACACACCCAGCGTTCCCCCGGGTCTCCCAAAAAAATGGTACCTCACTTGCCTGGGTCTGCCTAGTGCCTGCGACAGGAAACAGTGCAAAACGCAACGTGGTCGCACCTCAATTTTGCAGTGAAATCGTGCCCTTTTTGGGCAAAGAGACTACCATTTGTTTTTGAACCCTAGCTCTGCAAGCACCTAGGGAAACCTAGCAAACCTATATATTTTTGAAAACTAGACACCAAGGGGAATTCAGGATGGGGTAACTCGACTGCCTGCCACCAGGTTCTGTTACCCAGAATCCCTTGCAAAACTAAGTAATTGACCAAAAAAACGCATTTTCCTCACATTTCTGTGGTGGAAAGTTTTGGAATCAGCGTGGATCAACAAATTTCCACACACCCAGCGTTCCCCCGGGTCTCCCAAAAAAATGGTACCTCACTTGCCTGGGTCTGCCTAGTGCCTGCGACAGGAAACAGCGCAAAACGCAACGTGGTCGCACCTCAATTTTGCAGTGAAATCGTGCCCTTTTTGGGCAAAGAGACTACCTTTTGTTTTTGAACCCTAGCTCTGCAAGCACCTAGGGAAACCTAGCAAACCTATATATTTTTGAAAACTAGACACCCAGGGAAATTCAGGATGGGGTGACTTGACTGCCTACCGCCAGGTTCTGTTAACCAGAATCCTGTGCAAAGCTAAGAAATTGACAAAAAAATGCATTTTCCTCACATTTCTGTATTGGAAAGTTCTGGAATCTGCATGGATCAACAAATTTCCACCCAACAAGCGTTCCCCCTGGTCTCCCAAAAAAAAGGTACCTCACTTACCTGGGTCTGCCTAGGGGCTGCGACAGGAAACAGCGCAAAACGCAAAGTGGTCGCACATCAATGTCGCAGTGAAATCGTAACCTTTTTGGACAAAGAGACTACCTTTTGTTTTTGAACCCTAGCTCTGCCGGCACCTAGGGAAACCTAGCAAACATATACATTTATGAAAACTAGACTCCCAGGGAAATTCAGGATGGGGTGACTCGACTGCCTACCACAAGGTTCTGTTACGCAGAATCCTTGCAAAGCTAAGAAATTGACAAAAAAAACGGATTTTCCTCACATTTCTGTGGTGGAAAGTTTTGGAATCTGCGTGGATCAACAAATTTCCACACACCCAGCGTTCCCCCGGGTCTCCCAAAAAAATGGTACCTCACTTGCCTGGGTCTGCCTAGTGCCTGCGACAGGAAACAGCGCAAAACGCAACGTGGTCGCACCTCAATTTTGCAGTGAAATCGTGCCCTTTTTGGGCAAAGAGACTACCTTTTGTTTTTGAACTCTAGCTCTGGAAGCACCTAGGGAAACCTAGCAAACCTATATATTTTTGAAAACTAGACACCCAGGGGAATTCAGGATGGGGTGACTCGACTGCCTACCGCCAGGTTCTGTTTACCAGAATCCTGTGCAAAGCTAAGAAATTGACCAAAAAAACGCATTTTCCTCACATTTCTGTGGTGGAAAGTTTTGGAATCTGCGTGGATCAACAAATTTCCACACACCCAGCGTTCCCCCGGGTCTCCCAAAAAAATGGTACCTCACTTGCCTGGGTCTGCCTAGTGCCTGCGACAGGAAACAGTGCAAAACGCAACGTGGTCGCACCTCAATTTTGCAGTGAAATCGTGCCCTTTTTGGGCAAAGAGACTACCATTTGTTTTTGAACCCTAGCTCTGCAAGCACCTAGGGAAACCTAGCAAACCTATATATTTTTGAAAACTAGACACCAAGGGGAATTCAGGATGGGGTAACTCGACTGCCTGCCACCAGGTTCTGTTACCCAGAATCCCTTGCAAAACTAAGTAATTGACCAAAAAAACGCATTTTCCTCACATTTCTGTGGTGGAAAGTTTTGGAATCAGCGTGGATCAACAAATTTCCACACACCCAGCGTTCCCCCGGGTCTCCCAAAAAAATGGTACCTCACTTGCCTGGGTCTGCCTAGTGCCTGCGACAGGAAACAGCGCAAAACGCAACGTGGTCGCACCTCAATTTTGCAGTGAAATCATGCCCTTTTTGGGCAAAGAGACTACCTTTTGTTTTTGAACCCTAGCTCTGCAAGCACCTAGGGAAACCTAGCAAACCTATATATTTTTGAAAACTAGACACCCAGGGAAATTCAGGATGGGGTGACTTGACTGCCTACCGCCAGGTTCTGTTAACCAGAATCCTGTGCAAAGCTAAGAAATTGACAAAAAAATGCATTTTCCTCACATTTCTGTATTGGAAAGTTCTGGAATCTGCATGGATCAACAAATTTCCACCCAACAAGCGTTCCCCCTGGTCTCCCAAAAAAAAGGTACCTCACTTACCTGGGTCTGCCTAGGGGCTGCGACAGGAAACAGCGCAAAACGCAAAGTGGTCGCACATCAATGTCGCAGTGAAATCGTAACCTTTTTGGACAAAGAGACTACCTTTTGTTTTTGAACCCTAGCTCTGCCGGCACCTAGGGAAACCTAGCAAACATATACATTTATGAAAACTAGACTCCCAGGGAAATTCAGGATGGGGTGACTCGACTGCCTACCACAAGGTTCTGTTACGCAGAATCCTTGCAAAGCTAAGAAATTGACAAAAAAAACGGATTTTCCTCACATTTCTGTGGTGGAAAGGTCTGGAATCTGGGTGGATCAACAAATTTCCACCCACCCAGCGTTCCCCCCGGTCTCCCGAAAAAAATGGTACCTCACTTGCCTGGGTCTGCCTAGTGCCTGCGACAGGAAACAGCGCAAAACGCACCGTGGTCGCACCTCAATTTCGCAGTGAAATCGTGCCCTTTTTGGACAAAGAGACTACCTTTGGTTTTTGAACCCTAGCTCTGCCGGCACCTAGAGAAACCCAGCAAACCTATACATTTTTTAAAACTAGACACCAAGAGGAATTCAGGATGGGGTAACTCGACTGCCTGCCACCAGGTTCTGTTACCCAGAATCCCTTGCAAAACTAAGTAATTGACCAAAAAACGCATTTTCCTCACATTTCTGTGGTGGAAAGTTTTGGAATCTGCGTGGATCAACAAATTTACACACACCCAGCGTTCCCCCGGGTCTCCCAAAAAAATGGTACCTCACTTGCCTGGGTCTGCCTAGTGCCTGCGACAGGAAACAGCGCAAAACGCAACGTGGTCGCACCTCAATTTTGCAGTGAAATCGTGCCCTTTTTGGGCAAAGAGACTACCATTTGTTTTTGAACCCTAGCTCTGCAAGCACCTAGGGAAACCTAGCAAACCTATATATTTTTGAAAACTAGACACCAAGGGGAATTCAGGATGGGGTAACTCGACTGCCTGCCACCAGGTTCTGTTACCCAGAATCCCTTGCAAAACTAAGTAATTGACCAAAAAAACGCATTTTCCTCACATTTCTGTGGTGGAAAGTTTTGGAATCAGCGTGGATCAACAAATTTCCACACACCCAGCGTTCCGCCGGGTCTCCCAAAAAAATGGTACCTCACTTGCCTGGGTCTGCCTAGTGCCTGCGACAGGAAACAGCGCAAAACGCAACGTGGTCGCACCTCAATTTTGCAGTGAAATCGTGCCCTTTTTGGGCAAAGAGACTACCTTTTGTTTTTGAACCCTAGCTCTGCAAGCACCTAGGGAAACCTAGCAAACCTATATATTTTTGAAAACTAGACACCCAGGGAAATTCAGGATGGGGTGACTTGACTGCCTACCGCCAGGTTCTGTTAACCAGAATCTTGTGCAAAGCTAAGAAATTGACAAAAAAACGCATTTTCCTCACATTTCTGTATTGGAAAGTTCTGGAATCGGCATGGATCAACAAATTTCCACCCAACAAGCGTTCCCCCGGGTCTCCCGAAAAAAAGGTACCTCACTTACCTGGGTCTGCCTAGGGGCTGCGACAGGAAACAGCGCAAAACGCAAAGTGGTCGCACATCAATGTCGCAGTGAAATCGTGCCCTTTTTGGACAAAGAGACTACCATTTGTTTTTGAACCCTAGCTCTGCAAGCACCTAGGGAAACCTAGCAAACCTATATATTTTTGAAAACTAGACACCAAGGGGAATTCAGGATGGGGTGACTCGACTGCCTACCGCCAGGTTCTGTTTACCAGAATCCTGTGCAAAGCTAAGAAATTGACCAAAAAAACGCATTTTCCTCACATTTCTGTGGTGGAAAGTTTTGGAATCTGCGTGGATCAACAAATTTCCACACACCCAGCGTTCCCCCGGGTCTCCCAAAAAAATGGTACCTCACTTGCCTGGGTCTGCCTAGTGCCTGCGACAGGAAACAGTGCAAAACGCAACGTGGTCGCACCTCAATTTTGCAGTGAAATCGTGCCCTTTTTGGGCAAAGAGACTACCATTTGTTTTTGAACCCTAGCTCTGCAAGCACCTAGGGAAACCTAGCAAACCTATATATTTTTGAAAACTAGACACCAAGGGGAATTCAGGATGGGGTAACTCGACTGCCTGCCACCAGGTTCTGTTACCCAGAATCCCTTGCAAAACTAAGTAATTGACCAAAAAAACGCATTTTCCTCACATTTCTGTGGTGGAAAGTTTTGGAATCAGCGTGGATCAACAAATTTCCACACACCCAGCGTTCCCCCGGGTCTCCCAAAAAAATGGTACCTCACTTGCCTGGGTCTGCCTAGTGCCTGCGACAGGAAACAGCGCAAAACGCAACGTGGTCGCACCTCAATTTTGCAGTGAAATCGTGCCCTTTTTGGGCAAAGAGACTACCTTTTGTTTTTGAACCCTAGCTCTGCAAGCACCTAGGGAAACCTAGCAAACCTATATATTTTTGAAAACTAGACACCCAGGGAAATTCAGGATGGGGTGACTTGACTGCCTACCGCCAGGTTCTGTTAACCAGAATCCTGTGCAAAGCTAAGAAATTGACAAAAAAATGCATTTTCCTCACATTTCTGTATTGGAAAGTTCTGGAATCTGCATGGATCAACAAATTTCCACCCAACAAGCGTTCCCCCTGGTCTCCCAAAAAAAAGGTACCTCACTTACCTGGGTCTGCCTAGGGGCTGCGACAGGAAACAGCGCAAAACGCAAAGTGGTCGCACATCAATGTCGCAGTGAAATCGTAACCTTTTTGGACAAAGAGACTACCTTTTGTTTTTGAACCCTAGCTCTGCCGGCACCTAGGGAAACCTAGCAAACATATACATTTATGAAAACTAGACTCCCAGGGAAATTCAGGATGGGGTGACTCGACTGCCTACCACAAGGTTCTGTTACGCAGAATCCTTGCAAAGCTAAGAAATTGACAAAAAAAACGGATTTTCCTCACATTTCTGTGGTGGAAAGTTTTGGAATCTGCGTGGATCAACAAATTTCCACACACCCAGCGTTCCCCCGGGTCTCCCAAAAAAATGGTACCTCACTTGCCTGGGTCTGCCTAGTGCCTGCGACAGGAAACAGCGCAAAACGCAACGTGGTCGCACGTCAATTTTGCAGTGAAATCGTGCCCTTTTTGGGCAAAGAGACTACCTTTTGTTTTTGAACTCTAGCTCTGCAAGCACCTAGGGAAACCTAGCAAACCTATATATTTTTGAAAACTAGACACCCAGGGGAATTCAGGATGGGGTGACTCGACTGCCTACCGCCAGGTTCTGTTTACCAGAATCCTGTGCAAAGCTAAGAAATTGACCAAAAAAACGCATTTTCCTCACATTTCTGTGGTGGAAAGTTTTGGAATCTGCGTGGATCAACAAATTTCCACACACCCAGCGTTCCCCCGGGTCTCCCAAAAAAATGGTACCTCACTTGCCTGGGTCTGCCTAGTGCCTGCGACAGGAAACAGTGCAAAACGCAACGTGGTCGCACCTCAATTTTGCAGTGAAATCGTGCCCTTTTTGGGCAAAGAGACTACCATTTGTTTTTGAACCCTAGCTCTGCAAGCACCTAGGGAAACCTAGCAAACCTATATATTTTTGAAAACTAGACACCAAGGGGAATTCAGGATGGGGTAACTCGACTGCCTGCCACCAGGTTCTGTTACCCAGAATCCCTTGCAAAACTAAGTAATTGACCAAAAAAACGCATTTTCCTCACATTTCTGTGGTGGAAAGTTTTGGAATCAGCGTGGATCAACAAATTTCCACACACCCAGCGTTCCCCCGGGTCTCCCAAAAAAATGGTACCTCACTTGCCTGGGTCTGCCTAGTGCCTGCGACAGGAAACAGCGCAAAACGCAACGTGGTCGCACCTCAATTTTGCAGTGAAATCATGCCCTTTTTGGGCAAAGAGACTACCTTTTGTTTTTGAACCCTAGCTCTGCAAGCACCTAGGGAAACCTAGCAAACCTATATATTTTTGAAAACTAGACACCCAGGGAAATTCAGGATGGGGTGACTTGACTGCCTACCGCCAGGTTCTGTTAACCAGAATCCTGTGCAAAGCTAAGAAATTGACAAAAAAATGCATTTTCCTCACATTTCTGTATTGGAAAGTTCTGGAATCTGCATGGATCAACAAATTTCCACCCAACAAGCGTTCCCCCTGGTCTCCCAAAAAAAAGGTACCTCACTTACCTGGGTCTGCCTAGGGGCTGCGACAGGAAACAGCGCAAAACGCAAAGTGGTCGCACATCAATGTCGCAGTGAAATCGTAACCTTTTTGGACAAAGAGACTACCTTTTGTTTTTGAACCCTAGCTCTGCCGGCACCTAGGGAAACCTAGCAAACATATACATTTATGAAAACTAGACTCCCAGGGAAATTCAGGATGGGGTGACTCGACTGCCTACCACAAGGTTCTGTTACGCAGAATCCTTGCAAAGCTAAGAAATTGACAAAAAAAACGGATTTTCCTCACATTTCTGTGGTGGAAAGGTCTGGAATCTGGGTGGATCAACAAATTTCCACCCACCCAGCGTTCCCCCCGGTCTCCCGAAAAAAATGGTACCTCACTTGCCTGGGTCTGCCTAGTGCCTGCGACAGGAAACAGCGCAAAACGCACCGTGGTCGCACCTCAATTTCGCAGTGAAATCGTGCCCTTTTTGGACAAAGAGACTACCTTTGGTTTTTGAACCCTAGCTCTGCCGGCACCTAGAGAAACCCAGCAAACCTATACATTTTTTAAAACTAGACACCAAGAGGAATTCAGGATGGGGTAACTCGACTGCCTGCCACCAGGTTCTGTTACCCAGAATCCCTTGCAAAACTAAGTAATTGACCAAAAAACGCATTTTCCTCACATTTCTGTGGTGGAAAGTTTTGGAATCTGCGTGGATCAACAAATTTACACACACCCAGCGTTCCCCCGGGTCTCCCAAAAAAATGGTACCTCACTTGCCTGGGTCTGCCTAGTGCCTGCGACAGGAAACAGCGCAAAACGCAACGTGGTCGCACCTCAATTTTGCAGTGAAATCGTGCCCTTTTTGGGCAAAGAGACTACCATTTGTTTTTGAACCCTAGCTCTGCAAGCACCTAGGGAAACCTAGCAAACCTATATATTTTTGAAAACTAGACACCAAGGGGAATTCAGGATGGGGTAACTCGACTGCCTGCCACCAGGTTCTGTTACCCAGAATCCCTTGCAAAACTAAGTAATTGACCAAAAAAACGCATTTTCCTCACATTTCTGTGGTGGAAAGTTTTGGAATCAGCGTGGATCAACAAATTTCCACACACCCAGCGTTCCGCCGGGTCTCCCAAAAAAATGGTACCTCACTTGCCTGGGTCTGCCTAGTGCCTGCGACAGGAAACAGCGCAAAACGCAACGTGGTCGCACCTCAATTTTGCAGTGAAATCGTGCCCTTTTTGGGCAAAGAGACTACCTTTTGTTTTTGAACCCTAGCTCTGCAAGCACCTAGGGAAACCTAGCAAACCTATATATTTTTGAAAACTAGACACCCAGGGAAATTCAGGATGGGGTGACTTGACTGCCTACCGCCAGGTTCTGTTAACCAGAATCTTGTGCAAAGCTAAGAAATTGACAAAAAAACGCATTTTCCTCACATTTCTGTATTGGAAAGTTCTGGAATCGGCATGGATCAACAAATTTCCACCCAACAAGCGTTCCCCCGGGTCTCCCGAAAAAAAGGTACCTCACTTACCTGGGTCTGCCTAGGGGCTGCGACAGGAAACAGCGCAAAACGCAAAGTGGTCGCACATCAATGTCGCAGTGAAATCGTGCCCTTTTTGGACAAAGAGACTACCTTTTGTTTTTGAACCCTAGCTCTGCCGGCACCTAGGGAAACCTAGCAAACATATACATTTATGAAAACTAGACTCCCAGGGAAATTCAGGATGGGGTGATTCGACTGCCTACCACAAGGTTCTGTTACGCAGAATCCTTGCAAAGCTAAGAAATTGACAAAAAAACGCATTTTCCTCACATTTCTGTATTGGAAAGTTCTGGAATCTGCATGGATCAACAAATTTCCACCCAACAAGTGTTCCCCCGGGTCTCTCAAAAAAAAGGTACCTCACTTGCCTGGGTATGCCTAGGGGCTGCAACAGGAAACAGCGCAAAACGCAAAGTGGTGGCACATCAATGTCGCAGTTAAATCGTGCCCTTTTTGGACAAAGAGACTACCTTTTGTTTTTGAACCCTAGCTCTGGCGGCACCTAGGGAAACCTAGCAAACATATACATTTATGAAAACTAGACACCCAGGGGAATTCAGGATGGGGTGACTCGACTGCCTACCAGAAGGTTCTGTTACACAGAATCCTTGCAAAGCTAAGAAATTGACAAAAAAAACGGATTTTCCTCACATTTCTGTGGTGGAAAGTTTTGGAATCTGCGTGGATCAACAAATTTCCACACACCCAGCGTTCCCCCGGGTCTCCCAAAAAAATGGTACCTCACTTGCCTGGGTCTGCCTAGTGCCTGCGACAGGAAACAGCGCAAAACGCAACGTGGTCGCACCTCAATTTTGCAGTGAAATCGTGCCCTTTTTGGGCAAAGAGACTACCTTTTGTTTTTGAACTCTAGCTCTGCAAGCACCTAGGGAAACCTAGCAAACCTATATATTTTTGAAAACTAGACACCCAGGGGAATTCAGGATGGGGTGACTCGACTGCCTACCACCAGGTTCTGTTACCAGAATCCTGTGCAAAGCTAAGAAATTGACAAAAAATGCATTTTCCTCACATTTCTGTATTGGAAAGTTCTGGAATCTGCATGGATCAACAAATTTCCACCCAACAAGCGTTCCCCCTGGTCTCCCAAAAAAAAGGTACCTCACTTACCTGGGTCTGCCTAGGGGCTGCGACAGGAAACAGCGCAAAACGCAAAGTGGTCGCACATCAATGTCGCAGTGAAATCGTAACCTTTTTGGACAAAGAGACTACCTTTGGTTTTTGAACCCTAGCTCTGACGGCACCTAGGGAAACCTAGCAAACATATAAATTTTTGAAAACTAGACTCCCAGGGAAATTCAGGATGGGGTGACTCGAC
The DNA here is from genome assembly GCF_964261635.1 of Lissotriton helveticus. Taxonomy (NCBI): domain Eukaryota; kingdom Metazoa; phylum Chordata; class Amphibia; order Caudata; family Salamandridae; genus Lissotriton; species Lissotriton helveticus. The sequence continues at coordinate 884,026,149 of NC_136072.1, read as the reverse complement.
TGCCTACCACAAGGTTCTGTTACGCAGAATCCTTGCAAAGCTAAGAAATTGACCAAAAAAACGGATTTTCCTCACATTTCTGTGGTGGAAAGGTCTGGAATCTGGGTGGATCAACAAATTTCCACACACCCAGCGTTCCCCCGGGTCTCCCAAAAAAATGGTACCTCACTTGACTGGGTCTGCCTAGTGCCTGCGACAGGAAACAGCGCAAAACGCAACGTGGACGCACCTCAATTTTGCAGTGAAATCGTGCCCTTTTTGGGCAAAGAGACTACCATTTGTTTTTGAACCCTAGCTCTGCAAGCACCTAGGGAAACCTAGCAAACCTATATATTTTTGAAAACTAGACACCAAGGGGAATTCAGGATGGGGTAACTCGACTGCCTGCCACCAGGTTCTGTTACCCAGAATCCCTTGCAAAACTAAGTAATTGACCAAAAAAACGCATTTTCCTCACATTTCTGTGGTGGAAAGTTTTGGAATCAGCGTGGATCAACAAATTTCCACACACCCAGCGTTCCCCCGGGTCTCCCAAAAAAATGGTACCTCACTTGCCTGGGTCTGCCTAGTGCCTGCGACAGGAAACAGCGCAAAACGCAACGTGGTCGCACCTCAATTTTGCAGTGAAATCGTGCCCTTTTTGGGCAAAGAGACTACCTTTTGTTTTTGAACCCTAGCTCTGCAAGCACCTAGGGAAACCTAGCAAACCTATATATTTTTGAAAACTAGACACCCAGGGAAATTCAGGATGGGGTGTCTTGACTGCCTACCACCAGGTTCTGTTAACCAGAATCCTGTGCAAAGCTAAGAAATTGACAAAAAAACGCATTTTCCTCACATTTCTGTATTGGAAAGTTCTGGAATCTGCATGGATCAACAAATTTCCACCCAACAAGCGTTCCCCCGGGTCTCCCGAAAAAAAGGTACCTCACTTACCTGGGTCTGCCTAGGGGCTGCAACAGGAAACAGCGCAAAACGCAAAGTGGTCGCACATCAATGTCGCAGTGAAATTGTGCCCTTTTTGGACAAAGAGACTACCTTTTGTTTTTGAACCCTAGCTCTGCCGGCACCTAGGGAAACCTAGCAAACATATACATTTATGAAAACTAGACTCCCAGGGAAATTCAGGATGGGGTGATTCGGCTGTCTACCACAAGGTTCTGTTACGCAGAATCCTTGCAAAGCTAAGAAATTGACAAAAAAACGCATTTTCCTCACATTTCTGTATTGGAAAGTTCTGGAATCTGCATGGATCAACAAATTTCCACCCAACAAGTGTTCCCCGGGGTCTCTCAAAAAAAAGGTACCTCACTTGCCTGGGTATGCCTAGGGGCTGCAACAGGAAACAGCGCAAAACGCAAAGTGGTCGCACATCAATGTCGCAGTTAAATCGTGCCCTTTTTGGACAAAGAGACTACCTTTTGTTTTTGAACCCTAGCTCTGGCTGCACCTAGGGAAACCTAGCAAACATATACATTTATGAAAACTAGACACCCAGGGGAATTCAGGATGGGGTGACTCGACTGCCTACCACAAGGTTCTGTTACCCAGAATCCTTGCAAAGCTAAGAAATTGACAAAAAAAACGCATTTTTCTCACATTTCTGTGGTGGAAAGTTTTGGAATCTGCGTGGATCAACAAATTTCCACACACCCAGCGTTCCCCCGGGTCTCCCAAAAAAATGGTACCTCACTTGCCTGGGTCTGCCTAGTGCCTGCGACAGGAAACAGCGCAAAACGCAACGTGGTCGCACCTCAATTTTGCAGTGAAATCGTGCCCCTTTTGGACAAAGAGACTACCTTTTGTTTTTGAACCCTAGCTCTGCCGGCACCTAGGGAAACCTAGCAAACATATACATTTATGAAAACTAGACTCCCAGGGAAATTCAGGATGGGGTGATTCGGCTGCCTACCACAAGGTTCTGTTACGCAGAATCCTTGCAAAGCTAAGAAATTGACAAAAAAACGCATTTTCCTCACATTTCTGTATTGGAAAGTTCTGGAATCTGCATGGATCAACAAATTTCCACCCAACAAGTGTTCCCCCGGGTCTCTCAAAAAAAAGGTACCTCACTTGCCTGGGTATGCCTAGGGGCTGCAACAGGAAACAGCGCAAAACGCAAAGTGGTCGCACATCAATGTCGCAGTTAAATCGTGCCCTTTTTGGACAAAGAGACTACCTTTTGTTTTTTAACCCTAGCTCTGGCGGCACCTAGGGAAACCTAGCAAACATATACATTTATGAAAACTAGACACCCAGGGGAATTCAGGATGGGGTGACTCGACTGCCTACCACAAGGTTCTGTTACCCAGAATCCTTGCAAAGCTAAGAAATTGACAAAAAAAACGCATTTTTCTCACATTTCTGTGGTGGAAAGTTTTGGAATCTGCGTGGATCAACAAATTTCCACACACCCAGCGTTCCCCCGGGTCTCCCAAAAAAATGGTACCTCACTTGCCTGGGTCTGCCTAGTGCCTGCGACAGGAAACAGCGCAAAACGCAACGTGGTCGCACCTCAATTTTGCAGTGAAATCGTGCCCTTTTTGGGCAAAGAGACTACCTTTTGTTTTTGAACTCTAGCTCTGCAAGCACCTAGGGATACCTAGCAAACCTATATATTTTTGAAAACTAGACACCCAGGGGAATTCAGGATGGGGTGACTCGACTGCCTACCGCCAGGTTCTGTTAACCAGAATCCTGTGCAAAGCTAAGAAATTGACAAAAAATGCATTTTCCTCACATTTCTGTATTGGAAAGTTCTGGAATCTGCATGGATCAACAAATTTCCACCCAACAAGCGTTCCCCCTGGTCTCCCAAAAAAAAGGTACCTCACTTACCTGGGTCTGCCTAGGGGCTGCGACAGGAAACAGCGCAAAACGCAAAGTGGTCGCACATCAATGTCGCAGTGAAATCGTAACCTTTTTGGACAAAGAGACTACCTTTTGTTTTTGAACCCTAGCTCTGCCGGCACCTAGGGAAACCTAGCAAACATATACATTTATGAAAACTAGACTCCCAGGGAAATTCAGGATGGGGTGACTCGACTGCCTACCACAAGGTTCTGTTACGCAGAATCCTTGCAAAGCTAAGAAATTGACCAAAAAAACGGATTTTCCTCACATTTCTGTGGTGGAAAGGTCTGGAATCTGGGTGGATCAACAAATTTCCACCCACCCAGCGTTCCCCCCGGTCTCCCAAAAAAAATGGTACCTCACTTGCCTGGGTCTGCCTAGTGCCTGCGACAGGAAACAGCGCAAAACGCAACATGGTCGCACCTCAATTTCGCAGTGAAATCGTGCCCTTTTTGGACAAAGAGACTACCTTTGGTTTTTGAACCCTAGCTCTGACGGCACCTAGAGAAACCTAGCAAACCTATACATTTTTGAAAACTAGACACCAAGACGAATTCAGGATGGGGTAACTCGACTGCCTACCACCAGGTTCTGTTACCCAGAATCCCTTGCAAAACTAAGAAATTGACCAAAAAAACGCATTTTCCTCACATTTCTGTGGTGGAAAGTTTTGGAATCTGCGTGGATCAACAAATTTCCACACACCCAGCGTTCCCCCGGGTCTCCCAAAAAAATGGTACCTCACTTGACTGGGTCTGCCTAGTGCCTGCGACAGGAAACAGCGCAAAACGCAACGTGGAGGCACCTCAATTTTGCAGTGAAATCGTGCCCTTTTTGGGCAAAGAGACTACCATTTGTTTTTGAACCCTAGCTCTGCAAGCACCTAGGGAAACCTAGCAAACCTATATATTTTTGAAAACTAGACACCAAGGGGAATTCAGGATGGGGTAACTCGACTGCCTGCCACCAGGTTCTGTTACCCAGAATCCCTTGCAAAACTAAGTAATTGACCAAAAAAACGCATTTTCCTCACATTTCTGTGGTGGAAAGTTTTGGAATCAGCGTGGATCAACAAATTTCCACACACCCACCGTTCCCCCGGGTCTCCCAAAAAAATGGTACCTCACTTGCCTGGGTCTGCCTAGTGCCTGCGACAGGAAACAGCGCAAAACGCAAAGTGGTCGCACCTCAATTTTGCAGTGAAATCGTGCCCTTTTTGGGCAAAGAGACTACCTTTTGTTTTTGAACCCTAGCTCTGCAAGCACCTAGGGAAACCTAGCAAACCTATATATTTTTGAAAACTAGACACCCAGGGAAATTCAGGATGGGGTGACTTGACTGCCTACCACCAGGTTCTGTTAACCAGAATCCTGTGCAAAGCTAAGAAATTGACAAAAAAACGCATTTTCCTCACATTTCTGTATTGGAAAGTTCTGGAATCTGCATGGATCAACAAATTTCCACCCAACAAGCGTTCCCCCGGGTCTCCCGAAAAAAAGGTACCTCACTTACCTGGGTCTGCCTAGGGGCTGCAACAGGAAACAGCGCAAAACGCAAAGTGGTCGCACATCAATGTCGCAGTGAAATCGTGCCCTTTTTGGACAAAGAGACTACCTTTTGTTTTTGAACCCTAGCTCTGCCGGCACCTAGGGAAACCTAGCAAACATATACATTTATGAAAACTAGACTCCCAGGGAAATTCAGGATGGGGTGATTCGGCTGCCTACCACAAGGTTCTGTTACGCAGAATCCTTGCAAAGCTAAGAAATTGACAAAAAAACGCATTTTCCTCACATTTCTGTATTGGAAAGTTCTGGAATCTGCATGGATCAACAAATTTCCACCCAACAAGTGTTCCCCCGGGTCTCTCAAAAAAAAGGTACCTCACTTGCCTGGGTATGCCTAGGGGCTGCAACAGGAAACAGCGCAAAACGCAAAGTGGTCGCACATCAATGTCGCAGTTAAATCGTGCCCTTTTTGGACAAAGAGACTACCTTTTGTTTTTGAACCCTAGCTCTGGCGGCACCTAGGGAAACCTAGCAGACATATACATTTATGAAAACTAGACACCCAGGGGAATTCAGGATGGGGTGACTCGACTGCCTACCACAAGGTTCTGTTACCCAGAATCCTTGCAAAGCTAAGAAATTGACAAAAAAAACGCATTTTTCTCACATTTCTGTGGTGGAAAGTTTTGGAATCTGCGTGGATCAACAAATTTCCACACACCCAGCGTCCCCCCGGGTCTCCCAAAAAAATGGTACCTCACTTGCCTGGGTCTGCCTAGTGCCTGCGACAGGAAACAGCGCAAAACGCAACGTGGTCGCACCTCAATTTTGCAGTGAAATCGTGCCCTTTTTGGGCAAAGAGACTACCTTTTGTTTTTGAACTCTAGCTCTGCAAGCACCTAGGGAAACCTAGCAAACCTATATATTTTTGAAAACTAGACACCTAGGGGAATTCAGGATGGGGTGACTCGACTGCCTACCGCCAGGTTCTGTTAACCAGAATCCTGTGCAAAGCTAAGAAATTGACAAAAAATGCATTTTCCTCACATTTCTGTATTGGAAAGTTCTGGAATCTGCATGGATCAACAAATTTCCACCCAACAAGCGTTCCCCCTGGTCTCCTAAAAAAAAGGTACCTCACTTACCTGGGTCTGCCTAGGGGCTGCGACAGGAAACAGCGCAAAACGCAAAGTGGTCGCACATCAATGTCGCAGTGAAATCGTAACCTTTTTGGACAAAGAGACTACCTTTTGTTTTTGAACCCTAGCTCTGCCGGCACCTAGGGAAACCTAGCAAACATATACATTTATGAAAACTAGACTCCAAGGGAAATTCAGGATGGGGTGACTCGACTGCCTACCACAAGGTTCTGTTACGCAGAATCCTTGCAAAGCTAAGAAATTGACAAAAAAAACGGATTTTCCTCACATTTCTGTGGTGGAAAGGTCTGGAATCTGGGTGGATCAACAAATTTCCACCCACCCAGCGTTCCCCCCGGTCTCCCGAAAAAAATGGTACCTCACTTGCCTGGGTCTGCCTAGTGCCTGCGACAGGAAACAGCGCAAAACGCAACGTGGTCGCACCTCAATTTCGCAGTGAAATCGTGCCCTTTTTGGACAAAGAGACTACCTTTGGTTTTTGAACCCTAGCTCTGACGGCACCTAGAGAAACCTAGCAAACCTATACATTTTTGAAAACTAGACACCAAGAGGAATTCAGGATGGGGTAACTCGACTGCCTACCACCAGGTTCTGTTACCCAGAATCCCTTGCAAAACTAAGAAATTGACCAAAAAAACGCATTTCCTCACATTTCTGTGGTGGAAAGTTTTGGAATCTGCGTGGATCAACAAATTTCCACACACCCAGCGTTCCCCCGGGTCTCCCAAAAAAATGGTACCTCACTTGCCTGGGTCTGCCTAGTGCCTGCGACAGGAAACAGCGCAAAACGCAACGTGGTCGCACCTCAATTTCGCAGTGAAATCGTGCCCTTTTTGGGCAAAGAGACTACCTTTTGTTTTTGAACCCTAGCTCTGCAAGCACCTAGGGAAACCTAGCAAACCTATATATTTATGAAAACTAGACACCCAGGGGAATTCAGGAGGAGGTGACTCGACTGCCTACCGCTAGGTTTTGTTAACCAGAATCCCGTGCAAAGCTAAGAAATTGACAAAAAAACGCATTTTCCTCACATTTCTGTATTGGAAAGTTCTGGAATCTGCATGGATCAACAAATTTCCACCCAACAAGCGTTCCCCCGTGTCTCCCGAAAAAAAGGTACCTCACTTGCCTGGGTCTGCCTAGGGGCTGCGACAGGAAACAGCACAAAACGCAAAGTGGTCGCACATCAATGTCGCAGTGAAATCGTGCCCTTTTTGGACAAAGAGACTACCTTTTGTTTTTGAACCCTAGCTCTGCCGGCACCTAGGGAGACCTAGCAAACCTATACATTTTTGAAAACTAGACACCAAGCGGAATTCAGGATGGGGTGAGTCGACTGCCTACCACCAGGTTCTGTTACCCAGAATCCCTTGCAAACCTAAGAAATTGACAAAAAAAATCGCATTTTCCTCACATTTCTGTAGTGGAAAGTTCTGGAATCTGCGTGGAACAACACATTTCTACCCACCCAGCGTTCCCCCGGGTCTCCCAAAAAAAATGATACCTCACTTGCCTGGGTCTGCCTAGTGCCTGCAACAGGAAACAGCGCAAAACGCAACATGGTCGCACCTCAATTTCCCAGTGAAATCGTGCCCTTTTTGGACAAAGAGACTACCTTTTGTTTTTGAACCCTAGCTCTGCCGGCACCTAGGGAAACCTAGCAAACCTATACATTTTTGAAAACTAGACACCCAGGGAAATTCAGGACGGGGTAACGCGACTGCTTACCACCAGGTTCTGTTACCCAGAACCCCTTGCAAAGCAAAGAAATTGACAAAAAAAACACATTTTCCTCACATTTCTGTAGTGGAAAGTTCTGGAATCTGCGTGGAACAACACATTTCTACCCACCCAGCGTTCCCCCGGGTCTCCAGAAAAAAATGGTACCTCACTTGCCTGGGTCTGCCTAGTGCCTGCGACAGGAAGAAGCGCAAAACACAACGTGGTCGCACCTCAAGTTTGCAGTGAAATCATTCCCTTTTTGGACAAAGAGACTACCTTTTGTTTTTGAACCCTAGCTCTGCCGGCACCTAGGGAAACCTAGCAAACATATCCATTTATGAAAACTAGACACCCAGGGGAATTCAGGATGGGGCGACTCGACTGCCTACCACAAGGTTCTGTTACCCAGAATCCTTGCAAAGCTAAGAAATTGACAAAAAAATGCATTTTCCTCACATTTCTGTGGTGGAAAGTTCTGGAATCTGGGTGGATCAACAAATTTCCACCCACCCAGCGTTCCCGCCGGTCTCCCGAAAAAAACGGTACCTCACTTGCCTGGGTCTGCCTAGTGCCTGCGACAGGAAACAGCGCAAAACGCAACGTGGTCGCACCTCAATTTCGCAGTGAAATCGTGCCCTTTTTGGACAAAGAGACTACCTTTGGTTTTTGAACCCTAGCTCTGACGAAACCTAGAGAAACCTAGCAAACCTATACATTTTTGAAAACTAGACACCAAGGGGAATTCAGGATGGGGTAACTCGACTGCCTACCACCAGGTTCTGTTAACCAGAATCCTGTGCAAAGCTAAGAAATTGACAAAAAAACGCATTTTCCTCACATTTCTGTGGTGGAAAGTTTTGGAATCAGCGTGGATCAACAAATTTCCTCACACCCAGCGTTCCCCCGGGTCTCCCAAAAAACATGGTACCTCACTTGCCTGGGTCTGCCTAGTGCCTGCGACAGGAAACAGCGCAAAACGCAACGTGGTCGCACCTCAATTTTGCAGTGAAATTGTGCCCTTTTTGGGCAAAGAGACTACCTTTTGTTTTTGAACCCTAGCTCTGCAAGCACCTAGGGAAACCTAGCAAACCTATATATTTTTGAAAACTAGACACCCAGGGAAATTCAGGATGGGGTGACTTGACTGCCTACCACCAGGTTCTGTTAACCAGAATCCTGTGCAAAGCTAAGAAATTGACAAAAAAACGCATTTTCCTCACATTTCTGTATTGGAAAGTTCTGGAATCTGCATGGATCAACAAATTTCCACCCAACAAGCGTTCCCCCGGGTCTCCCGAAAAAAAGGTACCTCACTTACCTGGGTCTGCCTAGGGGCTGCAACAGGAAACAGCGCAAAACGCAAAGTGGTCGCACATCAATGTCGCAGTGAAATCGTGCCCTTTTTGGACAAAGAGACTACCTTTTGTTTTTGAATCCTAGCTCTGCCGGCACCTAGGGAAACCTAGCAAACATATACATTTATGAAAACTAGACTCCCAGGGAAATTCAGGATGGAGTGATTCGGCTGCCTACCACAAGGTTCTGTTACGCAGAATCCTTGCAAAGCTAAGAAATTGACAAAAAAACGCATTTTCCTCACATTTCTGTATTGGAAAGTTCTGGAATCTGCATGGATCAACAAATTTCCACCCAACAAGTGTTCCCCCGGGTCTCTCAAAAAAAAGGTACCTCACTTGCCTGGGTATGCCTAGGGGCTGCAACAGGAAACAGCGCAAAACGCAAAGTGGTCGCACATCAATGTCGCAGTTAAATCGTGCCCTTTTTGGACAAAGAGACTACCTTTTGTTTTTGAACCCTAGCTCTGGCGGCACCTAGGGAAACCTAGCAAACATATACATTTATGAAAACTAGACACCCAGGGGAATTCAGGATGGGGTGACTCGACTGCCTACCAGAAGGTTCTGTTACACAGAATCCTTGCAAAGCTAAGAAATTGACAAAAAAAACGGATTTTCCTCACATTTCTGTGGTGGAAAGTTTTGGAATCTGCGTGGATCAACAAATTTCCACACACCCAGCGTTCCCCCGGGTCTCCCAAAAAAATGGTACCTCACTTGCCTGGGTCTGCCTAGTGCCTGCGACAGGAAACAGCGCAAAACGCAACGTGGTCGCACCTCAATTTTGCAGTGAAATCGTGCCCTTTTTGGGCAAAGAGACTACCTTTTGTTTTTGAACTCTAGCTCTGCAAGCACCTAGGGAAACCTAGCAAACCTATATATTTTTGAAAACTAGACACCCAGGGGAATTCAGGATGGGGTGACTCGACTGCCTACCACCAGGTTCTGTTACCAGAATCCTGTGCAAAGCTAAGAAATTGACAAAAAATGCATTTTCCTCACATTTCTGTATTGGAAAGTTCTGGAATCTGCATGGATCAACAAATTTCCACCCAACAAGCGTTCCCCCTGGTCTCCCAAAAAAAAGGTACCTCACTTACCTGGGTCTGCCTAGGGGCTGCGACAGGAAACAGCGCAAAACGCAAAGTGGTCGCACATCAATGTCGCAGTGAAATCGTAACCTTTTTGGACAAAGAGACTACCTTTGGTTTTTGAACCCTAGCTCTGACGGCACCTAGGGAAACCTAGCAAACATATAAATTTTTGAAAACTAGACTCCCAGGGAAATTCAGGATGGGGTGACTCGACTGCCTACCACAAGGTTCTGTTACGCAGAATCCTTGCAAAGCTAAGAAATTGACCAAAAAAACGGATTTTCCTCACATTTCTGTGGTGGAAAGGTCTGGAATCTGGGTGGATCAACAAATTTCCACACACCCAGCGTTCCCCCGGGTCTCCCAAAAAAATGGTACCTCACTTGACTGGGTCTGCCTAGTGCCTGCGACAGGAAACAGCGCAAAACGCAACGTGGACGCACCTCAATTTTGCAGTGAAATCGTGCCCTTTTTGGGCAAAGAGACTACCATTTGTTTTTGAACCCTAGCTCTGCAAGCACCTAGGGAAACCTAGCAAACCTATATATTTTTGAAAACTAGACACCAAGGGGAATTCAGGATGGGGTAACTCGACTGCCTGCCACCAGGTTCTGTTACCCAGAATCCCTTGCAAAACTAAGTAATTGACCAAAAAAACGCATTTTCCTCACATTTCTGTGGTGGAAAGTTTTGGAATCAGCGTGGATCAACAAATTTCCACACACCCAGCGTTCCCCCGGGTCTCCCAAAAAAATGGTACCTCACTTGCCTGGGTCTGCCTAGTGCCTGCGACAGGAAACAGCGCAAAACGCAACGTGGTCGCACCTCAATTTTGCAGTGAAATCGTGCCCTTTTTGGGCAAAGAGACTACCTTTTGTTTTTGAACCCTAGCTCTGCAAGCACCTAGGGAAACCTAGCAAACCTATATATTTTTGAAAACTAGACACCCAGGGAAATTCAGGATGGGGTGTCTTGACTGCCTACCACCAGGTTCTGTTAACCAGAATCCTGTGCAAAGCTAAGAAATTGACAAAAAAACGCATTTTCCTCACATTTCTGTATTGGAAAGTTCTGGAATCTGCATGGATCAACAAATTTCCACCCAACAAGCGTTCCCCCGGGTCTCCCGAAAAAAGGTACCTCACTTACCTGGGTCTGCCTAGGGGCTGCAACAGGAAACAGCGCAAAACGCAAAGTGGTCGCACATCAATGTCGCAGTGAAATTGTGCCCTTTTTGGACAAAGAGACTACCTTTTGTTTTTGAACCCTAGCTCTGCCGGCACCTAGGGAAACCTAGCAAACATATACATTTATGAAAACTAGACTCCCAGGGAAATTCAGGATGGGGTGATTCGGCTGTCTACCACAAGGTTCTGTTACGCAGAATCCTTGCAAAGCTAAGAAATTGACAAAAAAACGCATTTTCCTCACATTTCTGTATTGGAAAGTTCTGGAATCTGCATGGATCAACAAATTTCCACCCAACAAGTGTTCCCCCGGGTCTCTCAAAAAAAAGGTACCTCACTTGCCTGGGTATGCCTAGGGGCTGCAACAGGAAACAGCGCAAAACGCAAAGTGGTCGCACATCAATGTCGCAGTTAAATCGTGCCCTTTTTGGACAAAGAGACTACCTTTTGTTTTTGAACCCTAGCTCTGGCTGCACCTAGGGAAACCTAGCAAACATATACATTTATGAAAACTAGACACCCAGGGGAATTCAGGATGGGGTGACTCGACTGCCTACCACAAGGTTCTGTTACCCAGAATCCTTGCAAAGCTAAGAAATTGACAAAAAAAAACGCATTTTTCTCACATTTCTGTGGTGGAAAGTTTTGGAATCTGCGTGGATCAACAAATTTCCACACACCCAGCGTTCCCCCGGGTCTCCCAAAAAAATGGTACCTCACTTGCCTGGGTCTGCCTAGTGCCTGCGACAGGAAACAGCGCAAAACGCAACGTGGTCGCACCTCAATTTTGCAGTGAAATCGTGCCCTTTTTGGACAAAGAGACTACCTTTTGTTTTTGAACCCTAGCTCTGCCGGCACCTAGGGAAACCTAGCAAACATATACATTTATGAAAACTAGACTCCCAGGGAAATTCAGGATGGGGTGATTCGGCTGCCTACCACAAGGTTCTGTTACGCAGAATCCTTGCAAAGCTAAGAAATTGACAAAAAAACGCATTTTCCTCACATTTCTGTATTGGAAAGTTCTGGAATCTGCATGGATCAACAAATTTCCACCCAACAAGTGTTCCCCCGGGTCTCTCAAAAAAAAGGTACCTCACTTGCCTGGCTATGCCTAGGGGCTGCAACAGGAAACAGCGCAAAACGCAAAGTGGTCGCACATCAATGTCGCAGTTAAATCGTGCCCTTTTTGGACAAAGAGACTACCTTTTGTTTTTTAACCCTAGCTCTGGCGGCACCTAGGGAAACCTAGCAAACATATACATTTATGAAAACTAGACACCCAGGGGAATTCAGGATGGGGTGACTCGACTGCCTACCACAAGGTTCTGTTACCCAGAATCCTTGCAAAGCTAAGAAATTGACAAAAAAACCGCATTTTTCTCACATTTCTGTGGTGGAAAGTTTTGGAATCTGCGTGGATCAACAAATTTCCACACACCCAGCGTTCCCCCGGGTCTCCCAAAAAAATGGTACCTCACTTGCCTGGGTCTGCCTAGTGCCTGCGACAGGAAACAGCGCAAAACGCAACGTGGTCGCACCTCAATTTTGCAGTGAAATCGTGCCCTTTTTGGGCAAAGAGACTACCTTTTGTTTTTGAACTCTAGCTCTGCAAGCACCTAGGGATACCTAGCAAACCTATATATTTTTGAAAACTAGACACCCAGGGGAATTCAGGATGGGGTGACTCGACTGCCTACCGCCAGGTTCTGTTAACCAGAATCCTGTGCAAAGCTAAGAAATTGACAAAAAATGCATTTTCCTCACATTTCTGTATTGGAAAGTTCTGGAATCTGCATGGATCAACAAATTTCCACCCAACAAGCGTTCCCCCTGGTCTCCCAAAAAAAAGGTACCTCACTTACCTGGGTCTGCCTAGGGGCTGCGACAGGAAACAGCGCAAAACGCAAAGTGGTCGCACATCAATGTCGCAGTGAAATCGTAACCTTTTTGGACAAAGAGACTACCTTTTGTTTTTGAACCCTAGCTCTGCCGGCACCTAGGGAAACCTAGCAAACATATACATTTATGAAAACTAGACTCCCAGGGAAATTCAGGATGGGGTGACTCGACTGCCTACCACAAGGTTCTGTTACGCAGAATCCTTGCAAAGCTAAGAAATTGACCAAAAAAACGGATTTTCCTCACATTTCTGTGGTGGAAAGGTCTGGAATCTGGGTGGATCAACACATTTCCACCCACTCAGCGTTCCCCCCGGTCTCCCAAAAAAAATGGTACCTCACTTGCCTGGGTCTGCCTAGTGCCTGCGACAGGAAACAGCGCAAAACGCAACATGGTCGCACCTCAATTTCGCAGTGAAATCGTGCCCTTTTTGGACAAAGAGACTACCTTTGGTTTTTGAACCCTAGCTCTGACGGCACCTAGAGAAACCTAGCAAACCTATACATTTTTGAAAACTAGACACCAAGACGAATTCAGGATGGGGTAACTCGACTGCCTACCACCAGGTTCTGTTACCCAGAATCCCTTGCAAAACTAAGAAATTGACCAAAAAAACGCATTTTCCTCACATTTCTGTGGTGGAAAGTTTTGGAATCTGCGTGGATCAACAAATTTCCACACACCCAGCGTTCCCCCGGGTCTCCCAAAAAAATGGTACCTCACTTGACTGGGTCTGCCTAGTGCCTGCGACAGGAAACAGCGCAAAACGCAACGTGGAGGCACCTCAATTTTGCAGTGAAATCGTGCCCTTTTTGGGCAAAGAGACTACCATTTGTTTTTGAACCCTAGCTCTGCAAGCACCTAGGGAAACCTAGCAAACCTATATATTTTTGAAAACTAGACACCAAGGGGAATTCAGGATGGGGTAACTCGACTGCCTGCCACCAGGTTCTGTTACCCAGAATCCCTTGCAAAACTAAGTAATTGACCAAAAAAACGCATTTTCCTCACATTTCTGTGGTGGAAAGTTTTGGAATCAGCGTGGATCAACAAATTTCCACACACCCAGCGTTCCCCCGGGTCTCCCAAAAAAATGGTACCTCACTTGCCTGGGTCTGCCTAGTGCCTGCGACAGGAAACAGCGCAAAACGCAAAGTGGTCGCACCTCAATTTTGCAGTGAAATCGTGCCCTTTTTGGGCAAAGAGACTACCATTTGTTTTTGAACCCTAGCTCTGCAAGCACCTAGGGAAACCTAGCAAACCTATATATTTTTGAAAACTAGACACCAAGGGGAATTCAGGATGGGGTAACTCGACTGCCTGCCACCAGGTTCTGTTACCCAGAATCCCTTGCAAAACTAAGTAATTGACCAAAAAAACGCATTTTCCTCACATTTCTGTGGTGGAAAGTTTTGGAATCAGCGTGGATCAACAAATTTCCACACACCCAGCGTTCCCCCGGGTCTCCCAAAAAAATGGTACCTCACTTGCCTGGGTCTGCCTAGTGCCTGCGACAGGAAACAGCGCAAAACGCAAAGTGGTCGCACCTCAATTTTGCAGTGAAATCGTGCCCTTTTTGGGCAAAGAGACTACCTTTTGTTTTTGAACCCTAGCTCTGCAAGCACCTAGGGAAACCTAGCAAACCTATATATTTTTGAAAACTAGACACCCAGGGAAATTCAGGATGGGGTGACTTGACTGCCTACCACCAGGTTCTGTTAACCAGAATCCTGTGCAAAGCTAAGAAATTGACAAAAAACGCATTTTCCTCACATTTCTGTATTGGAAAGTTCTGGAATCTGCATGGATCAACAAATTTCCACCCAACAAGCGTTCCCCCGGGTCTCCCGAAAAAAAGGTACCTCACTTACCTGGGTCTGCCTAGGGGCTGCAACAGGAAACAGCGCAAAACGCAAAGTGGTCGCACATCAATGTCGCAGTGAAATCGTGCCCTTTTTGGACAAAGAGACTACCTTTTGTTTTTGAACCCTAGCTCTGCCGGCACCTAGGGAAACCTAGCAAACATATACATTTATGAAAACTAGACTCCCAGGGAAATTCAGGATGGGGTGATTCGGCTGCCTACCACAAGGTTCTGTTACGCAGAATCCTTGCAAAGCTAAGAAATTGACAAAAAAACGCATTTTCCTCACATTTCTGTATTGGAAAGTTCTGGAATCTGCATGGATCAACAAATTTCCACCCAACAAGTGTTCCCCCGGGTCTCTCAAAAAAAAGGTACCTCACTTGCCTGGGTATGCCTAGGGGCTGCAACAGGAAACAGCGCAAAACGCAAAGTGGTCGCACATCAATGTCGCAGTTAAATCGTGCCCTTTTTGGACAAAGAGACTACCTTTTGTTTTTGAACCCTAGCTCTGGCGGCACCTAGGGAAACCTAGCAGACATATACATTTATGAAAACTAGACACCCAGGGGAATTCAGGATGGGGTGACTCGACTGCCTACCACAAGGTTCTGTTACCCAGAATCCTTGCAAAGCTAAGAAATTGACAAAAAAAACGCATTTTTCTCACATTTCTGTGGTGGAAAGTTTTGGAATCTGCGTGGATCAACAAATTTCCACACATCCAGCGTCCCCCCGGGTCTCCCAAAAAAATGGTACCTCACTTGCCTGGGTCTGCCTAGTGCCTGCGACAGGAAACAGCGCAAAACGCAACGTGGTCGCACCTCAATTTTGCAGTGAAATCGTGCCCTTTTTGGGCAAAGAGACTACCTTTTGTTTTTGAACTCTAGCTCTGCAAGCACCTAGGGAAACCTAGCAAACCTATATATTTTTGAAAACTAGACACCTAGGGGAATTCAGGATGGGGTGACTCGACTGCCTACCGCCAGGTTCTGTTAACCAGAATCCTGTGCAAAGCTAAGAAATTGACAAAAAATGCATTTTCCTCACATTTCTGTATTGGAAAGTTCTGGAATCTGCATGGATCAACAAATTTCCACCCAACAAGCGTTCCCCCTGGTCTCCTAAAAAAAAGGTACCTCACTTACCTGGGTCTGCCTAGGGGCTGCGACAGGAAACAGCGCAAAACGCAAAGTGGTCGCACATCAATGTCGCAGTGAAATCGTAACCTTTTTGGACAAAGAGACTACCTTTGGTTTTTGAACCCTAGCTCTGACGGCACCTAGGGAAACCTAGCAAACATATACATTTATGAAAACTAGACACCCAGGGGAATTCAGGATGGGGTGACTCGACTGCCTACCACAAGGTTCTGTTACCCAGAATCCTTGCAAAGCTAAGAAATTGACAAAAAAAACGCATTTTTCTCACATTTCTGTGGTGGAAAGTTTTGGAATCTGCGTGGATCAACAAATTTCCACACACCCAGCGTTCCCCCGGGTCTCCCAAAAAAATGGTACCTCACTTGCCTGGGTCTGCCTAGTGCCTGCGACAGGAAACAGCGCAAAACGCAACGTGGTCGCACCTCAATTTTGCAGTGAAATCGTGCCCTTTTTGGGCAAAGAGACTACCTTTTGTTTTTGAACTCTAGCTCTGCAAGCACCTAGGGATACCTAGCAAACCTATATATTTTTGAAAACTAGACACCCAGGGGAATTCAGGATGGGGTGACTCGACTGCCTACCGCCAGGTTCTGTTAACCAGAATCCTGTGCAAAGCTAAGAAATTGACAAAAAATGCATTTTCCTCACATTTCTGTATTGGAAAGTTCTGGAATCTGCATGGATCAACAAATTTCCACCCAACAAGCGTTCCCCCTGGTCTCCCAAAAAAAAGGTACCTCACTTACCTGGGTCTGCCTAGGGGCTGCGACAGGATACAGCGCAAAACGCAAAGTGGTCGCACATCAATGTCGCAGTGAAATCGTAACCTTTTTGGACAAAGAGACTACCTTTTGTTTTTGAACCCTAGCTCTGCCGGCACCTAGGGAAACCTAGCAAACATATACATTTATGAAAACTAGACTCCCAGGGAAATTCAGGATGGGGTGACTCGACTGCCTACCACAAGGTTCTGTTACGCAGAATCCTTGCAAAGCTAAGAAATTGACCAAAAAACGGATTTTCCTCACATTTCTGTGGTGGAAAGGTCTGGAATCTGGGTGGATCAACACATTTCCACCCACTCAGCGTTCCCCCCGGTCTCCCAAAAAAAATGGTACCTCACTTGCCTGGGTCTGCCTAGTGCCTGCGACAGGAAACAGCGCAAAACGCAACATGGTCGCACCTCAATTTCGCAGTGAAATCGTGCCCTTTTTGGACAAAGAGACTACCTTTGGTTTTTGAACCCTAGCTCTGACGGCACCTAGAGAAACCTAGCAAACCTATACATTTTTGAAAACTAGACACCAAGACGAATTCAGGATGGGGTAACTCGACTGCCTACCACCAGGTTCTGTTACCCAGAATCCCTTGCAAAACTAAGAAATTGACCAAAAAAACGCATTTTCCTCACATTTCTGTGGTGGAAAGTTTTGGAATCTGCGTGGATCAACAAATTTCCACACACCCAGCGTTCCCCCGGGTCTCCCAAAAAAATGGTACCTCACTTGACTGGGTCTGCCTAGTGCCTGCGACAGGAAACAGCGCAAAACGCAACGTGGAGGCACCTCAATTTTGCAGTGAAATCGTGCCCTTTTTGGGCAAAGAGACTACCATTTGTTTTTGAACCCTAGCTCTGCAAGCACCTAGGGAAACCTAGCAAACCTATATATTTTTGAAAACTAGACACCAAGGGGAATTCAGGATGGGGTAACTCGACTGCCTGCCACCAGGTTCTGTTACCCAGAATCCCTTGCAAAACTAAGTAATTGACCAAAAAAACGCATTTTCCTCACATTTCTGTGGTGGAAAGTTTTGGAATCAGCGTGGATCAACAAATTTCCACACACCCAGCGTTCCCCCGGGTCTCCCAAAAAAATGGTACCTCACTTGCCTGGGTCTGCCTAGTGCCTGCGACAGGAAACAGCGCAAAACGCAAAGTGGTCGCACCTCAATTTTGCAGTGAAATCGTGCCCTTTTTGGGCAAAGAGACTACCTTTTGTTTTTGAACCCTAGCTCTGCAAGCACCTAGGGAAACCTAGCAAACCTATATATTTTTGAAAACTAGACACCCAGGGAAATTCAGGATGGGGTGACTTGACTGCCTACCACCAGGTTCTGTTAACCAGAATCCTGTGCAAAGCTAAGAAATTGACAAAAAAACGCATTTTCCTCACATTTCTGTATTGGAAAGTTCTGGAATCTGCATGGATCAACAAATTTCCACCCAACAAGCGTTCCCCCGGGTCTCCCGAAAAAAAGGTACCTCACTTACCTGGGTCTGCCTAGGGGCTGCAACAGGAAACAGCGCAAAACGCAAAGTGGTCGCACATCAATGTCGCAGTGAAATCGTGCCCTTTTTGGACAAAGAGACTACCTTTTGTTTTTGAACCCTAGCTCTGCCGGCACCTAGGGAAACCTAGCAAACATATACATTTATGAAAACTAGACTCCCAGGGAAATTCAGGATGGGGTGATTCGGCTGCCTACCACAAGGTTCTGTTACGCAGAATCCTTGCAAAGCTAAGAAATTGACAAAAAAACGCATTTTCCTCACATTTCTGTATTGGAAAGTTCTGGAATCTGCATGGATCAACAAATTTCCACCCAACAAGTGTTCCCCCGGGTCTCTCAAAAAAAAGGTACCTCACTTGCCTGGGTATGCCTAGGGGCTGCAACAGGAAACAGCGCAAAACGCAAAGTGGTCGCACATCAATGTCGCAGTTAAATCGTGCCCTTTTTGGACAAAGAGACTACCTTTTGTTTTTGAACCCTAGCTCTGGCGGCACCTAGGGAAACCTAGCAGACATATACATTTATGAAAACTAGACACCCAGGGGAATTCAGGATGGGGTGACTCGACTGCCTACCACAAGGTTCTGTTACCCAGAATCCTTGCAAAGCTAAGAAATTGACAAAAAAAACGCATTTTTCTCACATTTCTGTGGTGGAAAGTTTTGGAATCTGCGTGGATCAACAAATTTCCACACATCCAGCGTCCCCCCGGGTCTCCCAAAAAAATGGTACCTCACTTGCCTGGGTCTGCCTAGTGCCTGTGACAGGAAACAGCGCAAAACGCAACGTGGTCGCACCTCAATTTTGCAGTGAAATCGTGCCCTTTTTGGGCAAAGAGACTACCTTTTGTTTTTGAACTCTAGCTCTGCAAGCACCTAGGGAAACCTAGCAAACCTATATATTTTTGAAAACTAGACACCTAGGGGAATTCAGGATGGGGTGACTCGACTGCCTACCGCCAGGTTCTGTTAACCAGAATCCTGTGCAAAGCTAAGAAATTGACAAAAAATGCATTTTCCTCACATTTCTGTATTGGAAAGTTCTGGAATCTGCATGGATCAACAAATTTCCACCCAACAAGCGTTCCCCCTGGTCTCCTAAAAAAAAGGTACCTCACTTACCTGGGTCTGCCTAGGGGCTGCGACAGGAAACAGCGCAAAACGCAAAGTGGTCGCACATCAATGTCGCAGTGAAATCGTAACCTTTTTGGACAAAGAGACTACCTTTTGTTTTTGAACCCTAGCTCTGCCGGCACCTAGGGAAACCTAGCAAACATATACATTTATGAAAACTAGACTCCAAGGGAAATTCAGGATGGGGTGACTCGACTGCCTACCACAAGGTTCTGTTACGCAGAATCCTTGCAAAGCTAAGAAATTGACAAAAAAAACGGATTTTCCTCACATTTCTGTGGTGGAAAGGTCTGGAATCTGGGTGGATCAACAAATTTCCACCCACCCAGCGTTCCCCCCGGTCTCCCGAAAAAAATGGTACCTCACTTGCCTGGGTCTGCCTAGTGCCTGCGACAGGAAACAGCGCAAAACGCAACGTGGTCGCACCTCAATTTCGCAGTGAAATCGTGCCCTTTTTGGACAAAGAGACTACCTTTGGTTTTTGAACCCTAGCTCTGACGGCACCTAGAGAAACCTAGCAAACCTATACATTTTTGAAAACTAGACACCAAGAGGAATTCAGGATGGGGTAACTCGACTGCCTACCACCAGGTTCTGTTACCCAGAATCCCTTGCAAAACTAAGAAATTGACCAAAAAAACGCATTTCCTCACATTTCTGTGGTGGAAAGTTTTGGAATCTGCGTGGATCAACAAATTTCCACACACCCAGCGTTCCCCCGGGTCTCCCAAAAAAATGGTACCTCACTTGCCTGGGTCTGCCTAGTGCCTGCGACAGGAAACAGCGCAAAACGCAACGTGGTCGCACCTCAATTTCGCAGTGAAATCGTGCCCTTTTTGGGCAAAGAGACTACCTTTTGTTTTTGAACCCTAGCTCTGCAAGCACCTAGGGAAACCTAGCAAACCTATATATTTATGAAAACTAGACACCCAGGGGAATTCAGGAGGAGGTGACTCGACTGCCTACCGCTAGGTTTTGTTAACCAGAATCCCGTGCAAAACTAAGAAATTGACAAAAAAACGCATTTTCCTCACATTTCTGTATTGGAAAGTTCTGGAATCTGCATGGATCAACAAATTTCCACCCAACAAGCGTTCCCCCGTGTCTCCCGAAAAAAAGGTACCTCACTTGCCTGGGTCTGCCTAGGGGCTGCGACAGGAAACAGCACAAAACGCAAAGTGGTCGCACATCAATGTCGCAGTGAAATCGTGCCCTTTTTGGACAAAGAGACTACCTTTTGTTTTTGAACCCTAGCTCTGCCGGCACCTAGGGAGACCTAGCAAACCTATACATTTTTGAAAACTAGACACCAAGCGGAATTCAGGATGGGGTGAGTCGACTGCCTACCACCAGGTTCTGTTACCCAGAATCCCTTGCAAACCTAAGAAATTGACAAAAAAAATCGCATTTTCCTCACATTTCTGTAGTGGAAAGTTCTGGAATCTGCGTGGAACAACACATTTCTACCCACCCAGCGTTCCCCCGGGTCTCCCAAAAAAAATGATACCTCACTTGCCTGGGTCTGCCTAGTGCCTGCAACAGGAAACAGCGCAAAACGCAACATGGTCGCACCTCAATTTCCCAGTGAAATCGTGCCCTTTTTGGACAAAGAGACTACCTTTTGTTTTTGAACCCTAGCTCTGCCGGCACCTAGGGAAACCTAGCAAACCTATACATTTTTGAAAACTAGACACCCAGGGAAATTCAGGACGGGGTAACGCGACTGCTTACCACCAGGTTCTGTTACCCAGAACCCCTTGCAAAGCAAAGAAATTGACAAAAAAAATACATTTTCCTCACATTTCTGTAGTGGAAAGTTCTGGAATCTGCGTGGAACAACACATTTCTACCCACCCAGCGTTCCCCCGGGTCTCCAGAAAAAAATGGTACCTCACTTGCCTGGGTCTGCCTAGTGCCTGCGACAGGAAGAAGCGCAAAACACAACGTGGTCGCACCTCAAGTTTGCAGTGAAATCATTCCCTTTTTGGACAAAGAGACTACCTTTTGTTTTTGAACCCTAGCTCTGCCGGCACCTAGGGAAACCTAGCAAACATATCCATTTATGAAAACTAGACACCCAGGGGAATTCAGGATGGGGCGACTCGACTGCCTACCACAAGGTTCTGTTACCCAGAATCCTTGCAAAGCTAAGAAATTGACAAAAAAATGCATTTTCCTCACATTTCTGTGGTGGAAAGTTCTGGAATCTGGGTGGATCAACAAATTTCCACCCACCCAGCGTTCCCGCCGGTCTCCCGAAAAAAACGGTACCTCACTTGCCTGGGTCTGCCTAGTGCCTGCGACAGGAAACAGCGCAAAACGCAACGTGGTCGCACCTCAATTTCGCAGTGAAATCGTGCCCTTTTTGGACAAAGAGACTACCTTTGGTTTTTGAACCCTAGCTCTGACGAAACCTAGAGAAACCTAGCAAACCTATACATTTTTGAAAACTAGACACCAAGGGGAATTCAGGATGGGGTAACTCGACTGCCTACCACCAGGTTCTGTTACCCAGAATCCCTTGCAAAACTAAGAAATTGACCTAAAAAACGCATTTTCCTCACATTTCTGTGGTGGAAAGTTTTGGAATCAGCGTGGATCAACAAATTTCCTCACACCCAGCGTTCCCCCGGGTCTCCCAAAAAAATGGTACCTCACTTGCCTGGGTCTGCCTAGTGCCTGCGACAGGAAACAGCGCAAAACGCAACGTGGTCGCACCTCAATTTTGCAGTGAAATTGTGCCCTTTTTGGGCAAAGAGACTACCTTTTGTTTTTGAACCCTAGCTCTGCAAGCACCTAGGGAAACCTAGCAAACCTATATATTTTTGAAAACTAGACACCCAGGGAAATTCAGGATGGGGTGACTTGACTGCCTACCACCAGGTTCTGTTAACCAGAATCCTGTGCAAAGCTAAGAAATTGACAAAAAAACGCATTTTCCTCACATTTCTGTATTGGAAAGTTCTGGAATCTGCATGGATCAACAAATTTCCACCCAACAAGCGTTCCCCCGGGTCTCCCGAAAAAAAGGTACCTCACTTACCTGGGTCTGCCTAGGGGCTGCAACAGGAAACAGCGCAAAACGCAAAGTGGTCGCACATCAATGTCGCAGTGAAATCGTGCCCTTTTTGGACAAAGAGACTACCTTTTGTTTTTGAATCCTAGCTCTGCCGGCACCTAGGGAAACCTAGCAAACATATACATTTATGAAAACTAGACTCCCAGGGAAATTCAGGATGGAGTGATTCGGCTGCCTACCACAAGGTTCTGTTACGCAGAATCCTTGCAAAGCTAAGAAATTGACAAAAAAACGCATTTTCCTCACATTTCTGTATTGGAAAGTTCTGGAATCTGCATGGATCAACAAATTTCCACCCAACAAGTGTTCCCCCGGGTCTCTCAAAAAAAAGGTACCTCACTTGCCTGGGTATGCCTAGGGGCTGCAACAGGAAACAGCGCAAAACGCAAAGTGGTCGCACATCAATGTCGCAGTTAAATCGTGCCCTTTTTGGACAAAGAGACTACCTTTTGTTTTTGAACGCTAGCTCTGGCGGCACCTAGGGAAACCTAGCAAACATATACATTTATGAAAACTAGACACCCAGGGGAATTCAGGATGGGGTGACTCGACTGCCTACCACAAGGTTCTGTTACCCAGAATCCTTGCAAAGCTAAGAAATTGACAAAAAAAACGCATTTTCCTCACATTTCTGTGGTGGAAAGTTTTGGAATCTGCGTGGATCAACAAATTTCCACACACCCAGCGTTCCCCCGGGTCTCCCAAAAAAATGGTACCTCACTTGCCTGGGTCTGCCTAGTGCCTGCGACAGGAAACAGCGCAAAACGCAACGTGGTCGCACCTCAATTTTGCAGTGAAATCGTGCCCTTTTTGGGCAAAGAGACTACCTTTTGTTTTTGAACTCTAGCTCTGCAAGCACCTAGGGAAACCTAGCAAACCTATATATTTTTGAAAACTAGACACCTAGGGGAATTCAGGATGGGGTGACTCGACTGCCTACCGCCAGGTTCTGTTAACCAGAATCCTGTGCAAAGCTAAGAAATTGACAAAAAATGCATTTTCCTCACATTTCTGTATTGGAAAGTTCTGGAATCTGCATGGATCAACAAATTTCCACCCAACAAGCGTTCCCCCTGGTCTCCCAAAAAAAAGGTACCTCACTTACCTGGGTCTGCCTAGGGGCTGCAACAGGAAACAGCGCAAAACGCAAAGTGGTCGCACATCAATGTCGCAGTGAAATCGTAACCTTTTTGGACAAAGAGACTACCTTTTGTTTTTGAACCCTAGCTCTGCCGGCACCTAGGGAAACCTAGCAAACATATACATTGATGAAAACTAGACTCCCAGGGAAATTCAGGATGGGGTGACTCGACTGCCTACCACAAGGTTCTGTTACGCAGAATCCTTGCAAAGCTAAGAAATTGACAAAAAAAACGGATTTTCCTCACATTTCTGTGGTGGAAAGGTCTGGAATCTGGGTGGATCAACAAATTTCCACCCACAAAGCGTTCCCCCCGGTCTCCCGAAAAAAATGGTACCTCACTTGCCTGGGTCTGCCTAGTGCCTGCGACAGGAAACAGCGCAAAACGCAACGTGGTCGCACCTCAATTTCGCAGTGAAATCGTGCCCTTTTTGGACAAAGAGACTACCTTTGGTTTTTGAACCCTAGCTCTGACGGCACCTAGAGAAACCTAGCAAACCTATACATTTTTGAAAACTAGACACCAAGAGGAATTCAGGATGGGGTAACTCGACTGCCTACCACCAGGTTCTGTTACCCAGAATCCCTTGCAAAACTAAGAAATTGACCAAAAAAACGCATTTTCCTCACATTTCTGTGGTGGAAAGTTTTGGAATCTGCGTGGATCAACAAATTTCCACACACCCAGCGTTCCCCCGGGTCTCCCAAAAAAATGGTACCTCACTTGCCTGGGTCTGCCTAGTGCCTGCGACAGGAAACAGCGCAAAACGCAACGTGGTCGCACCTCAATTTCGCAGTGAAATCGTGCCCTTTTTGGGCAAAGAGACTACCTTTTGTTTTTGAACCCTAGCTCTGCAAGCACCTAGGGAAACCTAGCAAACCTATATATTTATGAAAACTAGACACCCAGGGGAATTCAGGATGGGGTGACTCGACTGCCTACCGCTAGGTTTTGTTAACCAGAATCCCGTGCAAAGCTAAGAAATTGACAAAAAAACGCATTTTCCTCACATTTCTGTATTGGAAAGTTCTGGAATCTGCATGGATCAACAAATTTCCACCCAACAAGCGTTCCCCCGTGTCTCCCGAAAAAAAGGTACCTCACTTGCCTGGGTCTGCCTAGGGTCTGCCACAGGAAACAGCGCAAAACGCAAAGTGGTCGCACATCAATGTCGCAGTGAAATCGTGCCCTTTTTGGACAAAGAGACTACCTTTTGTTTTTGAACCCTAGCTCTGCCGGCACCTAGGGAGACCTAGCAAACCTATACATTTTTGAAAACTAGACACCAAGGGGAATTCAGGATGGGGTGAGTCGACTGCCTACCACCAGGTTCTGTTACCCAGAATCCCTTGCAAACCTAAGAAATTGACAAAAAAAATCGCATTTTCCTCACATTTCTGTAGTGGAAAGTTCTGGAATCTGCGTGGAACAACACATTTCTACCCACCCAGCGTTCCCCCGGGTCTCCCAAAAAAAATGATACCTCACTTGCCTGGGTCTGCCTAGTGCCTGCGACAGGAAACAGCGCAAAACACAACGTGGTCGCACCTCAAGTTTGCAGTGAAATCATTCCCTTTTTGGACAAAGAGACTACCTTTTGTTTTTGAACCCTAGCTCTGCCGGCACCTAGGGAAACCTAGCAAACATATACATTTATGAAAACGAGACACCCAGGGAAATTCAGGACGGGGTAACGCGACTGCTTACCACCAGGTTCTGTTACCTAGAACCCCTTGCAAAGCAAAGAAATTGACAAAAAAAACACATTTTCCTCACATTTCTGTAGTGGAAAGTTCTGGAATCTGCGTGGAACAACACATTTCTACCCACCCAGCGTTCCCCCGGGTCTCCAGAAAAAAATGGTACCTCACTTGCCTGGGTCTGCCTAGTGCCTGCGACAGGAAACAGCGCAAAACACAACGTGGTCGCACCTCAAGTTTGCAGTGAAATCATTCCCTTTTTGGACAAAGAGACTACCTTTTGTTTTTTAACCCTAGCTCTGCCGGCACCTAGGGAAACCTAGCAAACATATACATTTATGAAAACTAGACACCCAGGGGAATTCAGGATGGGGCGACTCGACTGCCTACCACAAGGTTCTGTTACCCAGAATCCTTGCAAAGCTAAGAAATTGACAAAAAAACGCATTTTCCTCACATTTCTGTGGTGGAAAGTTCTGGAATCTGGGTGGATCAACAAATTTCCACCCACCCAGCGTTCCCGCCGGTCTCCCGAAAAAAACGGTACCTCACTTGCCTGGGTCTGCCTAGTGCCTGCGACAGGAAACAGCGCAAAACGCAACGTGGTCGCACCTCAATTTCGCAGTGAAATCGTGCCCTTTTTGGACAAAGAGACTACCTTTGGTTTTTGAACCCTAGCTCTGACGGCACCTAGAGAAACCTAGCAAACCTATACATTTTTGAAAACTAGACACCAAGGGGAATTCAGGATGGGGTAACTCGACTGCCTACCACCAGGTTCTGTTACCCAGAATCCCTTGCAAAACTAAGAAATTGACCAAAAAAACGCATTTTCCTCACATTTCTGTGGTGGAAAGTTTTGGAATCTGCGTGGATCAACAAATTTCCACACACCCAGCGTTCCCCCGGGTCTCCCAAAAAAATGGTACCTCACTTGCCTGGGTCTGCCTAGTGCTGCGACAGGAAACAGCGCAAAACGCAACGTGGTCGCACCTCAATTTCGCATTGAAATCGTTCCCTTTTTGGGCAAAGAGACTACCTTTTGTTTTTGAACCCTAGCTCTGCCGGCACCTAGGGAAACCTAGCAATCCTATACATTTTTGAAAACTAGACACCCAGGGAAATTCAGGACGGGGTGACGCAACTGCTTACCACCAGGTTCTGTTACCCAGAACCCCTTGCAAAGCTAAGAAATTGACAAAAAAACACATTTTCCTCACATTTCTGTGGTGGAAAGTTCTGGAATCTGCATGGCTCAACAAATTTCCACCCACCTAGCGTTTCCCCGGGTCTCCCGAAAAAAATGGTACCTCACTTGCCTGGGTCTGCCTAGTGCCTGCGACAGGAAACAGCGCAAAACACAACTTGGTCGCACCTCAAGTTCGCAGTGAAATCATTCCCTTTTTGGAAATTTTTGAAAACTAGACACCAAGGGGAATTCAGGATGGGGTAACTTGACTGCCTACCACCAGGTTCTGTTACCCAGAATCCCTTGCAAAACTAAGAAATTGACCAAAAAAACGCATTTTCCTCACATTTCTGTGGTGTAAAGTTTTGAAATCTGCGTGGATCAACAAATTTCCACACACCCAGCGTTCCCCCGGGTCTCCCAAAAAAATGGTACTTCACTTGCCTGGGTCTGCCTAGTGCTGCGACAGGAAACAGCGCAAAATGCAACGTGGTCGCACCTCAATTTCGCAGTGAAATCGTGCCCTTTTTGGACAAAGAGACTACCTTTGGTTTTTGAACCCTAGCATTGCCGGCACCTAGAGAAACCTAGCAAACCTATACATAATTTTTTTAAAAACTTTTTATTAAAGATAAAATGAAAAAATACAGAAACAAAAACAAAAACACAAACAAGGCATTACTTTACAATACAGTGTCGCATCGTGCGGGGGGCGGGAAGTGCACTACAAAGCGAGATTAGAAACACATCATATGAGTGGGGGGGGCAGAGGGACAAGAAGCAATCAAGATGTCTAATTCGTCGTGGGGGAAGCGTTGGGCCGGGGAGACATCAGTTCCGTATCCAAATCCAGGAGGGGAGGTGCACATATCTCACCACGATAGACATTCCATTGAGACCATATCCTCCCCCATTTGTGAGGCGTACCTCGAGAAACATATACTGTTTTTTCCCTGAACATGCACCAATCCAAATTCTGTTTCCATTGCAGAACTGTCGGCGCTCTCTGGGCACCCCATAGTTGTGCGATATCTCGTTTGGCAATCATATTACCTAAGGTCACCCATCGAAGCTGCGGCACATTATAATCATTCGGCTCCCAAACGTTCAGCAAACATCTCCTCGCCTCGGGCATCGACCGCACACCCGTGACCTCATTCATAACTTCATGCACACGCGACCAATATCGCATCACTACAGGACACTCCCAAATGATATGGAGAAACGTTCCCACGAAACCACAGCCATGCCTGCACAGTCCATCCTCAGAAAATCCCATGCGTACAAGACGGGGGGCGGTCACATATATCCTATGGAGAATTTTAAGCTGGACAAACCGGAGGCACGCCGGGATCGCCACTTCCCGAGGGGAAGAGATCGCAGCCTGCCAATCTTCGTCATCAAGTTCCAGACCGTCGCTAGTCCACGCCTCACGAAGGCGACACAATAGGTCGGTCCTAGAGTTGATCAACTTTTTATATATAAGCGAGATCGTGCTGTCAGGGACGTACCCATCTAATATCCTATCCTCAAGCGGGGATGCCTCCGGTATATCCATGCCCAAGGGAAAGACAGACAGCACCGCGTGTCGAATTTGCGCATACCGGAAGAATTCTCTATCATTCAACTCATATTCAGCTTTCAGCTCATCAAACGTCTTGACCCTGCCCTTGATCCACACGTCATTCACCTTGCTGATACCGATGACGTCCCACTTATCAAACCCCTTCGACCGCCAAAGGGAGCTAAGTCTGTCCGATGCATAAAACGGGGTCGCACGATCAACCTGTCCGCCCAGCCCAAAGCCACCGTAGCACGATGCCAAACCTGGACTGCCGTCCTGGTAGGGCCCGCCAGGAGATTTTGCATAGAGAGCTCTATCGTAGCTCCCACCGGGCAGTAGCCACCTATCCATCTCAAAGGCCGGATTCGGCGAGGGCCCGTAGGTACAATGATTAATAGCCCCTAACTGCGAGGCCCAGTAGTAGCGGCGGATATCAGGGAGTGCGATGCCACCGTCGTACCACGGGAGCGTCATCTTAGCGATAGCAATACGAGAGCGGCCCCCCCACAACAGTTGTCTCTGCAAACTTTCAATCTCTCGGAAATAACTAGCAGGTACAGCGTCAAGTGTGTTTTGCAGCGCATAAAGGAACCGGGGTAGCAACATCATCTTAAACAGCGCCGCCCTTCCCAGGGGAGAGAGAGGGAGCCTACCCCAAGCAAGGACATCAGCGTGGAGGCGCCGGAGAGGGGGCAACAAATTGCGTTCATAACGAAACCCCGGGTCTAGGGTAACAAAGATTCCCAGGTATTTAAATCCCTCCCGCACTACCGCAATAGGACAACCACGGGGCAAAAGAGCAGCGTCTCCCGAAAGAACATAGACACAAGACTTCGACCAATTAATGACAAGGCCAGAATTCTTACGGAAGGAGGTCAACACGTCAAAAAGGACGATTAGCGATTTTCGCGGCGATGTAAGGTATAACAGGATATCATCCGCATATAAGGATACGCGGTCCTCAAACTCCGGAGTCCATCTAATGCCCTTCAAGGACGGCTCCCACCTCAGCAAAGCTGCAAGCGGCTCCAAGGCGAGGGCAAACAAAAGGGGAGACAAAGGACAGCCCTGTCGCGTACCTCTTCCCAGCGCAAAGGAAGCAGAGACTCGACCATTAACGACCACTTGAGCCAAGGGGTCAGTGTAAAGCAGCTTCACCCAGTTAATGAAAACCGGACCAAAACCAAATTTAGCAAGGACCGCCCACAGGTTTGGCCACTCTATCGTATCAAACGCCATAGTGGCGTCCAGGGACGCCAAGACGGCCGGTTCCTGCAACGTGTCCGCCCGCGCAAGGACGCCATGTAATCGCCGGAGGTTAAGCGCAGTATTGCGGTGTGGTATAAAGCCGGATTTGGTCCGGATGAACCAGGTCGCCGATAACAGTAACCAAGCGATTGGCAAGCAATTTGGCCAGGATCTTCGGTTCAGCGTTAATCAGCGATATCGGCCTATAGGAGGCGCAGCAGTCGCGGGGCCTGCCTTCCTTAGGAATCACTACTATGGAGGCTAGTCTCTGATCAGGAGGGAGGGTACCCATCTCTAGCGATTCCAGAAACATCGATCGTAAATACGGGGCTATCGTGTCCGGACGGAGCTTGTAGAGCTCAATAGGAAGCCCATTAGGACCCGCGGCCTTCCGGAGCGAACCGAACGAATTGCGATCGAAACCTTCTCCACCGTGGGCAGCGCTTCGAGGAGTTCCCTCTCAGGAGCAGACAAACAGGGCAACGCAATGTCACGCAAAAGCAAGTGGGAGTCCTGCTCAGATCTATCAGACACAGGGGAATATACTCCCCGGAAATAATCAGTGAAACATTCAACTATTTCAACAGGATCAGTAAGAAGCACTTCATTCACATCCACAATCACAGGGACCACCGACTCGCACTCTCCCTCTTATCCAGCCAGGCAAGCAACTTCCCAGCTTTGTCACCAACATCATACAGGCGTCCCTGCTGTTCCCTGCTCATTACTTTCGCAGCATCTGTGACCAACGCTCTATATTCAAATTGCTTGAGACCCAACAGGTGTAGTCCGTCCGGGGTAACCTCGGACTCCAGTTCCCCCTCCAGGGCAGTAATTTCGCCCTCGATACGGACAATTTCTGCTCGGTTACTCCTCTTAATGTTACTAATCAGAGAGAGGGCCTGGCCTCGGATAACAGTTTTATATGCTTCCCACAACGAAACCGAGGAGGAGACGGAGCCAAGGTTGTCAGCAAAGTAGTGGTCAAGTGTCTTAATCAATTCAACTCTAACCTTGGGATCACGGAGGTACCAGGAGTTAATCGGGGCCACACGACCCTCCGTCCCCAGCTGCGCATCCACAATCAACCACACCGGGGAGTGATCCGATATACCTCTAGCGAGATGTCGTACCTCCCGTATAGCGGAGGCCTGGGAAGAGGGCATCAGCACGTAGTCCAGTCTCGAAAGACTGCCGTGTGCCCCAGAGTGGAAGGTATACTGTGATTTCCCCGGGTGAAGCAAGCGCCAACAATCGGTGAGCCCCAGAGTATCAAGGAATTTGCCCAACCAGGACTGAGCTTTGGAAAGTTCCCGGGGAGGATAACGATCACACATCCCCGAGACTAATCAATCAATCAATCAAAGACATTTGTAGAGCGCACTACTTACCCGGAGGGTCTCAAGGCGCTTGGGGTGGGGTGGGGCGCTGCTACTGCTCGAACAGCCAGGTCTTGAGCTTCTTCCTGAAGGAGAGGTGGTCTTGGGTCAGGCGCAGGTCGGTCGGGAGGGAGTTCCAGGTCTTGGCGGCCAGGTAGGAGAAGGACCTTCCTCCTGTTGTCGCTCTTCGGATGCGGGGGACGGCAGCGAGGGCGTGGTTGGTCGATCGGAGGTGGCGTTTGGGGGCGTAGAAGTTGAGGCGGTTGTTGAGGTAGCTCGGGCCTTGGTCGTGTAGGGCTTTGTGTGCGTGGGTGAGGAGACGGAAGGTGATTCTCTTGTTGACGGGGATCCAGTGCAGGTCTCTTAGATGTCCTGAGATGTGGCTGCGTCGGGGGATGTCAAGGATCAGTCTGGCTGAGGCGTTCTGGATCCGCTGGAGTCTCTTCTGGAGCTTGGCGGTGGTTCCGGCATAGAGGGCGTTGCCGTAGTCCAGTCGGCTGGTGACGAGGGCCTGGGTGACCGTCTTCCTGGTCTCGGTGGGGATCCACCGGAAGATCTTCCGTGGCATGCGCAGGATGTTAAAGCAGGATGCGGAGACGGCGTTGACTTGTCTGGTCATGGAGAGGGAGGAGTCCAGGATGAAGCCCAGGTTGCGTGCGTGGTCTGTCGGTTTGGGTGCGGTGCCCAGGGCGGGGGGCCACCAGGAGTCGTCCCAGGCGGAGGGCGAGGAGCCCAGGATGAGGACTTCCGTCTTTTCTGAGTTCAGTTTCAGGCGGCTGGTCGTCATCCACTCGGCTACTTCTTTCATACCTTCGTGCAGGTTGGCTCTGGCGGCGGCGGGGTCGTTGGTCAGGGAGAGGATCAGCTGGGTGTCGTCGGCGTAGGAGATGATGTTGAGGTTGTGTTGGCGTGCGATGGCCGCGAGGGGGCTCATGTAGACGTTGAAGAGGGTGGGGCTCAGCGAGGATCCTTGAGGGACGCCGCAGATGACTTCGGTGGCCTCTGACTTGTACGGTGGTAGACGGACTCTCTGTGTTCCTCCGTCGAGGAAGGAGATGATCCATTCCAGTGCCTTCTCCTGGATTCCGACGTTGCTGAGGCGCTGCACTAGAGTGCGGTGGCAGACGGTGTCGAATGCCGCGGAGAGGTCTAGGAGGATGAGGGCCGCTGTTTCTCCGTTGTCCATCAGGGTTCGGATGTCATCGGTGGCGGCGATGAGGGCGGTCTCGGTGCTGTGGTTGGCACGGAAGCCAGACTGTGAGGGGTCGAGGGATCCATTCGTCTCGAGGAAGGCGGCCAGCTGTTTGTTGACGGTCTTCTCGATGACTTTGGCTGGAAACGGGAGGAGCGAGATGGGGCGGTAATTCTTGAGTTCGGTGGGGTCCGCTGTAGGTTTCTTGAGTAGGGCGCTGAGTTCGGCGTGCTTCCAGCTCTCCGAGAAGGTGGCGGTGTCGAAGGATGTGTTAATGATGTCCCGCAGGTGGGGTGCGATGACAGCGTCGGCCTTGTTGAAGACGTGGTGAGGGCAGGGGTCGGATGGGGATCCGGAGTGGATGGAGTTCATCATGCGCACGGTGTCTTCGGTGCAGATCGGAGTCCAGGCGCGGAGGGTGGTGGTGGGGGGCGGTGGTTTGGTCGTGGCGTGCGTCGGTTGAGTGCTGAAGCTGTTGTGTATGTCCGCGATCTTGTTGTGGTAGTAGGAGGCGAGGGAGTTGAAGAGGTCTTGCGATGGGGTGATGTCGTTGTTTCCGGCGTTGGGGCTGAAGAGTTCCTTGCAGTTGTGTGCGTTGATGTCCAGCCGGTCCTTGAATGCAGTTTTCTTGGTGGCGCGGATCAGTTTGTGGTGCTTCCGGGTGGCAAGCTTGAGGGTGGTCATGTTGTCCGGTGTTGGTCCCCTTCTCCAGGCTTTCTCGAGGGCTCTGCAGTTCTTCTTGGAGCTCTTGAGTTCGTCGGTGAACCATGGGGCCTTCTTGCTGCCGGGTCTGCTGGGCGGGGTCCTCAGTGGGGCGAGTTCGTCTGCGCAGTTGGTGATCCACTTCGTGAGGTTGTCGGCGGCCTGGCTGGGGTTCGCTGAGCTGGCGGGAGGGTGCTGGCTCAGGGAAGCGGCGAGCTGGTCGGCTGTGATCTTGTTCCAGCTTCTTCGCGCAACCTGTTGCTGGTGGTGGTGGATCGTCGTTCTTTTGAAGGTGAAGTTGACGCAGCTGTGGTCCGTCCAGTGGAGTCCGGTGGCGTGGTTGAAGGTGATGTCTTTGCTGGATGAGAAGACGGCGTCGAGTGTGTGTCCGGCGAGGTGGGTGGGGGTGGACACCAGCTGCTTGAGACCGAGGTTGGCGAGGTTGTCCAGCAGGGTGATGGTGTTGCGGTCGCTGTTGTTCTCCAGGTGGAAGTTGATGTCCCCCAGGAGGATGTAGTCAGCGGAGGGGAGGGCATGCGGGCTGATGAAGTCGGCGATGTCCTCGCTGAATTGTGTGCGTGGTCCTGGTTGTCGGTAGATGAGGGTGCCTCTGAGGGTGGTCTTGGGGTCCGTGTGGATCTGGAAGTGCAGGTGTTCGGCGGTTGTCAGGGTGTCGTCGGTGTCGGTCTTGATGCGGATGGTGTCCCTGTAGATGATGGCGATGCCTCCTCCTGTGTTGTTGATGCGGTCCCTTCGGATGATTTTGTAGCCCTCTGGGATGGCGATGGCGATGTCGGGCGCTGAGGAGTCGTTCATCCAGGTTTCCGTGAGGAAGGCGACGTCAGGGGCTATGGTGTCGAGGAGGTTCCAGAGTTCGATGGCGTGTCTGTGGACGGAGCGGGTGTTGAGGAGGATGCACTTCAGGTGGTTGCTGCTGGTGTTAGGCTTGGCGGGTGTTGGTTCGGGGTTGGTCCGGATGCAGGTGAACTTGCAGGCGTGGCAGCTGAAGGGTCCGTGGGTTCGTCTCGGGGTGGCTCGGTAGCAGCCCGGGATTCGGCCGGTGTTGAGTGCGTTGAGTTCGGTGGCGTTGTAGGTCCGTCGGGTCGGCTTCCGTCGGTGGGGGCCAGGGATCCTGGCACTGAGCGGTCCAGGCACGGACGGGCGCAGACGGGCTTACCTTTGGCGCACCTTCGGCGCTCAATCGGTGCTCCCGCTGCGCGCGTCCGCTGCGCGGTCGCTCGGGGGGTGACATAAATCTGTAGCCGGGAGGGCGGGTCAGCTGGGAGGCGGGAGCGGGGCGGCCAATGGGACGGAGGTGGGCGGGGCCGCAGGGAGGCAGCGGCGGGAATCGGCGATCGGCGATGCAGCAGGGGGGGTGACCAGGCCTCGTGGAAGGCACTACGGAATTAAAGTCCCCGCCCACCACAAGCAGACCCTCCGGGACTCCCAGGAGCACCCTTCCCAGATCAGCATAAGTAGTAGTCTGGAGGCCGGGTGGTATGTAGACAGAGACCATAGTTATGACCTTCCCCTCCCAGCGCCCAACAATGGCGGCGTACCGTCCCCTATCATCAAGGATGATCTCGTCAATAGCGAGAGGGAGGGAGTTACGGACCAATATGCCCACCCCCCTGGATCCAGAAGTGAAACCCGAGTGCGCCAGGAGACGATAACCACACCTATTCAGCGCGTGACACGTATTGCCAAGCAAGTGCGTCTCCTGGAGCAGAGCCACATCAGGGGATAGATGTCGCAGAAGCTGCAACACCACACCCCGTTTAATCCTATCCCCCAACCCGTTAACGTTCCAACACAACAGTCGAAGTCCCCTACCCCCATCCCAATAGTGAAACCCGCCCCCACTCCACACTGAGTGCAACAACGTACAACAGAAGCTCATCATTACTGTGCCTTGTAAAGAACTGTGAAACATGAACTCCAACCCCTCAACCCCCCAAAAAACCCAGTACATCACACCCCCCTCCCCGCACACCTGCGTGAGACGAAAAAGCCACCCCAGCTTGCAGTGTGCCTGTCGCCCTATTACCCAACTAATCTACGAAAAGAACCCCGGAGGAGGAAGAGGCACCCATCCCCCACCCACCCCCAAAAGTGACCAGGTGTCAGCAGCAATAATCATGGCATCAAACCAAAGTTAAAAGTCAATTCGGTGGACAAGGGGCCGGCCACGATCTCTATTCCTGTTCTGCCGGGCCGCCCTCCGCACCTCCGGAAGGTCGAAAGTTCTCAGAGTGATCCTGCCCCATAGGCAGCGAGTCCAGCCAGTCACTTACGGCCCCAGGATGGTCGAAGAAAAATGTCCGTTCGTTGTAGACCACACGCAGTCTGGCCGGAAAGAGCATAGCGTACTTCATTTCTCTGTCTCTCAGTCTCTTTTTTACCCCTTGGAAACCGAGTCTCTGTTTCTGGACCCGCTGGGTGAAGTCCGGGTAAAAACTGACTGTGGTATTCTCAAAAGCAGTCGGGCCAGACTGGCGTGACGCCTGTAGAATCGCATCCCTGTCCCGAAAGTTGAAAATCCTAGCGATGATAGGACGCGGAGTGGCACCCGATTTCGGCGGGCCTCCAGGGATCCTGTGCGCACGTTCCACAGCAAAGAACTTGCTAAGGCCCTTGGGTGCGAGATGGTTCAATACAAGATCCTCCACCAGTAGGTCCACCGAAGAGGCCCCGGATGTTTCCGGGACACCAATCAGACGGATGTTATTCCGCCGGGCACGGCTCTCGAAATCCTCCAGGCGTCTTGAGAAATAATCCTGGGCGGATCGTAGGTTACCGACCTCGGCCTGCAAGTCAGAGACATCGGTCGTGAGGCTAGATGTCTTGAGATCAAGGGACTTAACCCTCTCGTTGGTCTTCACGAGATCTGCCCTGATCAGATTAACATCTATAGCGACCGTGTCTAACTTGTGAGACAGGGCCTCATATTGTTGCCCCAACGTTGTCTTCATTGCAGAAATGGCGCCCATAACGTCCCGCAGCGACAGGTCCTCACCAGTCGAGGAGTCATCTGTAGCAGTAGTTGGGGATTTAGTCGGTCCTCCCGGTGAGCCCTTAGCGAGGGTATATCTATCCATGACGTTTGTTTGCACGGAAGTCCCTCGGACACCCGGCTTAGTCTTGCGTTTTTCACCCTCAGGCTTGGTGGCCATTTTAGATCTGAAGCCCCGGAGGGAAGCCTGGTACCGGGTAAAAATGGCTAAAACCAAGTCTCCAGCGGCAATGAAAAGGGTGGGATAAGCACCTCTCGCCAGGCAGTGAACCGAAGTAGGCCAATGTCACAATTCCGAGAAGTAGTAGAGTGAAAGACGATCGGTACAGGCCACTCGGGCTGAATCAAGGAGGTCCTCAGGTGAGAAACGAAACTGAAAGTAAACAACCGAGCCGACAGGACTCGGGCGGTCCGTTGTTGTTCAATTACTGTCCGGCTGGCAAAGAAACAGAGCCCGGGGCAATGCCATGGAGCAGGCCTGAAAAAGTCAGAGATCCCTATCTTCGGCTCCCAAAGTCCAAATCAAATTCTGGAAACTGATAATTGATCAGCAAGGCTGTGCCAGTAACAACCCGTCGTCCAAATCAGGATAGAAGTCAGGATAGACGGTGGAGGTGACGAGGGTCCGGGGAGCCCTGTGCTCACGCGACCATCTTGGTTACGCGTGAAGCTCCTCCTCCAACCTATATATTTTTGAAAACTAGACACCAAGGGGAATTCAGGATGGGGTAACTCGACTGCCTACCACCAGGTTCTGTTACCCAGAATCCCTTGCACAACTAAGAAATTGACCAAAAAAACGCATTTTCCTCACATTTCTGTGGTGGAAAGTTTTGGAATCTGCGTGGATCAACAAATTTCCACACACCCAGCATTCCCCCGGGTCTCCCAAAAAATTGGTACCTCACTTACCTGGGTCTGCCTAGTGCCTGCGACAGGAAACAGCGCAAAACGCAACGTGGTCGCACCTCAATTTCGCAGTGAAATCGTGCCCTTTTTGGGCAAAGAGACTACCTTTTGTTTTTGAACCCTAGCTCTGCAAGCACCTAGGGAAACCTAGCAAACCTATATATTTTTAAAAAATAGACACCAAGGGGAATTCAGGATGGGGTGAGTCGACTGCCTACCACCAGGTTCTGTTACCCAGAATCCCTTGCAAAGCTAAGAAATATTAAAAAAAAACGCATTTTCCTCACATTTCTGTAGTGGAAAGTACTGGAATCTGCGTGGAACAATACATTTCTACCCACCCAGCGTTCCCCCAGGTCTACCAAAAAAAATGATACCTCACTTGCCTGGGTCTGCCTAGTGCCTGCAACAGGAAACAGCGCAAAACGCAACGTGGTGGCACGTCAATTTCGCAGTGAAATCGTGCCCTTTTTGGGCAAAGAGACTACCTTTTGTTTTTGAACCCTAGCTCTGCCGGCACCTAGAGAAACCTAGCAAACCTATACATTTTTGAAAACTAGACAC
Source organism: Lissotriton helveticus (assembly GCF_964261635.1). Classification (NCBI taxonomy): domain Eukaryota; kingdom Metazoa; phylum Chordata; class Amphibia; order Caudata; family Salamandridae; genus Lissotriton; species Lissotriton helveticus. The sequence continues at coordinate 883,989,232 of NC_136072.1, read as the reverse complement.
CCAGGGAAATTCAGGATGGGGTGACTCGACTGCCTACGACCAGGTTCTGTTACCCAGAATCCCTTGCAAAGCTAAGAAATTGACAAAAAAACTGCTTTTTCCTCACATTTCTGTGGTATAAAGTTCTGGAATGTGCGTGGATCAACAAATTTCCACCCACCCAGCGTTCCCCCGGGTCTCCCGAAAAAAATGGTACCTAACTTGCCTGGGTCTGCCTAGTGCCTGCAACAGGAAACAGCGCAAAACGCAACGTGGTCACACCTCAATTTTGCAGTGAAATCGTGCCCTTTTTGGACAAAGAGACTACCTTTTGTTTTTGAAACCTAGCTCTGCCGGCACCTAGGGAAATCTAGCAAACCTATACTTTTATGAAAACTAGACACCCAGGGGAATTCAGGATGGGGTGACTCGACTGCCTACCACCAGGTTCTGTTACCCAGAATCCCTTGCAAAACTAAGAAATTGACCAAAAAACCGCATTTTCCTCACATTTCTGTGGTGGAAAGTTTTGGAATCTGCGTGAATCAACAAATTTCCACACACCCAGCGTTCCCCCGGGTCTCCCAAAAAAATGGTACCTCACTTACCTGGGTCTGCCTAGTGCCTGCGACAGGAAACAGCGCAAAATGCAACGTGGTCGCACCTCAATTTCGCAGTGAAATCGTGCCCTTTTTGGGCAAAGAGACTACCTTTTGTTTTTGAACCCTAGCTTCACCGGCACCTAGGGAAACCTAGCAAACCTATACATTTTTGAAAACTAGACAGCCAGGGAAATTCAGGATGTGGTGACCCGACTGCTTACCACCAGGTTCTGCTACCCAAAATCCCTTCCGAAGCTAAGAAATTGACCAAAAAAAACACATTTTCCTCACATTTCTGTGGTGGAAAGTTTTGGAATCTGCGTGGATCAACAAATATCCGCACACCCAGCGTTCCCCCGGGTCTCCCAAAAAATGGTACCTCACTTGCCTGGGTCTGCCTAGTGCCTGCGAAAGGAAACAGCGCAAAACGCAACGTGGTCGCACCTCAATTTCGTAGTGAAACCGTGCCCTTTTTGGGCAAAGAGACTACCTTTTGTTTTTGAACTCTAGCTCTGCAAGCACCTAGGGAAATCTAGCAAACCTATACATTTTTGAATACTAGACACCCGGGGGAATTCAGGATGGGGTGACTTGACTGCCTACCGACAGGTTCTGTTACCCAGAATCCCGTGCAAAGCTAAGAAATTGACAAATAAACTGCATTTTCCTCACATTTCTGTGGTGGAAAGTTCTGGAATGTGCGTGGATCAACAAATTTCCATGCATCCAGCGTTCCCCCGGGTCTCCCGAAAAAAATGGTACCTAACTTGCCTGGGTCTGCCTAGTGCCTGCAACAGGAAACAGCGCAAAACGCAACGTGGTCACACCTCAATTTTGCAGTGAAATCGTGCCCTTTTTGGACAAAGAGACTACCTTTTGTTTTTGAAACCTAGCTCTGCCGGCACCTAGGGAAATCTAGCAAACCTATACTTTTATGAAAACTAGACACCCAGGGGAATTCAGGATGGGGTGACTCGACTGCCTACCACCAGGTTCTGTTACCCAGAATCCCTTGCAAAACTAGGAAATTGACCAAAAAAACGCATTTTCCTCACATTTCTGTGGTGGAAAGTTTTGGAATCTGCGTGAATCAACAAATTTCCACACACCCAGCGTTCCCCCGGGTCTCCCAAAAAAATGGTACCTCACTTACCTGGGTCTGCCTAGTGCCTGCGACAGGAAACAGCGCAAAATGCAACGTGGTCGCACCTCAATTTCGCAGTGAAATCGTGCCCTTTTTGGGCAAAGAGACTACCTTTTGTTTTTGAACCCTAGCTCTGCAAGCACCTAGGGAAACCTAGCAAACCTATATATTTTTGAAAACTAGACACACAGGGGAATTCAGGATGGGGTGACTCGACTGCCTACCGCCAGGTTCTGTTACCCAGAATCCCGTGCAAAGCTAAGAAATTGACAAAAGAAACGCATTTTCCTCACATTTCTGTATTGGAAAGTTCTGGAATCTGCATGGATCAACAAATTTCCACCCAACAAGCGTTCCCCCGGGTCTCTCGAAAAAAAAGTACCTCACTTGCCTGGGTCTGCCTAGGGGCTGCGACAAGAAACAGCGCAAAACGCAAAGTGGTCGCACATCAATGTCGCAGTGAAATCGTGCCCTTTTTGGACAAAGAGACTACCTTTTGTTTTTGAACCCTAGCTCTGCCGGCACCTGGGGAAACCTAGCAAACCTATACATTTTTAAAAACTAGACACCCAGGGGAATTCAGGATGGGGTGAGTCGACTGCCTACCACCAGGTTCTGTTACCCAGAATCCCTTGCAAATCTAAGAAATATACAAAAAAAACACATTTTCCTCACATTTCTGTAGTGGAAAGTTCTGGAATCTGCGTGGAACAACAAATTTCTACCCTCCCAGCGTTCCCCCAGGTCTCCCGAAAAAAATGATACCTCACTTGCCTGGGTCTGCCTAGTGCCTGCAACAGGAAACAGCGCAAAACGCAACGTGGTAGCACGTCAGTTTCGTAGTGAAATCGTGCCCTTTTTGGGCAAAGAGACTACCTTTTGTTTTTGAACCCTAGCTCTGCCGGCACCTAGAGAAACCTAGCAAACCTATACATTTTTGAAAACTAGACACCCAGGGGAATTCAGGATGGGGTGACTCGACTGCCTACCACTAGGTTCTGTTGCCCAGAATCCCTTGCAAAACTAAGAAATTGACAAAAAACTGCTTTTTCCTCACATTTCTGTGGTATAAAGTTCTGGAATGTGCGTGGATCAACAAACTTCCACCCACCCAGCGTTCCCCCGGGTCTCCCGAAAAAAATGGTACCTCACTTTCCTGGGTCTGCCTAGTGCCTGCGACAGGAAACAGCGCAAAACGCAACATGGTCGCACCTCAATTTCGCAGTGAAATCGTGCCCTTTTTGGACAAAGAGACTACCTTTTGTTTTTGAACCCTAGCTCTGCCGGCACCTAGGGAAACCTAGCAAACCTATACATTTTTGAAAACTAGACACCCAGGTAAATTCAGGATGGGGTGACCCGACTGCTTGCCACCAGGTTCTGCTACCCAAAATCCCTTCCGAAGCTAAGAAATTGACAAAAAAACGCATTTTCCTCACATTTCTGTGGTGGAAAGTTTTGGAATCTGCGTGGATCAACAAATATCCGCACACCCAGCGTTCCCCCGGGTCTCCCAAAAAAATGGTACCTCACTTGCCTGGGTCTGCCTAGTGCCTGCGAAAGGAAACAGCGCAAAACGCAACGTGGTCGCACCTCAATTTCGCAGTGAAATCGTGCCCTTTTTGGGCAAAGAGACTACCTTTTGTTTTTGAACTCTAGCTCTGCAAGCACCTAAGGAAATCTAGCAAACCTATACATTTTTGAAAACTAGACACCCTGGGGAATTCAGGATGGGGTGACTCGACTGCCTACCGCCAGGTTCTGTTACCCAGAATCCCATGCAAAGCTAAGAAATTGACAAATAAACTGCATTTTCCTCATATTTCTGTGGTGGAAAGTTCTGGAATGTGCGTGGATCAACAAATTTCCACCCACCCAGCGTTCCCCCGGGTCTCCTGAAAAAAATGGTACCTAACTTGCCTGGGTCTGCCTAGTGCCTGCAACAGGAAACAGCGCAAAACGCAACGTGGTCACACCTCAATTTTGCAGTGAAATCGTGCCCTTTTTGGACAAAGAGACTACCTTTTGTTTTTGAAACCTAGCTCTGCCAGCACCTAGGGAAACCTAGCAAACATATACATTTATGAAAACTAGACACCCAGGGGAATACAGGATGGGGTGACTCGACTGCCTACCACCAGGTTCTGTTACCCAGAATCCCTTGCAAAGCTAAGAAATTGACAAAAAGTGCATTTTCCTCACATTTCTGTGGTGGAAAGTTCTGGAATCTGCGTGGATCAACACATTTCAACCCACCCAGTGTTCCGCCGGGTCTCCCAAAAAAAATGGTACCTCACTTGCCTGGGTCTGCCTAGTGCCTGTGACAGGAAACAGCGCAAAACGCAACGTGGTCGCACCTCAATTTCGCAGTGAAATTGTGCCCTTTTTGGACAAAGAGACTACCTTTTGTTTTTGAAACCTAGCTCTGATGGCACCTAGGGAAACCGAGCAAACTCATACATTTTTGAAACGTAGACACCCAGGGGAATTCAGGATGGGGTGACTCGACTGCCTACCGCCAGGTTCTGTTACCCAGAATCCCGTGCAAAGCTAAGAAATTGACAAAAAAAACGCATTTTCCTCACATTTCTGTATTGGAAAGTTCTGGAATCTGCATGGATCAACAAATTTCCACCCAACAAGCGTTCCCCCGGGTCTCTCAAAAAAAAGGTACCTCACTTGCCTGGGTCTGCCTAGGGGCTGCGACAAGAAACAGCGCAAAACGCAAAGTGGTCGCACATCAATGTCGCAGTGAAATCGTGCCCTTTTTGGACAAAGAGACTACCTTTTGTTTTTGAACCCTAGCTCTGCCGGCACCTGGGGAAACCTAGCAAACCTATACATTTTTACAAACTAGACACCCAGGGGAATTCAGGATGGGGTGAGTCGACTGCCTACCACCAGGTTCTGTTACCCAGAATCCCTTGCAAAGCTAAGAAATATACAAAAAAAACACATTTTCCTCACATTTCTGTAGTGGAAAGTTCAGGAATCTGCGTGGAACAACAAATTTCTACACTCCCAGCGTTCCCCCAGGTCTCCCGAAAAAAATGATACCTCACTTGCCTGGGTCTGCCTAGTGCCTGCAACAGGAAACAGCGCAAAACGCAACGTGGTCGGACGTCAATTTCGTAGTGAAATCGTGCCCTTTTTGGACAAAGAGACTACCTTTTGTTTTTGAAACCTAGCTCTGCCGGCACCTAGGGAAATCTAGCAAACCTATACTTTTATGAAAACTAGACACCCAGGGGAATTCAGGATGGGGTGACTCGACTGCCTACCACCAGGTTCTGTTACCCAGAATCCCTTGCAAAACTAAGAAATTGACCAAAAAACCGCATTTTCCTCACATTTCTGTGGTGGAAAGTTTTGGAATCTGCGTGAATCAACAAATTTCCACACACCCAGCGTTCCCCCGGGTCTCCCAAAAAAATGGTACCTCACTTACCTGGGTCTGCCTAGTGCCTGCGACAGGAAACAGCGCAAAATGCAACGTGGTCGCACCTCAATTTCGCAGTGAAATCGTGCCCTTTTTGGGCAAAGAGACTACCTTTTGTTTTTGAACCCTAGCTTCACCGGCACCTAGGGAAACCTAGCAAACCTATACATTTTTGAAAACTAGACAGCCAGGGAAATTCAGGATGTGGTGACCCGACTGCTTACCACCAGGTTCTGCTACCCAAAATCCCTTCCGAAGCTAAGAAATTGACCAAAAAAAACACATTTTCCTCACATTTCTGTGGTGGAAAGTTTTGGAATCTGCGTGGATCAACAAATATCCGCACACCCAGCGTTCCCCCGGGTCTCCCAAAAAATGGTACCTCACTTGCCTGGGTCTGCCTAGTGCCTGCGAAAGGAAACAGCGCAAAACGCAACGTGGTCGCACCTCAATTTCGTAGTGAAACCGTGCCCTTTTTGGGCAAAGAGACTACCTTTTGTTTTTGAACTCTAGCTCTGCAAGCACCTAGGGAAATCTAGCAAACCTATACATTTTTGAATACTAGACACCCGGGGGAATTCAGGATGGGGTGACTCGACTGCCTACCGACAGGTTCTGTTACCCAGAATCCCGTGCAAAGCTAAGAAATTGACAAATAAACTGCATTTTCCTCACATTTCTGTGGTGGAAAGTTCTGGAATGTGCGTGGATCAACAAATTTCCATGCATCCAGCGTTCCCCCGGGTCTCCCGAAAAAAATGGTACCTAACTTGCCTGGGTCTGCCTAGTGCCTGCAACAGGAAACAGCGCAAAACGCAACGTGGTCACACCTCAATTTTGCAGTGAAATCGTGCCCTTTTTGGACAAAGAGACTACCTTTTGTTTTTGAAACCTAGCTCTGCCGGCACCTAGGGAAATCTAGCAAACCTATACTTTTATGAAAACTAGACACCCAGGGGAATTCAGGATGGGGTGACTCGACTGCCTACCACCAGGTTCTGTTACCCAGAATCCCTTGCAAAACTAGGAAATTGACCAAAAAAACGCATTTTCCTCACATTTCTGTGGTGGAAAGTTTTGGAATCTGCGTGAATCAACAAATTTCCACACACCCAGCGTTCCCCCGGGTCTCCCAAAAAAATGGTACCTCACTTACCTGGGTCTGCCTAGTGCCTGCGACAGGAAACAGCGCAAAATGCAACGTGGTCGCACCTCAATTTCGCAGTGAAATCGTGCCCTTTTTGGGCAAAGAGACTACCTTTTGTTTTTGAACCCTAGCTCTGCAAGCACCTAGGGAAACCTAGCAAACCTATATATTTTTGAAAACTAGACACACAGGGGAATTCAGGATGGGGTGACTCGACTGCCTACCGCCAGGTTCTGTTACCCAGAATCCCGTGCAAAGCTAAGAAATTGACAAAAGAAACGCATTTTCCTCACATTTCTGTATTGGAAAGTTCTGGAATCTGCATGGATCAACAAATTTCCACCCAACAAGCGTTCCCCCGGGTCTCTCGAAAAAAAAGTACCTCACTTGCCTGGGTCTGCCTAGGGGCTGCGACAAGAAACAGCGCAAAACGCAAAGTGGTCGCACATCAATGTCGCAGTGAAATCGTGCCCTTTTTGGACAAAGAGACTACCTTTTGTTTTTGAACCCTAGCTCTGCCGGCACCTGGGGAAACCTAGCAAACCTATACATTTTTAAAAACTAGACACCCAGGGGAATTCAGGATGGGGTGAGTCGACTGCCTACCACCAGGTTCTGTTACCCAGAATCCCTTGCAAATCTAAGAAATATACAAAAAAACCACATTTTCCTCACATTTCTGTAGTGGAAAGTTCTGGAATCTGCGTGGAACAACAAATTTCTACCCTCCCAGCGTTCCCCCAGGTCTCCCGAAAAAAATGATACCTCACTTGCCTGGGTCTGCCTAGTGCCTGCAACAGGAAACAGCGCAAAACGCAACGTGGTCGCACGTCAATTTCGTAGTGAAATCGTGCCCTTTTTGGGCAAAGAGACTACCTTTTGTTTTTGAACCCTAGCTCTGCCGGCACCTAGAGAAACCTAGCAAACCTATACATTTTTGAAAACTAGACACCCAGGGGAATTCAGGATGGGGTGACTCGACTGCCTACCACTAGGTTCTGTTGCCCAGAATCCCTTGCAAAACTAAGAAATTGACAAAAAACTGCTTTTTCCTCACATTTCTGTGGTATAAAGTTCTGGAATGTGCGTGGATCAACAAACTTCCACCCACCCAGCGTTCCCCCGGGTCTCCCGAAAAAAATGGTACCTCACTTTCCTGGGTCTGCCTAGTGCCTGCGACAGGAAACAGCGCAAAACGCAACATGGTCGCACCTCAATTTCGCAGTGAAATCGTGCCCTTTTTGGACAAAGAGACTACCTTTTGTTTTTGAACCCTAGCTCTGCCGGCACCTAGGGAAACCTAGCAAACCTATACATTTTTGAAAACTAGACACCCAGGTAAATTCAGGATGGGGTGACCCGACTGCTTGCCACCAGGTTCTGCTACCCAAAATCCCTTCCGAAGCTAAGAAATTGACAAAAAAACGCATTTTCCTCACATTTCTGTGGTGGAAAGTTTTGGAATCTGCGTGGATCAACAAATATCCGCACACCCAGCGTTCCCCCGGGTCTCCCAAAAAAATGGTACCTCACTTGCCTGGGTCTGCCTAGTGCCTGCGAAAGGAAACAGCGCAAAACGCAACGTGGTCGCACCTCAATTTCGCAGTGAAATCGTGCCCTTTTTGGGCAAAGAGACTACCTTTTGTTTTTGAACTCTAGCTCTGCAAGCACCTAAGGAAATCTAGCAAACCTATACATTTTTGAAAACTAGACACCCTGGGGAATTCAGGATGGGGTGACTCGACTGCCTACCGCCAGGTTCTGTTACCCAGAATCCCATGCAAAGCTAAGAAATTGACAAATAAACTGCATTTTCCTCATATTTCTGTGGTGGAAAGTTCTGGAATGTGCGTGGATCAACAAATTTCCACCCACCCAGCGTTCCCCCGGGTCTCCTGAAAAAAATGGTACCTAACTTGCCTGGGTCTGCCTAGTGCCTGCAACAGGAAACAGCGCAAAACGCAACGTGGTCACACCTCAATTTTGCAGTGAAATCGTGCCCTTTTTGGACAAAGAGACTACCTTTTGTTTTTGAAACCTAGCTCTGCCAGCACCTAGGGAAACCTAGCAAACATATACATTTATGAAAACTAGACACCCAGGGGAATACAGGATGGGGTGACTGGACTGCCTACCACCAGGTTCTGTTACCCAGAATCCCTTGCAAAGCTAAGAAATTGACAAAAAGTGCATTTTCCTCACATTTCTGTGGTGGAAAGTTCTGGAATCTGCGTGGATCAACACATTTCAACCCACCCAGTGTTCCGCCGGGTCTCCCAAAAAAAATGGTACCTCACTTGCCTGGGTCTGCCTAGTGCCTGTGACAGGAAACAGCGCAAAACGCAATGTGGTCGCACCTCAATTTCGCAGTTAAATTGTGCCCTTTTTGGACAAAGAGACTACCTTTTGTTTTTGAAACCTAGCTCTGATGGCACCTAGGGAAACCGAGCAAACTCATACATTTTTGAAACGTAGACACCCAGGGGAATTCAGGATGGGGTGACTCGACTGCCTACCGCCAGGTTCTGTTACCCAGAATCCCGTGCAAAGCTAAGAAATTGTCAAAAAAAACGCATTTTCCTCACATTTCTGTATTGGAAAGTTCTGGAATCTGCATGGATCAACAAATTTCCACCCAACAAGCGTTCCCCCGGGTCTCTCGAAAAAAAGGTACCTCACTTGCCTGGGTCTGCCTAGGGGCTGCGACAAGAAACAGCGCAAAACGCAAAGTGGTCGCACATCAATGTCGCAGTGAAATCGTGCCCTTTTTGGACAAAGAGACTACCTTTTGTTTTTGAACCCTAGCTCTGCCGGCACCTGGGGAAACCTAGCAAACCTATACATTTTTACAAACTAGACACCCAGGGGAATTCAGGATGGGGTGAGTCGACTGCCTACCACCAGGTTCTGTTACCCAGAATCCCTTGCAAAGCTAAGAAATATACAAAAAAAACACATTTTCCTCACATTTCTGTAGTGGAAAGTTCAGGAATCTGCGTGGAACAACAAATTTCTACACTCCCAGCGTTCCCCCAGGTCTCCCGAAAAAAATGATACCTCACTTGCCTGGGTCTGCCTAGTGCCTGCAACAGGAAACAGCGCAAAACGCAACGTGGTCGGACGTCAATTTCGTAGTGAAATCGTGCCCTTTTTGGGCAAAGAGACTACCTTTTGTTTTTGAACCCTAGCTCTGCCGGCACCTAGAGAAACCTAGCAAATCTATACATTTTTGAAAACTAGACACCCAGGGGAATTCAGGATGGGGTGACTCGACTGCCTACCACTAGGTTCTGTTACCCAGAATCCCTTGCAAAGCTAAGAAATTGACAAAAAACTGCTTTTTCCTCACAGTTCTGTGGTATAAAGTTCTGGAATGTGCGTGGATCAACAAACTTCCACCCACCCAGCGTTCCCCCGGGTCTCCCGAAAAAAATGGTACCTCACTTTCCTGGGTCTGCCTAGTGCCTGCGACAGGAAACAGCGCAAAACGCAACATGGTCGCACCTCAATTTCGCAGTGAAATCGTGCCCTTTTTGGACAAAGAGACTACCTTTTGTTTTTGAACCCTAGCTCTGCCGGCACCTAGGGAAACCTAGCAAACCTATACATTTTTGAAAACTAGACACCCAGGTAAATTCAGGATGGGGTGACCCGACTGCTTACCACCAGGTTCTGCTACCCAAAATCCCTTCCGAAGCTAAGAAGTTGACAAAAAAAACGCATTTTCCTCACATTTCTGTGGTGGAAAGTTTTGGAATCTGCGTGGATCAACAAATATCCGCACACCCAGCGTTCCCCCGGGTCTCCCAAAAAAATGGTACCTCACTTGCCTGGGTCTGCCTAGTGCCTGCGAAAGGAAACAGCGCAAAACGCAACGTGGTCGCACCTCAATTTCGCAGTGAAATCGTGCCCTTTTTGGGCAAAGAGACTACCTTTTGTTTTTGAACTCTAGCTCTGCAAGCACCTAAGGAAATCTAGCAAACCTATACATTTTTGAAAACTAAACACCCTGGGGAATTCAGGATGGGGTGACTCGACTGCCTACCACCAGGTTCTGTTACCCAGAATCCCTTGCAAAGCTAAGAAATTGACAAATAAACTGCATTTTCCTCATATTTCTGTGGTGGAAAGTTCTGGAATGTGCGTGGATCAACAAATTTCCACCCACCCAGCGTTCCCCCGGGTCTCCCGAAAAAAATGGTACCTAACTTGCCTGGGTCTGCCTAGTGCCAGCAACAGGAAACAGCGCAAAACGCAACGTGGTCACACCTCAATTTTGCAGTGAAATCGTGCCCTTTTTGGACAAAGAGACTACCTTTTGTTTTTGAAACCTAGCTCTGCCAGCACCTAGGGAAACCTAGCAAACATATACATTTATGAAAACTAGACACCCAGGGGAATACAGGATGGGGTGACTCGACTGCCTACCACCAGGTTCTGTTACCCAGAATCCCTTGCAAAGCTAAGAAATTGACAAATAATGCATTTTCCTCACATTTCTGTGGTGGAAAGTTCTGGAATCTGCGTGGATCAAAAAATGTCAACCCACCCAGTGTTCCCCCGGGTCTCCCGAAAAAATGGTACCTCACTTGCCTGGGTCTGCCTAGTGCCTGCGACAGGAAACAGCGCAAAACGCAACATGGTCGCACCTCAATTTCGCAGTGAAATCGTGCCCTTTTTGGACAAAGAGACTACCTTTTGTTTTTGAACCCTAGCTCTGCCGGCACCTAGGGAAACCTAGCAAACTTATACATTTTTGAAAACTAGACACCCAGGGAAATACAGGATGGGGTGACCCAACTGCTTACCACCAGGTTCTGCTACCCAAAATCCCTTCCAAAGCTAAGAAATTGACCAAAAAAACGCATTTTCCTCACATTTCTGTGGTGGAAAGTTTTGGAATCTGCGTGGATCAACAAATTTCCGCACACCCAGCGTTCCCCCGGGTCTCCCAAAAAAATGGTACCTCACTTGCCTGGGTCTGCCTAGTGCTTGCGAAAGTAAACAGCGCAAAACTCAATGTGGTCGCACCTCAATTTCGCAGTGAAATCGTGCCCTTTTTGGGCAAAGAGACTACCTTTTGTTTTTGAACCCTAGCTCTGCAAGCACCTAGGGAAATCTAGCAAACCTATACATTTTTGAAAACTAGACACCCAGGGAAATTCAGGATGGGGTGACTCGACTGCCTACCGCCAGGTTCTGTTACCCAGAATCCCGTGCAAAGCTAAGAAATTGACAAATAAACTGCATTTTCCTCACATTTCTGTGGTGGAAAGTTCTGGAATCTGCGTGGATCAACACATTTCAACCCACCCAGTGTTCCGCCGGGTCTCCCAAAAAAAATGGTACCTCACTTGCCTGGGTCTGCCTAGTGCCTGTGACAGGAAACAGCGCAAAACGCAACGTGGTCGCTCCTCAATTTCGCAGTGAAATCGTGCTCTTTTTGGACAAAGAGACTACCTTTTGTTTTTGAACCCTAGCTCTGATGGCACCTAGGGAAACCGAGCAAACTCATACATTTTTGAAACGTAGACACCCAGGGGAATTCAGGATGGGGTGACTCGACTGCCTACCACCAGGTTCTGTTACCCAGAATCCCTTGCAAAGCTAAGAAATTGACAAAAAAACTGCATTTTCCTCACATTTCTGTGGTGGAAAGTTCTGGAATGTGCGTGGATCAACAAATTTCCAACCACCCAGCGTTTCCCTGTGTCTCCCGAAAAAAATGGTACCTCACTTGCCTGGGTCTGCCTAGTGCCTGCAACAGGAAACAGCGCAAAACGCAACGTGGTCACACCTCAATTTTGCAGTGAAATTGTGCCCTTTTTGGACAAAGAGACTACCTTTTGTTTTTGAACCCTAGCTCTGCCGGCACCTAGGGAAACCTAGCAGACATATACATTTATGAAAACTAGACACCCAGGGGAATTCAGGATGGGGTGACTCGACTGCCTACCACCAGGTTCTGTTACCCAGAATCCCTTGCAAAGCTAAGAAATTGACAAAAAAAATGCATTTTCCTCACATTTCTGTAGTGGAAAGTACTGGAATGTGCGTGGATCAACAAATTTCCACCCAACAAGCGTTCCCCCGGGTCTCCCGAAAAAAAGGTACCTCACTTGCCTGGGTCTGCCTAGTGGCTGCGACAGGAAACAGCGCAAAACGCAACGTGGTCGCACGTCAATTTCGCAGTGAAATCGTGCCCTTTTTGGGCAAAGAGACTACCTTTTGTTTTTGAACCCTAGCTCTGCTGGCACCTAGGGAAACCGAGCAAACTCATACGTTTTTGAAACGTAGACACCCAGGGGAATTCAGGATGGGGTGACTCGACTGCCTACCACCAGGTTCTGTTACCCAGAATCCCTTGCAAAGCTAAGAAATTTACAAAAAAACTGCATTTTCCTCACATTTCTGTGGTGGAAAGTTCTGGAATGTGCTTGGATCAACAAATTTCCAACCACCCAGCGTTCCCCTGTGTCTCCGGAAAAAAATGGTACCTCACTTGCCTGGGTCTGCCTAGTGCCTGCAACAGGAAACAGCGCAAAACGCAACGTGGTCACACCTCAATTTTGCAGTGAAATCGTGCCCTTTTTGGACAAAGAGACTACCTTTTGTTTTTGAACCCTAGCTCTGCCGGCACCTAGGGAAACCTAGCAGACATATACATTTATGAAAACTAGACACCCAGGGGAATTCAGGATGGGGTGACTCGACTGCCTACCACCAGGTACTGTTACCCAGAATCCCTTGCAAAGCTAAGAAATTGACAAAAAAAATGCATTTTCCTCACATTTCTGTAGTGGAAAGTACTGGAATGTGCGTGGATCAACAAATTTCCACCCAAGCGTTCCCCCGGGTCTCCCGAAAAAAAGGTACCTTACTTGCCTGGGTCTGCCTAGTGGCTGCGACAGGAAACAGCGCAAAACGCAACGTGGTCGCACGTCAATTTCGCAGTGAAATCGTGCCCTTTTTGGGCAAAGAGACTACCTTTTGTTTTTGAACCCTAGCTCTGCCTGCACCTAGGGAAACCTAGCAAACTCATACATTTTTGAAACGTAGACACCCAGCGGAATTCAGGATGGGGTGACTCGACTGCCTACCACCAGGTTCTGTTACCCAGAATCCCGTGCAAAGCTAAGAAATTGACAAAGAAAACGCATTTTCCTCACATTTCTGTAGTGGAAAGTTCTGGAATCTGCATGGATCAACAAATTTCCATCCAACAAGCGTTCCCCCGGGTCTCCCGAAAAAAGGTACCTCACTTGCTTGGGTCTGCCTAGTGGCTGCGACAGGAAACAGCGCAAAACGCAACGTGGTCGCACGTCAATTTCGCAGTGAAATCGTGCCCTTTTTGGGCAAAGAGACTACCTTTTGTTTTTGAACCCTAGCTCTGCTGGCACCTAGGGAAACCGAGCAAACTCATACATTTTTGAAACGTAGACACCCAGGGGAATTCAGGATGGGGTGACTCGACTGCCTACCACCAGGTTCTGTTACCCAGAATCCCTTGCAAAGCTAAGAAATTGACAAAAAAACTGCATTTTCCTCACATTTCTGTGGTGGAAAGTTCTGGAATGTGCGTGGATCAACAAATTTCCAACCACCCAGCATTCCCCTGTGTCTCCCGAAAAAAATGGTACCTCACTTGCCTGGGTCTGCCTAGTGCCTGCAACAGAAAACAGCGCAAAACGCAACGTGGTAACACCTCAATTTTGCAGTGAAATCGTGCCCTTTTTGGACAAAGAGACTACCTTTTGTTTTTGAACCCTAGCTCTGCCGGCACCTAGGGAAACCTAGCAGACATATACATTTATGAAAACTAGACACCCAGGGGAATTCAGGATGGGGTGACTCAACTGCCTACCACCAGGTTCTGTTTCCCAGAATTGCTTGCAAAGCTAAGAAATTGACAAAAAAAATGCATTTTCCTCACATTTCTGTAGTGGAAAGTCCTGGAATGTGCGTGGATCAACAAATTTCCATCCAAAAAGCGTTCCCCCGGGTCTCCCGAAAAAAAGGTACCTCACTTGCCTGGGTCTGCCTAGTGGCTGCGACAGGAAACAGCGCAAAACGCAACGTGGTCGCACGTCAATTTCGCAGTGAAATCGTGCCCTTTTTGGGCAAAGAGACTACCTTTTGTTTTTGAACCCTAGCTCTGCCAGCACCTAGGGAAACCTAGCAAACTCATACATTTTTGAAACGTAGACACCCAGCGGAATTCAGGATGGGGTGACTCGACTGCCTACCACCAGGTTCTGTTACCCAGAATCCCTTGCAAAGCTAAGAAATTGACAAAAAATCAGCATTTTCCTCACATTTCTGTGGTGGAAAGTTCTGGAATGTGCGTGGATCAACAAATTTCCACCCACCCAGCGTTCCCCTGGGTCTCCCGAAAAAAATGGTACCTCACTTGCCTGGGTCTGTCTAGTGCCTGCAACAGGAAACAGCGCAAAACGCAACGTGGTCACACCTCAATTTTGCAGTGAAATCGTGCCCTTTTTGGACAAAGAGACTACCTTTTGTTTTTGAACCCTAGCTCTGCCGGCACCTAGCGAAACCTAGCAAACATATACATTTATGAAAACTACAAACCCAGGGGAATTAAGGATGGGGTGACTCGACTGCCTACCACCAGGTTCTGTTACCCAGAATCCCTTGCAAAGCTAAGAAATTGACAAATAATGCATTTTCCTCACATTTCTGTGGTGGAAAGTTCTGGAATCTGCGTGGATCAAAAAATGTCAACCCACCCAGTGTTCCCCCGGGTCTCCCGAAAAAATGGTACCTCACTTGCCTGGGTCTGCCTAGTGCCTGCGACAGGAAACAGCGCAAAACGCAACATGGTCGCACCTCAATTTCGCAGTGAAATCGTGCCCTTTTTGGACAAAGAGACTACCTTTTGTTTTTGAACCCTAGCTCTGCCGGCACCTAGGGAAACCTAGCAAACTTATACATTTTTGAAAACTAGACACCCAGGGAAATACAGGATGGGGTGACCCAACTGCTTACCACCAGGTTCTGCTACCCAAAATCCCTTCCAAAGCTAAGAAATTGACCAAAAAAACGCATTTTCCTCACATTTCTGTGGTGGAAAGTTTTGGAATCTGCGTGGATCAACAAATTTCCGCACACCCAGCGTTCCCCCGGGTCTCCCAAAAAAATGGTACCTCACTTGCCTGGGTCTGCCTAGTGCTTGCGAAAGTAAACAGCGCAAAACTCAATGTGGTCGCACCTCAATTTCGCAGTGAAATCGTGCCCTTTTTGGGCAAAGAGACTACCTTTTGTTTTTGAACCCTAGCTCTGCAAGCACCTAGGGAAATCTAGCAAACCTATACATTTTTGAAAACTAGACACCCAGGGAAATTCAGGATGGGGTGACTCGACTGCCTACCGCCAGGTTCTGTTACCCAGAATCCCGTGCAAAGCTAAGAAATTGACAAATAAACTGCATTTTCCTCACATTTCTGTGGTGGAAAGTTCTGGAATCTGCGTGGATCAACACATTTCAACCCACCCAGTGTTCCGCCGGGTCTCCCAAAAAAAATGGTACCTCACTTGCCTGGGTCTGCCTAGTGCCTGTGACAGGAAACAGCGCAAAACGCAACGTGGTCGCTCCTCAATTTTGCAGTGAAATCGTGCTCTTTTTGGACAAAGAGACTACCTTTTGTTTTTGAACCCTAGCTCTGATGGCACCTAGGGAAACCGAGCAAACTCATACATTTTTGAAACGTAGACACCCAGGGGAATTCAGGATGGGGTGACTCGACTGCCTACCACCAGGTTCTGTTACCCAGAATCCCTTGCAAAGCTAAGAAATTGACAAAAAAACTGCATTTTCCTCACATTTCTGTGGTGGAAAGTTCTGGAATGTGCGTGGATCAACAAATTTCCAACCACCCAGCGTTTCCCTGTGTCTCCCGAAAAAAATGGTACCTCACTTGCCTGGGTCTGCCTAGTGCCTGCAACAGGAAACATCGCAAAACGCAACGTGGTCACACCTCAATTTTGCAGTGAAATTGTGCCCTTTTTGGACAAAGAGACTACCTTTTGTTTTTGAACCCTAGCTCTGCCGGCACCTAGGGAAACCTAGCAGACATATACATTTATGAAAACTAGACACCCAGGGGAATTCAGGATGGGGTGACTCGACTGCCTACCACCAGGTTCTGTTACCCAGAATCCCTTGCAAAGCTAAGAAATTGACAAAAAAAATGCATTTTCCTCACATTTCTGTAGTGGAAAGTACTGGAATGTGCGTGGATCAACAAATTTCCACCCAACAAGCGTTCCCCCGGGTCTCCCGAAAAAAAGGTACCTCACTTGCCTGGGTCTGCCTAGTGGCTGCGACAGGAAACAGCGCAAAACGCAACGTGGTCGCACGTCAATTTCGCAGTGAAATCGTGCCCTTTTTGGGCAAAGAGACTACCTTTTGTTTTTGAACCCTAGCTCTGCTGGCACCTAGGGAAACCGAGCAAACTCATACGTTTTTGAAACGTAGACACCCAGGGGAATTCAGGATGGGGTGACTCGACTGCCTACCACCAGGTTCTGTTACCCAGAATCCCTTGCAAAGCTAAGAAATTGCCAAAAAAACTGCATTTTCCTCACATTTCTGTGGTGGAAAGTTCTGGAATGTGCTTGGATCAACAAATTTCCAACCACCCAGCGTTCCCCTGTGTCTCCGGAAAAAAATGGTACCTCACTTGCCTGGGTCTGCCTAGTGCCTGCAACAGGAAACAGCGCAAAACGCAACGTGGTCACACCTCAATTTTGCAGTGAAATCGTGCCCTTTTTGGACAAAGAGACTACCTTTTGTTTTTGAACCCTAGCTCTGCCGGCACCTAGGGAAACCTAGCAGACATATACATTTATGAAAACTAGACACCCAGGGGAATTCAGGATGGGGTGACTCGACTGCCTACCACCAGGTACTGTTACCCAGAATCCCTTGCAAAGCTAAGAAATTGACAAAAAAAATGCATTTTCCTCACATTTCTGTAGTGGAAAGTACTGGAATGTGCGTGGATCAACAAATTTCCACCCAAGCGTTCCCCCGGGTCTCCCGAAAAAAAGGTACCTCACTTGCCTGGGTCTGCCTAGTGGCTGCGACAGGAAACAGCGCAAAACGCAACGTGGTCGCACGTCAATTTCGCAGTGAAATCATGCCCTTTTTGGGCAAAGAGACTACCTTTTGTTTTTGAACCCTAGCTCTGCCTGCACCTAGGGAAACCTAGCAAACTCATACATTTTTGAAACGTAGACACCCAGCGGAATTCAGGATGGGGTGACTCGACTGCCTACCACCAGGTTCTGTTACCCAGAATCCCGTGCAAAGCTAAGAAATTGACAAAGAAAACGCATTTTCCTCACATTTCTGTAGTGGAAAGTTCTGGAATCTGCATGGATCAACAAATTTCCACCCAACAAGCGTTCCCCCGGGTCTCCCGAAAAAAGGTACCTCACTTGCTTGGGTCTGCCTAGTGGCTGCGACAGGAAACAGCGCAAAACGCAACGTGGTCGCACGTCAATTTCGCAGTGAAATCGTGCCCTTTTTGGGCAAAGAGACTACCTTTTGTTTTTGAACCCTAGCTCTGCTGGCACCTAGGGAAACCGAGCAAACTCATACATTTTTGAAACGTAGACACCCAGGGGAATTCAGGATGGGGTGACTCGACTGCCTACCACCAGGTTCTGTTACCCAGAATCCCTTGCAAAGCTAAGAAATTGACAAAAAAACTGCATTTTCCTCACATTTCTGTGGTGGAAAGTTCTGGAATGTGCGTGGATCAACAAATTTCCAACCACCCAGCGTTCCCCTGTGTCTCCCGAAAAAAATGGTACCTCACTTGCCTGGGTCTGCCTAGTGCCTGCAACAGAAAACAGCGCAAAACGCAACGTGGTAACACCTCAATTTTGCAGTGAAATCGTGCCCTTTTTGGACAAAGAGACTACCTTTTGTTTTTGAACCCTAGCTCTGCCTGCACCTAGGGAAACCTAGCAGACATATACATTTATGAAAACTAGACACCCAGGGGAATTCAGGATGGGGTGACTCAACTGCCTACCACCAGGTTCTGTTTCCCAGAATCCCTTGCAAAGCTAAGAAATTGACAAAAAAATGCATTTTCCTCACATTTCTGTAGTGGAAAGTCCTGGAATGTGCGTGGATCAACAAATTTCCATCCAAAAAGCGTTCCCCCGGGTCTCCCGAAAAAAAGGTACCTCACTTGCCTGGGTCTGCCTAGTGGCTGCGACAGGAAACAGCGCAAAACGCAACTTGGTTGCACGTCAATTTCGCAGTGAAATCGTGCCCTTTTTGGGCAAAGAGACTACCTTTTGTTTTTGAACCCTAGCTCTGCCAGCACCTAGGGAAACCTAGCAAACTCATACATTTTTGAAACGTAGACACCCAGCGGAATTCAGGATGGGGTGACTCGACTGCCTACCACCAGGTTCTGTTACCCAGAATCCCTTGCAAAGCTAAGAAATTGACAAAAAATCAGCATTTTCCTCACATTTCTGTGGTGGAAAGTTCTGGAATGTGCGTGGATCAACAAATTTCCACCCACCCAGCGTTCCCCTGGGTCTCCCGAAAAAAATGGTACCTCACTTGCCTGGGTCTGTCTAGTGCCTGCAACAGGAAACAGCGCAAAACGCAACGTGGTCACACCTCAATTTTGCAGTGAAATCGTGCCCTTTTTGGACAAAGAGACTACCTTTTGTTTTTGAACCCTAGCTCTGCCGGCACCTAGGGAAACCTAGCAAACATATACATTTATGAAAACTACAAACCCAGGGGAATTAAGGATGGGGTGACTCGACTGCCTACCACCAGGTTCTGTTACCCAGAATCCCTTGCAAAGCTAAGAAATTGACAAAAAAACGCATTTTCCTCACATTTCTGTGGTGAAAAGTTCTGGAATCTGCGTGGATCAACAAATTTCCACCCATCCAGCTTTTCCCCGGGTCTCCCAAAAAAATGGTACCTCACTCTCCTGAGTCTGCCTAGTGCCTGCGACAGGAAACAGCGAAAAACGCAACATGGTTGCACCTCAAGTTCGCAGTGAAATCGTGCCCTTTTTGGACAAAGAGACTACCTTTTGTTTTTGAACCCTAGCTCTGCCGGCACCTAGGGAAACCTAGCAAACCTATACATTTTTGAAAACTAGACACCCAGGGAAATTCAGGATGGGGTGATTCGACTGCTTACCACCAGGTTCTGTTACCCAGAATCCCTTGCAAAGCTAAGAAATTGACAAAAAATCAGCATTTTCCTCACATTTCTGTGGTGGAAAGTTCTGGAATCTGCATGGATCAACAAATTTCCACCCACCCAGCGTTCCCCCGGGTCTCCCAAAAAAATGGTACCTCACTTGCCTGGGTCTGTCTAGTGCCTGCACGTGGTCACACCTCAATTTTGCAGTGAAATCGTGCCCTTTTTGGACAAAGAGACTACCTTTTGTTTTTGAACCCTAGCTCTGCCGGCACCTAGGGAAACCTAGCAAACATATACATTTATGAAAACTACAAACCCAGGGGAATTAAGGATGGGGTGACTCGACTGCCTACCACCAGGTTCTGTTACCCAGAATCCCTTGCAAAGCTAAGAAATTGACAAAAAAACGCATTTTCCTCACATTTCTGTGGTGAAAAGTTCTGGAATCTGCGTGGATCAACAAATTTCCACCCACCCAGCTTTTCCCCGGGTCTCCCAAAAAAATGGTACCTCACTCTCCTGAGTCTGCCTAGTGCCTGCGACAGGAAACAGCGAAAAACGCAACATGGTTGCACCTCAAGTTCGCAGTGAAATCGTGCCCTTTTTGGACAAAGAGACTACCTTTTGTTTTTGAACCCTAGCTCTGCCGGCACCTAGGGAAACCTAGCAAACCTATACATTTTTGAAAACTAGACACCCAGGGAAATTCAGGATGGGGTGACTCGACTGCTTACCACCAGGTTCTGTTACCCAGAATCCCTTGCAAAGCTAAGAAATTGACAAAAAAACGCATTTTCCTCACATTTCTGTGGTGGAAAGTTCTGGAATCTGCATGGATCAACAAATTTCCACCCACCCAGCGTTCCCCCGGGTCTCCCAAAAAAATGGTACCTCACTTGCCTGGGTCTGTCTAGTGCCTGCAACAGGAAACAGCGCAAAACGCAACGTGGTCACACCTCAATTTTGCAGTGAAATCGTGCCCTTTTGGACAAAGAGACTACCTTTTGTTTTTGAACCCTAGCTCAGACGGCACCTAGGGAAACCTAGCAAACATATACATTTATGAAAACTAGACACCCAAGGAAATTCAGGATGGGGTGACTCGACTGCCTACCACAAGGTTCTGTTACTCAGAATCCCTTGCAAAACTAAGAAATTGACAAAAAAAACCGCATTTTCCTCACATTTCTTTGGTGGAAAGTTCTGAAATCTGCGTGGATCAACAAATTTCCACCCACCCAGCGTTCCCCCGGGTCTCCCACAAAAAAATGGTACCTCACTTGCCTGGGTCTGCCTAGTGCCTGCAACAGGAAACAGCACAAAACGCAACGTGGTCACACCTCAATTTTGCATTGAAATCGTGCCCTTTTTGGACAAAGAGACTACCTTTTGTTTTTGAACCCTAGCTCTGCCAGCACCTAGGGAAACCTAGCAAACTCATACATTTTTGAAACGTAGACACCCAGCGGAATTCAGGATGGGGTGACTCGACTGCCTACCACCAGGTTCTGTTACCCAGAATCCCTTGCAAAGCTAAGAAATTGACAAAAAATCAGCATTTTCCTCACATTTCTGTGGTGGAAAGTTCTGGAATGTGCGTGGATCAACAAATTTCCACCCACCCAGCGTTCCCCTGGGTCTCCCGAAAAAAATGGTACCTCACTTGCCTGGGTCTGTCTAGTGCCTGCAACAGGAAACAGCGCAAAACGCAACGTGGTCACACCTCAATTTTGCAGTGAAATCGTGCCCTTTTTGGACAAAGAGACTACCTTTTGTTTTTGAACCCTAGCTCTGCCGGCACCTAGGGAAACCTAGCAAACATATACATTTATGAAAACTACAAACCCAGGGGAATTAAGGATGGGGTGACTCGACTGCCTACCACCAGGTTCTGTTACCCAGAATCCCTTGCAAAGCTAAGAAATTGACAAAAAAACGCATTTTCCTCACATTTCTGTGGTGAAAAGTTCTGGAATCTGCGTGGATCAACAAATTTCCACCCACCCAGCTTTTCCCCGGGTCTCCCAAAAAAATGGTACCTCACTCTCCTGAGTCTGCCTAGTGCCTGCGACAGGAAACAGCGAAAAACGCAACATGGTTGCACCTCAAGTTCGCAGTGAAATCGTGCCCTTTTTGGACAAAGAGACTACCTTTTGTTTTTGAACCCTAGCTCTGCCGGCACCTAGGGAAACCTAGCAAACCTATACATTTTTGAAAACTAGACACCCAGGGAAATTCAGGATGGGGTGACTCGACTGCTTACCACCAGGTTCTGTTACCCAGAATCCCTTGCAAAGCTAAGAAATTGACAAAAAAACGCATTTTCCTCACATTTCTGTGGTGGAAAGTTCTGGAATCTGCATGGATCAACAAATTTCCACCCACCCAGCGTTCCCCCGGGTCTCCCAAAAAAATGGTACCTCACTTGCCTGGGTCTGTCTAGTGCCTGCAACAGGAAACAGCGCAAAACGCAACGTGGTCACACATCAATTTTGCAGTGAAATCGTGCCCTTTTTGGACAAAGAGACTACCTTTTGTTTTTGAACCCTAGCTCTGCCGGCACCTAGGGAAACCTAGCAAACCTATACATTTTTGAAAACTAGACACCCAGGGAAATTTAGGATGGGGTGACTCGACTGCTTACCACCAGGTTCTGTTACCCAGAATCCCTTGCAAAGCTAAGAAATTGACAAAAAAACGCATTTTCCTAACATTTCTGTGGTGAAAAGTTCTGGAATCTGCGTGGATCAACAAATTTCCACCCACCCAGCTTTCCCCCAGGTCTCCCAAAAAAATGGTACCTCACTTGCCTGAGTCTGCCTAGTGCCTGCGACAGGAAACAGCAAAAAACGCAACATGGTTGCACCTCAATTTCGCAGTGAAATCGTGCCCTTTTTGGACAAAGAGACTACCTTTTGTTTTTGAACCCTAGCTCTGCCGGCACCTAGGGAAACCTAGCAAACCTATACATTTTTGAAAACTAGACACCCAGGGAAATTCAGGATGGGGTGACCCGACTGCTTACCACCAGGTTCTGTTACCCAGAATCCCTTGCAAAGCTAAGAAATTGACTAAAAAAACGCATTTTCCTCACATTTCTGTGGTGGAAAGTTCTGTAATCTGCATGGATCCACAAATTTCCACCCACCCAGCATTCCCCCGGGTCTCCCGAAAAAAATGGTACCTCACTTGCCTGGGTGCGCCTAGTGCCTGCGACAGGAAACAGCGCAAAACGCAACGTGGTCGCACGTCAATTTCGCAGTGAAATCGTTCCCCTTTTGGACAAAGAGACTACCTTTTGTTTTTGAACCCTAGCTCAGACGGCACCTAGGGAAACCTAGCAAACATATACATTTATGAAAACTAGACACCCAAGGAAATTCAGGATGGGGTGACTCGACTGCCTACCACAAGGTTCTGTTACTCAGAATCCCTTGCAAAGCTAAGAAATTGACAAAAAAAAACGCATTTTCCTCACATTTCTTTGGTGGAAAGTTCTGAAATCTGCGTGGATCAACAAATTTCCACCCACCCAGCGTTCCCCCGGGTCTCCCACAAAAAAATGGTACCTCACTTGCCTGGGTCTGCCTAGTGCCTGCAACAGGAAACAGCACAAAACGCAACGTGGTCACACCTCAATTTTGCATTGAAATCGTGCCCTTTTTGGACAAAGAGACTACCTTTTGTTTTTTAACCCTAGCTCTGCCGGCACCTAGGGAAACCTAGCAGACATATACATTTATGAAAACTAGACACCCAGGGGAATTCAGGATGGGGTGACTCGACTGCCTACCACCAGGTTCTGTTACCCAGAATCCCTTGCAAAGCTAAGATATTGACAAAAAATCTGCATTTTCCTCACATTTCTGTGGTGGAAAGTTCTGGAATGTGCGTGGATCAACAAATTTCCACCCACCCAGCGTTCCCCTGGGTCTCCCGAAAAAAATGGTACCTCACTTGCCTGGGTCTGTCTAGTGCCTGCAACAGGAAACAGCGCAAAACGCAACATGGTCACACCTCAATTTTGCAGTGAAATCGTGCCCTTTTTGGACAAAGAGACTACCTTTTGTTTTTGAACCCTAGTTCTGCCGGCACCTAGGGAAACCTAGCAAACATATACATTTATGAAAACTACACACCCAGGGGAATTCAGGATGGGGTGACTCGACTGCCTACCACCAGGTTCTGTTACCCAGAATCCCTTGCAAAGCTAAGAAATTGACAAAAAAACGCATTTTCCTCAAATTTCTGTGGTGAAAAGTTCTGGAATCTGCGTGGATCAACACATTTCCACCCACCCAGCTTTCCCCCGGGTCTCCCAAAAAAATGGTACCTCACTTGCCTGAGTCTGCCTAGTGCCTGCGACAGGAAACAGCAAAAAACGCAACATGGTTGCACCTCAATTTCGCAGTGAAATCGTGCCCTTTTTGGACAAAGAGACTACCTTTTGTTTTTGAACCCTAGCTCTGCCGGCACCTGGGGAAACCTAGCAAACCTATACATTTTTAAAAACTAGACACCCAGGGAAATTCATGATGGGGTGACCCGACTGCTTACCACCAGGTTCTGTTACCCAGAATCCCTTGCAAAGCTAAGAAATTGACAAAAAAATGCATTTTCCTCACATTTCTGTGGTGGAAAATTCTGGAATCTGCATGGATCAACAAATTTCCACCCACCCAGCGTTCCCCCGGGTCTCCCGAAATAAATGGTACCTCACTTGCCTGGGTGCGCCTAGTGCCTGTGAAAGGAAACAGCGCAAAACGCAACGTGGTCGCACGTCAATTTCGCAGTGAAATCGTTCCCCTTTTGGACAAAGAGACTACCTTTTGTTTTTGAACCCTAGCTCTGACGGCACCTAGGGAAACCTAGCAAACCTATACATTTTTGAAAACTAGACACCCAGGGAAATTCAGGATGGGGTGACCCGACTGCTTACCACCAGGTTCTGTTACCCAGAATCCCTTGCAAATCTAGGAAATTGACAAAAAAAAAACATTTTCCTCACATTTCTGTGGTGGAAAGTTCTGGAATCTGCATGGATCAACAAATTTCCACCCACCCAGCGTTCCCCCGGGTCTCCCCCAAAAAATGGTACCTCACTTGCCTGGGTCTGCCTAGT
Organism: Lissotriton helveticus; assembly: GCF_964261635.1. Taxonomy (NCBI): domain Eukaryota; kingdom Metazoa; phylum Chordata; class Amphibia; order Caudata; family Salamandridae; genus Lissotriton; species Lissotriton helveticus. Next base: position 883,964,583 of record NC_136072.1, on the reverse strand, counting down.
GCCTGCGACAGGAAACAGCGCAAAACGCAACGTGGTCGCACCTCAATTTCGCAGGGAAATCGTTCCCTTTTTGGGCAAAGAGAATACCTTTTGTTTTTGAACCCAGCTCTGCCGGCACCTAGGGAAACCTAGCAAACCTATTCATTTGTGAAAACTAGACACCCATGGAAATTCAGGATGGGGTGACTCGACTGCCTACCACCAGGTTCTGTTACCCAGAATCTCTTGCAAAACTAAATAATTGTGAAAAGAAATGCATTTTCCTCACGTTTTTTTGGTGGAAAGTTCCGGAATCTGTGTGGATTAACACATTTCCACCCACCCAGCGTTCCCTCAGGTCTCCCGAAAAAAATGGTACCTCACTTGCGTGGGTAGGCATAGTGGCTGCAACAGGAAAAGGTCCAAATCGTACGGTGGAGAATTTAAAATAACCCTTAGCAAAACTACCTTGATTTTTGGGGGTGGGCACCTGAGTTTTTGGCCTGGGGATCAGCGGCCATCTTTGGAAACTATCAAACCCAAACAGTCCTGAAAACTAAACACCCGGGGGAGTCCAGGGAGATATGGCATGCGTGGGTCACCCAATGTTTTCCTACCCAGACTTCTTTGCAAACCTTAAAATTAGGTAAAGGAATTTACTTTTCCAAACTTTTTTGCGTGGGATCTCCGCGCCGGCAGAAATCTCCTACCACCCAGCGTTCCCCTTGTTCTGAGTAAAATGATACCTCACTTGTGTGGGTGCCACAAAGCAGAACAGGCTAAAAATTAATTTTTAAAAAATGTAGTATTTAGGTTTGACAAATTAAGCACCCCACCTTAGTCACAGGCCTTTGGCCCACCCACACAAGTGAGGTATTTTTCTACTCGGGAGATCAAGGGGAACGCTGGGTGGTAGGACATTTGTGCTAGCAGGGAGATCCCACCCAAAAAGGTATGGAAAAGTGTTTTTTTAAACTTAAATTTAAGGTTTGCAGGGATTTTTGGGTAGGAAAACATTGGGGGACCCACGCATGCCATACCTCTCTGGACTCCCCGGGTGTCTAGTTTTCAGAACTGGTTGGGTTTGGTAGTTCCCAAAGATGCCCGCAAAGCCCCGGGCCAAAAGCTAAGGTGACCCCCTCAAAAAATAAGATAGTTTTGCTAAAGGTAATTTTTAAGTCTCCACCGTACGAATTGGGCCTTTTCCTGTTGCAGCCACTATGCCTACCCACGCAAGTGACGTACCATATTTATCGGGAGACCTGGGGGAACGCTGGGTGGGAGGTAATTTGTGTGAGCCCAGTGATGCCACGCTTTCCCACACAAAAAAGTGTGAAAAAAACTGATTTTTTCAGCTACAATTGAGGTTTGCAAGGGATTCTGGGTAAAGGAACGTTGAAGGATCCACACAAGCCATACCTCCTTGGAAGCCCCCGGGTGTCAACTTTTCAGAAATGTGTGGGTTTGGTAGGTTTCCCTAGATGGCCGTCTAGCACGGGGCCAAAAACCCAGATAAACCCTTTTGCAAATGCTGGTGGTTTTGACAATGGTGACAATGTCAAAACCACCAGCTTTTGCAAGAGGGGTTACCTGGGTTTTTGGCCCTGTGCTAGATGGCCATCTAGGGAAACCTACCAAACCCACACATTTCTGAAATGTAGACACCCGGGGGCGTCCAAGGAGGTATGGCTTGCGTGGATCCTCCAACGTTCCTTTACCCAGAATCCTTGCAAATCTCGATTATAGCTGAAAAAAATCAGATTTTTCACACATTTTTGTGTGGGAAAGCGTGGCATCACTGGGCTCACACAAATTTCCTCCCACCCAGCATTCCCCAAGGTCTCCCTATAAAAATGGTACCTCACTTGCATGGGTAGGCATAGTGGCTGCAACAGGAAAAGGTCCAAATCGTACGGTGGTAAATTTAAAATACCCAATAGCAAAACTACCTTGATTTTTGGGGGGGACCTGAGTTTTTGGCCCGGGGCTTGGTGGCCATCTTTGAAAACTTCCAAACCCAAACAGTTCTGACAACTAGACACCCGGGGGAGTCCAGGGAGGTATGGCATGCATGGGTCCCCCAATGTTTTCCGACCCAGAATTCCTTGCAAACCTTAAAATTAGGTAAAAAAATCACTTTTCCTAACTTTTTTGCGTGGGATCTCTGTGGCGGCAAAAATGTCCTACCACCCAGCGTTCCCCTTGTTCTCCCGAGTAAAATGATACCTCACTTGTGTGGGTGCCCCAAAGCAGAACATGCTAAAAATGAATTTTTAAAAAATTGAGTATTTAGGTTTAACAAACTAAGCACCCCGCCTTAGTCACAGGCCTTTGGCCCACCCACACAAGTGAGGTATCATTTTACTCGGGACATCAAGGGGAACGCTGGGTGGTAGGACATTAGTGCCGGCAGGGAGATCCCACCCACAAATGTATGGAAAAGTGTTTTTTTAACCTAAATTTAGGGTTTGCAGGGATTTCTGGGTAGGAAAACATTGGGGGACCCACGCATGCCATACCTCCCTGGACTCCCCCGGGTATCTAGCTTTCAGAACTGTTTGGGTTTGGTAGTTTCCAAAGATGCCCGCCAAGCCCCGGGCCAAAAGCTCAGGTGAGCCCTTCAAAAAATAAGATAGTTTTGCTAAAGGTAATTTTTAAGTCTCCACCGTACAAATTTGGCCTTTTCCTGTTGCAGCCACTATGCCTACCCACGCAAGTGAGGTACCTTTTTTATCGGGAAACATGGAGGAACACTGGGCTGGAGGTAATTTGTGTGAGCCCAGTAATGCCACGCTTTCCCACACAAAAAAGTGTGAAAAAACAGATTTTTTCAGCTAAAATTGAGGTTTGCAAGGGATTCTGGGTAAAGGAACGTTGGAGGATCCACGCAAGCCATACCTCCTTGGAAGCCCCCGGGTGTATTTTTTTCAGAAATGTGTGGGTTTGGTAGGTTTCCCTAGATGGCTGTCTAGCACGGGGCCAAAAACCCAGGTAACCCCTCTTGCAAAAACTGGTGGTTTTGACAATGTTGACAATGTCAAAACCACCAGCTTTTGCAAGAGGGGTTACCTGGGTTTTTGGCCCCGTGCTAGACGGCCATCTAGGGAAACCTATCAAACACACACATTTCTGAAAAGTAGACACCCGGGGGCTTCCAAGGAGGTATGGCTTGCGTGGATCCTCCAAAGTTCCTTTACCCAGAATCCCTTGCAAATCTCCATTATAGCAGAAAAAAAATCAGATTTTTCACACATTTTTGTGTGGGAAAGCGTGGCATCACTGGGCTCACACAAATTTCCTCCCACCCAGCGTTCCTCAAGGTCTCCCGATAAAAATGGTACCTCACTTGCGTGGGTAGGCATACTGGCTGCAACAGGAAAAGGTCCAAATCGTACAGTGGAGAATTTAAAATACACTATATCAAAACTACCTTGATTTTTGGGGGGGGGCAACTGAGTTTTTGGCCCGGGGCTTGGCGGCCATCTTTGGAAACTACCAAACCCAAACAGTTCTGAAAACTAGACACCCGGGGGAGTCCAGGGAGGTATGTTATGCGTGGGTCCCCCAATGTCTTCCTACCCAGAATCCCTTGCAAACCTTAAAATTAGGTAAAAAAAATAACTTTTCCAAAAACTTTTTTGCGTGGGATCTCTGTGCCGGCAAAAATGTCCTACCACCCAGCGTTCCCCTTCTTCTCCCGAGTAAAATGATACCTCACTTGTGTGGGTGCCCCAAAGCAGAACAGGCTAAAATGAATTTTTTTTAAATGTAGTATTTAGGTTTGACAAATTAAGCACCCCACCTTAGTCACAGGCCTTTGGTCCACCCACCCAAGTGAGGTATCATTTTACTCGGGAGATCAAGGGAAACGCTGGGTGGTAGGACATGTGTGCCGGCAGGGAGATCCCACCCAAAAATGTATGGAAAAGTGCTTTTTTTAACCTAAATTTAAGGTTTGCAGGGATTTCTGGGTAGGAAAACATTGGGAGACCCACGCATGCCATACCTCCCTGGACTCCCCCGGGTATCTCGTTTTCAGAACTGTTTGGGTTTGGTAGTTTCCAAAGATGCCCACCAATTCCCGGGCCAAAAGCTCAGGTGACCCCCCCCCAAAAATAAGATACTTTTGCTAAAGGTAATTTTTAAGTCTCCACCGTACGAATTGGGCCTTTTCCTGTTGCAGCCACTATGCCTACCCACGCAAGTGAGGTACCATTTTTATCGGGAGACCTGGGGGAACGCTGGGTGGGAGGTAATTTGTGTGAGCCCACTGATGCCACGCTTTCCCACACAAAAAAGTGTGAAAAAACTGATTTGTTCAGCTAAAATTGAGGTTTGCAAGGGATTCTGGGTAAAGGGACGTTGGAGGATCCACGCAAGCCATACCTCCTTGGAAGCCCCCGGGTGTCTACTTTTCAGAAATGTGTGGGTTTGGTAGGTTGCCCTAGATGGTTGTCTAGCACTGGGCCAAAAACCCAGGTGCCCCCCCCAAAAAAGAAGGTAGTTTTGCTATAGTTTATTTTAGATTCTCCACCGTACGATTTGGGCCTTTTCCTGTTGCAGCCACTATGCCTACCCACGCAAGTGAGGTACCATTTTTTCCGGGAGACCTGGGGGAACGCGGGGTGGGTGGAAATTTGTTGATCCACGCATATTCCAGACTTTCCACCACAGAGATGTGAGGAAAATGCATTGTTTTGTCAATTTTTAAGGTTTGCAAGGGATTCTGGGTAACAGAACCTGGTGGAAGGCAGTCGTGTCACCCCATCCTGAAATCCCCTGGGAGTCTAGTTTTAAAAAATGTACAGGTTTGCTAGGTTTCCCTATGTGGTAGCTGCGCTAGAGCCCAAAATCCACTAGTAGGCATATTGCTAAAACAAATCTGTGCCTAGTCGGCTTTCTGCTGCCCTGGGGGGGAAGATTTCGGGGCTGGGGTTGCCTCGATATGCCCCCAAGGAGGGCAGACACATAGTGGCTTTATTTTTTGGGGTTAGGGGGCATTGGTATGCCCATTCTGGGCAGCCCCCAAGCCCACACATAAAAAATCCAGCGTAATCGTTGGCGTCAAGTGGGCTTTTTGCCCCCCAGGGGGGGCAGATTCAGGGCTACTGCCCCCATCCTCCCTCCAGGGGGGTAGAAAGGCTGTCATTGTTGTGGGTGGGGGGTGGGGGCATTGGCATGCCCATTTTGGGCAGCCTCCAACCTAAGACAAATGTGCCCAAAAATCCAGTGTGTCTTATGGGTTTTTTGCCCCCCCAGGGGGCGGGGCAGATTGGGGCTTCTGCCCCATCTGTCCCCGGGAGGGGCAGGAAGGCTGTTTTTTAGCGGGGGAGGGGGTGGGCATGGGCATGCCAGTTTTGGGCAGCCCCACCCTATTTCAAATTAGCCCCCCAAAAAAATCCCTGGCGTCTAGTGGGCTTTTTGCCCCCCCCCGGCAGGGCAGATTGGGAGATAATGCCCCCATCTACCCCCAGGGGGGTCAGAAAGTCCACTAGACGCCAGGGAGTTTTTGGGGCAAATTTTGATTAGGGCAGTGTCTGCCCAAGACGGGCATGCCAATGCCCCCACCCTAATAAAAATTTGCCTAAAAAAATCCCTGATGTCTAGTGGACGTTTGGGGTCAGATTGGAGGCTACTGCCCCATCAGTCCCCAGGGCGGGCAGGAAGGCTGTTATTTTTGTGGGGGAGGGGGTGGGGGCATAGCCATGCCCGTTTTGGGCAGCCCATTCAAATTCAAATTTGCCCTCAAAATAATCCCTTGCGTCTAGTGGGCTTTTCGCCCCCCCCCGGCGGGGCAGATTGGGGGGTAATGCCCCCATCTACCCCCAGGGGGGTCAGAAAGTCCACTAGATGCCAGGGAGTTTTTGGGGCAAATTTTTATTAGGGTGGGGTCTGCCCAAGACAGGCATGCCAATGCCCCCACCCTAATAAAAATTTGCTTAAAAAAATCCCTGGTGTCTAGTGGGCTTTTTGCCCTCCCCCAGGGGGGGCAGATTGGAGGCTACTGCCCCATCAGCTCCCAGGGGGGGCAGGAAGGCTGTTATTTTTGTGGGGGAGGGGGTGGGGGCATAGGCATGCCCATTTTGGGCAGCTCATCCAAATTCAAATTTGCCCAGAAAAAAATCCCTGGCGTCTAGTGGGCTTTTTGCCCCCCCCGGCGGGGCAGATTTGGGGGTAATGCCCCCATATGCCCTCCAGGGGGGTCAGAAAGTCCACTAGACACCAGGGAGTTTTTGGGGCAAATTTTGATTAGGGTGGGGTCTGCCCAAGACAGGCATGCCAATGCCCCCACCCTTATAAAAATTTGCTTAAAAAAATCCCTGGTGTCTAGTGGGCTTTTTGCCCCCCCAGGGGGGGCAGATTGGAGGCTACTGCCCCATCAGCTCCCAGGGGGGGCAGGAAGGCTGTTATTTTTGTGGGGGAGGGGGTGGGGGCATAGGCATGCCCATTTTGGGCAGCTCATCCAAATTCAAATTTGCCCGGAAAAAAATCCCTGGCGTCTAGTGGGCTTTTTGCCCCCCCGGCGGGGCAGATTGGGGGGTAATGCCCCCATATGCCCCCCAGGGGGGTCAGAAAGTCCACTAGACACCAGGGAGTTTTTGGGGCAAATTTTGATTAGGGTGGGGTCTGCCCAAGACGGGCATGCCAATGCCCCCACCCTAATAAAAATTTGCCTAAAAAAATCCCTGGTGTCTAGTGGACTTTTTGTCCCCCCCAGGGGGGCAGATTGGAGGCTACTGCCCCATCAGCCCCCGGGGGGGCAGGAAGGCTGTTATTTTTGTGGGGGAGGGGGTGGGGGCACAGGCATGCCCATTTTTGGCAGCCCATCCAAATTCAAATTTGCCCGTAAAATAATCCCTGGCGTCTAGTGGGCTTTTTGCCCCCCCCGGCGGGGCAGATTGGGGGGTAATGCCCCCATCTACCCCCAGGGGGGTCAGAAAGTCCACTAGACGCCAGGGAGTTTTTGGGGCAAATTTTGATTAGGGTGGGGTCTGCCCAAGACGAGCATGCCAATGCCCCCACCCTAATAAAAAGTTGCCTAAAAAAATCCCTGGTGTCTAGTGTACTTTTTGCCCCCCTGGGGGGGGCAGATTGGGGGCTACTGCCCCATCTGCCCCCCAGGGGGGCAGGAAGGCTTTAATTGTTGCGGGGAGGGGATGGGGGCATGGGCATGCCTGTTTTGGGCAGCCACACACTATTTCATATTTGCCCCCTCAAAAAATCTCTGGCGTCTAGTGGACTTTTTGCCCCCCCTGGTGGGGCAGATTGGGGGCTAATGCCCCCAACTGCCCCCCAGGGCAGGCAGAAAGTCCACTAGATGCCAGGGAGTTTTTGGGGAAAATTTTGATTAGGTGGGGTCTGCCCAAGACGGGCATGCCAATGCCCCCACCCTAATAAAAATTTGCCTAAAAAAATCCCTGGTGTCTAGTGGGCTTTTTGCCCCCAGGGGGGGGAAATTGGAGGCTACTGCCCCATCATCCCCCAGGGGGGCAGGAAGGCTATTATTTTTGTGGGGGAGAGGGTGGGGGAATAGACATGCCCGTTTTGGGCAGCCCATCCAAATTCAAATTTGCCCGCAAAAAAATCCCTGGCATCTAGTGGGCTTTCTGCCCCCCCCGGGGGGGGCAAATTGGGGGCTACTGCCCCTATCTGTCCCCAAGGGGGGGCAGAAAGTCTGTAATGGTGACAGGGGTGGGGGCATTGGCGTGCCCGTTTCGGGCAGCCCCCCCCCTAAAAAACAAGTGCACACAAAAAAATCCCTGGTGCATAGTGGGATTTCTGCCTCCGGGGGGGGCAGATTGGGGGCTACTGCCCCCATCTATTCCCCAGGGGGGGCAGAAAGTCTGTAATGGTGGTGGGGGGGTGGGGGCATTGGGGTGCCAGTTTCGGGCAGCCCCCACCCTAAAAAAAAGTGCACAAAATAAAATCACTGGTGCATAGTGGGCTTTCTGCCCCCCGGGGGGGCAAATTGGGGACTACTGCTCCCATTTTCCCCCCAGGGGGGGCAGAAAGGCTGTAATGGTGCCGGGGGTGAGGGGGCATTGGCGCGCCCATTTCGGGCCCCCACCCTAAAAAAAGTGCCACCAAAAAATTCCCTGGTGTATAGTGGGCTTTCTTCCCCCCCGGGGGGCAGATTGGGGGGCTATTGCCCCATCTGCTCCCCAGGGGGGGCAGAAAGACTAAATACTATGAATTTATTTATGGGGGAGTGAAGGCCCTTGCCCAAGGGGGCGCTCCCCCCTCCCTGGTGTCTAGTGGGTGGATCCCTGCTTGGGGATCGCCCTCCTGGGGCGATCCCGCCCTCCTGGGGCGATCCCGAAGCAGGGATCCACTCGGGAGGGGTATCACAATGATACCTCTACCGTCTTTCTACGTGCTCAGGGGGCTGAGATAGCCTACTGAGCATGTAGAAAGTGAAACTGAAATGAGCCTAAAGGCTCATTTTAGTTTCGGTTTGTGTTCAATGACGACAGCGCGACATGCGCGCTGATTGTCATTGAACAGAAACCAGGGAGGGGGCCTCGGGAGCTGGGGAAGCTCTTCCCCAGCTCCCAAGGTCAGAGGGGTGAAAAGGAAATCCCTCTGCTGTCTGCAGCAGAGGGATTTCGTGCCCCTGGCTTCATGACGGAATGGTCCCTTCATCAGCATAGGAGCACCGATGCTCATGACGGAACCATTCCGTCATGAGCATGGAAGGGGGCTAAACAAGTACAAAATGAGACATGGTACCGATCAATCAATCAATCAATCATCGGAATTTGTATAGCGCACTACTCACCTGTGGGGTCTCAAGGCGCTGAGGGAGGTGGTCGCTACTGTTCGAACAGCCAGGTCTTGAGTTGTTTCCTGAAGGAGAGATGGTCCCGGGTCAGCCGTAGGTGAGTGGGGAAGGAGTTCCAAGTCTTGGCCACCAGGTAGGAGAAGGGTCTTCCTCCGACGGTGGATTTGCGGATTCGTGGGACGGAGACGAGGGCGAGGCTGGCGGATCGGAGCTGGCGGGTGGGTGTGTAGAATGTGAGGTGGCTGTTGAGGTACTTCGGTCCCGTGTTGTGGAGAGCCTTGTGTGCGTGGGTGAGGAGTCTGAACGTGATCCTCTTGTTGACGGGGAGCCAGTGCAGGTCTTTCAGATGGGCAGAGATGTGGCTGTGACGAGGGATGTCCAGGGTGAGTCGTGCAGAAGCGTTCTGGATGCGCTGGAGTCTTTTCTGGAGTTTGGCTGTGGTTCTAGCGTAGAGGGTGTTCCAGTAGTCCAGTCGGCTGGTGATGAAGGCCTGAGTGACCGTCTTCCTGGTTTCGGTGGGGATCCATCGGAAGATCTTTCGGAGCATGCGCAGGGTGTTGAAGCATTATGACGAGATGGCGTTGACTTGCTTGGTCATCGTGAGGGAGGAGTCCAGGATGAAGCCGAGGTTGCATGCGTGGTCCGTTGGTTTGGGTGCGGTGCCCAGGGCAGGGGGCCACCAGGAGTCGTCCCAGGCGGAGGGAGATGGTCCGAGGATGAGGACTTCCGTCTTGTCTGAGTTCAGTTTCAGATGGCTGATCTTCATCCATTCTGCGATGCCTTTCATTCCTTCCTGGAGAATGGCTTTGGCGGTGGCGGAGTCGTTGGTGAGGGAGAGGATCAGCTGGGTGTCGTCGGCGTAGGAGATGATGTTGAGGTTGTGTTGGCGTGCGATGGCAGCGAGAGGGCTCATGTAGACGTTGAAGAGGGTGGGGCTGAGTGAGGATCCTTGTGGAACGCCACAGATGACTTCGGTGGCCGCAGAGCGGAAAGGGGGGAGGCGGACTCTCTGGTTTCTTCCGGTGAGGAACGAGATGATCCACTCCAGGGCCGCTCCTAGGATTCCGGTGTTGCTGAGGTGCTGTATCAGGGTGCGGTGGCATACGGTGTCAAATGCTGCTGAATGGTCCAGGAGGATGAGGGCAGCAGTTTCCCCGTTGTCGAGCAGGGACCTGATGTCGTCGGTGGCTGCGATGAGGGCAGTCTCGGTGCTGTGGTTTGCTCGGAAACCAGACTGAGAGGGGTCGAGGGATCCGTTGGTCTCGAGGAAAGCGGAGAGTTGTCTGTTGACGGTCTTCTCGATGATTTTGGCTGGAAAGGGGAGAAGCGAGATGGGGTGGAAGTTTTTCAGGTCCGTGGGGTCCGCGGTGGGTTTCTTCAGGAAGGCGCTCAGCTCGGCATGTTTACAACTCTCCGGGAAGGTGGCGGATGCGAAGGAGCTGTTGATGATGTTCCGGAGTTGGGGTGCGATGATGGAGTCGGCTTTGTTGAAGATGTGGTGTGGGCAGGGGTCGGTAGGGGAGCCGGAGTGGAGGGTGTTCATCAGGCGGGTGGTGTCTTCGGTGCTGACAGGGGTCCAGGTGCAGAGGGTGGGGGTGGGGTGCGCCGGTTCGGTGGATGGGTGCATGGTCAGTGCGCCAAAGCTGTTGTGTATGTCGCGATCTTGCGGTGGAAGAAAGAGGCGAGTGAGTCGCAGAGGTCTTACGAGGGTGTGATGTTGTTGTTGCAGGCGCTAGGGTTGGAGAGCTCTTTAATGATGATGAAGAGTCCCTTGCTGTTGTGGGTGTTGTTGTCCAGTCGTTCTTTGAATGTTGTCTTCTTGGTGGTGCGGATCAGCTGGTGGTGTTTACGGGTGGCGTTCTTGAGGGCGGTCATGTGTTCTGCTGTCTGGTCGTGGCGCTGGCTTTCTCGAGGGTGCGGCAGGTTTTCTTGGAGTTTTTGAGGTCTTTGGTAAACCACAAGGTTTTTCTGCTGCCGGGTCTTCTGGGAGGATTCTTCAGAGGTGGGAGTTCATCGGCGCAGTTGGTGATCCACCGTGTGAGGTTGCGGGCTGCTTCGTTGGGGTCCAACGTGTTGGTGGGAGGGTTCTGGCTGAGGGCGGTGGTGAGCTGGTCGGCGGTGATCTTGCTCCAGCTTCTGCGGGGAACCTGTTGTGGGTGGTGGTGGGTCGTGGTTCTCCTGAAGTTGAAGTTGAAGCAGCTGTGGTCTGTCCAGTGTAGTCTGGTTGAGTGGCTGAAGGAGATGTGCTTGCTGGAGGAGAAGATGGGGTCGAGCGTGTGGCCGGCGTAGTGGGTGGAGGTGTTCACCAGTCGCTTGAGTCCGAGGTTGGTGAGGTTGTCCAGCAGGGCGGCGGTGTTGCAGTCCTTGTTGTTCTCCTGGTGGAAGTTGCGGTCCCCTAGGAGGATGTAGTCTGTGGAGGTGAGGGCGTGCGGACTGACAAAGTCTGCGATGGCTTCGCTGAATTGTGTGCGTGGTCCCGGGGGTCTGTAGATGAGGGTGCCTCTGAGGGTGGTCTTGGGGTCGGTGTGAATCTGGAAGTGAAGGTGCTCGGTGGCGGTAGGGGTGTCGTCGGAGTTGGTCGTGAAGAGGATGGTGTTTCTGTGGACGATGGCGATGCCTCCTCCGGTTTGGTTGACGTGGTCCCTCCGGGTGATCTTGTAGCCCTCCGGGATGGCTATGGCGATGTCGGGGGCTGAGGAGGCGTTCATCCATGTTTCTGTGAGGAAGGCGACGTCTGGTGATGTTGTGTCGAGGAGGTTCCAGAGTTCGACGGCATGCCTGTGGACGGAGCGGTTGTTGAGCAGGATGCACTTGAGGTGGTTGTTGCTGGAGCTTGGCTTGTCGGGTGTGGTGCAGTTTCGGCGGCAGGTGAATTTGCAGGCTTGGCAGGGGAAGGGTCCGTGGGTGCGTTTTGGGGTGGCTAGTAGCAGGCGGGGTTCAGGCTGGCGTTGAGTGCGTGGAGGGTGGCAGCATCGTAGGTTTGTCGGGTGCGTTGGTATCGTTGAGTACCAGGGGTCCTGGCGGTGGGCGCTGTCCAGGCACAGACGGGCGCAGACGGGCTTGCCTTTGGCACGCCTTCGGTGCACAATCGGCGCGCCCGCTGCACGTCCGCGCGGGCTCCATATGAGGCAAAGTGGGAGGGAGGTGCAGCTGGGAGGCGGGAGCGGGGGGGCCAATGGGTACAGAGAGAAAAAGGGGGCGGGCAGAGAGGGAGCAGCGGCGGGAATCGGGGAGCGAGGGGGGCACACCAGGGGTATAGTACTAACACATATCACAATATCTACTAACAGGAAAGGAAAGTACAAGTTACAAAGCAATATCCACTAAACAGGAAAAGAAAGTACAGGTTATAAATCAAACAGCATGGAGAATGAGGCCAACAGCGGTGAAAACGAACGATCAGCAGCGAGGGGGCACCGAGGCCAGGGGCGAGCCTGGGGCCTCAACTGGCGAGCCGTGCAGCGTGGGGGTTGTCCTGGGGTCAGGTCACACTCGCCTGTGCTGCGCATGCTCCATATGAGGCCAAGTGGGAGGGAGGAGCAGCTGGGAGGCGGGAGCGGGGCGGCCAATGGGTACAGAGAGAAAAAGGGGGCGGGCCGCGAGGGAGCAGCGGCGGGAATCGGGGAGCGAGGGGGGGCACACCAGGGGTACAGTACTAACGAATATCACAATATCTACTAACAGGAAAGGAAAGTACAAGTTACAAAGCAATATCTACTAAACAGGAAAAGAAAGTACAGGTTATAAGCGCAAACAGCATGGAGAATGAGGCCAACAGCGGTGAAGACGAACGATCAACAGCGAGGGGGCACCGAGGTCAGGGGCGAGCCTGGGGCCTCAGCTGGCGACCCGTGCGGCGTGGGGGGTGTCCTGGGGTTGATTGCTATCAAAAGATCCTGTGAAACAAATCCAAGGCATGATTTCTGATATTTTACAACTAGGAAAGGATGGAGGGTTTCTGGGTGCGAAAGAACATGACTTTTTAATGAAAAAGTTTCCCAGAACTCCCATCCTCTATCTATTACCAAAGATTTATAAGAGCCTGCATGAACCACCGGGCCGCCCTATCGTCTCGGGGTGCGACTCTTGCCTTGAGCCAATCTCAAAATATGTTGACTTTTTCTTAAGCCGTTTCTCAGAGAGGTGACGTTGTATTTAAGAGACAGAACAGACTTCCTTACAAAAGTAGAAGGTACCCCCTTTGACCAAGACAAACAAATAATGGTCACGATGGACGTCACGTTCCTCTATACGCAGATCCCTCAAAACGAGGCGTTAGAGGTTATTGAAATATATCTGGAAAGTAGAGAACGACCCCACAGAGTTCCCACTTCATTTATCCTGAAATTGGCCGAAGTTGCTCTGAAGAAGATTTATTTTAATTTCAATGAGCAATTTTATATGCAAGTGAAGGGGACTGCCATGGGATCTCCTTATGCCCCAGAAATGGCAGTCCTCTACATGGCACAATATGAGAATAAATACATTGAAACCAACAACCCCTTTAAGGACCACATCAACCAATGGTTACACTATATAGATGACATCTGGCTCCTGTGGCAGGGGAGCCAGGTGGATCTATTGGCGTTCCATGGTTGGCTAAATGACAGACATACTGACATTAAATTCTACCTTGAAAATAGTACCATTAGAATGACATTCCTAGATGTGGAATTGACATGTGTGAATGGTTGCTTGAAAGCTTCCCTATATAAAAAGGATACAGACAAGAACACAATTTTACACCATAGGAGCGCCCATCCGAGGAATCTAAAAACAAATCTTCCCTATGGGCAACTCCTAAGACTAAGGAGGAACTGTACAGAGGTGACCGACTATGACGAACATGCCCAAACATTCTATGGTGAGATGCTCCAGATTGGATACCCGAAAAAACTTTTAAAACACTCTTTCAAAAGGGCAAGGTTTACGCCACGCGAATGCCTCCTTGAAGTAAAACAAAAGAAAGAACTAGATAGGCTTGTGTGTGTAACCACCTTTGGACCAGACACGCACAAAATGAGGCAGGCTGTATTGAATAACTGGCATCTGCTTGAAAGGTTGGAATGTGCATTTCCGCGTCCGATCTTTGCGTATAAAAAAAAACAGAGCATAGGCCAACAGTTAGTCAAGGCTGACATCTCTTTACCAAAAGGGAAGAGCGATTTGTTTTCCCAATGGAAGATGACACCGATAGAAGGCCACCACAAATGTGGGAATTGTGTGGCTTGTTCTAGCATATCGAAGGAAATGAATTTCAACATCAGGACGTGAGGTGGAAACATCTAGGTTTTACGAATTGCAGGACAAAAAACATAGTATATGTGATAGTTTGTCCTTGCAAGAAAATCTACATAGGTAAAACCAACCAACAAGTTAATCTAAGAATCAGCCAACATAGATCACGTATAAAAAAGAAAGTAATGTCAGCACCTATGGTTGAACATTTTTTGGAGAAAGAACACAGTGAGAATGATTTCAAGTGGTCAATTTTATTAACTCTCAATCAGACAAAATTCCCTGCCGATGTCAACAGAATGCTATCACAAAAAGAGGCTTACCTCATCTTGAAATTTAACAGTACGTTAACAGGACTAAATAGCCTGACTGAATTATCAAGGCTGTAGACAAACACAACAACTGTCTTGCAATTACTAAAAGACATGATCTTGCTATGATGTGATGACCGCAGTTTGGCTAACATTGTCTCTAATGTAAATTGCCCCGTTCTTAAATTGCTTCATTTGTATCTATTGGTGTGTCTAGCAGTTAGAACTATGAATCCCATAAACACCCAGCGTGGTACCATAGATTCCAATATTCGTTGCTTATTAAATTGACTTGTTTCTGTATATTAAATAACATCCCAACTAGTGAGGTGAATATTCCTGCCCAGGTTGGTTGGCAACTAAACGGAGTCAGTTTTTCTGCTTGCGTAAGACTACATGTCCCATAATTCTTACCGTGGTTAGGGAACAAGCAAATACAGGCTTCCCAAAATGGTGACTGCCATTATTGAGTAGGAAGAGCTGCCTCGATCGCTGGGAGCAGTGTGCAAACCTTGAAGGTATCCGTTGAATTATGCTCATTATTGAAGTATTCCCGGTGCGAGTTCCTGCGCTCGCATCAGTGGCGTAACGAAACTTGAGGGGGCCCCCCTGCAAAATACATGGAGGGGGCCCCCCTCCCATCCTCCGTGCCAGTCTAGAGCACTAAGGCCAGCGACCCGCCATCCTGCAGGGGATGCGGGGCTATTGTTACGCCACTGTC
This sequence comes from Lissotriton helveticus, assembly GCF_964261635.1. NCBI lineage: Eukaryota > Metazoa > Chordata > Amphibia > Caudata > Salamandridae > Lissotriton > Lissotriton helveticus. The sequence continues at coordinate 883,949,552 of NC_136072.1, read as the reverse complement.
ACCAATACAGCCGTGGTAAGTAACACTGGATGGTGGAGTTAAAAGTTGGGCTTAGTCTGCCAGCAGGCTATCATAGGAGGTGGTCCATTCATTACAGGGTCCCTGCCATCATTACGCCGTGGAAGTTTGCCCAATTTTAGGTGTGTTTCCCGATGCAGACTCCTGTCATGATATACAACATCGGGCCCACTCATCGTTCAGTTTTGACAAAAGTGCATCCACTGCTCCTTCTCGTTTCCGTTTTAAAACATTAGACAATGCGACAATGCAGTATTTCAAAAGCAGATGTAACTACACAGAGCTCATTTTGATAATACATTTTTATTAGTAGACAATAGCAATCTTAAGAGGCATTGCATAGCTTCATTCACACTTTTACCCCAATTCCATCACAGTCTCTCTCTCTCAGTCAGTCAGTCTCTCTCTCTCAGTCAATCAGTCTCTCTCTCTCAGTCTGTCAGTCTCTCTCTCTCTGTCATTCAGTCTCTCTCAGTCAGTCAGTCTGTCAGTCAGTCAGTCTGTCATTCTCTCTCTCTCTCTCTCTCTCTCTCTCTGTCAGTCTGTCAGTAAGTCGGTCGGTCTCTCTCTCTCTCTGTCAGTCTCTCTATCTCTCTCTTCCTGTCAGTCTGTCAGTCAGTCAGTCCCTCTCAGTCAGTCAGTCTCTCTCTCTCTCTGTCAGTTTCTCAGCCAGTCAGTCTCTCCGTCAGTCAGTTTTCAGTCTCTGAGTCAGTCAGTCTCTACTCTCTCTCCACTCTGTCTCTCTCTCTCTCCATTTTCTCTCTCAACTCTGTCCACTCTATCTCCACTGTCTCTCTCTCCACTCTCTTTCCACTGTCTCTCCTTCCACTGTCTCTCCCTCCACTGTCTCTCCCTCCACTGTCTCTCCCTCCACAGCATCTCTCTCCACTGTCTCTCTCCACTGTCTCTCCACTCTCTCACTCTCTCCACTGTCTCTCTCTCCACTGTCTCTCTCTCCACTGTCTCTCCACTGTCTCTCTCTCCCTCTCTCTACTCTCTCTCCACTCTCTCCCTCCACTCTCTCTCCACTCTCTCTCTCCCTTCTCTCTCTCTACTCTCTCTCTACTCTCTCTACTCTCTCTCCTCTCTCTACTCTCTCTCCTCTCTCTCTCTCCTCTCTCTCTCCCTCCACTCTTTCTCTCCACTCTCTCTCTCTCCGCTCTCTCTCTCTCTCTCTCTCTCCACTCTTTCTCTCTCCACTCTCCCTCTCTCCTCTCTTTCTCCACTCTCTCTCTCTCTCTCCACTCTCACTCTCTCTCCACGCTCTCTCTCTCCACTCTCTCTCTCCACTCTCTCTTTCTCCACTCTCTCTCTCTCCACTCTCCCTCCTTCCACTCTCTCTCCACTGTCTCTCTCTCCACTGTCTCTCTCTCCGCTGTCTCTCCACTGTCTCTCCACTGTCTCTACACACTCTCTCTCTACTCTCTGTCTCTCTCCACTCTCTCTCTTCACTCTCTCTCCACTCTCTCTCCACTCTCTCTCCATTGTCTCTCTCTCCACTGTCTCTCTCTCCACTTTCTCTACTCTCACTCTCTCCACTCTCTATCTCTCTCCACTCTCTCTATCTCTCCACTCTCTCTCCTCTCTCTCTCCACTGTCTCTCTCTCAACTGTCTCGCTCCACTGTCTCTCCACTCTCTCACTCTCTCCACTCTCTCTCTCTCTCCACTCTCTCTCTCTCTACTCTCTCTCCTCTCTCTCTCTCTCTCTCCACTCTCTCTCTCCACTGTCTCTACTCTCTCTACTCTCTCTACTCTCTCCACTCTCTCTACTCTCTCCACTCTCACTACTCTCTCTCTCTCTCCACTCTCTCTCTCTCTCCACTCTCTCTCTCCACTCCCTCTCTCTCTCCACTCTCTCTCCACTCTACTCTCTCTCCTCTCTCTCTCCACTGTCTCTCTCTCAACTGTCTCTCTCTCTCCACTGTCTCTCACTCTCTCTACTCTCTCCACTCTCTCTCTCTCTCTCTCTCTCTCCACTCTCCCTCTCTCCACTCCCTCTCTCCACTCTCTGTCTCTCCACTCCCTCTCTCCACTCTCTCTCTCCACTCTCACTCTCTCTCCACTCTCTCTCTCCACTCCCTCTCTCTCCACTCTCTCTCTCTCTCTCCACTCTCTCTCTCTCTCCACTGTCTCTCTCCACTGTCTCTCCACTGTCTCATTCTCTCTCTACTCTCTCCACTCTCTCTCTCTACTCTCTCTCCACTCTCTCTCTCTACTCTCTCTCTCTCTCTACTCTCTCTCTCTCTCCACTCTCTCTCCACTCTCTCCACTTTATCTCTCCACTCTCTCTCTCTCCACTCTCTCTCTCTCTCCACTCTCTCTCTCTCCAATATCTCTCTCTCCCCTCTCTCTCTCTCTCCACTGTCTCTCTCCACTGTCTCTCCACTGTCTCATTCTCTCTCTACTCTCTCCACTCTCTCTCTCTACTCTCTCTCCACTCTCTCTCTCTACTCTCTCTCTCTCTCTACTCTCTCTCTCTCTCTCCACTCTCTCTCCACTCTCTCCACTCTATCTCTCCACTCTCACTCTCTCCACTGTCTCTCTCTCCACTGTCTCTCTCTCCACTGTCTCTCCACTGTCTCTCTCTCCCTCTCTCTACTCTCTCTCCACTCTCTCCCTCCACTCTCTCTCCACTCTCTCTCTCCCTTCTCTCTCTCTACTCTCTCTCCACTCTCTCTACTCTCTCTCCTCTCTCTACTCTCTCTCCTCTCTCTCTCTCCTCTCTCTCTCCCTCCACTCTCTCTCTCCACGCTCTCTCTCTCCACTCTCTCTCTCCACTCTCTCTTTCTCCACTCTCTCTCTCTCCACTCTCCCTCTCTCCACTCTCTCTCCACTGTCTCTCTCTCCACTGTCTCTCTCTCCGCTGTCTCTCCACTGTCTCTCCACTGTCTCTACACACTCTCTCTCTACTCTCTGTCTCTCTCCACTCTCTCTCTTCACTCTCTCTCCACTCTCTCTCCACTCTCTCTCCATTGTCTCTCTCTCCACTGTCTCTCTCTCCACTTTCTCTACTCTCACTCTCTCCACTCTCTATCTCTCTCCACTCTCTCTATCTCTCCACTCTCTCTCCTCTCTCTCTCCACTGTCTCTCTCTCAACTGTCTCTCTCCACTGTCTCTCCACTCTCTCACTCTCTCCACTCTCTCTCTCTCTCTCCACTCTCTCTCTCTCTACTCTCTCTCTCCTCTCTCTCTCTCTCTCTCCACTCTCTCTCTCCACTGTCTCTACTCTCTCTACTCTCTCTACTCTCTCCACTCTCTCTACTCTCTCCACTCTCACTACTCTCTCTCTCTCTCCACTCTCTCTCTCTCTCCACTCTCTCTCTCCACTCCCTCTCTCTCTCCACTCTCTCTCCACTCTACTCTCTCTCCTCTCTCTCTCCACTGTCTCTCTCTCAACTGTCTCTCTCTCTCCACTGTCTCTCACTCTCTCTACTCTCTCCACTATCTCTCTCTCTCTCTCTCTCCACTCTCCCTCTCTCCACTCCCTCTCTCCACTCTCTGTCTCTCCACTCCCTCTCTCCACTCTCTCTCTCCACTCTCACTCTCTCTCCACTCTCTCTCTCCACTCCCTCTCTCTCCACTCTCTCTCTCTCTCTCCACTCTCTCTCTCTCTCCACTGTCTCTCTCCACTGTCTCTCCACTGTCTCATTCTCTCTCTACTCTCTCCACTCTCTCTCTCTACTCTCTCTCCACTCTCTCTCTCTACTCTCTCTCTCTCTCTACTCTCTCTCTCTCTCTCTCCACTCTCTCTCCACTCTCTCCACTCTATCTCTCCACTCTCTCTCTCTCCACTCTCTCTCTCTCTCCACTCTCTCTCTCTCCAATATCTCTCTCTCCCCTCTCTCTCTCCACTTTCTCTCCACTGTCTCTCTCCACTCTCTCTCCACTCTCTATCCACTCTCTCTTCTCTCTCTTTCCACTCTCTCTTTCCACTCTCTCTCCACTCTCTCTCTCTCTCTCTACTCTCTCTCTCTCCACTCTCTCTCCACTCTCTCTCTCTCTCCACTTTCTCTCTCTCTCCACTCTTTCTCTCTTCACTCTCTCTCCACTCCCCCTCTCTACTCTCTCTGGCTCCACTCTCTCTCGCTCCACTGTCTCTCTCCACCCTCTCTCTCTACTCTCTCTCTCTACTCTCTCTCTACTCTCTTTCTCTACTCTCTATCTACTCTCTCTCTCTCCCTCCACTGTCACTCCACTCTCTCTCTCTCCTCTCTCTCTCTCCACTCTCTCTCTCCACTCTCGCTCACTCCACTATCTCTCTCACTCCACTCTCTCTCACAAAGTAGTGTGCATTGCCATGGGCGTCTGTAGAAATGTGTCCAGGGAGGGGGGGGCACATTCTTAACTTCATCACCATCCCCCTTGCACTCTTCTACCCTCTGCCTTGCACCCTTCTCGCCCTCCCCCTTGCACCCATCTCTCGCTCCCCCTTGCACCCTTTTCTACCTTGCACCATTCTCCCCTCTGCCTTGCACCCTTCTCCACTCTGCCTTGCACCCTTCTCCCTTCTGCCTTGCCCCCTTCTCCCCTTTGCCTTGCACCCTTCTCCCCCTCCGCCTTGCACCCTTCTCCCCCTCCGCCTTGCACCCTTCTACTCCTCCGCCTTGCACCCTTCTCTACCTTGCACCTTTCTACCCTCTGCCTTGCACCCTTCTCCCCTCCGCCTTGCACCCTTCTCCTCTCCGCCTTGCACCCTTCTCCCCTCTGCCTTGCACCCTTCTCCCCTCCGCCTTGCACCCTTCATTTACCAAAGGGAGTGCCCCCACCCCCCACCGCGGGGGCATTTGTTACGCCCCTGTCTGTGGCTCAATAATGACCAGACTTATTTTTCAAGAAGGAAGAGTTGGAAAGTTCTTACCGTTTTGAAGGGTAGAGACATTCAGAATTATTGTAATTATGGAGGAATTGTATTATCATTAGAAAGGTTGTGGCTATAAACACTTTCAGAGTTGAGTTTTAAAAAAAATACATATTAATGGAGAAATAGTAAGCTATGGCCAAGCCTGAACACAAGACACTTCATTTAAGGCACTGTGTGACACAAAGTATAAAGAGGAAAATAGTTTACATTTAACATGAGTACATTAACTTATAGCAGGCGATGTGTGAGATTTGTTTAATGTGTATCCTGTTTATTGAAGGGATGACACTTTAAGCCTTTCATTCATTATATCTGTGCAGAAGGGTTTTAATTTTGGCACATTCTACACATTCCACATATGTTGAATATCTGTATCTTTTTATATAAAAGTATTTGTATTTGAGTAGCATATGTTTGGCTGATGAGAGATGTAGTTAATGTATGGTCTTCTGACTCACTAAAAACACTGGTAATAACTCATGTTGAATTCTATTCCGTCGTTTTTAGCTCCATCTGTGCCATAACACACAAGGATTAGTTGTACAGAAGTCAGCCTTGGCCCTGCCTGAATGGGGCATTTGAACCCAATCTGCCCGGCCATGTCCCCTCAAACTGGAAGAATAAGAAATCCCAGGTTTTTTTTTGGCCTGCTTGTCCGAATTGGCTGGAAAAGTTTTTGTAAAATACCTGAAGAGATTTACAATTTTTGGGACTTAAAACCCACAGACATCCTTGGAGTATTCACCCCTAATTCTTGGAGATGGCTTTTATCCACAGTCGCTGACTATGCCTTGCCCCACAGTCGTTGAAATCTTGATCTGTGGGGAATGCTCTCTCTGGGACCCCCACTCCCACCCTTGTCAGGGCCCTGAGCAGTGCTCGGTGCTGCCTCCTGCTCTCTGGGCCCCCACCCCATCCTCTTTTCGGGCCTCGCCGCTCTGACTGAAGAGAAACAATGTATGTTGATACTTTGTTTCTCTTCAGTCAGAGGGAGGGGGCAAGGGGCTCAGAGCAGGCTGCAGGCTGCACCTGCTTCAGACGAGACGAGATGGAGAGAGGCTTGCTTCAGCAAAAGCCTCTCTCACAGCCCTCAGAAGAGCTGAGGGGGCCCGGGGCCCCCTTTATTTAATGAAGGGAGTGAGGCCCCCCCGCACCGTGGGGGATGCGGGGGCGTTTGTTACGCCACTGGCTCGCATTCATGTGCATGCTGCGCGGTTTAATCGAGTGCTCTCATGTTTGTAGGAGCCGCCAAAACAAATCAGCCTAAGGACCGGTGACCATCACAAACTCAAAACAGGTACATCCTCCACTGTTGTACATAGAGAGTTTTTGAACTTGCTATAAACATTTAGGGGCTCATTAGGATGGCGGACGGAAGAGCCACCGCGGCCCTGGAGTAGGCGGAAAAAGCCTTTTCCATGTCCGCCTGCCGCGGATACTCCGTCCGCCATATCAGGATAGGAAAACGTGTCCAATTTCCGTCCGCGACGGAAAAGCACGCACCGTCGCCGAACTACACACGACCACGTGGCGGACGGAACACATCCGGAGGCCCCGCCGTACGTACTGACGTCTAAGACCGTCCCCCAAATCAAGATGGCGGAAAATACACATAAAACCGCAGCGGAAAAACAACCTGTCTGAACACGGCGGAATCCCCACAGCGAACGTAGGTGACATAGCAGAGATACCCACCGCAAGCAGACCACCACCATGGACCCAGCGCTACACGCTTTCCCGATGCTCTTTGCGATCCACCACGTCCTAGTCATGGCCCACTATCGACGACGACGCAGGTAAGGCACAAACCATTGGCTGTCTGGAGGGGAATACCAGCAAGGGACGTGACGTAGGGAGGGGGAGTGTCATGTTACCGAAACCACTGATATGAAGCAAATACGAATACACATTTGTAGTACGCAAGCAGGAATGACAACGACAGACCACGAGACTTGATAGACTACCTTTATTGTACAAAATTGGGGTATAATCACAGTGTATGCGTGAGCATGGGCAAAGTGGGCACCAGAGCAGCTACATCATTGGCAGTTAACGAGAGGGCAGAATGCAGTATCAGAGCATCAACAGGGCATTGTGCAGTACAGAGCAGGTACATCATAGGCAGTAAACGAGAGGGCAGAATGCAGTATCAGAGCATCAACAGGGCATTGTGCAGTACAGAGCAGGTACATCAGAGGCAGTAAACGAGAGTGCAGAATTTAGTATCAGAGCATCAACAGGGCATTGTGCAGTACAGAGCAGGTACATCAGAGGCAGTAAACGAGAGGGCAGAATGCAGTATCAGAGCATCAACAGGGCATTGTGCAGTACAGAGCAGGTACATCAGAGGCAGTAAACGAGAGTGCAGAATGCAGTATCAGAGCATCAACAGGGCATTGTGCAGTACAGAGCAGGTACATCAGAGGCAGTAAACGATAGTGCAGAATGCAGTATCAGAGCATCAACAGGGCATTGTGGAGTACAGAGCAGGTACATCATAGGCAGTAAACGAGAGGGCAGAATGCAGTATCAGAGCATCAACAGGGCATTGTGCAGTACAGAGCAGGTACATCATAGGCAGCACGTGAGAGGGGCTAAGTGCATCAACAGTCCATTGCACAGAGCAGGTCCATCAGAGGCAGCACGTGAGAGGGGCTAAGTACATCAACAGTCCATTGCACAGAACAGCTACATCAGAGGCAGCACGTGAGAGGGGCTAAGTGCATCAACAGTCCATTGCACTGAACAGGTTGATCAAAGGCAGCACATGAGAGTGCAGAATGCAGTATCAGCGCATCAACAGGGCATTGTGCAGTACAGAGCAGGTACATCATAGGCAGTAAACGAGAGGGCAGAATGCAGTATCCGAGCATCAACAGGGCATTGTGCAGTACAGAGCAGGTACATCATAGGCAGTTAACGAGAGGGCAGAATGCAGTATCAGAGCATCAACAGGGCATTGTGCAGTACAGAGCAGGTACATCATAGGCAGCACGTGAGAGGGGCTAAGTGCATCAACAGTCCATTGCACAGAGCAGGTCCATCAGAGGCAGCACGTGAGAGGGGCTAAGTGCATCAACAGTCCATTGCACAGAACAGCTACATCAGAGGCAGCACGTGAGAGGGGCTAAGTGCATCAACAGTCCATTGCACTGAACAGGTTGATCAAAGGCAGCACATGAGAGTGCAGAATGCAGTATCAGAGCATCAACAGGGCATTGTGCAGTACAGAGCAGGTACATCATAGGCAGTAAACGAGAGGGCAGAATGCAGTATCCGAGCATCAACAGGGCATTGTGCAGTACAGAGCAGGTACATCATAGGCAGTTAACGAGAGGGCAGAATGCAGTATCAGAGCATCAACAGGGCATTGTGCAGTACAGAGCAGGTACATCATAGGCAGCACATGAGAGGGGCTAAGTGCATCAACAGTCCATTGCACTGAACAGGTTGATCAAAAGCAGCACATGAGAGTGCAGAATGCAGTATCAGAGCATCAACAGGGCATTGTGCAGTACAGAGCAGGTACATCATACGCAGTAAACGAGAGGGCAGAATGCAGTATCCGAGCATCAACAGGGCATTGTGCAGTACAGAGCAGGTACATCATAGGCAGTTAACGAGAGGGCAGAATGCAGTATCAGAGCATCAACAGGGCATTGTGCAGTACAGAGCAGGTACATCATAGGCAGCACGTGAGAGGGGCTAAGTGCATCAACAGTCCATTGCACAGAGCAGGTCCATCAGAGGCAGCACGTGAGAGGGGCTAAGTGCATCAACAGTCCATTGCACAGAACAGCTACATCAGAGGCAGCACGTGAGAGGGGCTAAGTGCATCAACAGTCCATTGCACTGAACAGGTTGATCAAAGGCAGCACATGAGAGTGCAGAATGCAGTATCAGAGCATCAACAAGGCATTGTGCAGTACAGAGCAGGTACATCATAGGCAGTAAACGAGAGGGCAGAATGCAGTATCCGAGCATCAACAGGGCATTGTGCAGTACAGAGCAGGTACATCATAGGCAGTTAACGAGAGGGCAGAATGCAGTATCAGAGCATCAACAGGGCATTGTGCAGTACAGAGCAGGTACATCATAGGCAGCACGTAAGAGGGGCTAAGTGCATCAACAGTCCATTGCACTGAACAGGTTGATCAAAGGCAGCACATGAGAGTGCAGAATGCAGTATCAGAGCATCAACAGGGCATTGTGCAGTACAGAGCAGGTACATCATAGGCAGTAAACGAGAGGGCAGAATGCAGTATCCGAGCATCAACAGGGCATTGTGCAGTACAGAGCAGGTCCATCAGAGGCAGCACAAGTACGTGTCCCTACCAACCCGTCGCAGGAACCACAAGAGTGCCACGCAGTTCTCAATGGACACACCATGTGAAATAACATTTGAGTGAAGTGTTCAGCACCTCACATCACAGAATCAGGGGGACTGCGTAAACTACCTGCCTCGGACACACTGGCAGCACCAGCAACAGGAGTGTGAGACACAGCCACAGCCCGAGTGACACACACATGGGCCACGGACCCAGACACACTGGCAGCACCAGCAACAGGAGTGTGAGACACAGCCACAGCACGAGTGACACACACATGGGCCACGGACCCAGACACACTGGCAGCACCAGCAACAGGAGTGTGAGACACAGCCACAGCCCGAGTGACACACCCATGGGCCACGGACCCAGACACACTGGCAGCACCAGAAACAGGAGTGTGCAACACAGCCACAGATGTAGTCACTGACACGTGACCCACTGACCCAGACAGACTGCCAGCACCAGAAACAGGAGTGTGCAACACAGCCACAGATCTTCTAACTGACACGTGAGCCATAGACCCAGATACACGGCCAGGACCTGCAACAGGAGAGGGCACAACTGAGACTGTGCCACTACATGATGCATGACAGCCAACAACAGACACAGTGCCACCATCTGATACATGAGAGTCAACTGCACCAACGCCACTGGGACAACTGAAATGATGAGCCACAGGGCTGTATGGGCCAGGAGGCAGGGTGGGCCTGGGAGCTGGGGATAGCTGACCTTGAGCCAAATCGGGGTTGGCAGGTGTCAATGGTGTGTGTCTGCGTTTCTTAGGGATGTGTGAGTGCACCCTGGACAGGACAGGACTGCCAAGTGGTGGGGACTCTAAAGAATCACCACCCACCATAGGTGGAGCATCTGCAGCCGGGGATCTGGTTTCTGGGGACGTGCTGGAGCCTGCTTGTCGTTTGCTCTGTGCCTGCCGCCTGGACTCGGAATCATGTGAAATGGGGGATGCAACAACAGGGGACACCCTCCTCTGCTTCTGACTGGCCTGGATGGGAGTGGAGGTATGGGGGGACTCTGCCGCGGAGACATCAGTTTGGTGTTCAGTAGAAAACATCAGCCTCAGTGCAGCCAGGGGTGAAGTATGCCTGTCCTTGATTGCGCCATTGTCCATGCTAGATGCCTTGTCCGTAGGATGTGCCTTATCCTTAGGTGGAGTGTTGTCTCTGGATGTAGCCTGTGCCCTGGTCGCCGCCCTGTTCCTGCCAGCAGACTTGTCGTCTGTGGTGCACCTGTCTCCAGTAGACACCTGCTCTCTGTGTGTGTCCCTGCCCTTGGGAGATGGACCTTGCTCTGCTGTGGGCCTGCCCTTGGGAGTCTCCCTGCTCCTAGGAGGTGCCTTTGTCTTGTCACTGTCCTTGGGAGTGTCCCTTTCCTCTGCTGTGGGCCTGCCCTTGGGAGTCTCCCTGCTCCTAGGAGGTGCCTTTGTCTTGTCACAGTCCTTGGGAGTGTCCCTTTCCTCTGCTGTGGGCCTGCCCTTGGGAGTCTCCCTGCTCCTAGGAGGTGCCTTTGTCTTGTCACTGTCCTTGGGAGTGTCCCTTTCCTCTGCTGTGGGCCTGCCCTTGGGAGTCTCCCTGCTCCTAGGAGGTGCCTTTGTCTTGTCACTGTCCTTGGGAGTGTCCCTTTTCTCTGCTGTGGGCCTGCCCTTGGGAGTCTCCCTGCTCCTAGGAGGTGCCTTTGTCTTGTCACTGTCCTTGGGAGTGTCCCTTTCCTCTGCTGTGGGCCTGCCCTTGGGAGTCTCCCTGCTCCTAGGAGGTGCCTTTGTCTTGTCACTGTCCTTGGGAGTGTCCCTTTCCTCTGCTGTGGGCCTGCCCTTGGGAGTCTCCCTGCTCCTAGGAGGTGCCTTTGTCTTGTCACTGTCCTTGGGAGTGTCCCTTTCCTCTGCTGTGGGCCTGCCCTTGGGAGTCTCCCTGCTCCTAGGAGGTGCCTTTGTCTTGTCACTGTCCTTGGGAGTGTCCCTTTCCTCTGCTGTGGGCCTGCCCTTGGGAGTCACCCTGCTCTTAGGAGGTGCCTTTGTCTTCTGACTGGCCTTGTCCAAGGTACAGTCCATGGACATGTGAGTATCCCTTGCCTTGGGAGTACCTTTTGTGTTGAATGCCTGTGTAGCCCCTGAAGGCATGTCCCCCAACAACACTTGTGGATCCTGTGTGTGTACTCCAGTGTATCTGACGTTGTCTACGTGAACAGATTTAGCTGATCTAGGGGATGGGGTCTGTGCCCTGCGTGCCCTGACGTGCTGTCTGATGCTGCTTCTAGTGCAATAACCTGTATTTGAGTCCTGCTCAGAATAATCACTACCCCCTGAGACATCCAGTGGTGTAGATGGGGAAACAGAAGTAGCACCCTGTTTATGCGACTGTACTATTGCAGACGACACACTGCTTGCCAATGACTGCACTGTCCTGTGTAGACCTGCAAGATCGCCATGCATCCCTTCCATGAATGCCACCACCTGCCCCAACTTCCTATCATGGTCCTGGAAAGCATTTGTCATATTGGTCTGCCCCACACACAGCTGTCGCAGCAGATCAACGGCCTCAGCACACAGTGCATTTTGGCTCACCGTGGCAGGGGCAGCGGTGCCTGCACCGAACGCCACTCTGCTCCCCCTACTCCTCCGGCCACAAACAGTACATGGTGCAGTTGGCGGAAGTGTGGGCCCTATGTGCTGTCTTCCGACAGAAGGTGATGAGTGCCCACTCCCAGTCTGTGACAACAGTGCAGGCTCACCAAGAGTGTCCGACGAGGAGGACGATGGTGTCTCCCCATGCGAGTCCTCAGGGACGGTCCTGTCCCCCTCTCCCGCGCTGGCCTCCTCTGTGTCAGTCTGCGTGTGTGCGAAGTCTGAGCCGGACTCATTTCCTCGACTACTCTCCACCGTCTGTGGCTGAGTGTCCTCTGTCATAGCTGAAATGCACATGAAAGATGTGTGAGTCATGGGCAGACTGACGTACAGAAGGACCAGGATTGCCAAATTACATAGCTGACAAAGATTTTGTAGCCCCCATCCTGCACACGGCCCACCTCTACCAGTCATCCTCACATTTCCTGCCATGGGGCCATGGACCACTAGGGGATGTGCTTCAACACTCAACTACTAAGCAAGTGGCGTGTCAACATGGCGGACCTGGATGTCAAATGACAACCACCCAATGGGACCAAAATGGCATCACAGAGATACATACGCAACACAGAACTCTATACTGTGTCTGTGCACCAATACATGCATAGCACTCACAGGTTTCCTACACAGACAGTATGCTCACCGCTAGTTTGCTGTTGATCAGCACTCAGACGTTCGGCCAGTTCAGGATGCGTCACTGCAATGATACGGTGCATGAGAGGGGTCATGGAGCGTCGGGCCAGACGGGGCGTCCTTGGAATCATGCCCAGTGTTACTTCCGCTACATTCTTGCTCAGCCTGGAAATGTCGTCCCAGCGTTTGTGGCAGTGTGTATGTCGTCTGTTGCACACCCCCAATGCCCGTACTTCCCGTGCTATGCTCCTCCACAGGTCCTTGCGAAGGTGCAGCTTGACCTACCATGATGGGAGACAAAAGGGTTTAAGTCAGTGGACAGTTGGCCTGTCACACACATAGGGGCAAGACGTAACTGTCAGCAGCCATGCACAATCAGGAACATATGCCTAGCCCACACTACACAGCAAAGATGGAAATAGGCCTGATTATTTGGCCCCCTCATGCACACCAACATGTCCCACACTGCACTTACCACCCGTCCTGGTGCGCCGTAGAGGCGTCCATAGTTGTGGAGTACACCGTCCACGAGGACATCAAGCTCCGCGGCGGTGAAGGGTCGAGACCGGATCTCTTTGCCTCTCGACATGGCAAGATCACGGAGTATGGCACTAGAGCAGCAGTCGGTGGTCAGCTCAGCAGCAGCAGCAGGTCGAGGTGATGGTCACAGGCAGCAGTCGGTGGTCAGCTCAGCAGCAGCAGCAGGTCGAGGTGAACAGGCAGCACTGGTCCCCAGGGTAGGAAGTGTCATTTTGGCCAACACACATATATAGGGCCCTCAGCACGTGTCAGTGGCATACGTCGCCAGCAATTGGTCAGCCCTGGAAGCGTGTTCGTGAAATGGGCCAATGACTGGCCCTGTTGTTGCGGTGCACTGCTTCCGCTACTTGCGATTGGCCATATGCGGCCAGCGGCCCTCTTCCCATTGGCTGCATGTGCAGGGACCGTCACGGGCACACATCGGCAACCGCACGTGCAAGCTTCAGGCACGGATGCTTCAGTTGCAACAATGTTCTATCACTGGCGCCTCCATGGCGGTGCACGTACTCAGCGGGGGAGGTGCAGGCCTATACACCCTGTAGATGTACTCAATGGACATGCCAGTTCATGACCCCCCTTACAGTCACATTGCATCATCCACCGTACACCGGCCGGAGCGGCCGGTCCTAGGACGGCCGTGCCCGGCCATGTCCACAACCGCCGGGCCGGGCACGGCGGTTGTGTACATGGCCGTGCACGGCGGTTGTGGACATGGCCGGGCACGGCGGTTGTGGACATGGCCGGGCCCGGCGGTTGTGGACATGGCCGGGCACGGCGGTTGTGGACATGGCCGGGCACGGCGGTTGTGGACATGGCCGGGCACGGCGGTTGTGGACATGGCCGGGCACGGCGGTTGTGGACATGGCCGGGCACGGCGGTTGTGGACATGGCCGGGCACGGCCGTCCTAGGCCCGGCCGCTCCGGCCGGTGTACGGTGGATGATGCAATGTGACTGCAAGGGGGGTCATGAACTGGCATGTCCATTGAGTACATCTACAGGGTGTATAGGCCTGCACCTCCCCCGCTGAGTACGTGCACCGCCATGGAGGCGCCAGTGATAGAACATTGTTGCAACTGAAGCATCCGTGCCTGAAGCTTGCACGTGCGGTTGCCGATGTGTGCCCGTGACGGTCCCTGCACATGCAGCCAATGGGAAGAGGGACGCTGGCCGCGTATGGCCTTTGGGAAGTAGCGGAAGTTGTGCACCGCCATGGCGGCGCCAATTATGTTATCTTGTCAGACGCTGCACCGTGATGTGTTGTGTGCAGTTGCGTCATGAGGGTTGTGAGCGTGATAGGGAAAGGTCATATGTCATACAATATAGCATGTGTGTCCATACTATGCCCATCGGTCGGCACACAATGGGCAACAGATGTGCATTTGTACGTGTTGACGTCGGGTGTGACCCTACAGACGTTCTTACATCTTCACAACTACACAGTACATCACGGCTGTATGGCCAAATTATGCATCTGTTGTCAGTGTCTTGTTCTGGCGAGGTGACTACAGTGGTGGTGGTACACATGCATTCCGTGTATGTGTTTTGGACGTTGTGTCACCATGCATGTAATTACCGTATGCACAACATTATTGGTGTTGGCATTTGTGCTTCATGACATGGCGTGTGTATAATTATCGTTTGTGTGCATGCAGTTGCATGTGTGTCTGTGATGTGGCTACTAAACATTAGGGTGAAGACTGAAGTTTTGTCAGTAAGGTTCACATGTGATGGAGTTGTACACGTATGCGTCGTTTGTAAGTTGACCTAAGTTACATCTCTCTCCCACACAGGAGGGCTCCAAATGTGCATCGCCCATACACTGTGCTGGAGGATATGGTTGACGAGGAGGTGATTCGGAAATTCCGGCTGGATCGACGTTGGTTGCTGGAGCTTGTGGCTCAATTGTCTCCTCATCTGCAGCCACGTAGGACGTATCCTGGGTCGATTACACCCACTGCAAAGGTCATGGCGGTACTACATTTCTTTGCTACTGGCACATTTCAGTACACAGTTGGACATGCCGGGGGGATGTCACAGGCCATGTTCAGCACGGTTCTTCGGGATGTCTTAACAGCTATGATGCTGTACAAGAATGACTACATACATTTCCCACGGCCGGAAGAGTTGGCAGCAGTCAAAGCTGACTTCTATGCACTGGGCCACATACCTCACGTTGTGGGTTCAATTGATGGCACACACATCGCTATCATTCCACCACGGGCACGGGAGCAAGTTTTCAGGAATCGCAAACACTTCCATTCGCTGAACGTGCAGGTGGTGTGCCTGGCAAACAACATCATCTCCCATGTGTGTGCAAGATTTCCTGGCTCCGTACATGATGCCCACATCATGCGGAGCAGCATTGTCCCACGACTCATGGCAAATCTGCGACCCGGTCAAGCGTGGCTTGTTGGTGAGTGTGCAGTGGGGACTCTTGTGATCTCTGTGTTGCATGGGGTACCCACCATATCTTGTTGTGATGTTTGTGTCTGTCATCCCCCTACATAGGCGACTCGGCGTACCCAAACCGGCCCTGGCTCCTCAGTCCCCTACGTAATCCTACAACAGCGGGTGAAATGCGGTACAATGATGCACATGGAAGGACACGGAGAGTCATCGAACGTACCTTTGGACTGCTAAAGTCTAGGTTTCGGTGCCTCGATAAGACCGGAGGGGCCCTGCCTTACTCACCAGGAAAAGTATGCAGGATCGTGATTGCCTGCTGCATGCTCCACAACCTGGCAGTACGCAATGACATTGAACTGCTGTTGGACCCTGAAGACGAAGAAGTTCCTCGGCCTCCCATCCCACCCATGTCGACTGATGAGGATAGTGGTGAGGAGGAAGGTGTGGACCAGAGGCGCCAGCTCATAGATCGCTACTTCCCTTGAATGTGAGTAACTACCTCTAGTGGCGGTTGACAATGCCTCATGTATGTTTGCTGGTGTTGTGTGGATGTGGGCTTCATCAGCTGGGTGTTGTTTGTGATGGTTGCATATGTGTGTCTTCATGTCTTTGGACATACAAGTCTCCATGATGTGTGTGCTCTCATCCCATGCTTTTGTGATGGTTGTCGTTTGTGTAATGTTGCTGTGCATTGTGTTGTGATGTGTGTGAATCTGTTTCCTGACGTGTGTTTGCTGTCTCTGATTTTCACTAGGTCACTCCCACAGCGCCATGATCATGTACGACTATGATCCCTGAACCTGTTTACGTCTGTTTCTGAAGGCAATCATGTGAATAAACATGGAGGCAAAACATCATTGTGTGTGTAAGTGCAATTTATTTACAGGTTGTGCTTTTGTGCTGGTGAATATTTACAAGTAAGTGGGGTGGAGGGAGTTGGAGTTGAAGGTAATGGCAGATGAAATGTCCGTGCTGACACCACATTGGGGGGTGTCAGGGTAGTCCAGCAGACCAGTGGGAATGATTGTCTGTGGGACAGGATACTTAGCAGGGTGAATGCCTGGCACAGGCAGTGACATTGTCATTGGCGTCCCCTCTTGGAGCGTGTGGATGGCGCTCCAACACTGCTCTCAGCCACTTCCTGCCTCGGCCGGCCCCTCCGTCTCTGAGGTGGAACAGAGTCAGCTGGGAGGGCAGGTTGTTGATGGGCCACATCCGTCGCCAGGGGCACAGGTGGTGGTGGAGGCGGAGGTGACGGTGGCGGTGGAGGCGGAGGTGACGGTGGCGGTGGCGCTACGACAATTGGTGGAGGGGGGGGGTTGTTCCGGCCAACCCATTCCCTCCACATCGTTGCCTGCTGGCCCATGATGTGCACCATCTGGCCAAGGAAGCCAGAGATTTCGCACAGGATGTTGGTGCTGTCCACTGAGTCCTGGTGTGCACGATCAGCGTTTGCTTGGGACAGGTCGTATGACGCCTGACACCTGGCAAGGGCTTGTAGGGACTGTGCCACTGGATGGGGTAGCTGTCCTTCCTCTGCACGGCGGTGTGTGGCTCGCCTGATTGGCTGATGTCCCGTTGCCTGTGTTTGTGGCCCACTCACCCTGCTTGTGTGTGAGGCCGATGGACCAGCGTCGTGCGCTGGGTTATGCTGGGTGGCACAGGCAGGAGTCGTGGTACTGGTGGTACTGGTGGTACTGGTGGTACTGGTGGTGGTGGGGACTGTGCAGATCACAGAGACAGGTGTCGCTGGAGTCACACATGCGACGTTGGTCGGTCCCGGGAGTCCCTGTGAGCCAGATGGCCCTGGCTGCGTGCTTGGTCCCGCTCCATCCTCCGCACCGGAGCTGCCTGTGTCCTCGTCACCAGAGAGTCCTGTATGTGTGGGAGGCGAGGCTGGCGGCCGGGTACTGGTTTCCCCAGTCAGTTGAAGATCACCTGAGGGACAAGATAGAGCTGGTCAGTAATGTGGACATTACATGGTCATATAGATTTGTAGACATTTCTGTTTCCTGTCGCACACACCCCACCCTCCACCACCACCACCCTCCCTGTGAACATGGGGGCCTGTTGGGAGTTGTAGTTTGGGCCTCTCACACACCCCACCCTCCACCACCACCACCCTCCCCGTGTACATGGGGGCCTGTTGGGAGTTGTAGTTTGGGCCTCTCACACACCCCACCCTCCACCACCACCACCCTCCCCGTGTACATGGGGGCCTGTTGGGAGTTGTAGTTTGGGCCTCTCACACACCCCACCCTCCACCACCACCACCCTCCCCGTGTACATGGGGGCCTGTTGGGAGTTGTAGTTTGGGCCTCTCACACACCCCACCCTCCACCACCACCACCCTCCCCGTGTACATGGGGGCCTGTTGGGAGTTGTAGTTTGGGCCTCTCACACACCCCACCCTCCACCACCACCACCCTCCCCGTGTACATGGGGGCCTGTTGGGAGTTGTAGTTTGGGCCTCTCACACACCCCACTCTACACCACCACCACCCTCCCCGTGTACATGGGGGCCTGTTGGGAGTTGTAGTTTGGGCCTCTCACACACCCCACCCTCCACCACCACCACCCTCCCCGTGTACATGGGGGCCTGTTGGGAGTTGTAGTTTGGGCCTCTCACACACCCCACCCTCCACCACCACCACCTTCCCCGTGTACATGGGGGCCTGTTGGGAGTTGTAGTTTGGGCCTCTCACACACCCCACCCTCCACCACCACCACCCTCCCCGTGAACATGGGGGCCTGTTGGGAGCCATGTACATGTTTGTGAGTTGGTGTCCAACGTGCATGGGTTGGGGCGTAGGAGATGTTTCTTCTCAGTTGTGTGAGCCTGACCATGTCGTGCTGATCGTCGTGCTTGGTTTGTACTCACCAGTCTCTTCTCCTTCGTCAAGTCCGTCTGGGCTCTCTGGGTGTAGTATCACCAGCACCTTCTCCTCCCAATCGGTGTAGGGTATGGGCTCCGGGGGTGTGCCACCGCCAGTATGATTGGCTCTAGCAAAGTTTTTAGCTCGGATGCCCTTCACCCTGGTCTTCAGGTCATGCCACCGCCTCTGAATGTCATGCTTCGTCCTCGGCACAGTCCCCGACGCATTCACCCGAGTGACGATCCTGTGCCACATGTGGTTCTTTTGCGCCACGGACGTCTGCTGGACTTGGGCCCCGAAGATGTGGGGCTCAACACGGATTATTTCATCTACCATTACCCTCAACTCTGTCTCCGTGAATTTAGGGTTTTTTTGGGGTGCCATGGTGTGTGGTGCTCAGTGTGTGAGTTGAGTGAGTTGGGGGGTGCAGGTGTGTGGTGTGTGATGTGTAGGATTTGTGTGGTGGGTGTTTGTGTGGTGGGTGTGGTAGGGTGGTGGTTGTGTGTCTTCTATGTGAGTTAGCAGTATCTCGAATAGGGCCTCTTGCTAGCAGCAATGCTGTGATGCAAAGGATTGTGGTAGTGTGTGGGTGTCATTTTATAGTCGTGTCTCAATGGTTGTTGGCAGTCAGGTGGTAGGTGGGCGTGTTGACTAGTGTGCATTATTGGATACTTGGGACGTGTCATGGTGGCTTGTGCTTGGTGTTGGTGTATGGGGGGGGCGTTGTCAATGTGCGTATGTTTGCTTTGGACTTGCGGTACACTTTCTAACATTTGTTTGCCGCTAGGGATGTTGTGCGTGTTGGCCTTCCGCAGTGATGCTGTGGTTATCGTTGCATTCTTTCCGCCGCGGACGTGGATGGCTGTGCGTTCCGTGGTACGGGCGGATTTATCCTAATTGCGGCCACAGAGTATTCACAGGTATGGCGGTACATGTGTTATTTTCCGCGGTCATTTCCGTCCGCGGCAGTGGTTGTTCATTGGACTCCGTCTGCCGCGGACGGAGTTGGATGTGTTCCGTCCGCCGCGGACGGTGTTGGTTATGATCCGTCCGCCGCGGTCGGAGTTTCGTGACATGATTATCCTAATCCCAACCGCGGAATCTCCGCGGCGCAGCCGGGAGTAAAATTTCCCCCACCATGGCGGACAGTACCCATTTCCGTCCGCCATCCTAATCGACCCCTTAGTGTGAGCCGAGGCTTAATATATCGATGCCTCCTCCGTTCCTGCGTGCACTTGGCAGCTGCTGAAGCAGGTAATAATTCAGAAAAGGGGGTGGTGATGGACAGAGCATCTGAGTTAAACAGAACACTCATACCCAGTCAAAAGATCAGGGCTTGATCCATCACCGTTTTTTAGCTCACTGCACCATCCCAGTTCAGAACCTGGCTACATGCAAATTAGTCTGTCCCTGGCCCAGTGCATCATGGGAACAGGGCAGACCAAACGACCAAGCCAATTCTTTACTGGAAAGGAAACAAGCTTCCGGGGACCGGTTTCTGGAATTGCAGCCGTCTTCGGCCCAGCTTGCTTGAATCCTAATGGTGCAGTGAGCAAGGGACTCACATCTGAGCATACCCTGCCACTCCTATAGTGGCCAAAACGATTCAGAAAAGGGGGTGGTAATGGACAGAGCATCTGAGTTAAACATAACACACATACCCAGTCAAAAGATCAGGGCTTGATCCATCACCGTTTTTTAGCTCACTGCACCATCCCACTTCAGAACCTGGCTACATGCAAATTAGTCTGTCGCTGGCCCAGTGCATCATGGGAACAGGGCAGACCAAACTACCAAGCCAATTCTTTACTGGAAAGGAAACAAGCTTCGGGGGACCGGTTTCTGGCATTGCAGCCGTCTTCGGCCCGGCTTGCTTGAATCCTAATGGTGCAGTGAGCAAGGGACTCACATCTGAGCATACCCTGCCACTCCTATAGTGGCCAAAACGATTCAGAAAAGGGGGTGGTGATGGACAGAGCATCTGAGTTAAACAGAACACTCAAACGGTGATGGATCAAGCCCTGATCTTTTGACTGGGTATGAGTGTTCTGTTTAACTCAGATGCTCTGTCCATCACCACCCCCTTTCTGAATCGTTTTGGCCACTATAGGAGTGGCAGGGTATGCTCAGACATGAGTCCCTTGCTCACTGCACCATCAGGATTCAAGCAAGCCGGGCCGAAGACGGCTGCAATGCCAGAAACCGGTCCCCAGAAGCTTGTTTCCTTTCCAGTAAGGAATTGGCTTGGTAGTTTGGTCTGCCCTGTTCCCATGATGCACTGGGCCAGGGACAGACTAATTTGCATGTAGCCAGGTTCTGAGCTGGGATGGTGCAGTGAGCTAAAAAACGGTGATGGATCAAGCCCTGATCTTTTGACTGGGTATGAGTGTTCTGTTTAACTCAGATGCTCTGTCCATCACCACCCTCTTTCTGAATCGATTTGGCCACTATAGGAGTGGCAGGGTATGCTCAGTCATGAGTCCCTTGCTCACTGCACCATCAGGATTCAAGCAAGCCGGGCCGAAGATGGCTGCAATGCCAGAAACCGGTCCCCGGAAGCTTGTTTCCTTTCCAGTAAAGAATTGGCTTGGTAGTTTGGTCTGCTCTGTTCCCATGATGCACTGGGCCAGGGACAGACTAATTTGCATGTAGCCAGGTTCTGAGCTGGGATGGTGCAGTGAGCTAAAAAACGGTGATGCATCAAGCCCTGATCTTTTGACTGGGTATGAGTGTTCTGTTTAACTCAGATGCTCTGTCCATCACCACCCCCTTTCTGAATCGTTTTGGCCACTATAGGAGTGGCAGGGTATGCTCAGACATGAGTCCCTTGCTCACTGCACCATCAGGATTCAAGCAAGCCGGGCCGAAGACGGCTGCAATGCCAGAAACCGGTCCCCGGAAACTTGTTTCCTTTCCAGTAAAGAATTGGCTTGGTAGTTTGGTCTGCCCTGTTCCCATGATGCACTGGGCCAGGGACAGACTAATTTGCATGTAGCCAGGTTCTGAGCTGGGATGGTGCAGTGAGCTAAAAAACGGTGATGGATCAAGCCCTGATCTTTTGACTGGGTAAGAGTGTTCTGTTTAACTCAGATGCTCTGTCCATCACCACCCCCTTTCTGAATCGAAGCAGGAAATAGACAGACCATAGGAGCCATTGGCAAGAGCAAGCATTTGACAAGTAACGTGCCACGAAAGGTATGTGGCACTTTGAGCCCCTTTCCCGCTCATTAATAATGCATTCTATGTTAGCACGCGGTTTGAATAGACTTTGCTATCTATCTTCACTAGAATCAGCCAGTAAGCTTGAAAAATGCACGAACGAGTCGCCCCAGAAGACAGTACGACTGAATCGATTTTAAAGAGGCCTCTTACAAACTCCTTTCTCTCCTTCACTGTGCACAATAATTGGTGTCCATATGTATATGTTTTTTCCTTTTCCAGGCCATCGATATGCCCTGAGTTATACTAGCAGCCACCATCTTTTCAATAAACATTGAAATAAGCTCATCTTGAGCCGGTCTTTAACATCATTTAAGGCCGGTACATCAAATACTGTGAGGTACTTCATTAATTCTTTACGAAACAATAGGAAGTATAAGAGCAAGTTGCAGTCAGCTAATATATTCTTAATGTTTTCTCTGCATTCTATACAGAAAATTGACAAAGCCCTGATGACAGTCCGGGAAGTGGTTTCCCTGGACTAGAAACGCGTCGGCACAACTGAGGGAGCGAACAATACCATTAAGTGTTGTAACTGGCATGAGCTGGTCACAAAGCTATCTTAACCTTAAGATTATGCTCCTTTTTGACTTTGTCTTTCCTTTTATCATAGATTTTGATTAATTTCATTGAATTTTTTTTTATTTTTGTTGTTGTTTGTATATTGTTTTCATTGTGGAATGGGTGTAGGCATAGTTTTTGTTGTTTGATATAATAGGGTCCAGCCTACCCCGCACCCTATATGGACCGAACTCCTTAGCTTTACAAAATATTCCTAGAGTGTACAAATGTGAATGGTGGCTTGGCGCTAGTGAACTATACTGACTAAGTTATCCTGCAGTGTACTGATTTTTTCTCCGTCTTAATTTACAGTCCGTAAAAGAGCGAGGTTTTAAGGCATAGTCAGGAAGTTGAGCTGACCTCTCAGCTGTTCTGGTAGGTTATTCCAGAGATAAGCTGTGGTGTGGATAAAGCTTTTGCTCTCCCCCCCAGTTGGATCTCCAGATTTTCCAAACATTAATTGTCTTGTTGTTAGTAGATTGTAGTGGCCTGCTGGGATTGTACCATGTGATATGTTTCTTTAAGTAGTCTGGGGCAGCTCTCTAAAGGGATTTGTGGGTGAGACAGAGGGCCTTAAATCTGAATTTTTTTATTTAACAATGGAGTTCTTGCAAAGTTCCTGAGACAGACTGAAACGAGAATTTTCTTCAAAAGTCACGCTGCAGCCTTCTGGAGACCTTGCAGTTTTTTTGTGGAATGCTGATGAATCGCTATATATAGTCCATTACAGTAATCAAGACTTGATAACACAAGTGCTGTTACTAAATCTTTTTGTAATTCAAAGGGTAAATACAGAAAGATCCTCCTGATTTTGTATAATAGAAAGAAACAGGAGGAAGTAAGTTTATTTATTTGTGTATTAAAGGGCGGTTGGAATTGAAAATTATCCCCACATTTTTGACGATGGCTATGGTGTGGGAGGGAGCCTAGCATTTGTGGCCACCAAATTGATCCCATGAAGGAAAGTTATTCCCATAAAGGACCTCAGTTTTTCCTGAATTAGACATGAGACTGTTGTTATTCATCCATTGGACTATGCAGCTGCTAAAACAATGAGCCGTCTTTTCAACATTGTTCTAGATGGACACAATAATCTGTGTGTCATCAGCACATGCCACTGGAGTGAAGCCAAAGGATCGAATCTGCTTCGTTAAGGGGGCCACATTGATATTAAACAGTATAGGACTCAATGATGAGCTCTGACGAACCCCATAGGACAACTAGTAGAATCTCATTTACAGGCGCCGTGGTATATGGTATACCACTCTACAAGGGACTAATAGGCACATACAGCAAGATAAGGAATTGCGATTACTTAAAAGCGATTTTTAAGGAATTGCTATTTAGGAGTCGCAATTCCTTATACATGTAGGTTTTGCTAAAATAATAGTGATTCCTAACCATTCCCTAATAGCGAATAGCAAATTGTGATTTGCTATTACGGAATGCTTTCCCATTCATTCCTATGGGCCTCAAGGCCCATAGGAATGAATGGGAAAGCATTCGCTATATGCGATTGCCAAATAGGTAATCGCAAATTGTGAATGCAATTGCAAGGGAGCTAGGGGACCTAAGGCCCCCCTGATGCACCCTCAGAAAAGGTAAGTGTGCACATGTGGCGCGCACACATGCTGCACCACATGGCACTTCAAAAAATTCAATTATTTGCACTTTTCTAAGAATTTGCAAATTAAAATCAACTTGAAGTTGTTGTGAATTTGCGATTCCTTAATGCAAAGTCACGTTTTGAAAATTCATCTTGCATGGCATTTAGGGAATTGCAAATTGTAATTCCCTAAATTCATTTGCAAAATAGGTAATTGCAAATATTGCGATTACCTTTTTTGCTAATGCATTTTGGGTTGATGCATCGGAAATGGCTTTTTATCCGTCGCAAATGGGCCGCCTCTACGAATTGGCCCGTTTGCTACCGGTAAGAATCTTGATACATTTGCTCCTAAGTAAATTAAAAATGCCAATCAGGTGTAAGCCATGTTTAGGGAAGTGAGCATAAGCATTTGAGCACTGGTTAGCAGTGGAAATGTGCAGAAAGTCCTAAGGCCAACAATAACAAATTCAGCAAAAAGTGGAGCGTAAAAGGCTAAAAGTTTGGGGGTGAACCTGCAGAGAGGGCCAGGTCCAACAATCATTACACAACTATTACATAACGACAGATTTATTTGATGATTTTATTGTTTCTTTAACTCAATCTTCATTTTGCCCTTTTTTCCAATTATGTCTCTCCTCCACTTCTTTTTCCTAACTCCTGTCTCTCGTATACAGTTCATGTTTACCACTTACTGTTAAAGAAGCCTGCTCCTGCACTTATTGGAAAGCCAGGAGTTTAAGAGAAAATTAATTGGGAGAAAACCTGACCCTAAATTGTTACAGGTCCAACTGAAATCATTCCGGATTTTCATTGAAGTGTGGATATCACTGACCATTTGATTTGCTCTTTCCTGCCATAAATGTGCTCAGGACACTCTAGAAAACGAGACTAATCCAGTTCCTTGAATCACTGTGATGACAGACCCAGGTGTATTTGCATTTTATCCACTTTTGGGCATGTGTGGTTTCTACATGCTTGAAGAGAGTCTTAGATGGGATAACTTGTCAGACAGTGCTGTGACCCTATTGTTAACCATAGTTAGGTACCGGGGCAGGCTGACCAGTAAGAAGCCATCCTATGGCTTGCATATGGATGGTACTTTTCTACCAAGATGTTGGCTCTTATAAAGCCACAGGGGGTTCAACCCAGTAATACAATCCAAATAAGGTACACAAAAGAAATTCATTGTATACATTTCTTCATTCAGCTAATAAAACATTACTTGGAGAGGAGTTCTCCAACCCCAGCACTGGCAACAACGACATCACCCCCTCACAAGATCTCTGCGACTCCCTCACCTCGTTCTTCCACCGCAAGATTGCCGACATCCACAACAGCTTCGGCGCACCATCCTCGCACCCAATCATCGAACCAACGCACCCCACTGCCACCCTCCGCACCTGGACCGCAGTGACCACCGAAGACACAGCCCGCACGATGAACATCATCCACTCCGGATCTCCGACTGACCCCTGCCCCCACCACGTCTTCAACAAGGCCAACTCCACCATCGCACCCCAACTCCGAGACGTCATCAACACCTCCTTCGACACCGCCACCTTCACGGAGAGCTGGAAGCATGCCGAGCTCAGCGCCCTACTGAAGAAACCAACAGCGGACCCCACCGACCTCAAGAACTTCTGCCCCATCTCGCTCCTCCCTTTTCCTGGCAAAGTCATCGAGAATATCGCCAACAGACAGCTTGCCGCCTTCCTTGAGACGAATGGATCCCTCGACCCCTCGCAGTCCGGTTTCAGAGCCAACCACAGCACCGAGACCGCCCTCATCGCTGCCACCGACGACATCCGAGCCCTTCTCGACAACGGGGAAACAGCAGCACTCATCCTCCTGGACCTCTCCGCCGCGTTCGACACTGTCTGCCACCGCACCCTAGTCCAACGCCTCAGCAAAACCGGCATCCAAGAGAAGGCACTGAAGTGGATCATCTCGTTCCTCACTGGAAGAACACAGAGATTCCGCCTCCCCCCGTTTCATTCCGAGGCCACCGAAGTCATCTGCGGCGTCCCACAAGGATCATCACTCAGCCCCACCCTCTTCAACGTCTACATGAGACCTCTCGCAGCCATCGCACGCCAACACAACCTCAACATCATCTCCTATGCCGACGACACCCAGCTGATCCTCTCCCTCACCAGAGACCCCGACACCGCCAGAACCAGCCTCCACGAAGGGATGAAAGACGTCGCCGAGTGGATGAAGAACAGCCGCTTGAAACTGAACTCAGACAAGACAGAAGTCCTCATCCTTGGCCCATCACCCACCGCCTGGGACAACTCCTGGTGGCCCCCAGCCCTGGGCACCGCCCCCAAGCCGACAGACCACGCACGCAACCTGGGCTTCATCCTGGACTCCTCACTCTCGATGACCAGACAAGTCAACGCCGTCTCCTCTTCATGCTTTCACACCCTAAGTATGCTCCGCAAGATCTTCCGATGGATCCCGATCGAAACCAGGAAGACGTCACCCAAGCCCTCGTCACCAGCCGGCTGGACTACGGAAACACCCTCTACGCCGGAACCACAGCCAAGCTACAGAAAAGACTACAACGCATCCAGAACGCCTCCGCCCGACTCATCCTAGACATCCCTCGACGCAGCCACATCTCTGGCCACCTGAGGAACCTGCACTGGCTCCCCGTCAACAAGAGGATCACGTTCAGGCTCCTCACCCACGCACACAAGTCTCTCCACAACCTGGGCCCCAAGTACCTCAACGACCGCCTGACCTTCCACACGCCCACCCGCCAGCTACAGTCCGCTAGCCTCGCCCTCGCCGCCGTACCACGCATCCGAAGAGCCACCGCCGGAGGCAGATCCTTCTCCTACCTGGCGGCCAAGACATGGAACTCCCTCCCCATCCACCTTCGGCTGACCCAGGACCACCTCGCCTTCAGGAGACAACTCAAGACCTGGCTGTTCGAGCAGTAGCGGCCCCCTTCCCCCAAGCGCCTTGAGACCCTCCGGGTGAGTAGCGCGCTATACAAATGCTATGATTGATTGATTGATTGATTGATTGATTGATTGATTGAGAGTTCATTCAGGATTATGTTTAAGAACATCAATATTAGCATATTGCAGACAAAAAGATAACAATTATTTGGCAGCAGGTCATGTGAACATTAGTGATAAAACCCAACATAATAAAACGTTGCAATGTTTGTATTAAAAATAATAATTACATTTTGTGTCCAAATTTTATTTCAAAGTAATAAAGACGCTGGTATTGTAGAGTTCTAGGCATGGAATAAATCCAGTCTTAGAGGAAACAATTCATATTGTGAACAGGGATTAAAGATGTGTATGTTTCTTCTTGGCCCAGTTTCAAATCACTAAGGGACCGATTACGAGTCTGATGGTTCAAGGACCGCCAGACTCATGGTTGTGCTGCGGGGGCAGACTTGAGACCGTCGCATTACGACCCTAGTGGTAGGGCCGCCCTGTAACTGCCAACTCTGTCAGGGATCCGCCATTCCCTGGAGGTGGTGCTGCAGTCCAGAGGCATCGATATGCTTGGCGGGACTGCCGCGATACCGCCAAGCAGATTAAGACTTTCATCGCCACCAGTGACTTCAGGGAGGTCTTTCTACCATGAAAACAGTGGCGGTGAGGAAATAAATTGGGCCCTGCACGGTCTCCTTGTGTCTCACGCCTTGTGGACGCACACAAGGGGGCACAGCATGTTTTATAGCCACCAACATGGCAACAGCAAAGAAAAGGCCCAACAATGACTAAAAAAGTCATTATAGGGCAGGCAGTCCTCACATGAGTTTGACAGTGCGGCTGTGGGGCAGTCCCCCCCTCACACCGTCAAACTGGTAATCAGGCCCTAAATTTTCATTAGATCATGGTGTCCCATACCTGCTCTCATGCAAAGCTGGGTATCAGTCTGTAATATTTGAATGAAAAGTACGCCCATATTTTAGTATCACAGGAAATAAATGGGCTTAAACGGTTGGAGGTGATTGAGGTGTGCTGTGGTAATGCATTAAAAAATACACTACCATCTCCAAGTATCCTGTACCCTAATTACTTGAACAATGTCCAGATATTTCTCAATAACCTAGGAGCAACATCCCAATTGGGTTTTTCTTGTGACCCTCACACAGCTTATTGGTTACCTGCTTCCTCATTGGGTCTCATCCTGGTTTCAAATACACCTGGTTGGGCTCATATATATTCTAAGGAGCACTTCTGATATTATTACTGATGGGGTGTCTAACTGCTATAAGATTAAAATACCTAGGGCCCGATTACAGATTTGCCAAACTGTATGCTTCGCCCGCCAGATTACAACTTTTACAGTCACTGGTGGGCAGTTCTTTAGCCATCCCATGGCACTGCAATAGGAACAAAAACCAAACTGGGGGTCTATAAGGGAGATGTTGGTGCTCCAAAAATACACGAACTGCCTACAAAGGTGAGTACGTGCCTAAAGTATCAGAACAATCTTGCTACCATTCAATGTGTAAGGAAACAAACTTCGCTGATTGGACCCACTGTGATTGTTGATAAGACCCGTACAGAGAAAATTGGATTCCCATCAAAAGTAGATGTAGATCAAATATTCTCATTTGGTCATCCGAATAGGGATGGTATGCCTCTTGATCATCGAGACTGATCCATTCCCTATGCTCTACTGGGTCGCACCCTCAATCATTATGGTGACCATGAGACTAAGATCAAGATGGGATCTAGTGCAGTGCAAAAACTAAAGAGTGTAGTGAGTTAAAAATGAGTAGAGGATCTTTAAGAGATACTGAAATTGTCCTCTCCCTCAATAAAAACAAGAAGAACAGTGCAAAAGAAGCAGTCTAACCATATAACTGCTTGTATAGGGCCAACATGTTTCAGCCTAGCAGGAGTATATCCCAAGGCTTTCGTCAGGGCCACAGTTCTTAAAGTCTGCTACTGCATTTAGAAAGTGAAAAAGTAAATCAAATAAAGGATATCAGTGTATGAATCAAATGTCGATTGGAGCTCAGTATCCAGCAACGAGGTCGCGACGGACAGAGCGGGGCCTCCCCATTCCTGAGCAAGGTTCCAGGAGAGGTGAGGTACACTCCCTGTACAATTCGGATGTAATGAGACATCAGTTGATACAGAGGAAATCGACATTTGATTCATACACTGATATCCTTTATTTGATTTACTTTTTCACTTTCTAAATGCAGTGGCAGACTTTAAGAACTGTGGCCCTGACGAAAGCCTTGGGATATACTCCTGCTAGACTGAAACATGTTGGCCCTATACAAGCAGTGATATGGTTAGACTGCTTCTTTTGCACTGTTCTTCTTGTTTTTATTGAGGGAGAGGACAATTTCAGTATCTCTTAAAGATCCTCTACTCATTTTTAACTCACTACACTCTTTAGTTTTTGCACTGCACTAGATCCCATCTTGATCTTAGTCTCATGGTCACCATAATGATTGAGGGTGCGACCCAGCAGAGCATAGGGAATGGATCAGTCTCGATGATCAAGAGGCATACCATCCCTATTCGGATGACCAAATGAGAATATTTGATCTACATCTACTTTTGATGGGAATCCAATTTTCTCTGTACGGGTCTTATCAACAATCACAGTGGGTCCAATCAGCAAAGTTTGTTTCCTTACACATTGAATGGTAGCAAGATTGTTCTGATACTTTAGACACGTACTCACTTTTGTAGGCAGTTCGTGTATTTTTGGAGCACCAACATCTCCCTTATAGACCCCCAGTTTTTTTTTTTAATTAAGTTTGTAGTTAGGGGGGCTTCATTCTGGGCAGGTCTTAAAAATTTCCCTCAGACCATTCTTCTCGTAGGTTATTTACTGCAATAGGAACATCAAAGGCCGTAACTGCATGGTATGGTCTGGTGCAGTCCATGCTTTGCCTGGGGTGCATGCACACAGGGGGCAGAATATGTGGTGGTTGGGGCAGTCCTTCCTGGTGATTATGTATCCTTCGAGGATTTCAATCGGGTTGTCTGGTCCTAAGGCGGCATTCCTCGATGTTTCGCTGAGGAAGGTGACATCAGAGAAGGTGCTGTCGAAGAGGCCCAGATTTCTGTGGCATGGCTGTGGAGGGAGTGAACATTCAGTAGGATGCATTGTAGGGTTTGGGGTGCGATGGGGTTGTTGATGGAGGGTAGAGGTGGGTCCTGGGTCTCAGCGAAGGTGAAGGAGTGGCGGCAGTGTCGGCAGGTGAAGGGTCTGTGGGTGTTGAGAGGTGAGGAGATCTTACAGTTGTTGTTCTTGCCAATGTTGAGAGCATAGAATGCTGAGGAGCTGTATCGCTGGCAGGTCGGAGGACCAGGGTTACTGGTGCTGGCCGCGGTCGGGTCACAGATGGGCACCACCAGGCTTGCCTTTGGCGTGCTTTCAGCGTGACAGCGGCATGCCTGCTCTGCGCAGCTGCCATTAAGTAGGGGTTAGGGGAGAGCGGGACAGCTGGGAGGCAGGAGCGGGAACACTCGAGAGGGGCCGTGGGGGCAGCAGCAGCAGGAAACGGCAGAAGGGGGCAGATGAAAGTAAAGGGAAAGCGAGAGAAAGCAAATAAACAAATAAGTGAAGGCACAGAAAAGGCAAAATATGCAACTAAGAGAAGGCACAGAAAAAAACAGATAAGCAACTAAGATAAGGCACAGAAAAAAGCAGCCGATGGACAGCCAGGATAAGGCACAGAAAACGAAAGCAAAAGAAGAGCAACAAAGAGAGGGCACAGGGCCTAGAACCATGGTCAGCAGTAGTGTAGAGGCAGAGTCACTGCCTAGGAGCACTGTGGTGGAGCTGCATGAAGGAAGAGCAGAATCCCCAGGGCTGCTGCTCATCTCAGCGTGCAGCAGCCACCATTAAGTAGGGGTCGGGGGAGGGTGGGAGCAGCAACACGCAGGAGCAGGAGGGGCCGTGGGGGCAGCAGCGGTGGAAAACAGCATGAGGGGGCAGATAAATGTAAAGGGAAAGGGAGAGAAAGCAAATAAGCAAATAAGTGAAGGCTAAATAAGCAACTAAGAGAAGGCACAAAAAAGCAGATAAGCAACTAAGAGAAGGAACAGAAAAAGCAGCAGATAGGCAGCTAGGAGAAATCACAGAAAAAGAAAGCAAAAGAAAAGCAAGTGAGAGAGAGTACAGAGCTTCGAACAGCGGTCAGCAGTTGTGTAAATGCAGAGGCACTGCTTAGGAGTGCTGTGGTGGAGCTGCACACAGGGAGAGCAGAATCCTGATGGGTCCTGCTAGTCTCAGCGTGCAGCGGCCACCATTAAGTAGGGATTGGGGAGGATGGGACAGCTGGGAGGCGGGAACGGGAAAACACGGAGAGCCCATGGGGGCAGTAGGTGTGGGAAACAGCAGAGGGGTGGATGAAAGTAATGGGAAAGGGAGAGAATGCAAATAAGTGATGGCACAGAAAAGGCAAAATAAGCAACTAATTGATGGAACAGAAAAAAGCTGATACGCATCTGAGAGAAGTCACAGAAAAAACAACTGATAGGCAGCTAGGTGGTGTAGATGCAGAGGCCATGCCTAGTAGCGCTGTGGTGGAGCTGCATGCTGAGAGAGCAGAATCCGGAGGGGTCCTGCTCATCTCAGCGCCCAGCTGCCACCAATAAGTACCGGTTGGGGTAAGGAGGGACAGCTGGAAGGCAGAAGTGGGAACACACAGGAGCGGGAGGGGCCATGGGGACAGCAGCAGCAGGAAACGGCAGAAGGGGCAGATGAAAGTAAAGGAAAAGGGAGAGAAAGCAAATAAGTGAAGGCACAGAAAAGGCAAAATAAGCAACTAAGAAAGGGCACAGAAAAAAGTAGATAAGCAACTAAGATAAGGCACAGACAAAGCGCCAGGTAGGCAGCTAGGAGAAATCACAGAAAAATAAAGCAAAAGAAAAGCAACTAAGAGAGGGGACAGGGCCTCAAACGGCGGTCAGAGGTGGCGTAAATGCAGAGGCACTGCCTAGGAGCGGTGTGGTCGAGCTGCACGCAAGAAGAGCAGAATCCCGCGGGGTCCTGCTCGTCTCAGCGTGCATTGGCCACCATTAAGTAGGGGGAGGGGGAGGGGGGCAGCTGGGAGGCGGAAGTGGGAATGCGTGGGAGAGGGAGGAGCCGTGGGGGCAGCAGCACTGGGAAATAGCAGAAGGGTTGGATGTAAGTAAAGGGAAAGGGAGAGAAAGCAAATAAGTGAAGGCACAGAAAAAAGCAGATAAGCAACTAAGAGAAAGCACAGAAAAAAGAAGCAGATATGCAGCTAGGAGAAGGCACAGAAAAAACAAACAAAAGTAAAGCAACAAAGAGATGGGCACAGGGCCTTGATCCACGGTCAGCGGTGGTATAGATGCAGAGGCACTGCCTAAGAGCGCTGTTGTGGAGCTGCATGCTGGGAGAGCAGAATCCAGAGGGGTCCTGCTCGTCTCAGCGCGCAGCTGCCACCATTAAGTAGGGGGAGGGCGGGACAGTTGGGGGGTGGCAGTGGGAACACGCGGAAGGGGCTGTGGCGGCAGCAGTGGCGGGAAATGGCAGAGGGGGCAGATTAAAGTAAAGGGAACGGGTGTGAAAGCAAATAAGCAAAATAAGTGAAGGCAGTGCTTTAAGTGGGCCGGTACTCACCGGTACTGAGTACCGACACTTCCGAATTTGTTTGTCCGTCAGTACCGGCACTTCTCTATAGCCAGGGAGAGTACCGATACCCTGATGCACAGCACAGCAGGTGCAGGTTAGGTTTCTCCTCCAGTGCAGGGCAGATTCCGCTCTGCTTCGGACGAGCATGAAATTATGTGTAATGTGTTAATCTGTTTTATTTCCATGAACGCATTTCTCTTTTGTTTTGACATGTGCTGCAACTGGTACAGAAGTCATTAGGTATGAACAGATCTTGCCCTTCGCCCCGCCCCTAGCCCCGCCCAATTGCCACACCTCTATTTTATGAGTGCCTGCACTTCTTTTTTCCCACGTAAAGCACTGAGTGAATCCACAGAAAAGGCAAAATAAGCAACTGAGAGAAGGCACAGAAAAAAACAGATAAGCAACTTATAAATTGCGCTGGTAGAGTTGCAATTCATATGGCACCTCCGTTACCAGGGATGCTCTAGTACTAAGTCAATGTTTTTGTGTGTGACGTAATTGCATAAGCTGAGCATTGCCCGCATGGAAAGTGAACCCTTATCTGTGGTAGACACCATATTGTACCCTGGTTCTCTCTTTCATTTTTTCTCTGTCTCGTATGAACTAGTGCTTCCCAGACACTAGCATTCTTCTTAAATATTAACTCTTTTAATGTTTAGGCCATTACTACTACAGCACAAATCATAGTACAGGTGACAATAACACTCAAGTGAGCACTGGACTTGCTAGTGATAGTGAACGGCACAGTGACACAGGTCACTTGTACTTTGATTTGTACTGTAGTGCTGTAATAACTACTTACAAATACATTCCTTTTCCAAATTCCCCTGCGGGCTACATTTCTTCTTCCCCCTCCCTATGTTATTTATATCACTATGTTTGAAATTGTTATGTTTTAATGACTTCCAGTTGAGATGTTGGTGTTTGTTAAAAACTATTGCCCGGTCTCTTCTGGGAAATCTGGCCTGCTACTGTTTATTGCTTTGTTGACTCATTACAGCCATAGGCAGAAACATGTTGATGGGCTAATAGTTCCCCTACTCCCCACATTCCAGATTTTAATACCAAGTAATACACTCTAGGATTAAATGCAACTTGGGGTTGTAGTGTAGTTCCTATTTTCCCAATAGGCTCTGCGCATTGGAATAGTGCCTACAGCAGTAAAGGCCTAGGCCAGACGTTAACTAGGTCTACTACTGTCGATACTAGACTTAATTTTTGGGTTTGCCAGCTAAGCTCAGAGTTCGCTAGAAACTTTCTCGAATGTTCAAGGAAGGATTAACTCCCCTGATTAGACAAGAAGGGATTTAGTTTCTGACAACCATAGAACATGACAACTTTGCTCTCCCCTAATCAAGAGTCAATCTCGAGAGTCGTGTGAGCACAAGGCAATTATTTTACTCAGTCAGTACGTGCATTCTTAGTCTCATCAGAATGTAGAGAAAAGGAAGAGACGGGCGTGTTCAATAAAAGATGTTATTTATTGATCAGTCTCTTTTCTCGTACAAGAGAAATGGATCGATATTATTGCAATACTTATAGTTAAGTAAAGTGCATACATTAGAAGCAATAGTATAAAATAATACTGTAAAAACATTGATATGGTTTCTGAGCCATATGATGTTTAAAATGATTAAAATATATTTACATACACATATACATTTGACTAAACGTACTCAACTGGTGTTTCTAAATACGCCTACCCCGTGTACCTGACCTAAGTCTAATGCGTGGGCGGGAATAGAAAGTTACAGTTTAGTTTAAGTTTGTTTTTGCCAAGTGAATAACTAAAGAATTCTCTGTGAGGGGTATTCAGTTCTGTACCTGGAAGTTAGGATGAATGAGGAATGGTATCTCTTTCTCTGCTCTCGATATTCCAGGCTGCCTGCGAGGGCTGCCCAGAAGCGCCGGTGCTGGGTCTCTCGGCTTGAGATAGCAGCGCGTCTCTCAGCGCGTCAGGAAGGCGGGGCTGCTGCCTGCGGGGTCTGCTTCTGCTCTCGGCTTCGGCAAGTATGGCTGCTCCGTCTTGTCACCACGCGTGTGTTTGCATAGGGCAAGGTCGGCAATATTTATACCTTAAAGGTGCCGAGATTGACGTAAGGATGGACATAGGTACGTCAATAAAGATGTCATACGACTTGCTCGTTAGCACATTCTTTACTAAAGTTCTCTGTGAAATCAAAACAATGGCCGCACGGATTATCCAGGTTGTCATAGGTTTGATTTGTTATGAGAACGTCGTATGCCTTATCAGGGGCTGGAGGAATGTCGCTTGTCTAATTAGATCTCAAGCGTTATGACCTAATCAGATAACACGTTCCTGTGCCGTAGTGTGACTGCGTCAGATAACGGTATCTGCATCATGGGGGTTTTCTTGCCTCATGGGCTGACTGTTAGTTAACTAGCTAGTAAGTTTAACCAGAATAGGGTCAGGAATAGGGGGATCGAATCAGAACCTATAGAAATACACGACACCCACTCCACGCTAACTATGGTCATATCTACTAATCTATGCATAGTATAACATAGTACAACATACTATAGAGTATAGTGTATACCTTACCACCCCAAAATACATAAATGCATTTCGAAATTTTCAAATATACTGAAAAATTGCAGTCATATATATTGTATGCACTTAAGCTATGAATTAAATGCAAAAGTAAACACGCATTGTTATGCATTATTGCTTGTTGGTATATGAGAAATACACATGAAATGGCTCTTAATATGGCTATACAGAAAAAAAGTCGAAACCATTTCATCACATAAAATCTATTGCGAACATACCAGCGGGCAGCTAAAGTCTATAAAGTCTATAAAGTATCTAAAATAGAAATCTTAGTTCTCTAGGAATAGTCTCTTACTTTAAGCAGAAAATCAGTGTCCCGGGAAAAAATATATAGAAAAATATTTTAGGGGCTTGCTGAAAAAAGTTGCTGTCCGTGAACTGGATTGTAATTGTTCATGTGACTTTATTTTTAAAGTTGAAGGCCGAATTCAGGGAACGCCGTGTGCGAGTTTACTCAAAAGTCTCTATTTCTGTTCCGGAGAGAACATCATATCATTCAGGCTTTCGAAAAAACTGTCAACAGCTTCATGGGAAAGTTCCTCTAAGTCGGAAATAGGGGTAACCATGCATTCATGCGCATGATTGTCTCCATTGACATTCTGATTTGCATTGCTGACAGAAGGTCGTACCTGTTCGATGCTGCTTTCATCTTGAACTTCACTACTCTTCAATCGCAGTGGTGAAGATTCCAGGAATGCCGTCATCAGAATTGGCAGCCTTTGAGGGCAGCACAGTGCGTGAACCTTGGTAGGAACCAACAGTGTATCTGCATCCACCGGCGCATCCGATTGTAGCGTCAGACAGGTGTCTAACACGCATTCTTCTCCGCATAGCAGACACCTTAGTACAGGTAAAACACACCTTTGCCACATTGGTCGAAATGATAGAAACCAAGTCATGTTTAGGTCTCTAAGCCGGGATAGTCCCAGGATTTTTGATATCCGGTCCCGGTATCCAATGGCTAGGATCGTATCTTCCATTGTCGCGAGAGTTTGATCTGTGACATGGGTTGCCATAACGAAAAATAAGGACTAGGAATAGGATTCCTGCAATTAGTCCTAGGATCAGGGGAAGTCCGCCAAAAATCGAATGGACGAAGTCTGGAAAAATACCCAGTATGGCTTTGAATGGTGTTAATGCCATCGAAAATACTGTCTTAAATACCTTTGAGACCCCAGTGGTATCAGAAATATTTAAGATTTCGCTCAGGATTTCCGCGAAATGTACGGGGGAATTAGTTGATAATAATGTATGTATCTCTGCAGTCGTCCTTGCGACTTGTAGATCATACGTTTCTTTAGATGACGTGAGCCTTGTAGGCTTCTGAAGAAGCACTGTTTTCATTCTGCTTAAAGTGTCTATTCGAATAGAAGTAATTTTCAAACCGGGCCATGCCCTTGCCTCCCTGTCTGGAAAGGAGCTGGGAAACAAAGAACGTCCACAGCACTTGACCTTCGCCGTCGTAGTGACGAGATAAGGAGTCCCGGGCATAAGACTACAGCATCTGCGGTCTACAATAAGAATGTAACTCCCATTATAGAGTCTTTGAAAGAATGGTTCTATTTCAGTTGCAGGTGCGCCTTGCTGGTGACATGAAAGGTTGTATGAATTCCCTTCACAGGCTCCGTGCAAACTAATACCGTTACACAGAAGCGTGCCGCTTAGTGACATAGCACAATTGTTGCCACTAAGAAACACTTTCTGTCCTTTGTTACTGACACATGCATGTGAATAGGGCAGGTTCCATGTTGTTTTAAGGTACCCCTTTCCCAATTTCTCGTACATGCCAGCCTGTATATATTTTTGGCAGTATTGAAACCTGAAGGTTGAGATTGGAATATTTATGATTCCGTGGATTATCCATTCACTGACAGGTCGTTCTGACATTGTCAACGGTAATCTTTCTAGTTTTTCAACGCTCAAGATTGTATAATCAGCACCCTTCTGAGCCATACCGATTTGTCTATCAGTAAGGTTAAAGATTTGGAATAGTGACGTTGTGTTGATTAAACGCCAAGGCACATAGCCTGAACGCAGATTTTGTAACGTCCAGCCAAGC
This sequence comes from Lissotriton helveticus, assembly GCF_964261635.1. Lineage (NCBI taxonomy): Eukaryota > Metazoa > Chordata > Amphibia > Caudata > Salamandridae > Lissotriton > Lissotriton helveticus. Next base: position 883,912,613 of record NC_136072.1, on the reverse strand, counting down.
TGTACGATAGAACGCAATTGTGACTGACCATGTTGTAATAACAGTAAGTCTTGCGATAATATATCGATTGCTGAAGACACAATGCTGTCCAATGAAAAAATTCTGGAGGACAGAGTCATTAACCCATTGTCCACTACAGAAAGTGATTTTTCCAAATTAATACGGTCAATTTCCCGTATTCTTTCTGCTGTCTCAATTTGAGTAACCTTCCAGGCCTCATTGTATGCTGCATATACAGAGGCTGCTATGAAACGCTTTTGACGCTGTTTGCGTGGTCCCATTATGAAATCACGCAAGTCAGCACCATCAGTAAGTAAAGTTAGGTGTTGCTTAATTTCAGGCAGTGTGGAAGTTTGTAGCCATTGAAGGCATAATTTGCCCACACTGTAGGTTGTTATTATCCCTGGGTGATGTCTTTGGGGATATCTAGGGTCTGGCCTGTTCATTTTGAAACCCTGTGTTTTATTCAGGAATCTATCTTGACAGTTATTTGTATCTGTGGGCCAGATCAACCATTGTTTCCAATCAGGATGTGTTCTGTTTTGGTTAAGTATATGGTTTATGTCTATTTCTTCATCTGTTTCAGAGTTATTGCTAAACATTGTTGGCTTTGGAATAGACAGGTTATTTAAATCTTTGATTTTGGCTAAGCCGAGACAGGTGGTTTGTTGAACGGTGTCATTTAAAAATATCATTTGTTCTGGGATCATGCAGGCTCTAAACAAAGCTTCTATACCCTGTACTTGCCATTCTTTTGTACCCCAAACACTTTTCAAATCAACATGTTTGTCCCAATAATCAAATCCAAAAGTATTCATTTTTTCAAAGAAAGAATCTGAATATATCAATTTTGTGTTGGTTATCATGGTTTTCATCCCTGTCTTGTTTGACAATTTGTAATAAAATGTTTCAGCATTAGTTATGTTAAAACCTGAAAAATATGAATATTTGCCATACACGGTTCTAGAGCTCCCTTTTGGAGGTGTAGCACAATGTTCCCATTGATTAAAATTTAAAACATTTCTAGGTTGTGCAGATTTATGCAAGAAATGGTTACCATAATGGTTATAGCAGTACATGCTGTCATAATTTGTAGAACCCTGCAAATAATCATGTTTTGTAAATTTAGCAGACATTACTAAGTCAGACATCATATTGTTTATACTTTCAAAGTCCCAATCATCAGCAAATGAGTTTGGTTTTGCAAAGTCACTCAAGGAGATCTTGATTTGGTGTGGATATTTCAGGATCTCGACCGGACCATAAATTTCATAGTCAGTGTTGTCCCAGGCTACCCCACCAGGTATTGGAATTGCTGTGAAGTTGGCGGAAGAAAGTTCTGAAGAAAGTTCTCTTTTCTCGACGTGTGAAGATGTGTGTGGTTTGAGGACCAAGTTGATGTTCTGACTTGCTGTGTCCATTTTAGCATATTTTCCCTCAATGAAGCGTCCCAAGGTAAATACCATGATGAGCCAAAGTATGAGGATAAATGCACCAAAACCCACCCAAAATTCAATCCATGGAGAAACTAGATATGTTTCTTTCAGTTGTTTCAAAAGTTCCTTAGCTTTGTCTTTAAAGGATTTTGATGATGGCTGTGTCTTTTGTTCGCTGAAGCCGTCAGAGGAATCATCGAAGTTGATGAAGTAACCGGATGCAGTTCTGTCAATTGTTCCAATTGGTTCAGGATTTTTGTTTCTCGCATTTTCACTTGGTACTTCTGTATAGATTGGTGTGTCTCTGCTAAATGTCTTTATTTGGGTTTTCAGAGGTCTAAGTTCTATTGCATTGTTGCATAGTCCTTGTTGTTCTTCCGTAGGCGTTTCGAATGTGATGAGCCTCTTTGATAGGACCTCTGTACTGGTAGCAAACCTTGGTGTTCTGCTACTTATTGGGAGTCCACTTGGCCTACTGTTGGTTATCGGCCACATGTTGTGGTTTTACCAGGTCGATGGATACAACTCGGTTCTCCTTTTTTCCAGCAAGTGGCGGTAGTACAACTGATCTTGTCCCGTTGACAGACAATACAGGAACTGCTTTTCTGTAAGAAGGCCCAAATTCCTTCTTTACCGCGATCTTCTCCCTGACTAGATCCCCGACTTTTGGAATCCAGACAGGTCTTGCTGGGACAGGTGGTGATTCTTCAGTGGTCGTTGGCTGTTCTTTCAACTGTATGTTGCTCAGGTCTTTTCTTGTTTTGTTTAAGTCCTGCAAAATAGCCAAACGGTCTTTGACATCAAAGCTTTTTTCTGTTACCACTGAAGTCTGACTATCAAGGTCAGAGATCAACATCCTAGTTCCGAATAATAATTCGTACGGACTGAATCCCTTCAGAGAATTTCTTGGCAAGTTATTAAGACTACGTTGGACACTTATTAGATGTTTGACCCACCCAGCTCCCGAACCTAATATCCTTTCTATTATAGACTGCTTTCTGTCTTGGTTTTTTCTTTACACCATCCCATACCCTCAGGAAGGAAGTGAGAAGATTCCCGCTGGGCTGTGCTCATTTGGCCATTCTTTCCCCCCCCAGGCTGGATTGCCTGAGAAAAGTAAAAAAAAAATGGTCGAACGTAGCATGCTCTTAGCGTATATGCCATTTAGACTCGCAAATCTTGTATAACAGTCCGGACGTCAGCCGAGTGTTGTGGATCTACATTATAAGTGGGAACTAGCCTGTATATGTTAATCGCAAGCCATTCTTTTTAGTGGTGATGTTATCTGCCTTGATACGACGAGGTATTAAACTGCTTCTCTCCCCACTGCGATCTCTGTTGCAGTTTGGGCAGTTTTTTACAAACATGGTGTAGTGCAGGCTCATGCCTGGCCACCAGTACCGTGATTGTAATTCTTCCAGAGAATCCTTTAATTTAAGGTGTCTGAGACCCTCGCCCATGTGTGCGTCTGCGATTAACAAGTTTCTCCTGTCCATGTTTGGAATCACTCTATCCCCCACTCCAGGGATTCGAGCAAAAGGAATGGAGTTTGCATCTATGATGTATGTGTAATTGAGTGGATAGTTGATCGGTAACGCCGAGCAGTCGCCTTTTGATGACGTTTTTACTGCCAGCAATGTTTCGCCGTCAATGTATTTTAATGTACGCTTTTTTCGATCTACGGGAGCCGGTTTACTGGCTGCCGCTGCGGCTGTTTCAGCCAATGAATTCCCTACAACGTGAACGCCATCACGCTGGTGACTCAGTGAGTGTGTCACGTGAGTCTTTGGTAGTTCTTTTTTCAAAAGAGCTACTTGTTCCCAGAGAAGTCTCTGCTTTATTGGTGCACCTGTGTCATCTTTGTAACCGTTCTGAATCCATGTCTGCAAATCCTTGTTATATGCTTTGACGCAGAAATATGAATCTGACACTATAAGTGTCGGGAATTCGCGATCCGCATTATCTAGCGCCATTTTCAAAGCTAATATTTCAGTTTGTAGTTCTGAATTAGTTTCTACTGAGTGTGATTTTGTTAATAGAGGTCTTAGTTTACCTCCGTGCCACACTTCTTTTGTAATCTCACATGTGGGATTGTATGCATGTTCTCCCCAAACGGAGGGTTGAGCATGTCCGTCTGTATAGATTACACAGGCGTAATGTCGTAGAGGCAGAATGTCGATTGGCAGAGGATACGTTTTTTCATATTTTAGATTTTTTAATTCTTCTAGTTCTGGATCAAAGAAGTAATATACTTTGTCCGTTGTGATTGAATTTACCCATTGTAACCATTCTGGATCCAATGTTGTTGTTGGTAAATTACACGGTGTTGTTAATGCCTCAAAAGCTGATTCTGCTGTTCTGACTGTGATATGTCTACCGTCAGCTATGTCTTTTTCTCTAGCTATTGCGGTTTGAACTGCTTGAACAATTTTTCCTTTGTTGTTGAATCTCTGTTCAGCTTTTGTGTACAAATGTGATTTGAATGCAATTGGTACCTTATCTCCCTCATTAGAGGTTAGGTATGTGAATCCGTATCTCCCTGGGATGACTCGGATCACAAGGTTGCGTGTATTATCACGGGTTTCTAATTTTGTTTTAATTAGCATGTCTGTTTGTAAGGATCTCAAAATTTCTGTGTGTGCTTGAGTCCAACTGGATCTTTTAAAGTCTGGTTTAATTAGATCGTAAAGGGGTTTGACCCTTTCTGCGTAATTTGCAATGTAAGTTCTTCCGAAATTTAGGAAGCCTAGAATTGACTGTAGGTTTTTTAGTGTTTTAGGAGCTTGGATTACGGCACATTTCTCTAGGAAATTGTCTGCCAGGCTTTTGCCTTCACTTGATAACTCATATCCTAAGAATAGGACCGTCAGATGGGCAATTCTGGACTTTTTGAAGTTGAATTTGTAACCCTCTGCAGCGAAACCAAGTATTATGGTGTTCACTCTTTTCAAGTGAGTCTCCAAGTCATCATCTGTTAAGTAAATGTCATTGACATAAGATAATGCTTCATCATCATATAGTTGTAGTAATTCTGTTACTCTTGCTGAGAATACCCCCGGGCTGTTCTTGTACCCCTGGGCTAACCGACAGAATTGTTTTTGAGTGCCATTTACTGAAAATGCAGTTAAATATCTGCTCTCTGGTGCTATGTTTTGACAAAAGAATCCGTTGGAGATGTCCAAGGTTGTTTTGTATTTTTTGCGCACTATGTTATTCATTAGTGCAGCACTGTGTGAGTTTTGCACTGCAAAAGTTTTGCAACATGTGTTAAGGTGTCGGTAATCCAAAACTAGACGGTACGAATTGTCTGGTTTGGAGACCGGAAACAAAGGATTGTTCATTTGTGAGGTGCAAGTTTCAATCACCCCTTGGTATTCTAGCTGATCTAGTATTTCATTTACTTGTTTTTTAGCTTCTTGCTTAATTGGGTACTGCCTTTGTGCAGTAGGTTGTGATTTTAACTGGACTTTGTGAGGAGGAGAATCCTCATCCCATCCTACATGATTTTTATATAAAGCAGGTGCTAAGGCCACTGCCCACTTTCTAGCAAGTGTATATTTTTTATGAATCGGTATTTGATTCGAGAAGGCAGGCATAATTACTTCTTCGCCATGAGGGCACTCCCTGACAAACTCCGGTGGCCAGTCTTTTTCAGCTAGAAGGATGTCATAGCCCTTGGATAGGTTATCCCAAAATAGTCCCCTTATTTTCCTAGTCTTATCTCCCTCTATACGTAATGTTATCTCGTATATTTTGTGGGGCTTGCTAACTCTGGTATCTGCAGTTTCCACTTGAAGGTATTCATTCGTGTCCACTGTCTCCAGATGATTCATAAGGACTTTGCGAGCTATGCTCACCTCTGCTGCGCTGTCTAGTATTGTCTGAGCCCATTCTCCGTTTTTCAGTTGTGTCCTCAGTATTCTCGGCATTGTTAACTACCTTGATACTGGCTACCTTCTTTTTTGGAAATTGTGATTTCTTTTTCAGTTGAGCAGGTTCCTTGTCTTTGGACTTGGCGTGCTCTTCTGATCGTCCTCTTCTTTCCGATTTCTGCGAGGAATTCTGAAAAGATTGAGACGGACGTGTATCAATGTCTTGATATCTATCAGGTTTTTTAATATTATCCCTATTTCTAAGGTTATATCTATTCCCAGAGGGTTCACTCTGAGGTGACCTTTGTCTCGGGTTCGGAGATTTCTCTCTTCGCCTAGGAGACCTTCCTCTGGACTGGAATTTCTTTTCTTTAGGATTGGATTGTTTATTTCCATCCCAGTTCTTTTTTGGTGAATTATTATTAAAAAATATTTTTTCTGGACTTGTAGTCAGTTGCGGTTTTACTGGTATTCCACCTAGACTATCTCTGCCTAGTTCTTCATAGGATTTTTCTATGATTCTGGCAATTTCAGCTGGTTGGTCTGCTATATCTGTCTCTTTTAACCTCTGGCGGATCGCCACGTTTGCTGCTTCTCCCTTTATGTTGGCTAGTAATATAGCCGAGACCTGCTTGAAGTCTTTCAGTAATTTCATACCAAGAGTTAAAGCAGGTTCTGGACCGTATTCATCTTGAATTTGTTTTAGCACATCTGGTATCACCGAAATGGATGGAACACCGTGCGTTTTTGTATAGATGGAAGCAAAGACTGTACCCCAAGTGTCACAGTCCTCAATGTGTGGTGCGATTCCCATTGGGAGACATATAGTCAGAATCCTGTGTTTTTCTAATGGGGTGGTGTCAGGAAACACCGCCTCTATTTGGGTAATTTTCTGTGCCAACCAGAATGGTATTTGTTCCCGTTTAGCTGGAACTTTACCTAGGCAGGATTGGATGTTCTGTGGTGTGATTTTATTTGTGTTCCCCTGGTGAGGGGTCAGCTGTGGAATTTTAATCGCTGGCTGAATTGTTGAAGTCCGCATTACATACTGAACTAATTGTCTATGAATTTTTAGTAGTTGTTTTAGCTGTATTAATAGCTCTGCTGCAGGCATTCTTTCGATGTCTGGATGTGGTGTGTATCCGGCTAGGACCGGCCACGTTGCTCCTGGTCTTCCTAAAGGACCGAGCCTTGTAATGTGATTGTTATGTATTAGGGCGCCATCAAATAAGAGCAAATGCTCTTGGAATTTGAGTGGTACTTCCACCTCCTCGAAAGGAGTGTACGTTTCAGGAGGTTCCTCTATTTTGTAATAGTGGAAGTACTTTGTTACAGCATTTGCTGCTGGAAAATGTATCCATGTATAGTATACCTCTGTCTGCCGATATTCGTGTGCCTCAATTACGAATATGACTGTGCCACCTCTAGGTGTCAGTCCATTTTCTATAAGTTTTAAGGTTATAGATCTCCTTTTAATGACCGGAATAAGTATTATATCCGCGTCTGCTGCTTGCATGGTAGCATCAGCATCTGCTATTTCAGTAGCTAATCTAATTGCCTCTCTTTCTCCATCGCTGTCTCCCATTTTACTGACAGGATGGTATTATTTTTGTTTGCAGATCAGGTTTCTTTATGGAAACAGAGATTAGGTGCACAATATTTTGGAACTGTTTTATCCTTCAACGTTGACTAGACCAAGAACCATACATAGGAGTTCCCTCCTGCGAGGTTTTGGAGGATATTATAACCTTTCACCCACTCCAGACGTCTTTGGAGTATTTGGGAAAAGGGGTCTGAGTGAGAAAGCACGACTGAGTTACTCTAAATGTCTTACGTTAGTTTTATCGCCCTTTCCAAACGCGTTGGGCGCCATGTAGTGTAGTTCCTATTTTCCCAATAGGCTCTGCGCATTGGAATAGTGCCTACAGCAGTAAAGGCCTAGGCCAGACGTTAACTAGGTCTACTACTGTCGATACTAGACTTAATTTTTGGGTTTGCCAGCTAAGCTCAGAGTTCGCTAGAAACTTTCTCGAATGTTCAAGGAAGGATTAACTCCCCTGATTAGACAAGAAGGGATTTAGTTTCTGACAACCATAGAACATGACAACTTTGCTCTCCCCTAATCAAGAGTCAATCTCGAGAGTCGTGTGAGCACAAGGCAATTATTTTACTCAGTCAGTACGTGCATTCTTAGTCTCATCAGAATGTAGAGAAAAGGAAGAGACGGGCGTGTTCAATAAAAGATGTTATTTATTGATCAGTCTCTTTTCTCGTACAAGAGAAATGGATCGATATTATTGCAATACTTATAGTTAAGTAAAGTGCATACATTAGAAGCAATAGTATAAAATAATACTGTAAAAACATTGATATGGTTTCTGAGCCATATGATGTTTAAAATGATTAAAATATATTTACATACACATATACATTTGACTAAACGTACTCAACTGGTGTTTCTAAATACGCCTACCCCGTGTACCTGACCTAAGTCTAATGCGTGGGCGGGAATAGAAAGTTACAGTTTAGTTTAAGTTTGTTTTTGCCAAGTGAATAACTAAAGAATTCTCTGTGAGGGGTTATTCAGTTCTGTACCTGGAAGTTAGGATGAATGAGGAATGGTATCTCTTTCTCTGCTCTCGATATTCCAGGCTGCCTGCGAGGGCTGCCCAGAAGCGCCGGTGCTGGGTCTCTCGGCTTGAGATAGCAGCGCGTCTCTCAGCGCGTCAGGAAGGCGGGGCTGCTGCCTGCGGGGTCTGCTTCTGCTCTCGGCTTCGGCAAGTATGGCTGCTCCGTCTTGTCACCACGCGTGTGTTTGCATAGGGCAAGGTCGGCAATATTTATACCTTAAAGGTGCCGAGATTGACGTAAGGATGGACATAGGTACGTCAATAAAGATGTCATACGACTTGCTCGTTAGCACATTCTTTACTAAAGTTCTCTGTGAAATCAAAACAATGGCCGCACGGATTATTCAGGTTGTCATAGGTTTGATTTGTTATGAGAACGTCGTATGCCTTATCAGGGGCTGGAGGAATGTCGCTTGTCTAATTAGATCTCAAGCGTTATGACCTAATCAGATAACACGTTCCTGTGCCGTAGTGTGACTGCGTCAGATAACGGTATCTGCATCATGGGGGTTTTCTTGCCTCATGGGCTGACTGTTAGTTAACTAGCTAGTAAGTTTAACCAGAATAGGGTCAGGAATAGGGGGATCGAATCAGAACCTATAGAAATACACGACAGGGTATTACATTGGTTTTGAAATTCACTATTCATGCGGGCCCCCACTAAAATAATTAGACGTGCCTCTCCGTCTTCAGCTGTGGGCCCACTCTCAATCAAACCGGGTTTTTAGAGAGTGAGGGCTTCCTATGATAAAGCATGACACCTGATGGTGTGTGAGGACAGGCCTTCACAATTTTTGAAATGCCCAGCACTCCTATTAAGTAATGCTTTTAGGAACACAGTAACTTAATGTAATTGACCTCAACTTTAGTGTAGCTATAACTGTGTGTATATAGTGTATTTGGAGACCCTGTAGCCACTAGTTCCCTCCCCTGGATATTACTAGAGGTTATGTGTTGATGTATCAATATATAATTTGTGTCTCTAAAACGTGCTGAAGATGAGGGTATTCTTGCTGTGAGGCTTGACCAAATTTGTCTAATGCCAATTGCACATGGTATCTTTCTGTTGACTGTTGTATTCGAGCTTACATGTCTAAAGACAATTAAATCACACTTGTGACATCACGCTGTGATGCCTTTAAGGTGTGTTGGAGGTGCAGCTGAAATGAGGTTCAAAATGTATTTTAATTTTCTCTACATTAAAGTTTTAACTTTGTTATTCTTTGTCAAAAACCTACTGCAGGGTACATTGTCTTTATACAATTCTCATCCTCATTGCTCCTTCGTAGTAGAATAAGTGAATTCTGCACTACACCAGGAAATGTTATGCACCTCGAATTAACACACATAAGTATTAATTAAAAAAAAGGAAACATGTCCTCCATTTCCTATTAGCTGCCTCTCCTTTCCTTAATGTTTGCACAACCCTTCCTAAACTTTGTCTTCCCCTCTTAAATAACAATAAAATAATCACTCCCTAAAAGTGTTTTTTTCTGCCTTTATCAAAATTAACTATTCCGGCTAAAGAGTTTCTATGGTCTTCCAAATGCAGTTATTCTCAAGAGTCTCAGTATTCTTCCTTACAAAACAATGTGGATTGTAGTCAAGTAGTTTAATGTTCCCTTCTTAAACAAAATGGTCCTCACACATGAATAATTACGATTTCTCTCATTTTCACCAAACAGTGATTATTTTCAAGTGTTTCTGTTTCGCTCTTTCTCATAGAGACGCTCATGCTCATGCTAAATTACATCTCAATATGCCCTCAGAACTGTTATAAAAATATACTTCTGGTGAAGATCCTACTTGACTAGAATTAGATGCTGAAACTTTAATTTACAAGTCCATAGCTCTACTGGTGCATCCATCTTTTTATGTGCCAGCAGCACAATCGGCTCATCCATACTTACAAGGCCACGTAAAGTCATCCTGCGTGACTTTTCATGGGCTTATAAATATGGGTCCCTTTCACGCATTACTCTGCGTAAAAGAGCCATTCCATGGATGTTGCTGTGGGCCTTCCCATGCAACATCCATTGAACCTGACACATTCCCAGATTTACAACATTTTGTAAAGCTAAGGTGGACATTCTTTAATTTCTCCTTATTTTGTCCTCTTTCTATGCATGCTGCACGGATAGAAAGAAGAGAATGCCATCAATGATTGTTTAGGTGCAGTAAGGTTTCCCTTCCTGCACAAGAACAATCAACCTTACAATGCAGGCACCCTTGTAACATAACGCAAGGGTGTCTGCGATGGTGCACGGCTGCTATTTGTGGTCCGGGGCAGGGGGAAGGGCAGGAATGAGCCATAACTTGCAGATACAGCACATTCCTGCCCTTTTATTTTGATGTACAGCAGTGCAAGTGGAAGGCTTGCTACGCTGCCGTGCATCAAGATATAGTAAATGCGGTCCTCTGGGTCTCATTCATGAGGTCCTGAGGTTTTCATTTATAAGCCCATTGTGCACCGACAGCACAATGGACTTGCCCATATTTACAAAGCCATGAAAAGTCACTCTGCGTGACCTTTCATGGCCTTGTAAGTGTGGGCGCCTTTCACAAATTACTCTGTGTTAGACTTTGCATCCTTGGCGTGGTTTCCCCTGACTTTTTGTACCCTGTGTAGGATTTTCTTTTTGCTGGCTTAGATGCTTTGGGCACTTTGCCAGTGCTGAGCAGTGTCAAAATGCAAGTGCTTCCTGTGTAAATTATTATCATGATTGGTTATCCATGATTGGCAGATTCGATGTCCTGCTATGCCCCTCGTAAGTGCACTGAGTGTGCCCAGGGCTGGTAAATCAAATGGCACTAGTGGGCCTGCAGTACTGATTATGCCACCCACCCAAGTAGCCTTTCAAATGTAACTCAGACCTGCCACTTCAGTGTCTGCGAGTGCAGTTTTCTACTGCTATGTCGACCTGGCAAGTACACCCATATTCCCTTTTCTTACAAGTAAGAGGCTCCTCAGGTTGGCCCAAGGTAACCCCATGGGCAGGGTGCAGTGTGTGTGAAAAGTAGGACATCTACTAGTGTGTGTGACATGAACTGATAGTGAAAAACTGTGTATTTCATTTTTCACTATTGAAAGGCTATCTGTCCCATTGGCTAACATGGCAGTTACTTTGTGACATCTTACAAGTCTAACTTTCCATTGATACAAGATGGAGAAATTGAGTTTTGGCTCACTGAACTCAGAATTTAATAACACATCTTTTTAGGGAGATGGTTTTTAAATTGTGTGTTTGAAAATACCAGTTTTAGAAAGTAAAAGAACAATTGATGAACAGAATGCTGCACAATATCAAACATTCAACCCAGTACAGAGATCTGGGCCTAAATCCATAGTTGTTTGCTCCCCATGCCATTCCAGTTCAGACCCAGTCATATAAAATTCAGTCTTGACCCTGTTCCCATTGGGAACAGTTCATCCCGAACTGCCAGGCCTAGGTCCTCTCTGGACTGGAAATAAGCATCCTGGGAACGATTTTGGGGCACCATCCTTCACCAGCCAGGCTAGCTTGACTCCAGTGGCATGGAGAGCACAGGACCCCCTTCTGAGCATACCCGTCCCACTTGGGGTGACAAATGCAAAAAGAACAATTGATGGACAGAATGCTGCACAATGTCAACCATTCACCCCAATACAGAGATCTGGGCCTGAATCCATCATTATTTTGCTCCCCATGCCATTCCAGTTCAGACCCAGCCATATGCAAATCAGTCTTGACCCTGATTCCCAGGACCTAGCAGTTTGGTCTGGACTGTTCCCATGAGGCACAGGGTCAAGACTGATTTTTGTATGGCTGGGTTTAAACGGGTATGGCATGGTGAACAAAAGAATGATAGATTTAACCCAGATCTATTGACTTGGAAAGAATGATTGATTTGCTCTGCATTTCGTCAATCATCTGTCTGTCTTTTGCTTTCTCACCCTAAGTGCGCCGGGTATGCCCAGCCGTGGGTCCTGTGCACACTGTGCTACTGGATTCAAACTATCCTGGTTGATGAGGAGTGATGACCCAAAACCGCTCCCAGAATGCTTGTTTTCGGTCCAGAGAGGAGCTGGCTTGGCAGTTCGGTCTGGACTGTTCGCATAAGGCACAGGTTCAATAATGATTTGCATATGGCTGGGTCTAAACTGGGGTGGCATGGTGAGAAAAAGAACAATAGACTTAACCCAGATCTATTGACTGGGGAGAATGTTTGATTTGCTCTGCATTCGTCCATCATTTGTGTCTTTTACTTTTAGAAAGTAGGCATGTTCATATTTAACTGTTCTGTTGGCCTCTGCTGGTTTGTGTGTTGAATGTCTGGTTTTGGAGTGACAGGGGCTGGGGATGTGCATTCCAGTAGACAGCCGCAGGGGGAGGGGTTTAAGGTTTGTGCTGCCTTTCCTGGGTGACTCAGAGTTGAGCTAAATAGACCGTGGCTGAATTTGAGAGTGGTGAGAGGAGTTATACTTACAACTGAATAGGCAGTGTCTCCTCTGCACAATGCTGTCTCCACCTCCTTTAGTGATGCTGCACTAGAGAGGACAGAACTGGATTGGAAACCCTTGATACAAAAGAGAACAAAGAAAGTGGGGTATAAGTAGTGGACCTTAAACCCCAGAGAATTAGATCACTTCTGGACCCAAGCGGAATCTTTTGCCTCGGACAAGAGCTGGAGAGCTGTAAGGAGGAGTACTGTCCCTTTGTTGCGTGCTTTGTTGGATTCACCTGCCTGCAGTTGCTGCTTCTGCCAAGGAAGAAGACAAAGACTGGAACTTTGCTGAGAACCTGCTTGAAGAAAACTCACCAAGGGCTTGTGTGTGCTGGCCTCCTCTTCTGTAGTCTCAAGGACACGAAGACATCACTACCAGCTCCCCTGAACTCCAATGCTGGGAGTTCTGACCTGCCAGGCGGGGCCTATTCCAGTTTTGGGCCTTTGGAGGTTGTTCCTGTTGTTAGGAGCTGGAAGACATTTAAAAATGAAACAAAAACAACTCCAATTCTGTCAGCGATGCCTCCAATGATGGCATGTCCTGCACAGACGCCATGAGCATCGCTCGTGAAGTGCACAAGGCACCGCCCGCCTGCACCACAGCTCAGATGCCCTTTGAGGCCTGCAGTTATCGGTTGTCCCAATGCTTCGTCCCATTATCACGAGCCGATGACTGATGAGGGCGACCTCACAAACTCTTCAACTTCACATCGCCTCACCCGAACCCAATGCCTCACCGCCGATGTCATCATCTTGCTCTATCCTGTACTCAATACGTCGCCTTCTCGAAGACACCATGCCTCCCCTCGCCGTGGTAACCAGGGAACAGGCCTTAACTTTGGCACTGACAACTCTCCTCCACGATGCTGTGCATTGTCCATAGACTTCATTTTTCAAGGTACTGTTGGTGGGGGTCCATGTGACTCCATGCCCGATGCTGCGCACCTCTTGTTTGGTGCCAGACTTTGAATTTATGCCTGTAACAACGTTGTAATAGCTTCAGGTGGAGCTATTTGCTTCTACAAGTGCTATTTCTGCAAGTAACTGTTTTTAAGTGCTATTTTGAGATATGTATGTTGGAAGTTTGTTGTTTTGGTCTTGTGTGGTTTAGATAAAGATGCTTTATTTTTCTAAACTGGTGCAGTGTCCATTTGTGGTGTTTTCAGTGTGTTACTGTGTGTTTTGAATACAAATACTTTACACATTGTCTTTGGGATAAGCCTGTCTGCTTGTACCAAGCTACCAAGAGGGTGAGCAGGGGTTATCTAAAGTGTGTATCGCCCTTACCCTGAATAGAACCAAGGGTCCCTACTTGGACAAAGGTACATACCTCTGCCAATTAGAGACCCTCATCTCTAACATTCTGAGCAAAGGTGGCTTTCCATGGGTGTTGCTGTGGGTGTTCCCATGCAACATCCATGGAACCTGACACATTCCCAGATGTACACTGTTTTGTAAAGCTCAACTGCATCAGAATCCTACCTCTCTCCAGGGGAGGCATAGGAAAGGCGCAACGAGGAGAAATACTTTTATCTCTCCTCATTTTTTCCTCTTTCTGTGCGTGCTGCATTCTGAAGCACGCATAGAAAGAGAAAAATTACACCAACAGCTGTTTTTGTACAGGACAGTTTACCTTTATGGCCCCAAAAAATAATCTCCGCAATACAGGCAACCTGGCAACATGATGCAAGGGTGTCTGTGTTGTCGTACACCTGCTGTTTGTGCATCAGCACAGGAGAGGATGACAGGAATGTGCTGTATCTTGTAGATATGGAGCCTTCCTGCTTTTTTGTTTTGACTCACATCAGTTTAGCAGGATGGCTTGCTGCATTGCTGTGCGTCAAAATATAGTAAATAAGGCCCTCATGTTCTTTAGGGCAAAGATGGGTTTTCTACGAGACAAACACATCTTTATAAATTAGAAGATTAATGATTTGGGGACACCTCAAAATTGCAACTAAAGGAGAAATTATGAACACATGTTTTTGGGAACAATATGAAAAAATGGGTTCGACAATATCATCATTTACATTTTTCACATTCTGTTAATTTAATTTGTGCACTTCATCAAGCTCAGGGCTAGACAACTATGCCACGTGAGTTAGGAAATCAAACAAAGACCATAAGGACAGACAATCTACAATGAGGTGAAGAATTAGGAAAACTTTGTGTTAGAAAGTGAAGTGCAGTCTGATTTGCAAATGTTAAGCCAAATAATATAACCGAGTGCCTGCAGTGTTTTGACAATGCAGAATGGGTCACTTTTGTGGAGGGCGTGAAGCTCATCGATATTGGGTTTAAGGAGGAGATAATTTCAACAAGGAAAAAACCAAAAGGCTATAATAAAAATATTCGTTTGGCTATTTCCACATTCTAAAAAATATTGCAAAGAGTTTGCAATAGGCCATTAAATCCTATCAACTTTCCTCATGCTTAACTCTAATTCTAGGCAATTATTGATGTAACTTTCCTGCAAATCAGAATGGACGCAGAGGACCCTTGAATTTATTCATCAGAAGGGTTTGGATATCTACTTGTCATCACATATTACTCTACAAGATACCTCAAAGTTATCCTTTTATGGAAAATCATAGGCCCTCAGATATTGAATGCTAGGATTGAGCTCTTTTCTCATAAAAACTTCCCTTTAACATTTATAAACAGATGGATTAGTGGAGAAATACAGCTATACAGATAAGAGAACTTTTAGGGACACACTAGCTGGGAGAGAGGGGACTGTGTCCATGCACTACCCTTGACTTTATTGGTCTGTCCGGCTCAGTCCTGTATGGGCTAGTCACCTCTTGAGTCAATATTTGGGACAAAGCCAGAGCTCTCTTGGATATGGTTAGGGAGCAATAGTTAACCAAATTTGGGAAATATTTCTTAGTATATGTGTACCGACATAAACATTATATGAAAAAGATTGCACAAATCTTGAAAGAAAATCTAAACAGCACCAATTATATTATAAGCAAAACACAAAGCTCAGAAAATCTGTACCTAATTTTGAGTTGTGCTAATATTACCTTCTAAAAACAACAAAATGCTGGCAAAGTACGAGGAACATTAAAAGGCTCTTAAAAAAGTGAGTAAAGTTACCTACCAAAATAAACTGCCAGAAAAATGTAAAGAAATGTAAAGAAAATCCGATCTTTCACTTTAAATAATTAAAAAAATTGGAAGGTCCGATACCCAAGCCCACTGTATTTCAAATCAAGAAGAACAACTAGGGGACAACACATCCACATGGCGAAATGTAGCCCAGAATTAACAACAAGAAGTATCAATGTGACTAAGGGCCATATGTATCAAGCTAATTAGCATTCGGAAAGGCCGAAATTCTGCGAATTTCGGCCTTTGCGAATGCTAATTTGGCAAATGGTATGTGTCAAACATGTTTGATGCAAAATAGGGAATAGCAAATTTTGCAATTCCTTGTTTTACAATTGCACTTAAGGAATCGCAAATTTTGCGATTCCTTAAATGCAATGTATCAAACAAAAAATATTCAAAAAATGCCATTAAGGATTTGCAAATTACCACCAACTTATAGTTGGTGGTAATTTGCGAATTCTTTTCAAAAAGCTTTTTTCCTAAAAAGAAAAGGTGCCATATGAAGCCCATACATGCCCTTAGGGCATGTATGTGCGCCATATGCCCCTAAATGTCTTTTTCAGGGGTGCAGCAGGGTGTTATTGAGACACCCCTGCACCCTTAAAAAAATTCCTATTTTGCGATTAGCAAATTGCTAATTGCAAATTGCACCTTCATTCCTATGGGCCTCCTGGCCCATAGAAATGAATGGGTAATTTGCGATTAGCAATTTGCTAATCGCAAATTAGGAATGGTAAGGAATCGCTATTTAATAGCGATTTTGTACATACATACCGTTTTACGAATTCCAAATAGCGATTCCTTAAAATTCGCTATTTGGAATTCGCAAAACGGAAGTATGATACATATGGCCCTAAGCTTAATCAAGTTGTTCCCGTGAGCCCTGGGAAAACTAATCTGATATAATTCATTATCTCTAAGCCATGGACAGTAGTATGCATAAACTATATCAAATACAAGAGAAGAAGAGATTGAAAAAAAAGTTATGATTAAGAATTATCGAACCATCCAGGAGTGAGTGCAATTGTTCTGATGTTTTGGTTTGATAACCTTTGGGAGTATTACATTAATATTGTATTTGGACAAATTATTCAGATATCTCAATTTAATACCTCTCCAGTTCCCGGGAAAAGACGGTTAGAGGATGCTAAATAAATGTATAGCTTAGACTTTACAAAAGGATATTGGCAGATTGACTGTATCCTCCTGAGAAAGAAAGAAATACATTTTCTGACCCAACAGGCTTGTGTCAATCACGGTTAAAATTTCTTGGTTTGCATGGAGCTCCCACCACGTTACAACGACTAATGAACGATATTCTCCAGGGTCATAAACAATACATAGCCGCACCCATTGAAGGGAATGGAATTAAGGGCCCCGTAACTTACAGGAAGGGGAGAAATTAAGCTAAACTAATAACGGACAAATCAAAGCCTATATTTACAAGTGAGATATCCCACGACCCTGAGGGGCCAATAGATCTAAACTATCTGGAATACTGTAATTTTATCACAAACACCCTGGATAGACTTGCCCCTTTGAAAAATGTAAAGAACAAAAGGAAACCATCAGCCCCCTGGTTCAATGAGGAGCTGAAATCCCTGCGTAACCAATGCCGTCAGACGGAAAGAATATGGTGAAGACGCTATTTAGAGTCAGACAAACAACTGCTGAAAGTGGAGCAGGCAAAATACAAAGGGGCCATTGCTAAAACTAAGGCACTCGTTTATGCCACCACTATCCTCCAATCACCCAACAGTACCAAAACCCTTTTTAATGTTATAAGGGAACTCTCACACCCCACCTGCATGAGCAATAAGGTGGTCGCAACCCAAGAATTGTGTAATGAGATCGCCATTTATTTTGAGGAAAAAATTGCAAAAATTGTGGGGGGGTTGGAGGAGGATAGAGCTAGTAGTAATGACCTGGCAGATCTACTAGCGGAGGAGGAACCACCAATAGTTTTATCATCATTGGAAAGTTTTACCCCTTTGACAGAGGAGCTCTTTCTTAGCCTGGCACATAGTGTGTCATCAGGGTCCCCTTTAGACCCCCTTCCACATAAGATCTGGAAGGAATACGGGCCAGAGCTGTTCCCCTGGATGCATCAGATCTGTCGCCAGTCCCTTGAGGAAGGCGTAGTACCGGAGGCATGGAAGCAGGCGGTGGTTACTCCCCTGCTAAAAAAGCCCTCACTAGATCCCACCATCCCGGCACACTTTAAACCCATATCTCTCCTGCCCTACCCGATAATGATCGTGGAAAAACTAGTCGGTAGGTCCTTGTCAAGCTACTTGGAAGACAACTGCCTATTGGACAAGGACCAATTTGGCTTTCGCCCAGCCAGGACACAGAACAGAAACTGCATTGGCAACCATGTTGGACACTCTTCGAAAGCGAGCCGACAGTGGCAACTCCTCAGTACTTGTGCTGTTGGATATGTCAGCCGCTTTCGACACGGTTAGCCATGCAGTTCTGTTAAGCAGGCTGGAGAAACTGGGCGTGAAAGACAAAGCTCTAAAGTGGCTACAATCCTACCTGATGGGTAGACAGCAGGCTGTGACCCTGGACCCCTTTACTTCTCCAAAGTCTTTGGTCTGTCATGGAGTACCGCAAGGCTCTTCGATTAGCCCGATTCTTTTTAATTTATATCTGCAGCCCTTGATCCCTATGATAAAATCATATGGGATCGATTTAATAAATTACGCCGACGATACCCAATTGGTGTTCTCCTTAGAAGGAAAGCAGGCAGTAAACATGGAGACCTTCCAGAATTGCATGAGTAAGGTCTCTAGGTGGCTGAAAATAAATTCCCTCCAATTCAATGAGGGGAAGACGGAAGTAGTATACTGCCCGTCAGTCAAACTGAGCCAGCAACCGTCCTGTGAGATCAGGCTTGCGCCGGGAGCTGAGCCCTGCATCCCAGTTAAGACCGTGCGCAATTTAGGAGTAATGTTTGATGCCGATCTCCAAATGACCTCTCAGACCAATAAAACCATCAGTGTCTGCTACGGTTTGTTGAAAGCGCTCAGACAGATCCTGCCCCTTGTGCCAGATGAGACTAGACCGCTAGTGGTCAGAAGTGTGATCCTGGCTAGACTGGACTATTGTAACTCCTTATACCTGGGAGCCCCGCTTTACATCTTACAGGGGCTCCAGAGAGTCCAGTCTATAGCGGCCAAGCTGGCTCTTAACAGACCCCGTAGCTCCTCTACCACGCTGGTGCTCAGAGACTTACACTGGCTGCCAATTGGTAGCAGAGTGGCATTCAAGTCTCTATGCATCGTCTATAGAGCATTACACAGTATGGGACCCATCCCACTGCAGGAAAGGCTCACTTGGTATAAACCTACCAGGTCCCTGCGCTCCTCCAGCCTGGGGCTGGTAGCAACCACCAGGATTAGGAGGTCAAGGATGGGAGGTAGAGCCTTCTGTACCTTGGCATCAAGGCTGTGGAATGAGCTACCCCAGAATATTAGGCAAATCGACACCTTGCTAGGATTCAGAAAGAGTCTAAAAACATGGCTCTTTGCCAAAGTTTAATTCCCAGGCTCCATCAAATAGTGTTCGGTTGTCTTTTTCATCTGACATAATTACCCCTGTATTGTTGCTTCATCGAACTATATCCTTATCAGGCGCCAGGAAAACCGTAGGTTGGCAGTTGCGCGGTATACGAAATAAATACAATACAATAGCCACTTATAAGGGGGACGGTGGCAGCTTTCCCTGAACCCGCTTGGCGCCATTCTTAAAGCATTGCTGCTCGCTATTGTTTTATTTGTTTTAACTGCTGAAAACCAGCTCCGTGAGCCTGTGATTATTTTTACTCTGCTATTTGGAGTAGCGTTTTAAAAAGGGGAATAATTGTCTGTCTGTGTGAAAACTGATTACTAGTTGCACATTGTTAAAATAATTCCGCTTACCCACACGCACTGAGGGACCAGCTCCTGTTGTTGTTCGACCTGTGCCTGCACGCCCAGTCCGACCCTCAAGCCAATCACGGGTGCGGAAGGCGGGGCAGAGCCAGGAACATCCAGGGAGGCGAGCGGTTAGTGCTCTAGCTCTCCCAGACTCAAGGGCTATAAAGCAACTCGTCGGCTCAACGCGCAGAGTTGACACGCAGTGTGGCGCCTAATCCTGCGCCTAAGACAAGCCAAAGACCTGCCCGTCTGTGCCCATCCGCGACAGGACGGGGCGAGGGGCAGGGGGCTATGGCGGGTACTACCATGTGCTCGGAGTCATTCCGGCGCCTTGCTCCCTCGTATACCAGCCAGACCCTAATGGCCATGGGCAGGGATGTTACAACACTGTGCTCCCATAAGGTAGGGAGTAACCTGGAGGTACCGTTTACCTGCAGGGAATGCTTAACACAATTCACCATCAACGCTGTAATCACTCCGTGTCAGTTAAGATCTACTTTATCTGTCACTGCTAAAGACCTCATAAAGTCGACTATTAGCCCTCCTAACGACCCTCTTTTAAATTGTAAGAGTCTACTGTGTAATGTTCGCTCCTTGGTTACTCATTCCACTCAGGTTTGGGATCTCCTAACATCAGAGAACCCACATCTTTGTTTTTTAACTGAGACTTGGCTTAAGCCCCACACTGTTCCGGCTATAACACTGGGGGTGCCATCAGGATATAAAATGGTAAGGATGGACCGCCCTATTAAAACTGGAGGTGGGCTAGCCATTGTTTTCAGACAGGAAATGGAGGTGGTGGTTACCGAGACGGTGTGTAACCCACAAATGGAGCTCCTAATTTTCACTATTAACCCTAGTTCCAGGGAAACCAGGAAGGGAGCATTGGTCTATCGACCCCCAGGTCTTCCTGGGAATTTCTCCATTCATCTTGTTGAAGCTTTAGCTCCCCATATGCAGGTGAACTCAGATTTTATTCTGGTAGGGGATTTTAATGTCCACAGCGAAATAGATACATGTGTGGAGGCACAGACATTATTGGCGGATCTGGCCACTCTTGGCTTTAACCAAATGAATCAGGGACCAACACATTTAGCTGGCCATACACTGGATCTTGTGTTATATACTTCTACAGTGATAAAATGTCTGCCTCCCATTCAAGTGGACTGGACTGACCACTCCATCATAGAGTTCTACACTCGTTCAAATCAGAGGGCAAAGGGCATTCAGAGGACTATGGCGGATGTCAGAAGACCCTGGAACAAACTAACACCAGAGAGTTTTAGGGGGAAATATATAGAACCCAATTGGGTTGAATGTGGGGACAACGTCACCACTGCATTAGCCAGTTTTAATGAAGCTGTAATTACAACTATAAATCATGTTGTTCCTCTTAGGACATATAAACCACGGCCTGCCCCTAAACAAGAAGTCTGGTTTACAAACGATCTCAGACAATTAAAGCTAACTGCGAGGAAGTTAGAAAAACGATGGAGAGCCACACGCAAGGTAGAGGATAGAGATAATTACAGGACTTCCCTAAAAAGCTACCATAAAGCTATTCGGACTGCTCGGAAACACCATATAGCAACCCAACTATCAGCAGCCGGTAAAAATGCTAAACGTTTACTAAGCCTATAGCCTGTGAAACTGAGGGGATTGAGTCCCAGGAACTCTGTAATAACATCTCACAGTTCTTTGTCAGAAAAATTGAAGGTATTTATACTAAGATCTTGACCTCTAAAACCATCCCCAACAACACTGGAACTGTAGATAGTTTGGTTCATCCACACCTTAGCACAGCAGATAACAAGGCTAACAGACTTGTAGAATTCCCGCCAATATCTTTGAAGGAGATAACCATTCTAATCACTCAAATAAAAAGTGGGTGCCCTTCAGATATTATTCCTGCACGAGTCATGTCACTTTTGAGTGACGATCTGGGTGTTGGAATTCAGCAGGTCGTTAATCTATCCTTGAGTACAGGGGAAGTTCCCCTTGACTGGAAGCATGCTCTGGTGAGGCCTCTACGGAAAAACAATTCCATTCCGTGGACTGACCTGACAAACTTGAGACCTATTTCTCTCCTCCCTTTTTTAGGGAAGCTTACTGAGAAGTTTGTAAACCAGCACTTATCCAAATATATTGAAAGTACGGGGCGACTAGATCCCTCCCAATCAGGGTTTAGGCCAAGGCACAGCACTGAGACCGCCTTGCTGTCCGTCGCTGACGATCTTCATATGCTAC
Source organism: Lissotriton helveticus (assembly GCF_964261635.1). Taxonomy (NCBI): domain Eukaryota; kingdom Metazoa; phylum Chordata; class Amphibia; order Caudata; family Salamandridae; genus Lissotriton; species Lissotriton helveticus. Next base: position 883,890,906 of record NC_136072.1, on the reverse strand, counting down.
AGGATAAGGGTTATTCCGTTATCCTGGTGCTTTTAGATCTGTCAGCGGCGTTTGACACTGTGTCACATGAGATCATGACCTCCAGACTAGTTGACATCGGTCTGGGAGGCAAGGCGCTGGCCTGGTTAAGGAGTTTTTTCACCGAACGTACCCAAAGAGTCACACTGGGTCCCTACCAGTCTGAGGAGGTGGAGATCTCTAAGGGGGTGCCACAGGGCTCCTGCTTGAGCCCAACGCTATTTAACATCTACGTGGCACCCTTAACCAACATCATGAGATCCCATGGGTTCATTCCCATATCGTATGCAGACGATACCCAACTCCTTTTTCCGTTTAAAATCATGACTCCGGAAGTACGTAGCTCCTTTACCCAAGGGATGAAAGAAGTGGCACACTGGATGGCAGCAAACTTTCTCCAGTGCAACGTCTCCAAGACTGAGGTGATGCTCTTTGGGGAAGCCAAATGTTTGTGGACTCCTGACTGGTGGCCTCAAGACCTAGGCCCAGTCCCCGAACCCAAAGTGGTTGTGAAAGATCTAGGAGTTAAACTGGATCAGGAGCTCAACCTTAAACATCATGCTAATCAAGTGGTGAGCTCCTGTTTCCATGTAATTGGGCTTCTCCGACGTGTATTCCCCCTGCTACCTGATACCACCAGGAAAACACTAGTTCAGTCGCTCGTGTTGAGTAGACTGGATTATTGTAATGGTTTGCTGCTAGCCGCAAATGAGGGGATCACTGCCAGAGTGCAAGTGGTGCAGAACACGGCTGCCCGCCTTGTTCTCAATGCCCCGGCTCGTACTCCCTCTAAACCATTACTAAATAAACTCCACTGGCTTACAGTGAAACAGAGAGTGTTGTTTAAAACTGGTTGCATCATCCACAAGTGCATCACTGGTAATGGTCCTCATTACCTAACACAAAAATTTAGTCCTTACATCCCCTTAAGATCTTTGAGATCTGGAGATCGTGAATTGTTAGTTGTCCCCAGGTTCTGGAAGACAAGACAAGGTGGAAGGGCGCTATCAGTAGCAGGCCCGAAGTTTTGGAATGAACTTCCTTATGAACTCAGGTCATGTAAGGAACTCCTTTCCTTTAGGAAAAAATTAAAAACTTTCCTGTTTAATTACTAGCTCTGGTTGGACAATTAATAAATTATAGGATAGGCTTTTTGCTCTGAGATGCTGCAATGGCGCGGAGATACTCCTTTGGGAGTCGATTCCCAGCGCGGTACAAGTGTGCAAATAAATAAATAAATAAATTGATGATGCCATCATTTACAGTCCACCTTGGGATGATCATTTGAATTACGTACGAGTAGTGTTACATTCTTTCTACACAGCTTGAATACATATAAACCCCATGCAAATTATAATTGCTGCCAACCAAGTCAAGTGTTTAGGATAGCTTTTAGGAGAGGGAATAATCAAAGCACTGAAAGGTAAAATAATATCCATACATCATGTTCTTTTTTCCCAAACTAAAAAGGATCTCCATGCATTCCTAGGCTGAAAAAGATACTAAAGAAAATGTCTTCCTTTATTCTCTCATATTACTAGGCGACTTACTGATATTGTAAGTCAAAAGAAATTAAACAAGCATCTATAGAATCTTGCACAAGAAGCATCTGAGGCTTTTAACCAATTGAAAAACATCTTATACACTCGAATCCTACTCTCCAAAGTTTCAATTGTTCTCAGCCTTTTTATTTGTAAACATATACCTCAGGAGTAAAGCTAGGAGTTGTTCTATCACAACCTAAAGAGCAAGAAGAAGAGAAGCATGATTTATATCTTAGGGCCTGAATTCAATCTAGGCGGATGGGATACTCCGTCACAAACAGGATAGATATCCCATCCGCTGCATTACACATTCCATAGGTTATAATTTAATTGTTGAAATATGGCAGACCGGATATCTGTCCTGTTTGTAACGGAATATCCCATCTAACAAACTCGTAACCAGGCCCTAAATCTAAAAATCGTATGCCTGAAAATCAAGATACTCTACCATTGAAAAAGAATGATAAACAATTAAACAGGCTATTGTACCCTTATGATATTATTTAGAAAGGCACCTTTTATCTCATTTCCAGACAATGAAAATGTGATCTCAAAAGCTCAAAGGAAGGGTACTAACTTTCATATTATACATTGGTGATAACACTACAATATAGCTTACGGACTGTTCACAGAGAATGCCGATTTCAAGAAAATGTAGAATTCCTTTTTAGATTGTCCAGATAGGAAGATATATAGGGAGAGAAATAAAACAGAGAAGGTAAAGACCTACTATATTTTTGCAGGAGCAAGAGGGTCAAGGTGAAGAATGCCAGAATGCCAAAAATATAGTAATGAAAGAAAAGCTAACAATTAGAGTAATAGGTATACAGGATGGAGTACATGAGAGCAAAGAAAGAAAGGTGGGGAAAAAACATGAAGAAGGAAGAGAAGGTAGAAGAAAGATATACTGGGGATGGGGTGGCTAGCTAAAACAGGTAATGATCCAAGTAGAGAGCAGAATGGAACTGTGTAGGAAAATGCCCCTTTTTGCATGGTTGCCCCCCAATGTTTGCCTAATGTTGATATACTTTGACTGAGTGTGCCCTGGGTTCCTGCCAGCCAGGTACACAGGGTCTATGTTCTTTCTATAAATTGCACTGTTGCAAAACCCAGTTGGCAACTCTCTGGCCACATGTAATCCCCTTGTAAAAGGTACCATAGGTACCAAGGGCACTGTGACTAGGGAAGACCTGTAAGGGCTGTAGCACGTATGGTTCCACCCTTAGAGGCCCTATACCATTACACACACACACACACTGACATTGCAGGCTGCGTGTTTTGGTGCAGAACAAAGTAAAGAGTTGAATAACACACATCCCAGTGGTTAAACAATTTTAAGTAACACTGTCCCCCGAAGGGGAGAGTGTCTCCCAGTTGCATTCCTGTGAATTTTCAATGACTTTAAACTCTTGTGGATTTTTCAAAAGAATTTTTATTCTTCTTTTTTTACATTGATTTTTGTGTTCAATTGATTAAATCGTATTATTTCCTTCAGTAATGTTCATTTTTCCTCCCCATGTCATTAGTATATACTGCCCAATGCATTTCGGGCTTTGCCCTTCATCAGCAGACTTTTGTCTGTGAATACAGAGTTAACTTTCCGCACAAGAATAACAGGTCATTTTTTGCACAAGCATAACATATAATTTTTCGTACATTTGAATGTCATTATGCATCGTTCTTAGACTCGTCAATGTCTAGTGTGACGATTTTATATTCATGTGATGTGCAGGATAAGTATGCAAGAGGAAACCGTGATAAAGAAAAGTTCCAATGTCTAGCATTGTGATGGAACCTGTGAGTCAAGTTAGAGTAAACAAACGTAGTGAAAAGCACTGGTTACCACGGTGAATGCGAAGATAAATACAAACAACATGCCACTAGTGAAACGGACTGTGAAATTAAGTGCCAAGGCGAGTAAATAAGTTCAAAGAGCTGTGGTACCCCTTATGTCATATAAAACGTCTCGTATGAATAGTGACATCCTGGGTGCTTCGAGTTGGATTTAATGATGTTTAGAAAGCTGTGTTGACAGTCAAGTGAAAATCGCGGTACTGATGAATTCAATGACTTATGAAACCATAGCTGGAGTCTTAAATTCAGCAATTCTAAAAAGGGTGAATGGCACAAGTGAATACATGTTTGTGATCTCTTCAATACTATAGATTTTTTTGTTTATTTATTTTAAATCTTTTATATGGCACTGGCTGGACCCAAGGGTATCAGAGTGCTTTCCAATGGTCACATGAGTATATATATATAAAAATAAAATAAGATAGCAAAAAAATACAATGAGGTAGCAAACAAGTCCAATAAAACAATAGATGACAGGGCAATTTATACAATCTGGTTAAAAACAAAGTGCGAAATTCAACAGAAAATCAAGAGAAGAGAGGATTGTCTTGGATAAAGGGGGGATAGAGGGATAGAGAAGAGGGGGGCAGGATGTAAGAATGGTGAGAGGCTGTGATGGGGGTTAAGGAAAAACATCAGGTGAATCAGGAAGGGCCTATGAAAGGGATTAGTGAGATAGAGGAAGAAGAAAAGAAGGAAGTGAAAAAAGGAGGAGGAGAAAGGGCATCGGGAAATTAGACGGGGGAACCTAAACAGTAGGAAACCAGGTTGGGATAAGACCCCAGAGAAGGGCTTAAGGGCCCCAAAATTTGCAGAGAAGGTGTAGTTTGAGGTCTTTTTTTAAGCTGAAATAGGATGGGTTGCACCGAAGTTCTTTAGGGAGTGCATTCCAGATGGTAGGCGCATTACCGGAGAAGGAGCGTGATTAAGTGGATTTCTTGTTTAACAGAGGAGGGACAAGAACGAGTGTGTTTGAGCTCCTCAGTGTTTGAGAGCAGCCCGCTATAATGAGTTTATCTGCAAGGTACAGCAGGGTGTGTTGATGCAGGGCTTTGTGCGGAGGTCTTATAGGTAGATCTGCCTTCAATGGGATGCCAATTGAGGGCTTTAAGCGTAGGGGAGATATGATTGAACCATTTGAGGTCGGAGGTGAGCCTAGCAACTAGGTTAAGAATGGATTTGATTGGGGCTAAGTGGGCTTTAGGTGTTCCAGAAAGAATGGTTTTACCGTAGTCGATTTTAGGCAGGACCAGAGATTGGACAGCTGATCTAAAGTCATCAGCAGGAATGAAGGGTTTTAGTTTCTCGAGGTGATAGAGAGTGAAGAGAGCACTTCTGGGCGAGTTTTTTATATGAGAGATAATAGCAAGGTTCTGATCAATGTTAATTCCGAGGGATTTAAATGAATTGGCTAAGGTGAGAGAGCAGTTGAGAGCTGCAAGGTCCGAGATCCAGGATTGGATGGGGAGCTGGCTGTTTTTAGTGGAGAAATGAATGATTTAAGTTTTTTGGGTTGAGCTTGAGGTAGTTGAAGTGGAAAAAGGATTGAATCTTAGTCAAGACGTCATTGAGGTGTAGCATGTCAGAGCGGGATTGAATCTTATGATAAAGTTGCATGCCATCGGCGTAGAGGTGATACTTGATTCCTGCCTGCTTAAGAATATGGGTGAGGGGTTCCATAAAGAGGTTGAAAAGAGGGGGGGGGGAGAATAGGGCCCTGGGGGACACCCAGCAAGACAGGTACTGTTTTTGAAATTTAAATTTGCTAGGTTCTATGATGGAAAAAGGAGGAGAACCATTTGAGAATTGAGCCGTTGAAGCCAAAACGATCTTTGAGAGTGTTAAGTAAATTAGAGTGATTCACAGAATCGAAAGCAGAAGAGAGATCAAGGAGAATGAGAAGGGAGGACTCGCCCTTGTCGAGGGAGTGATAGATGTAATCAATTATATTGAGCATGGCCGTTTCCGTGCTACAGCCCTTTCTGAAACCTGATTTCAAAGAGTCCAACAAATTGAATGTGTCGATGTGTGTGTCTAATTGGCGCAGGGCACATTTTTCAAGGGCTTTAGAGAGAAGAGGAAGGTTAGAGGTAGGTCGAAGATTATTTGGGTCATTAGGGTCGACAGCAGGATTTTTGAGGATGGGAGTGATTTGTCCAAGTTGGGGGGAACAGGGACACATCCCTTGGCAAAGGAGGAGTTGATGAAAGAGGTCCAGAAAGGGGCAATGATGTGTTTTAGATCTTGGACAAGGTTGGCAGGGATAGGGTCTCTGGAGTGAGAGAATGGTTTAAATCTGGCAATGACATTGAGGACTTCGAGCTCAGTCACTGGATGGAAATGATGCCAGGAAGCATTGTTTTTTTTTTCTCAAGTTTGGTTGGGTTGGTTTCAGGAGGAGAAATGACTAGTGGCAGAGATGAGGGGTCATGAGGAAGAGTTAAGAGGGCCGGAGAATTGGAGGAAAAATCTAGTGGGGGTAGAGAGCAGTGTGGAAGGGTAGTTAAGATGAAGGAGTGATAGATTTTGGAGATTTTTTCTGAGAAATAGTTAGCAATCTCTTCACATCTCTCAATAGTGGCCGTAACCTTGGGGGGGGGGCAGAGGTGGTTTGGTTTTTAATAATACTGAATCGTTCCCTGGGTCTATTTTTAGCCTGGTCCATTTGAGAGCGGAAGAAGGCCGCTTTGGTATTAAGGATATGCTTTTTGCAATTCAGCCTGGCGGATCTGAGGGGATGGGTTTTATCACCAAATCCATTCAGTCGACCGAAGGGCGCGCCTCTAGTTGTTGAGATCCCTATTAAACCGGGATTTGGAAGAGGTGTTTTTCTGAAGTTTAAGTTTAGCTGGAGCAATTTGGTCAACGACAACTGTGATGGATTGATTAAAGTGCTTGTGAGGTCATTAGTATTTAGGAAAAGAGGAGGAAAGGTCCAGGGGTTAGAGAAGAATAGTGAGGGAGGGATGGGATGCAGAGAGTGGGGAGAGAACCTAGGGAGATCAGGGGGAAAGCCAGAGGCTCGAGTACACCCCGGAAAGGGCCGAGTTGTGTGCGATGGGAGAGGTGTTCCAAGGGAATATAAAGGGGGGAGATAGGGGAGGATCAAGAATGGTAAATTAGTAGACTAAGAGGAACCATACAGCATGTGCGAATGAGGGGGCAAAAAAAACTTGTTACATGCCCAGGCGAAAGAGAGAGATGAAATAAGGGGGCAAAATAAAGGTTAACAAAAGACTACAGGCATTGACAGTTCAGTAGGGCACGGAGAGGTGAAGGTGTACTGGACTGTCGAGTCGCATATAAAGATACATCCAATATTTTAAAGAATCAGAATGAGGAACATTGAGTTACCGTAAATCTTCAAACATATGATTAATAATATCCTGCAGCGGTTCCGTCTGTATTACATGAAGCATTCAGTGCAATAAAGAATCGAAATGAGCTAGATCAGTAAGAATGCAAATATAACATTAGAATAAAATGAATAAAAATGACATGAAGCTGCTCATGCAAAATTACAATTATAAGCCACAATCAGATATAAGATTGATAATGTCCTGCAACAGCTTAGGCTTGATTACAGGACATGGTTGGTGCATTGAAGAATCGACATGCGGTAGATTCTTAAGGGTGTATATATAGCAAAGGATTCATATTATCATGTAGCTGTTCAGGCTAAATTACAAGGGAGACACTCAGTCCTAAATAACATATTAGGGGGTAAACATCACCTCGAGTGAAAAATATTAGTCCGCAAGAAGATGTAAAAATCACCCCAACTTAATGTGATGTAGGATAATGGGTTAACTGCCTTAGAACAGGTAGGCGTTTTGTGCAGTGGGTCCAACTCCCAAAATGGCGAGCAGACAGATAGGCATAGCCATTAGTGAGGGCTCCATTCCAAGATGGCTGCTCTAGAAGTGCGAAGGAGAAAGTCTTTTTTCAATTTCCCTTCACTGCCAAAGCCTCAGGTCCAAGGTAGGGGGCGTTGTCTCTGGGCCTGAGGAAGGGGGACAAAATGGTGAGCTAAACAATTAATATAAAATGGGAGCCAGGAGTGAGGGCCACCATCCGGTCTGTGTCCCCAAAAACAAGACAAGGTCAGTAAGACCGCCGTCACTGACTGTTATATGCTGCTTCTCAAGTAGTGATAGTCATGTCAGCAGGCAGGCCAAGAATGTCAGGGCTCAGACGGCTGGTACAACCCAGCACCCAGGAGTCACTACTGATCAGGGCAGAGGAGGCAGCAGCAGAGGGGAAACGCCGATAACCCAAGCGACTCTATGACCCTGAGTGTGTTTCTCCTTCAGACCGCATTGGGGACTGCCAAGAGTTTCTCTATTAAGCAGGGTGAAGCCTCCTCTCCATCGAGCATGGTGATGCAAATTCAGGCTCAAATTACACCGAGTTGATAACCGCACATAATTAAATAAACACTCAAATGTATACTGTGAAGGAGAGGGCCGTCACGCCGCACCCAACCGCGACCCAACAGCAACCAGGCAACCAAACCAAACCAAGCAGGGAGTCAATCCAGCGGAGGGGGGTCATCTGTCCCACCCCCAAAGGCAGCGTCTCAGCCCCTGTTCCATCCATGGCACACCGGGACATCGAAAGTGCCAGCTGGCCACGCAGATCACGGAGCCAGGATCAAAGTTTAGAGCGTGGCTCAAACCGCTACTGGCTCAGAAGCATGGAGCGACAGCCTGTGAGGGAGAGGACTTCACCCGGTGGCCGCAGCGCCGGAGCTCAATACTTGCACCAGTGACGTCCCATGAGGGTGGGGGACCCACCCAGAGGCAGCAGCGCAGTGGCTCCGCAACTGCACAACAACGTCCCACAAAGTAGGGGTCTCACCCGAGGCAGCGGAGTCGCTCCTCAGTATCTGCGCCAGCCCGGTGCCAATTCCGATTTACATCGAGTCAACCATGAGCCCCACAGCAAAGCCGAAGACGGTCACAAACTCCAGCCACGGATCGGCCAACTGTTCAAGCCTGAGTACTCCTTGATATCTGTTGGACGCTCCGGTGCACGGCATCTACAACAGACCAGTCACAACTTGGCGGCATGAACCAGGTAAGGATATTCCCAGCTGGTTAGAATTTACTGTTATTGTCAGTCAGTTGGAAGCTCAGTAGCATGTTATCTTTGTGGCGATGTTCCTCTATCAAAGCGTGTCGAGCGAACGGATGACTGGGGGGCATAGGCCGGAATTTTCACAATTTTGTGATTGCTTGCCCTGGAGCTTCAATAGGGAGCTCCTGCTAGGAGGCCATCTTGAGCCCCATTGATGATAACGCTGTCTGATTTTATCTTCTGTGAGACATGATGTCGTCAAGTTGATAGTACGCTCCCCTTGATTCAGAGGTCTTTAACCATGTTCTTCCACTTGAGATAGGAAAAAGTGAAAACAGACTACGATGCAGATAATAACTCGATGTGCAGTGACGTGACTCGCAACAGTCCCGGTTTTAAAATAATTAAGAATGATGTGAAAACTGTAAATAGGTGAAAAACAAAATATAAGTGAGTTTCCAAAAATGGAAATTCAAGAATAAACGAATAGCGAATTAAAAGGTGTGCTTCACTTTATTCATGATCGATGCAGGGGTGAAAAGGAGAAGAATAAGGGGTAAAAAGAAGAGATGCAGTGTATCCACTGTGTCTAAAGAATCAAAGTGATTATGTGGTTTATCACGTGGTGTATCAAGTTATGGCTATGTCAGTTAATATGACTTCAACATGATGTAGTGAACATTGTCATATGTATTTCAATGATTATAAAAAACAACTAAAGTCCACTCTTTCATTGAGGCCCTTCGGGTTTACTGTATTGAGATGATAAACCCAATAGATTTCTCTTTGTACTAAGTATTGGATATTGTCCCTTCCTGTGAGTAATGGTACTCGCTCCAATACAAAAAATCTCAGCTGGCTGGTGTTGTAATTCATGGAGTTGAAATGAACTGCCACTGTTGAACTGGAATTTTTCATCCTGATGTTACTTTTGTGTTCTGTCAGATGAATTTTAATCTTGCGTTCAGTTTTGCCTACGTACGCATATCCATAAGGACATTTCAACATGTATATTACATTGGTACTATCACATGTTGCAGTGACTCTTAGTTTCACTTGGGTACCTTTGGTGGGGTGTTGAATTTGATTACCCTTTATGATGGCATTACAATTCCTGCAGTTTAAACAAGGCAGTGTACCCTGATAACAGGTTGATTTTTCATCTTGTTTTTTGTTGAGTATTTCTTTTAGGTTGCATGTTCGAAAGTATGAAAATCTGGGTGGTAGACGAAAAATGCCTTTAAAGTCTTCTTCAAGTGTAAGGATGGACCAGTGTTTGATTAGGAGTTTTTTTATTTTGGTACTTCTGGTAGACCCTGTGGGTTGTATCAGCAAGGTTTTCGCAGTTTTGCACGAAACATCGCTGGTAAACCAGCGCTGTTCCCTGCAAAACGGCGATAACCTCGCTATCTCTGGAAATGTTATCGCCCTGGAGTAACGCGTTGTTTTTTTTGTGTTTGTTTTAAATTGGATTTTGTCTTATACAGCAAGAGAAAAGCAGATCATACAGCAGTCATAAGCACTAGTTACAATTTTCTGAGAGTTTCCTCGGTAGATCGAAAATGTAACATACAAAGTTAGCACAGTGTCATAAATATAGCACAAACATAATCCTAACAGTGCAATCATATTTGGCGATGGTGATAAATAGTAAGATCTAGGGTTGGGGCATGGCGACAGAGACCATTGTTGGTATATCCAGGTTGCTACGCAAATATTCAGAGAGTGGCTCCCAAACATCAGATGGTCTAGAGCCTGTAGGTAGCTCCTCAGCATATTTGAGAAAGTTATCTCTGCAATAGGCAGTATCAGCCAGCCAGTCCCTAATCGCTGGAGTGCGTTTGCTGTCCCAGTGCATGGATAATCTACGTTTCGCTAGTAATAATAGTATAGACACCAATTTCTTTCCCTTTGCCCTCAGCGGCACATCAAGGCCAAGCAGGCACAGTCTGGGCGTGCATGGGATGGCACATGACATCATTAGTGACAAAGTAGTGGTCACTGCAGCCCAGTACTGCCTTATTCTTTCACAGCACCAAGCAAGATGTGCAAAATCCACCTGATCTGTCCCACATTGTTTGCATCCCGCATCGGAGTAACACGTTGTTAATAACGCCCTTCCAGGCGATAAATTCCAGAGATAGCCTGCGATAAATAAATTATCACTAAGCACGGCCAGCAATAATTATCGCTGGCCGTTGATAATATGCCCCTTTGTTCTTTGTTTTAGTTGTTTTCGGTATGAGCAATTCTTCTCTTTTTTCTTTTTGTACTCTATTGGTGGCCTCTTGTAAAATGTCTTCACAATAACCTTGTTGCCGGAATTTCTTTCTGGTATCATCCCTGCTTTGTGTGTATGATTCTTCTGATGATGAGATCCTTTTAATTCATAACAATTGTGAGAATGGTAAATGTTTTTTGAAAGAGTATTGGTGAACGCTGCTATAATGTAATAGGTTATTGCGATCAGTGTTTTTGTGTATACTCTGGTAGTGAGTTGGCCTTGTTGATTCTGAATGAGTACATCTAGAAATGTAATTTCCTTTTTCTGAATGTCCAATGTGAAACATATTCTCTCGTTGATGTTGTCCAATTCTTTGATGGCTTTGTTTAATTCTTGTTCTGTACCTTTCCACAAAACAAAAATTTCATCTATGTATCTTTTCTACAAAATTAAGTTATCTGTCCAGTTTTTTTGATTCAACATGTGGTCCAATTCCAGCCTGTAGATGAAAATATTTGCATATGCCGGAGCGGCACAATTTCTCACAGATGTTACGGATGATTGGATAAAGAACTCATCTTGCCATTTAAAATAACTGTGGAATAAAGTGAAATGGAGGAGTTTCATCAAGAATACCTTTAGATCTTCATCTTTGTCAGTTATTACCAAAAAGGATTCCACTGTTTGTATCCCCCAGTTGTGTGGGATGGTAGTATAAAGTGCCTTTGCCGCGTCAGTTGTACATAATATCATATCTTCAGTGAAACTCGATTTGGCGTTGTTCATAATATTTTGGAAATCAGTAGTATCTTTTATGTATGTCATCATCTTTTGAACAATGGGTTGTAGATGTCTATCTAACTATTTTCCCACTGGCTCGTTAATTGAATTTACTGTAGAGACGATGGGTCCGAACCGTGGTTTTGTCGGGTGTTTGTGAATTTCTGGAATCATATATATATATATATATATACATACATATACATATATATTACCTACTGGCGGTCGCCAGTAGGTATATATAGTTAGGATTTTTTCTCTATGGGATTTTTGAAAATTCTATGTCTAATAACTTTGGCGTTTGTGGACGGAATTGGCTGAAATTTTCAGGAAAATGGCACAATTTGTTTCTGAGCAGCCCTTGAAAATTTGGGGGGGGTTCGTCAAGGGGGGGCCGAGAAAAAAGGGGGGTACCAAAACGTGTTTTTAACATTGAGTTTTCCATAGGGCGGTTGGCCTCACTTTTAGCCCGAACGGCTGAATGGATTTGCACAAAACTTGGCAAAATTGTAGGGACTGGTAGCCCGATGTGCCTTTTGTAGGTCTCAATATATGTGCTCCAGTGGATTTTGAGAAATTAACGTTTAAAAAAAGATATATATCTGTAACAGCGGACCGGGCAGCGCTCCAGTACGCGTACTTTTCGCGCAACGGAGCTTTGTGAAGCGAAGCTGATTGGTTCTCCGGCGTCTGTAAACATTCCAAACAGTCCGTAGCGGCCGCCATCTTGTCTCTCGGTAGGATCGAGAGACAAGAGGAGGCCAAAGCGAAGGGGCAAATGACCATAAGGGGGAATAGTAGATCCTCGCTGACCCCCTACGTTTGATGTGGAGGTTTTAAAAGGGCCCCGCGGGGCAAAAAAAAAAATAATAATAATAATCGAACGGCTGAATGGATTTGCACGAAACTTGGCAAAATATTAGGGACTGGTAGCCCGATGTGCCTTTGCTAGGTCTCAATATATGTGCTCCAGTGGATTTTGAGAAATTAACGTTCAAAAAAAGATATATATCTGTAACAGCGCTCCGCTTCGCGTACTTTTCGCGTTACGGAGCTTTGCGAAGCTGATTGGTTCTCCGGCGTCTGTCAACATTCCAAACAGTCCGTAGCGGCCGCCATCTTGTCTCTCGGTAGGATTGAGAGACAAGAGGAGGCCAAAGCGAAGGGGGAAATGACCATAAGGGGGCATAGTAGATCCTTCCTGACCTCTTAGGTTTGATGTACCATTTTGCCAAGTTTGGTGTAATTCCGTTCAGCCATTCAGGCTGTAGACGTATGTAAATGTCCTATGGAAAATTGCATGGGGAAAACACATTTGAAAGTGTTGAAATTTAGAACCAATTAAAATGTTAGTTTGGTTTTGTATTTGTGTGTGATGAAAGTTAATTGGTTATGTATATATGTCAAATGAGAGGAAACCACAGCCATTTTGTGATACTACTGTCTGAGGTACATTTGTGAGGAATTTTTGGTGGTGAATTTCTGGTGTTTGATTTACACAGTACTAACACTTCTCCTACTTTTAAAAAGGTGAGTTGTTAATTTGTAAGGGGAACTATGTTGTACACTTGAAGATAATTTGAAAAATGTTTTCTGTTATTTATTTGCAGTCCTTCTGTTATACTAAATACTTGATAAAGTTAGTTTTATATTATGTATTACTAAAAACGATAAATGAAAGTGATTATTTTTTTCTGCAATTTACAGCAAGCAATTTCAAAATAAAATGGCTCACAATGAAGAGACCGTGGCAATTTCTTTTGAATTGTCCACTACATTGATTGAAATTGAGAGCACCAATAATGAAATATTGTCACAAGGAGGAGATGACTTGTATGATTCCATTAGATTGATTGAAATGGACAGCACCAATAATGAAATATTGTCACAAGGAGATGACTTGAATGATTCCACTACATTGATTGAAATTGAGAGCACCAATAATGAAATATTGTCACAAGGAGGAGATGACTTGTATGATTCCATTAGATTGATTGAAATGGACAGCACCAATAATGAAATATTGTCACAAGGAGGAGATGACTTGAATGATTCCACTACATTGATTAAAATTGAGAGCACCAATAATGAAATATTGTCACGAGGAGATGACTTGAATGATTCCACTACATTGATTGAAATTGACAGCACCAATAATGAAATATTGTCACAAGGAGGAGATGACTTGAATGATTTTTTTGATCAATCTGTTGATGGCGAATTTATCGAATGTTTGGAGACCATAGAGTTAGAAGAATCATCATTGCAGACTTTTCATGAGGAAATTGTTGATGAGGACATGTTACTAGTTCTTTCAAATTTAGAAAATTCTGAAGAATAAATTTATATTTAGAAATCAAAAATTGTTTGAGACATTATTCATTTTTATTTTTAATTTATGAGGTTGTAGCGAAGTGATTGTAGTATAAAATGAGACTTATAGTATAGAGTGCAACATTTTTATGTTACATGGTAAGTTTACTCATATTTACTTCCCTTCTGCCACTATATTATCTCCAATGTGTATTTGACATCTCTTCTTCATCTCCGGCCTCCTTTCTCTCACTGTGTGTCTCCGATGCATCTTATCGCTGCTATTTTGTGTAATTACAGAAGAGAGTAAAATAAAAAAGTTCGGAACGTGAAAAGGGGGCAAAGTAGAGTACTCCTCACCCCCTAGGCCTTTTTAGGCGGTCCCAAAAGGATCAGTTTCTGCTTTCCTGAGAGATTATGGTATGAGTTCCATATACCACAATAACTTGCATTACAACATGCAAGATATCTATCTCCTATTACCAACTTTTGGAGATATTCGCGCTAAGCGCGAATATCTCCAAAAAGTAACACCTGCCCTGAGCAGTTCTTAGCCATGTTATCCAATGGGAGGTGGATAACATGGCTAAGAGCATTAGCTCGGTAATGCATGAATATCGCTGAGTTTTTAGCGATATTCATGCATTGCGGCCGTTTATTATCGCATTTGCGATAAACCTTGATAATAGCAAGGTTTATCTTCGATAATTTCTGACGATGCTTAGCGGTAAAAAATTTGTTGGTAAGCATCGTTAGCGATAAATATCGCTTAACTTTGGTAATATGCCCCAACGTCTGTTAACGTTCGATTCGAAGGAAATGAGGAAGTGTTGAAAAACATTGTCTGCGCCATCTTGCCTTTTTTGAAATGCCACACTTTTGTCGTGCACGGCAGCCATTTTAAATGCCTTGACCAGACCCACTCTCTGCACGCTGTCGATTCGTAGCATGGCTCCTCACCCTCGCAAGCATCTTCCCCAGGCACTGGTCACCCCCGCTCTCTGTCTTATGCATGGGCAATAAACCTCCCCCCATCTGCGCTGCTCTTCCCTGAGAATCACACTCTGTGCCCGCCCGACACCTCCCTTTCGCCCTATTCACTACCGCACCCTCTGACACTCCTCTTCCTCTGTGTCCGATTGTCCAGGCTATCACCTAGCCCTGCAGATGTAGTTTATGGCCCCAGCTGTAAAGAATCACCCCTCTTCAAAGGAGTTATAGTAGATCAAGGCCCACACCAGATGAGATCCGTCACACCACACGTGTTCCTACTATCTGAAAACCATCCTGTATTGTGATTGGGGAGGGGACCGAGCCTGAAGCGGAAGATTCCAGGAATGACTCTTTGTACATCAAAGTTTTTACAATTATGTGTCACATTAAAAATATATAGCACTCCAACAAAGTAGTAGGAATATAAAACTTTAATAACATATAAATATATACAACAAAACAAAAACAGTAAAAACATTTAAACAACGAAGAGACCGTGGCAATTTCTTTTGAATTATCCAATAGATTTATTGAAATTGACAGCACCAATAATGAAATATTCTTGTCAGTAGCGGTCTGTTGTGGGAATAGTTCCAAGGCAGCAGAACGCGCTGAAATCTAGATGGCACGAAAGTGATGTCTAGTAAGTTGCCGCCCAGCAAATAACGGCGTGGGGCGCCGCGGGGGTGAGTGAGTCCAGTAGGCACCACAGCTATTCTTACCGGCATTGCAGAATTACTGCTAGGGACAATGCCTGTGCTGTAGCAGGGTCACAGCAGAAACAAAAAGGATTCTGTTGAAGATGTTGTTGGTTTTAAATTTGAAAACAGTTCTGGTGTCAACTGCTATGCTAATGTAGTGGTTAATGTTTTGTTTTCTCTAGAAAATGTAAAAGAGGGGGAGGCAGTCCAAAGTTCCGTTAAAAGGGCAAAGGAAAGGATCGGTGGTTTGAACTATCAGTCAAAAAGGGGAGGGGGTGCAACAATTTTTCCTACCGGGTCACACTGTGCTTTCACCGGAACTGAGGTCTGCAGGATTCTAGTAATTGAAAGTGAGGCTGGCGCTAGCATGGGAGCGCCGACGTCCCGCGGATACAGTTTCGTCACTCCACGGGCGATCATGGCAGTCATTCCCCATCGGGGGTCGGAGACTCCCGCGGCTCCTCTAGAATCTTCAAGGTCGTGGAGGAGTACGGTGGTGGAGTCAACCAGTGACCGGGCCATTTCTTTATGCTGGGCCCGCTCTTGCCAGGTCGACCGCCATTTTGAGAGTTCGGTAGCTACTGGCGATCGCTGGGTCAAATGAGCGGACGGGCTCCACCCTGCCGGGCGAGACGTTGCAGCATGGCCACAGTGGAAGAACCCTTTTCCAGGCGCCTGGAGCGCTGAGGGTGCAGCTGGGAAGCCTCCACCTGGGGAGGCAGGAGAGGCCTGTTCGCACCATCTCTCCCTCCCAGTGCACCCCACGGCGTCTCGCTTGAGATTTGTTATGGCCGGACCAGGCGATGAGGACGAGGGGGGGGGGGTCGGAGGCATGTGCAAGACATCCCCCCCCAGTGTTGTCGCAGCCATTATTCATGAAAGAAGAAGTGTCCCGTCCGTCTTCGGGCCGGGCTTCCGGTAGATGTCGGCCGGACGCCCCTGGCTCTGGCCCCATGAACGGGTTTCTTGGTTTATCGGCTGCAGCCGGATCCCGTCGGCCTCGGCCCCCCGACCGTTGGTGGCCGGACCGGAAGAGCATGTGGCGGGAGTACCTGCAACTCTCAAGGGCCACCGCGGCCGGACTGGGAGAGAGAGGGGAGGGTCGAGGAGACATTCCCCCCCCCTGCAACTGTTCAGCGTTGTAAAGGCAATCCCCTGGCCGGGTCCCGCTGGCCTCGGCCTCTCCTCCGGCTACACCCTACGTTAGGATCTCCTGGCCGAGGCGTGGCAGCAGGACCTGCCTTATATGGGCTGCTCCCGGCTGGGCGTAGCCGCAACCCTGCCCCACCTTGGAAGTTTCCAGAGTGGGGGCGGATGTTCTACTGACTTGCATTTTCCCTAGTCTATCGATTTTTTTGCCGTGGCAGGCGGTGGGACAGCGAGGGGTGATTTGGTTTCTCTTACTGTTTTTCTGGTCTATCACCACTGGCATATTTTAACGTTTTCTTGTTTCTAGGACATTAATAGGTTTTATCATTACGTTATGTTATCGTTTCTTTGTTCGTTGTTTAATAAAAGTTCATGTTCATCAATGGCCTACTGATTTTCGTTTTCCTATTCTTTTCTTTCCAGGTTGTTTCATGCTAAAGTTTCTGTTAACAGGATACAGTGATCACTTCGTTATTATTGCATATGTCCTTTTCACTAGGGGTGCTCTCTGGTCGGGCCAGATGACGTATCTCTAGTAAATGGTCCGGGTGAAACAGGTGCATCAATCAGTGGGGAGTAGATAGGCATGACAGATTACAACGGGGGAGAAAGGTCCGCATTACGTACCCTTTCACTACTTGCAAAGATTTTCCTACGTTTATTTGCAAACAGGGAATACCTCCAAAAAGAACTAATTCCCAAACAGTCAATGTTCTGACAATCAATCAATCAATGAGGAATGAAATAGGTACGACGTGTTAAAGGCTTGCGTTACCTGCCCTTCACTATCTGCAAAGGGAGAGAGAATATTCCTATTCTTCCTCGTTTGCAGGCAGAGAAGATCCTTAAGAGAACCAACTTCGAACAATTCAATGCTCGATTCAAACAATCAACAAGGGGTACTGTGAACACAAATGAACGCCGCTTATGTACATACGCATTGCTATTTTCAACAGGTTGTTCCTAATGTTTCTATTTTAGCGAGGTCAAAAAGAGATCCCATTAGTGGCCTACTGATTTTGCTCGATTCCTTTTGTTTTTTTACACGATTTTTCGCTATCTGCAAAGACTAAACAGAGTATTGCGACTATGTGCTTGTTTGTAAATAGAGAATGAACCAAAGAGAACAATCAATCAAATGGAGAGAGAAGCAGGCACGACGGATTACAAAGGGGGCAAAGGGCTGCGTTAACTACCCTTCACTATCTGCAAAGAGAGAGTACTCCTAATAGAAATGAGGGGTGGGGGGCAGCATTCAAAGCAGATCAGTGTGCATAAACACGAATTTTTTTTACTTACCACGTACTTGACATTCGACAGCTTATGATATTTGCTATTAAAAAACCATTGAAATTCACTGAAAAAACTATAGGTTATAGACCATATATAGTTAGGAATTAGCATTTACAAAACCTTGAAAATTCACTGCAAAAACCATAGGTTAGAGACCATATATAGTTAGCTGGACATTTTATTGACATAAAACCAATGAAATTCCATATATAGTTAGTTGCACTAACTATATATCGCGCACCCGCAATCCACTGCTGATGATGTCACATATTACATCATTCATGACATGGTCAGTGACATCACTGATGACATCACTGATGACATCTCAAATGACATCACTGATGACATCACTGATGACATCTCATTTGACATCAATGACCACATCACTGATGATATCATTCATGTGACAATACAATGCATCTCCTCACATTTTAATATAACCTCTGTTTCACCCAGTGTTAAAAAGAGAGTATAATTTTTGAAACCATTGACACACCAATACTAGTTACTACATACGCACTCACTGATTGCTACGTCTACACACACCTTCACTCATTCACCCATACAATCATTCATACATACAATCACTCATCTTTACAACACTATCATATGCACTCATACACCTATACAGACACTCACAGTCTGCCACTCATCCATGGAGTTACTCACACACCTAGTCAGTCCTGTAAAGAATCAATGACACTTCCATTTTCTTGTCTATACAGTTAAACATAGAGCACCTTACATTTTCAAACATATACTAACACATACTTACCTTCTTATACAATCATTGATACAAGTACAGATTGATCTGCACAGAGTCACACACCTCCCAGCTAGCCACACACACACTCAGTCTCCCATACAAATACTTGGGCAATCAATCAATAACCCATATAGTTACTCATATAGCTACTGATCAACACATGCAGCAGTTTACAGAACAACAGACATAATGATGCACAAATTAAGACAGTTTAGTCACGAACCCATGCACTCAGTGAGACACATTTAATCACGCACTCATACAGTCAGTCACGCACCTACTAAATCCTTCATCCAGACACTTCTACATCTACTCATTCTTCAATATGTAAAACATATTTAAACTTTTCAGAAACACACAGTCACTGGATGATGTCATCAGTGATGTCATTTGAGATGTCATCAGTGATGTCATCAGTGATGTCACTGACCATGTCATGAATGATGTAATATGTGACATCATCAGCAGTGGATTGCGGGTGCGCGATATATAGTTAGTGCAACTAACTATATATGGAATTTCATTGGTTTTATGTCAATAAAATGTCCAGCTAACTATATATGGTCTCTAACCTATGGTTTTTGCAGTGAATTTTCAAGGTTTTGTAAATGCTAATTCCTAACTATATATGGTCTATAACCTATGGTTTTTTTCAGTGAATTTTCAAGGTTTTGTAAATGCTAATTCCTAACTATATATGGTCTATAACCTATGGTTTTTTCAGTGAATATATATATATATATATATATATATTTATATATATATATATATATATATATATATATATATATATATATATATATATATATATATATATATATATATATATATATATATATATATATATATATATATATATATATATATGTATATATATATTCACTGAAAAAACCATAGGTTATAGACCATATATAGTTAGGAATTAGCATTTAAAAAACCTTTTTTTACTCACACAAAACCATTGAAATTCCATATATAGTTAGTTGTACTAACTATATATCGCGCACCCGCAATCCACTGCTAATCATGTCACATATTACATCATTCATGACATGGTCAGTGACATCACTGATGACATCACTGATGACATCTCAAATGACATCACTGATGACATCACTGATGACATCTCAAATGACATCACTGATGACATCACTGATGACATCTCAAATGACATCACTGATGACATCACTGATGACATCTCAAATGACATCACTGATGACATCACTGATGACATCTCATTTGACATTACTGATCACATCACTGATGACATCATTCATGTGATAATACGATGAACCTCTTCAGACTCTAATATAACCTTAGATACACTCAGTGTAAACAGACACTCACAGACTGTCACTCATCCATGGAGTTACTCAGACACTTAGTCAGTCATGCAAAGAATCAATCACACCTCCATTTCCTCAACTATACAGTTATACACACCTTACTTATTCAAACATATACTAACACATATTTACTCTCTTTTACAATGCCTGATACAAGTACACAATGATCCATACAGCCACTCACACATTCACTGGCTCTTATGCACAGTTATTTATATATGTCAACTGTCACATGTACTGTGTTTTACATATGTACTTACTTTGACATGTAGCACTGAGATATCCATTCACTCACCAATGCACTCAGTCAACCGCCCATACAGGTGTTTCCACATGCACTTTTGAACCCATACATCTATTGAATTAACTGCTAACACATCTATGCACAGAGTCATACACCTCCCAGCCACCCACACACACACACTCAGTCTCCCATACAAATACTTGGGCAACCAATCAATAACCCATATACTTACTCATATAGCTACTGATCAACACATGCAGCAGTTTACAGAACAACAGACATAATGATGCACAAATTAAGACAGTTTAGTCACTAACTCATGCACTCAGTGACACACATTTATTCACTCACTCATACAGTCAATCATGCACCTAATAAATCCTTCATCCAGACACTTATACATCCACTCATTCTTCAATATGTAAGACATATTTTAACTTCACAGAAACATACAGTCACTGGATGTTGTCATCAGTGATGTCATTTGAGATGTCATCAGTGATGTCATCAGTGATGTCATTTGAGATGTCATCAGTGATGTCATCAGTGATGTCACTGACCATGTCATGAATGATGTAATATGTGACATGATCAGCAGTGGATTGCGGGTGCGCGATATATAGTTAGTACAATGTGCGTGCATTGCAATGAGTTCATTTGCTACAGAGAAAGTAGCATCACTCTGATCAACAGAGCTATCGACAATCATGTTTGTCGGAAACGCCCCAGACAATAATTTTTTTTTTTTTTGTTGCTCCTGTTGAGCCCTTTACAATGAATCGTTTTCGTTTCCCCCCCCCCAAAAAAACCCCCAAAAAATATAAAACTGTTCAGAAAATACCAAAAAAGTAAAAAAATGTTCAGAAAAATAATAAAAAAAATATAAAACAACAAAAACAATTTAAAAAAAAGTTCTTTTCAGAACTACCTCCCCGTTATAAAAAAATTGGTAGAATATTTGGAACTCTGCCAACCTCTATTTCTTTTGGTTCGCTTCCCCGTTCGCTCTCCGGTACGCGAACCGGGAGCGAACCCAAAAAATTTTTTACAAAAAAAGAAGAGTAATTATAAGGGAAGGAAACAGACAGTTATGTTAAAAGAAAGACAGCTATAGGGAGTAAAGTAGAGATACTGTTTAATAGATCTATTTACTGAAGAAAAGATTTAAGAGAGTATAATTGTGAAAAACAAAATAGATAAGGAAGTGAGAAAAAAAAAGAGAGTAGAAGAATAACAAACAAGAGTTTCTTAGAGAATGTGAATGAATAATCAAATTAAGATTAAAACATCGGAATAACAGAGAGAAAAAACACAATGCAGAAAAGAAGAAGTAACAGAAAAGGAATGATTGAAACAGCAAAGAAATGTAAATAACATAGGGGCATATTATCAACATAGGCGATAAAAAGTTTGCTGCTTTTATCAGCAGAAATCTGACACTAAAGACGCTTTTGCGGCAGTTTTCTGCCAATAATTACTGCTTTTATCGGCAGAAAACTGCCGCTAAAGCCGCTTTTCCGGAAGAAAACTGCTGCTAAAGCCACTTTTGCGGCAGTTTTCTGCCGATAAAAACACTGATAAATTTATTGCCTGTGTTGATAATATGCCCCTTACTGTGCTTGAACTACAGAGAGAAAGCATAATGAACAAGTAGTGAAAGAGTGATCAGTCAGAAACAGGGAGAGTAATAGAGACAGAGTGAGTGAACAAGAGTGACGAAGTATGAGAAGAGAGGGACTGACAAAAATAGTGGAAGGAGTAGAGTAAGTAAGTACTAGAGAAAGGATTGAGGGAAGTAGCAAAGGCAGGAAAGTGAGGGTTAAAGAAATGAAGTAGTGAAACTAATAGAAGTTAAATGTGATAGAAACGTAACGAAAAGAGTACAAAACATTTACCTTATAATTGTCGTTAACTTAGTCACTTGTAATTTTTATACTTTCAATCTGTGAAAGAGAGGACAAACATTTGAAAAATATTAAAACATGTATTTAAAAATTAGAAAAGACAAGGGAAAAGATTGAAGGACAGACAGTTTTTCAATAACTTTGACACTTACAGAAGCCTCTGCTTCTCCATGCCCCTACACAGTCCTAAAAATATACATTTTAAACTAACAGTATCTTGATGCAGATGAAGTGAGGCCTATCTTGCAATATGGTGCATCTTTTGCACTGCTGCTGTCTCACAACAGTGATGCAATGGCAGCGCAAAAGAGGTGCAAAGCCATCATAAAATTGCCCTTAACATTTTAAATAATTGTTTCAGGATGCCAATAAGATGTGCCCTATCCAGAGGTTTGTTTCAGGTGAGGCCTACTCAGGGTTCCAAATGAAATTTCGAGTTGTTGAAGAGTACAGAGGAGATAATACATGTGAAGGCCTACCAATGAAGTAAGTCATGTACACTTCATTCTTGAACAAAGGCCAGACCTCTTTTGTGTCTGTGGACAGACCTAAACTTAATCTGCACAATGTCATTCGTAAACTTAGGAAACACAGGTGATGTAATTGAAAAATGTGGAGTTTCTTTTCCTCATTTCACAATCACATCACCTGTGTTTCCTTTGCTTAGGTATCTCATAGTGCAGATGGAGTCTAGCATATCAAAGAGTACACAGAAGTTGAGCAGTGTATACAACAATTTTGACATTTACAGAAGACTCAGCTTCTTATCTTGTTGGAGATGAAGTGAGGCCTGTCTTGCAACATGGTGCATCTTTTGCATCACTGCTGCATCGTTTCATGTGGCACGGGTTTTTTACAGCATGACACATCTGCCTAGATGCATCAATTTGTAATTTTGTCGCCTCATAGCAAATCTTTTCCACCGCCAATGCGTCACAAAAGTGACGCACAGTGTCGCAAAAGAGGCATACACCTATCATAAATCTGTCCCTAACATTTTAAATGATTACTTCAGGATGACGATAAGGTGTGGCCTCTCCAGAAGTTTGTTTAAAGTGAGGCCTACTCAGGGTTGCAGATCAAATTTACGCTTGTTGAAGAATACAAAGGACATAATACATGTGAAAGCCTACCAATGAAGTAAGTCATGTCCACTTCACTCTTGAACAAAGGCCAGACCTCTTCTGTGTCCGTGGACAGACCTAAACTTCATCTGCACAATGTCATTCGTAAACTTAGGAAACACAGGTGATGTAATTGAAAAATGTGGAGTTTCTTTTCCTCATTTCACAATCACATCACCTGTGTTGCCTTTGCTTAGGTATCTCATAGTGCAGATGTAGTCCAGCATATGAAACAGTACCCAGAAATGCACACTGCATGCAAGAACTTTGACACTTACAAAAGCTTCAGCTTCTGCATGCCCCCTACACAGTGCTAATTATATACATTTCAAACTGAT
This sequence comes from Lissotriton helveticus, assembly GCF_964261635.1. Taxonomy (NCBI): domain Eukaryota; kingdom Metazoa; phylum Chordata; class Amphibia; order Caudata; family Salamandridae; genus Lissotriton; species Lissotriton helveticus. Next base: position 883,867,236 of record NC_136072.1, on the reverse strand, counting down.
GGTATCTTGCTGGAGATGAACTAAAACCTATCTTGCAACATGGTGCATCTTTTACACAAAACTGACCCACAGCGGCGCAAAAGAGGCGCACGGCCATCATAAATCTGATCCTAACATTTTAAATGATTGTTTCAAGATGCCGATAAGGTGTAACCTATCCACAGATTTGTTTCAGGTAAGTCCTACTCAGGGTTGCAGATGAAATTTAGGTTTGTTGAAGAATACAGAGGAGATAATACATGTGCTGACCTACCAACGAAGTGAGTCATGTCCACTGCACTCTTGAACAAATGTCAGACCTCCTCTGTCTCCTGGAACAGGCCTAAACCTCATCTACACAATGTGATGTGTAATGTTAGGAAACACAGGTAATATAATTGAAAAACGTGCAATTTTTTTTGCTCATTCCACAATCATATCACCTGTGTTTCCTTTGCTTAGGTATCTCATTGTGGAAATGTAGTCTATCATATGAAATACTACGTAGAATGTGAGCACTGTATGCAACAACTTTGACACTTACAGAAGCCTCTCCTTCTCCATGCCTCCTACACAGTTCTAAATGTACATCATAAATACAAACAGTACAGAATTAATTATACATGTTAAATGGTTTATTTTTGCTGTTCTCAGAATGTATCAAATTTCACTAAAAACAGTGACTTGAAGGTATTCATCATATAACAGCGGGGAAAAAAAACCACAATCAAAATGATTGTGTTTAAAAAACCCATACAACATAACAAATCAGAATTCAGAACTCCTTAAAATTAACTTACTTTCCATGACGTCCAAGGATGTCCTATGAACAGCTTACACTCTGTTGTGCTGTTATTACTTTCAGCCCGCCACTTTCTGAAAGAAAACCTCCATCGTTTTGAAAAATATGTTACATACAATAAATGACTTCTCGCTCTCTACCACACGTTTCCACAAGGCCAAATCATGTAAGAGCCATTTATAACTCTTGAAATTCTTGTAAGCCAATCCCGTCATTTTGTATTTCCGCAACTTTCAGAATTAAAATGTTGAAGACCATTTTCACAATCCTGGACTAGTAATATCTTACCCTTCTTGCTCACTCATGTTCTACATTTCCTATGACACTGATACTGCTTACTATGAAGCAGACTTACACTACCTCTATGACTACTACAATTATTTAATTCTCTACATCACTTTTAATCACAAAGCAATATAAAACAGTAGACAGCATTGCAGACTTACATTCCCTCTACTCCATGTTTTGATTGGCTGCTTCAATTAGCTTATAAAAAGAAACAGTTTTTCTGAACTCATTCAAAGTGCAGTTATTTTTCCATGACGTCAACTGTTATGGTAAGAAGTTATGTCTCTGTACTACACTTATCCTCAAGGCCAAATCGTGTAGGAGCCATTAGAACCTCTTGAAATTCCTCAGAGCACATCCCGAGATTCTTTCCCTAAAATTTTGGTTTTAAAAACACCAGGTAAGAATTTTTAAGGTCATACGGCAATTTTATTTTGAAAATTAAAACAGAATCGTTGCAGAATGACCAGCCATTTCTAGACTTTAAATAAGCTGTGTAATGTCCTGATGTTAATGAAGGACCGTCATGATATATAATTGCTGCAGTTACAAAAGTCCTTCCTGATATTGACAACTGTGAAGCCACAAAATTTTTAATTAAAGTTGTCAATTTTGTTCCATCAGGCCTACATCGTTGGAACATTAAAATGACATACTGGCCATATGTTCGTATAAATAATGTTGACATCATTTCAGATTTACATTGGCTACACTCCATGTTGTGATCAGCTGCTTTTACTAGCTTATTAAAAGAGACTGATTTACTGTCTGGCAAAGTTAAATATATAAATCTTTCTGAGTCTACACTAGTAGTACTTGATAGCCTACAGTTCTCGCAGTCATGCTGCCATTGATAAGAAAGCCCAAACAGGTGATCTACATCTACACCTTCAGCATGCAATACATCAAGTATATACATTAAAAACTCCTGACAATCTTGCTGAATATTTTGAGAGAATTGTGTTTGACCTGAACATCTGTCTAACAGATTTCGAATTTCAGACACACTTTCTATTTTTGTTCTATCAGTGCTACATTTCTCTAACACAGAATTTAACAAACTGCAAAATCTTTGATCAGAATTGACCACAATCTCTTCTTTTACATTTTCTAGAGAAAACAAAACATTAACCACTACATTAGCATAGCAGTTGACACCAGAACTGTTTTTAAATTGAAAACCAACAACATCTTCAACAGAATCCTTTTTGTTTCTGCTTATAATTTCAGGTTCATCGACTTTTCGTCTTTTTGCTACAACCTCCCTAGTATTGGTCACATTTCTTCGTTTCCGGCCTACCACACGTTTCTCAAACAAAGGATATTGAGGCAAATGTGGCGCATACTCTCTTCTTAACCTATTGTATTCCTTAACACAATCTAGATCCGCACAAATGTTTGTGACATCACACTCAATCAAGTACAATCCAGATAAAGTTCTAACTCGTGACAATGCCACATATGCCATACCCTCCTTGAACACAGAACTGCCAATATTCACCAATGCACTGTCTACACTTAAACCTTGCGATTTATGGATTGTCACCGCATATGCCAAGCAAACAGGAAACTGCTTACGGCGAACATATAAGTCTTTTACAAGCAAAAATCTAGCAGAACAACGACCAATTAGCTGTACTTCCTCAATGCCATCAAATTTAATTTTTAAAAATTCAATTCCATCTCTATTTCTGTATTTCACAAAATCAACAACATTACCCATTGATCCATTTACCAGACCTCTTTCAACATGTAAATTCCTTCTTAAAATTATACGGCAGTTTAAGCACACATTCAGAGTCTTTTCAAAACCTCCAGTTTTAGATATAGTCTTCTCTAATGAATCCAATTTTGTTTTCAAATTCTCAGACAAAATAATTGTTGATCCCATATGCTCTACTCTGTCAATAGCTTCCAGTTTCACAATCTCTTGCTTTTCTAAATGCAACATTTTGTTGTTGAAGATGGCACATTCTGCAAGAGTTGGCATCAAACATATTCCAGATTTCTTCTCAGTAATTTTCTGAAAAATATTCTCAGGCACAACATCTTGTTCTGGATATAAATTTGACAGTAATCGTGCATGTAAAGCTTCTTTCCCATGCTCGGTCACTTTTCCAATTCTAACATCTTGTAGAATATTCTTGTAAACTTCATCCTTCGCCTGACGCATATTTTCATGCAGTTCAGCATAATTGAAGTTTAACCATATATTGACGTTGCCAATGCTCCCTAGGCACTTCCTGGTATCTTCATGCGTGAGCATTTTGAACACAGGTTGTCCTTTCACTGGTGTCAGCTGCAGAAGATCTCCGAAAACAATGATGTGTTTGCCACCAAATAACACATCATACTCTGTTTTGAGAACTTCTTGCATTCTCAAATGCACAAAGGCAAGCATGACATTGGAAACCATGCTTACTTCGTCAATGATAAGAAGTTTCATTTTCCTCAAGATTCTTGAAACTTCACCACAAGCATCTCCAGATAGCTTGTGATATTGTAATTTGTTGTCATGCTCCACTGGCAGCATCAGTAAACGATGTAAAGTAATCCCTTTAATGTTATGTGCTGCCAGTCCAGTTGGAGCGGTGACAACACAAGACAGCGATGACTCAGTCCTTTCCTGCAAATAACATGAAATTGCTTTAATGAGGAAACTTTTTCCAGTTCCCGCTTCTCCACTCACGTACAGTCGGACAGGCTTCAACGACGTACATGAGCACTCTTTCTTCTCATGACTTAATCCATGATCAATTTGCTTGGTAACTTCGTCATATATTTTCCTCTGCTCAACGTTGAGATGTCTTTCCAAGTCTTCTAAGTTAACTGCATCCTCCTGAGCATGTGCCATGGCTCTTTCCACTTCATTCATGGCAGTGGCAGCTTCATTTTCGATAACAGGTCCTCCTAGTGGATCCTGACTCAATGAAGCAGAACTCTGACTGTCCTGAGAACTGTCTCTGGCAATCTCGGCTGCAATCGTTGCTTCCTGCTCGATTTCGGCATTCAACATTTCTACATATTTAGGAAAAGCAGGACAATCTATGGTCTCCTTGGCGGCAGTGAAAGAGTCTTCATAACAGAGGAAATCTCCAAGCAGTTCCTCTTCTGCACGCCAAGGCTTGAAAAGTTGCAAAAGTGCTAAATAGAAAAACTCCTTTTTTTCAGGAGATTCGCCACTCAATTTTCGATGGTTTACCAAGTGGCATTTTCTTTGCTTGACCAGACATCCCTCACTTCCAATTACAGCATACACTCCTTTCTCAGTATCTTCTTTGATGTTCCTCTTGAATATGTAATTTTGTAGAACCTCATACAGACAAACATTCTCGAGGTGACTGCTTCGATTTGGATAATATGTATCCAACATGTTGCTCTTCAAAATGTCGGTACTGTTTGGCTCCTTTTCCGCCAAATACTCAATTTCCCGCACAGGTTTCAGAACTCGATTACGTGTTGCAGCAAGACCAAGACTCGCCCAAACGATACTCCTAGATTTGGCATAGAGACTTGCTGAAGACAACCGGTCAGAACATTCGTAAGCTCCGATTTCTCGATGCGACAACATCTTCAGACTGAAACTGTACAACTTCTTACTGAGGCTCTTTTCATGGCAAATGTCCTCCCACATATCCTTCAATTCTGTCTTTTCTTTTTTGGTGATGTAAGATGTCACATACCGAGCCACAGCCATACAGTTATCAGCCACAAACTGTATATCCATGTTAGCATTCCACATGGACAAAATCACTGGGTTGTAGTCGTTGATGTACTTGGACTCTTCATTCCTCTTCAAATTGTATGTGTTTTTAGGTGATTTCTTCATCACATTATGTCGCAGCGAAGACATCAAACTGTTTACTCTTCCTTTAGAAATCACCGGTCGTGGAAAGCCGAAACGACATTTGGTGTAGAACTTGTCCTTGTTTCGGAATTTACGACGACAGTACTTTCCACAACGATGGCTTTGGAAACGTAGAACTTTTTCTCTTAGGCTTTTCTTCTCCTTTGCGTTTGGAACAGCACACGTAGAATACTGTTGTATGAAACTCATCACTGAGTCTTCTGGATCTGTTCCAAATTTAGGTGCATCCTTGATCCACAACAGCATATGTATGTGAGGAGCACCTCTTGCTTGGTACTCCTTTCTCCAGAAGAAATCCAACACCTCTCCAAGAGGTGGATTCTTCTTATTCATGATGAAAGACATCATAGCTTCAAATCTATGATTGAAGTACCGGCATACATTGACTGGATCCAAAGAGCACAGTTCTCCGGGTGTCTTGAATTCGATGTTTTCGATGTTTCCATTTGCCTCTCGTAGAAATTCAAGTAAGTCTTCCCAGCCATACTCGGCACAGCTCAGAGTGAGGAACCATGTGGAAGTTCCTAAGTTCCTCAGCATACATTTTAAATCACCATGACGACGGTACCAGTACTCATTAGTACCACGCTGACACGCCATGAGATTAATCAGATGAGAATCCAATATACTGTCTTGGACATTGACTTTATCCATAAAGTCACTTGCCGAGATGTTTTGCATGTGTATACCACTTTTCAAGATGTGGTTCACTGCATATGACAGTCCAGACAGATCGCTTTCAAACAGGAGATGAAACAAATAGGGAATACATTGTCGAAACCTAGCATCTCCTGCATACAATCGCAAAGTCCGGTATTCAGAAGCAGGAATTTGATGAGGTCGCTCATCATATCTTCCTCCCTGACCTGTTGGAAAAAGCTGTGGGAAACACCGAGCTTCCAAACTTTCCTCCCAAACACTAATGGGACTCCCTTTGGCTTGTTTCATTTGAAACAACTCAATAGCATTCCCCATGACTTCCTTGGAATGCAAAGGATGAACACTATAATGTTCATATATTTCTTCACTAGTAGAGGGTTCTACTTTCTCAATTTGACCAGCACACAAATCGCTATCCTCTTCCTCACTTACTTCCTCTTCTGCAACATATATATTCTTATAGTACTTATTTTTTTTTTTTCAAATACAATGTTGCCTTTTTGACTTTCCTAACATCCACTAAATCTTGCCATATTTTCTTGTTCTTTGTCGGAACCCCATTAACTAAGATAACCAGAGGGTCCTCTTCCACTTTTTCTACTCCAATTGTGTTAATGTTTTTCTTCAAATCTAGAGGCAAATAAACAACTCTTCCCTTTAATCCTCTCTGTAAATCTGATGGAGGCAATTTCCCTGTCTTTGGCTCCATTCTTACAATAGCCTGAAAGGGATGGATACTTTGAATCAAAATAGATTCATAAGTATTTAAATCCTTCAATTCAGAAGGAATCTCAACCAATTCTAGATTATTATGAACTGCTCTAGCAGGCATCTGGTTTTGATTTAATTTGCTACAACAATAAGTACACACACGTTGATCCGATCCCAAATCAAAACAATTTTCTACCATCAAGTATGTTGTGAAATCCTTCCATTCACTATTATTTTCCCTTTCACTTTTTGCATATAAATCCACTAACTTAGTCTGATTCTTATAATAAGTGCGTCGACAACACACACAAGTGAAATTAGGCCTCTCACTTGATTTCACCTGAAACGTCGCAATTTCCCTCTGAAAATTATCTGTACTGGAAACCTGTACACTATCTTCCACATTACCCTCTTCTTCTTGGTCAATTTCAACATTCTCCTCTTTACTTCCAAAGTAACAAAACTCAATTTCTTCACAAATATTCTTCACATCTATTTCAGAACCATGCAAAAGAGCAGTGCATAATTGTTTAAGCATAACTGCTGGACTCTTAGCATAATACAACATTCTAACTAATTTCCTCACTTTATTATGATGCACTGCTAGCATCCTGAAATGATGAAAAACACTCTGGCATACTCTCCTGGAAAGACAAGCCAGTGAATGACCATGCAAACCTGTCACTTCTCTCACTCTGCAAGGATCTAATTCTTGCAACAACTTCATTTTCTGCTTCAAACTTTTCTTATTAAATGTCCGTACAAAATCACAAAGCAAATTGATGGAATCCTGTTGCACACTGCAAATACTACTACACTTCCAGGTGTACACAGGTCCCTTAGGACGTCTTCCTAAAACCTCATTACCTAACATCTCTTCTGCCTCTGTTGTCACAAGTTTTTCTTTTTCAACTGGACAACCATCTTTCACTTCATAAGCTCGACCACTGGTGTCAACTGCATGCACCAAATCATTATCCTGGAAATAACTCTCCTCATTAAAAAATGCCTCACAACTTGAACTATGCATCCATTCTCCGGAAAAAACTTCACAAAAATTACTACGATTAACTATTCTCTTCCATCTACTATTTGTTTTGAAATCATAAATTGCCTTGTTTAGCTTCCTAATTCTATTGATTATCAAAATAAATAACTTATGTTTAATTTCAAATGCCTGATCAATAACTTTCTCAACTTTTTTTTTCTCTTATAAAAAACCACTTTCTGTTGACCTTTCTTAATATTTTTTAACAAATTGCCAATTATCCTGTTGCGGAACATTCGTTTACGAATGTCCCTAAACTGTTGTTTCCTTCTACTATCATGCACAGAGTTATCTCTTGCTCTAGCAGTAACATTTTTGATTGGCCTTTCCTTTCCGTTTAAATTGCTTCTCTTTTTCTGGACTGAAACATTTTCTGTAGTAATACTTTTTTTACTACAAATATTTCTTATGAATGTTTTTGTGGTCTTACCCGGTGCTTTCTTGGTGACTTGACAAGTTTTTTTGCTAGAGGACTGCTGCATTATTTCATGGACCTGCTGTCTTTGATGTTTTGCAGCCTTTCTAAGTCTATCCTTGGTTGGCATGCTGAAATCTTGAAATGATCTGCAGTTGAATCTGTGGTAAAATATAATAAAAACTGTTATTAACCACTATTACCAAACAGTAAATCAATAACAGTCATCAAAAACTTAACACACTACTTCACATTTTTACATAGAATATTTTTTAGTGCTTGGCAAATTTAGAATACAGAAATAGCAGAAAAGAAATGGAATTCATATTCATTTTACCTGTGCTGTTTTATATGTGAATCTGATCTAATTTTATGAGCATATTTTAATATTTTATTGAAGACACTACACATAACCTGTTTTTGAAGGTGTGTTTAATTTAAAATTAAACAGTTTACATTTTTACTTTTCATTTATTGTAAATTTAAAAAATAAATGTTTATAGTTCCATAGGCTCAAACAGGTCAGCTTCCCACCCTATGTCATACAATTCCGACAAATCTGCATCCTCATCATATTCTTCTTCATCCTCAGGATTTAAATCATCCAAGGGATCTACTTCCACTGACGTTTCAATTACGAGTTCAATGATGAGGTCAAGATCAACTGATTGCTGATTGTCGCTCATGTTGATGTTGTCGTTATCTTTAAAGAAAGATAACAACAATGAGATGTTGCAGAGTAAGAGACAAATCTCAGAGATTATAATAGTAAAATTGTTTAACAAGAGTAACATTTTGCAGCTATTATTTAGCCATGTCCAGCGATGCTGAGGAGGTGAGGCCTATATCCAAGTTTTCAGTGAACAGGACTCATCTCTTCTTAACATTGGATAAGCCTCACAGACTCTGTGTCCCCTGCTCATACTTAAATGTACAGGGGCAGATTTATGCTAAGTGGCGCATCCCCACGGATGCACCAGTTAATGTGCACCGCTGCTCTGCCACCCATAGTGTGCCGCATTTACAATGTGGAGCACCATTGAGCAAAAACAGCACAGATGCGTCATGCATCTGTGCCGCAAAAGCAGCACATTGCAGGAATCACGTCATAAGCGCGACATGTCTACTGCAATGCACAGGAGGAACCCTCACATTGCATGGTGCATCACTTCTTATGCCTGTTTCAAACAGGCGTAAGGATTTGATTCAGCAATGCTATAAAGCTGACTCAGTGAAATCTTCTAAATTTCACTGTGTTAGTTTTACAGGGCTTTCTTGCAAATTAATGCATACCTTGCAACAAAACACCTATATGAAAACTGACGCAGGTTTCATGTGGCACAGGACTTTACAGCATGACACATCTGCCTAGATGCATCAATTTTTAAATATGTCGCCACATAGCAAATCTTTTGCACCACCGCTGCGTCACAAAAGTCACGCACAGCAGCGCAAAAGAGGCACACAGCTATCATAAATCTGTCCCTAACATGTTAAATGATTGATTCAGGATGACGATAAGGTGTGGCCTATCCAGAGGTTTGTTTAAGGTGAGGCCTACTCAGGGTTGCAGATCAAATTTACGCTTGTTGAAGAATACAGAGGAGATAATACATGTGAAGGCCTACTAATGAAGTAAGTCATGTGCACTTCACTCTTGAACAAAGGCCAGACCTCTTTTGTGTCCGTGGACAGACCTTAACTTCATCTGCACAATGTCATTCGTAAACTTAAGAAACACAGGTGATGTAATTGAAAAATGTGGAGTTTCTTTTCCTCATTTTAAAATTACATCACCTGTGTTTCCTTTGCTTAGGTACCTCATAGTGCAGATGGAGTCTAGCATATCAAAGAGTACACAGAAGTTGAGCAGTGTATACAACAATTTTCACATTTACAGAAGACTCAGCTTCTTATCTTGTTGGAGATGAAGTGAGGCCTGTCTTGCAACATGGTGCATCTTTTGCATCACTGCTGCATCGGTTTCATGTGGCACAGGTTTTTTACAGCATGACACATCTGCCTAGATGCATCAATTTGTAATTTTGTCGCCACATAGCAAATCTTTTGCACCGCCACTGCGTCACAAAAGTGACGCACAGTGGCGCAAAAGAGGCATACACCTATCATAAATCTGTCCCTAGCATTTTAAATGATTAATTCAGGATGACGATAAGGTGTAGCCTATCCAGAGGTTTGTTTAAGGTGCATGAAGCTCTAGCAGTACATATCCAGAAATGTAATTGATTTCAAAAAACGTTTTTAAACACAACATATAAATCAATTGTATACCTACATTCATGGGGAAATGACTTAAAATGAAATTAAAATCGTTTGTGAGGAAAAGGAATGCTTTTAAAATGTATGACAAGGAAATAATGGTGTCTGCTTCTTCATTTCATTTCTCTTCAGCATTTTTGGGTCACTTTTAACATGGCTATGTAACTCAAAGACTCAAAATCTAAATTTGCCAAGCACAGGTGGGAGCATATTTCCAAGGAGCTTGCCCCACGGAGAAAGGTCTTAAATTAAAATGGGAAAAATAACATCAGAGACACTGAAATGCCTTATAAAGAAGCAGACACCATTATGTCCTTGTCATAAATTTTAAAAGCATTCCTTTTCCTCAAAAACGATTTTTAAGTCATAATTTGAAAACACTGCACATGGGGAAATGACTGAAAATGTCCTTAAGACACATGAAAGCGTTTTTTGATTGCCTTTGCAGCATTTTTGGGTCACTTTTAACATGGCTATGTAACTCAAAGAATCAAAATCTATATTTGCCAAGCACAGGTGGGAGCATATTTACAAGTAACTTGCCCCACGGAGAAAGGTCTTAAATTAAAATGGGAAAAATAACATCAGAGACACTCAAATGCCTTATAAAGAAGCAGACACCATTATTTCCTTGTCATAAATTTTAAAAGCATTCCTTTTCCTCAAAAACGATTTTCAAATCATAATTTGAAAACACTGCACATGGGGAAATGACTTAAAATGTCCTTAAGACACATGAAAGCGTTTTTTGATTGCCTTTGCAGCATTTTTGGGTCACTTTTAACATGGCTATGTAACTCAAAGACTCAAAATCTAAATTTGCCAAGCACAGGTGCGAGCATATTTACAAGGAATTTGCACCACGGGGAAGGGTCTTAAATTAAAATGGGAAAAATAACATCAGAGACACTCAAATGCCTTATAAAGAAGCAGACACCATTATTTCCTTGTCATAAATTTTAAAAGCATTCCTTTTCCTCAAAAACGATTTTCAAATCATAATTTGAAAACACTGCACATGGGGAAATGACTTAAAATGTCCTTAAGACACATGAAAGCGTTTTTTGATTGCCTTTGCAGCATTTTTGGGTCACTTTTAACATGGCTATGTAACTCAAAGACTCAAAATCTAAATTTGCCAAGCACAGGTGCGAGCATATTTACAAAGAATTTGCACCACGGGGAAAGGTCTTAAATTAAAATGGGAAAAATAACATCAGAGACACTCAAATGCCTTATAAAGAAGCAGACACCATTATTTCTTTGTCATAAATTTTAAAAGCATTCCTTTTCCTCAAAAACGATTTTCAAGTCATAATTTGAAAACACTGCACATGGGGAAATGACTTAAAATGTCCTTAAGACACATGAAAGCGTTTTTTGATTGCCTTTGCAGCATTTTTGGGTCACTTTTAACATGGCTATGTAACTCAAAGACTCAAAATCTAAATTTGCCGCGCACAGGTGCGAGCATATTTACAAGGAATTTGCCCCACGGAGAAAGGTCTTAAATTAAAATGGGAAAAATAACATCAGAGACACTCAAATGCCTTATAAAGAAGCAGACACCATTATTTCCTTGTCATAAATTTTAAAAGCATTCCTTTTCCTCAAAAACGATTTTCAAGTCATAATTTGAAAACACTGCACATGGGGAAATGACTTAAAATGTCCTTAAGACACATGAAAGCGTTTTTTGATTGCCGTTGCAGCATTTTTGGGTCACTTTTAACATGGCTATGTAACTCAAAGACTCAAAATCTAAATTTGCCAAGCACAGGTGCGAGCATATTTACAAGGAATTTGCACCACGGGGAAGGGTCTTAAATTAAAATGGGAAAAATAACATCAGAGACGCTCAAATGCCTTATAAAGAAGCAGACACCATTATTTCCTTGTCATAAATTTTAAAAGCATTCCTTTTCCTCAAAAACGATTTTCAAGTCATAATTTGAAAACACTGCACATGGGGAAATGACTGAAAATGTCCTTAAGACACATGAAAGCGTTTTTTGATTGCCTTTGCAGCATTTTTGGGTCACTTTTAACATGGCTATGTAACTTAAAGACTCAAAATCTAAATTTGTCAAGCACAGGTGGGAGCATATTTCCAAGGAACTTGCCCCACGGAGAAAGGTCTTAAATTAAAATGGGAAAAATAACATCAGAGACACTCAAATGCCTTATAAAGAAGCAGACACCATTATTTCCTTGTCATAAATTTTAAAAGCATTCCTTTTCCTCACAAACGATTTTCAAGTCATAATTTGAAAACACTGCACATGGGGAAATGACTGAAAATGTCCTTAAGACACATGAAAGCGTTTTTTGATTGCCTTTGCAGCATTTTTGGGTCACTTTTAACATGGCTATGTAACTTAAAGACTCAAAATCTAAATTTGCCAAGCACAGGTGGGAGCATATTTCCAAGGAACTTGCCCCACGGAGAAAGGTCTTAAATTAAAATGGGAAAAATAACATCAGAGACACTCAAATGCCTTATAAAGAAGCAGACACCATTATTTCCTTGTCATAAATTTTAAAAGCATTCCTTTTCCTCAAAAACGATTTTCAAGTCATAATTTGAAAACACTGCACAGCTCCTATGCACAAAAACACCCTGTCAGTACTAATACTTCACATTTTCTCCAATTACAATTTCTCAAAGAAACATAATCTATTTGTAAAACACTTGAGACAAAGCAACATTTTAAAAACACAACTTTCTTCATAATTTTCTCCTTAAAACACACTATTCTCTATCTAAATTAAATAAATCTTTTCTCACCTTAGCAAATACTTTATGAGTTTCAAAACAGTCTCAGAAATACACCAATTTGTCTTCAGTAGAACAAAGGGTATGCACTCCAGAGGCTGCAGCTATAGAAAGCACAGAAATGCTGTAATTCATCACACATATCTCTCATGTCACCCAATCAAAACTCTTCCCTCACTTTTTTCAAATCAAAACCCTTCCCCCCTCTGCCCTCTCTGCCTTTTTTACATAGCAACCACCTCCTGGAAGACCTCTGGTGTTTGCAAGTTCACACAACAATGTTTCAATTGAACTCTGAACTCTCAGTGCACCTGCATATCCAGTGCAATCTTTCATTAAATGATTTTTTTTTGACCATTCAAATTACATCTTTCAAAGAACTCATCCATGCACCCTAACTTTCTGTTTTCAGCAATCAAAATCCACCAATCACTGCTACTGCTTCATTAACACAGAAACTCCACCGTTTTTTTCATTTTAAACTCTTATTTTTTCAACTGCCATTTCATTACCACACTTCATCTGACTGCAGCAGAACCTTCTCTCACCATGTTTTCTGTCTGGATTGTTGGACATAGTTACATCTATTGGGCTCAGAGGTATGCTGAGAACAGAAATTTACCTAACCTCAATTTACAAGATGTGGAAATTAAGTGGTTTGGCCACAGAGGATTAAAATGTCACCAATTGATACCATTGGTGAAAACCTTTATGCATTTGCCAAAACCTGACCTGTTAATTGTGCACTGTGGAGGTAATGATTTGGGCACTTTGACTGGAGTAGGTCTGGAAATGCTTTTAAAGGACACCTTTGAGCAATTAATGGCACTTTTTCCTCAAACTGCCTTGGTATATTCAAATATATGCCAAAGACAGAAATGGAGGTGGTCGAACCAATTTTTTCCACAAATTGAGAAGTCGAGGAAGCATGTAAACAAATCTGTTTCAGCTTACATGAGAGACCATGGAATGGGCTCCGTGTACAACAATAACTTGCATTACTACATGCAAGATATCTACAGAGGAGATGGAGTTCAATTCTCAGATGAAGGGAACAGAGTTTTCATTCTGAATTTAAAAATGTGCATTGGTACCTACTTATAAGTACCTAAATGTACCATAAACCCAAAAGCTCTTCTCAGAGCTACCCTACATCTGATCACTCACAATTATTATTTTACTCTAACTTTTTTTACTAATTTTCAACAAAGTACGCTCCCCGGAGCGCTACCCGGTACGCGAACCGGAAGCTAACCGCGCGAAATTTTTTTAAAAAATGTTTTTTTTTCGCACATATGGGCCTCCTCAGCCATCCTCAGAAAACCTAGGGGGTCAAAATACGTCTACCGTGTCCCCTTCTACCCATTCTGAACATTATGTGCCCTCCATCTTGTTTCTTAATTCGACCGAAACACAAAATGGTGGACTCCCGTAACGCTTAAGGTTCGCGTACCGGGGCGCTCGCCAGTTCGCGTACCGGGGCGCTCCCCGGGAAGCGCTCCATTAAAAAAGGTGGGGAAGTAATTTACAGAAGAAACCCTTGAGACACTTTCACCAAATATAGATTTGCTCATACTACATACCAATCCCTACCATTTTCACAAATTTGGTTGAAATTCCATTTAGCCATTTAGCCTGTAGACCTCTCTAAATACCCTGAGGTAAATTACTTCACAAAACACATCTGAAGTGTTGGAATTCACAACCAATTAAAATGTTACTTTCATTTTCTATTTTTTTTTTACCTGACATTTGATTGGTTATGTACCTGAATATATATAAAGGAAGAGAAGGAAACACAGCCATTTTGACTACTACTTCCTGGTGTACATTTCAATTGGATTTTCACTAATCACTTCAACTTCTTTGTAAAGGTAAGTTGTTATTTTAAAAACTGAAGTATATTGTGCACTATAAGTTAATATGGTAAACTTTTTCTGATAGTTATATACTATCCCTCTGTAGTAGTTATAGATTTAGATAGACTTCTCTGTTATAGTTATGGATGGAGTTAGGTTTCTCTTGTATAATTATGAATTTACTTACGTTAAATCACATACACTTTTTTATATTCCTACTTCCACTCTGATACTATACACTGCCCAAAGATAAATTCACTGTTAAAAACTGCCTATCTAAAATTAATCCCAACAGTGCCCTATCTATCTCTACTAATATATTTTTTATCCAAATTTCAGACAAAATGGAAGGCGAACACAAAGTTTCATTTGAAATTGTCCTGCAAGAGACCAACCAAGAAATAATTGATCCAAATTATATAGAATTTATGGATGAAACTAGGGACCAAGAACTACTGCAATGTGTGCAAGCAGTAGATGTCCTCCTTGAAAATGAGGACATTTTACACACTCAAACATTACAAGCTATGTTCAATGAAAATAACGACATTTCAGACAGTGAAATGTTAGACATTTTATTAAATTTTGAAACACAATAAATAATTGTTTAAAAAAATAAAATAATCAACAAAACCAACAATCAATTAACATACAGTATTTGAAAAGTCTATCATTCTTTTTTCCTCATAGTACGCTCCCCGGGCCGCTTCCCGGGCCGCTTTCCGGTTCGCGAACCGGGCGCTATCCACGCAAAAAAAACAATTTTTTTTTATTTTTTTTTGCCCCGCGGGGCCCTTTTAAAGCCTCCACATCAAACCTAGGGGGTCAGGGAGGATCTACTATGCCCCCATATGGTCATTTTCGCCTTTGTTTTGACCTCCTCTTGTCTCTCGATCCTACCGAGAGACAAGATGGCGGCCGCTCCGGACTGTTTAGAATGTTGACAGACACCGAAGAGCCAATCAGCTTCGCTTCGCGAAGTTCCGTTACGCGTCAAGTACGCGAACCGGGGCGCTGCCCGGAGGGCGCTTACAGATATATATCTTTTTTTGAACGTTAATTTCTCAAAATCCACTGGAGCACATATATTGAGACCTAGCAAAGGCACATCGGGCTAACAGTCCCTACAATTTTGCCAAGTTTCGTGCAAATCCATTCAGCCGTTCGGGCTAAAAGTGAGGCCAACCGCCCTATGGAAATTAACATGGGAAAAACGCGTTTTGGGACCCCCCTTTTTTCTCGGCCCCCCCTTGACGAACCCCCCCCAAATTTTCAGGGCCTGCCCAGAAACAAAATGTTCCATTTTCCTGAAAATTTCAGCCAATTTCGTCCACAAACGCCAAAGTTATTAGACATAGAATTTTCAAAAATCCCATAGAGAAAAAATCCTAACTATATATACCTACTGGCGACCGCCAGTAGGTAATATACATATATATATATATATATATGGGAGTGCTGGGTGTGTTTTGATGAGATATTATTTTCCTTTGTTTCCAATAGTACCATTTTCACATCCTTTATTGATGATATCGCCAAGTATTTTCAGGAATTGGTTGGAGGGATTAAATGATATCTTAGTGTAGGTGTTTTCATCGTTCACATGGTTATTGATATTCTCTAGATAAAACTCAGTATCCATAATGACCAGGCCCTGTTCACGTCACTGCACAGTGAGTTATTATCTCCATCGTAGTCTGTTTTCACTTTACCTATGAACGATCCATGATGACATTCAAACGTACGAAAAATGATATGTTATGTTTGTGCAAAAAATTACCTGTTATTCTTATGCTGAAAGTTAACTCTGTATTCACAGATAAAAGTCCCCTGATGAAGGGCAAAGCCCGGAATGCATTGGGCAGAATATACTAATCATGTGTGAAGGAAACATGAACAATACTGAAGGAAATAATACGATTTAATCAATTGAACAAAAAATCAAGGTAAAAAAGAAGAAAAAAATACTGTTAAAAAATCCGCAAGAGTTTAAAGTCATTGAAAATTCACAGGAGTGTGACTTGGGGACACTCTCCCCTTAGGGGACATTGCTACTTAAAATTGTTTAATCACCCTAACACCCGGAAGGGTTTACCAACTCGCACCAACGACCTTGCTAACAGTCAGGTGTACCACAAGTACCAAAGTGTGCGAAGGTCCTTCTTCCATTTGGAACCAATCTACACATCCCAGTGGGGCATGCCTACAATCCACTGCCCTGGCATGGGTAAGCCACCCCTCTAGCTGGGTACACTATACCAGTGGTGAGGGTACAAGTCCATGAGCCCTGTACCCCTACAGTGTCTAAGTCAATTCTTACACATTCTAGGTGCAGAAATGTCATAAAGAGTGTATGGTATGGTGTGGAAGCTGAACTAAAGAACATAGAAATAATACCACAAATCCAACTCTCTGTCAGCACGTAAGATGAACAGAATTTATTGGAGACCAACAAGATAATGCAAATACGTGCAGCACAGAGCAGTCAGCATAGCAGCTGAGTGTCCGAAGATGTGACATTTCTGAGAGCTTTTATTGACACAAATCACAAAGGAAGCAGCATCATAATGCACACAACACAGATTAGGCATTGAATATTTGTCCAATCAGGAGAGGCCTAGGCTGCTTTATACAATTTATGATCCCAACTATACTGTTACTGACCACTTGTCCTGAGTATGTGGCAGTCTGGGGACTTTCCACTGTAATGCAATGTATTAGCATTGGTACTTTTCCATGCATTCATTGCAATATCATAGCACGTACCAGAAATATTTCTAAGTGTGAGATACTGAAATATTTGCCGCTAAGCTACCATCCTGCTCGGTTCTCGTATGTTTCTTGGGCAAGCCTTGCGTTACAAAAGCATCTTTACTTAAGTATAATGGGAAAAGTACAAGCATCTATATGTTGCTTCTCATGTCAACTTGACAAGGCCTGAAGCCTTAAGTATTTGGTATCACTATTAAAAGATGGTTTCCACAATGGGAGTTTGTCATTACGAACTCCACAGCACCAAAATGGCTTTACTGAAAACTGGGAAGTTTGAAATTAAACTTCTCAGCACATTAAACCCACACTGATACCTGTGTGGGATTTAATAAAAAATGCACTCAGAGGGCATCTTAAAGATGCCCCCTGAAAAACAAACTAACACTAATGTCCTGGCTGAGTGGCTACTCTCAGGCTGCCACCACCAGGCAGGTGTCTGGACCCCTGGGTCGAGACCATACTGCTCTTGGGATCCTGGAACAAAGCACATCCTGGGAAGAGGTGCCAAGCCTTCTCCTCCCCATGGATGGGCAGGGTCCACGAAAGGGACGCTTCAAAGGCTTCCCCCATTTGTGAGCTACCCAACCATTTGCTGCTTCCAGCAACTGGCCCCCACTGGGTCTGACCCCCCTTTGGGCAAGAGAATCGGTGGGAAAACCAAGCTAGGAGGAGAGGTGTGCCCACCTTTGCCAACCAGATCCCTCAGGTGGGGGAGACAAGGTGAAGCACAACTCTCAGTCCCTATCATCTTGCAGATGGGAGACCTGGCCAACCAGAGAGAGGATTATGTCCCCCTACCACTGGAGGGTAGTATAATAGGGGGTGTACCCACCCCAAGGAAAGGACCAATTGTTCCCAACCTGTACCTATATATTTTTTTTATTTAGTTTTTTATATAGCGCGAACAAGACCCAGAAAAGGGTATCAGAGTGCTTCGCAAATACAAAGAAAAGTCGTATTAAATAGTTCTAGAGCGGTTAAAAATATATATATAGCACTGAAGTTTTAAACATTGCAATAGAGACCTATAAATGTAGTTACCTTGAAGGACAAGAGAGGCGAGGAGAGAATAAAATAGAGAAAAATATTTGTACAATCATTAATACAATAAGAGTAGCGTAGGATATAGCTTACCATACATTCAGGCTTGTTCTGGGTATTCTCAGTGTGACAGTAGGGGAAGCATTTAAAAACAGTGTTCAGAAGAGGGCTTTTTATAATTTGTGACTAGGGGCCAGATGTAGGAAAATCGTATTTACCGATTCATAAATACCGAATTTTACCGATTCGGTATTTATGAATCGGTAAATATGAAGGAGGGAGATCTAGGAAGAATCGGTAATTGAATTACCGATTCTTTAAAATTCAGTATTTACCAATTCAGTAAATACCGAATCGGTATTTCCTATTGATTCCTATGGGCTGTGAAGCCCATAGGAATCAATGGGAAATACCGATTTGGTAATTACCGAATCAGTAAATACCGATTCCTGCAAGGGTGCAGGGGGTGTCACTTTGACACCCTCTAGCACCCCAAATACAGGCATGTGTGCCATGTGGCACACAGACATGCCCTAAGGGCATGTCTGTGTGTCACATGGCACAGGTGTGCATGCACACATGTGCATGCACACCTGGATTCGGTATTTTACCACCCAATTGGATTGGGTGGTAAAATACCGAATCTGTAAGGCCTGTGGGACTCAGAAGAGTCCCACCTACATCTTGAAGTTACCGAATCGGTAAAAATACCGATTTGGTATTTTACCGATTCGGTAAATTTACAGATACGGTAAATTTACAGATTCGGTAAATTTACCGAATCGGTGAAATAGGGCCCCTACATGCCAATTCTTAAAAACCGGTCAGTAACGGCCGAAATCGGCTGTTACCGACCGGTATTTCGGCTCCTACATCTGGCCCTAGATCCCATTTCTGCTTAAAATATGCTTAGCCAGAAAAAAAGCAAGAAAACCTATCTACAAATAGAATACATTGGTAACACCGAAAATGTTTCCGTGTGAGCATTGACCATCACGCTGGGCCAGTGAGAGACAGAGGAATTTCAATTAGAGTGTGGCAATGGATGAGATTACAGAGAGAGACACTCCCCCGGCTTGGGTGGTTAGAGTGATTGTCTGAATGAGGCTTCTAAGACATGTATTGAGCGGGTTACTGTGGATTAAGGGAAGAATTTGCTCATTAGGAAGGACTTAGCTTCTTTTTTAAATGTACCTACACCCCTAAAAAATAAAGAAGGACCGAACAGCCGCTCTGAAAGAAGTAGACGAGGACACCCACTGACTTGGCCCCATATCCACCACTCTCCTGCGGGTGCCCCGAGCCCAAGTGAACTAATACCCTAAAGAGGTCCCCCAGTGATCCTAGCCTGGATCCCAGTGACCCCTGAACCACTAGAAGCTCCTAAACCAAACCTGCAGCCTACAACTGGAAGGTCCCCTCAACCACGACCAAAGGTGACATCCTGACCGACTCCATAACCAAAACGGTCTAGAAAGATCAACCTCAACTGTCCAACCAACTCCATCTCTGAAAGCTTGTGATCACAAGACGATGACTACCAAAGACCCCATTTGCCTCATTACCGGCTAACTGACTCCGAAGGCTCCTTGATTGAATCTGCAGCATCAGCCAAGACCTCACCCTACACCCAGGTGCCCCTGTGCTGCTGGGGGTGTATTTCTTGTGTTGACCATTTGGCCCTACAGTGTTGACCCTGACCCCAGGATCTTTTGTTTTCACAACCTAGTGTTAGGTTGAAATTCACTTTCCCACAGTGCACCCATTATACCATGTTAGGTGAGCAATGTGTGGCTAAAATAGACGCTATTTGTATTCACGTTATGTAACCCGCTGAATTATCTTTGCTGTATGTAGGCCTTAGTTAGCCCCTGTGACTCCATTTTGTATTTCATAACCACTAAAAGACTGCTTAGGCTGTGCTTACATTAGGCCTTACTTCCATAATATGCTTGCCTCAGCAGAAAACTGTACTTTATTATTCTCTTCTGTTCAAGGCTGTAACTCGACTTGCCAATTAACTGTTATTCTGTTTGCACATTCCAATCTCTTCATGTAGTTCTGCTCCCATGTTGGGAGATTCTGAGTCGTGGCACAGTGGCCTTGAAATACTGATAGTGTACCCCTCTGGCAGGAGCTAGCTCATCCCTGTGTACCTCCTTTGTTCCTACCTGGCTCAAGCTGGTAATAATTTTCCTCCAGAGGCGTGGCCGAAGTCTACAGAAAGGTTTATGTATGAGCATACCCTGGGGAGTCAGTCCTCCTTGACAGAGATTTTAGGCTAAAGGTCTGACTGGGCTCCTCTGCAGAGTACATACCCAAATAAATGTACGTTTTCATTCTCTACTGTCTGACCGACTCTTCATTTTTGGAAGGCATAGCAGGTGGTCGTAAGAACGGAACCTACGTGACCCTAGAGGGCCCCGTCCTTCACTAGTGGCCAGCTCGCTGCAGTCCCCAAGTCCACATCTGTGCTTAGTCCGTTGGCTAACGTGTGGTCTTTGACTCTGAACTCAGCCGCCTCTGTGCCACTGGCGGTGCGACTCGAATGCCAATCTGACTGAATCTTACCCACGGACCCATAACCCCAGTTCTGTTTTCCCAGGACTAAGTGTGTATGGTGAGTAATACTGCAAACCTGGACTGGTATTGCAAAACATATTACCTCCTTTTCCTTTCTCCTAGGAAATGTACCGGCCTAGTATCTAGATATACCTGGCTGTGTAAGTAAGTAACTGAAAAGTAATTCCGACTATTTATGAGCACCGAGTAATTACTCTGTAACAGAACCATGCATTCTACTGCATTTCAACTGTATTCAATCGCATTATTCATGCAAAAGTACTACAACTTACCTGCACCAGGACTGGCTTGATTCTAGAAAATAAAATATAACTAAATATTATTTTTCATACAAACCAATTTGTCAAAGTTAAGTCTTTGAGTGTGTGACATCATTGTTGCCTGAGTGTGTATAATAAATGTTTCACTACCCTCTGATAAAGCATTACTGCTCACCCACACTACCACAAATAGAGAGTAAGGTATTATCTACTTTTACCTCTGCCTACCGTGGGGATCCACTGGACTCTGTGAACACTATACCTTACTTTGGTATAGTATATACAGAGCCAGCTTCCTACAAACAAGACCCTGTGGAATCTTAGAGAGGAGACCTGAAGAGGAGCCTGAGGCGGGAGACCAGTGGCATCCAAAGAACCTCTAGGAGATGTCTTCCCACCCATTTTCCAAACCCTGAGTATGGGTCAATGACAGGCTTGTGACTTAGAGAAGAGATGGTGACAGGGTCTTATAATGTTCTTAGAAAAAGGGGAGGCTTGGACAAAAATTGGCAAAACATCAATGCTTGAAAGTAATTGCAAATGTGATAGAAGGAGCAAAACAGAAACATTTGACAATATTCACTATTCTTGGAAAAGGAAAGAATAAGGCATTTTAAGCTGTAATTACTATTTAGTTGAAAAAGAAAAAAGAAACTATGGGAGTACAATCCATAATGTTTTTGTAAAGTGAGAAAACTGACTTGACAACACAGACATTCTTGAGCCCATGGGGCAAGATTTATCCATGTACTTCTCGCAAAAAGTGGGTGCAATTTGTCTTTTTTAAACCGCTTTGTGAACTGAATTATGTGCTAATAGGTTGGTTCATAAAATTCAGAACCGGAGTGGGTTGTAGTTCAACCTACCTCATTAATATTCATAAATTGTGACTCACTCCAATTGGTCCTTGACTAATCTCTCAACCAGCAGTACAGGTCCAACAGTGTGCCTAAATATGTTATTTATTACGTGAAAAGTAGGCTAAATGATAAACAGATAGAGTAACAAAATAATATAACAATGCACAGTTTCTCATACAGATGCATCTCCGGTGGACTCGGATGACAGAGAGCGTCTCATCATTTCGGAGACACTGGAAGAGACAGATGGAGAGACTCCGCAGGACCGTCAATCCATACCACCACCACCACCACCGACAACACCACCACCACCAACAACACCACCACCACCACCGACAACACCACCACCATCACCACCAGCAAGACGCAGGGCACATGTCCCGCCCTGCAGGTAATGGAAACATAGCCAAGCCCAGCACCCACAAGAGTTCCTAGCCAGACACGTGTTGCTCCGCCAGGTCCAACACCATCATGTGGCCGAGTTGACAGTGGCGAGGTCCATGGGCAGGATTATGGCGGGATCCGAACAGGCTCCAAATGTGTATGGTGGGGTAGAGTCTCAGATGCTGCGTGTTTAGCACCTGCAATGGAGACATATGGGCACAATATACCTCAATATCTCAAAACTGGCCAAACACATGAGCACGATGACAGACGCTGTGCGTCACCTAACCACAGTTGTAGCTGAGGGGAACCAAGAAATCAACAAGACCCTACAGGAGCTCACCCGTGCCATCCTAGCAGGACAACACAGTGAGCGCAGGAGGCAGGAAGTATCGGCAGAGCTTGCTTCGTTCTTCTGAGTCTACTAGGGCCATCACCAAGCTCTGCAACAGCACTGCTGTTTTGTCACGCTGCTCCGTGTCACTGCAGATAGACCGAGGACATTACTGTGGGGATGTAGCGAAGGCCTTAGGCCAAGTGACCACTGCTGTGGAACATCTACAGTCTGGGACATTCAGTGCTAGCAACTTGGGAGGGGAGGAGGGCAGTGAGGCGGCATCGAGCGTGAGTAGCATGTCCGTGCCAGAGACCAGTAGCAGGAGGCGCAGTTTGCTAAGCTCAACAGCCACAGGCACACACCGTGGTGATGTTGAGGAGCCATGCAATAGGAGGCTGGGGGGACGTGGCAAGGCGCTAGACATGCAGTTGCGCCTATTTGTCCATGGTGGTGTAACCATGGGCCACTGAAATATTGTGTTTGCAACTCCCGTGCTGTTAACGGATATATTTCTTTTCACAAAGGATTCAATCACCGTCATGTTTACTAAATATGAATCCTTACTTTGACAAGTGCTCATGTGAATTAAACATTTGCACTCAACAACATTTTGTGATGGCTCCTTCTTACCTGGCTCTGAAGTGATGTTGTGTGATGGGTAGGCAGACAAAATATCGATTTTTAAATATCGACATACAATAATGTCTATGTTTAAATATCGATGGGACTTAATATAGAAGGTGAGTTATATCGATAGACTTAATATCGATAATATTAATATCGATGTTTTTAATATCGATGTTAGTAATATCGATGTTAGTAATTTCAATGTTACTAATATCGATTTTTAAATTATTTTTATGTTTATATTATTATGTATTTGTTTTTAATTTTTATTTATGTAATTTAAGTACATTTTGTATTTTAGTACTGTAGCGGGTTGTGGGTGTATAGGGGAATAGGATGGGAAGTAATTTAATTATACTAAATTAATTATTAATTATTAGGAATTATAAATTAATTTTAATTAATTGGTAATTAATTTTAATTAATTTTAAATAATTTTTATTAATTGATTAATTGATAATTATGTTCTGTAGTGGGTATGGGTTTTTTGGGGAATAGGGTGGGTAGTGATTTCATTATACTAAATTAATTATTAATTTTTAGGAATTTTAAATTGATTTTAATTAATTGGTAATTAATTTTTATTAATTGGTAATTCATTTTAATTAATTGATTAATTGATAATTATGTTCTGTAGCGGGTTATGGGTTTATAGGAAGATTGGGTGGGAAGTAATTTAAATATAATTAAGTAATAATGTATTTTAATTAATTGTTTTGTTAATTATATTATTGTTAATTAATTATTCATTTGTAATAATTATTATTAATTGGTATTTATTACTAATTTTTTTTAGTTAATCATTTATTGCTAATCACATTTTTAATAATTATGTATTGGTGTTTGTAAATGGTTTATATTTATTTAATAATTACTTTTTTTATTATTTTAAAATATCAATGTATTTATAAGTATGTTATTTTTACCCCTACGCTATCCATCACTTTCCCTACTGTTGCACCCTCATAAGTTGTAATAGTAATTTTACCCCTACGCTATCCAACACTTTCCCTACTGTTGCATTCTCTGGAGTGGGAATAGTAATTTTTACCCCTATGTTATCCAACACTTTTCCTACTGTTGCACTCTCTGGAGTTGGAATAGTAATTTTAACCCTACGCTATCCAACACTTTCCCTGCTGTTGCAATCTCTGGAGTTGGAATAGTAATTTGTACCCCTACGCTATCCAACACTTTCCCTACTGTTGCACTCTCTGGAGTTGGAATAGTAATTTTTACCCCTACGCTATTCAACACTTTCCCTACTGTTGCACTCTCTGGAGTGGGAATAGTAATTTTTACCCCTACGCTATCCAACACTTTCCCTACTGTTGCACTGTCTGGAGTGGGAATAGTAATTTTTACCCCTATGCTATCCAACACTTTCCCTACTGTTCATCCTCTGGAGTTGGAATATTAATTATACCCCTACGCTATCCAACACTTTCCCTACTGTTGCACTCTCTGGAGTGGGAATAATAATTTTTACCCCTACGCTATCCAACATTTACTTACTTTTTTTTATTTGTTTTTCATTTTTATTAATTTGTATTTATATTATTATTTAATGTGTATACATGTATTTGTAATTTATTATATTTTTATTTATTTATAAGTTATTGAAATTATTTTTTAGAGTTATTATTAATGAAGTATATACTATGTATTATACCTATATTATTATTATTTTTTATTAAATTATGTATTATTTATTAATTTTAAATATTATAATATATTTCTAACTATGTTTATTACATTTATAAGTATTATTTTGTTCATATTACATTTTTTATTTTAAAAATATATATATATATTTTTTAGTAACAATATTTTTGACATCTATATATTTTTTCGATATTTTTGTACTTACCTTGTTAGAGATAGGATGGCGATATTTTTGTAATCGATATTTTTGTTGCGATATTTTTGTAGGTAGATATTTTTGTAATTGATATTTTGTCAGAGATTCTGTGTGATGTATGTCCGCCTCCTCTGACCTTCAGCTGTGTTTGGCACGTGTGACTGTCGGTGTTGTGCGGGTGGTTGGTCATCCCTATCGTTGTCATTTCCATCCACCTCAATGGGTATCCCCCTTCTGGTTGCAATGTTGTGCAGCATGGCACATACTGCTACAATCCTGCAGCAGGTCTCGGGGTTATATTGCAATGCACCACCAGTCTTATGTAAGATCCTGAAGCAACTTTTCAAGATCCTAAATGTTCTCTCAACCACATTTCTGGTGCTAATGTGTGCCGTGTTGTAGTGTTGCTACTGTGGTGTTGCTGGGTTGAGGTAGAGGGTGAGGATATATTCCCGCAAGGCGTATGAGCTTTCACCTACAGGGGAAGAAGCAAAGACTTAGCGGCAGTAATGCAAATACATGTGTGATAATGATGTAATGAATAGGTATATGTATGTACCAAGTAGGTGTCCGGCTCAGAATTCACCATTGAGCAGATGCCTGTGGATACCACTGTGTCGGAGTACATATGAGACGTGTGTGCTCCCTGGAAATTGTGCCACTATGTCCGTAATTATGTGCTTGGCATTGCTCACGACCTGCAGGTTGAAAGAGTGATAGGACTTTATGTTACGGAAGATGTACTCGTTGGCTGAGGGGGGACAGATGGGGACATGCGTGCAGTTAATGCATCCTATGACATGGGGGAATTGGGCCACCTGCTAGAAGTCCTGTTTGGTCTGGTTCAACTGTGTGGGGTTGTGGGGAAGGTGATGTGGGTATGTATCATTGTCAGCATGACATCAATGAAGTTACAGAAGAAGCGTGAAAGTGCGCTTTGTGAGATGCCTACTGCTACGACTCCCTGGAAACTTCCAGACTCCAGTAGGTGCAGGCTGCATAGTACCTGGACGTGTGCAGGAATGGCATTGGTCCTATGGGTCTGGTGCTGCAGTACTGGTTCCAGGTCAGCAATTAGGCGCATTATCATGGCACGATTCAGACAGTACTTGTCATTTACTTCATCCTCATTTCAGCCCAGCAATGTAATGCGCACTCTGAATACCCTCTCCTGCTGCATTTATTCTCATCCTCCGTGCAAGCACGTAGAGCCCTTACATTTTGTAAAATTACGGGGTCTCCACTGCCATCTTTGAAGGGTTTCTGATTCATTACACCTGTGAAAAACTTTGATTTTTTTTTTGAGTTTCAGCAACTTTACCTCCTGGTTGAGATTCCCCTTATTCTGCTCATGCTAAATAGCGATTTTGATGATTTTCGATATTAGCAAATTTTGATGCATTCATTTAGGATTCTTTGTTTGCTAATCGCTATTGGCAAGCGCAATTGTTGCTTTTGCTATTTCCGAATATTTATTTTGTGATTCGGTTATTTACCAGGTTTTTTAGCGATTTTTTAGTTTTTTTCGCTATTGGACTTGATGCATTGGAATATGTTGTTTGGCGCTCGCTAACGGCCTATTTTACTGATTCGCTAATTTAGCGAGGACAATTTTGCTTGATGCATGGGCCAGCAAGAGATATATCTCCTGTAGTTGGAAGAGGGACAGCAGGGGGTGATGGTCCAGGTTTGATGGGGGATTGTGTCGACGTTTCGATCTGACTTGAGGGCAAAAGAGGGAAACCTCAATCTCAGCCACGCGGATCTTCCTCAGGACGGGGAACTACACAAGGGCAACTCTACAGAATGAGAATGCAAATTGTTACAAATTACTATAAACTAAGAGGTCTCAATGTTTGGATAATATCAACACCATGTCTATTTTACCCACCTCAGACGATTGCGGGTATGATTCAAGTCCGGTGAGACCACCTAAATGTAGGGTGAAAGGAATTACACATCAGATGGAAGATTGGACCAATATTCGGGACAAAAGACAAGATAATTTAAGGAGAGCCATCACCAATATAGTGGTGTGGCACTCAAGTGTTCCATATTAATAAATGGCGTGAGTTCCTATTAAATCAATCATGGTAACCATAATATTACTACCAATACGAGGACTGTATCTAGAAAGCTATCATGAATCAAGTATTAGCCTGACAACTTACCTGCATTAATGTCGCCGTGAGTGAATTGAGTAATCAAATCCAAGGCTCAATAATTCAAACATAGTGGAGACTGATGAATCAGTTCGGGCCACAGCAACAACGAATTGGCTGAAAGGAAGGGAAACCTTGTTAGCAGTTCATCCTAAATGTTCTAAAGTGAATAGTATAACTAATACAAACTTAGAGTTTCTACTTACCTAGGAGCGCTGTGTTGACTCCCTCTTTTCACCGCTGTAACAGGCCAACTGCCCTCAGACCTGCAGGGAGTTAAAAAAGCTTACAGACGCGGTGAGGTTTCACATGCATATTCTAAGTAAGGCACCCATTAAGAATTCACGGGTATGGAAAAAAGACTCCAAATGAGTATAACGAAGGGCGTGTAGGTGAACCATGGCAGAATTCCAGATCGCGGCCCATAATATATAATGGGCTCGCATTCTACAACCGTCGAGGTGCATGGTCACACAGGTTGATTAGATAAGGGTCCAACCTGTTCAAAAAGGGGGGCGGGCGGGTGGGGGAAGGGTGAGGTTGAGAACATACACAGGGACCATCGGTTTGGAAAATTATTAATTTTGAACAACCAATGTGAAATTGTTATCATACATTCTAAAAACGCATAAATACAACATATATAATTTAACAATAGGAGGTTTTTAAGCCAAACAATATTTGAAAATGTGCACCGACATTGGTGTTGGTATCTAGACAATTACTTCTAGGCCATGGAGCCACACTGAACCTAATCGAAAATGAATGCATATCTGCACCAAGCGCATTCCTGGCAAAGTGCCCGCGGGCACAGACGTAGGACTCAAAATTGAGTCTACCAGAAGCCGTGTGATTTAGCCACGGTAGAGTTTCAGATGGCGGCCATTCACTGTGCAACAGTCTCGTAATCCACAAAAATCAAGGCACATTGTCACACCCTCCTACCAACCGTGAAAAGCCACACTAGATGCGGGTCCATATTTGCGAAACTTAGAACATAAACGGGGACCATAAGTTTGAATTAATAACTCCAGAGAAATTATTGTCATCCATTTTAGAACGTGTAGTTATAAAAAGGAAAACAGACGCATTGGAACATGTATAGGATAACAATGAAGAAATTTTGAGCCAGACAATAATGGAAAAGTGCACTGATAAGTGTTGGTGTCTAGACATATATTTATGGACAGTGGAGCCCCACTGAATAAGATAGAAGAGGTAATTGCGAATACAACACATCACTTGAGGGCAAATGCCCACTGATAAACATACTAAAATCAATGGAC
The DNA here is from genome assembly GCF_964261635.1 of Lissotriton helveticus. Lineage (NCBI taxonomy): Eukaryota > Metazoa > Chordata > Amphibia > Caudata > Salamandridae > Lissotriton > Lissotriton helveticus. The sequence goes on along the minus strand of NC_136072.1, from coordinate 883,838,377 downwards.
CACATTGTACAATAATTGATCGTGATCAATGATGGCATTAGACCTAGTCAGAAAGAGGGAACCATATCAATATACTTGTTGAGCAATTCAGATAATGTTGACCTCAAACCCAGGGGTACTAAATGAATGCACAGGACCCCGTGTGTGTGATGCTCAAGCTGCAGTCGGTGCTAGGAGAGAGTCAAGTCAAGGGGTAAACGACTAAATTGTCAACTATTATTGAGTACTGATACCTGCCTGGTAATTTCCTCATACTCATTTAATCTTCTTGCTACCGTGTCAAAAAGCTGTATCCATCTCACTCGCGGAGATTTAGAACCCTGGAAAAATCACCACCCCATGGGTTGACTTGGACCTTCTAACGAACCCACCAACGTAGGCTCTCAGGTGTGTATCTCAAGGTTCTAAAGTGCAGTGTTGCAGGATATGTGTCTTAACCTTTTGTATGGTTTGACCGATGTACAGAGAGGCGCAGGGGCAAGATATGGCATAGATCACTCCAGTCGAATTGCAATTTGTGTGATCTTGAAGTGGATGCGTATAGTTTCTATATATGAATGTTTTAAGTTCATTAGTCATGGAACACACCGTGCATTGTCCACACTTAAAATGTCCTTTGACAGGCGGAATATTCCATAAGGTCATTTGTAGGGTCCCTGGTTCCATAGGTGAAAGAGATTTGACTATATACTCCCTCACATTTTTGACTTTTCCAAAAGCATGCTTTGGAGGTGGTACTGCACCGAGCTCCTCTGCCTCTAAATGCCAGGGGCTATTCATGATTTCTTAATTATATTACTTTTGGTACAAAAGGTGGGTACGCATACTAACCAATCCTGGTCAGTGGTATCTCTCTCTTTGGGTTCCAAAAGGGACTCTGTGTGGTTGAACCATGCACGTTTGCGTGCCTTTTTTAGGAGTCTTAGAGGGTAGGCCCTATCCATGAGGCAGGATATCAGTTGTTCTGCTGATTCAAGAAAATAGAATTATTTCTTGGAACTATTCCTATGCAACTCTATTAATTGGCCAAATGGTAAATTGTCCCTAAGGTTGCGTGGATGATGGCTTGAATAAAGTAAAAGGGTATTACGTTGACTTTCTTTTCATTATAAGCTGGTGTATAGTTTCTCCTGCTCCACTTTTATCGTTATATCTAGGAAGTTGACTGACAATTTGCTAAAATCTAATGAAAATGTTATATCGTCCGAGCAGTTATTAAGCCAAGTATGGAACTCTTTCAGTTGATGTTCACTCCCTTGCCATATCAGTAAAACATTGTCAATGTACCAACAACATAGTCCAATACATTGACTGTAGGGGTTCTCTTCGTTAAGGACATAAGTGTGTTCGAAATCGTCCATATATATAATAGCTAGTTTTGGCGCAAAACTTTCCCCCATTGTGACTCCTTCTGTTTGTAAAAAGAAGCCACCCTGAAAGCTGAAGAAGTTCCTGGTCATGGCAATCTCTAGAAGTTCAATGATACATTCAGTTGGAACCCTATGTGGTCTGGGGCGTTTTTCGAAAGCTCTTCTCATGACTGTATGTGCCTCTACCTGAGGGATATTCATATAAAGCAATGTAATATCCATGGTGGCAAGAAGATTACAATATTGAAGCAATCGCACACTAGAACAGGCACCGTCCATCATAGAGGTATGGTGAAATGCCACAACTGTGGCCACTGCAGTAATGTTATGGTAGGGGATGTTTTCCCACACCCACAGACAGGCAAACAAATTCAACTGAGACACACGTCAGACTGCAATACCAGCATGGTTGTGTATGCCATCAAATGCCACTGCGGGCTGGTATATGTGGGGAAAACCACGAGGAAGGTTAAGGTTCGTATCACGGAGCACAAGAGCATGATAAGAACCAGTAATCCTAAGTCTAACCTGGCCATGCATTGGAAAGAGCGGCAGCACACTATACCACAATTGCGATTTACTGTACTAGAGAGCATAGATGAAATGTTACATGCTGACACTAACCGCCAATTGTCCCAAAGACAAACATATTGGATTCGGAGTCTGAATACGCTTGAACAATGAGGTCTCAATGATAAAATTGAATTTATGTGTTTTTTATAAATCTGTATCAATCATGATTGTTGTAATGTGTAGGATTTAAATACAGTTTTCTACCAATGCATGCAATGTAATTTTGTCAAAACAAGGACCGAGTGAAATGTGCTAATTACATGATAAGCCATCAAAATTCTATAGAACTATGAGTATAGAGGGTAGGAGTTTATTCGTAATATCATTTAAGTTTACATGTTAGTCTAGTTATCTTCTATACATAGTGTTGACATGATTAGACTATCTCAAGATGGCGCCCGTCATCATATAACATGAGCAGTCCATTTTTAGTGTTCAGTCGGGTGGAGGCGGTCGCATTTAGGAAACAGGAAACCGTCTATGAACAACGCGAGACGGTGAGAGGCGGGCTGGATGTAGAGGAGTCAGGTAAGAGGCGGTAGTCGCGCTATTGCACTGAGCGCCCATGTGAATCGGGGCGTGCCAGAACAGGGTGTAACACAGTTTCTTAAATTGCAGAACTGTAAGAATTAGCAGCAAGGTCCGTGCAGATACAGAGGAGACGGGATACTTAAAGACAGTGGACTCTAAAGGTAGGCGGCATTTCGAAACCGGAGCGTGTTATGGTTACAAGGAATGCTGTCAGGAGGCATTGACAATATTTCATTTTTTCAGACAGGAACTCAGCACATTTAATAGAGCGGTCAGTAACCGACTTAGCAGTTCAGGTATGAATATCTCAGTTATTGACCAGCATGTGGTCGTAGAGTGACACAGGGTAGTTTGGTATGCAAGTGGTTACGTTCACAGATCGCACAATAGACGCACAGAGGCACCAGCACGCTTGTAGATTTGGGACTCGTTATGACAAAATTACACAACGTTTTGCATGCACACGAGGTTGGGTCCATACATTCCCCAATTCTGTGTTTTGATGATTTTCGTTATGTTGGTTTTAATTTCAGTATTTCCCTGATGAAGGTATATCGATACCGAAATGCATTGGGATTGATTGCACACGATGTTGAGATGTACTTATGTACATGATGTAATGTACTCAAAGAAAAGAAAATACAAGAAAGAAAATTGTCATTAAAAACATGACGTCTTCAAGCATTTGAACTTTCTGTTTTTGTGGCAACAACTGAGAGTTGCATGGACAATAAGTTTGGAAGAGAAAATTTGATTTACAAAAAAGTGTGTACAGACATTGAAGGCATAAAATTGTGTTTAAACAGAGGCAAAATTGTGTTTAAACAGGAGCACCCCACGGGGGCTTGTGAATAGTGCGTTGCTCTCAAACAGTCTCTGTTTGTTGGTTGTGTTTGGCACTGACGTGAGCCAGTCAGTTCTAGCGGCAGCACCACGTAACATTAGGATCAAATGAAACAGTTTGCATATTTAAGATAAGATTTCTATTAAAAGGTGTGCAGAGGGTCAAATTTTCTTTAAAGAAGATTACAATTGCCATTATACGGATGATTGTCCACCAATTGAATCATTTACATCGTATCTCTCAAGTAAGTGATGGTATGCTCCGCAATTGGCTTGAGAAATACATCTATGTATTTACATAGTGGCTCTAAAATGGAGCCACATCCAGAGATGATTGGTCTCCCTGGTGGATCATGCATCCGTTTATGAATTTTGGGGAGGGTATAAATAGTAGGTGACCTCGGGTGTTTATTACTGATATAGTCAAATTTGTGTTCGCTCAAAAACCTTATTCTAGACCTTTAAGGGTAATATGCTTAATGAGCTCAGTCATTTCTTTAGTAGGGTCTGATCTGAGTTTCTCATAATGGCCCTGTACCCCCAGCTGAGATAGGATCTCTTTTTTATAATCCTCTGTGTTTCGAATAACAATTGCCCCCTCCCCCGTTATCAGCGGGCTTTATGACTATATTGGCATTGTTACTAAGTGTTGTTAAAGCCAGACGTTCTGATTTGGTGACATTGTACCTGACATACTGCCTTTGGGAAAGAGATTTGGTAATATCCTGCATTACCACCTGTTCATATGCCAGAATCCTATGTGACTTTAGGTGAGTAGGAGGGATACTTTTAGATGGAGTTCGGAGACCTGTGCAGGAGAAAAGTGAGTTGGAAAGGGACTTTATGGAAATAGTGTTTTAGATTTATTTTCCTAAAAAACTGATGCAGTTCCATTTTGAGATTGAAAGTGTTAGGCAATGAAGTCGGTACAAAAGACAAACCCTTTTCTAAAACATTTTGTTCATCTGGTTGCAAAGTGTATGTGGATAGGTTCACAATGGGGTTTCTTGGTGTGGCTGATGTACTCACTACCACCTGTGTTGTTGTTGGTGGGTCTGTATTTCCCCGTGTGTTTACTGTTGGTAGTGTACCTGTTTCTTCACCCTCCCTCTTCCTCTGTTCCAGGTAGGTTCTCCCATTGCCCTGGGTCTCCCCCAGGGTTGGCCTCTCCCTCTGTATTCCCACCATGGTCATTCCAATAAAAAAGGGGGTTGTTGATCTGAGTATGCCTTGCCTGGGTTACTTGTGCTTGTGCTGGTGCTAGGTCTTTCTGCCTCACTGTCAGACCCACTTGCAGGTGACGAATCAGAAAAGGTAGTGCATTTTCTAAAACCACCCCTTCCTCTGGTTGAAAATCTCCCTTGTGACTCCTTCACGTAATAACCTTCCTGCAAGTAGGGATAGAAGGGCTTTTTGTCATAAAACTTGATATCTTTGGCTAATTTATCAAGCTTAGTGGTTTGCATGTATGTCAAAGTCCTTATTCGTTCTCTCAAGCCTATCTAATGACTCTTTGGCATTAGTGAGTGCTTTATCGTCGGCTATTTATTTCTTCAAATCAGCAATCTCCTTAATTAAACAGTCTACCTCCTCAAGAGCTGTCGCTATCCTCAGCACCATTCAGAGTCTGGAGCAATTATTGGAGACCAAGCTGAAATTCTCCTTGAATTTGGGATTTTCAACAAAGCTAGCGGGTTTATTCCTCACTTGTAATCCCACAGGAATGACATTGGACTGTAAATACTTGGTAAAACATGTCCATGTAGCCTTTTCCGGATTCATTTCTTTTCTAATCTTTCTAGTCTGTTTATCTTTTCATTCAATGAAAGGTCAATACTAGGTGTAGTTCTCCCAAGAAGCCAAAGCCGCCCAGGACCTGTAGCAACCGGTCTATGTATTCTTCACTATATGTCAATGTTTCCTTTTCAGACATATCTCATATTAATGCAAATACAAATTAAAAAATGTGCCTAGAACATAAGTAAACATAAAGCACTTCCTGACGAAGAAGAACATAAATTATACAAATTAAGACAATTGAGAAACAAATAAACCCTTGCAGGGGTTCCCTGCACAAGGTAACCATTATAATCAATGGGGTAACCCAACAAAGAGTCCTTGGACCTGGGTGTCAATCGATACAAAAACAATGGTCCTTGACCAATCTCTCAAAGTTAGTTACTTTTTAGCCACTAATCACTAAACATTTTGGAGCATACAAAAGATCAGCTCACGGTTACATGAAACCATTTTCATTTGAGGATACATGATGTACAACAACCAATAATTTAAAAAACATTATGTATTTTATTTTGTTATCAAAACACTACATTTGGAAGCCTAATAAAGTCAGAGAAAAGAGAGAGGGTTGCCCCAGGGGAACGTGAAAAGAAGGGTGCTCAAGAGTGTAAGGAGTTGAACAGAAATTCAAAAAAGGGGAAGGAATTCCCAAATAGAAATCAAGGGGCATATATTTACAAAACTGCATGTGGGACTGATAACAAATATACAGTCTTTGTATACTGGCCAAACACAATGTAAAATATGTCCACTTAGTTCGTATAGTTCTCAAAAGATCAAGAGATTCGCCGCATACAGGTTGCTGTGGCGGCTATCCGGGGGCTTGATAAGCGGGCGGCCCTCCTATTCGTGGATATGGACAGGGTGTTTGACTCCCTAAGCTGGGTTTATCTATTTGCGCTGTTACGTAGATGAAATCTTGGTCCGCGCTTCCTGTCCCACCTGTCCCTGCTCTACTCTGATCCTACTGCGTCCATACATGTCGCGGGCTCCACCCCCTCCACTTTCTTGCTCGGGTGGGGTACCCGGCAGGCCTGCCCGCTGTCTCCCTACTTGTTTGCACTGGTGGTTGAACCATTGGCTGCTTAGGTACGCTTGGACGTGCATGTGACCGGTTTTGAATGGGCGCATGGATCGTTGATCGTATTGGATTATGCGCCGATCACGTTATTTGTTTTCTTACAGATGTGGACAGGATTGGGCCGCGGCTGCTTTGTATCATGCAGAACTTTAGGGAGTCATCAGGTTTATACTTGAATCCTTGCAAGTCTACCCTATGGCTTCTTGGGGCTACATCGGGCCTGGGCGCCAGGGCCTCGTCTGTTCGAGTTGTTACCGGTGGAAAGAATTATCTCGGGGTATTTCTGTCAGATTCGCCTACTGTGGCATGGGAGCAAAATTTAGTTCCGGTCTGGGAATGTGTGTAGGAGGAGCTCAAGACATGGTCACATATGCCTTTGTCGATATATGGTTGATCGGCCATTTTAAACATGGTCTCGCTCCCCCGCTTGCTGTGCAAATTGCAGAACCACCCCTATCTGATTCCCCTAGATGGTTTAGGCAGGTTAATGCAGCACTGGGTCAATTTCTAAGGGCAATGGGAGCAGTTAGAGTTGCCCCACAGACATGTTTCCTCTCTATGTACTGTAAATGACTGGCGACCTCTGACATATCGTCCTACATAGCCTCACATTTACTTGTCTTGAATGAGTGGTGGTATGGGGATAGAGATGACCCTGCATATGCTGTGGAGTGGCGCCTTATGGGGTCTCTCTCCCCCCATATGATTCTGCACTCAGCGCCGGTGCGTAGATCCCTGCCACAGGCAACCCAGGTAGTCTTTCAACTTTGGCGACAGGCTTTGTGGAGGATGGGGTGGTGGAACACATTGGCACTGAAAACTCCTCTGTGGAGCAATGGCCGCCTGCCACAACAAGCTACTCTGTCGGGGCTTTGTGGTTGGGACAACATTGGTATCTCTACCTTGGGGGATGTCATGTGGGGGCCGACTCTGAAGTCCTTTCAAGACTTACAAAAAGATTTTCATATGCCGAAAACCCAATTTGACAATTACTTACAGTTTCAGCACGCCCTTTCCACTAGCTTGGAGAGCCTGGAGTCACTGGCAGAGTTCAGCCCGATAGAAGCAAAGGTATTTATGGGGGACCTTCAGGATCATAAAATATCTAGGAACTACCAGACCGTGGTGACTCACAGCTCCCCCACATTGTTGAAGCTCCGAGGGGCCTGGGAGGGAGACATGGATCCTCTTGATGAAGAGGACTGGATGGAGGACCTGGCCTCCCCCGGGGGACGGCCATAGCGGTGCGGCTGTGCCTGGTACAGTTTAAACATCTGCACCGGGTCAACTTCACGCGGGTTCGGCTGTGGAGTGTGAGACTGGTGGCCTTCCCTATATGTCTTAGATGTGAGCGGGAGGTGGGGACCCTGATGCACACGGTTTGGCACTGTCTCTCTTTGTCACGGTTCTGGAGAGGGGTTGTGACATGCCTTTCTGAAGTGCTGGGCTGGGACTTGCCCATTCGCCGAAATTGGTGCTTTTACATGTCATGGATGGGATCGGGGGCAAGATCTATAAATGACAATCTTATGTTGTTAGGGTTTACCTTGGCAACGAGGGATATTGCTAAGGCATGGAATGCACCGGCGCCACCCTTAGTGTCGACATGGAAGAATGGACTGGACTTCTGTATGGGCCTGGTACTTCCCATTTTCATTGCAAGAGGGTGCCCGCTGAAGCATTTTAAAGTGTGGAAGCACTGGGCAGACTATCGGGCCTGCTCCTGGAGCCGGATGCTGCACTGGGGCACCTCCACCCAGTTTAATACTACCTCGCTGGTGCAAATTGTTGTCTCTTACTTTTAAGTTCCCTGGAGCGAGTGGAAGTAGTGCATAATATACAGCTAGGCTGTTTCTGGGAGGCTGTTAGTCTGACAGGGCAGAGGGGGGTTGTTGGGTGGGTGTTTTTCATTTGATATATTTAATCTGTATTGCTCTTTATTTCTCCTTGATTTCATTAGTGAAAAGTCAAAGTCATAATGCTGTATACTTATTTTGCGGATGCCTCTGGGTTACAGAGCTCTGCTCCATATGTGTCATTTAATGAATAACATTTGTTTAAAAAAAAAAAGATCAAATGATATATCTCCTGTCGTTGGAAGGGGTACAGCACGGGGCTGATGAACCAGGTTTGATGGGGGTAGCATCAACTTTTCAATCTGATTTGATGGCAAAAGAGTGAAACTTCAACCTCAGCCACGCTGATCTTCCTCAGGACATTCTGTAGGGTTGCCGTTATCTAGTTCCCCGTCCTGAGGAAGATCCACGTGGCTGAGGTTGAAGTTTCCCTCTTTTGGCGTCAAGTTGGATCGAAACGTCGACGCTATCCTCCATCAAATCTGGACCATCAACCCCCTGCTGTCCCCCTTCCAACTACAGGAGATATATATCTTGATCTTTTGAGAACTATGCAAACTGAGTGTACATATTTTACTTTGTGTTTGGCTAGGATAGGAAGACTATTTATTTGTTATCAGTCCCACATACACTTTTGTAAATATATGCCCCTTGATTTCTATTTGGGAATTCCTTCCTCTTTTTGAATTTATGTTCAACTCCTTACACTCTTGAGCACCCTTCTTGCACGTTCCCCTGGAGCAACCTCTCACTTTTTCCTGACTCTATTAAGCTTCCAAATGTAGTGTTTTTTTAACAAAATAAAATACATAATGTTTTTGAAATCATTGTTTGTTGCACAGCATGTATCCTCAAATGAAAATAGTGTCATGTAACCATGAGCTGATCTTTGTATGCTCCAAAATGTTTAGTGATTAGTGGTTAAAAAGTAACTATGTTTGAGAGATTGTTCTAGGACCATTGTTTTTGTATCGATCGATACCCAGATCCAAGGACTCTTTGTTGGGTTACCCCATTGATTATAATGGTCACTCCAATTGGTGGCAATCCTAGGGCTAGTAGTCTGCAAGGGTCAACAGACCACAATGCCTATGATTGGTTTTTAATAAAGAAATGTTGCTTTTTGAAAGCCTCTTGATTTCCTTAAAGTAAATGGCCTGCTTTTAAAAAAAATGATTTAAAAAAAAGTTTCTGTTCGAGTTGATAGTGGTCCTCTGAACCACTGACTGCACCCCAACTTCAATTACCACCCTAACTTGAGAACTGGTAACTTTTCAATGTGTGTCCAGAATTATGTAAATGATTGAAACATATGGCACTGATTTGCAGTTTGGAAGGAACGTCCACAACATTCACCTTACAAATTGCAAATTAGTAACCATTTGGAAACACAGATTAGAAAATTGGTTTTAGTCTCAGTAAATACCTAGGGCCTTATTTATGAAAAGTGACGCATCGCTACGTGAAAACAGCGATGCGTCACTTTTCACTGTGCCCTCCTAGCGAGCCCAATGATGCGTCATATTTACAGTATGACGCATCATGTCGCAAGGAGTTACAGATTCGTCAGTATTTCTGACATATCTGTATGGCGCAAAAGTGACGCCTTGTTGGAGTGTGTCATTAAAGTGACGCAACTCTAGCAATGTGTCCTTTCACATGGAGCAAACCCCATGTGAAAGGGCCTGCGTCAGTCTTACGCCTGCTGTGAGGCAGGCATAAGAAATTGACGCATTTGTGTCCTAGAAGTGGCGCAGTGAAATCTTATAGATTTCACTGCGTCACTTCTATGACCCAGTCTTGCATCAGAGCACCCCCCTGCATCCATTATACAAGGCGTAGGTATAATGTAACGCAGGGGTTTACAAAGTGACGCATCTACCTAGATGCGTCACTTTGTAAATATGCTGCAACAAGGCACATTTTTTACGCTGCTGGTGTGTCACAAAAAGTGACGCACCGGCAGCGTAAAAGTGACGCACGGCCTCATAAATGAGGCCCCTATTTTGCAGTCACATACATTTAGATTTTGAAACCCGTGTGTTTTGTAACCTCCAAATAAGTGAAAACATCTGACCTTACATATTTTGCTTTGAAAAATAGAAAAATAGAAACATCCAGACAATGAATATTCTTTTTAATGAAAAGACACTGAAGATTTAACATGTTCAATGCGTTGGACTACCCCTGGCCATCTGACGTCACGGTGGGCGTGTACGTTGGACGGCTGGGGGCAGTCCGATATACGCAAGCGTAAAATCCGACCACACAGCGCAGAAATTTGCACCGCAGCGAACGGGTTAAGACATGAAAATACAATTAAGAAGTGTTGAGGAACGATTACAGAAAGAAGGGACAGCTAAGAAGAAAGGAAGAATTATTTTTGTCTTTCATTTATTACTACTTACCTGGGTATTTTTCTATGGGCATAAACCCTCATAAAGGATTGATGAATTCACTTGTTGATTGTCAAGGCAACTAGGAAAGAAAGAAAAAGGAACCATGAGGAAGAGATGTGTATAAAGACAGTTTGTTCCCCAAAATATTGTAGACAATAAATAAAAAAATACAATTCGAATAGATTATGAATTTCATTTTAATTCCAGCTTCAACCTGCCTCAATTATATCACGGGGACCTATTACATAAATTGAAGTACAATCAAATTAGTTCTGAGAGGTTTTCCTCTGTCGCTTCAGTCCTCAATAGACCATACCTGTGAGAAAAACAGATATTAGCTGTGCTCCTGAACAAAGTGGTGAATAGAGAGGGCAGAGCTGTTGAGACTAATCATTTCATGCCTTTTACTCAAAGCCTTACTCAATGTTTTACTAAAACCGCTTATTTCAAGGCAGACCAAAATTGCAAGTTTTGGGTGGAGCATTTAGTCAATTCACAGAGGGTTTCCAATTGGAGAAGGCAACTACTGGAGGGTAGGGTGAGGGCCTGCCTGGTTAATATTAGTAGCCTCAGAGGGAAGACAATGGGTGCATTTTCAATGGAGACTCATGATCAGGAGAGGAAATAATATGTGCAGAAGCAATGGCCAGGTCTGACCACATTCGGGAAACTAGCGTTTTGCTCTACTGTGTTTTGTGTGTGATAATAAGCCTATGTAGAGTTCTGCTGTGTAGTATATACAGACGGGATTTCTTTTGTGTGTGCATAGAGTTATTAGTGAATTTTGTTATTCAGAACAGTGCTTAATTTGAGCTGGTGATTTCCGATGCCCAGCACTTAATTGTCAACATTGGTGCTTGTGACAGTCTGCCACATAGTGGCACTGTCTGTCTAATTTAGAGATGAAAATAAAAACCTATGTTTATTGAGTCAATATAGATTGAAAAGTATTATTCTCAGTCGCCTAAGGCGTTCTTATAGCTTTGGGGGACTGGAATAGTCTGATGGTTAGTTGCTCTGCCACTTTATTGGCAGCGCTGGAGGGGCAATTTGTGGCGGAAGCTGCAGTGGTCGATGGAACAGTGCCCTGGAGCTTCATTTATACAAATTAGGCACTGATTCAGATACTAATTTTACAGACTACTTTCATTCATTCACTGCGGACGTGCTTAAAATCTCAAGAAGACAATAACTATAAGACTGTGGGTACGATTTGGTTGCAGACATTTTTGCATGATGACAAAGGATCTGGGCTCAGATCTATATAGTTTCTGAATAGCGATTTCCAAATATAATTTTTTTCTGAATTGCTATTTGATAATTGCTAATGTAAATCTATGAAAGTCGTCTCTCACAAATAGTGAAATTCGTGTTTGGGTGCAGCCTGTTTACCTCGCATTGAGGAAGTGTTTAAATCGTCATGCTCTTTTCAGTTTTCTGCGACACAGAGGAAGTGAGGAATTGCTTGGAGAGCACAACTGGAGCATGTGATGCTTTTTCAACATTTAAAACGGCCAAAGATCTCCAAAGAAGCTCGAGAGAAGCATATTGGCGCAAGAAAGTTCAAACTGAATTTAGTGAATATGAGATAGAGGTTCTTTTGACCAAAGGCTGTATGGCTCAAAATGAAGAGCTATTTTGGAGAGAGCTATTTCAGTGTTCCTGAAACTCAAACAAACGGAATCTTTTTTGGAAAAAAAAAAATTGCATTGGAGTTACACAGCATGCCATACTAGGAATTCGCAAAAGGCCTCTGAAGAAAAATATAATTGAACCATCTAAATTGGGTATGTGTGGCATGTATGGGATGCATGGATTTTACAAAAAATCTGATCTCATCCCATAATTCGACACATACCCAATGACCAGAGTTGATGAATTAGTCAAAAGATCTAGAGACGCCAATTTATTGTCAAAAATCGATTTAATAAAAGAATACTGAGATATTCCTCTATCATCTGAGGAAAGAGAAAAAACTGCATTTGATACCCCATCTGGTCTTAATTACGTTAAAATTCTACCATTCGGATTGCATGGGGTGATATCCAAAATTCCAATGATTAATAGACCAAATTTAGAGGCCTCCTCAGAAATAAATAGTGACCTATTTGGGTCACAGATTTATTAAAGAGCAAACAAGTCAATAAACTAACAAATTAGAGTCAGGGGCAAGCCTATAGTTTTCAGCAATCGAATGACAATTAATGTATAGATGTTGTACTGATTTGTTCAGAGTTTATGAAAGATATGGTCCTTCAGACAGATCGTTTGGGAAATTGCTTAGGGTCAGTATTGTCCCAACCAGATGAACAAGGAGAAGTACGACAAGTAGTTTTCATTAGTTAGAAAATACTGTTAAGAGGGAAGCATTACTCTACCATAGAGAAAGAGAGTTTGGCCATTAAATAGGCCTTGGAAGCTTAGCAATACTATTTGCTGGGGCAGACTTTTGTTTTGTTAACAGACCATGCTTCTCTTGTTTGGTTAGCACAAACATGGATAAAAATTGAAAGATTCTAAGGTGGCTCTTAGCATTGAAACCCTTTTTGCTTCAGGCAAAACATAGGGCAGGTAGACTACTAACAAATGTGCATTATTTGTCCAGAAATGTATTTAGTGCATGTCTCGATCTGCCATTCCGAGAAAGGAGGATATGGAACAAGATGCAGGAAGGGAACACCGCGCATTACAAGATGGCAACTACAAGAGCATCAAGTGAAGGGGCGATAATCGAGCTAGCCTTTGGGAGACCGTAAATGACCAAGAGGAAGGAGGAGGTGAGACGATTACAAGACGGAGAGAGGAAGGAGGAAGGGTGGCTGCTGTCGGAGGTGGAGAAGGCGAGTGAAGAACAGAATGTGATGTTAGGAACAAGAGGAGAGCAAACTGGCTACTTAATCCTTGTGAGGAATGGTCAGCATGAACAAAAGGACGTTGATGCGAAAACAGAAGGTGGGGGGAGGAGTCAAGGTGTGAAGCCGGGGATTGAAGTTCGGAAATGTTCGTCTACAGCTTCTAATGTGTCCCGACTCAGCGACCGAGAGGAAGGAAGGGCTGTGGCCCCAACGCAATGGCCCGGAGTGAGGGTCGTGACCTCAGGCAAGTGGTTGTGTCCCTTTGTGTGTGGTTTGGCAGGCAAGGGCTCTAATTAGGTCACCTAAAATAGGCTCACCAAACCTTAAAAGGAGCTAAATATTAACAGTGAACTTGGCCAATCAAAGGTGAAGGTGACACAAGGGGAAATAAGTGTTTCCTTTATTCAAATGCTCAGCTCAGAACTCTGTTTTTCCTTCTAAGTGATCATACCTTTCCAAAGGTGGTGAATGTGGCATGCTTGGGTAATCCAGAAGTTTTGGAATTTGGGGATATGCTCCCACCGGATGATGTTGTCAGTGATGTAATCAGTGATGTTATGAACAATGTCATGTGAGATGTCATCAGTGATGTCATCAATGATGTAATTTAACATGTCCTTAGTGATGTAATATGTGAAGTCATGAGCAGTGCATGCTGGAGTGCAACTTGTGGGTTTTTCAGTTTTATTAACTGTGGTTGTTAATCCATTTCAACACTTAAATATAACTCTAATTCAACCTTTGTTTTTTAGAGAATTTCAAGTCTTTTTTTTAATTACTGGGAAGGCCTTATGACCAGTGTTCCCACGAAGCCGTGCGCCTGGGCGGCCGCGCACCTCCGTGCCCTGGAGCGCGCACTGCTGTGTCTGTGGTGCGCACATCTCCTAGACCATTCATGCCGCCTCTGCATTTAGCAAGTGCTCCCTATTTCTAAATGTCTTTTGTTTTCTAGAGTGCGGCTGTGGGGTTCATTGTGTTAATTGCAGAGTCCGTCAGGAGCTGCGATTAAGCACAAAACCCGCAGCCACACTCTAGAAAACAAAGGAAATGCAGCACCAAACACAGCGTGTGCTTTTATAATCACTTAAAAGCACACGCTGTGTTTGTAAGCTTCCTGCATTTCGTCTCTAAATAGAGCTGGGCTGCGGGAGGATAGTGTGCCTTTTTAAAGTTTCCATGTTAATTGCAACCCATGAAGGGCGCTGCCATTAACATGAAAACGTTAACAGAGGCGCACAATCACCCTGCAGCTGCGCTCTATTATGAGAAGAAATGCAGCAAGCTTACTAACTGAAAAATACCTGGGTTAAAATGCTAGTTTTCTTTGCTGTCTGCGGAATAGCTGTGTCTGGGCCCTTGGTCGAGGCAGCTGCGGATGCTGCGTTATTGTTATTCATTCAGGGGTGGCTGGTGACATTGTAAACTGGTGGGGCGTAATGACCGTCCCAAATTACAACTAGAAATAAAAACAAGCATATGTTGGTTGGTCCTGCACAAACGGGATATGCAGGCAAGACAATGGCCTGTCTAACAGGGCCTGCTGTAGCCCAGTCTTTGGCCATCCTAAACCCAAATAACTCACATGAGCATGTGCAGGAGAGATAAGGGCCAGAACACCTCAACGGACTCTGTGTCCACCATTACCTTGCATATGGGGGCATGCTTTGCTGAACATTCTTAAAAGACCCACTTAGGGTGTGTGATTTTATTTCTACTTCATTGAAAGGTGGCAATGTAGCACTATACACCATCGCACTAGCAGGAGTTTAGATTTTTACAGGGGACTTATTTGTTCCCTGTTTGCAATATTTTTTTATACATTGTCTGCCTTATGCAATAGGGGTTGTACTTAAATAAATTAATTTGTGGACCCTCCAAGTTTATTTTTATATGAAACGACGCATACCCACTTTGGGAAAAAATATTATGAATTTGAGGAAGTGTCCAGTTACATATTTTTCAGTCAAAGAAAGATATTTCTCAAAGATGTTCAAAAATGACACAATGTAATATATCTGACATAGTTTGAAATGGTAAAGTCGCTTTAAGAATGAGCAGTACTGCTTTTTTTTAAACAATTTTTGCGTAAAGCTGAAATGAGTGTAAACTAAGTGACCTATCATTAACTGTAAGCAATAGGTATTCCTACTTTTTGCCTCCGCATTCACCCACCATTTTGCATCTAGAGTGACAGCTGTTCACATGCCTTACTCCACTGAAGTGTATACCTGCCTCTACTTAAAACTGGACGGCCATTTTGAGTAGGCATCACTTCGTGCCAGCTCAGAAGTAAGGCGTCCCCCTTCCTGTCACCGCAATTACAGCGTGCATAGCAAATGTCACCAACTATTGAACATCATGGTAGGTATTACTTTAAAAAATAAAATGGCACTCACCTCATACAATTGGCAAGCTTCTTCAATAACTTCCTCTTCATCGTGACCTAGTCATTGGTGCATTGATATCTTCTGATGAAGGACTAATGTTTGCTTTTGTAGATGGGCACTCTTTATAGACTTAGGCTACTCATCAGTAGCCTGACTTTACCATACAAAAGACACAAAAATTATGAAAGGAATGCAGAACAAATCAAACTTTCACCCTGAGTCAAAAGATCTGGGTTAAATCCATCATTCTTTTGCTCACCATGCCACCCATCTTAGACCCAGCCATATGCAAATAAATCTTGACCTTGCCCCTCGTGGGAACAGTCTAGCCTGAACTCCTAAGCCAGGTCCCCATTGGACCAGAAACAAGCATCCTGGGCCTGGTTTCACGGTATTACCCCTCATCAGTCAGGCTAACTTGGATCCAGTGGCACAGTGAGCCCGCTTTCTTTCTGGGACTGTGACCCTCAAACTGATCTTTTAGCTGCAACCATAAGAGTGGTCTGGGGGATGGGTCATGAAGGCTGAACCTGGTTCCCCAGTTCCAAACTCGGCAGCTCTGACCATAGTGCCACATCCTCTCCACTGAACACCATACTGCCCCATTGATAGAAACTTGCGCTGCCTTCAGCTACAACCCAATTGTGGCCCGCTATAAACTCTTGGATGCGGCGCAATTCAAATTACGCATTAGACGAGAGTAATATGCTGCCTAAAAATAAAGTTACAAAATCATGGAAAAAGCAAACACTCATAGGGAATGCAAGTTTAAGTAAAGCATGTGAAATGTAAGCAGGAACAACATGGTTCCCTTGACGCTTTTACGTTAATTATTCAGATATCCGTGAGTGCTTTTGCCAGCTCCTAACTCTGCCGGTCCCACTTAAACACTTGTGTGCTGCTCTGTCGACAATCAAGTCCCGGGAACAAGTGACAAGACCAATACTGTGCCTCCGGTTCAGGAAAGTACACATGGTCAGAGGGCACGGCAGGGGCTGAGAAGTTGACTGTTTTGTCAACAATCTCTGTCCAGGCTGATGCAGGGGCTTAGGACGGAATGGGCCCAGCAGGCTGTAAAACTATAACATCCTGCGCAAGAGGCTCAGGTAATGTGACTTCTCAGCTGAGGGGTGCGAAAAAGGAAAAACAAAGCTACCACCCGCCACTGTGTCCAATCTTTGATGCATGTGTGTGCTTCTGGTCACCAAAAGGCTGGTGTGGTTGTGGAAAAACAGCAGGCAAGACCCGCTCTATGAATCACCCTCGTGATGGCTGGTACCCCCAGAGTAGACTCACAGGAAGGCTGGTTGGGGCACGTAATTGATCTGTTAAATTCTGGCCTGCCTGCTCAGCGCTGTTCATGAATATTTTCTCTCTGACGCATAACATTTCAAATTTGATGGCACAGTTGCATGCTCTAATATGGTAGACAATTTTAGCATGCTGGGCTGCCTCATTGGCAGTGTGCCTCAATTGCAGTATTGTCAGAGGGGCGCTAGAATACGTGACTAATGCATTTTAATAAGAGATGTGGACACTAGCATTAAAATGTGTTAGTCAAAAGCCTGATGCGGCCTTACCCTAACCCAGCCCTGAAACTGCGAAAAGTAAAATTATAATAATGTTATTATAATTTTATTGTTCCTGCTCAAAGAGAGCATTTGTTAAAGTTTTCATGTTAATCACAGCGCCCATCATGTGCTGAAATCAACATGAAAACTTGAACAAATGCACACAATCACCCTGCAACCCAGCTCAATTAAGAAAAGAAATGCAGCAACATAGCTGCTAAGGTTTCAAATTGCTGTGTGGGACGGTTTCAAATATGTCTTAACACAGTTCACGTGGATCTGTATGAGGAAATGCACTTTTTTAAGCAAAAGTTTGGAGTGATATTTAGCGCTGCACCCACATGCGCGCCTGGTTACTGGCGCACACAGCCTTGGTTGCAGCGCACATAGACCTTACATTGCCGCACACAGAGGAAAGAAATTAGAGGGAACATTGCTTATGACCTATGTTCCTCCTAAGCTGTGCACCTGTGCGCCCACGCACACTGTGATTTCTCCCCGCACAGAGGCTCATTCTATGCGCGTATTAAAAGGGCATTCAGTAATGGGAGAGCTATTTACGAGGAGTGAAGAGAGATAGAGCTGAAACAAACTGCCTGCCAGGGAAGCCAGAGGCATTCAGTCTCCTACTTTGAAGCACTTTTGAATGGGGACCCATTCCCTTCCCATGCAGCCACTGGGACTAGATTTTCCACTTTAGGAGGTATTTCACTGGACTGGGACAAAGAATGGCTGTTTTAACTACAGAACTTAGTCTCCCACAAGACATCGCTTAAAAGTAATGCATGCTAATTAGCTTGCCTTTGAAATCAGTTAAATCAAGCACATACCTTAGTACGTGGTAGAGCAGACTGTGCTTGTGTGTAATCTAGATTTAGTGCTAGGAAGTCATTCGCATTAAGCCTCGAAAACTGTCCATACTTTATGCTTAGTGGAGTGCCTTACAAAATGATTGCTGTCCCATCCACTCCCTATTCAAAATTTGACTTGTGCTGACATTAATTGCACTAGGTATGCAGTGCATTCTTGTTTATCCTTCACATGTTTGACTTTAGTGCACATTCCCTTGGAGAATTGACCCTTTCAGGATGTTGTGTTTCCGTATTTTTTATGGAGAATATTACTCTTGCATTGTGCATATTTTGAACTACTTTGCTTCTATATGTTTTAAACAGGCCACGATTGAGCACTCCAGGGCGGAAGCTGAAGACAGTGCAAGTTTCTTACAGGGCCTGTCAGTGGGACACAAACGTGTTCAAAATACATGGTCATCCAATCCTTGGCCTCTTTGAAGGGCGCACAGAGCAATTTACCCATGTATTCCAGTCACAATTGGGATTCTGTGCAAATGTTTTTCTAAAGGAGGTTCACAGTTGTCAAAATATTGACAAGGTGAAAGAAAAGAAAATATGGTGCTTACACATGAGTGGATGTGGTGTGTGTTGGGGGGGTGTGAATTGAAGGAGATGGTGCCAGCCCAAGCCAATGAATTGCCTACCTTGCTGAGGGAGGCCCTGTCTTTGTAATTTTTTATAGCATTCACTACATAAATCAGATCCTGTTTCGAAGCGCTCTTAAAGTTTGCAGAAAAAAAGAGACTAATAGTGGAAATAAATCATCACAACTTGGTGTTTTTCTTTGGGCTCTGGGGCCGTAAGTGGCAATGGGGCAGTATCGGTGGTGGATATTGT
The DNA here is from genome assembly GCF_964261635.1 of Lissotriton helveticus. NCBI lineage: Eukaryota > Metazoa > Chordata > Amphibia > Caudata > Salamandridae > Lissotriton > Lissotriton helveticus. The sequence goes on along the minus strand of NC_136072.1, from coordinate 883,819,420 downwards.
TGCGTTCCATTGGTGTCACTGGAACAAGACACTCTTTTATTTCAAGGGATCAAGAAAGGAAGGGTGGGGGCGTGGCCAACAGCATGGCAGAGTAAGTCGCGAGCCTTCGCAGCTCCGGCGAGCCGACTAGATCCGACGTGCAAAACAATGTCCAGCGGTCCAGTTTTCGACACTGTAGCGAATATAAAGGTACTGCCAAGACCTGGACACGATTAAAAGCGGACAACGCAGCGTAAAACCACCTAAATTAAGTGGAAACCTGAGGAGGCCCTGAGAGACGCGAGGACGGACCCTAAATGGCGGCGTACCTGCGCTGAAAGTGGGGCGGACGGAGCCGAAGACGAAGATGCTGGTGACGGAGAGCAGAGTAAGGCGAGTGGACTGGTGCTCCGGACCAGATTGACGACCACCCGGAATAAAGCGGAGTAACACTGGAGCTCCTGCGGGGCGCTAAACCGCCACGCCGAAGAGGAGAGAAGCAGCGGCGGCGAGAGACTAGCGGCCGGAGCGGGGACCCGGAGAGGTGGGCCCGCCTGGCGGTGGGGTGAGGCGCCTTCACCCGCTTTGGCAGCCGGAGCGCCCGGGAGGGACACTGAACACAGGGGCTGACGGCGGCGCTGCATGGAGGGCGAGGATCGCAGATCCGACGTTGGAGCCGGAGACAGGGGTGAGGTGTCTGAGGCTGGAGGGGCGAAGAGAGGCCTAGCAGTCCGGGAACTGTGAAAGGAGAGGCCGCACATCATCGCCGCCCCCACCCTCCTGAAGGAACTACAGCATTGAGCGGCCCTCTGCCTCGGTCAAGGAAAGGGGGGATAGTGACGGAGGCTTGTAGGCTTGAAGCCCTAGAAGAAAGAATTGGAATACCGAAGGGGCCGGAACCAGGGCCAGGGACGCCCCTCGAATGTGGCCGGGGTGAAGGAACTACTGATGAGAACTGCTCTGGGGTGCCCTGCGGGGCCCGACTGCGCTGAACACGGGTTGCTGGACTGGATTCCTCTCCGCCGTTAGGAGGGCCTGCCAGGAACCGGGGGATAGAATAGAGGAGGAGTGGATTGGGCCAGGGGGGTCACTGGCTGTCCCCAGGCTAACGGTGAGTGCAAGATGGGCAAGAAAGAAGCGAACCCCAGAACCCCACGCCAGTGGACCCTGGGCCGATATGCTATGGCCCCCCCTCACAGAGACTGGTCTGCCCGGAGCGCGCATGGACACGGCCCTATTGATCGGGGCCATACAAGCGTCCCGGGAAGATATACAGGCGTCACGTGTGGCCCTGGAGGTCAAGATCGGAGAGGTGGGCTCAGAAGTCACACTATTGCAGCAAGACTTTCAAAACTTGACAGAGCGGGTGACCACGGCAGAGACTAGACTGGGAGAGGCCGAGGACACCATTCATGGCCTGAAGAAAGACGTGGCGGAGCTCCAGGCCTCGCACAAGCAACTCCAGTGGAAAGTGGATGGCGCAGAAAATAGGGCCCGCTGCAATAACCTCCGATTTGTGGGCTTTAGAGAGGGACTCAAAGGGACCAATATGGCGGAGTTCCTGCACTCCTGGCTGACAGCGAAGTTCTCAAACTGCTTCGTGATAGAAAGAGCGCATCGGGCGCTACAGGCGAAGCCGCCGGTCATTGCCCGCTTCCTGAACTTTGTAGACCGGGATATGATTTTAAGAGAAGCCAGGAATCTCGGGGACATTCGTATGGAGAACACGCAGATCATGATCTTCCCGGACTACAGCCAGGAGGTGCAGAAGCAGAGGCGCTCCTTTGACACAGTGAAGGCCAAGTTGAGAGACCTACATTTTCAGTATATGCTGCTCTTCCCAGCGAAATTGAAAGTTATGTATAAGGAAAAGACATACTTTTTTCACAAACCCAGAGGATGCGTGGCAGTGGCTGGAGGAGCGCCCCCCCTTGACGAGGCCGGAGATAGGGGTGCGCAGGATGGCAGTGAAGGAGACCAGCGCGGTGGCCCCATGGGGGTCACCGAAGACACAGAGATCGAGACAAACGCGAGGTAGCAGGAAGGTGAAGCCGACGCCTTACCCTACGCCTGGATCGATCAGTCGACGGGGGCGGAGCTCGGCATCCCCAGACCCGGGTGATCAAGCAGGATCCAGGTTTCATTGCCTGGCCGGGAACGCCCGTTGGGAAGGGGAGGAAGGAACTGGTGGTAATTCATCCGACAGCGAGGAACCAGAGGAACAGTCAATGCACCCACTAGTGACGGCAATCAATGATATGGAGCAAGAATCGGCCAAGGAGGCGGGAGCTTCACAGAAAGAAACTCAGGACTCCCATTCATGAAGTTGGGACATACTGGACAGCCTAGATGCAGGCTCATAGCCGGGAAGCACGCAAGTTGTTTCACCCCGTATAGATATTGCTCTGTTGTTTATTGACACATGTACCTTCATATATGTAATTAGTGGAGAGTGTAGTTTTCTATGTTTTCCAGTTAGAGGCTTCGGAGCCGGTTAATAGGGGGTACTCTTGGGGAGGGCGACAGACCTTCTTTACCCGGAAGTCCTATGCGTAGCCCTTTGCGATGATGGGACTGGTGGGGGGAGAGAGGTGGGGAGGGGGGAGTTGGGAGAGAGAGCATTTGTTTCTTGTTTGGGGATTCATGGGGGGACGGGAGTGTGAGCACCAGACTTTTGCTTGGGGATGGAAGTTGGGGGAGGTGGGATTGTTACAGCATGTCAGGATGGTCATACACACCCAGGAGCCAGATGCCCTACTTCCAAGATATTTGAGCAACCCACACTATGATGCCGTGTACGATGCCATATAATCATAAGGCGGCAGCTCAGGTTCAGAAGGGGACTAAGATACTGACGTGGAATGTTAACGGCATAGGCAGTGAGATTAAGCGAGGGTTAGTCCACGCCTATATAAAGTGAGTGGGCCCCGATATAGTCATGCTGCAGGAAACACAACTACAGGGCACCAAATGCGGATTTCTGGCTAAAGGGCAGTATAAAGTACTCGCGCATGCGGGGTTCACCATGGGTTCTAGGGGAGTAGCCATACTGATTAAAAAGAACCTTCCTTTTGTGGCAGCACAGACTTGGATAGATCCCCTGGGGACTTATGTAGGGGTGCGAGGACACTGGGGTAGACAGGAGTACACAATCATTTCGGCCTATGCACCTCCAAAACTGCAGGCAGGAACACTCACGGGAATCACTAACATCCTACTGAAACCCGTCAGACACCCTACAGGTGCTGGGGGATGACTTTAACGATGTGATGGCCCCGACACAGGATAGGACAGGTGATAGGGCCAGAGACTCGACCCCTCCCTGTTGTCCAGGACGATCACTACTTTGGGATTGGTTGACGAGTGGAGATGGCTCCATCCAGATGACAGCGCCTACTCGTTGTTCTCCGACGCACACAAGGTATATTCCAGGTTAGATTACATCTTCATGGCCAGGCATGCCCTAAGTGTAGAGGATACAGCAGTGTACCAGGTCAGAAGTATATCGGACCAATCACCCCTATTAGCTATGGTGGGGGGGAGAAGGGAAGGGAGGAAAACAAAATGGAGACTGACAGCTTGGGACCTCCAGAATACGGAAATACTAAAAGGCCTACGGGCAGATGTGAAAGTTTATATTGCTGGAAATGAGGGCTCTGTCTTGTCGCGGGTGGTTTTCTGGGAGGCCCTTAAGGCGGCCCTGCGCGACAGGGCCCAGAACAGACTGGCATGGGAGAAGAGGAAAGTACAGGAGGAGGTCAGAGCAATGGAAGCCCAGATTTTGGATCTGGAACGCGAGCACCTGCTCACTAAAGCCCCGGGGACCCTCAGACGTCTGTCAGATGTGCAACGCCAATATAGGGACCTGGTAACGGGAGAGGCCAAGACGCAGGCGATGGCGACGCTGCATCGCTTGTATGACATAGGAGATAAATCAGGGAGGCTTCTGGCATGGCTTAGCAGCAAGGAGAGAGATGCGAGATGGGTGGAGAAGGTCAGGGACGATCAAGGGAGACTGTGGCGTACAGACGAACAGATAACCGGGACCTCTACCAAATATTAAAGAGCATTTTATGAAGCTAGGGACTTGGGGTCGTAGGAGGACGCGCTGCAGTACATTTCTCACATTGAGCTCCCAGTGCTTGTGGAAGAGGACCAATGAGACCTAGAGGACAGCATTACATTAGATGAAATTAAGGGAGCCCTGACCAAACTTTGAGCGGGGAAGTCCCCTGGCCCCAATTGATTTCCTGCAGAATTTTAAAAAAAACAGCGGACCTATTAGCGCGCCATTTATTGGGGCTGTTCGAAGAGGCGGGGCAGGAGGGGAGTTGCCGCCAGACCTCCGTTTGGCCACAATAATCCCGATACATAAAGAGGTTAAGCCCGTGGAAGATTGTGCGTCGTACCGCCCCATATCCCTTTTAAATGTAGAGGTAAAGCTGCTCGCGACGATACTAGCCCTCTGACTCAGGCGGGTGATTCCGGATCTGGTTCACCTAGACCAAACAGGTATTCTCCCTGATAGGGCCACCAGATTGAACCTTAGACGGACCCATAATTGGCTGATGGAGGTGAGCGCAAGGCAGGACCCTCACTTGTTTTTGTCCCTTGATGCAGAAAAAGCGTTTGATGCAGTCCACTGGCCCTTTCTTGAAGGGGTGCTGGTTCGGTTTTGCTTTGGACCCAAGTTTAGGAAATGGGTACAGTTTCTATATACAGATCCAAGAGCTAGAGTAAAGGTCAATGGGGTGATGTCCGGGGACTTCCCCATACGACGGGGGACCCGACTGGGGTACCCCCTGTCTCCTCTGCTTTTCGCTTTTACCATTGAAGTGTTGGCATGTGCGGTCCGGCAGAATGGAGACATTAAGAGTTTTAAAATAGAGCAGTCAGATACCTCAGAGGAAAAAATATCGTTGTATGCAGACAATGCTCTCCTGTACATTACACACCCTGCCACCACGATCACAGCACTGTTCTCGGAACTGGATTGCTGTGAAGCCCACGCAGGCTATCAGATCAATTGGCATAAGTCAATCCTTTATGATCCCCAGGGGAGGGAGGACTGGACAGATCTGCCGGGGAGGCTGAAGACGACGGGTGAGGGGTTTGTATACCTAGGGGTGTTTGTGACATAGACGAGGTAGGAACATGTTTCACTTCTTTAAAAATGATTTAGTATTTGGCTTTAGTCAGATTTCACTAGACCGAGTGGATGTTGAAAGTTGGTATCCTTTATTTTTGACTTTTAGGAGTGATCTTGACTTTGTGCAGGTACTAGCATCATACCTGATGCTTTGCTTTACTTATCACGAGCACCTGGGTTGTACAAAAATAATGAATATCGTGGTAAATAAGGGTCCAAATGAATGACAATTTGACACCTTAAATTAACTATGTATTATATCAAATACTGTGGTATTAATGTTTATGAAATTTGTGACTTATATGTTTTGCATCAAATAGCAGCCTGGTTGGCTACAATGCACCAATGTTTTATAGTCCTGGCACGGTCAGGCATGCTTATGGTGGATGGCTTTTATGATTGTATGTAAGAAATATTACAAATATAGATTCTCTGTATTATTTCCAGGATTGACGAAGCCGTAGGTGTCTTGAACCTAGGCGAAACGCGTTGGCGCAAGGAGTGGCTTTTTGTGGAATAAAAAGATTTCTTTTGCAAACAGCGTTGCTTTGGAGTGGAATTTCGGACTCACATATGTGGCGATTTTACTCAATCTCTGTGTGCTCCGAGATCTTGTGTCTCGTGTAATTTTCAACATTGGTTGAAAATCAGTGGAGGTGGGGCGTTTTCTCCCAAAACTCTTGGATGCACCAGTGACACAACTAGAGGATCAAGATTCAATTGTTTAATTTTATAGGAGCGCCAGCTACCTGTAACACAGTTTGTGTATTTGTGACACTAGACAACAGCCTCTCCTATGAGAGAAATATCAGGCGAATATTCAATAAGGTGAACAGCCTTTACAACAAAACTTTTACAACGCACTACCTTTACAACGCAACTTTTACAACGCAAACTATTACAATGCATTGCTCTGGGGGGCGCTCTAGGATAGGGAATAGGTTAATTTACTATCCAATAACCTTCCCTAGTGTCCACGGGGACTGGAGTTGGAATAGTAAATTAAACTATTCACTATCCAGCGCCCAAAAGCACTATGCGTTGTAATGGACTGCGTTGTAATACTTACATTGTAAAGGCATGCGATGTAAATTAATGCGTTGTAATGTCATACATCCATTGAATAACTTTACGAAGGATGCGGCTAGGTGGCGGATGCTCCCCCTCACGATCCTGGGCTGTGCAGCTATGTTTAAAATGATGGCGTTGCCAAGGTTTTTGTACGCCTTCCAGAACGAGTACTTCACCCTTCCACGCAGGGTGTTGCTTGACATAAATGCGAAACTGAGGGCCTTACTGTGGCTAGGGAAACAGCCCCGGGTGGCACTGGCGACCTTACAACGCCACCAATACAATGGTGGAATCTCACTGCCAAACATAGAAGCATATTATTGGGCAGAACACCTGGTGCCTATCAATGATTGGTTACACGCCCCTGCCATGCACCCCACTTACGCTTTGGAGAGACAAGGCATGGCGCAGCGCACATGCATTCACTACCTTTATGGGGGCAAGGGGAGAGACCGATTGCTTCCTGCCACCAGAGTTACCCTGGGGATCTGGGAACGGGCGACAAGGACCATTGGATGGGTGCGAAAACCGACGAAACAGACATCAATATGGCGGTGCGCCTGGCTGAAGGAACTAGGTAAATTACGAGGTTTCCAGAGATGGGATGACATAGGTATATCGGTGCTAGGCGACTTGATGAAAAAAGGGGAACTGAAGTCATTCCAAGCATTGAGGGTGGAATATGTGCTGCATCACACACAATATTTCAAATACGCGCAGCTGCGCCATGCCTGGCAGGCAGAGGTGACATTGACAGGAACGCTCCCAGAGTATGCACCACTGGAGGGACGCCTGTTACAGGAACAAATCCCCGGTAGGGAGGTATCCCTGACATACAGAACCTTGATGAACAACATACCAGATGGTCTAGTAAAAGTTAGAAGTAACTGGGAGCGGGATGTAGGGGAAATGGATACGGTGGACTGGGACACAGTCCTGATGCACCCAAGAGAAGTTGCCATTAAGTCCCGCCTATGGCTAATACAGTATAAAATCCTGCATAGGACCTACTATGATAGAATGCGCCTTTATAATATGGGAAGGGCTAGTGACCCGAACTAAGTGGTACAAAAGTGACCTGAACTGCCTGAGATGTGGCCGTGACAGGGGGGGACTTCTATCACATTATGTGGTCATGGCCTGAAATTCAGACTTATTGGGTGGAGGTCCTAAGAGAGCTTGGAGAGGTCCTGGAGATTACCCTGCTGTTAGACCCCAAATTGGTTTTATTAGGTATGACAAATGATGTAGACCTGAAACGCCCACTGTTGATCTTTATAGTTCTGGCTTTGGTGGTGGCCAAGAGAGACGTGGTGAGGAAGTGGGGGGTTGCAACACTGCCAAGGCTGGAGGAGTGGAGGAGAGGTATGGATTTGTATATGACAGCTGAAAGGGTCACATATAAGGCACGGGGATGCCCTAAAAAGTTTGGTAGAGTGTGGGGCAAATGGCGCCGATACCACGGACTGGATGGAGGACTCTGATTTAGGGGAGGTGAGGGGTCATCCTGCCCTGGACAGAAGGAAATGCATTGGCGGGTATTATATCGTAGTGGATGGGGGCCTGGGAAGAGACTTGATTACATCGGTTGATGCGGAGAACTGTAAAATGTTTTTAAAGGTGGAAGGTGGAGGGTGGGGGGAGGAAGGGTGGGGTATGACGATCAATTGTGACATGCTTGTTATGTTCATGCACTATGAAAAGCAAATAAAAACACATTTAAAAAAAAAGAAAGGAAGGGTGATAAGCTCTGGCATCACCTGTGAAGGAATGATAAAAACTTTAGGATTTCAACCAATTTATTTTAGCAACACATACTGGATAGATGAAAGTCTGATAAGGCAATGGGAATCAAATCAGAAGCACTATTTGTAGCATTTAATATCGCACATAATTTTGCATATTGAATTGCTACATATCTTTTGTGCACAGTAGCCTTGGTGAAGTGCACGGAGACCCTACATTGCCACATAGAGAGATAAAAAATTAGGGGGAACATTACTTATGACCATAACTAACTGATAGAAATGGGGGTCTCTAGCTGGCAAGGGTTTGTACCTTTGTGCAAATAGGGACCCTTCTTCCTAGACAGGATAAGGGAGTTAAACTCCTAAAATAACCCCTGCTCACCCCCTTGGTAGCTTAGCACGAGCAGTCAGGCTTATCTTAGAGGTAGTGCGTAAAGCATTTGCACATAACTAACAGTAATACAATGTAAGCACTACAACAGTACACCACACCAGTTTAGAAAAATATCCAATATTTTTATATACCACAATACAGTACTTAGAAATTTTCAGTTATCCAAATAACCTTGAAACACAGTTCCTTAGTATTGAAAGTTCCGTCCGGGGCTATTTCGTCATTGTGGCAATAAAATCCAAACAATTCTGGTTGACCGTGACCCGCAAACAGTACTTTTTAGAAATGCAGGGTGTCGATGACCTCTCATTGAGCTTCCGAAAGAACGGCATCCGCAGGCATCAGTTCCAGAGGTCAGGGTGGGAGTTGTCAGGGCCCTCGAAGTCACACGCGTTGCAGATCGAACTCCTCTTTGCTGAAGTCAGGAGCGTTTGCGTTGGCAGGAGTCAGTTGCTGCGGTGCAAAGTGCAGCGGTGCGGAGTGCGGTGCCCTCAGGTCGCAGTATGAGCAACGGCTCGGTGGCGGCGTCAGATGGCGTTGTCGGTGAGACCAGGGTCATGGTGTGAGATGAAGGCGGTACTCGTCACGGTGCTGGCAGGTCGCGGCGTTGTCGTTGTTGAAGTGCTGTTGTCGGCTGGTGATGGTACCGGTGTCGCTAGGCCAAGATTGCGGTGCGGGATGAGGGCAGTGCATCGTGTAACTTTATGAAAGGTGCCCTCGAACCACGGTGCAAGCAGCGGCGTCGATTTGGTCATGGAGCAGTGGCGTCGTGAAGTGAGACGGTGCAGAGTGCGGTGCCCACAGGTCACGGTGCGAGCCGCGGTTCATTGGCAGCATCAGCAGGCATCGTCGGTGAGACCAGGGTCGCGGTGCGGCATTGCAGCAGTGCCCTCTGCAATGCTGTCAGGACACGGAGTCGGCAGCAGCGTCGTTGACGTCGTCTTCTGTCAGCAGAAAACACACAGTTCCCAGTGCTGAGGGCAGAAGAGCTTGAAGTCTTTGCTGTTCCTGAGACTTCTCGAACAGGGGGCAAGCTCTACTGCAAGCCCTTGGAGAAACTCACAAAAGTAGACTGCAGAAGTTCAGTCCAGTCCTTTCACTGCCCAAGACAGTTGCAGCCACTGCAGGCCAATACAGCAAAGCGCACATCAAAGTGGTTAGATCCTCCTCACAGCTTATCCAACTCTTCTTCTTGGCAGTCTTCTTGATCCAAATGATTTCTAAAGTTCTGGGGTTTGAGCCCCAATATTTATACCACCAAATCCTTTGTCCTCTGAAGGCAAAGAGTCCTGCACCTAGCCCAAACCAGTTCTGGTCAGTCTTGGAGCACTTTGTTTACAAGACTCCTGCTTTTCCTTTGACAGTGTAGGCCAGTGACATCAGGCGTACCACAGGAGGTGGAGCCAGCATTGTGGAAGGCAGGCACAGTCCTATTCAGGTCCCAGGTGCTCCCCCTCCCACCACTCTACATGTAGATGGGTCTATTCAGCCCTCTGCTGACTCACCCTGTCTCCTTGAGCCACCCCAGCTCCTGTCACACACAAACCTGACATGCAATACACAACCTAGCAGAGGCAGGATGGATGGTTAGGTAAGAAAATACCTACTTTATAAAAGTGGTATTTTCAAACACAGAATGTTAAAATCAACTTCACTAAAAGATGTATTTATCATTCTGAGTTCAGGCATACTAAATTCATTTTTCTACCATGTTCCCTGGGTCAGTTAAAATTATTAGTTGTTGTAATCAAACTGGCCATTCTGGCCCATGGGAACAGGTAGCCTCGCAATAGTGAAAAACGAAATTGGCTGTAATTCACTATCAGGACATGCCACACACACTAGGACATGTCCTACCTTTCACATACAATCCAGCCTACCCACAGGGGTACGCTGGGCCTAATTTAGGGGTGACTAACATGTAGAAAAGGGAAGGTTTAGCGACTGGCAAGTGGGTGTACTTGACAAGTTGACGTGGCAGTCCCAGACTGCACACAGACTCTGCAGTGGCAGGCCAGAGTTACACTTTACGGGCTGTTTGTGTGGGTGGCACAATCCAGTGCTGCAACCCACCAACAGCATTTAATTTATGGGCCCTGGCATGTGCAGTTCACTTTACTAGGGACTGACACATAAATCAAATAGGCCAATCATGGAAACACCAATCCATAACACATTTTACTACAGGAGCACGTGCACTCTACCACTTGTCAGCAGTGAGAAAAGTGTGCAGAATCAGTACACCAGCAAAATCAGAGTCAAAACCGGGAGGTCAGAAAGCAAAAACTCAGGGGAAACAAGCCAAAAGATGCCAAGTCTAACAATAACTATAATATACCTTTAATGTTTTTTTTTCTAGCATTTCTGGGCTATTTTGATGATATTTAGCCAACATCGCAACTCTGTATGGCCTATGGCTATGTGCAGCAAGGGGTTTTCCAAGGCACACCCCTTGTGAGTGGCCAATCCACAGCTGCCTACCCTCCTTGATCAACTTGCTGCCCCATCCCCAATCCTGCCTCCCCTTCATTCTCCGTATGTGTGCCCCTGCAGCAATCCTCCTGTTGCCTCCCGCCTGCACTACTTTGGTCAGCTTGCTGGCCTTGCCCACGCCAGCGTGCCCTCTGTGATCATCTTGTTGCCCTTGCCCATGCCAGTGTGCCCTCTGTGATCAGCTTGCTGCCCTTGACCATGCCAGCTTGCCTCTGGATCAGCTTTCTGCCTCTAGCCTCTCCCACCTGCCCTATGCTCTTTGTGCCCCTGCCCCCTCCCTCCTGGTCATGTGTGTTACCCTGCCCATGCTGGTCTGCCTTCCATGGTCAGCTTGCTGCCCATGCATCCCTTCTCTTGCCCTTCATTTTCCATGTTACCTGCTATTTACTTCATGCCGTTCATTCTCCATGTGTATGCCCCTGTCCCCTCCCTCCTGCCCTCCATGTTCCGTTGTGATTACCCTGCCTATCAGCTTGCTGCACCTGCCTCTCTCCTCCGGCCCTACATTCACCCTCTACATGTCCCTTCCCCCTTTCATCTGATCTTCATGGTTTGCTTGCTGCACATGCCCATCCTGGCTTTGACTCTGTGGCAGCTTGTTGACTCTGCCCCCTCCTCCCTGCCCTCTATTCTCCATGTGAGTGTCTCTGTTGTCTGTGATTCAATGTGCTATGCCACGCCTGCCCGCCCGCTGATCTCTCCATGCACCTGCCTTTAGTACTCATTGTGTAACCCACTAAAGTGGCCTTTTATCATATGTCTCAGACTTGCCACTGCAGCCTTGAGTACAGTTTTAAACTGCCATTTCTACCTGACAAAATAAACTTTTGCCAAGCCTATATTTTCCTTTACAATACTTATAGGTCCCCCATAATGTAGGCCCTAAAGGCTCACAGGACTGAACGTGTGGTATTTAAAAAGTTGGATATGTCTGTGTAAGTTTTCCATGTCCTGGCAGTGAAAAAAATAATAGTTATTCACTGTTAGAAAGCTATCTTTCCCCATAGACAAACACAGAGGTACCTTATCACATTTACTAAGTGCTAACTTCAATTTGGTACTAGATAGAGGTATGCAGGTTACACTCAAGTGAATTGTAATTTACAATCCTATTTAATGGTAACATCAGATTTTAAGTTCATATTATGAAAATGGCACTTTTAGAAAGTTGGCATTTTTCTCTCCTTTTTTTTTTCTTTTTATTATTTTTTTTTATTAACAGCACTGAGTAAAGAATAAATAAAATAAACAGAGAATCATGGAAACATCATCCAATGGAAAAGTCTTAACCAAAATCAGGCAGAATAGGTAAGTTACCAAATATTTCATAATCATTTTACAATTCGAAACGAAATTCGACATGGAACAATCCGAGAAAAGGGTATTACAGAAGCAGCTATAGTTACACATTACATTGTCATCATACAATAAATTTGTCAATAATTCATAGACTAAATAAAGTTACTCCAAATGTTTTCAAATTTACGTAAGGATCGAGCACCTCTTAACCTGGCCAAAGCCGCCTCCATACTATGAATTTCATTAACCAAAGACCACCATTCCATTATATGAGGGAGATGAGGGGAGATCCAGGCACGAGCAATAGTTAGCTTGGCACAAGATAGTAAGATAGTGATTAGGGCCTGTTGAGGGAGAGAGGCATCGTGTATATCTAATAAAATAGATAAAGCCGAGAGAAGAGGTGGTCTAGCCAATTTCATGTTCATGACTTGTTCTAGAGATGACCAGAACTCCTTTAACATTGGACAAGAGAAGAGCATATGCTCTATATTAGCCCCTACAAGATTACATTTGGGGCATTTAGAGCGATCACTACGTGTGGTGTTTACCGGCCATTTAAGAATCACTTCAGGGGTGTGGTATAGCATACAAGTTGTTTTAAACTGTTGTAGCCGGAGGCTTGATGACTGTACCAAATTATTCAGATTCGAGAAGGAATGAGCGATCTGATTGGAATTGATCGAATAATTCAGCTTCGAGCTCCATTTCTCGGCCAATTTAGAACAATCATCAGTCTTATATGAAACAAAGCATCTATACCCGTCACTTATTAAAGATTTCGTTATGGAGGAATACAGATAATTCCATATATCTGAATCCACAACTTCAGAGATTTTCATTTTACGGATCAGAAAATCATGAATTTGAATATACTTAAACCTCATTTCCTCTGTCAAATTATATACATTTTTCAGTGTATCAAACTCTAACAGTCCGTGAGCACCATAGAGATCCCCTAAGGTAGTAATGCCATATGCTGACCATGATTTTGCCCAAGTATCACTAAAAATCCCAGGAAGACCCGGGTTTCCCCAGAGTGTTAATTTAGAATGGAAAAAAGAGGTTTTACAAAAAGACAAAATATTAGACCAGATTTTGGCAATATCCCTGATGGTCTTAAATTTAACCCTTTTAAAATAGTTTGGGTCGTTTAGTCTTAGCAGAAACATTCTAGCGTCTAGTTTTAACAAGATGGTATGATAGAAGAGCTGCATTTCAGTTAAGCAAAGAACGCAGACGACCAATGAAGGTGGACCAAAAGTATAATTTAAGATCTGGAAAATTAAGCCCCCCGTGTTAAAAGAACCTTTAAGTAGCGCCAGTGATCTGCGTGCCTTTCTATATCCCCAAATGAAACTACTAAACATTCCATCAAGCTTCTTAAAAAAAAGATTGTTTAAAGCTAACGGTATAGATCGAAAAAGATAAAGAAATTTCGGTAGTATGTTCATTTCAATGAGATTGATTCTACTTATGATGTTTAGGGGAAGTTTATGCCATTTTTTAAGTACGAGAGCTGTTGATTTCATTAAAACATCGTAGTTTATTACAATTATGTCACTGATTTTAGAAGAAATTTTTACCCCTAAGTAATTGGCAGTTTTACAAATTCCAGACATCGTAGCCGGTAGTTTATAATTGGCAACGATTTGTGTTTTATTTGTGTTAAGCTTATATCCTGACACCGTGCTGAATCTATCAGCCTCAACAATTATGCTCGCCAGCGCCTCTATAACATTAGTGGAATATATGGCGATATCATCCGCATATGCGGTAATTTTCAACATATACGGACCAGAACTAAATGGGATTATTCGAGCCTGCGACTGAAGAGCAGAAAGAAAAGGTTCTATTGATAAGGCAAACAGCAGGGGTGACAACGGGCACCCCTGCCTAGTGCCCCGAGAGATAGCGAAAGTAAATGATGACAAGCCAGCATAACTAATACTGGCAATGGGACTATCATATAATGCTCTTATCCATCTAATCAATTGGCCCTTAAATCGCATAAAAGACATAACAGACCAGAGATAGTCCCACCCCACTCGATCAAAGTCTTTCTCAGCATCTAATAAAATCATGCCGAGTGGGGTGGACTCTCTCGGCCATATCAAAGATGGTGATAGCTGTATTGATATGGGTCGTAGTGTCCCGGCCAAGTACGAAACCATGTTGTTGAGAATTGACAATCTTAGGGATAAACGGAGTTAGTCTGTTGGCCAAGATTTTAGCAAACACCTTTGCATCTGAATTGATAAGTGAGATGGGTCTATAAGACCCACACTCATCTGTTGGCTTGCACTTTTTTTAGGAAGAAGACCATTTTAGCTATATTCCAAGATTTGGGGGCCTTCCCTGTAACCCCAATAGACTGAATTACCAAAACAAAAAGTGGAATTAATTCCTCTATGCATATTTTATATAATTCGATTGGAAGAATATCTTCCCCCGCAGCTTTTCCAGGTGGTAAAGATAATATAGCTTGTCTAATCTCAGACATAGTAATCTCTTCTGATAATTGCTCTAGCCCTTGTATATTATGTTTGTCCTTAATGTTAATATTCAGATAATCAGAAATATCTGCTAAACTAGATTGTTTCTCTGGAGTATATAGAGTTTTGTAAAATTCAACAAATTGACCCAAAATCTGAACTGGCTGATTATATTTAACATTGTTAGGGCCTCTAATACTCTTAATAAAAGTTTGAGCTCTATCATCCGCCACTTTATAGGCCAATATTTTTCCAATTTTGTCTCCCCCTTCATATTGAGAGATTTTTAAGTTATGTAATTTGGCACTGCTTTTTTCAATAAAAATTGTTTTTAATTTGGATTTATAAGATCCAAGTATTAATCCAAGTTCTGTCAGATTGGGGGAGCCAGATCGAATAGCATCAGCCAAAAGTAATTCTTGAGCTAAGATGCTGGATATCAATTTTGGCATTTTTCTCTCCTAAACCAAATGCATCTTTCCGCCGGTGTTCTGGGTCACATGACCTTGAAAGGCTTTTCCTTGAAATGTTGTGTGCTGCTTCCATATATAGAAAGAAAGAAGCCTATGTGTGGAGGAAGATAATCTTCATGACAGGATGGCTTCGGAGGAGCAATTTCCTGCCCTGATATCACTTCAAAGGAATATGACTGCAGCACACACAAAGGATCCTTAGCAGGTCTGCCCTTGCCATTATCACCCTAGACAGTTTCAAGCCAACAGACGCGGGCCGTGGAGGGAGTTACGGTGGGGCAGGAAGGCGGGGAGGGGGAGGGGCAGGGTGGAGAGAGCTAAAAACCGGCACCTGGATAATTACAGGTAAGTAAACAATTTCAATAATAAAACGAATTTCGTAGCGCGCCCTGCATTGCAAAATGCGATGCAGTGCGCGCTATGAAATTCGTTTTATTAATTAAATTGTTTACTTACCTGTAATTATCCAGGTGCCGGTTTTTAGCTCTCTCCACCCTGCCCCTCCCCCTCCCCGCCTCCCTGTCCCACCGTAACTCCCTCCACGGCCCGCAGCTGCAAGCCAAACATGGGAAAGGGGATGAACTGGCCAGAACCAGGTTTGAAGGTAGGTCAGGAAATTCCCTCAAACAAAGGGTGGCACCAGTTATATTTGTGGCATTTTCTTGCCCAGAGAGAATCCAAGAGCAAGTTGTCTCACCTCTTGTTTGAGCTACAGGGACATAGCAAGCTTCCAGAGGCTTCCATGCAACTTCCCAGTTGACAAACACCACTTGGACCTGCTGGGTCCTTACTGAGCGCTGCTGCTGGCCACTACTGGAGTGAGGTAGAGATTGTCCCTTGGCTAGCGTACTAGTATTTGCATACTCATGCACATACGTTCTTGTATACACACTAAACTGTATGGGTTCCAAAACTATCCACACTTCTATTGAAAATTTACAAAAAATCATTTTTATTTTGTAAAAAAAGGGGGAGCAGATGTTTATACACAGATACACATTTGATTAAAACATATGAAACTAGTGAATCATGATCATAAACCACATTCACATGGATAACATGGTTACAATACAGTTTTAAAAACAATTCATTGACATTATTTAATACAATAAAAATGAACTAAAAAACAATTGTGAACTTTTTACACAAAATTCCATTCAATTATAGAAAGAGTAAAAAATCACATTGGGGGAGAGACAAACAAAAGACATCAACTTTTAGTCCTTAAAGTTACACCTCTGAGAACCTGCTTATTTGAAATCTGAACCTAGGCCTAATATCTTCTAGACTTCCAGGTCAGATAAGTTCTCTTGATTGTGTATTTTCCTGCGTCGACGCGTTTCGATGGCGATTTAGTGATATGCTGCCATCTTTTTCAAGACTTCGTAATTAGTCTCTCCTGTATTCTGGGCACTGAATGGTTGCCACTGTCAAATAATTACCTGGGAACAAACGATATGCTATTAAATTATAAGAACCGGAGTCATGTTTATATTATCAGAAACCTGAAAGGGTTTTGTTACATTACTGATCAACACTTTATATTAGGCTGACTGGATTGGTCAGAGTTGTCCTCGTCTATTTTTCTTTTTTCCTTCTTTAAAACCAAAAACCTTTCTTGTTGTTCTTTAATTTCAAAGGTCCCACCCAAAGATTAATATACTGCTATATCATGCAAGGGGGGCATTTCATGTTTGGTCCACATTTCTTTTATTTCTTTAGATATCTCAAATACCATTTTGAACTGAGTCTCAAAAACGGGTGTCTTCTGTTGTTTACCTTTTCATATGACTATTAACATTCTCGAAGGGTGTTTTTCTTGATGCATCGGACATTTAATTCCTCTAAAGAAGCGGCAATCTTAAGGGCAAAAATAGATCGTTTTAGTTCTCTGGAGTAACTCTATGGCATTGTGGGGTTTACAATATATTAGATAGACAAATACCTTATTTTGATGAACAGGGTTCTTCGAATCCGCCTTTCCTTATGTTTCGTTTATTGCACAGGCTGTTGTTCTTACAGACTGCTTGTCCTAAAACATATATTATGTATTGTTTTATTAAAGCACCATCCTATTCCCATGGCATCCTTTAACACAAAAGGGTGGACATAGCTCCTTACCACTCGTATTAAAATGATCTTCCTAGAGGTATCTTCTCTGACGGACTCTAGTTCTTTGATCTGGATAACTCCAGTTGGTAAGAAACCTCCCTGTTTCTTTCTATAATGTATAAGGAGATATGTTATCAGCACCTGGTGGGTAGTGGTATCGGTATCCGGTTTCTTGAAGTGAAATCGGCAGGCTATATTGGCCTTTGTCTTGCCCTGGGGTGTGATAGTAAAGACAAAGAAAGGGGGGAGAAGGAAGTGTTTTAGTTCTCAAATATCCCTTGTGTGTTGTCCTATCTGGGGGCGGCGAGGGGCAGCTAATCTTACCGGCTATCTTGGGTGCATCAGCGTTCCACTCCCTTCTCTCGCTTCCGGTTCAGCTCTGACGGCTCGGCATCGGTGAAAAAATGTTGAATCAACCGATGCCGATTGCGTCCCTATTTAAACTTGTATGGCACTCGCTCATTGGCTCTATTGTAATGCCTTACAGCTGGTACTGATGCTTGTATCGTCGTTATTACCCGCATTTTTTCTTTCTTTTGGTTTCCTACATAGCGTAGTGCAAGCCTCGTTTTGGATCGTGCGGTTCAAGCCTCCCTGTTAAGGGTGACTGCCAATCACGTATCGCTCCTATATTTTGCATATGACGAGTTTGTGATACAAAACATCGTGAAACGGGTATTTACCTCATCCTCATTTATGTATTTCCTTTGTTTGTGCGCACTCCATTTTGGGGCTGTGTATACCATCGCGCATTGGTACAACACGAAAGTTTTGATTTTTTATAATGTGGTACTCGTGGGGCTTAACAGTGATGGCTTATGTGTACGTATGTTTTTCCACAACAGAGCGGTGCTCCTCATTTACCTGAGCTGCAGCCAGGTGAGGTGAGGCGCTAACCCCACACTAATTGGGTGAGTGTGAATATGTTGTTTAAATTGCACTGACAAGTCACTTCAATAACACTATAGTCAAGTGTATTGTTTTTCAAGATTGACAATGCAATGTGTCTTTTCACTCTTCTTTCTGTTGTCGTGATTTTATTTGTAGATTGTGGTGGAGCATTTGAACCTGAAAACCAGGTGACATTTTTCCTTTTATATTTATCACTATCATTCCAGCAGTAGCACCATCTAGGTCCTGATGAATGCATGGGTACTTCCCTAGATGCAGAAACATGTTGACCGCTCGCTGAGCAGATGTTTTGTTAAATCTGCCTGTACACTTATTTTAGAGTTAGGAAGCTGAGAGAAACTATTAAAACATTTTCTTTCTTCTACTCAGTCTTACCTAATTTTATATTCTCACTCGTCATTTCTTTTGCACTGCTTCTTGCTACTGTGTCCGCCCAATCGATAAGAACTATATGGGGCTCTTCACTTTTTACAGTCCTCTGTTACGTTTTTGTGTGACTGTAATGGGCACTGACTCCTGGGTAAGGAGAACCCAAATGATGTGATAGTGGCGGTACAGTTAGACAACTATGCTCCTTGTTGGTAAGCAGAGGTCATTTTTGGGCGTTGCAGTGCTCGCTTTGGTTCTGCCTTCTTATTTTTTTTTAAAAACTGTGTACATAGGTTTTGAAACGCGTAGGCTTTCTTCTTTTCCAGCGTCTGCTCCCATCTGTCCATTGCCTTAGTGTTGATTTGTGGCTACACTTGGTTTTGTGATTTACACATCGATCCATGTTTAGTTACTATAATTCAATGGATTCTAATACAAATTAATGTACTGTGTAAATAATTGTAAATACTTACATTTTCATTCAGTCAGCAGACCGAATACTTAACCTATTGGTTTATTCTTTATCCCATCTAGGTTCAGTATTGTTAGTTTGAATGTATGTATGTTTGTGGTATGACTGTGATATGATTGACTGATGAATGTACGGTTGATTTTATTGCCCTGGTTTGTGTCCAACTACTTTTTTCTCTTTTTCATTTTGTATAGAAAATGTTCTGTCCCCTGACAGTACAGATTGAAAGTCAAAATTAATGTATTCTTTAAATTCCGTATTTGTATAATAAAACAGCTATTAAATAGCATTTCCTATTTTTTGATCAAGTGACTTCTTATGGTTGAAAAAATAATATACTAATTAAAGTATCAGTATTGGCATTTCTGTTTTGTTGTACAACTTTTAGAAGTAGGCATTTCTGTGTGGTGTGTGTTTTTGTGCCTGACTGTTGTGTACTGACTGTCTGGCTTTGAAGTGACAGGTGCTGGGGAGGTGCAGTGGCACCAGAGAATCTGGGTGAGTCAGCGCTAGGCTGAATAAGCCTAATCTGCATTTGGAGTGGTGGGAGGAGTAGCCCATGAACCTGAATAGGGCTGTGCCTGCCTTCCACAATGATGGCTCCGCACCCTGCGGTGTGTCTGGGGGCAGGGAGTGCACTTACAATGGGGAGTGTTGTGCACTGTAAGGAGATTGTTACGTGCCCCCCAGAACTGGTTTGGACTGGACTCAGAGCCCTGTGCCATGAGGCAGAACAAAGACTGTGTACACTATAAATATTGGGGCTGTTACCCCAAGTCTTTTGAACTGATTTGGAGCTTACTTGAAACTGGAGAAGACACTGCGCTGGCAGGGAACTGCCACTGGGACTTTGCCTGGGGAGCTGTTTGCTGGAGGGAATGTCCCTATGGCCAGGGACCATGTGTGCTGGCCTTCTGCCTGTGCTCCTAAACTGAGAGCCCAGCACGAGAGAAGCGCTGCCAGCTCCTTGTTTCAGGTCTCCCTGGTAGAGACAGAATGAGCATTTTTGGTCTTGGTATGGCTGCTGGTCAAAGCATGCTGAAACTCAGATCGTGTGGGCTCTCCCTTGCCCTCAAAGCCAGGGAAGAGATATTTTGGGGGGCTGTGCAGCTGGGGCTCTACTATATGGCCCGAAATGCCTGACAGCACCAGGAGCCCCCACCGCAAACGGAAGTCAGGTGGCTGTTGCCTGGTTGTGGGCAGGGCAAACAGGACCGCGTCCCTGGAGGTAAGCGGAGCCGACTGAGACCGGGAAGGAGCAGGTGAGCCCTGAGCCTATTGTTTGTTTCCTGGTATTTGAGCAGCTGCGCTGCATGGTCATGGGCACCTGCATCGTTATCGGCTTGTGGGAGACAGAGACTGGCTGCTCAACCCCGCAGGGGGTCCCAAGGTCTCCGATTCACCTGGTCATGAGTGAGGTTGCTGGAAGCCTAGGCAAGAGGGGGAAACCTGGGAGAGATCTCCACCCCTAGTTGCAGCCAAGTTACCTTGCAGCAGCTGCCCCTCTGTGTGTTCACAGGCAGCTGCCTTCAAAGTGGGTTGACCACTTCAACTTCATCCTCTGCATTCTTCCTGCACACTAAATGATTTTATATCTCCCATCTGTACCCCCATAACTTAACCCAACCCATTGGCTCATGAGTTTACCTTCTATTTCTCTTCCAAAATTGCCCTCATCAGGAACACCCTCAGTGCTTTTCTGGCTGATCCTCCCTCCCTCAATATTCTATATATGCTCAAATCCTTAATTCCCTCATACTGTCACCTGCCAAATACTAAAGTAACCATTTGACCCCTTCAGCTTGCTGAGATCAAATCACTTGCCCTCTCTTGTAGAATGCTTTCTGACCTCTCTAAATTCACCAGCAACTCTTTTACTCCTATTACTACTCTTGAGTGCTTTAAACCAATGTAAGACTCCAAAATCGGACCATTGACTCAGTTTCTCTGTCAAGCTATAATCCTGTCTTACCACTCTTTTCTTCTCCAATAAGCTTACACCACTCATCTTGTTTCATTAAGCATAGATTACGTATTACAGTACTGGTAATGGACCAGCTCTCCTCTTATTTCTTAGACTGCTCGTTAACTACCTTCTAGTGTAGATTCTAGTCCCTGCCGATATCTGTTCATGGAGCCTCTGACGAAAATTCTGAGTTCACTCAACATCCACTACCACATGTACACTGACAATACCCAACTTTAATTAAAAGCTGCCTCCTCAGAAGTAACCCCGGGCGGGTAACTCCTCTCCGCCAATGGAGGCTGCGGATTTTTGCCTACTCCGCGCTCCGTTCCAAATGCGGAGTATAGAAATAAACTCCCTTCTGTGGCGGAGCGGAGTTAGCCAGCCTCTCCACCCTCCCAAAATTAATTAAAAATGAAAAAATAAGGCACTTACCTGAGTGGCTGCCTTCTCCTCTGTCTGGCTGTTTTCCTTCCTGCTCCTTGCTGTCCTTCTCCTATGAAAAAACACTACATTGTGTGTATTTTTTCATTTTTTATTAATTTGGGAGGTTGAAGGGAGCGTAGCATATTTCCACTGAGTTTTCTTCAATCTCAGTGGAAATATGCGTAGAGGCACTATGCCTGCTATGCCTAGGATTACTCAGAAGACATCACCTCAAACTAAATACTCCAAAAAACGAATTGCTCTTAATCGCCTCACCCAGCCAGTCACCTGTCATTGAAGAATGGTTGAACCATCTAACAACCATCATCTGCATTCCACAGGTCATTGACACAGCGAGATCACTGGGATTACATTTTGACGAGAACCTCAACATGCAGAAGCACATCAGTGCTTCAACCAAAGGGGCAAAGCACCAACTGAACATTCCAAGAAAACTAAAACCCTTCTCCCCCACAACAATCTCAAGAATGCAGTGCAAGCCCTAGTAATTCCCAGGTTGGACTATGGAAGTTCAACTCTCATTGGATTGCCCAGATCCAAACTGGCTCCTCTAAGGGCTTCGCTAAATGCTGCTGAAGGGCTCATCATCAGTTCAAAAAGAAACAACCGAAAAAACCCTGATCTGAAATCCCTCAACTGGCCCCCATATGAAGCTAGATTCCAACTAAAAATTGCCTGCATGACACATAGAGCCCTCCACTTCAAAACCCCTAGGTATCTTGCTCAGAAGCTTGAACTTTCTGGCAGCTCCAGATCATCCAAAAGCTCCAACACCTTTCTTCTGAAACCACAGAGATTCTACAAGAAGAAAACATGGAACCCAACATTCTCTGATACGGCCCAGAGAATTTGGAACACGGTCTCCATGAAGTCAGTATGAATCCCTTAACTATTTTATTCAAGAAATGAAGTCAAAGTACTCCTTATGAACAATTGTATTCCCGTGATACTAAGATGCACTTCTTCCCTCAATCACACTCATGACTACTCTCACCGGCGACTTCAGTGTTTTCAACTTATCAGTCCTGACTCTACACTCACATTTCTTAACACTGCCTGATCCTATAGTTTTATTGACTATGATATTTTGGCTTGTATTGATCTATCCCATCTGTTCGTGAAGATTGTGAAGTGTACCATCCATCTCTTGGTGCTACCTATATTCTGTATTTTTATTCTTCATATTTGATTTTATTATTATCACTATGCTGCTATCTGTAAATTTGTAAAGAGCTCTGATACCTGCAAGGGTCAGGTTTGCATTATAAAAAATTAAAATAAATAAATAAACATCTTTACTAGTAAGCCAACTGTCAAAATGTTGCATTGTGCTATCTCTTCATTTGATTTCCTCATGACTTTAATGTTCATGAAACAGGACGGCTACGGGGAATCGGAGCAACCTCCAGGCATCACAACAATTCTTATCTGAAAGGAGCAGGGTGCTGTAGTCCATAAACTACAGCCACATTCCTTGAGATATTATTTGACAAACAATGTGATACACTGGATCAGACATAAACACCACTGCTACTATGTGTATCATATTGTCCGATCTAATTTCTAGAAAGCATCATTCTACCTCGCATGATCCAAATGAATATATATCACTGTTTTTTTTTTTCAAGGAAGATCCTGTAGAGGGCCCAGTGGGTCTCGATATATATGCACTTTTCCAGGAAATGGATCAGAAATCAGTTAAAACCCAAACCTCTGAATGAGTCACACTTAATTCCTACCAGAAATCCAACTGATCACTGTATCAGAGGGAGAACCCCAGCTCAATCTATTTGTTTATTTATTTATATATTCATTTGCAAAGTTTTATATAGCTCTGGCTAGACCCGGAGGTATCAGAGCGCTATACATGAAGATCAGCGAGTTACAGGTTACAAAGTTACAGCAGTTGGATCAGCGAGTTACAGCAGTTTGATTCAAAGAAACAAAGGGAGGAGTTGGGGGATGGAAGGAGATACAAACGGGAAGACAATGTCAGATGACCGGCTGGGTAAGTGACGGCCGAGGGCCAGACTCCTCTATAGCTGCATAGGACAGCTCCACCGGGCATCGGCCAAGGTTGCTCAGGCTCCGCAGTAAGTATCTACATCAGTTGAATCTGTGAGTTACAGGATACATAGATACATCAATTAGAATCTAAACAATCACAGAGGAGGGAGGAGGGGGAGGGAAGGGGACCTAACGGGGAGACGAGTAAAACAATGTCAGATGTCAGGCTGGGTAGGTGACGGCCATGGGGCCAGACTCCTCCATAGCTGCATGGGACAGCTCCACCGGGCATCGGCCAAGGTTGTTCAGGCTCCGCTGTAGGTATCCACATCAGTTGAAACAGGGAGTTACAGGATACATAGTTACAGCAATTAGCATCAAGAGAATCAGAGAGGAGGGGTAGGGAAGGAGACCAAACGGGGAGACGCGGAAAACAATGTCAAATGTCCGACAGGGTAGGTGACGGCCGAGGGGCCAGAATCTCTATAGCTGCATAGGACAGCTCCATCGGGCATCCGCCAAGGTTGTTCGGGCTCCGCAGTATGTATCCACATCCGTTAAATCCACAAGCAAGTACAAAACAGTATCCCGTTCTTCCCACAGGGTATCATCCAAGACTAGACTCATTAGAGGACCCAAGGAGAAATCGAAGGAGGTGGAAAAGGAAATGGCTACCTGGAGGAGGGTGATGTAGAATCGTCTTGCTCACAGGGGGATTATGTGCAACCACAAGGCACCAGGCACACAGGAAGCAGATGGGACGCTGTGCAAGCTGTTTGGGATCCTGCTGACACATTGCATCAAATGCTGCTAGAGAGACCAAGTCAGATAAGGTATGACCTCAACATGTGCTGTCACCGGTGGAGCTTTAATGCATGTTTTGTGAGGTCTGTTTCCCTCATTGGTGTGTAGCTTTTGTTATTTCACCCTTAGGGAGAGAATTGAACTGCCCTTGTTTTTCCTTCTGGGCCCCAGTCTTGTAGTTGCTCCGTCCCTCTTTATTATCAACCTTGCATGCCGTCTCTGGCACTCGCGGAGTTATTGAAGCCTGTGGTTGTCTCAAACAGCCGACATTTTGAAGTGAGGCAGGTCGCTGGGGGCGTTCTTATTTGTTCAGATGCCCCTGGGGAGCCCTGATCTTGTAGTTCCCTATTCTCTCAGTGACAATGCTCACCAGTTGGCTCTGGCGGCCCCAAAGCTCCTCTCCGTTGTCTTGCTCCGCTCTACGAGGCTCCGCCTCCTCCTGTCTTGACGTCAGCGTCCCCCACTTCTGTATTTTAGGACTTGTGCCCTGGTTGTGAGGGACGCACTGTACCACTCTGGGTTTTGGGACCCATTTTCAAGCTTACATAAGGGCCCCCTGACACACCTGCTCTGCTTGGGGGCGTGTAGCATCAGCGAGCCCTCTGCCACCTTCGTTTCTTCCGAAGGCACCTGTTCTGCATGGAACAAGGGCAGAGATCCATTGGATGGTAAAGGCAAACTAGTCTGTCGGGATTACAGGGGCAGGTAAGAGTAGGGAGGAAACATGTAGTTCTGCAAGCAAAACACTGCCGCTCATCATCAGGGACCAGCTCAAATACCTCCTCTTCCGACGTCACCACACCTAATTGCATGACGGAATTCCGGAGTTGTGCCTCATCCTCTATCATTGTGGCCATTTCCAATATATGGCTGCTGCTAGTCCCACATCTAGGCACTCAGGATCTGAAGCCATCTTAAAGATCAGCTGTTCATGAGAAAAGACACAGTGACGTCTCAGCCGGCGATAATGGTTAACACATAATCTATTATACTGAACAGCCTATTGACATATTTCCCAATGACATAGATTGACAAGAGGCTGAAATGTAGAAGTTAGGACCTGGGTCGCTCCAACTAGCAGTCTTTTATCGACAGGTCCTGTTTTAAGACTTTGGAGGCAGGTGATACGGTAACCTCACCACCAATCATGGTAGTAACTATGTTACAAAATGAACTGATATTCGTAACAATCAGAGTCCAGAAGACCCCTCAGAACATTCTCAAAATAATTTCCTGTATCGGAATGGTGTGGCTCTAAATGCATAGCTAAATGTGGGAGATTTTTTAGACAGGCATCACACGTTTTTCAAGAAACTTAAGCAACATCTTCTGTCTATAGGTTAGGCTACCTTACTTTCAGCATTGAAGCTGCATCCTTGGGCACCGGTCACTCATCTGGATGTGTTCCTTTTAGGATAAATGGTATCAGTAAGCTGTAAAAGCAAATTGCTAAACATTGGGTCACCTGACATTTTAGCCTTACTCATTAGTTCTCCTGCTGGTTCTTTTGTAAAGCTATTCAATAGCAATAACAAATGGGGTTATTAACCCCTTCTACGCTCATGACGAGCTCAGCTCGTCATGGGCGTAACCTGCGCTACGCGGATGACGAGCTGAGCTCGTCACGTAACGCGGGTTTTTGCGAATCGCAGCGCGCAACGGGAAAACCGCTAGCGCGAATGCGGTTAATTGAATGGGATGAAAGCCCCTGTCAAATTATAAAACCATCCCTGTCAGAATGAACCACAAAATTCACTAAATAAACTTGGACTTAACTCATGGCAGAAAAAGCATTCATGCTTAACTTAAAGGTTATGTTTGAAGTAGTTATGCAGCACTCAAACAGTAACAAGGTAAAACCAGAACACAAGAAATAACAATTTAGATCAATGGAGTACATTGTATTGAATAACATGGCACCAAAATGAAAATATTCTAATTAGCAGAACCAGATTTATGATTTTTTAAAGGTGAAAAAAGAATAACAAGCGCAAAGCACTATTTACGGTTATCTGCCCCACTGGATTGGGACAAAGTCACAAGTTCAGAGTGACCATGATGGTGCAGGTTACATACAGGGACCAGGTTTGCCTCAGTGAAAAAATTACCTCCTCAAAGTACAAGCCGCATGAATAGCGTCAGCTGGAGCTTCCCATTGGCGGGGGTTGCAAGGAGATCATTGGCGGGGGTGGGCAGACGCTTTTTAGCATGAAGGGTAAGTCACTGCCGGAACTTTGCATTGGTGGGAAATGTGGTGATCAATGCTGATGTGAGGAGCCCTCTTGCGGTTGTGAAGAGCTTTAAATCTCTAGATTTCCACTTGTAGCTCAGATTTGAAGCAGCAGGAGTACACTCTGGTGCCAGTCAAGGATGCAGGACCTGGTGGCATCTCTTGAGGATTAGGATTCACTCCGGCAGAGGCCAGCAGGAGGGCTGAGGCTGGTCAGCTGGGCAGTTACATGGAAGGGCTCTAGAAGCTTGTTTTATCCCTGTGGCTCAAACAGGAGGTCAGCCAGCTGACTTTTGGAATCACTACTGGGAATCCAATATTCAAGGCAAGCAGATCTAGTCTCCCTTCTACAGACAGCAAGACAGTCCTTCTTCTGAAACCTCCACAGGTCCAGGAGTGTTCTGATAAAAGTTTCCAAGTCTGTCAGTGTTATACCCAGTTCTAGCCTGTGCGTGCGGGACCCTGTCTCTGTCTACCCAGAAACTGGTTCTGGCCATTTCTGCCTCTTCTCCTGGGTTTGGCTCCAAAGTGTCAAGGAAGACAAAGGCAGGCATGCCTAGGTGTGGGCTGCATATGTCAATGGCAGGGCAGGCCACCTTACAAGTCATGAGGGTGATGGACACAACTCTCAAGCTTCTCTTTGAAGTTCAGGAAGGGCTGAGTACAACCCTCCAAGGCCCCTCTACCCCCATGTATGGAAGGAATGCACACCACTACCCTGGACAGCCATTCACAATCATGTGACACCGGGCACTGCAAGGACAAGAAAAATTTGATTTAGGCAGAAAAATGCCAACTTTGTGTACCTAGAATTTTGAAGATAATAACTTACAATCCACTGTTGCAATTTATGAGGATTTTAAATTACAATTCAAATGATTGGAAGAGGTATTTCTCTTCCTATTCCTAAATTGAAGTTATCACTTATAAAGTGTATTAAGATAACCCTTTGTTAGTCTATGGGATAGTTGGCTTTGCTACAGTAAAAACTGACTTTAGGAATTTTTCACTGTCAGGACATGTTAAACTTAAATGCAAAGGCCCTACTTTTTAAATAATATGCAAACTGCCCTGTACACCTTTAGGGCATACCATAGGGGGGACTAAGTATTAAAAAGGAAAGTAGATTGAAATGGCAGCTTTAAAATGCACTCCAGGCTGCATTGGCAGGCCTGAGACATGATTTAAAGTGGTAGTTTAGTGGGTGTAACAAGAAGCGCTGCAGCCCACTTGTAGCCTGTAATTCACAAGTCTTAGGTAGTCTCATTTATTAGGGGCTTATAATGAAATTAAATGTGCCAATTAGGTATATACCATGTTTGCCATATTTAAGGGAGAGACCACAAGCACTTAACCACTGGTTAGCAGGGCTAAACAACACAGAGTGCTAAAGCCAACAAAAACGAGTTTAGCAAAAATAGCTCAGTGAAGGCAAAATGTGTGGGGCCATACCATGCTAAGGATGCCAAATCTAAAAAATGCATATAATTGTAGTTCCCCTAAGGAATAAAGAATAACCTGCATTGCATTTACTTGAGGAATACATTGAGCAAAGTACAAATAATTGCCCTCTTCTTTTTGCTGGGGACTTTAACATTACATTTAAACCGTTGAGTTTTATGAGCTCTCTAACACAGCTGGAGGATGAGGGATGGGACATTCCTACACTCATGCCCCCATCAATCAGAAATTGTTCAATGTGCAGCTCTTCAATTGACACCTATACTCTGTCCCATAGTCCCCCTGACTGTAACAGTCGACCCATTTGGACAGGGATGGTGCATATACATTTGAAAGAGGGAAATGTACTAGCAAAATAAATTAAATATATATAATAAATTGTTTCTAGAACTGATATTGACTATTATGTACTGCCATTCTCAATGAAAGGTGTCCTACTGAATGATGAAGCTGCACCCGCTAATACCCCAGATGGCACTACTTTTTTTACACAAATAATAGATGGTCTGCTAAATGGTCAATCACTTTGACAAGACCGGCTGCACTCACCAATATCTACAGTGATGTTGTTACTGCTCTGAGCCATATGAAGAGCTGTTGATATATGAGATCCCTATTATTGATATTCATTACACTTTGAATCTTTCAGGGTATTCTTCTACAAGCCCTCGGTGCCCCACCTCACTTGCGCAAAGTTTCCTTCATGAAGCCTCACTAGGATTGACAAAATATTGGGGGGAATCCCCATCTCGGATAACACTCCCCAAAGGCGGTCCCGTGGCACGAGGTCAAAGGCAGTCTTTAGATCAATAAACGCGAGGTAAAGACTGCCTTTGCCTATAACAACCACTTTCCAATAAATTAGCAGTAGTCTAAAGGCCTGCTCTATTGTTCCAGTGCCAGCCCTGAATCCCGCTTGATAGTCAGAGAGAATCTCATTTTCTCGAGCCCATTGTAGGATTCTCTCAAGTACCACCTTTCCAACTACCTTAAGGGTGGAATCAATTAGGTTTATTGGGCGGTAGTTGAAAGGGTCGTCCCTATGCCCCTTTTTAAAGATAGGCAATGTTCCTATAGTCTGGACTTTCTCTTCAGGCAGGGCAACTTTGCGCCACTTAAGGCGCCTTCCACAATTAGAAAAACGTTTGAAGTGGACTTTACTGTACTTGGTACAACTGGGACATTTTCGCTTGGCCACAAGTGGTTTAGACTCAAAGAAAGCAGGTTATGATCACTGTCTACAGTGGGTAATATTACCATATCCTGCACGAATTGCCAAAGCTTTAGATCAAGGAGAATATAATCGATCCTTGATGAATGGTAGACCCTGTTATACGTATGGGCCCTGGAAAGATCTGAGATAGTTCTGCCATTTGCCGCTCTTAGACCAAACACCATAGTCAGTGCATTCAGCTGGATGGCCCTTTGTGACCATCTTTTTGTTGGCTGAATTGCTAGTGAGGGTATACCCCTCCTAGTATCATCCTCAATAAGATCCAAAATGTCCTCTGTCGCAAGGGTCTCGAATGTACAATTAAAGTCCCCTGCGACCAGGACTTGCATACCATCGTGGCAATCTCAGTTCACTTTCTAACATTGTTATTGTAGGGGATACGGAACCACCTTGTGTGCCCCTAGCATATATATTAAATATATTGAGAGTTCTCCCCCTATGGGGGCCTCTCAGTGAGATCCTCAAAATGTCTGGTGAGCTACATTGCCTTTGTGTGATACTACAATCCAGGGAAATCCTCACCCAAATAAGGAGCCCACCTGAAGGACGACCCCTCCCAGATGTTGTAGGTACCGCAGGCAAAAAGTAAGTAGTGTAGCCGACTCTATGATTTGGTTCCAGACTCCAGGTCTCCTGGAAGATGCAGATCATATATGACTCCACCAGGATATTCCAGTCTGGGACATCTAACTTCCTGGAAATACCTGCTATGTTCCAGCTAATAATGTTTATCATTGTATCGGCCACTACTTGCTCCTGGGAGCAATTTAGTGGTACACTAAATGGATTCGGTTGCTCTCCTACAATCTCGGTCGCCGGACGCGGTGAGAGGGAAACATGCACCAAAGGGGCATTGCTCTGAACAATAGATTGAGCTGCTGGGGTCATACAAGTACCTATGGGACCAACATAAGTGTCCCGATCGTTGATCGATCCAATCCCAGACTTGGGCTCGTTAGCTGGTACCTCCACCTCAATACTCCAGCAATTGTTATTCTCAGCAATTAAAGGTGCTAGCCCTAGCCTTTTCCCCAATTCAGTTTCATCAAGGGAGGTGAGATTGAATGGGATAAAGAAGGTCCCATGAGATTTGGTTGGGATCCAGTGCCTATGGGGTCTTTTATTGTCATCGAAGACAAGCAAGGGGTTAGTAAGTGAGTAATCTCTATATCAATACCCAACATCAATTCCATAACAGTCTGAACCTCTACCAAAGACAGAAGTTGAATAGATGTGGGGATCACCTGTAGGCCCTCCCCCAAGTTGGTTCTCAATGCTCTGTCTTTGCTGCCAGTATGCAGGATGTGGGTGAAAGTATCCCAGATCATAAGTGCCAATCCCACAACCATCATGCATGTACTGTTGGTTACAAATGGACCTTACGACTCGCATATCCCTGAAATTTACAAGGATACAATCGCCTGGGATATCCTTGGTCCTGCTACCCACCCAGCTAACTCGTCTAACAAAGAGGACCTGGCCATCAAGTTGCCTTGGAAGGGGTCTGTTGTTGTTTAGCCAGAATGTAGTTTTATTTTTGAGTTCGGTGTATGATTCTGGTCTACCCAGCATTAGCCGTGGAGCTCCTGTTAGGACCACTACAAAAGGCATACAAGCAGGAGGCAAATTGATGTGAATAGAACTGGTATCAGTACTGCCTTCCAGATCTGGCTTTTGGGGTGGGTTACATTGATCTTTTCCCTGCCTCGCTACGTTACTACGAGTGTGTTCACCTTTCTGGCTCAATATAGATGCACTATCACGAGCTAGTCAATGATTGGCTTATTGGTTTACTGCCATTATCAGTTATAATGGCTGTCGCTTGGGAATT
Organism: Lissotriton helveticus; assembly: GCF_964261635.1. NCBI lineage: Eukaryota > Metazoa > Chordata > Amphibia > Caudata > Salamandridae > Lissotriton > Lissotriton helveticus. The sequence continues at coordinate 883,788,474 of NC_136072.1, read as the reverse complement.
AGTTCCACTTTGGGGCCCAGATGTGCCTTTTCGATTTAGGGATACATGTTTGTCCTTTAGTAAGGGGTCTACCGGTGGAATTCGCTTCTGCTCAGTTGTATCATGGCTATTTTTTTAGTGTAATTTAATTAGAGCCTTTATGGAAAAAAAGTTATCAAGGGTCCCTTGTTCGAAGCGATCCAATCTTTCTGACAAGACTTTTAACCTCTCGAGTACCGCCAATATGAGGGACTTCATAATTTGTTCAATGTGGGCAATAAGGCTAGTTTCTTTTACAGGGGTTGAAGGACTCACTAGGTTAGAGCTGGTGCTAGGCGATGGGGCAGTATTTCAATTAGTTAGTCCACCGCTTACCAGATTTTTAGGGGGTTTCTCACAGAGGGTCTCCATTCTCTCCCAATAGCATGCATCAGCTGGTGGAGCTCTGTCGTTAGTTGGAATGGGTGCAGCATCAGATGCATTACTGTTAACATTCTTCCCCTTTGTTTCATTTTGTTTAGCAACCATTTTCTTTTGTTTATTACCACCTACATTCCCCTTAGCATTTTTTGCAGTTGGACATTCCCTATTAGTGTGTTTAGACTTACGCCTAGCCTTCTGCCCTCTGGTTGTTACACGCGGACTGTCACTACTTGAGCTTAGCCGCGAGTCAGAGACCGAGATTGGGCTTAATGGCGTTTCACTGCACCCATTATCTACCAAATTCCCTACCTGGGACGAAAGATCGGGAGTGACCTCATTTAGGAAAGCAGTGGGGGTCAGTGACAGCCTTATAGATAAAGGGAGAAAGTCTGGAGATGCATAGGAGCTAAAACCTGAGTTGTTGGAATATGATGGACCCCTGGAAGAGCAACAAAGGATGGCGCTAATATCGAGTCCTGGGAGTTAATAGTGAACATCGATATGTTGTTAGAATGCAAGGGGGGAAGAGAACCAGCAGGGAGCGAGAAGCGGCGTTCTGTGCTTTCTATGGCATTAGCCACCACCCCAAAGGTTTTCTGCAGCATACTGTCAATTGCTGTCAGACTGGGTAGCGGAGGATTTGAAACCGCTTTTTGTTTTGGGGCAGGAGCAGATACCACAGGGTTATTCTTCCCCATTCTTTGCCACTATGCATACAGGGGTAAATATTGTGAGTACACGTACTGTACAGTCGGCAAACGCCAACAGGTACAACACTATATATGACACAGTATGAGGTACAAAGAGATAACACTCATTATCCTACAGTCAATAATTACTATATATCTTATGAAGTTTTTGTGCCAAATATGATTAAAACAAATGCCTAATAAAATATAGCAGGCTACAAGTGCACAAAATCACAAACCCAAGAGGGGTGGCCCATCCCGGCCTCACTCGGTCACTAACGGTCACAAATGGTCCTGCCCTTGTCCCGGGCTTTGCCCGGGCTCATCCCGCGCACGTCCCGCGGGCCTAGGCGGGGCTAAATAGAGGGAGGTTGGGGGCGGGAAGAGGGCCCAGCTGCGGCGGATGATTGCAGCTAACCCCGAGTTCAGCCCAAAATCGGCAAGCACTCCACAATGTCCTCTGCACAGGGTCCCGGAAAGCAGGGAATATTGGTCCAAAAAGTCACTGGACCAAACAGCTGCGAGCGGCTCCCGCGATGCGGGGGCCGCGAGCCGTGAAATACTGCAGGGAGGTGGGGGCGGGAAGAGAGCCCAGCTGCGGCGGATGATTGCAGCTAAGCCTGCTGGTCCTCGCAGTCCCGCCAAGTGTATCACCCCGAGTTGAGCCCAAAATCAGCAAGCACTCCACAATGTCCTCTGCACAGGGTCCCGGAAAGCACGGAATATTGGTCCAAAAAGTCACTGCACCAAACGGCTGCGAGCGGCTCCCGCGAAGCGGGGGCCGCGAGCCGTGAAATACTGCAGGGAGGTGGGGGCGGGAAGATGGCCCAGCTGTGATGGATGATTGAAGCTAAGCCTGCTGGTCCTCGCAGTCCCGCCGAGTGTATCACCCCGAGTTCAGCCCAAATTCGGCAAGCACTCCACAATGTCCTCTGCACAGGGTCCCGGAAAGCAGGGAATATTGGTCCAAAAAGTCACTGCACCAAACGGCTGCGAGCGTCTCCCGCGAAGTGGGGGCCGAGAGCCGTGAAATACTGCAGGGAGGTGGGGGCGGGAAGAGGGCCCAGCTGCGGCGAATGATTGCAGCTAAGCCTGCTGGTCCTCGCAGTCCCGCCAAGTGTATCACCCCGAGTTCAGCCCAAAATCGGCAAGCACTCCACAATGTCCTCTGCACAGGGTCCCGGAAAGCAGGGAATTGTGGTCCAAAAAGTCACTGCACCAAACGGCTGCGACAGGAATAGTGTGAAGTACTATTCCAACTCCAGTCTACGTACAGTAGGGAAGGTGTTGGAATAGTAATTCACACTATTCCTTAGTCTAGAGCGCCCTCCCGTGTAAGTCGACATAATGACTTGCGTTGTTAAAACCACGATGTAACCATTACGCGTTGTAATGGTTGTGTGGAAAAAGATGTTTCCCTAATGAAGCATGCCACCACCAGAGCTTGGACAATGATTCTTCAGGCCGTAGGAGGGAGAAGCTTCAGAACTTTCCTCAATAATCTCAGGTTGCCAAAGCATTTCAGAGAATTTCTTGGCTTGGTATTCTGTAAGTTTGGAGTCTAGCCATACCCTCAAGCGCTTTGTTGGATCTGTGGGTATTGGCAACTTGCTTAGACAATCTAGGATCGGACTCTGGGAGTCACTCCTTAACAACATACCTTCCATTTTGTCCTCGTTGAGTTTTAGTTTGCAGCCGGCCATCCAGTTTACTACTTCCTGGAAGCATGGCATTAAAGATAGATGGTTTTTATTCAGTTCAGGGGAGATGGGCAGGACCAGCAGGGTGTCATCGGCATAAGAGACCAATGACAATCGAAACAACTGCACAATATTCGCAAGAGGGAAAATGTATAGAAGAAGACATGTGGGGCTAAGGGAAGATCCCTGGGGGACCTAACATCTAAGAGGGACCATCTTCGAGTAGTGTGTCTGATCTAGAACATAGAAAGTATGATCCTTCAAGAAGAAGGAGAGCCACTCAAGCACTTTACCCCCATTGCCTATGTTCAGAGCTCTCTGAATAAGGGTAGAATTGTCCACAGTGTCAAAGGTGGCACTTAGTTCCAGGAGGATGATAGCTGTTGAACCACGCTGATCCAGAAGTTTCCTCAGTTCTGTTGCAGGAATTCTGCCCAAGAACAGAACTATGCATAGGATTATGAGCAGGGACTGAGTCTTACTACCACCTGAGTGCCCACAAACCCAGGTCCGACGTGCTATAGTGTCTCACTTGCTCTCCTACTCACTCCCAGAGAGACAAACGATTGGACCCCCCAGAACACGACCCTCCCAGAACTCTCAGGAATCGCGGAAAAAAGACACATCCTTTCAATCACACTCTTGTACTTTTCCACAGTAAGATTTGACAGAGACATGAAACAGTTTAAAATATTTATTTTAATTAATGTGTCTTAACATGCAGTATTCATGCCGCAACAAGAATAAACATGCATAGTACAAATATAGTTAGCATAGCAGCTAGTCCATATATCATGAAGAGAGAGGTCATCATAAAAAGACAATGGAGAAATGCCTATAGTGCCTTGCCTCCCTCCCCTTGCTAAGAAGAAGTTTTATTATACAATAGAAGATTTCTGGGCTTTGTCAGCAGATCCTATACCTTAGCCTATAGATGGTAGATCTACATCATAGGTGCTGTCTCGCTCTTCTCCCTGGAAAGTCCCTCTCCAAGTGTGTGCTTTCCATGCACATATCCCCATAATATCAAAGTATGAGTTTCCAACAACAACTGAATTGGTATGTTTTGTCTAGGTGCTAGGGTCTGACCAGAACAGAATAACAAGGGGCATTGTTTATCGACCATGCTCACAATGTTCAGACTAAACTTCAGGAACTGGCACAGAATGAACATAGCAGACAGTTCTCATGAGAAAGGCACAAACAAAGTTGTTTGAAAAATAAAGCCATGTAGTAACGTGCACAAAGCTGCATAATGGCTGCAGGGGCATTGTTTATCGACCTTGCTCACAATGTTCAGACTAAACTCCAGGAACGGCAGAGAACGAACATAGCAGACAGTTCTCATGAGAAAGGCACAAACAAAGTTGTTTGAAAAATAAAGCCATGTAGTAACGTGCACAAAGCTGCATAAGGGCTGCAGGGCTCATGCTAACTTAGTGATGTCGACAATGTTCCCAACTGCCATGTGACAGTTCCTCGACCACTTCCAGCAGCGCACCTACCATGCTGTATTGTGGATGGAACCCCATTTGAGTGGGAGGAAGCACTGACTGTGATTCAAGAAATGTACCTACTCCCGGAAGTAAGGAGATAGGACTATAGTTGTTTAGGCTGAGGGGGTCCAGGGTAGGTTTTGTCAGCAGGGTGACTACTGTGTGCTTCAAAGGGGGTGGAACCACTTGTGAGAGAGGAGTTTAGCAGCTCTACCAATACTGGAGCAATGCGGTAAGCTCCTTATTGGAGGACATGAATGGGGGGTGGATCTAACCGGGAGGCCAATTTTACTGCATTCAGAAGTTCTTTAGCAAGGTTCTTCATAAGGTACGGAGATGACAGGAGATGGCCATCTTTCAGATTAGGTGGCAGTTTATTAAATGGAGGACAGCTTAGGTCAATCGTATCAGGAAGACGGAGGAGTAGATGTTCAGTATCTTTTCTTGAACAAAATGTGCCAGATTGTTGCTGTGCTCTGCAGAGGCCTCTACCCTTGGGCAGACTGTGGGTGTCATAGTGATATATTTAGGAATTCTGAAGATTTCTTTTGGGTGTTGGAGATTTTAGTGATTTTGGTGTCATAGAAATTGTCTTGCTCTAGTTTAATTTCTGCGTGATAAAGCCTGATAGCTTTCCTGTAAACTGCTTTCCTCGAGTCCTCAAAAGTCTTCCTCCAGCCCCTCTCCAAACACTTTGCTTCTTTCTTCATGGACAGCAATTGGGCATTAAACCATGGTGATTTATGTGTCTGGTTACTATCTTTCCTCCAACTGAGGGGGAGAACTTTGTCAAGCTTCGTATGGCACACATTGGCTCACAGTAGCTCTCAGGAGAGAATGAATAACACATTTACATATAGCCACAGGTGTGATTGCAATGCTTTACAAACCTTTATACTGTCTATTGTCCAGGTACAAATCCTCCAATGGAATGTGTCCATAAGGATAGTTTAGCTATCTCCAGTTCCACTAATCCCATTACATTTTCTCTACAAAATAAGCTGAAAGCCATTGAGATATTGAAAAAAGGGAAAGCTTCCGGATTGGACAAGATTCCAGGGGACCTTTATCTATGAGAGCCTGTAATTTAGACTTCACATGTTAACTTCCTCAGTCCTGAAAAGGGGCAGAGTTTATTCTGATCAGCGAGAAGGGAAGCAGGAATAATCTGGGAAATTATTAACCAATCATGGTGATTGATAATCTTCAAAAGATCTACAGCAGGCAAATATTAGCAATATTACGTGACCAGGTGAAGGAGACTCATATCTTATCCCTCCTCCAAGCCATATTCAAGATTATCAAAATTTACCAGGTTTGTTTTGTCCCACAACACTGGAAAATAGTTCATCTTTACAAGGTATTTGTGGATCTGAGGGAAGCTTTCAATTTGCTTTGTAGGTACCAAGCTACAGGAGATGCTAAATGGGAGTGTCATCTAACTTGCCCACATGAATAATATATGTCCAGATAACTATGCCCAAATTAAATGGGCAAGGAAAGAAGAACTGACAAAGTGAATAAAGATCGAAAGATGTGTTCATAAGAGCTGAATGCTCTCTCTCACTTTGTTCACCATAAATGAGGTGATTGACTCATTTTATGACTGCAACAAAGCCTCTGCTTTTAGCTGATTGACTCATTGTTAACCTTTAAAGTGTGAATGTGTCAATCAATGACTGACATTCACACTACCTCCATTAATACCTCCATTTTTATCAGGATTACGTGACGCGATCGCTACACAGCACTGCGGGAGCTTAGGTCTCATTTAGCATTTGGATGCACCCGTCCTTTTGCCTTCTTTTCTCTGCACCAGAGACACCAGGGGATCCTGATTAGTTGCCCCTTTGTTATATTGAACCCTCAACCAGGCCGCGACCGGGTGGGATTCACACCGGTTTTCGTGCCCTGAAGAGTCACATCAGTTGCACGGTGTGACGAAACACGTTTCGGCTTGTTTGTTTCTCTTGTACTGATCTAATTGAAATATAAATCTTTTCCATATGAAACCCTGGATGTTGACCTCCGTTACTTTTCCTATGAACATTGTTGAATTCACTTGGTTTTGAAACCAGAACCTAACAACACTCAATACGTGTGCACAGGACTTTGACTTATAAAGATCGAAAGCTGTGTTCGTAAGAGCTGAATGTTCACCTTAAATGAGGTGATTGACTCATTTTATGACTGCAACAAAGACTCCAATAAACTGCTCATTCAAAAGATCCCTGCACTGCTTTTAGCTGATGACTCCTTGTTAACCTTTAAAGTGTGGAAGTGTCAGTCAATACCGACATTGACACTACCTCCATTAGTACTTCCATTTTTATCGGGAGACTTGGGGGAATTTCTTTAGTCAAAGTTTGAGGTAGGTAAGGCATTCTCGGTAAAACAAAAAATTGGTGAAAGCCACACAAGTCACCCCACCCCGGATTGCCCCAGGTGTCTTACTTTCAGAAATGTGCAAGTTTGCTAGGTTTCTCTCGGTGCTAGCTTAGCTTAGGCCCAAAATCTACACCTGCCTACTTTAAAAAAAAAGGTTCGTTTTGATGCAACTCTGGGTATTTAGGTTCTTGGAGAACCTGTAACCTTTATATTCCCATGGCAAGAGGTTCTAGCAGACATAATGACGTATTGCATTTGCACATCAGCTATCATAACAAAAAGCTACAGATGAAAACAACACAAATGGCTGTTTTTTCTTACTCATTTTCATTTTTTTTATTTTAACAGCTAGTTTCTTTGGGAAAACTTTGAGGGATCTACACAATGACCCTTGCTTTATTCAAAATTGTATTTACTTTCCAGAAATCTATAGCTTTTCTGGATCACCAATGGATTTTACACTAGTTTCCACCACAAACTGGAAGTAGGCATAAAAAGTAAAAAAAATGGGATACTTCTTTAAAAAATGGCAAAACTATGGTAAAATAATTGGTTTTTTTTTCAACTTTGTATTTTCCTGAAAGCTGGGAAGATTGTGCCTTTAGCACAGCAAACTGTTCGTTGATGTCATTTTTAAGAGAAGAAAACAGACACTTTTATCTGGAGCACTTTTTCATATTTTGCATAAAAACTCAAAGTTTTGCTATATTTTGCTTATTGTCTCAGTCCCCTCCATGGGAACCCACAACCCTGGTTACTTTAGAATTCCCAGGATGTTGGATAAAAGGGATACTATTTTGGATTGGACACCTTATGTCCAAAAAGGTTATGGAACCCTAAGCGTAAACTATCCCAAATAGCAAAAAAAAGGGCTCAGTCCTTCAGGGGAGAAGGCTTAACAGTTAAGGGGTTAATTTTCAAAACATCATTGGTTTGCAATTGAAAACTTTGCTTGATGCGTGTTCTATATTTTGCAAATATTTTGGCTTCAAAATTCTACTTTTTCATTCTTTTGTTGCAAGAATAACAAGCGTACTATAAATCACACCAAGTAGTTAGGTCAAACGATAGGATGTATGAAAGAATGATAAAGTAAACCTGCAGGTATTTACTCATTACGATTAACTGTGTATCAGATTAATGTTTTCAAGATTGTGAGGATGAAAGGTGGATAGAAGTTCTGAACTACAGGCATTGGTTTGTTTTTTCAGGAAATTTGGTAATCTTTCAGTTGCCGCTCTGCTCGAGGAATAACAGATAAGGCAAAATCAGGGGCAAGGCATATAGTTGAAATATGCAGTACAGAAACTGCAAATCTCTTCTACTATAGGGAATGATTTCTTGTAGTAATTATACATTTGTGGTGTAGGTGCTTGCATACCCCCTTGAAATTAGATAGCCTTTCCGCCCTGTGGAAATGCAGCCAAATTTGAAATTGTAATTGTCACTTTTATTTGCATAGCACTTACTACCACTGATGAGACATTAGATTGCTTTAAAGTGAGTAGCACGCTACTGTTGATCCCAAGATAAAAGTTTAATAGTTAGTAGAAGTAATTATTTTTTCCTTTGTTCATTAGTTGTCTTAGGTTTGACTTCTTGTGTGTTTAATACAGTTTAGAATAGGGAGAGATTGATGAGAATGGGTATGAAATAGAAGAATGAATTTGTGAAGCAGTGGCCATGTGTGTCTGTTAGTTGGATGACATGGTAAAAAAAGAGGGGAAGTTTTAGAAGGATGTTTGTGGGTTCATAGCCTGAAATGTTGAAGATGGGTCAGAGAGTGGAGGGATGGGACAAAGGTTGAAAGGAGGATTTTGTTTTATTTTAATCACAAATTAAAGGAAGGTCATCTACCATCTGAATGGAAGGCAGCACAGGTCATCCCACAACGCAAAAATACCAAGGCTTCTATGAAAGATCTGTCAAACCTACAACCTATATCCCTCCTACCGCTCCTGAGCAAAATTCTGGAAAAGAATACCAACAAGCATTTATCAGCTCATGTTGAAGCGTCAGACTGCCTGGATGTGTCACAATCAGGCTTTAAGCCGAAACACGGTACGGAGACAGCACTAGTGGCAGTCACGGACAACATCAGGCTAGCACTAGATAGAGGACAATCCACTCTACTGGGGCTATTAGATCTCTTGGCGGTGTTCAACACAGTCAACCACCAAATTCTGCTCATGAGATTAAAGGAATCTGGGATAAAAGGTGAGGCCTTGCAGTGGATGACTAGCTTCCTTTCTGACAGCTTCCAGACAGTCAACCCGGAACCTTATAGGTCTAAGTCCAAGAAGCTGACCGAGGGAGTCCCACAGGGATCCTGCCTAAGCCCTACATTATTTAATATCTATATAGCTCCCTTGGCCTATCTTATGAGGACATATGGATTCGTATCATTATCCTACGCGGATGACACCCAGCTTACCTTCTCTTTTGATAAATCTTCCACAGCAGCCCAGACCAACTTCTCTGCCGGCATTCTAGCAACATCTCAGTGGATGTGTGCCTATCTCCAATTAAATGCCGGGAAAACAGAGATTAAGCTTTTCGGAGAGGCCGCATTGAGGTGGACACCAGAGTGGCGGCCAGGGGAGTTGGGTGTCCCCCAGCCTCGAAGGCATCAGTAAAGAATCTAGGGGTGCGCTTTGAGCAGAGTCTGAACATGAAGGAGCAGGTGACTCATATGGTAAGCTCATGCTTTCATGTACTGAGTCTGCTGAGACGAGTATTTCTGTTTCTCCCAGACCATAGACGGAAGACTCTCATTCATACGTTAGTCTTGAGTCGTTTTGAGTACTGCAATGCTCTACTGATTTCGTCCAATGAGACCTTGTTAGATCGCTTTCAGTTAGTTCAAAGCACTCCCTATAGATCTTCGTTGAGCCTCCTGCTGCGGCAGCTGCACTGGCTTCCAGTGTGCAAACGAATAAAATTCAAGGTTTGCTGCATCGTCCATAAGGCAGTGTATGGCAATGGGCCAACATATCTTGCGGAGAAGCTTAGACAATACATTTCCCTTAGAGACCTGTGATCCAGCAATAAATCCCTTCTTAACCCCTTGGCTGCGGGGCCGATCCCCCCGCTGTGCTGGGGGAGGGAGGGGCGCACACAGCACCCCGTTGCTCATGACGAGCTCAGCTCGTCATGAGCCACGTGTCTCTTGTGCTCATGACAAGCAGAGCTCGTCATGACCACGCCCGTTCCTTAGAACGCCCAGCACAGCAGGGGAATTAGCCCCGCACCTGAGCGTTCTAATGGTCATGACGAGCTCAGCTCATCATGAGCACACGAGAACCGCGGCTCATGACGAGCTGAGCTCATCATGAGCGTTGGAGGGGTTAAAGTTCCTTGTATTAACAAGGCTAGGACGAGGGGGAAGGCCTTTTCTTACCTTGCCCCACGGAACTGGAATTTGCTCCTGACTACACTGAGGCAGTGTACGGACCATTTCCACTTTAGAAAGTCCCTGAAAACATTTCTGTTCTAGACGCCTCACATAGTATCAGCACCTTCTCACATGTCCGCAAGCGCAGAGATACCCCTGCAGGGGTGATTCAGGCACTATATACATAAATAAATAAAACTGAAATTGATTTATACATACACATGGCACTTGGCAAAGTTGTATTGGCTGGAGAAACCTCCTCTACAGATATACCATATTTCTATGGTCTGATGGGCACACTTATCTTGTCTAAAGTATACAAATGGTTTATGACATTTCTTTTAGTTTTAGTAGCAGGCATAAACTCTTCTATATATATACCTACATTACATAGATTCAGCAATTATGACATTGTCTGATATTCACGTCTCATGTGGTGTAATACACATTTTTATGAATGTATCTGCTTATTACAGGTAGCATAGTTTAATATAAAAGGACACATGTATAACAACAACTTTATCTCTATACCATGAGAGGCATATTTGTCTGAGTTTACTGTTATTGTGCACTGTTGTGTTGTGCATATAGTTGCCATGTGGAGAAGAGCCAGCTCTTGAGTAATCTTCTGAAGTTGAGATGGTTGTCATTGGACGTTATTTGTGTTGCTATTAAATTCCATAGTTTGGATCCTTGAACAGTGAAAGATGGTCCACCCATGTTTTTCCCCCCTGTATGTAGGAACATTGAAGTGGGGTGCCATTTTTTTGTATAATTTAGTTTGTTGTCTGTATTTGTTTTTATTTCCTGATAAAGAGTGGTCCTTTGCTAAGCATTGCTTTGTATGTGACACAAGGTGGATCTTCTGGCAACTGGTAGGCAGTATATGAACCTCAAAGCAGGGACGAGGTGGGCTTGTAGCTTTACAGGGAGAGGTGGTCTGGCTGTAGTATTATTAATTATCTGTATTCTTCTCAGAATTGACAGAGGTGAGCCATGAAAAAAACATTAGTGCAATCCAGTCTAAATATAGGAACTGACAATGGCTCCATGGTACATGAATGATTTTGTCTCAGTCAGATTGTACAGGAACTTTGTGCGGTGGTGTTGAGTCAGGGCATCACCTCTGTTTAGGTGGTTTCTACCCCAAAGTCTAGACACCAGATTCGGCATTATACCTCATTTGTTATCATACACCTTTGGGATAACCCTCCTGGGGGAGTATTTTGGATAACCAAGAAGACGTTAGTGCCATGCATCATGCCATATGCTTCACGTGGTTTCTTCATGTTGGAATATCGTTGTGGAAGCTTAATTTGAGCTGTAGGAGGGAATCACCAGCATAACTGCCCCATCTGCCTCCCAGGGGGGCAGAAAGGCTAATTGTGGCAGGGGGTGGGGGAATTGGCAGGCCCATTTTGGGCAGCCCCCACTCTAATTAACATTGCCACCAAAAGAATCCCTTGCGTCTAGTGGGCTTTTTTCCCCCTGGGGGGGGTAGATTGGGAGCAACTGCCTCCCAGGGGGTGCAGAAAGGCTGTAATGTGGTGGGGGTTTGGACATTAGCTTGCCCGTTTTGGGCATCCCCCACCCAATTAAATTATCCCCTAAAAATCCCTGGTGTCTAGTGGGCTTTCTAACCCAGGGGGCTGCTGCCCCATCTGACCACCGGGGGGGGCAGAAAGGCTGTAGTTGTAGCACGGGTGGGGGCATTGGCATGCCCGTTTTGGGCAGCTCCCACCCTCATTGAAATTGCACACAAAAAATCCCTGCCATCCTGTGGGATTTCTGCCCCCCACTGCCCTCATCTGGGCCCCCGGGGGCAGAAAGACTGGAATTTTAATGGGGGTATTGTCATGCCCATTTTGGGCAGCCCCACCCCTACATGAATACTAAAAAAATCCCTGGTTTCTAGTGGGCTTTCTGCACCCCCCAGGGGTCAGATTGGGGACTACCACCCCCATCTGTCCACCAGGGGGGCAGAAAGGCTGTAATTTTGGCGGGGGCATTGGCATGCCCGTTTTGGGCAGCCCCCACCCTAATTAAAATTGCCCCCAAAAAATTCCCTGGTTTTTATTGGGCTTTCTCTCCCCCCCCCCCCCCCCCAGGAGAGCAGAAAGACTGTAATTTTTGCGGGGGCATGGGCTAGCCCATTTTGGGCAGTCCCCCCACCCTAATTCAAATTGCTCCCAAAATATCCCTGCCTTCTAGTAGGCTTTTTGCCCCCCGGGGGCAGATTGGGGGCTACAGCCCCCATCTGCCTCCCAGGGGGGCAGAAATGCTGTAGTTGTGGTGGGGTGGGGGCATAGGCATGCCTGTTTTGGGCAGCCCCCACCCTTATTGAAATTGCACCAAAACATAATCCCTGGCATCCAGTGGGCTTTCTGCCACCCTGGGGGGGGGCAGATTTGTGGCTACTGCCCCCCGGGGGGGGCAGAAAGACTGAATATGGCTTTCTGTGTTTTGGCCTCTCAGTCCTGGCGCCGGGAAACCCTTTGTGGGTATCTGCGCGCATTATAAGTGCAAAAAATAAATAAATAAATAAATAAATATTTTCTGGGGGGAGCAAAGGCCCTTACCCAAGGGGCCGCATCCCTCTACCTGGTGTCTAGTGGTGGATCCCTGCTTGAGGATTGCCCTCCTGGGGTGATCCCCCAGCAGGGATCCACTGGTGAGGGGTACCATTGGAAAGGGGAGATTCTCCCCTTTCCAATGATCCATCTCCCGTCTTTCTACGTGCTCATGGGGCTGAGCTAGTCCCCTGAGCACGTAGAAAGTGAAACTGAAATGAGCCTTAAGGCTAATTTCATTTTCGGTTTCAGTGAAATGATGTCAGCACGACGTGCCCGCTGATCGTTATTTCACTGAAATGAGGAAAAGGGGGGCTTAGGAGCTGGGGAAGCTCTTCCCCAGCTCCCGAGGCTACAGGGGAGAAATAAAAATCCCTCTGGTGCCTGCACCAGAGGGATTTTTGATGGCTTGTTCCAGGTCCTGCGCACCGAAGGGGTTAATCATCTCTATATATAATCACACCCTTTTTCGGGCACTGTTCAGTCTGCACTATAACCTCTTATTGTTTGCCACTTTATTGATTGATGCTATAAATATATCTTTTGCAAGAAGATAAGAGAGGCTGTAGATTCAATGCAGGACTGTTGTGATTATATCACAAATTAATGTTGAATGACTCTATTACCAGGGATTTCTCCGAACAGTATTATTGGAAATGAGTCCCATTGACATTTTGAACAGAAAAGCATGGCAAATAACTTGTCGTTTAGCAAAGGCACTCAAGAAAACACTAATGTAAATACAAAATACAAATGCATACACTCTGCCTCTCCAACTGAAAGATTCCTTCTACTAAGTATCTGGATGTTTTGCTCAACTTCATTCTTTGCTGCTAAACTTCTCATAACCTAAGTGGTCTTGATCAAGTTAATTATTTCCATAGGCTTCGTGAGAGCTTCCCAAGGTACTCAATCTCCATTCTGGAAATAAGTATAAACATTGCTACTCAAATACTCTCAGTTTCTAAGGCACATATCACCACTACAACTGTTAGCTGTCAGCAAATTTAAGGGCAACATTTAAATTTCTAACCCTGGTTTTCCACCTAATGAGATAAAGGGTACATCTCCTCCATACCTCTGTCAGATTCGCTCCAGACACATGCCATGATGAACACAGCGATCCAATACCTTCACTCACATCCGTCCCCAAAGCACCTGCACCAAAACAACATTCATGTCTTTTGAAATACATGGATCCCCCAATCAAAATACCCTCTCTAGCAAACCGAGACTTAATGACCCCTTTTTATATTTCAGTTTGCTCTAAGCACCCACCCGCATGGCTGCCTCTCTGCCCAGGTTCTGCCATACCCAGCTCCATACTCCTTGCCCCATGATTGTGTTATTTTCCAATATAAATTTGTGGCACATGATATTGGATGATCGTTATTATTTAGACCCATTCCTCACTAACCATCACTTCCACCTTTCTTTGGCACCATTATATTGACTATGTCCTTATGAACAAACATGATACCATGCACGGCACTTTGCATCTGCGACCCCTCAAACCAAATACATAAAAACATACTAGGCATCACTGGCATGTACTGATGGCAGAGCAGTGCTGACATGGTTAAGACATTTTTCACACCTTTTATAGTTCTTACTGACGGCTTAACAATGACTACGAGTGTTTGGTTCTTGTCAGTCCATAGCGGAACCCATCAAAGCCTCATTCTGAGTTCCGGGATACAGGCCATGTAGCTTTGCTTCTCCGGAGTTACCAATAGTAGAGGCATTGATAACTCTGAGGATGGAGGAATGGTGCACCAGGTATTACCAGTGGAACCATCAAGGTTTCCTTTGAATTGAGTCGCATCTGGGGAACCAGAAATACCACAAAAAGTCGGCTGGTTATTACTATTTTTTGTCTGTATATCACCGAGTTATTCAGGCTGCTTTCATCAGCTTTTGCTGGGTGGAGTGCACCAGATTCATGGGGTGCCCAAAGATCTTGTAATTCCAACAGAGCTGGTAACTAATGAATCTTGATCTTTCCACATGCTAAGTTTCAACATTTTGTTATTTTTTTTTAGCATTGATGAATTGTTAATTGCAATATTCATCAGTGGCGGCTGACACAGATCGAGGGTGGTGAGGCAGGGAGGAAGGGAGGCAGGGGTAGTGGGGAACGGCAATTAACAAATTTAATTCAACTTTCCTCCTTGATGTGTTCTCCTTGCGGCGTCCTCCTCATCGCGTCTCTCTACTCCTCCCACCAGCCGGAACAGGATGCACCAAGGAAGCTCCCAGGCTCCAATGAGCCAATTGCAATGCTGCAATGCAGCACTGTGATTGGTCTGAGCACCCTGGTTTGGCACTCAGATGGGGACTGGGGGCCTGGGGACATTCTCCACCCAGGCTGTAATGCCCAAGATGGCCGGTCAAACATTCATGTGTACATATGGAGTGAAAACCACTCCTCCCCTCCTCAGTCAGCAGAGCAGCCCCGCCAAGCTACTGCGCCCGCAACAATCAAAACTAAAATGATAACAACATTGAGTTATTCTCATTTTAGTTTTCCTTACAGTGCTGAAAAGCAGTGGGGCAATGCTCCACCACCTTAGCAGAGGAGTCGCCACTGATATTTATGTATTTGAATACTTTCTTGGTTATTCATTAATTTTAATACTCGTATTTAATGATTGACTTTGTGGCTATTTTGATTTCAACTATAAAATAAATATATTCCTACTTACCACTCTTGTACCTATGAAGGAGAGGAGCTAGGAAAAAGTGAGGTAGAATTATACTGAAGTCCAGGCTGAGGCTAGACAAATAGGAATTAATTTCACTTTGGACTGGGGCGCATCACTTGGAGGTCAGTGAACAATGAATGTTGGATTGGAAGCCTGGTCGGGATTGAAATTGTTTCAGCCACAGGGACTGATTACGATGTTGGGTGGAAACTTTCCACCCAATACCGACTCGGAATCAGGAACGACTGATTCATTGTCGATGGCTCCACCTGCACAATAACGATGTGACCGAACACTGTTCGGTCAAATTCCTATTGTTTCCTATGCGAGCTTGTGTTCTGCCCTATAAACAGGCCATTACATAGGGGGAAATGGGGTGTGTATGTGTAAAACCCTGCACCATGTCGCGGGCACCGCTGGATGCCTGCCATACAATGCAGAGTTTTACAGGGGGTCCCTAGGGCACTCCCTCGGGCCCCAACTGGATACCGCAGGATGAAGGGGGACCTGCCAAGGGCCCCCAAAGTCACTTCCGACAGCCTTTTCGTGTCAGAGGGGCTGACGCAGAAAGGCTGTTGGAAAGCGACATTGTAACCCTGAGGTCGGAAACGGTTGTACAATGCAGTTCCGACCAACACAAATCCTCGGAGAGCTGGTCGGAACCGATTCGGAATAATCGTGCTGTTTACATTCTAACCGCAAACATCGTAATCGGTCAAGCAGATTGTAAACCAAACGGCCCCAAAAGTGTCAATATTACCTGTGTATTGGGCACATTACATAATCCACGCTTAATTTATCATTGCTTTACACTTAGTAGGCATAGACGACCCTTACATTTCCCTCTTCAAAGTTTCTGAAGCCCTGCAAATATTAACTTGTGATAGCTGCTGCATGGTTTCTGTATTGTAGCACTGCAAATACCACATAACTCAAGTCCACAATAGTCCATTTCTGGATTAACAAATATGCAAAGTAGGCACAGCCTAAGTGCCCCACTCCTTTTAGGGGCCCTGCGAAAACGGATCAAAATAATAATAAAATATTAATTTGATCGTGAAAGAAAATTACAATCAAGCTTTCTTAAATGGTTTCCAAAAGATAGAAAAAAAATGAATCAACTCAAAGAATCGAAAACTTTGTATTAAAGACTTTATAGAGAAAATACTGTATAAATGTAATGTACCTATTAACAACGTAAAGGACATAAACCACAGACAACAGATACACATAACTGTTTGCCTCTTAAAAGCTCATCTTCTGGCAGCTGTCAGGTTGTGAAAAATTCCGGTGCAAACTACGTAGTGTTAATTATTAAAATTAGTGGTTGGCAAAATTTAAAACGTATTCGGACTAGGAGATCATTTGCATGGGGGGGTGGTTAGAATGCCTAGGGGCCTCCACAGGATTTAATTTTGCACTGAGAGTAGTTATTTCATCAACTGAGCCAGAGTGCATTGACCATGTCGGGATTTAAAGCACTTGTGTAGTCAGATGGATCTCTGAAGCAAGCACCGAACTCACAGAGGGCCATATTATCAAGGAAGCTGCGGTAGTTTATCGCCGCTTTACCGGCAGGAAACTGCCGATAAAGCAGCGATAATGGGCTTGATAATATGCGATTCGAATTTCAATCGAAGCCCAGGTTAGATGTGTGAACATCTAACCTGGGCTTCGATTGAAATTCGAATCGCATATTATCAAGCCCATTATCGCTGCTTTATCGGCAGTTTCCTGCCGGTAAAGTGGCGATAAACTACCGCAGCTTCCTTGATAATATGGCCCAGAGTTATCTAACTAGCATATCCATAAATAAACTGGCTGTATACTTCGTTTCACTAAGTTTTGTAGGAACGTTTCCATCTTCTTTCAACTAACAAATTTAAATCATATATTGTTCCGATATTTGCCGCATTTTTTATATTCATCTATATTATTTATATTTTTATATTTTATATATTATTTACATTTTTATATTCATTTTATTTGTATTTCTTTATTTAACCTTGTTGGGTAGTTCCTCGTCTTTCCTCATAATTAATAAAATTAATAGAAATGCACAAATATTATATATTGGTCTGTAATTCCTGTTTGTTTGTCTCGCTGTCAGTAAATTAGTTATATTTAATTAGTTCAATAATCTCTCTACTCTCCTTATTAGTCAACTAGTGCCCTTTATGCCTTCACAATGCACCGCCCCAATAAATATACAAAGCACACAAACATTTTCATTACTTAGAACAACATTCCAATCACAAACTCACTGAAGAACTTTCACTTCTTTAATCAAGGAAGTCTTTGAATTAGCAATTTAAAACTAATAATGTAAAAGATAAAACACCATTACAGTTGGTCAAACATGTCCCTGCTTCAAACAAAACAAACATACAAACAAAACAATACAGCATTCTAATAAACGGTACAAAAAATGCTTGCGAATTGCAGTTTGCATTACCAGCTCATAGTTCTGACATTTTTAATCCACTCAGCTTTTCTTTTCTAGTCATAGGATATTATTAAAAACAATCCATCTTAGTTGTTATTTGTAATTCACAGAAACACACCATTCCCCACTTCCTTAAATATTTTCCATGACTGTCTTAACTGAATTCTCTTATGTTCTTAATTGCATTTAAAAAGCTAACACATGCATGAATATGAAAAATATAAAAGATAAAAAAATAAAAATCAAAGCAATGGATGTTAAGTGTAGTTCTAGTACCAAAGGTTGTTCTCTTTCACCCATGCCAGGTAACACATGCAGGACCGGCTTTAGCGCTGCTGGTTCCCTGTGCCACAGTCCTTGTTGGTGCCCCAAAATGACTTCCTTTTTTGAAAACAACAGTGAATATGAATTTATTTCTACCCCCAAACAATCTTTTTTTTTAGCAACTTTATGACAATGAAACACTGGGAAAAAAACATAAAGTTATAACCTATAAGATGTAGCATGCATATTACTCTTTAATGACAATTAATACTTCACTGTACTATATTAGGATTGTAATATATGAACTGCAAGTATCAAAAGGATCTCTGTGACAAAAGTAGTAGTCCACTGAGCTATCTACATGAAATACAATTCTGTCATCTGCATGCATGATACAGTGTTGCACTACTTTATTATGAGTCAAAACTGACAATAGAGAAAGTTTGATCTCTCGCCAGCAGGTCCATTAATCAACAGAGCTATCTTGACATTTTTATTGTTGCCTGAAAATTACTGGACGCACAAGTAACTCTGTGCAGGTGCTTTTAATTCCATAATGTATTTCAAAACACAGAACATAGAAGATGGGCACCTGGTGCGGCGACACTGGTTGCACCTCCCTAAAGTCAGCCCTGAACACATCTCTTACAATACACAGGTATTCAGAAATATTTCCTAATAGCTTGCTTGCTACTGGATATTATAAAGTAAAAATATATGTTCGGGTATGATGTTTAGTGTTGAAAATCTCCCTGTGGTTGAAGATACAAATCTGACATTTTTGAGTCCATTTTGACCATCTTTTTTTATAACTTGTGCAAGCTTTTCATTAAACTTGGACATACCCCTTCCTAAGAATTCTCATTTAGTTGTCCATTATGAGACAGCGAGAGGTGAAGAAAATGCTGTCAAGGAAATTATGTGAATTAACTGCCAACCATTTTACTTAAATGATCCATTCTAAAGGTAATACCCCCGTGTAAGGTGTAAAAAAGAAAAATACCCACTGCATTTTTCCAATCTGAACTCTCTAACTCTGTTTGAACAGTCACTCCTTCCACTTCAGAGTTCTCTACTAACAATAATGTTCTTCAGTGGCTCCAGATGTTCATTTATCATTCGGATACAAGATGCAGCCAGGAAAGGAATGTGGAAGCTGCTGGGTGATGTTCGTTGTTATGAAACCATTCGATGATCCTACGAAAGGGATTGTTCTTTATTTAGAGCCTCATTGGGTGTAGAATCCCTGCTGCAGCTACCAGGATCTGATATCACCATCATTGATTCGAAGGAGATCACTGAACTATGAATGGGAAGCCATTTGGTATTTCTGGGGTGTTTTGAAACCTCCTGAGGCTCACATGAAAGGGATATCATTTTTTGGAGAGCCTCAAATAATTCAAGTATCCCTCTAAGCCATTCTTTCAACCCTGACTATTTTTGAGTGGCAGCCGAAATCAAAGAGGGCAAGATGGGGAAATGAAAGTGTGTTACTGTGGAGTTTAGAAGCTCTAGAGGATTCTGTAAGGTGGATTTGTAGAGCGCTGCTTGTCACCCTTGAGGGTATTCAGACACTTTGGAAAGATTACAGGATTTGAAATACCAAGCACTTTCTTTTACCTTCCTGCTTTCTGGCTGTGAGTTTTTTTACTGCCACAACAGGCCCTAGGGGATGGAGGGAAAGCTGGGTCTTCATTAGCAAAACTTAAACCTTCTTTCTCGAACTCAAAACCCAAGTTGATCAAGGGAGACTGAAGGGCAAGCACATTAACTCATGGTGATTTCTGACCTTTAACATCTCCAGGGAGCACGCTTTACCAAATATTAGAACTTGCTGCAGCCCTCATTTTTTAACATAAAACATGAAATTGATTTTCAATTGGTGAAATTGCAACAATTCTTCCAGCCCCGAGTTTGTAAAATTGAGTAATTTCATTCAAACAAAACTTTTAAAGAATTGTAGTTCACTTATGGGCTGAACATCCTGCACCAAAAAGAAATTAATCTTGGAGGCAAATGACCCTTCCGTTCAATAAATCATTTGCACCAGCGGTGACACAGAATTTTCAGGGCAACTGTCTTAAATTTGGGATTACTCATGAGAAGTATTAATGCGTGTACCAGTGGGTATAGAACAGTCATATTTTTATAGATATAGAACATTACACTCCGTCTGTGACCAGATTGATCAGATAATGTTAGAATCAAACACAGGTAGAAGCAGACGTACAGAAGTAGCAGGGATAGGATGGTCTTAGCTGCCCCCTTATGGGCCTCCACGCTTGGCCTGCTGAAGCCTGTGGAGTTCTCTTGTATTCTCTGGGTGTGTCTGTATAGTGAGGCGAGAATCATCACGACTGAGGTTATTATCATTGACAGTGGCAAAGAATATCCCAGGATGAACATGAAGATCACAAAAGAAGAGCTGTATGTGTATATTGTACCTTCGATGACAGGAGGCAATGCAGTAGAATTTGTAGGATACAGTTCTATAAGATGCCCAATTACTGAGACACTGACAACTAAAGATGCCACCAGAGTGCCCAGAATAAGCCAGGGCACCAAGCCAGAGATCTTCAGCTTCAGGCGCAGGAAGAGGGGGTGGCTGAATGTGGCAATCTTGAGGCAGTAGAAGACACAGAGCCAGGCAGTGATCCAAAAACTGGAGAACACAATCAAGGGGTAAAGCACAAACACAGATTTCTGAAAAGCTTTAAGAATATAAATTTCTCTCCAGACGACCCGGAACAGGTATTCTACTGATGCGAAAGTCTGGATGGCGATATTGGTAAAAGCAGCAGAGAGTAGAATGAGATTGGATGGGGCCAGACTTCGGCTTTGAGACCAGTCTTTAGAGATCACTGAGATCATAAATATGCTTATTGTGGTCCCCATCATAAACTCTAATCCAAAAAGGACCAGGAAAAAAATATCAAATGAAGGCATTTCCTTTAATGTGGAACCTTGTCAGCTCTACTCTGTGTTCGTCATACAAAGCAACATTTGTATGTCTTCATTCTTCCATCCCCTCTGATTATTCAATCAAGAAGTTTGGTTATTTCTGTCCATGGGAGTAAATAACTTCCTCGTGTATGTTTAAAGTTATTTTATGTTGATATTTTTTTAAAGAAATGTCTAAAAAGTGAATAATACCACTCTTGTACATCCAAGGAAAATGACGAATAATATGAAATTAAAGATGATCTGGCAAATCAGCATAGTCAATGAATGAAAAATTTTGACATTTCGACCTCCTGATGTGTTTTGTATATGTCAACCGGAAGCCATTCGAAGCTGTGCGGATGTAGTGACGTCTGACGAATACTTTTACTTCATCGCAAAATATAGGGCGAGCTTTTCTTCAGCAAGTACAATGAAGAATTTCCTCAGATTTCTATCGCGTTGTTTTTCCACTTAACGTCCTATGCTGTCATGGCAGTCTCTTCGTCTCCTATCCCCTCAGTCAGTAACTCACAGCTTACATTCTTTTCCCCTTTCCTGTGATTTTTCTCCCCTTTTATAAACACCATCTATCCCGAGAGTCATCCCCTCACCCCCTGTTTTCCATCTGAAGTCCCTCCTTCCAAACAATTACTTCTCAAATGTCTTCCTGCTCTTAAATCATTGGAAACGGCATCCTCTCAGGAAGAAAGCAAACCATCGAATGAAATTCTGGATAAAAATTAGTGGTGTGTTAAGTATGAAAATGTGTGCGAGCGCGTGAAGAATGAAAGTTTGTGAAAACGTAAATAAGATGAAAAACTCCTGCATAGAAATATATGTAGCTCGTATTAACCAGCGCGTCCAACATCTTGCCACCTCTTTGATAAAGTACCATCTCTATGACTTTATTTTTTGTTTTTATTGTTTTCATCAAGCCATAAAGCTGTTTGAGCGCAGTAAATGCTGCTCATTGTGAATTTATTTTGATAAAACACAAAACAAAAGCATTAATATAATGCTAAACCTCAGTGACATCAACCTTATGGTGACATCTTTACGTGCTTAGCCACTTCGTTTACCTGCTCAGGCGATAGATGCCCTACACAGAGAAGGATGATGCAGCCTATTTCAGTAAAGATTATCAATAAACAGTTTTAAAACAATATTGCAGCAACCTTTTCTTTCTACTCGATCATGTAATTAACCTTTAAACTTACTTTGTTCCTTTAAAATCTTCCAGCCCCTTGTTATTGTTTAGAGATTCCTTTGTTTTTACCATTTTTACAAATTCTCCATCATTGGTTCAACATCTCAACTGCAGTCTCATGAATGCCTGTACATTAACTCCTTGTGATACATGGGAGCCTGCGGTCCCTGTATATGTAACGTCATACTGCCTGCTGCCAGAGCCAGCTCCAGCTGCCCAGGTGCAATGCAGGCCTGGCAGCTCCAGTATAGCCGCAGTTTAACAAAGCAACGAAAATGTATTATTGATGTTTCAATTTGCACTACATTCTGTTTTTAATATTCAGCTAGCTATACCACATGAAAGAGCATGAAAACAAGGATTTAAGTGGTTTGAGGGATGGGTAATGATGCGACCACGTTGTATATGCAATAACATAGGTTTTGTCATACATTTTACGAATATTGCAAGCCACCTTGGAGCTTCACATCCATATAATGAAACTCTCTACGGACACATAACTCGCTATTGATTATCAAAAGTATTATAATGTAGACAGTGAGTACTTTATGTCTTATATTTCACCATTGCTCCAATCCAACATACATTTGCGTTTCCAGATCTTCTTTGTGTTCAAAAAACCAAGACATAGACAAACACTAAACAATCGTCAGAAATAGATGGGCTGTTAATGTTGGAGCTTGTGGTGTATGTTCTCTCTCTTTGCAGAGGTTTCTATCGACTTCCAGGGAGGCACTCTTCAGCAGGTGACCATTAAATTTACATCGACCATCCCCAATGGGATCTGAAAACCACAGGAATGTTATCAAATAAAATTGGTAGAATACAGAAAACCTGGAAATACATTAACTTTGCCATTGCATCAATGTACATTCCTTAATTTGTGACTTTCCTTTGTCATTTCCCCAAACTCTCAAAGCTGCAGTTTCTAAACAATTTGTGTGCACCTCTTTCCAATATTTTATTTATTCTTCAACTTCAATAACTTTAATTCTGAATCCCCAATATCTATGCCGTTCCATCAGTCAGGAGTCCGGCGTTCATTCAGCATCTCCTTCATTATTACATTGTCGCTCCAATAAAACTTTTAACCCTGCAGTCCATCATCCATGAAGTTTTCCTCCAAAATACCATAGGCAGAATATTAATGCAGGGCCGAAGTATCGATTACAAAAATTCCATGATATGCTTCCCTTCAATATGTTTTGGAAGTCAATATTTAGGTCACAATATTTTTGTAGAACGATGACATACAACTTTTATCCAACTTTTCTCACTCACTCCAGATATTTAAAATTCAACAACCACAGTCAGTTGCAACATATTTATAACCTTCTTTCAACCCCTCTCATGTTTAGGTAACTAGATGAAAACCAAATACAGTTTTTATGTTTACAACCACCATTTTCATTAATAGACAAATATTTGTCCATTCCTACATGAGCCGTTGTTGATTCACTGACTGCATTAACATCATACTATAAACACATCGACACTAGTGCTTTTCTAAAATCGTTCTGGTTTGAATTATAGAACATATCTCTTTTTGCAAGTTGGCTGTCAGAATCTATATCCCCCTGTTGACCACACCTCACTGAGTGACTAAGGAGTGCTCGAGTGCTGATTGTGCATGGATGGGGTTAGTGTTTGCCCACAAATCTCAAAAACCCGCTAGTGAATCAGTTCATGTTGCTTCAAACATTATTTCAACACAAATCATTTCCTTTGCCGCCTACAATTTCTCCTTTTTCTCTTCCGGTGTATTTATGATAATCCATCTGAAGGACTGACTTTTTCCACTTGGATCACTGAGTGTTAAGGTCTTTTTCAAGGGCACAATACCTTTAAGAAAGTTCCAAAATACACGTCTTTGCATGGTGACACAGCGCTGGAATTTGTTTAGCTAACAAATGAAGGGCATCGTGTATCACGAACATCAAGCAGAAGAGCGTCTGCCTAAAGCATACGCAAATGAGCTATTTTGCAACTGCGTGTTTACTGTACCCAAATCCACCATTGATTTGCATTCAAATGGAACGTTTGTTTACATGTCAGCATAAGGCCCGTTAGCAGTATTTCCCTCAATGTGTTTTTGTCAGAACATATAGTAGCATGAAAATCGATCATGTGGGAATCTTTAATCAATATTGGACAAAGAGGCTGCATCTTTCTTGTCTGTGTAGGCCATCTATCTCCTTACCAGGTAAAATTAACCCGAACTCACTACGAGGCAAACAGGAGTTCCTTTCAGATGTCTAAAAACGTTGAAATCAAGAACGAATTCATGGACACAGAAGGAAAGACCATCTCAGATGAGATTCCAAATTAGAAAATAAAGGATTAAGGACAGACAGAGATTGTGATAAAAAGCCACACCTAATAACAGCGGGCAGATGGAAAAAAACACATTCGAACGAATTGTAACTTAATGCACAACAAACAGCGTCGGATCCTCCACCATGGCGGAGGAGCGTCTCCCCCTGCCACCCTCAAACTTAAAAAACAAAACAATAATAAAATCGGTTTATTATTGTTTTATTTTTCTTCACACGAATGTGTCTTTGGGCGGGGCCATCGCGGAGGCAGTCACAGTGGGGAGTGGTGGGCACTGCTATCAGTGTACATGTCGGTTTGGTCGGCTGTCTTAGGATAGCCAAACCAGCATGTGCCCTGAGCTGTCTCCAACCTGAGCTGCATTGCTGGTTTAGAGGCAGCAGGCACAGAGTCCCAGGGGCCCATTAGTATGTTGGGCGGATCGCCACCGCCCGCATGGCTTTGGCGATCAGCCCTACATATTCCCCCGCCCGCATGCACACTCCCCCGCCACATTACTATGGCGGGGTGACCCCGGCAGACGGAAAGTCCATCCGCTGGTTTTTCGCCCGGATATGAGTCGACTGGGCGGAAAAGCTGTTAATATGGTGGCGGTGTCTGGTAGACACCGCCATCCAAATTAGAATGCATGCAGGGACATGCCTTTACGTGGCGGCAACGCCGCCACAGAAAGGCATGCGGTCTTCGTAGCGGGCCCCCAGGGTCTTTGTAGCGGGCCCCCAGGGATTCTGGGGTGTGGGGTGTGCACATGGGGGGTACCTATGGTACCTCCCTGCATTTCAATGTACAACGTGGCAGGCACCGCGCAGTGCCTGTCGCGTTGTGCATTAAAATACACAACTTGCATTTGTGGCATTGCGGCGGGCGGTGTTTTTAGCACCGCCCGCTGCAATGTTACAAATGCGGGATGCGCCCGCCAGTGTGGCGGACAAATCCTAATTGTAGGTGCTGGACCCCCGCATGCATTGCGGACGGTCCTGTTTCCCGGGGCTATGGTGGGCGGACATACTAATGAGACCCCTAGTCTCCGTGGGAGCTTACATCTAAGCAGTGTCTGGATTGGTCATAGGGGAGTCTGGAAGCCTGTACTGCTGTGATGCGGCGGACAGCAGGTAAGTTCCATTTCTTTTGAATTGTGCTTTATTAGTCATACCCTGTCCATCCCAGCCTCTCCCCACCACTCTGCCCCGACACCAGCCAATACTGAGAACAAGTGGATAATTCAGTGTCAAGTTCAAGCTCATCCCACTTTCATCATATTCTGAATGTAAGAAAGATTAGAACTGAAATTTGATCAGTGGGTTTGGGAGTATGTGAGTAAGAAAGAGAACCAGTATATTGACAGTCTACATCAAAATACATAAATATGCACAAGTATGTGCCAACATAACAAAGCAAATACCTGTACAGACATAAACTTTACTAAGCTGCACTGTAAAATGTTGGCCTCTTTCCCAAACACGTGTTTTTGAATATGTCCCAACTCTTGAGTTGTTTGCTGCCTTGAAATGACTTATTTATGAGGTCCACCCTGCACCTTCATCATTCATGATTCAATTCCTCACTGCAGGAAGGTGTTGTACTACATGGCGATGCTGGGTAGATTCACCATGCAATGCTATCACAAACCCCAGAGGTGGCCCTTGGTTTCACCTTAATAAATCCTTAGCTCAATCCTTGTAGTGTGGCAAAGAGCAGTCAGAAGCCGCGGCCCGGGCAGAAAGTCGGAGCGTGGGAGGGGCAGGTTGGGGGTGCTAAAAACCGGAATATGGATAATTGGAGGTAAGTAAACAATTTAATAAATTCAATGAATTTCGTTTATATTGTTTAGCTCATCTTGTCAATAGTTATACTTTATGAAAGGATTCTAATGTTAGCCTATGGAGCCAATGTGCTACAAAGTGTAAAAACGAAATTGGCAGTGCTTCAATCACTAGGGCATGTAAAACATCTTTTAAGATGTCCCTGGTTATTTTTACATGGCATCTTACCCTGGTAACACCTACGGTAGTCCTTAGGGGTGACTCTTATCTAAACAAAAGGTAGTTTAAGACTTTGGAAGTACCTTTAATTCCAAAGTCGGATTTGCATATAATTGTATTTTAAAAGTAGGCTGCAAACCAGGGCTGCCTTTAAAATGCCAGTAACCGGTCCTCGGAAACTTGTTTCCGGTCCAGGGAAGGCATGGCTTGGCAGTTCGGGCTGGACTGTTCCCATGAGACACAGGGTCAGACTGATTTGCATATAGCCATGTCTGAACTGGGGTGGCAGAGTGGGCTAAAGAACGGTGATGGATCAAACCCAGATCTTTTGACTGGATGTGAGTGTTTGATTGGTTCAGATGCTCCGTCCATCACCACCCCCTTTTGTACCGCTTTTGGCCGCCATAAGTGTTGCAGGGTATGCTCAGACATGAGTCCCTTGCTCACTTTGCCACTGGATTCAAGCAAGCCGGGCTGTAGACGGCTGTAATGCCAGAAACTGGTCCTCGGAAGCTTGTTTCCGGTCCAGGGAAGGCATGGCTTGGCAGTTCGGGCTGGACTGTTCCCATGAGGCACAGGGTCAGACTGATTTGCATATAGCCATGTCTGAACTGGGGTGGCAGAGTGGGCTAAAGAACGGTGATGGATCAAACCCAGATCTTTTGACTGGGTGTGAGTGTTTGATTGGTTCAGATGCTCCATCCATCACAACTCCCTTTTGTACCGCCTTTAAAATGACAGCAGGCACAGAGCAGTGCACATTTAAGTGGATTAAATCTACTGGGCCTCTAAACTTGCATGCTCTCTCATATACAAGGGACTTACAGTTTGTTTGTCAGCACCCATTGTAATTATACCTAATTACCATGTACTTTTATGTAGAGCACAGGCCCTGGGTCAGGTTTGCAGAGCCCTGGGAGCAATCAGAGTCAGAAAACGAGCCTCTAGAAGTCAAAAACGGGAAAAAAGGGGAAGGGCACTGCAAAAAGCCCTGATTCCTCACACTTTCTTTGGGAGGTGGCCTGGATGCATATCAGAGGTGGTGAAGTCTTTGAAGTTTACCGCCTTGATTTGCCACTTCTCTAGCCAGTCCAGGAGGAAGAGGTGTGACCTCCTTCCTGCCCAGATCTCTATTTCCAGCTCTTGGAAGTGTTCACACTGCCTGGCAGGGGGTCAGAATTCTGTCTTGGTTGCAGCAAGCACGTGGTGTCAGTCAGAGCACAGGGAAGACTGGGGCAACCAGGTGGGCAACCTCTAAGGTGCCACCTGGGTGCATGCCACATTGCTCTTGGCACGAGATTCATGTCAGGGGTGAGAAGGCTTGTTGTTTGATACCTAGCATGACATATTTATGAGGTATCATAATGGAGCTGCCAACCTCTGCTCCAGTCCATGTTATCCCATTGACCGTCTATTACTTACAGGCTATTGTAATGGTAAAGGCTAGCACAGGTATATAAGTTAAAGAACACGCACTAGG
This sequence comes from Lissotriton helveticus, assembly GCF_964261635.1. Classification (NCBI taxonomy): domain Eukaryota; kingdom Metazoa; phylum Chordata; class Amphibia; order Caudata; family Salamandridae; genus Lissotriton; species Lissotriton helveticus. Next base: position 883,760,474 of record NC_136072.1, on the reverse strand, counting down.
TTCTTCAAAAGTTGCTTAAATAATCAATTTATAGTGTGCTGAAAAAGGGTCTCACTCTCTGATCAGAGTGTATTCTTAAACCACTGTGTAGCGTCCCCTGTTAGGGTCCATCCCCTCTAGAACTGCGTGGCCCCATCATCTCGGGGATATTCAACTATCTTAACATTCAAAATAAATTCAACAATGAGTTCTCCTTGTTTTTTGGCATTATTTGTTATTCGCCATCTTCTATTTTGATTTCTCAAAATCACATTGCTTCAACAATGATGTGTATCGCCAAACTGTTAGTAACATTCCTCCATCCCGATGCATTTCGGACAGAAGCCCGTCGTCAGGGGATGTCAGTTCTAGAAAAATGTAAATTCGACCAACCATGAGAAAACCATTCTATCAATGCTCACCAGTCACACAACAGCCCCTGGTGCAGTGACTAATCAGTTAATAAATCATGATTTCATGTATAAGAACAAAAAGTAAAAAATACTATATTATGTTAATGGTGCCCCAAGAATAATTAAATTGAATAACAATAATCCCAGCTTCCTATTCATGCCGGCTAGTATAGGGACATATAAGCGTAAACTTATATGTCCAACTTTTAATATAAAGCCCCCTGCCTCCTGGCCTTTAGGAGTCCTTCCTTAGGGGAGACTGATATATATTAAAGACAGTGCATTGACTTTCCCACACATGATGAGGGCACACATGAGTTCAAGCACTGCTCCTGCTGTCTGCAATGGTAGGCCGGCTGTCAGTAGTTTACTTGCATCACTCAGGGTGGCACAAACAGTGCTGAAAGCCCTGGGACCCCTTTACCACCCTTGCCCTGGATACCACTGGTAAGGACTTATAGGAGGGGGAAAGTCCTTGTCAATTGTGGTTGCCAATTTACACATAACAGTTTTAAGGAGAGAGCACTGAATGAGAATGACCAGAAGCAGCGTGTTGCATCTGCCTAAGAGAAGGTAATGTATTTTAACCACTGGCACCTGCTTGTGGTAAGGACTTTGCATCTGTTCCACATCAGTGCTGCCTTTGCTCACGTAAAGTTAGAGAAGTTTTCTCATGGCAGTGAGCTCAGGTGCAAGCAGTGCAGAGTGCTGGCCTGGGGAATCAGTTGTTGGAGAAAGGGGCTGTTGAAGAGAGGAAGGATGTTAAACCGAAATTTTTTTATTATGCCTTTGACCTGCAATAAGCTCCATTTTCCAGAGGGAGGAGTGGCTAAACTTAAATCTATTCGTAATCAAGGTCAAATTTCAAGTGTTGGCTGAGTTTCCCAATCCAAGAAGGTGTCACCATTTTTTCTTTAGAATCCATTTCATATCTAGCCCATAAATAAGGAGGGATGGTCACAGAAGGCTGAGTCCCATCGCTCTTCTATCACTATTTTTCATTATGTTATTTGAGCACATAGGTACCTTGTTGTCCCTGGTTTTCACAGACCAGCGCAGAGTACACACCAGCTGAGGTTACGTAGTTTCAGCTTCGCTCTGTTACAGTCTCCATTTTACGTTCAGTCGCCATTTTATGTTGCCTCACTCAGGCAGCACGGCTAACGTAAGGAAAATGGTCTTTTCTGCCACTTTCAGCTGCACGGTGTTTTTCTTGTCGATGAGCAACCTTCGTCTTTGTGTGCAAAACTTATGTCAGGGTCCAGCTGAGTTCGTAAAGCCACGTCTAGACTGATTAATCCATGTCTCTACTCCACTGTTTGGGTCCCACCATTCTTCTCTGTGTTATCTTATTTAACTGGCCTTCACCATTCTCTCTGTGTGTTCTCTTGTTACATAGCTCTCCTTTTGAAGCATTCTACGCATGTTTTACCACCTGCAAGCTGGATTATGGTCACCTGTGTTGATTAACCTGATGGGAGGGGAGCACACGGGGTCTGAAAGGAGGGTGTGTTTTAGACATCTGATACTTGTTTTCGAACTATTTCTATTCGTTAGTTTTGTGTATTTTGGGAGTTGTCATTGTAAACTTGTGTTGTATAATAGACTGTGCGCCACAGATTGAAGTGGCAGTCTCTTGAGAACCTACCTGTTGGTACTTCTTAGATAACTGTGCTTAGCTGCAGCTAATAAAACTACTTTTCTACGCCTAACGGAGTGTCCAGTGTCTCTGTCGGTCAAGGCAGGTGAACTCGGGGATCTTAGGCGTGCCCTGCGCCGCTTGGCCCGTAAGGCCAGGTTCTCCAATTGGCGGCCCAACGTGTGGGCGACTTCAGCGGTAGTAGTTTTGCCCGAGAGTCGTGAGGAGCTTCGCAGGAAAATTCCGGAGGATTTCGCGAACCACGTGAGCGACCCCTGCATGTCGAAAGTGGACCGAAGGTCTTTTGAAGCGTGGCTACTCCTTCCCGACGGCTGCTGACGACTGCTGCCCTGACTGTCGCCCTGCCTTGGCCCTTTGGTGATGATTGGTATCGCGAGACGTTAGACGGACATCTGTTGGCGTGAGAAAAGCATTTAGTTAAGTATTCGTGGGTAGCGCCCACTCTCTTTGTTTTGTATTTTTGTTATTCGATTAGCGCGCTAACCGAAGCCAAGGGGTAAGTACGTTTGTACTGTGACTACATTGTCTAAATAGATCCCTTGACGTTTGTAAGGTTAAAATGCCTGGGTTTAGTAAACTTAAGAGATTCTGTTGTTGTGCTTGTTCTATGGACTCCCGGTTGGAGGATTCGTGTCCGATTCCTCCAGTTGGAACTCCTAATTACGAGTTGTACTCAAAGCATGGTGTGGGTCCTATAGTTTTCAGCGACATATGGACCCGTTACACTAAAAAAGATGGTGTTTTACAATGGCCACAACATGGGTCTTTTGAAACTGAGATTTTAGATAATTTGGAAGCGATTTTATTCAAGAGAAAAGCCCGGCCGGCAATGTTTGACTCTTTTCGCCTATGGCGCAAGGAAGCCAAACAGAAAGAAATTAAGCAAATGAAGAAAGATAAGAAAGAGCAGAGTGTGACGATTCTTCAGGCTGCTCAGCAATTTAAAAATGATGAAACTGATCAGATGATTCAGGTATCAGAAAGACAACATCGTATGGCAGTGGATAGGTGTTACCCTGTATTGCCTTCCGTTACAAAGAGTAAAAATCCTGACGACGATTCTTTTATGTCCCATTTGCTGACATTACCTCCGCCTTACGTGATAGGAGCTGATGCACCTCCTTTGCAGCCTGCTGCCAATGCGGCCGCTGTACTTCCTGCACAGATACCTGTCCCTGTCATTTTGCCTCAGCTTCCTTTGCCGACAATACCTGCACCTCAATCGCCTGTGTCTCAGCTTTCTCCATCTGTCGTTTCTTTCGCTACAGATTCTTCTTCTGTTTTACAGAATACACTGTCTCCTGTCTTAGTTTCAGATTCCCCTACAGCCAGACGCCGTTTAGTGGATACTGTCTCAGGCTTGTTGTCACCCTTGCTTGGCCCTCTTTTCTTTTCTCCTGCCTCGTCTCGGAGACAATCTCGTAGTCAGTTTCCAGATTTTGAAGAACGGACTAAACTAGATTCCCTTGCTTCTAATTGGATCACGAGTCGCGTACCGTATGACACACGTGATATATTAGATACTTTTCTTCAATGGAACGCGCCCACACAGAGATACGTATTTGATGTGATGTGCCATACTTTGATTAAAGCGTGGGAAGACGTAGATCTAGACTCGCCTCCTCTGGATTTATTTGACATTCAGGATCAATTTGATAAGGGATTGATAGTGGGTCCTGCTGTAGAACGTGCTGTACAACAGCTTGTTGCTTTTAGGTCTACCATTTTCTCTCGAAATTCTCCTGAATCTGACCTTGCGGTTCGTCGTAAGACAACACAATATCCTATGCGAGAGGTTCCTCCAATATGGAGAGATGCAGTTCCCCAAGCTGGTAATGTTCCAGGTGTTCCTGCTCATTTTCAGCGCATATGGGTACATGACCCGTGGAAAAGATCAGAAGTGTTGGCTCTTAAACAGTCTTTACCGGACCCTCGTAAGAATCCTGCTGGATATTATAAGGAGCTGTCTCAGACTGTTGACGCTTGTATTATGAATTTGGCTGATATTGACTTACTTATGGGGAATGTAGTCCCACAAGCTATATGGGCTAAGATTCGTAGACAGGATCATGCGGCAGCTTTAGTTGGTGATTGGGCTGCCATTACGGCTGCAGACGTAGGTCAAGTAGGTGGGGCTAAACCAGACGCTTTGATTACAGAATTACCGGGAAGAATCATAGACTTGATGAAGACTCTAATGCCTGCGATGCGTGTTAACTGGGATAAGTTAGCAGCCTGTAAGCAAAAGACGGATGAAAGTGTCTCTGACTTCTTTACTCGTTTTGAGGAGACTTTCATCGACCATAGTGGGCAAGACATGAGCACTGAAGGGGGACAGCGATTATTTGTAGATACATTTGTTTTTAACTTACTTCCAGAATTATCGAATAAGTTAAAACAGTCAGAGAGTTCATGGGCTGTCTCTTCCACTGCCCAGATATTGGCTACTGCTCAATATTATGAGAATAGGGAGAAGGAAGATAAGGAGAAAGCGGAGAAAAAGACGAAAGATTTGAAAACGAAGGTTCTTCTGCAACAGGCTTATCCACCTCGTTCTGCTCAACCTCTATTTCCCCAGCCCCCACAGTTTCAGAGGTTGTTGCAAAAGCCAGTTCCCTCGGTTCCCCGGGCTCCATTGGGCCCCAACCAGTGTGCTTACTGTAAGGAGGATGGTCATTTTAAGAACACTTGTCCGATTCTATTACAACGATATGGCGGATCATTAGCGCCACGAGGTCGTGGTGATTCTCGATCCATGTCTAGAGGTAGAGGCCGTGGTGCTCCTCTTCAGGAACAACGTCCCTCTCCTCCCCAAGCTTCTGCGAATTACTTTGACCAGCAGACTTCTCAATCTGCACAATACTACAATGATGACTATTGTTACGACAATGAGAATGTTGCTTTCCATACTAGCTAGGACAGCCAGAGACAAAGTGAGGGAGTCATATCAGTTCCAGTAGATCAGGAAGGACCTTATGTTAATGTTATGGCATTAGGTGTTACAGAACCATTTCTCTTGGATACTGGCGCTATGAGAAGTTCTATCATGCGTTCTAAACTCCCTGGGGCACCTTTGTCCGGCTTAACAAATGTTTCTGTAGGATTCTCTGGCGCCCCAGTTTCAAATCCTATTTCTTGTCCTTTGCCCATTTCCATTGGTCCATATGATTTGGAAGCTCCACTCCTTTTAACGACAGGTTGCGGATAGAATTTGTTGGGTTTAGACCTTTTGAAACGTTTATATGCTACGTTGTATTGTTCGCCCTCTGGTGTACATCTTACATTGGGTGATAAAACGATTTCTCCAATGTATGTTTCTAAAGAACAACTGCCACCTGAGTTGCAATCTCTTCCAGTTAAACTTTGGGCTGTGGGTCCAAATGATGTTGGTTTGTTACAGATTCCATTACTATCAAAGACAATGTTAAGATGCCACGTGTTCCTCAATATAAGATCTCCAGTGATGGTGAGCGAGCCTTGTTGGCCATTGTTCATGATTTGGTTCAGAAGGGTGTGGTTGAAGAGACTAGAGGAAACGTCTGCAATAGTCCTGTTTTGCCTATTCTTAAACGTACTGATCCTTCTCAGCCACCTGTTTACCGTTTTGTTATTGATCTTCGAGAGGTCAACAAAATTGTTGTCCCTCAATTTCCTGTTGTGCCAGATATCACGACTTTGCTTACTATGATTCCTGCTTCAGCAGTCTGGTTCTCAGTGATCGATCTTAAAAATGCTTTCTTTAGCATTCCTATTGCTGCAGAAAGTAGGGATCTTTTCGGCTTCTCTCTCGGAGGTCGCAGCTTCCGGTTCAAATGCGCACCTCAAGGCTATTGTGAGAGTCCTTCAATATACAGTCAAGCTTTGAAGTCGCAACTTGATACATTTTCTTTGCCCTCAGGTGCCACTCTTATCCAGTATGTGGACGATCTATTGATTGCTGCTGATTCAGCAACTGCTTGTAAAGCAGCGACTGTATCGCTCTTACAGCATTTGTCTGATTTGAATCATAAAGTATCGTCTTCTAAGTTACAATATTGCCGACAAGAAGTTACCTACTTAGGTAATCTCTTGTCGAAGGAGGGAAGGCGATTGACTCCAGAACGTATTCATGCAATTGCACGAATGCCTGTACCAGTGTCACAGAAAGAAGTGCGTGCTTTCTTAGGCATCACCTCTTATTGTAGGCAGTGGATTCCAAATTTTTCCCTTCTTGCTAAACCTCTGTTGGCACTTACACTTAAAGATACGCCTCAGCCTTCGCCTTGGACTGATGAATGCCAAAAGAGTTTTACAGACTTACGTACTGCTTTGTGCTCTGCTCCTGTGCTAGGTACTCCAGATTACAGTAAACCCTTCACACTATATGTGCATGAAAGGGAAGGTTGCGCATTATCAGTTTTAACGCAACGATTTGGTGACAAACAAAGGCTGTGTGCCTATTTTTCTGCAACATTAGATCCAGTAGCGAAGGCATTACCTAGTTGCCTTAGAGCAACAGCAGCAGCGGCTATTTCTATTCGTCAGTCTGCTGGACTAGTGTTAGATCATACTCTTAATGTGATGGTTCCACATGCAGTGGATACTCTTCTTAATAGGACAAAAACTCAACATCTAACGAGTGCTCGTTTGTCTGGATACGAGTTGACGCTTCTAGCTAGTCATATACATATAAGAAGATGTAATGTCTTGAACCCAGCCACATTGTTGCCTGTTTTGGATGTTAGTAATGTACAAGATAAGCACGATTGTTTTCTTCGCACTGAAGAAGAAACAAAGGGTCGAATAGACCTAAAAGATACACCACTTGTGGATCCAGATGGTACCCTATGGGTGGATGGGTCATGTTTCAATCTCCCTAATGGCGAAACAACAGCTGCTTATGCAGTCACGACGTTGTACACAGTGGTAGAAACTGCACGCATTTTGCATAACTCAGCGCAAGCTGCAGAACTGATCGCTTTGACAAGAGCATGCGTGTTGGCGAAAGGGAAAAGAGTGACTGTCTATACTGACAGTCAATATGCGTTCGGCGTTGCCCATAGTTTTGGTCGTCTGTGGAGGGAAAGAGGATTCTTCACCTCCCACGGCACTAAAATACAGCATGGTCAGTTGGTAGCGGATCTTCTTGACTCTCTTGCCTTGCCTACTCAGATAGCGATTGTGAAATGCACTGCGCACAAGAAGATTACTGATGATGTGGGTAGAGGAAATGCATTTGCAGACGAAGTGGCTAAAGAAACAGCGAGGAATGTTGAAAGTCGCATGTATGTTGCAGGGCCTGCTAGATGGGTTGCAGAAGATGGTATGTGTGAAAACACAGTGGAAAGTGTGAAAGCAATTCAGAAGGAGGCTACTGAGAAAGAATTGAGTACGTGGAAAGAAAGTACGGGAATGTTGGATGATACAGGTTGTTGGACGGAATTGTCAGAGCATCAGCGATGGTTGTTACCTGATGCGTATGTTTTGCCGGTAGTTACTATGGCTCATGGACCAGCTCATATTAATGCCCGTGGTATATGCAAACTTTTAGCTCCAGTATGGCAGAATGAGAGTATTCCAAAATGTGCAGAAAATGTGGTGAAACACTGCATTGTTTGTTTAATGCACAATCCAGGAAAAGGAACTCCAACTCCAGCAGGTCACTTTGCACCCCCTACATACCCATTCGAGGTACTGCAGATAGATTACATCCATATGGAACGTTCCAATAATCTCAAGTATGTTCTGGTGGTGGTTTGTGCCTTTTCCAGATGGATAGAGGCCTACCCCCTAAAGGACAATACTGCTTTGTCCACTGCTAAAATACTCTTGAAAGAATTCTTCCCGAGGTTTGGTTTGCCGCGCATTGTCTGGAGTGACAATGGAAGTGAATTTGTAGGTCAAATTATGCAAAAGGTGTGTATAGGTTTAGGCATCAAACAAAAATTCCATGCGGCAAACCATCCTCAGTCAGCAGGTCTGGTAGAAAGTTACAATGGTACTCTCAAACTTAAGTTAGCAAAGATTCAGGCCAGCACGGGCCTTTCTTGGCCTGATGCATTACCTTTAGCACTCCTTTCTACTAGAATGACTGTTCATTCTCGTTTGGGGCTTAGCCCATACGAGATTGTGTTTGGACGTCCAGCTAACATCTGGGGAGTCCCCAGACCCAAGGAGTACTCAGATATCCCCTATCCATTGTTGATTGATTATTTACATGATCTCACCACTAAATTGCATGTTATTCGTCAACAGGTTTAAAACACTTTACCAGAGGCCTCTTCAGATCCCGGACACACCATCCAGCCTGGGGACTGGGTGTGTCTGAAAAATTTCCAGAGGAAAAAGAATTTGGAACCTCGCTGGGGGCCTCCTAGACAAGTCCTGCTCACCACTCGTACGGCTGTCAAGGTCCTGGGAAAAAGACATTGGATTCATGGTGTGCACTGCAAAAGGGTACCATTGCCTTTGCCTTATGACCAGTGGGTCCGAGAAGGCGTTGGCGATAGTGAGTGCGAAAAGGTACCCAAGTTTGTTCCGTTTAGCAGTGCACACCTGGATTGGACTAGTTCAGAGAAAGAGGATGATGATGTTCTGCAGGAAGCCGTACCATCTCATCTGAGACTTGACACGACAGATCCCGAACATTTGTTCCAGGACCAAACAACATCCGGAAAGAGACGATATAACCTGAGGAAAAGATCCTCTGAAGATAATTAATCTTGACTTTCCTTTTCTTTAAAATCTGTTAATAAAGAGAAGTTTTTCCTTCCCTTTTCCATCAAGTTGCAGGGTCGCGGTAGGAGTCTTGAGCTGTGACCTGAATAGTGACTAGGTCAACAGGACTTGCAGTGTCATAGGACGGCTAACAATCACAGCCAAGTGATCTAGGAAGATTATCGTGAGCAACGCCTTTAGAGTAATGGATAGTACAGGGAAAGGAAGTGATGCGAACATTTTAAAGCGAGCTCATTATAAAAAATTATTATTTGGTCGATGTGGCGTAGCATTATGTGTTTTAGTAGGTTTGAGTAGTTTATTAGCATGCATTGGATGGCTTATTCATGTTCTACAGTTACTACCTGTTCCTATTTCTGCCCCTTTAACTCCATCTACTACTGTTTCACCCCACAAATTTTACTCACTCCCAGATCACGAGCAAATGAGAAGAATGGAATATCTTAACAATTCGTTCATTCAACTGTTACACCAGCATCAATTGATTGTAAATATTACTGATTGTTGGGTATGTGGTCTCATACCGCATAATACACAAAGAGGAATGCCGTATCTAGTTCTTCCTTTTTCATACGAAGGTTCTGCTTGGGCTTATCTGGCTATGTTTTCTAATACATACCAGAATTTACTCAGATATCCTTCTGGTGGATCCTATAATGGTGGAGTGGATTTCAGTCACAGTTCTTTGATAAAGGGCATCGTAACTATGGCAAAGATTGCTGACATCATCAAGATTCCCAAGGATGAAAAGAGAGCGTATGACTCGTTATACTCTTAGCCTCATTGACAAGCTTAAACAGCGGAATTCTGCACCTATTTGGGTACTACCCCAAAAAGGTCATTTATGCTTACAAATAAATGGCCAGAATACGAAAACCAAGCAAGAGAGGAGCAACTGTTCCCACACTTATGTCTATACTCCTTCTACTCCCGCACCATTAGTGGCATCACAAGGTACATATTTTATCTGTTACGATAAAGCTTATACATGGCTTCCCACACACTTTTCGGGAACATGTTATATAGCTTTTCTTCTCCCTCCTACATATACTGCTCCTGCTGATTATCACAAGAAGAGAGTTACTAGAGGAGTAATAGATTCGGAAGATACAGCAGGGCAAGAAGGAGGGGATTTTCTGAAAGGATTCCTTCCCTTTTGGGGTCCGATGGCCAATAGTAGAAATATCAGACAGTTGGTCCGTGTGGTTGATGCCACAATTAATGTCACTTCTGGAGCATTAAAGAATTTGACTGCTGAGCTTCAGGCGGACCGACTTATGACTTTGCAGAACAGGATGGTGCTAGACATAGTGCTTGCAGACAAAGGAGGAGTTTGCAAATTGATTGGGTCTAGTTGCTGTATTTACATTCCTGATAACGCCCCTATGGTATACCAAGCCATCTCTAAGCTACATGTCATCTCTGAATCCATACACCAAGATACTGGAGATTGGTCTATGATGGGATGGTTTTGGGGACTACTGTCCACTTGGGGATGGAAAGTACTAACTTTCCTTGGAATGATTCTAGCACTCGTCTTCTCTTGCTGTCTCTGTCTGCAGTGTGGTCCAGCTGTTTGCGGACTTTGTGCCACGATCTGTGTTTCTAAACCGGTAGCACAACAGACTGAACATATTAAGATGATGGTGCAACAGCATCTTAGTGAGCTCATGACCATTGACATCGACTCAGATTGACATGGGTTCCTTTTTGCTTTGCCTGAGTATGGCAAAAGGAGTGTCTGAGGTTACGTAGTTTCAGCCTCGCTCTGTTACAGTCTCCATTTTACGTTCAGTCGCCATTTTATGTTGCCTCACTCAGGCAGCACGGCTAACGTAAGGAAAATGGTCTTTTCTGCCACTTTCAGCTGCACGGTGTTTTTCTTGTCGACGAGCAACCTTCGTCTTTGTGTGCAAAACTGATGTCAGGGTCCAGCTGAGTTCGTAAAGCCACATCTAGACTGATTAATCCAGTCTCTACTCCACTGTTTGGGTCCCACCATTCTTCTCTGTGTTATCTTATTTAACTGGCCTTCACCATTCTCTCCGTGTGTTCTCTTGTTACATAGCTCTCCTTTTGAAGCATTCTACACATGTTTTACCACCTGCAAGCTGGATTATGGTCACCTGTGTTGATTAACCTGATGGGAGGGGAGCACACGGGGTCTGAAAGGAGGGTGTGTTTTAGACATCTGATACTTGTTTTCGAACTATTTCTATTCGATAGTTTTGTGTATTTTGGGAGTTGTCATTGTAAACTTGTGTTGTATAATAGACTGTGCGCCACAGATTGAAGTGGCAGTCTCTTGAGAACCTACCTGTTGGTACTTCTTAGATAACTGTGCTTAGCTGCAGCTAATAAAACTACTTTTCTACGCCTAACGGAGTGTCCAGTGTCTCTGTCGGTCAAGGCAGGTGAACTCGGGGATCTTAGGCGTGCCCTGCGCCGCTTGGCCCGTAAGGCCAGGTTCTCCACAGCCTGCCTTGCAGACTTTATGGGAACACTTTCAGTTGTTGGACACTAGAGGACGTCATCTTGGATTTGCACTCTTGTGTCTCTAACCAACATAATGTATGAACAGGAAGTGTCCTATTTAAACTGTACTGCTGCATTGCAGCACACACCGGGCATGCTACTTCCATGCCAAAGGGAAGCCTATTAGCTCCAGAACATACCCGGTAGTAGTCAGCACCAGCCATGCTGCCCATTTTCTGCCAATGAAGGGTATCCTACTACACATAAGCTACAAGATAAGGGAACTGCTTGGCATTGTTTTGGAATGATTATGGTCCATGAAATTTGCTGCTGCATCTGTGGCACCTCCCAGATTGCCTTCTAATTGGGGTGTGATCCCAGAGGTATTTCAAAACAATGGTATGAATAATCAACAAGGAGTGGAAAATGTGAGTATTCACTTTTTAGCTACCTAGAGGGGGCAAGAGAACCCTCAAGGGAGGTAACTTCCATTTACCACAACTGTACTGTTAAACCTGTTATCCTTAGTGTGATCTTCGCCTTAACCTTTTGCCGGCTCAACTCCTCTTTTTGCTATATCTTTTGCTCGCCTTAGGACTCTAAGCACTTTACCACTGCTGGCCAGTGCTAAAGTGCATGTGCTCTGTCCCTAAAAATGGTAACATTGGTGTATACATAATTTACATATTTTACTTGTAATTCCCTTGTAAAGAGGTATACCATATACCCAGAGCCTGTAAATTAAAAACTACTAGTTGGCCTGCAGCACTGATTATGCCACCCACACAAGTAGCCTTTTAAACCTCTCTGAGGCATGCCACTGCAGGGCCAGTGTGTGCGGTTACTGCCATTTCAATTGCCATTTAAAATCCTCTTCCAATTTTTTAACTCCCCTTTTATTACACATAAGTCACCAGTAAGTTAGGCTCTAGATTGCCCATAGGGCAGGGTTCTGTATAAGTAAAAAAAGAAGGACATGTACTTTTTACATTTTGCATGTCCTGTTATTGAAAAACACTCAAATTCATTTTCCAACACTGTGAAATTTACTCCTCTCATAGGTTAACATTGGGAATTACTTACCCCTTATCCCCAGTCCTAAGCCTTTGTTGTGAGTATTAGGGATAGTTTGTGTTCAGGCCTCCAAAACGTTTTGTCCACATAAGCTACCCATGCCAAATTTGTGTCCTTGTTTCCAGAGTTTGTAGATTCACCTAGAGGGGACTGAGAAAATAGCCACAATATAGCTACATTTTGAGTTCTTGGGGAAAAATTGTAAAACAGTGCTCTGGAGAAAAGTGTCTGTTTTTTTCCAATGAAATGGCATCAGCAAACAATTTGATGTGCTAAAGTCATCATTTTCCCAGCTTGCACAATGCAGAGCTGGATCAAATAAACAATTATTTTAATGACAGTTTTGCCAATTTTTAAAGAAGTAGCCCAGTTTTCCTATTTTTTGTGCTTCCAACCTACTTCAAGTTTGTGTTGTAAACCAGTGTGAAACCCATGAGTAATCCAGGTAAGCTACATATTTCTGGAAACTAGAGAACATTCTAAATTCAGCCAGGGGGCATATGTGTATATCCCTCAAGATGTTTCCAAAGAAATTGACTGTTAAAATAAAGAAATATTGAAAATTAATTGGAAACATAGCCAAGTAATGTTTTCATCTGTTACTTTTTGTCACGATTGCCGATTTACAAAAACAATGTACCATTATATTTGGTAGTCCCTTTTGGCTGTGGGGATATACCAGGTCTGTAAGTTCTCCAAGAACCTGAGGTACTCAGAGCAAACATCTGAGCACCATACAATGGTTTTTCATTGTGTTTTCAGTATAGACCACTATATATGCTGAAATATGTAGAATGAAAAACAGGTATCAAGATAACCTATGTTTTTCTGAAATGGGCTCAATATATGGAGTTTAGGAGAAGTGATTATTTGTACACCTCTGATTTTGTGTGTACCTGTACGAGCATATACTTTAGAAGGTATCTTTAAAACTGTCCTGTTTCTTACACACTGGTTTACATTTGGAAGGCACAAATGCAGCTAAATCCACTCATAATAATAAATATCCTATTATTCTATGCTCCCACATGACTTCTGATAAAATTGGTTAGGCCTAGTGCCTGTGACATGAAATGGCCAAAAACGCAACATGGATACATCACATTTTTCAACTCAAAGCGTTTTTTTTTTTAAGTGGGTACCTGTGGAGTTTGGGCCCTATCTCAGCCAGCACCTAGGGAAACCTAGCAAACCTGTACACTTTTTAAACATATACACCTAGGGGAATTCAGGATGGGGTGACTTATGTGTCCCTAAGTAGGTTGTTCTATTCAGAATGCTTTGAAAAACCTCAAATTTTAATGAACAAACATACATTTACCTTAGATTTCAGTGATGGAAAGTTCTGGAATCTGTGGGAAGCCTCTAACTTCCTTCCACTCAGTGGCCCCTAAGTCTTCTGATAAAATTGGTTCCTCACTAGTGCGATTTGACCGAGTGCCCGAAAAACAAAACACCCCAAAAAGCAACATGGATACATCACATTTTTCCACTCAAATCTAACCCATTTTTATTAAAGTGAGAAGCTGTGGATTTTGGGCTCTAGCTCATCCAGCACTTAGGGAAACCTAGCAAACCTGTATATTTTTGAAAAATAGACAGGTGCGGGAATCCAGGATGTAGTGATTTGCATGGCTCTCTCTATGTCGTTTTACCCAGAATCCCTTGCAAATCTCAAACTTTAAGAAAAAACACATTTACCTCACATTTCTGTGATGGAAAGTTCTGGAATCAGAGGGGAGTCACAAACGTCCTTCAACCTAACATTCCTCTATGTCTTCTGATAAAAATGGTACCTCACTTGAGTGGGTAGGCCTAGCGCACACAACAGGAAAGGCTCCATAATATAATATGGAGACATCAGATTTCCTGTCACACAAATTATCGGATTGAGAATGGGGGTAGCAGCATTTTTTTTGCCAGGGATTGACAGCCACCCAAAAAAACTAACCAAACTCAAACATTTCTGAAAGCTAGACACACAGGGGAGTCAAAAGTAGTATTCCTGGTGTGGATCCCACAAAGGTTTCTTACCCACAATGCCCTAAATACCTCAAACTTTGCCTAAAGTTGTACATTTTCATTGCATTTCACCCTCACCCTCTAAGCTTTGATTAACAATGTTGATGGGATTTTCTTTGACCTGATATGTATGGCCAGAAAATTCCTTTCTCTACTTGTCTGTACTACTGTGATCCTGGCCCTGGTGGTGTCCAGATTGGATAAGGCCAATTCTCTGTATGAAGCCTTCCTCAAACACTGCTGCAGGAATTGCAGAATGTCCAAAATGAAAAGGCCCGTCTGGTACGCCATCCTCCCAGACGTGTATCACTGATGACCCATCTGATCAACGTACACTGTTTACCTGTTAGGAAAGGGTTCCTGTTTAAAATCTTGACACTTATGCACAAAGCTCTCCATCAGTCTGGGCCAGAGTCTTTGTCCAACAGGGTTACATTTTATTCCCCAGGGGTAGGTGTGGAAAAAGAGGAGGTATATGCATCTTCGTCCCGGTCCAGCACGCTTGGAATAGTTTGCCGAGCAAGCTATGGTTAGCGTTTGGGTGGTCTTTTAAAAAACAGCTTAAGACTTGGCTTTTTACTCTTTGAGTGCTCCCTCTTTCTTCTACTCTCGCTTGTTCACTAGCACTGGGACCACATTTAATTAATTAATTAATTAATTAATTAATTATTTCACTCATTCATTTCTGTGAGCTTCCAGAATCAGCAGGAATCCACAAAATTCCTACCACCAGGCATTCTCTCTCTTGTCCTGATAAAAATGCTACCTCACTTGTGTGGCTGGGCCTAGTCCATGTGACAGGTAAGCATTGAACCAAGGTCAATGGGAGTCTGGCGGAGTGACTCTCATTGACCCTAGTTTGGTTTGTGTCTGTTGGGAGCACTAGGCCAAGTCACACAAGTGGGATACCATTTTTATCGGGACAAGTGGGTGTTCGCTGGGTGGCAGAGATGTTGTGGATTCCTGCTGATTTCAGAAGTTTACCTCACAGAAATGCAAGGTCAATGTGCAATTTTAGAATAGTTCATTGTTTGCAGAGAATTGTGGGCAAGAAACCTGTCTGGGTTTAGTAGGTTTCCCTAGTTGCCAGCCGACACGAGCCTGAAAAGTGCAGTCATTCAGCATACAATTAGGTTGATATTGGAACTTAGCCCAACTCTGCTATCCAAATGTAAAATATAAAAAAGCATCCATAAAATGTTTTCTTCTTGCCAAACAGATGGGGATGCTTTAGACTGCAGGGGGAGGTGCAGCTAGGCCTGATGTGTAGGCAGGTGGACAGACCACCTCCACACATTTAGCAATAAAACAACTCCCTGGTGTCTAGTGGGCTTTCTGCCCCTCCCACTGGTGTCAGAATG
Organism: Lissotriton helveticus; assembly: GCF_964261635.1. Taxonomy (NCBI): domain Eukaryota; kingdom Metazoa; phylum Chordata; class Amphibia; order Caudata; family Salamandridae; genus Lissotriton; species Lissotriton helveticus. The sequence goes on along the minus strand of NC_136072.1, from coordinate 883,744,773 downwards.
AAGTTAAAGACTTCATATCTGCAACCTCTGTGGGTCATTTGATGGGTGGGGATAGGCCCAATGTCTAGGAGGCCTGCCCCATCCCATTTATCCTAAAAAAAATCACTCCTGGTGTCTAGTGGGCTTTCAGCCACCCCCGGGGACAGATGTGAGGTAACAACCTCCAATATGCCCCTGAGGGGGCAGAAAGACATTTGGTCTTGGGGATAGAGGGGAGAACTAGCCCATTGTGAGAGGGCCAGCCCCCTAAAAATAGACGCCTAGATGGCCTAATAGGCTTTCTGTCCACCACCAGGGGCATATTGGAGAAAAACACCTCCAATCTGCCCCCGACAGGGGGCATAAAGACTGCTGTTTTTTTGGGGCATGGTGGTGGCTAGGCCAAATGCCTGGGAGGGCCACCCTCATCCTTTTAGCACACAAAAAAACAGTCACTGGTGTCTAATGGGCTTTCTGCCTCCAGGGATAGGCAGAAAGACATTTGGGCCTGCGGAAGGGGGAGCACTAGCCCATTGCAAGGGGGCTACTCCACTCCCTAGTGGTCTAATGGGCTATCTCAAATGTATTGAAACCGCTGGTTGACCTTTGACTACCATTGTTTTAATTGACTTCTCGTGTTTTACTTTACCCTAGCCTGAATGTACAACATTATGTTTCATTCATGTGCACATTTTCTTGAAGATTTATTTTGTGTTTCTTTGTAGTTTTAGAGTGGGAGCTTTCAGAGAGTACAATAGCCTTGCCAAAAACAGAACATGTGGGATGTGCTTTTGAAGGAATGAGAGAGAGAGAGAGAGAGAGAGAGAGAGAGAGAGAGATAGAGAGAGATATGGAATGTACTTCTTGGTCTCTAAGTGCAGTGGTGCTCAAATGTGCATTATGTTTAACATTGGGAGATGAAGTGTGTAGTGCTATATGCTGTGGTGCACAAATGTGCATTGTGTTGTACATTGGGAAGTATTACTAAGTTCTAACTATTGTCTTTGACATGTCCTCATCTCTTCTTGAATTCTGTCAGCCAGTGTGAGCTTTTGCGCATACAGGCAGGCCCCCAGATTACTCAAGTTGTTTAGGCTATAGATGTTCATGGTTGTTTTGTTTTCTGTGCTTTTGGAGACTGTTGAATGTACTGCTGGAGACTTTTGTAAGCTTTGTTAACCCCTTCGACGCTGATGACGAGCTGGGCTCGTCATGAGGTAGCCTCCTCGCACGCTCATGACGAGCCCAGCTCGTCACGTAGCATGCGTTTTAAAAAACTCAGCGTACGGGCGGAATTCCGCCCGCACGCATGCGGTTAAGATAAAGGCTGGAACATGTGAAAGTGAAGAAGGAACGCGACAACTCTTTTGCCTATGAAATGCTTGCATGGAAAGTGGCCAATTCCAGTAAGTCTCCTTGGCACCTTAATGAAGCTTCTAGTGTATGTTGAGATTATAAAGTTGGAGTTTATTTGACTTAGAAACTGGGATTGGTTTGGCCTGAATGATGGACGAGTCTACAGTTCAGCAGCTCCCGGTTTGCTGAGTCTCTTGACCCCGGCTATGAATCCCCCAGTCTGGTGTGGGCCAAGATGAAGTTTGCAGCCCGTGATATATCTTGGTTTTGATTATTGCCATTGTGATGTGTGAGTGTCTGTGTGCACATTCAAGTCTCCAGTGGCTATAATCATCTTAGGTGTTTTCTTTGAGTAATGACTTTGTGATGTATGAGTGTCTGTGCACACATCCAAGTCTTCAGTGGTTGTAATCATCAGATGTAGTTAGTGTATATATCTTTCAGATTTCTTGCAGGATGTCCAGTATTGTCTGCTTGGACTTAAGTGTGTTATTATTGCTTGCACATATATATACATATATATCTCTGACTACCCATTTCCCGCGCTAGTCCTCCTTCACATCACTCCATCATACTCTGAGGGCACAGGAAGACAGCACTGATCAGGTGAGAGAAGCAGCAGGATCCATTGTTCGCTTTGGCAGAGGATTTTATTATTTTTTCTTTTTTCTCAAATAATAACAGAATGCATGTAGTGAAGAAAAGAAGAGCAACACATGTTGGCCTATATATCACTATATACATTTAAATGTTGTTTATTTGACATCTGGGAAAGCCTTTCTGTTAGAGAGTGTTGCATAAATAAAACCGCATGCCTTATTCTGAAAACAAGGTTTTGATGTGTCCCCTTTCAAAAAAGTGAAATTTCTTTCCTGGTGGTATGTTGTATTTATTGCTTTGTCATGTTTGAGCCCCTGTGTGGGAGGGTGGTATTTTCTATTATTTGGGTTTCAGTTTTAGATTCCCAGATGCCAACTGACTTATTAGGGTGGGAAGTTGCATCTTAAGCATGTTTTACAGATGAGGGGCAAGCACAGATATTTCAATGCTAAGAAACTGTTTCCTTTGAAAATGCAAAAGAAGTTGGTATGTCAGAGAGAAAAAATTGTGTCATTTTAAATGCATTGCTCAGCATGTTAAGAATAGAAAGAGCATTAACTGACTATGCACATTTCCAAGAAGGGTTTTTATGCTTATTTGGGAAGAGTGAACGTACAATATAAATTCCAAACTCTCTGTATAGAGTGCAACCCAATTTGAAAGGAAAAGATTATACTCCAAGTATCTATGAAAAAGATACAAAAATATATTTTTTAAACGGGATGTGTATCGTAGTGACAATGTTTAACCAATTCTTGAATTAAAATTTGGTACAAAGTTGAAATATGAGTACTGCTCTTTATCATACAGCCAATGGCATTCCAGGCCAAAAAATGACACAGATTGTTTATAGTTAACCAAAACACTTGCTAATGTAAAACAATATCATGGAATATTCAGATAGTTTCTCATGACAGACGATAACAGGCTTAAGCTAAGTCGTTTATTGGGTTTGGTCATCCTAATCATAACAGTAGTATCCCTAGTGATGGATAGGATACCATCTGGATTGACGATCGTTTTATGTAGTTGGAGAATACCTGATCACAAATCTAAGCAATGATACATTTCTAGAAAAGATGATCCAAATTATAAACTTAGTTTTGAGTAATGTTAAGCGTGATAGTAAAAACGATAAATGTTAGCCCGAACTATTTCAAAAAGATTTTTTTGTTCTACCCAAACCTACTTAATCTGTGTACAAATAATACATCAAAATATGGTTGGGGTGACTGAAGTCCCTCGATTCGGGGCAGTCCACGTACTACTTTAAAGATGGGCACAACTTGAGCTAAATGAGAAGAAACAACTAAGTTGAGGGACATAGCGTTATGCTGCAATAACACTTACTTCATTGAGTACGGTGGTCACGTCACTCATCCGGTCCAAAATAAAGTTGAAAGAGGGACCTAGAGGTATATAAATACTTCTGTGTGCCATGACGTATCATTGATAGATGTGCACGTGTATGAATAAATTGAGTAAGATTGGTGTCCATCTTATAATGGTATAGGAACCTAAGTCTAATAGTGGATGAGATTATTTATAAGCGTTGTCACGATCCACTAAAGGATATCAAGATGAACCCTAAAGGATATCAAAATGAACCCTACTGCTCATTGTAAAAAGATAGATTGGATTTAACAAAAATCGATCTATATGGCACTAAGCTCCTAGACTTTTGAAAATAGGGGGACATTAGAATATAGAATATGGCAGCCATCTTTTAATATCACGTATGAGACAAAAATCTATATTTGATGGTAGCTGGAGCTTGAAAATTGCGATAAGAGATACTCAGAAGTAAGTGTCTAAATGAGATCACAGACAACATCCAATCTATTTAGACCAAATATTCTACAGTGTAATGAATAGGATTTGCGACTACAAATAGTACGGGGTATTCCAAGGGCTTCCCTTCCTAATTGCGACTCGCCACCCTATGTAAGAATGTTTTGCGACCGCAATTGCGGTTGCAAAACACTCACAATGTACCCCTCTCTTTATGAGGGTGGTAATGCACTCGAAAATGGAAAGAGGTCCTTAGGGGACCCCTTCTCTTTTGTAAATGCAGGGGGTAAAATTTTCAAGGGCAGGCAGTGGCCCCAATGACCACTACCTGCCCTTACAAAATTAAAAGATTTTTCTTTTTTTAAAAGCAGACCGATTTCCTGTAGGTAAATGGGCTGCATTTAAAATAAATTGCTTTATTTAAAAGCTGTCCCTAGCTGAGCCTAGCAGGCCACCATAGCTGGGAGGACCAGCCATTCTCAATGGAGTCGCAAATTGCAAGTGGCTCATGAATATTGATGAGGCTTGCAATTTGCGAACCCATTGAGAATCACTAACAGTGTCTCTGACTCTGTTGTACATGTCATTTTGCGAGCGGAATTTGCGACTCGCAAAATGAAATGATCGTACATCTGGCCCATATACATTTTTTATACATCTTTCTAAGTAACACCTGCTCTTTGCAATTGGGTCATCAAGTGTCTTTGGACATGTTAAAAAATAGCGATTTATAAACATTTTTCATCTGTAAAGCAACTCATTGTTGAATCTACATCTGGTACATATAAAATATTTACAAAGTTGAAATATTTTCTAAAACCTTTTCAGCTGATTCAAAATAAGAGACAATGTTATACACCTCTGTATATAGCAATAATCAAATACTCAATACTTTTAAGTTGTTAATGATAAACATGGGAAAAAATCAATACAAAATCTGTGAAGGTGAAAACATATTAATGGTCAGCTGCTGATTAAGTAAACACCAGCATTGGGCAATATGGTCACCATCATCTTGGGACATCATCTTGGGACTTGTGTTAAATAGATAGTGGCATCACAAGTTGTTACATGATAGATACTAATGCATGCCATTCAAAAGCTGAATTTAAGCCCTAAGTTACATGTTGTGTACCACAGATCCAGCGGGTTTCTATTGTTTTCAAAATCTGTTCAACATTAGGCTTTCTCTTGGAAGGCGTAACCACATCAATAACCCACCATACTATATCTTTCTCAGAATGTGTAAGTGAGATATAATGCTCAACCATAGGGGCCTTTTCAACCTTGCATCGTATTCTAGATTGGTGTTGCAGAATTTTTTTTTGACTTGTTGGGTCCTTCTACCTATGTAGTAAAGCCCACTAGGGCACTTGATGCAATACACAACATTGCTTGTATTGCAGTTAGAAACATGTTTCAATGTGATCTGTTGGCCATTAATGTTGAACCTCTCCATGGTTGTGGTGGTATCACAAGCTGCACACATATTGCATTTAAAATGCCCTATCACGGGTGACAATTGAACCATATTATTTACTGTTGTTTTGTTCGGAGAATCGTATGCATGGGCCAAACGGTTACACATTGACTCTTTAGATAAGCCTTACTAGTCAGATTATTTTAAATTTAACTGCATATTTACAAGAACTGACACATCAGCATTGATGCATCAGATTTCTTGCACCTGCTACAAATGCCATTAATGATGCCATGGATGCACCTTATTTACAATACAGTGCTCCTTGGTGCAATGATTCACAGATGTGTCATAAATTCTGATGCATCTTTTGGTGCTAAAGTGACGCACTGCTGGAGTTGTTTGTAAGACTGACACTACTCGTTTGGTGCTAAAGTGGCAGAACTCCAGCAATGCATCAGAACACAGAGGCTAGTCCCATGTTAAAAGCCCTGCTTCAATTGTTATGCTTAATTTTAGAAGGTGTAAAGATTTTGATACAGTCAGGTCATAAAGTGACGCATTGAAAAGTTTAAAATTTCCTTGCGTCAGTTCTACATGGCTTTTAACATGGGAATGCCTACTCTGCATACATTATAACTGGTACATGTCTAATGTGGCGCAGGCCTCTACAAACTGACACATTGGCCCGAATGTGTCAGTTTGTAAATATGGAGAGTGTGGAGCACTGTTTGCACTGACGCTGCATAAAAATAAACGACACTGACGCAGCCCTAGATCCTTGTAAATATGCCCCTCAGTTTTAACCTAAAATCCAACAGAGCCCAGCTACAAAGTAGACCTGAGAAATCTCCGCCGAAAAGGACTCTGAGCAAATTATCCATCCCCTAGCTTGTTAATAAGTTGAATGAGATGGTTAAGCCTTGAAAGCTTGACTCTAGGGGAGATGGATAATGCAGCTACTCACGGTTGACGTAGACTGTGCTAGATAAAGCAAACACAAGGAGATGAAGGAATAAGCGCTGACACCTTTCAGACACTCACTCCCAGTCACATATCTGGGTTGAATCCATCATCGTTCTTTAGCTCACTTTGCCACCCCAGTTCAGACACAGCTATATGCAAATTAGTCTTGACCCTGTGCCTCATGGGAACAGTCCAGCCTGAACTGCCAAGCCATGTCTTTCTTGGACCAGAAACAAGCATCCTGGGACAGGTTTCAGGCTAACAGCCCTCAAAAGCCAGGTTAGCTTCAATCCAGTGGCAAAGTGAGCAAGAGACCCATGTCTGGAAATACCCGGCCAACTTAGTGCGAACAAAGCAAACAAAAGGAGAGGATGGACAGAACGTGGAAAATTTTCAGACACTCATCACCAGTCACATATCTGGGTTGAATTCATCATTGTTCTTTAGCTCACTTCCCCACCCTAGCTCAGACACAGGCACATGCAAATCAGTCTTGACCCTGTGCCTTATGGGAACAGTCCAGCCCAAACTACCAAGCCATGTCTTCCCTGGACCAGAAACAAGCATCCGTGACCTGTTCCGGGGTAACAGCCCTCACAGCCAGGCTAGCTTGAATCCAGTGTAAAAGTGAGCAAGGGATCCATGTCTGGGCATACCCTGACAACTTAGGGCAAACAAAGCAAACACAACGTGATAATGAACGGAGCACTGAAACTTTTCAGTCAACCCCCCCTTCACGGATCTGGGTTGAATCCGTCATTGACTGTGCTAGATGGACATCTTAATGCCCATAAAGATAGTCATTAAGGAACACTTAGAAAGAGCTGCAATCAGCAGCACACATAGAAAGAGGAAAACACCTCTATGGATTACCTTAGTGCAGGAAGGTGCCCCTTCTTTCACAAAAACAATTCTGCCTACGACACAGGCACCATTGCACCATAGTGCAAGGGTGCAAAAACAGTGTCTGTGCAGGGAGAAAGGACAGGAATGCTTTGTATTGGATAAATACAGTACATTCCTGCCCTTTTCCTGTGACACCTGGCAGTACAGCAAGTTAGCTTGCTGTGCTACCTTGCACCACAATTCTCGTGAATATGCCCCTTAGGTTTTAACCTGTAGGGCAATTTGTCCTTGGTTAAACAAGTTAACCATCTGACCATATCCTATTTCCTACTGTTGAAGATTTTGTGGAAAACTGCTCCGTTTCTTTCCTCATATGCTTGTTGCATTGTAGCTCAGGCTACTATTCTATGTTGCCTTGACTAATGTATCTCTATTTTTCTGAATGCCACTTTTACCATAGTGTACAAGCTTCAATGTATTCAAAATACATTTGCTAAATTAGCCTTAGTAATGGTGAGATATTCCTGAGCAATTTCTACCTTTGATACTCTGCATTGGCTTCCAGTGGCTGGGAGGATTTTCGACATGTGCTTAGAGACATTCACAATTCAGGACCGCTCAACTTAAGGAAAATATGAAATACCTATTTCCCTGGCCATGCACTGCCCTCACATGTTGCCCTGCTTCTTTCTATTCCCGGGTTTAACTGGACTCACACCCAGGGTAGGGCTTTTTCTGTGGCAGCTGTCAAATGGTGGAATTTTCTGACTATAACCCTGCACAAACTGCCAGTACTTTCACACTTCAGAAAGGCAATAAAGGCCAGGTTGTATAAATGTTAATTATGTGATCTCCTTATAGATTAGGGTTTAGTTACCCTGGCCACTTCTTGTTATTCTTTCAGTGCAAGGACACCTGTATAGGTAATCATATGCTCAATACATTTTATAAAAATGTTGCTTTGTTTTGTGCTTCAATGTTCCTAGTTGGATTCTCTTGCCTGGATGACCGGACCCACGCCACACCAGCACCCACCAAGCCGAACACCAGCACCACCCACCTGAAGTGCATCCTGATCAACACCCGCTCCGTCCACAGACACGCCGTTGAGCTCTGGAACCTGCTCGACACCACAGCCCCTGACGTCGCCTTCATCACGGAAACCTGGATGAACGACTCCTCAGCGCCCGACATCGCCATCGCCATCCCAGAGGGTTACAAGATCACCCGAAGAGACCGCGACAACCAGACTGGAGGAGGCCTCGCCATCATCTACAGGGACACCATCCGCATCAAGACCAACACCGACGACACCCTGACAACCGCCGAACACCTGCACTTCCAGATCCACACGGACCCCAAAACCACCCTCAGAGGCACCCTGATCTACCGACCCCCGTGACCACGCACACAATTCAGCGAGGACATCGCCGACTTCATCAGCCCGCACGCCCTCCCCTCCGCCGACTACATCCTCCTGGGGGACATTAACTTCCACCTGGAGAACAACAACGACCGCAACACCATCACCCTGCTCGACAACCTCGCCAACCTCGGTCTCAAGCAGCTGTTGTCCACCCCCACCCACCTCGCCAGACACACACTCGACGCCGTCTTCTCATCCAGCAAAGACATCACCTTCAGCCACACCACCGGACTACACTGGACGGACCACAGCTGCGTCCACTTCACCTTCAGAAGAACGACGATCCACCACCACCAGCAACAGGTTGCTCGAAGAAGCTGGAACAAGATCACAGCCGACCAGCTCGCCGCTTCCCTGAGCCAGCACCCTCCCGCCAGCTCAGTGAACCCAAGCCAGGCCGCCGACAACCTCACGAAGTGGATCAGCAACTGCGCGGACGAACTCACCCCACTGAGGACCCCGCCCAACTGACCCGGCAGCAAGAAGGCCCCATGGTTCACCGACGAACTCATGAGTTCCAAGAAGAACTGCCGAGCCCTCGAGAAAGACTGGAGAAGGGAACCAACTCCTGACAACATGACCACCCTCAAGCTTGCCACCCGGAAGCACCACCAACTGATCCGCGCCACCAAGAAAACTGCATTCAAGGACCGGCTGGACAACAACGCACACAACTGCAAGGAACTCTTCAACATCGTGAAAGAGCTCTCCAACCCCAATGCCGGAAACAACGACATCACCCCTTCGCAAGACCTCTGCAATTCCCTCGCCTCCTACTTCCACAACAAGATCGCGGACATACACAACAGCTTCAGCACTCTACCGACGCACGCCACGACCAAACCACCGCCCCCCACCACCACCCTCCGCTCCTGGACTCCGATCAGCACCGAAGACACCGTCCGCATGATGAACTCCATCCACTCCGGATCTCCAACCGACCCCTGCCCTCATCACGTCTTCAACAAGGCCGACGCTGTCATCGCACCCCACCTGCGGGACATCATCAACACCTCCTTCGACACCGCCACCTTCCCGGAGAGCTGGAAGCACGCCGAACTCAGCGCCCTACTCAAGAAACCTACAGCGGACCCCACCGAACTCAAGAATTACCGCCCCATCTCGCTCCTCCCGTTTCCAGCCAAAGTCATCGAGAAGATCGTCAACAAACAGCTGGCCACCTTCCTCGAGACGAATGGATCCCTCGACCCCTCACAGTCTGGCTTCCGAGCCAACCACAGCACTGAGACCGCCCTCATCGCTGCCACTGATGACATCCGATCCCTGATGGACAACGGAGAAACAGCGGCCCTCATCCTCCTAGACCTCTCCGCGGCTTTCGACACTGTCTGCCACCGCACCCTAGTGCAGCGCCTCAGCAACGTCGGAATCCATGAGAAGGCACTGGAATGGATCATCTCCTTTCTCGACGGAAGAACACAGAGAGTACGGCTACCACCGTAAAAGTCAGAGGCCACCGGAGTCATCTGCGGCGTCCCTCAAGGATCCTCGCTGAGCCCCTCCCTCTTCAACATCTACATGAGCCCCCTCGCGGCCATCGCACGCCAACACAACCTCAACATCATCTCCTACGCCGACGACACCCAGCTGATTCTCTCCCTCACCAACGACCCCGCCACCGCCAGAGCCAACCTTCACGAAGGGATGAAAGACGTAGCCGAGTGGATGACAACCAGCCGCCTGAAACTGAACTCAGACAAGACGGAAGTCCTCATCCTGGGCTCCTCGCCCTCTGCCTGGGACGACTCCTGGTGGCCCCCCGCCCTGGGCACCGCACCCAAACCGACAGACCACGCACGCAACCTGGGCTTCATCCTGGACTCCTCCCTCTCCATGACCAGACAAGTCAACGCCGTCTCCTCGTCCTGTTTCAACATCCTGCGCATGCTACGTAGGATCTTCAGGTGGATCCCCACCGAGACCAGGAAGACGGTCACCCAGGCCCTCGTCACCAGCCGTCTGGACTACGGCAACGCCCTCTACGCCGGATCCACCGCCAAGCTCCAGAAGAGACTCCAGCGTATCCAGAACGCCTCGGCGAGACTCATCCTCGACGTCCCCAGACGAAGCCACATCTCCAGACACCTGAGAGACCTGCACTGGCTCCCGATCAACAAAAGAATCACCTTCCGGCTCCTCACCCACGCACACAAAGCCCTACACAACCAAGGCCCAGGACACCTCAACAGCCGCCTCAACTTTTACGTTCCCAAATGCCACCTCCGATCGACCAACCACGCCCTCGCTGCCGTCCCCCGCATCTGAAGAGCGACAACAGGAGGAAGGTCCTTCTCCTACCTGGCCGCCAAGACCTGGAACTCCCTCCCGACCCACCTCCGCCTGACCCAGGACCACCTCTCCTTCAGGAAGAAGCTCAAGACCTGGCTGTTCGAGCAGTAGCAGCGCCCCCCCCCCCCCCCTAGCGCCTTGAGACCCTCCGGGTGAGTAGTGCGCTCTATAAATGTCTTTGATTGATTGATTGATTCTAAATGTATCTCTTCCACAACCCTCACTCAGGGTTATCTCAGTACTTTGCGTAACAACTTCTTTATCATTCATCATCATCAATCAAGAACTGCTACATATTGCTAAGAAGCACACTCCTAAGGAGACACATGAATCTTTCACATATACATTAAATGTGGGGTGTCACCGTGGCTTGCAGGAATCATTACATCTTCGGACAACCAAGAGGGAACTAGAAGGGCAGTCTCCGTGTCAAGTCCTTGACAAATTGCAATGTGAATGACTCCATAGATTAACCTTTGCCCTGGACACTTCAGACCATGATCACAACTTGCAACAATTTAACCCTATAAATATGGCTTAAAAATAATAATAATACTAATAACATTAAGGTCTACTGACATATATGAAGTCCCTTTTGGCACCTATATATCTATGGGGATTTAAAAAATTGAGGGTATTTTTGGAAAACCTAAAAAAGGACATTGCCTTTTACCCTGCAAGACTGAATCAATGTAGGTTATGTAATCCATTGTCTCATTGGGCCTGCCTTAGATTGGACCACCTTTTAAATTACCAACTCGGATACTTGCTAGGAGAGTTATGCTTTCCTTCATACCGTTCAAAATTATATGAATGTTTTCATCTAGAGCACTCCGTTGAGGAGACTCTCTACAATATCCAGCAAGATGGTGTGGTTTTGTTCACTTACTTGGACTAGTTTTGGCCAATTAGCAGCCAAGATTCCTTGAGGGGAGAGCACCCCAATGAAGTTATCTCATGATGGATTGAAAATGAAAATAAGGTCAGTCAGTACACATTCATTCCCCTTCTTCATCTTCTGAAGTCATATAATTCTTGGTTAATTGAATATAGACTTCTGAAGAGATAAGTGGGGTATCCCTGTTCTACCAGAATCTTTTACCCGTATAGATCAGAAGAAATTCTAAATCTATACAAACAAGATAAGCCAGAGGTCTTTTGACAAAAGATGAAAAGGGGCATCCTCTGAATGCTGGACTGTGTCATTTTTTTGTTATTTTTAGACATTTTATTCCTGCTTGACCTGGACATCCTCATAGGGATTTGAGTAAATAGCTGACCTATAGAAACAGGAAGAGAGTCCAGGTATGCTTGTTTCCTTATATTGGAACTTCCTGGAGTAGTTCTAACAGTAATTGTTCTGCTTGCAACTCGCCTGAAGAACTGAGCAATGAAGGACAATTAAAGTATTGGTGTTGGTGGATAGAGGAGCACATGGAATCTATATTGATCCTTGTTGGGCTCTTAACAATAGTACAGTATGAGAGCTAGAAAGATGCCTGAAGTAGTACAGACTGTTGAAAATACTAACCCTGGACGTAGTGTGTTTAGTAGCGGAGTTACGCAAAGTGCACTTTGCACTACGCAAGATACGCGTACCGCTACGCGGATTGCGTAGTGCGCTGCTTGGGATGATTGCACAGTGCCGGATGCTTGTCCGCACTGTGCAATCATTGAAAATGGCCTCTCTCAACGCGGACTGGTAGTTTCTGCATCGCGAGCGGTCGCAAGCATACGCGACCACTCGCAATGAGAAACCTGACTCCCCACGTTGAGAATCTCACCAGTAGGTTTATTTTCCACTCTCACGATCGCCAACTTGATGTTTCTAATCGCGAACAAGAAAAAAGTCTTGCCGGGATGTAATTTTGCTCGCTCGCAGTCGCCAACTTGACGTTGAGGACCCCGAGCGAGCAAAAAATGGCAACTAGTCTTCGCTATGCGTTTTTGCACTGTGCTAAGTGCAATTTGCGTAGGGCACAGTAGCACCAACTATGCAAACTATGTGAGCATAGCGTAGTTGGCCCCCCAGGGTTAGACAATACACCGTTGGCCTCAGGGCCAGGTATGGAGGCTTTATTGCTATGTCTTTTTTTTAGGAACACTTAAGTACCTTTTTTGATCTCATAGTTTCTGCAAAGTATGCTGTGATTTTCTGAACTCCCTGCCTTATAAGACACAATCCATATGTCAACTGTACTATCAGAACAATTCCATTACCTTCTCAGTTTTGTTATGACCATTGATTTGCTTTAGGATGCTATTAGCCACCTACTGAAGAAGTGAAATATTCCACATCCACTCCAAACCAAATTGCGGCCAATCTTTCTCCAGTGCCACCTTAGTGGTATGCATATTTTATTGTCTTTGATAACCCTGAGGCTCGCTCATTACCCCATCATTTGGAATATAATTGTGCCATACCATTTGAACCTGATGCTGTTGTACCATTTTTGTACATCTAGTCTTGGAGAATGAAGAAAAGATACAAAAGCTTATCTATAGGAGAAGTTCCAAACAGATTAACTCTATAGTGTTCATATTCAGGTGGTACTCTAGGTTTTTTGTTCCAAAGAAACTTCAAGATCTCAGATCCGATTTTGACTAGAGGGTTAAATCAAACCACGTTCAAGGATCAATATCCTTTTTCTCTCTTATTAAAGACATTCTAGAATATGTACTAGGAATGCAAGTATTCACCAAACTCAAGGTGCTTACTATTCTTTGCATATAAAGGACAATGACGACTGAAAATTACGTTTGCACCTAATGGGGACATTTTGAGTACAGTGCAATGCCATTCAGGTTGTGCTATGCCTCTGCCAATTTTCAATGTTTCATTGATTCCGTTTTTGCTGCCTTCATTATGAGTTGATCAATATATATATATTTTTATTCTTACTGAATATAGATAGCATGTAACTTTATTACTGTCTAGGCTCTAGCAACACCCACTGACTTAAATTAAAAACATGTGGATTTTAAAAATGGAGATTGAGTATCTGGGATTCAGTCTGAATACATCTACTTTATCTATGAACCTAAAATATTATCAGCTTTCCTTCAATATTCAACTCCAATTCCAATTATTGTCAAAGAAACCCAAAGTTTCCTTGGATTTAGTCATTTTTATTGTTGGTTTTTTAACGATTGTACAGATTGAATTGATGAGTTCACTTGTGTCTTAAAGAAGGAAATTGAAAGGGGGACTCATAAGCTGAAATTGCATTTAGTGTACTCAAAAGAATGTTTACTAAAGTTCCTATAATGATTCCAAAAGATTAGTGGCGGTGGTTATCTTACACCTGCAAAATAATAATGGGTCAGAACACAGTGCTCTCGATCTGTCCAATGTTTTGACAGAAAGTTACCAGAGCTATTCAGTAATTAAAAGAAAGTTACTACTATTAAAGACAGCTTTTACTGGCTACATTTAGTAATAGGCACTAAGGAACCTTTTGAAATCTGAACTTATCACAAGAACTTACATTGTCTACAAAACTTTCAATGCACCTGCCAAGGTCAAGCCAAATGGGCATTTTCTTTTTCTCAATACCACTTTACCATAAATTGTATTTTTGATTCAAATATTGTGTTGGGGCAATGCCTTGTCTTTATCCTGAAGCAAAGATCTATGCATAACCAACCTATTATTCCTGGTTATGCCAGAAAATGTGGTATTGGTTCAGTGCATGGATGACCTATTGGTGGCATCAAAGACATGAGAAGCTTGTGTCATGGAGACAATAGCTTTACTGAACCATTTAGCACAAAGAGGACACACGGTGTAGCCTGAAAAATTACAGCTTTGCCGATAAGAAGTTCAATATTTAGAACACAAGATCGAAAGAGGAGTCAGAAATGTGACGCCAGAAAGAATAAAAGTGATTCGACAGATAAGTCTGCCCAAAACCAAGAAAGAACTGCAAATGTTTATAGGAGTGGTTGGATACTGTTGCCAATGGATCAGTGAATTCTCACTGCTTGCGAACCCTTTAATAAGTCTGACACAGAAAGATGTAATGGATCCAATTGAGTGGGATGATGAAAGTGAAGAATCATTCATAAAACTGAGAAGTCGCTTGTGTCAAGCAACAGCATTGGGAATGCCAGATTATACTAAAGAGTTTGCTTTGTTCTGTTGTGAATAGGAAGGTTGTGCACTTTCCGTGTTAACACAGAGAGACGGATTGTCCCGACGTCCAGTAGCATACTTTTCTGCTACTCTGGATCCAGTGGCTTCAGCATTACCTGACTGCTTAAAAGCAGTAGCTGCTGCTTGTGAGAGCCTAGAACAGAGTGAATCAATTGTGATGGGACATCCTATAAAGGTGTATGTGCCACATTCTGTTGAGATCCTTTTATCAAGGACTCATACTCAACATTTGACCCCTAGGCGGCTGACTAGGTATGAAAACGTAATATTGGGTGCTGAGAATGTAAGTGTGACAAGATGCACCGTGATGAATCCAGCAACCTTGTTGCCCTATTCCTATTGTGAAGAAGTGAAGAGGAAGTTGAACATGATTGCTTGGATGTGACAGAAATGTGTACAAAGCCTAGACCTGACATTATTGACGTCCCCTTAGAAGAGTCAGACTTTGTATTGTTTGGTGATGGGTCATGTTAGAGGAGGGAGAAGCTGCTCCCCAACTTTCGTAAACAATTAAAAACCAGTTTTTTTTAATCAACACTGCTAATTTCAGTTGATTTTTGAGTTTCTGTTGGCTTGTGCTGGGAAACCCTTGTTGGGTAGCTGTGTGCATTATAAAATAAATTAATATAACATAACAACAACAAGGGAGTATGGAGAATTAATGTCTGCATATGCTGTGTGTACTGTGTCACGTTTCCTAGAAGCATCCTGTCTAAGAGGAGTTAAGTCTGCACAAATAGCCTATTGTGAAGAAGTGAAGAGGAAGTTGATCATGATTGCTTGGGTGGGACAGAAATGTGTACAAAGCCTAGACCTGACATTATTGACGTCCCCTTAGAAGAGTCAGACTTTGCATTGTTTGCTGATGGGTCATGTTTGAGGAGGGAGAAGCTGCTCCCAAACTTTCGTAAACAATTAAAAACCTGTTTTTTTAATCAACACTGCTAATTTCAGTTGATTTTTGAGTTTCTGTTGGCTTGCGCTGGGAAACCCTTGTTGGGTAGCTGTGCGCATTATAAAATAAATTAACATACCATAACAACAACAAGGGAGTATGGAGAATTAATGTCTGCATATGCTGTGTGTACTATGTCACGTATCCTAGAAGCTTCCTGTCTAAGAGGAGTTAAGTCTGCACAAACAGCCAAATTGTTCGCTTTAACCAAAGCATGCAAAATTGGGAGGAGATTGAGAATAACCATATTAACGGATAGTCAATATGGTTTTGGGGTTGTGCATGACTTCGGCCAAGTGTAGCTACAGAGAGGATTACTGACTTCTTCAGGATCTCCCATCAGAAATAGCAAAAATGTTAAAGAACTTTTGGAAGCATTGCAATTGCCACAAGAAATTGCAGTGGTCAAACGTGTTGCACCTAAGTCAGGAAATGATTATGTGACACTGGGTAATCGGTGCGCAGACCAAGTTGCACAATTTTGTGCTCGAAATACAATGTCTTTGAACAGATGGATGCAAACAGAAGTTACCAACTAATGTTTTTCTCTGCTTTTGAAACATGGGACAAAGTTAGACAGTTACAGGATGAGGCAAAAGCAAAAGAGAAGGAACACTGGGTAAAATCAGGTTGCACGAGAAGAACGGACGATGAAGTGTGGGTGTGCCCAGATGGTAGACAAATAATGCCAGATAGTTTGTTATTACAAATGGCTAGGGTATATCATGGAACTACACACATTGGGAGGGATGCCATAATTAGACATTTCAGACAAACTTGTTATAATCCCAAGTTTAGGGTAATTTCAGAGAGTCTCTGCCAGAGATGTTTGACCTGCCAACAGCAAAATCCAGGTGTGACAGTTGTCAGTTGGGGGACATTTGGAAAAGCGAAGGGACCATTCACGAGATTTCAACTTGATTTCATTGAGTTGCCACCGTGCAACGGTTTGAAGTATGTCCTTGTCATTGTATGTCTCTTTTCCCAGGGGGGGGGGGGGTAGAAACCTATCCCATGAGAAGGAATGACAGTCTCACAGTTGCCAAATTACTGTTGAGAGAGCTCATTCCAGGATTTGTATTTAGAGTCACTTTGGAATCAGATAGAGGACCTCATTTTAATAATGAGGTAATCAAATTAATTTGTACAGCTTTCAAAATTGAGCAGAAATTACATTGTGCCTATCGACCAGAAGCTTCTGGAGTGGGTGAGCAGTTCAATAGAACAATAAAATCCAGGTTAGGGAAAGTGTGTGCATCCACTTCACTGAAATTGCCTGATGCTTTTGCATTGTATTAATGAGCCTCAGAAGCATTTCCGACCGAAGAACAAGATTAAGTCCACATGAGATCGTCATTGGAAGAGCAATGAGACAAGCATTTGTTCCTGGAAACAAATTGATGAATATAACTGATGATCTAATGTTGGACTATTGTAAAGGACTAGCTTATCTGGTACATTCTGTGTTTCACCAGGATGTAGAAGATGCAACCACAGCACAGACGAATCAAGCTCATGATTTGTGTCCTGGAGACCGGGTTGTGGTGAAAAAGCACACAAGGAAATCGTGTTTGGAACCCAGGTAGAAAGGACCTCATCAAATCATATTGGTCACAACAACAGCAGTGAAGTGTGCTGGCTTGCCAAACTGGATCCATGCCAGTCATACCCAAAAAGTCCCAAGCCACCTGAATGACGAGCAGCAACTGGTAGAACAAAGAAAAGAAGCAGAAGCTGAAAGTTGTGAAGTCGAAGAAAGTTTCCACCTGAGAGCTCAAAGGGATAACATACCTTTTGGGCAGTTTCTTCACCTTCGAAGAAACTGTTACTCTCTGCTAGACTTCTACAAACTCTCTGAGAGTTTAAAACTTAGACTGAAAGATAGGGTTACCCTAAAAAATTAATTAATTACTCTTTCAAACGTGCTAGATTTTATGTTCGGGACAGTATGTTTGCTAATTCCAACATTAAGAAACAAAAGAAAGATAGTATTTGTCAGTCAGTTTTCCAGCATTAGTAACAAGATTAAAAACATCATCAACTCTAACTGGGCCATTTTAAATGATAATGAACAAACAACTCTAGATCGCCCTATCTTTGCCTTTGAGCGCAACAACAATCTTAAGAAAGAATTGGTACACACGTACAGGAAGATTAGAGAAACTAGACAATGTAGGGCACCAGAGCCTATTGTGATGAATGTATAGAAGGTAAGTCCTTAGTTCATAATAAAAACACTATATGGGCAAAGGATTTAAATAACTGCAGGAGTAAAAACGTAGTTTATCTTTTGATTTGCCCTTGCAATAAGGGCTATGTGGGAGACACAGGCCGTGAGTTACGAACACGCTTGTCTGAACATAAATCAGCGATTAGGAATCAGAAGATGAGTGCCCCAATAGTAGACCATTTCATCAGTGTAGGTCATGGAAGCTCTGACTTTAAATAGTTCATACTTGAGAGACTAACAGGTAGTAAAAGAGGTGGAGATATTACCACCAAGCTCAAATACCGAGAACAATGCTATATTTCAATTTTGACACGGTCAGGAATGGACCAAATTCTAAAGAAGATTGGGAACGTCTAGTGGGCTACTTTTCCCCCATTTGGAATAAATAATAATACACTAGCTCCAATATATGGTCCTAATCTATAACATTGGTGATAATAGGATTTGAAATGGAGGGGGCAAATGTCGTACCGGCCGGCTATGTGCACCAACATGACATACAAGTTTCACCTAACATCCATTAGGACCATGTTTCTTACTCGATACAGGAGTCAAACCCCGTGCTTATTTTATTACTATTTGGTTAAACATATTTTTTATTTTTGTAACCAGCGGGATGTTCATAATTATGAAGGAGAAATAATATATATATTTTTTCTCTTTATTACTATATTAATTACATAATATACTTTTTAATCATCTCCAATATGTGGCTCTTTGATTAACATTGTGTGTTGACAATGCGGGACGTTGTCTTTCGAAAGCGAGATGTTTACCTCGCTGCTCCGTTGGTTATTTTTTACACTTCCGTATTATTTGCAGAAGTCCGTGCTAGTCATTGGATGCAAGGAGGAGCACCTCCTGATGACATCAGACGCCGTAGGAAAGCCAGTCAAAGGTGTGGGTCATTGTCTTGTAGTCACATAAATATTTAAATCCCTCTAAATAGAGAAACTCTGCCGCTAACAATTGCTAACTTGAAAAAGACGCCCGTTCGGACGCGCACTTTTTTATATTTCGGTAAGCGATCTTGCGAGGATGCAATGATGGCAGGGTAGATTAACCTCCAACTAGCCCTCAAGATACGGTTTATTTAAACAAGTCCTCATTACGCGGACGGTGAACATGGCCTTTAATAAATATCTTTCTATCCATGATACATATATATTTTGTCTACCATTGTACCTTTTAGGTTTTCCGTAACTGGGAACCTAGTTTTGCCTAACAATGGAGGGCACTGCTTTCTTTAAGAAGACGTAATTACCTACATCCATAGCCAGTGCTTGCAAGGTAGGCCTTTTACCAGACATTTTTCGCCCTCACTAGAACGGCATTTTTATTGCGATTAAAGATTATATAATTACATGTTGTTCTCTATATCTATTTTTGTGTAGGATCGAGGCATATCTTGCTACAAGGAAAGAGAAAATCATGTTATAGGAAGACACTGTTAGTGACTTCACGCATATCTTTCAATCCACGAAGTTTCTGAGGTATTAGATCCCAGCCCTCTGAAATAAGTGACTTTGTTACAGCCAGTAATTTCTTGATAGATGACTATCAGATTTACGTTTTCTCTCATAGACAATACCTACGGGATACCGGATTGTTTCATAAAGCAACTTTAAAATCTATTGGAATACACGTGGCTCATTGACAATAAGGTATGCGTATATGATAATCCACGACTATAGATTTTTTAAATTATGTTTGCCAATTCGCCAAAAAGAGCAGGTGCTTGACTGTGTGGGTAAGCTTCTATTCTTTGTTTATGCAGGGTTTTGAGAACTTCCCTTTATAGGCCCTTAGTGGTAACATTATATCCATACACCATTTGTTTGGTTACCCGTTAGCAGGAAATGTGTGTTAAACTGCTCCCACTTTTGGTTGTATGGTCGATATTGGTGTATGCTATCTAGCACCACCAAACTATGTTGATCCATGAGGATGATTACTCCCAGACTTTGTTACTATCTTTGGAGTGATGTGTCGATGAATAGTGAGATAGGTATGCAAGTAAATGCTTTTTGTGTGTATGTGAAAGAACTCTACCATAATTATGAAACATTCTGTATTGGGTGGGATTTGTTTGTTAGAGAATGAGTCTAATTTACAATTGATATTTGCTTTTCATATTTAGTGCATTGTTTTTTTAATGTTGTTGCAATGTTATAATTTGACGGGAACATATTTATGATTGATATGAATGTTTTTGTCTCAACACAGATATATGTGTTTTTATGTGAACCTTATCTAAAGAGACAGTTATTATGAAAAGTCCTGATGAAGGTGGTGCATAATTTGAGGGCACACCGAAACGCGCCAACGCCTTTTTTATTTTTTTATTTGAGGAACTATTAAATCTGAAATTACCCACGTGGTGCTGATGCTGCACAATAGATTCAATCAAATTAATGTCTTTATGATGATTTTTTAACTTGTTACTGTCTCTCTCTTTTTCTTTCTTTTTTAATGTTGAATTGATCTGTTGCATGTATGTTTAAGCTGATGAATACATTGCTGATACAATTCATTTTTTAATGCTGTTACATATTAATTTTGTATGAAGAATACAAATGTTGTGATTTTGTTATATATTTTATTGTATGTTCATCATTTTGCTGGGTTCTTTGCATATTGATTGAATTGATATATGATCATGAGGCTGAGATGTGGTGTGTATGATTGATTGTTGTTTACATGTTAGACTGGCCAAGGGAATTGTTGAATTTTCAGAAGAAATCAGAGGAACAGACTCTGAAGATCGCATTGACGATGAACATCCAAGTACAAGTCAAGCAGAGTGGGCACCAGTTACTGGGACTGAAGAGACTGCTGTAGACCAGAACAAGGTGAGCAAAGAATAGAATAATCCACTATAGAAAATCCAGATCAAGCTCAGTCAGAAGTAGTAAAGAAAAGAACAGAGGGTCTAGAACAAATACAAACAACCGAAAGAGAAGAAGAGAATTCAGAACAAGTTCAACCAAAGGAAAGCGAAAAGAAAAGCACACTTGAAGAAGGTGAAAACGCAGTACAGACAAAAAGGTTTAGAAAGGGTGATCACTGGCCGAGTGGAGTAAAAAGACTGAGATACTTTCTAAGAAGAAAAACAGGGAAAGAATTGGAACAAGTAAATGAGGTGTCAAGTCAGGTTGAGCAAGAAAAATCAAGAAGAAGATCATTAAGGTTGTCAAAAAGAGTGAGGGTTCCAAGTAGAAAATATAAGGCTCCACAGTGGACTTACATCATCCTTGAAGATTTTAAAAATCTTGAACTAATTGGAGAATCGGAAAATGACACTGTTTAAGGATCTGATGAAAGGGAATTGAGACCACCTTAAGAAAATACTTTTACACAAAGGTGGATTTATTGAGAAAAATGATCAAACGAAGAGAAGAAAAGATCCAAAGAAAAAGGGGCTGACTAAAAGCTGAAAGTTTTTGAAGTGTGGGATCACACAAAGATTTTTAGATATACAATTTTTTAAAGAAATAATTTTAGATAATAAGAATGGCTGAAATGAAAGTGACTGAACATCCTAAATCTAGTTTAAAATGGAGATGTGTTAAATGTTGTTTGTGTAGTAATGTTGATGTGGTTATTACTAACGGTCATAGTACCTGTTCTACTGGTAACTAACAATTGAAATAATACAAATACTAGTGAAAGAATGAATGCAGTCACTAAGAAAACTACTATTGCAGATTTAGAACAAATGGCTAAGAGCATGTATTCTCATGACAAATCCAATAGTGATTTGTTATTAAATGTATTTACTAAACTCCTTTATCAGTATGTTAATACGATGGATGTGAGTGATTGTTATGTCTGCATGAAACTACCTACTTCTTTCTCAGAAGGTGTGCCGTATCACCATCTTCCATTAACATATGATGTGTCTTGTAGCGTTGTGTCTAGTTTGTTCTATGTAACCGGCAAGTTACAATATTATTATTCTAATATGGATTTGGTCTTTTCAGAAATCCTTATTCGAAGGAACCTGAATCGAGTGCTTAGTAGTAAAGATGCAGAGTTTATGGGTGAATGTTTCCTAACAACAAATCCCATAGATATAACACATGCTCATAGAAATAACTTAACATGTCTTTTGCGTGATGAAGAGAAAGATTTTCTAAATTTAGAAGAGGAAAGAAAGCGGGATTTCCAAAAGAAGGCTGTTGAGCAGAAGTCACATGTACTGCCATGGGCTACTCAGGAGGGGGACTATGAGAAAGGTGAGACTCATGCTGCAAAGTCCCTAGACTTCTCAAAATTGGGGAAATCTGTCTACATAGACTAAAAACAGAGCAGAACAGTATTTTCATTGGTACTAGTGAATGTGAACATACCTTCCTAATAATGGGGGAGGGGGACTGAAAGGGGGAACTGATCCTGTTTTCCCAGGTATCTATTACATGTGCGGTAAAAATGCCTATCATAGAATGCCTGCACAATGGTATGGTAGTTGCAATTCTGGCATTGTATTCCCAAAGGCTTATCAGATAACTAAGAACAATGAAATGGATGTAATAAGTAAAGGACTAAAAAGAAATAAAAGAGCAAGTTCTTCAAAAATAGTAGGTGACATATTTGGTGCACTGATACTGTCAGTTGGAGTCGTATTGAACTCACATAAAATACGTCAATTATCAACAGTAGTTGACCGTTTATCAAACGATACTGCTGGAGGGTTCTTAATGGTTAATACCAGAGTGGTTGCAATCAGATCTATGGTTTTCCAAAAGAGACTTGTCCTTGATATTGTATTGAAGAGGGTGGTTTATGACATGTTGAAAGTTCAAAACTGCTGTACATATATCCCAGATAAAAATAAAGGTATAGAGGGATATATCAAGAATATTACAAAGAGTTGACCCAATTCGGTTTTGACGGTGTTTGGGAAAGACTCAGTAAAAGTATTTCCACTATAGGTAGCTGGTTTTCCACTTTTGGGAGTAGCTTATTAGGGAAGATATTAATTCCTTTATTTCAATAGCATTAGTAATTTTGATGATAATAATGACCTGTGACCTCTGACCCTGTTCAAAGGGCCGGTCGCTCCACGCACAGCACGGCCCCCCCCGTGAGTGTGCCCGAGTTGTCCCCGCTGCTGCCCTGAGTCCGCCCTGCTGCTGAGTATAGTGCCTTGAATTTGTTTTTATTGTATTGTCCTTTGTGCCCTGTGAGTGTTTTGACCTGGGGTTCTTGTATTTTCCTCGTCGCCCCGCGCGACCGTCGTCCCGCTCAGTCTGCTGAGTATAGTGCCTTGAATTTGTTTTTATTGTAATGTCCTTTGTGCCCTGTGACTGTTTTGACCTGGTGTTCTTGTATTTTCCTCACCGCCCTGCGTGACCGTCTTCCCGCTCTGTCCACCCCCCCGCTCCCCTGACGCTGCTCCCCTGTGGCCCGCCCCCTTTTCTTTTCTGTACCCAGCAGCCTTCCTATTCGTCGCCCCGCTCCAGCCTCCCAGCTGCTCCTCCCTCCCACTTCGCCATTTATGGCGGGGACCGCGCGTACGCGCAGCGAACACGTGCAGCGGGCATGCCGATTGTGTGCCGTAGGCGCGCCAAAGGAAAGCCCGTCTACGCCAGTCCTCTCCTGGACCGCGCCCAGTGCCAGGACCCCTGGCCCTCGACGATGCCAGCGCACCCGACAGACCTACAACGCCGTCACCCTCCACGCACTCAACGCCGGCCGGAACCCCGCCTACTACCGAGCCACCCCGAAACACACCCACGGACCCTTCACCTGCCAAGACTGCAAATTCACCTGCCTCCGACCCGGCCTGGCACCCACCAAGCCTAGCACCAGTAACAATCACCTTAAGTGCATCCTGCTCAACATCCGCTCCGTCCACAGGCACGCCGTCAAACTCTGGAACCTCCTGGACACAACAGCACCAGATGTCGCCTTCCTCACATAAACCTGGATGAACGCCTCCTCAGCCACCGACATCGCCATAGCCATCCCGGACGGCTACAAGATCACCCGGAGGAACCGCGTCAACCAAACCGGAGGGGGCGTCGCCATCGGCCACAGAAACACCATCCAAGTCAGGACCAACTCCGACGACACCCTCACCGCCGCCGAACACCTTCACTTCCAGATACACACCAACCCCAGGACTACTCTTAGAGGCACTCTCGTCTACAGACCCCCGGGACAATGCACACAATTCAGCGAAGCCATCGCAGACTTCGTCAGCCGGCACGCCCTTACCTCCCCAGACTACATCCTCCTAGGGGACCTCAACTTCCACCTGGAGGACAACAAGGACAGCAACACCACCACCCTGCTGGACAACCTCGCCAACCTCGGACTCAAGCAACTGGTGAACACCCCCACCCACTACGCCGGCCACACGCTTGACCCCATCTTCTCCTCCAGCAAGCACATCTCCTTCAGCCACTCCACCGGACTACACTGGACAGATCACAGCTGCGTCCACTTCAACTTCAGGAGAACCACGACCCACCACCACCCGCAACAGGCTCCCCGCAGAAGCTGGAGCAAGATCACCGCCGACCAGCTCACCACCTCCCTCAGCCAGAACCCCCCCACCAACACTACGGACCCCAACGAAGCAGCCCGTAACCTCACACAGTGGCTCACCAGCTGCGCCGACGACCTCGCACCACTGAAGAAACCACCCAGCAGACCCGGCAGCAAGAAAGCCTTGTGGTTCACCAACGACCTCAAAAACTCCAAGAAAACCTGCTGCACCCTCGAGAAAGCCTGGCGCCACGACCAGACACTAGAAAACATGACAGCCCTCAAGAACGCCACCCGCAAACACCACCAGCTGATCTGCACCACCAAAAGGACCACATTCAAAGAACGACTGGACAACAACACCCACAACAGCAAGGAACTCTTCAGCATCGTTAAAGAGCTCTCCAACCCCAGTGCCTGCAACAACGACATCACACCCTCGCAAGACCTCTGTGACTCACTCGCCTCGTTCTTTTACCGCAAGATCGCCGACATACACAACAGCTTCGGTGCACAGACCACGCACCCAACCACCGAACCAGCGCACCCAACCACCACCCTCTGCACCTGGACCTCGGTCAGCACCAAAGACACCACCCGCACAATGAACACCATCCACTCCGGCTCCCCTACCAACCCATGCCCACACCACATCTTTAACAAAGCTGACTCCATCGTCGCACCCCAACTCCGGGACATCATCAACAGCTCCTTCGCATCCGCCACCTTCCCGGAGAGCTGGAAACATGCCGAGCTCAGCGCCCTCCTAAAGAAACCCACCGCGGACCCCACGGACCTCAAGAACTTCCGCCCCATCTCGCTCCTCCCTTTTCCTGCCAAAGTCATTGAGAAGGCCATCAACAAACAACTCTCCGCCTTCCTCGAACGGATCCCTCGACCCCTCGCAGTCCGGCTTCCGAGCAAACCACAGCACCGAGACCGCCCTCATCGCAGCGACCGACGACATCAGGTCCCTGCTCGACAATGGGGAAACAGCTGCCCTCATCCTCCTGGACCTCTCAGCAGCCTTCGACACTGTATGCCACCGCACCCTGATACAGCACCTCAGAAACACCAGAATCCAAGGAACGGCCTTGGATTGAATCATCTCGTTCCTCGCCGGAAGAACCCAGAGAGTCCACCTCCCACCATTCCGATCCGCAGCCACCGAAGTCATCTGCGGCGTTCCTCAAGGATCCGCTCTCAGCTCCACCCTCTTCAACGTCTACATGAGCCCCCTCGCAGCCATCGCAAGCCAACACAACCTTAACATCATCTCCTACGCCGACGACACCCAGCTGATCCTCTCCCTCACCAACGACCCCGCCACCACCAGAGCCAGCCTCCAGGAAGGAATGAGAGACGTCGCGGAATGTATGAAGCTCAGCCGTCTGAACCTGAACTCAGAAAAGACAGAAATCCTCATCCTGGGACCATCCCCCTCTGCCTGGGACTACTCCTGGTGGCCCCCTGCCCTGGGCACCGCACCCAATCCAACGGACCATGCACGCAACCTGGGCTTCATCCTGGACTCCTCCCTCACAATGACCAAGCAAGTCAACGTCGTCTTGTCATCCTGCTTCAACACCCTGCGCATGCTCCAAAAGATCTTCCGGTGGATCCCCACCGTAACCAGGAAGACAGTCATCCAGGCCATCGTCGTCAGGCGTCTGGACTACAGAAACACCATCTACGCTGGAACCACAGCCAAACTCCAGAATAGACTCCAGCGCATACAGAACGCCTCGGCACGACTCATGCTGGACTTCCCCCGTCACAGCCAGATCTCTGCCCATCTGAAAGACCTGCACTGGCTCCCCATCAGCAAGAGGATCACATTCAGACTCCTCACCCACGCACACAAGGCCCTCCACGACATGGGCTCCAAATACCTCAACAGCCGCCTCACATTATACACACCCACCCGCCAGCTCCGATCCGCCAGCCTCCCCCTCGCCACCGTCCCACGAATTCGCAAAGCCACCGCCGGAGGAAGATCCTTCTCCTACCTGGCGGCCAAGACATGGAACTCCCTCCCCACCCACCTAAGGCTGACCCAGGACCATCTCTCCTTCAGGAAACAACTCAAGACCTGGCTATTCGAGCAGTAACAACTCCCCCCCCCCCAGCGCCTTCTGACCTCAGCGGGTGAGTAGCGCGCTCTACAAATTTGTTTGATTGATTGATTTATTGACCTGTAAGTGTTGCAAGGGAAAATTGAGAACTAGATCAGTGATTGAAACCAAAAATAAAAGGATTGGAAGAAAGGGAAAAAGGGAAGAATTTGAGTTAGAGGAAATAAAAGAAAATCTATATGGAAAAATGAGAGAGCTGAACATGAAAGAGAAAAATAGAAAATGTGTAGAGAACAACTTAGATACCAAAATTAAATAATATAGTTGGCACTTGATAATGATGGGTATTTTATGATGGCATAACATGCCATCAGAGGGGGGATTTATGGAGCAAGGATTCAAGAAAATGAAACTTGCTCAGAGCAATCCCTCATTAACTGTACTGATCAGAAAAAATAGTAAAGAAAAAAATGATTTATGCACAACATTGACATATGAGAAAAGACGCTTTATGCACGCTTAAGTAATGAAGAATAAAATACAACGCAACTAAAACCCGCTTTAAACTGGAAAACACTTTTGCGCATTTGCAAACCAGAATTACGTAGATAACAACGTGACTAACCCATTTGAGATGGAGCTGTTGCTGCTAATGCTGCTAATGCTGAGATAATAAAATGGGATAGAATAGAAGTGGGTGGTGAACAGTGAAAATCACATATTTGAGAAATTAACATCTGTTAATGATTCCTTTATTAATAGTGTACATTTGGGCCTATTGTGGCATTCAAGATCTTATGTGATTTGCAACATTAGATATATGTTAAAGGAAATAAGACAGAATAATGAAAGAGCTAAAGGGGAAGGGTTTGTTAGACAAAAGTGTTTGTTAAGAAATTAAACAACTCATCATGAGGTGATGACAACTCCCCTGTCCCTGCCCAATCACAGTCCATAATCCAGCAATATTTGCAACTTTTGAGGGTGGTACATGCAGAAACAAAGACTATAACTAGAGTAACTTAAGTTTAGAATGTGTGTGTGTTGAGCGAGAAGCAGAGGAATTCATTTACATTGATTCTGAGAGAGAGAATGACGAGAGCTGCTACTGATAAGGAAAGGAGAGAAAAGACTGGGAAGATTCATACCTGAATGACAACCTGATTAGATTGAAGATTCTGGAAGAATATCGGAATGGAGAGAGTGTAAGAGAGAGATGCGCCCTGGTGCGTCGGGTCTGTAGAGAAGTTTAGTAAGTATTGTCTGTCCACAATATCATAATATATTTAAGGGATCTTATAGCAAAATGAATTAAATCCCCTCGGAATGGTTTGAGTCATAATAGCTACAGTTGATGCTTTCTCAAAGATGGATCTTTTCACCCCTTTGCCTAAATTACATACATATGAAGAAATTGATCAGTTTTTAAATACACTTTCATCCACATCTTTTTGGGTTAACACATACAATAATGTCAGACAGAGGAACCCAATATTGTTCATTCTTCTCAAAGGCTGTTTACAAGGCACTAGGAACAGCTCTCTCTTTTTGTTACCATTCTCAGTCCAATGGACAAACAGAGCAAACTAATCAAAAGTGTCACTATTTGTATGATTAAAAGAGTACCTTCCATGGACTTTCCCTTCTTTACTTCACATTGATCCTATGCTTCCAGCAGCTAATAAAAATGTATATCATTTACAGAAAAGAGGGAACCAGAATATCTAAGTTATCCCAAAAAGAAAATGGTGACAAATGAAGATGTTCTTTCATTTCTTTTGGTTCTCGTACTACTGTTTGGTTGTCTCATTTTCTTCCTGTCTATATTTTACCTGTCAATATTCAACTACAATATTTTGGCTCATTATTCAATACTCAGTAAATTACTTCTTTGGCCTTTTGTTTGAAGTTGCCTTACACATGGATAATGTGTCCATGCTTTACAATTGAAGCCTTATGTTTCGGATCTGTCTCACCTTTGACCATCGGAATCACCTCTTACCATGTGCAAGGCTGTCGAAATCAAGGGCCTGATGTAGCAAATTTCCCTTTGCAAAAAGTGGTTCCAAATTGCATATTAACTATTTGTGAATAGAAAAGCATTTTGCAAACCAACCTGTGTACCAATATGTCAGTTTTCAACACGTGGTGGGTCACCATCCGACCTCAATATTCATGCGGTAAGTCATGAATTGAAACTCACTGCAATTGGATGACATCACTAATATGGTGGTCTGCTAGGTTCAGCAGGCCGCCAAGTCTGTGATTGCATTTAAATAAACACAATGTTTTTTTAAATGCAGACCATCTTTTGTAATGGAAACAGGACTGCTTTTAAAAAGAAAATGTGATTTTTTTAAAGTTTGTTTGAGAGTTAGTATTGGACCATTGCCACTGACTACTTCCCAACAAACTTTTTTTTAAGATTCACAGATGGGACACATTTGCAAATGTTGCACCATCCTAATTGGGAAGTTGACAACTTTTCAATGTTTTTGACCAGATTACGTTCACAAAACTTTGATACAACCCTTGATCAATCTCTTATCACTGTTTTGAGGGCATGCTCTAAACATGCTTCTTCCAAATAGCAATGTGTTATAGGTTTCTAAACCTGTGAAGGGATCACAAAATGGGTTTAGTACTTAATAAATAGTATTTTTTCAGTCACAAAATCTGTGATTTTGCAAATCTCTGGCTTTGCAACAACAAGATGACTTTGTACATCAGACCTTAAGTGCTTTAACTTTTCGGAGCCAAGTGTGTCCCAACTTTCTCTACTGTTTACTTCCAGCCCTGTCATAGAAACAGGTAAGCCGCAAGTATGCTGAAGGGGAAATAAGAATGAAATGAGAAGCAATAACAAGACGTTAATTTGTATGACAGTTGCAGTCTGATGGTTGCCATCCTCTAGTCTCTTGACCCATTCCAGAGAAGTCCAGAGATTGAATAATTATCTTATGTTTCCTGGCTGCCAGTTATGTTTTGCACTAACTTTGTGTGAAAGATCAAGCAGATGCAATGTTTTCTTCATTCTCTCACCATCCCTACCAATGACCACATATACTAGAACATGAGTATCTGTAGAAGTGGGGAAAGAGGAATGTCACACAAGAGAAACCAGAGACACAAGACTTCACACCCTGTCTCACCATTTCTGTGTTCAAGGATGTCTTTAGGCTGTAGTGGATCCCTATAATGTAAAATGATGCTTTCAGTAACTATTATTATTATTATTATTATTATTAGAATACTGAAAATAACTAATTGTGAGATGGCATACCTTAGTAATATCTCTATATACCCAACTTCCTATGCCTGATGGTCTACTGGGAGTTCTTGAAAGCTAAACATAAATACCTGTCTGGGTACTTATACACTTACAAATCTCCTGATGTTTAAAACAAATAATGCACTTTAAAATGTGTCACTGTATACTGTTCTTTTGGTAGATGAGTTGGTAAACTCCTACTGACTTCTACAGTTGATTTCCAAAAGAGTTAAAATCGTAATTTGGAAGAGGCGAGTTATGGCTGTCTCTTCCAAACTGTGATTTGATAACATATGCATCGATAAATTGAGACCGGAGTTTCTTTAGAACTCTTTCCCTATGCAAATTGTGCAAAAGCTTTCTAGGGGAATAGGCATTGATCAAGGCGACCACTGCAAACTCTAAGAGAAATGTTACTTTTTTTTTAAACTGCCTGGTTTCCTTTATTATAAAAGCAATAGTAGACATGGTGTTCTGCTGAACCTATTAAGTCCCATTTCTACGCTTGTGATCAATCATGGTGAGTTGCAATTTGCGACCTTCCTAATGAATATTAATTAGGGAGGTCAGTTTTTGACCCTCTGAAATTCCTTATTTTTCAAACTGACTTATTTGTATTTCGGTTGGTTCACAAAATAAGTTTCTGAATTACAATTGTGACAGCATCTTGCTATTAGAAATTTAATAAATTTTGCTCTTAATAAAGTATACACTGTGTGCATTAACATATATGTACAGATATTTATTTTTTTAGATTCAGTCCTGTCTAATCACAGAAACTCTTTCAGAACATATAACCCAAGTCCTTTAGTGTCAAACAAGTGTGTTTCACATAACTTTAGGAAACTTGTCTGAAACCCAAAAATGTCCATAAGCAAATTCTTACAGAACCGTAGGTCTTGATGCTTGAAAACAAAAATCCATGTAGCGAGGCCTGGCTTCAGCAACTTTGTAACACAATTTCCAGACAGGGACGCCAAGCAGCATAAGAGAAGGGAAGAGCCACGTTTGGTGCCATCTCTGCGGACACACAAGAGACAACATCTCACTTCAAACCATAGTTCACTACAGATGCTCTATGGTGCTGTACATTTCGGCTTCCAGTCAGCGCCGACACTCTGTAATTACCTCAAGCCTTTCCTTTGCTGAAGGGCCCTCGTTGTAGATGGTCTCAAGGTACTGCTTCTGTGCACACTAATCTGATTTAATGGTAAGTAGCACATCCAGACCCGCATCCTGACACTGTCATAACATGAAAAGAACCTCAATTAACATCTACTCTTTAGATCATACTTCATTTATCAAATCTCTTTTCAAAAGATACTTCTAACTTCTGTTTTACTTATGTGTTCATTTCTCTACCACATTCAAGATACTGAAGGGTTACTCGCATTCTTATTGCATTCCTATTAATTACTCCCCAAAAAAACAGGAGCATTACTTTCGAAACAAAAATACTTATTATGCCATTCATTTGACTGTCTTCAAAATGTATGTTTTACTCATTGATAGTTCCATTGAGAGTCTTTAAGAGCATGCCTCAGCTCACAAAGTTGCGGTGCAGGCGCAGTCATGACTATAGTGGTTAGTTCCGGCGCAAAGAATGCGGCCTCGTATTTTTGGGCTGCGTCCTGTGTGTAGGGAGGTCGCACCTGGAAGTTGTGCAGGAACACAGCCATGTTCTCAGATGCGGCAAATGTATAAAAGCCATGTCCAAGAGAACCATGGTGCCTGCTACTAAGGGGAAAAACCGTTTTCAACTTATCTGATATGCATTCTTCATGGTTCTTCCAGGAGGTTGGTGCCCATGACCTAGGCTTCTTTTTGGGTGTTGTCCACCGCCTGAACTATATAAAGGAATGTTTCTTTTAAAGGATTCTGCATAAACCAGAATTAAAGAAAAAAATCCTTACTAACAGCTTACTGCACTACAAAGGTGGTAAGGAGTGCATTACAATTGTGTAGTGTATTTGTACCTACCATAAAGGATATTCCTTTCATGTTCATCATTATCTGGAGTTCTTGAAGTTCCTAAAAGATCAAATACAGTATATAGTTGGATTGGAAGAAGTGTACTCCCTATTCATAAAACTATCGATTAAATCCTGAATATAAAAGACTTTTGTTTGATCTTTCTCTAACAATGGTCTGTAAAGAAATGAATGACTAAAAGAATATGCCAGCAAACCTATGTTTGAATAATGTTGGATATGTTTAAATAATTCCTGAAACTGGTAATCAAATACAACTTTCCTGAAGAGGAGCTATACAAGTGGGGTCTTGATTTTATTAGCACAAGTGTGGAACTTTGCATGGTAGGAATTTTGTAGGCCTCAGCAAATTCTCGAAGTTTCATCACAGAAATGTGAGGAGAATGAGTGCTTTTAGTCAAAGTTTGAGGTTTTCATGGAATTGTGGGTATAAAAACATCATGAAATCTACATAGCCTTGGACTCCCACTGGTGTGTAGTTTTCATAAATATCTGGGTTAGGGAGGTTTCCCTGGTTGGCACCTGAGTATGGGTCCTAATTCTGCAGCTACCCTCATCACTTATGTCTCCATGTTGCGTTTTGGGGACATTTGTGGAATGAGTGCTAAGCTGAGCTAAACAAGTGGGGTAGAGTTTTTGTCCAGTGAAGTGTGGGAACATTGGGTAGCAAGAATTTTTCTGATCCCTACAGATTCAGGATTTTTCTGACACAGTAATGTGGGAAATATACATGATTTTAGCCATTTAAGCAAAGTTTAAGTTTCACAGGCTTCTGTTCAAGGGAGCTGGATCCACACAAGTAATATCACCCTGGAATCCTCTAGATGTTCGGTTAAAAAAAAATGCCAGGGGTTTTTATTGTTTCTTCGAAGTCCATCCATTACTCAGGTATAGACTTATACCGGTTGGTTTAAGTTTTACTAGTAGTAATAGGGTGAAAGTAAGTGCTAATAACAGTATCAGACTATAGAATTCATCATTTTCTGGTAGCGAGTGGTAAGCCAAGTCAAGGCACTATTCTCTTCTTTCATGCATGCCTTAAAAGCCATTCTCACCAACAGTCAAGGGGCCAACACACTCCTATCAGCAAACCACCTTCATTCAATAGCCCATCACATTCTATGCCCACAGAGCTGAAACACAAATCACGCTGCCACTCAACCAGTTGTCTGCCAACTTTAAAGCAACCACACTTCTAGCAAACTAACGCTCACAGTTTGCCAGCTAATAGTCACACATCGTGCTAGAAAACCTCCACACATACTGCCAGACATCCACACATACCTCTAGCCAACAGCCACACATTCTGACAGTCAACAGCCACACATACTGGCAGTCAACCATCACACTTTCCACCACCCAAAAACCACATAATCATCATTTTACACATACAGTCAACCACTATTGGGGGTTAGTACCTTGGCCGGAGAATCACACTTACCTTGATGATCTGCTTTCTACCTACACAAGATCCCTGTTAAACCAAACCTAGATAATCTTTGACTACCTATTTCCAGAGTCTTGGCACAATGAGGGTGGCAGGTGTCCTTTACTAACACCTCCCTGTGGCAGCCTGCTTAAGCTAAGAAAGACTTGTCTTTCATGCTCCTTTAGCACACTTGTAGCACTACAATCACACTTTACCAATGTGTGGTAGTAAGTTAGGGGGGCCCCTAAATCCTTTGATACCCATTGGCTAGGCACTGTGAGCATATCTACAGGGTAACAAAGGGGTAACCATGCTGGACCGGAATCCACTAAGTTCCCCAGAGATCACTTCCAGAAAAACCTGGTGCAAGTTCTGTCCATCATTATGTGCAGTGCAATGATTGTAAAGCACTAGTAAACAAGCGGGCAGAATATATGCCATGTTCTGACAGTGGATTTAGCTGGCAAACAGACAACAATTATGATCTACGTGACCATTGGTATGTAAAGTAATCTGTGTGTCACTACTAGCTTGACCATCTGATTTCTACTAACATGCGATAGTATGAAAACAAGTCTAGGCCAATCTTAGACTACCTCTTCCTGTGTCTGTCTCCCTTGTGTCCTCCTGTTCTGGCTAATACTGTGTCTAAGTCAAATGTTTATTTACTAACATCCCCAGTCTGCTTAGAAACACTTGTCTTTGACGTGCCTTCAGTGCACTCACAGCTGTAAATCCAACTCCTTCGAGTGTGTGGGAGTATGTTGTGGGTATCTGAGGATGGCCCATTCCTCAAACTGTGTGAGCAAATTTACCTTTTTAAACTGGGGCAAACATCCTTGGAGAAAAAACATTAAGGGCCTTAGAGAATGGCAGATAAGGTACTCAGTAAAAACATGGCCAATGTCATGTCCACCGTTAAGTTCATTGACTGTAAAACACGTTGTAAGAAAATATCTCTTTTTGCATGGTCACCCATTTTTTGCACTGATGCTGCTGATGGTTTTTGGACTGCATATGCTCTGTCCCTTAAAACATGGCTGAAATCATCATTGGCATATTTAACTTACTTGTAAGTCATTAGTATATGGCACTGCATGCACTTAAGGCTGGTAAGTTAAATGTCTTGTGGATTGCTGCACTCATTGTGCCACCCCCAGATAGCCGCACATAATGTGAGCCTAGTTATGACTTGATGGAGGGAGGAGCTGGGCATAACCTTACACTTACACCTGAATAGGCTGTTTCCTGTTCCTCCACACAGGGCTGCATACCCCTGTAGCAATTCTGGAACCACGGCAGGAAGGGAGGACCACTGTGCACTACAAAGACCTCTCTTTGAAGGCTCCCCCACTCTGATACCACCCACTTCAGTACACCTCTGAAACTGGTAGACTCTGCCAGGAAGAAGGACTGCTGTGCTGCTGAAGCACTGCAACACTGCTGGACTGCTATTTAACCAGACTCCAGCCTTCCTGTGCTGTCCTGCTGCCTGCTGTTTCCCTTCCCGGGAGAGAAGGACTGGACCTGCATCACTTGAACCTGGAGTGATTTCAAGGGCTTGCTGGCTTGACTCCTGATCTGAAGTCTCAGGGACATAAAAGACAACTCTTCTGTTGCTGCAACTGGAATTTGCCATCTGTGAGTCTGCCCTGTCAAGTGGTGCCGCTCTAGTCCTAGATCTTTGGAAGTGAGGCCTAAGGTGATTGCTCCAAGTAAAACCCATGCACCATCTCTAGAACTGGTGCATTGGCACCATTTTGTGGATTGGAACTGGCACATTTCTCCCTGTTGTATGTCCAGAACCTGCTCATCGCCTCTGCTACGTGAATCGACCCAATGCATCACCTTCAGAATCAGCACTGCGTGACACTATACGTGAGGTGTCTACACATCTCCATCAACTACAGCTTAAGCGATGATGCAGAGAACTCCGCATCGCGGTCCCTTAGCTCATCGGACCATTGCAGTGCCACTGTTGCCCAGAGCAGGACCAGTGCATCACCGCCATTGCGAGGATTGATGCCAAAGCATCTCTTCGGCTGCACCCCACATCCTCTTCAATGTTGATGGAGCCAGGATCAAGGTAATTTTGTTCAATGAGTGCAACTTTTGACTTTGTCCAGGTCATGCACGACCATATATGCCAAGTAAGAGCTAATTGCTACTAAGTGCTGTTTTACAGTTTATTCTTTAAAAATTCATATCTCAAGTTCTACTTATTGGATGTTTGTAATTTTGGTCTTGTTTTAATTAGCACGTTACTCTCTATTTGTCTAAACTGGTGTGGAATCTTTTTATATGGTGTTTTTACTGTTGGAAGTGTTGCATAAATACTTTTACACTTTGCCTCTAAGTTACGCCTGACAGCTCCGTGCAAACTACCAGAGGGTAAGCACAGATTTGTTTAGTGATGCCTGCTTCTTACGCTGACTAGGATTGTGGTTGCTGCCTGATGAAGGACCGTACCGTAGCCAACCAATAACCTAATTTCTAACAACTTCTAACTTACCCTCCTGTAGGGTACCTTACCCTACTTCTAAGTGATGGCATTTGTTGAAAATAATTTGTTATGTTATGTTATGTTATGTTATGTTATGTTATGTTATGTTATGTTATAAAGGCTCTTTTATAGCGCACGGCTACTCCGTGGAGTGTCCCGGCGCTTTGGCAAAGAGAGCTAAAAGAAAAGTACACAATACAACGCCCTCTACCGGCCGGCACAAAGTTACTGGGAGAAGAGCCAGGTCTTCAATTCCTTTCTAAAAACTAGCAGACTGGTGGCTCTTCTCAAGGAAAAGGGGTGCTCGTTCCAGCAGCGAGGTGCCAGGCACCTGAAAGAGCGACCTCCAGTACGAACGCGTCTAATAATGGGAACAGCAGCTTTGGCCAGCAGAGCGGATCTTAAAGTCCTCCTAGGGGCATAGAAGGCCATCCGCTTCCCAAGGTAATTTGGGCCAATCGCGTGGAGAGCTTTAAAGGCCAGAGTCAAGATCTTAAAAGTGACTCTCTTAGCGACCGGAAGCCAGTGAAGTCTCTCGAGAAGCTGCGAGGCTCGAGCCCTTCGTTGTAGTCCAAAGATGGCTCTAGCAGCCGAGTTCTGCACAACATGCAGACGTGCCATCAGATATTTAGGAAGGCCCAGATAGATAGATAATTTGTGGTGAAAGTCAGGGTGTAATGTGAGACTAAGTGCTGGATTTGGGGGACGCATGTGGCCGAGCGGAGCAGCAAGATGGCCGTTTGGTAAAGGCGTCTGCCGGCCGAGCACATTATCCAACATTTATCCTGCCAAATGCTGCCTCATCCAGGCTCCTAAGCACGGGGCATTTGTGTAGACAGCAAAGCGACATCCCGGGGGGTAACTACCGCCTTGATATTAGGCTGCCAGCTGTTGGGATCACCGTATGAAGTTTTGCAGCCTAGTTCCATGGGAGCGAGGCTGCAATTACAGACTGTGCCGATGCTCTACACATGTGGCACAGATCACCGGAACTGAGAGGCGGTGGGCTTGGCCCAAATACTGAAGACGCACCCGAGTGGTGCATATAAACATTCAGGCAAGTGGCGCTGCAATGGAGATCCTCGAGGCCCGTAGTATTGATTGCCAACCTTCTGACGTGCGTGGGGTGAGAGGTGGGGCCCTATTCCGAGGTGATAGGGAGCGACGCCGCTGAGGAGAGGGGTGATAAAATGCTCCCCATCCCCCCTCCTGCGGGAGACTGGTGAAATTCCCGCCCCACTATGTGGCGGTGAGGGACCGCTGCCACCATTACAAGGAACTGATCAGGCTGGCCAGAGGCCCGGGAAGAAAACAGGGGGAGAGGCGCACAGTACTGGCCCAGCAGCGCAGCAGCAGGAGGCTGCACCACCTGAAGGTAACGTGGCGGAGACTGGCAGGGGGGGGCGCTACAAAATTGCTGCTGCTAGAACCAAGGAAGCAGGGCCCGGCGCCAGTATGTCTGACACCCTAGATGCTGAGCTGGACCCACTTACACCAACTCCGGAGCGGATAGTACGCATAAGTGGATAATGCGACTGGATAAAGAGTGCATTGGCGGGAGGGGGCCAGCGTAGGAGCCGCCCCAGCCACCAGTAAGAGAAATATACCGGCCTGCACTGCGCTGAAAACACAGGGGGGGAAAGGCGCTCGCCAAGCGGGGCAAGAGATCATATCCCTGCTGCCTGGGCATAGACTGTGCATCTGGCTGAGGAGGTGGTTGTGCCGCATTGAAACATTAACAGATCTGATGACCGTGGGTGCGCAGATAACTGACCACGAGGGTGCCCTCATGAAAGTTTGGTACAACAACAGAAGGGACCACAGAGACCGGCTGGGGGGTATGACACCCGTGCCCGTCAAGGAAATCGCAGAAGGAGAGACATAACTGGGCCGTGACGGATAGCTGGTGCAATATGGTGGTTGGTGCTGTGGCGGGGTGGCGCTGCATCCTTGTGGAGCGATTCAGAAGGGGCAATCTACAGTCCAGTGGAACATAAGTTGGGGCACTAAACAGAAACCTTGCCTTCCCCCTTTATCCCAGGGAAAGGGCACTAACTGCAACCGTCCATAATGCCCTAAGGTAGCTCCGGAAGTGTGACAGGCCGCTGCTACTGGTCCGCAACTACTGGAACGCAAACATAGATTTTGCTGGTACTGGATGGTACTACTGCAACGCAAAACTGCAATGGGAAAAGCAGCCAAAAATAACTTTTGATAAACCTACCAACCGCCAAGCGGACATTGAAATGACTTATCAGTTATACCAGAAAAGCAGTTGGAGCCAGATCAGGAGGAAGATATGCGGACCATGTTGAGAGAAGTAAAGGTCTGCCTCGAGGAAATAGACTCTAAAATCGACTCCCTTACAGTCCGCATGGCTTCGTGCATGTTGCACAGAGTGGACAAGCATAAAGTCAGACTGAATAAGTTGGAAACAAGAGTCTCTGATGCAGATGACCAACAGGTGGAAACTCACGATCATCTTCTCCGTATGGACAAAGTACTAGAGGTCATCAAAGCGAGGAACGAAGACCTTGAAGCCAGCTCTAGGAGAAATAATGTCTGCTGTACCGGAGTTCCAGAGTCCACCAATATACCCAACATTGAGAAATAGGTCGAGGGACTATTGCAGGACTTGTTTTGGAACTGACCTGTCTGCCATGTTCCTGGTGGAGTGCGCACACAGCACTCTTGGCCTTCGCCCGCAGCCAGGCTCCCTGCCAAGGCCAATACTGGTGCGGCTGCTTAACTACAGGGACAGAGATACCGTAATTCACCTTGCTCAAGAGAGAGGGGTGAGTTGCAATGCCAGAACAATGCCATCTCGCTGTACCCAGACTTCACGGAGGCAGTCCAGGTGGCACAATGCGAGTTCCTACCAGCAAAGAAACTGCTACAGAAAACCGCAACAAGTACGCAATGATGTACCCCGCCAAACTACAGGTACATGCCAATGGTAAACCTCTAATCTTCATGGAGGCAAGTGCCCCAAATAAATTCGCCAAGCAACATGCACGTCAACAGTGGGAAAAAAGTTGTGACAAAGACAACTCATCGCAGAGTCAGCTAAGTGACAATGACTAGCACAATTGTCTCTCACTGTTGTCACACTAATGCTCCTGGTCTTAAGAAGATTTAAGTCCCTTGTCCTTAGGTAGTTTGTTGATGTTCTGCCACCCTGTTGCAATGTGACAGGGCAGTATGCTGGCAACCTCACACCCCCTCTGGGATAATTCTCCATAGTAGGATTACATTTGATGTCTCTGTTAATCATGGGGTGGTCAGTTCTAATCTCTCAACCTGATTGGGGGGTTGGAGTGGGTGGTGGGTGGGCGGGATACGTTATTGTTTGTTTGTTGTTTATTGCAATGCAAATAGATTCCTCTACTGGATACCTTGCAAGCTGGAAATGCACTGTGGGTGGGACACTACAGGGAGCTACAGAAGACGCACGCAAATTCAGGGACTTTAGACGTCACAGAGACATATTTAAAACACTAGAGATGTGACTCACTTAACATGCATCACTTGGAATGTACGTGGTCTAATGACCATAGGAAGACACAACTGGTGCAATCATATCTCATGAGACATTCAGTAGAGGCGTGCCTGCTACAGGAGACCCATCTTCGGGGTACAGCCTGTGTTAGATTGAACTCTAGTAGAAGGGGTGAGGTATACACTTCATGTTATTCTATCTGTTCCAGAGGGGAAGCGACAGTGATCAAAAGGTGTGTCCTATGGAAATCCACAAAAGTAGTAAATAACCCGGAAGGGCGTTACCTGCTAGTACTGGGTACATTATTTCACCAACAGGTCATTATCGCCAATGTATATGGGTCCAACGTGGACGATCCAGTTTTTTTCCAACAGGTGTGGCACAATATCCAATCACTGGGTGACCCTGCGTTAATATGGGGTGGAGATTTTAACACAGTATTGTCACTAGAGGGAGATAGGGGGGGCAATTCACGCACACATCACCCACAGGCGGCTACTGTACTGAGGGGATTGATGGCTGATTATAGATTGGTTGATACCTGGAGAGTCTTCCATCCTGACACTCGTGAGGGCACTTGCATCACGCAGCAACATAATGCATGGTTGCGATTAGATTTCTGGCTCACATCCCCAGACCTACATTCCTGGGTGTTGAAGGCGTCGCAAAACACCCGCACTCTATCGGACCACTCACCAGTCACTTTGACCATACAGATACCACAACCCTACAGACAACCTTTCACGTGGCGATTACCACCCAACGC
Source organism: Lissotriton helveticus (assembly GCF_964261635.1). Taxonomy (NCBI): domain Eukaryota; kingdom Metazoa; phylum Chordata; class Amphibia; order Caudata; family Salamandridae; genus Lissotriton; species Lissotriton helveticus. The sequence goes on along the minus strand of NC_136072.1, from coordinate 883,704,709 downwards.
CCCCCCTGGACACAGCGTTCTGGGAAGAGCTCCACACACAAATCACAGAATACTTTGACCATAACAAAGGATCGGTGAAGACTGAGGGGATGCTATGGGCAGCCTTCAAGGTGGTCGTGCGTGGCCACTGTATAGAAGGACAAACTAAAGTCCTCTGTGACATCCGTGGTACGCTAGCCCAGCTGGATGCAGAATTGCATGCCTTGGAAAAACCATATTTCATGAAATCCTTAAGCTGCGACCCTTGGGACTATCCATAGTGAGTTAATTGAGTATCAGGGGGAGGCTGAAAGGGAAGTAAAGTTCCTATACAGGCATGCAATGGTGCATAGGTATGGTGAGGTGGACAGACCAGGCAAGACGCTCACCCAGGGGCTCCACTTTCTTCAGGGCACTCACCACCCCCACTGATGGCTTGGTACACTCACCACCTGACATACTTGCCACCATGCAGGATTTCTACGTGCAGTTATACACATCTCAAGTAACTCCATCTGATTTGGTCCTGGAAGAATAACTTGACTCCATACAACTCATCTGGCTCAGCAGAACGCACCGTGAATATCTCAACATACAATTCACCGTTTGAAGATGTTCAGCGGGTTATTGGCAGCATGCGTGCAGATAAGGCGCCAGGAGCCTATGGCCTTACTGTGCAATTTTATAAAGAATATTCGTTGCTCCACACCCCGCCTACTGGCGGTCTTTCAGGAGGCATTACAGAGGGGATTCCTCCAGGCTGAATGAGAGAGGCTATCATAATCACTCTCATGAAACCTGATAAAGACCCACAGCAATGCGATTCACATCACCCGCTCTCATTGATCAATCTGAACACCAACATTTTCACCAAACTGCTGGTCACCAGGCTCCAATCAATGTTACCACTGATTGTCCGGCCGGACCAATCTGGTTTTGTGCCTGGCAGATCCACATCTCATAATCATAGGACGCTATTTGTACTAATGCATTACCTCGCCCCACATGTATCCACGATAGCAGCGCTTTTAGATTCCATTGAATGGGGATTTCTGTTCCCACTTCTCAGACGGATGGGCCTGAGCCCAATATTCATCCAGCTAAATACAGCTTCTCTATATGAGACCCATGGCGCGGATCAGGGTAAATAGGCTAATTTCAGAGCCGTTGGCTATCACTCGAGGCACCAGACAAGGCTGTCCTCTATCGCCACTGCTGTTCATGATTGCGACAGAACTCTTGGTGGCGCGTCTGCGGCAACACCATACCAATAGAGCCATTGGCTTTACAACCAGGGAATTGACCGTGTCTATGTACGCTGATGATATAACGCTGTATATTGTGAACCCCAAGGAAACTTGTCACCCATGACACGTGAAGTCGTGCGCTACGGTGGACTATCAATAGTAAACATTAACTGCAGCAAATCTGTGCTCCTCCCGCTCACGCCTGGAACTCAGGCTTTTTAAAAGGATATCTGCTGGTCTGGCCGTTGGGCCCAATTTGATATCTGGGCATGTGGTTCAACAGTAACATGCAGGAATTATGGACCGAAAATTATGGACGGATGGTGGCCTGGATTAAACACAGCGTGCAACGGTGGAAGACCCTCCCCCTCTCTCTGGCAGGCCGCGTAGCGTTGGCCAAGATGATTATACTACTGAAACTACTATATCTCTTTGTTAACATCCCTTTACCACTCCCAATGGACTTCTTTAACCACATTCGGTCGCTCATGATTGAACTGGTGTGGGCCAGGAGACAGCCAAGGATAGCTTGGGAAATTATGACGCTGCCACAAGAGCAGTGGGGAATTGTGGCTCCAGACTTTGTCCTCTATACGTACAGTGTACAGGCACAATTCTTGCACTTTTGGGCACACCCTATGCCCTTTCAGCCACACGTGGCAATAGAGGTTGATACGGTGGCACCACTCCCAGTGTCCATAGCCCTATTTCAACCTTACAAGTGTCCTTGTGAAAAAATAACAGTACAAGCCATGAGGTGGGCATGGGAAGGTCTCAGCAAGCGGGCAAGCTTGGATATATTATATGCTCCGACCATGCCACTCCTCAATAACCCGCTGTACCCCCGCTTATGGAATGCAAGGCGTGGGAATGCACTGCCTGACATAACCTTAAGGTAGGTGGTGACCTATATCCCGAAGATACCCTTCTCAGACTGCAGCAGATGTGTGACCCTGAAGCACCCTCAGCGAGAGAAATGCTCATATACTACCAGCTACGGGCATCCTGCAAGAGCAAATTCACCACATTCCCAGACCCGCCGCCGATGCTGTCGGCACTTGAAAACCTGCTGGTGGTAGAATTGGGGCGAAAACTCATCTTATGCATCTACAAAATTACACAACAGACATCTCGGATCACTATGCGAACTGCGCATAGGGCCTGGGAGGAAAAGCTAGGGATTGATCTCACAGATGAAACAGTGGAGTTTTGGATGTAAGCAGCTGGAGTGCTTGTCGCCTACTTACCGTCTCCAGCTCATACATTTTAAATATTTACATCGCCTGTATCGCACCCCATACAACTAGACAAGATGGGGCTCCGCAATGATAGTTGTTGGTGCCCCCCAAGCAACCTTTTTACATTTAGCGTGACAGTGCAGACCAATAGCAAACTTCCGGCTCACTATACTGTGCCACATAAAAGACATCACTGGGCAAGATCTCCCCCACACACCATTGACATCTCTGCTGGCCGTCCTCGAGAAAATCCCACCAAAAGCACGTAATACTACTCTTAATGGCTAAAAGACAGGTAGCTCTACAAAGGGGGGTGGCCAGGCCTCCAACAGAGAAGGAGTGGGCTAAGAGTGTGACGTACAGTAGAGCACAGTTGACCAACTATTGGGAGCTTATGCCGGCCCGATCCCGTCAGAGAGATATATGGGAACCCTGTGTGCAGTGGCTTAACTCTGCTGTTGTGGACGAATAGGGTAACAAAATGATTGATCCGTATATGTCTAGAAATGTCTTCAAAATCGTGATGTACAGTGATGCCCTTGAAATGCATATTGTTCTATTGTCTTCCTCAATGTGACTGTGTCCTAACATATTGTGTCCCAGGAAATGTGTGGGTATCTATGGTAGGCGGCAAATGCAATGGTATTCTGTTCCATCCAGCAGATCAACGTATATGAGTAATACACTGCAATTGTTGTTTTTGTTGTACATGTTACTGAAAATGCAAATAAAAAGAATGAAAAAACAATTTTAAAAAGTGCTGGATTTGGAGTATGCTAGATGGGATACTCTGTGACAACTGTGCCATATAAAATATATATCCCCATTGATGTACTACAGCCCATTATTTATCATCTGTGCACTGTACCCTTATGGCATACGGGATATGCCTTATACATCATGTGTGTGATGGAGCATCCAATCTGCCCCAATGTTTGGAGTCAGGGTAGAATTGAGGCAGTCAGAGAAGAGCGGGGCCATTTCAATTAATTATAATAAAACAAAGTAGCAGACCCAACAGCATGCCTCCATTAATGTTGCACATATACTATATTCAAGTATATTATTATTTCTGCTGCATACACACCTAACTCATTAATCAGAGGTAATTCATAACACACAAAGGGGTCAATTCCGTTTCGGGGAAAAAACGCTCCGAATAGCCGTACGGAGCGTTTTTCCCGTACGAATCGTACCCTGCAACGTCCCCCGTACGTACGACGAAGTACGATTCGTACCAGGAGCTGGACTCCGTACGAATCGTACAGAGACTGTACAAATCAAATCCCGTACGAATCTCCCTCGAAACCCGCTGTACGCGACTGGTTTTTCCGACCCAGCAAGTACGATTCATGTCGGGTACGCACCGTACAACGCTTTTTCTACGGGAGCCGAAAACATCCGGAGAAGCAGAGTTCACCTCGAAAAAGGTACGGAATGCCCCCCCGGGTACGGTGCGTACACCCCATGATCGCAGGGGTACGGTGCGTACCCCTACGATCATGGGGTGTACGCATCGTACCCCGCGATCATGGGGTGTACGCACCGTAACCCATGTTCGCTGGGTGTACGGTGCGTACACCCTGCGATCGCGGGGTACGGTGCGTACACCCCATGATCGCAGGGGTATGCACCGTACCCCTGCGATCATGGGGTGTACGGACCGTACGGTGTGTATGTGATTGTGTGCTTTTCCGTACGAATCGCCCTTACCTGACGTGGACTGTACGAATCGCATCCTCATACCCCGGTCCGGATCATACTCGTCAGGTTGTACGGCATGTTTACGATTTGTACGGAGAGGGCTCCGGATATGAATCGTACGGACGTTTTTTTTCCAGGATCGGAATCGACCCCAAAGTGTCTATTCAGTTTCACTATGAAATCCTTTAAAAGAAAATCACAATTTGATTATGTTGGTATTCTGGCTTAATTCCTTTCAGTCAGTCCTATATCATTTCTGATGCATGCACAGGAAAAACGTGGCAATGTGACTAATTGCATCACAAATTCCAATAGCCCTACTGGACCAGCAATGTTCTGCTATTGTGCCAATTTAGTATAAACAAGCGTTTGCACTCTTCATGTTTTGTTTCGTTCTTAATATAGCTACTCTTGTTGCTGGAGGTAACCCATTCCTTCAGGAGAACGCCGCCTGACTGCGGTGCCAGAGGCTGGAGGCTGTGGTGGGCAAATACATCCAGCTTGTGACCTTGGAGGAGGCACATGCCTCCAGTTCCTTGCGTCGCCAGCCTGGCCTACTTCCATTCAAGCCACACCAACGCTGGTGCTGCCTGCAGCTGGGTTACACTTAAAAATATCTTCAGCGCTGAGACCTGCAGATAGCTGTTGCCTAACACCCACTAAAGAGAGCCAGTGTGCAGTGCTATACATGCAATCAATTGCTTGACTGACGTGAGGTGGATAGTATGAACAGTACTCTGCTGCATAGCTTGGCCAACCAATTACAAAACATCATGATGGAGTGCTAGAACAGAAACCCCGGCAAAATAGGTCCGGGTGGGAATGTTGCATTTCGGGAAGATGGCCACCACAAATTCTAAAAGTCCCACCCGGACCACAAAGGAAAAATGCAGGAGGTCCAACGTTAGCATTATAGCCAGCTTCCTGTTGTACAGGCATGTCTTCTGGTGATTACATTTTTAGGGCCCCACTTGCCTAAACATTCCCATAATAGAAGCTTGCATTCTTTTCTTTTGTTGTGCCACTGACACAAGGGACTTCCAGAGAGAACCAGGAGGTGATAGAATCAATGTGCGTCTTGAGGAATTCACAGTATGTGGTGGAGGTGTCTGCATCTGAGTATTTTACCATTTGGATGTTGCTGATGCAAATGATGCTGGCCCCTACAGGGGTAAGGTGTGTGGTTGATGTGGAGTCCTTGCGCTAAGAGAAGCCAAGCACCTGAGAAGAAGTGTTGTTCTGTTCAGAATTGCACCGCATAGCAGAGGAGATGCATTGGTTCTGCTGGGTCCACGGATGGGCAGACCGAGCACTGTCTGGCCCACCTCTAAGTGTTCAGAACTAGGGCGGTACCACATGGCAGAGTATGACTGATGGATGGCAGAGTCCAGATGCTATGTTCAAAGTTGTTGGAGCTTTTTGTCCCTGAGGCACTAATCAGGAGGCCAGCCAAGTCTCCCTTGTTGTCACTCTTGGCTCCTGGGTTCAACAGATGCCGGTCCAGTCCTTCTCACACAGGCAAGAGGGCAGCAGGTAGCAGTTCAGCACAGTAAGTCAGCAGTCCTTCAGATCAGCAGACTGACAGAGTGACAGTCATTTCAGCAACACTGCAGTCATTCTTCTTGGCAGAGTATTCAAAGGTCCAGAAGTGTACTGAAGGGATGGTGTCTGAGTCCCAATATTTATACCTGGTCATTCCCTTGAAGTGGGAGATGCTTCTGGAGGTTTCACTTTGAAGCCCACGGACTTCCTGCCTTTCCTGCCCTGGATCCAGACTAACTACAGGGAGTATGTAGCCCTTTGTGTGGAGGCAGGACACAGTCTATTCAAGTGTACGTAGGGCTGTGCACTGCAATGCCCTCGCATCCGGCCAGTGATGACCCATACAGGCACACAGAACCTCGCCATTGTGTGTAGCTGTCTAGAAGGAATACACAAAGCCCAACTGTCAGCTACACCCAGTCATGTGGCACAGAGACAGGCTGGTGGCAATAAATGGCTTTGGAAGGAAAATGCGACTTTCAAACATTTAAAATCTGACTATACCATTAAAGAGGATTTTCATTACAATTCTAAAGACACCAATCATGAACTATTTACCTGTTCCCATTTGGAAGTTACAACATAGTAAATATAATAAGGCAACTCCAAAGTTATCATATAGGAGAGGTAGGCCTTGCAGTAGTGAAAAAGGAATTTAAGAGTTTTTCCCTAACAGGACATGTAAAACTTAAATCACATGTCCTACTTTTTAAATGCCCTCTGGACTGTTTAGGGCCTACCCTGGGGACTTATATGTATTAACCGCATGCGCGCTGCGGCTTTTCCCGCGGTACGTGGCGTTTTTTAAAAACGCGCGTTACGCGTGCGAGCGGCGTAACTGATGACGAGCTGAGCTTGTCATCAGCGCCGAAGTGGTTAAAATGAAGATTTGAGCCTGGCAGAAGGTTTATTTTGCTATGTTGAAATGGCAGTTTAGAACTGCACACACGTGGTGCCATGGCACACCTGAGACATGTTTAAAGGGCTACTTAAGCGGGCGACACAATCAGTGCTGCAGGCCCACTAATAGCAGACCCTGGGCACATGTCAATGTTACAACATTTTAAGAAGGTAGCAGATTCACTTTAGCACTGGTTAGCAGTGGTAAGGTGTGCAGAGTCCTAAAGACAGCACAAAAGAGATCAGCAAGTGGGGTGACGGCAAAACGTTTCGGGGAAGACCACCCTAAGGCTGACAGTCTAACACTTATTAAATGTAATAAGGTAAACCAATGTTATCCTATGGGACAAGTAGGCCTCACACGAATAAAAATGAATGTGTTTGCTTTTCAGTACCAGGACAGGTAAAAATGAAGACTACATGTTCAACATTTTAAATGGAATGCACCTTGCCCTATTTCTGTTTAGGGACTACCCTAAGGGAATTTTATGCTTTACAAAAGGTTTATTTTGTGAAATCGAATCAGCACATAGGCTGAAATGGCAATCCTGAGACATGTCTTAAGGGGCTATTTAAGTGGGTGGCAAAGTAAGTGCTGCAGGTTCACTAGTAGCATTTAATTTACCGGCCCTGAGTATAAGGTATACCACTTTACTAAGGACTTATAGGTAAATTAAATATACCAATCAAGTGTAAGCCAATTATTGCCTGTTTTAGGGAGTGAGCACAAGCACTTTAACACTGGACGGCAGTGCACAGAGTCTTATGGCCCACAAAAACAAACATGGGTAATAGGTTTGAGAGAAGACCTCCCTAAGGCTGACAGGTCAAACAGATACTAACTCTTGTTCTTTGTGCTCCACTTTACTCAGTTTCAAGAACTTCACTTTTGTGTGGTAAATAGTGAAGCCAGTTGAAAAACACAGGCCATGCTGTGATGGGCACTCAGACTACTTTCCTGCCTCTTCCCTTACTGAGGACAAACTCTGCATTAGTGATATCAGCTCCTCTTTTGCTCTGTTACAGGAATACTGTCAGAAAAGTGCCACACCTGGCGCATTGTATGCTGCCAACTGAATCACTTGGGTAGCCACCTTCTAATATGATGTGCATGTTTTACGACATGCATTATATGGTTGAACAACCTGGTGCTGGTCATCTTTATCCACTCCACCCATGTACTTGTTGTAATCAAGTATACAGATGGGCTTGTGGACTTCTGCAAACTGACACCAAAGGGTGACCGGGTAAGTGTCTCATTGTGAAGAATAGTGAGCATATATACTTCTTGCCTATCGAGAACTTAATTACAATGCACTGCTATGGCATGGAATCCTTCATCGTTCTTTTGAACTGTGCAAGTCACATTGCCAGCTTTGCACAGATAACCAAACAGAAGGACGCCTGTATAGACGTTTTTACATAAAGGTTATATCCTTTATGTAGGAAACATTGTGTATGCTCCATACAATATTCTCGCTAACTCCTAACGTGGAAGGACAACCCGCAGAATTTGTGGTGGAACCCTTCCCTGTATATGGTCTTAGGCTGTATACATAACCAGTAGAGCTCTCACACAACGTGTACATTTTGATGCCTTAACAGCTCTTTAGCTTGGTATGTACTGCCTGAGAAGCAGTCACTCTTTGTACAAGATCAAGGACCCATCAATTCTATGGTCTTTCATGGAATATACTTCTCAGGAAAGTTGTCAGACAAATGTTCCTTGACAGGTTTGAAGAATGTCTTATAGTCATGGTCTGGGTGGTCCCAAGGCAATGCAGCAGAATTTAAATGAAATGCAGCATATGCTACCAAATCAAAAACCTATCTATCTTCATGACTAGTGCAAACCTCGATTTTACTCAAACCAGCTGAGTAGACCAGTTGGACACTACACTTCGTTTGTGCACTATTCCCGTATTGAGCGTTAGGACCAGGAATATTTTCAACTCCTACAATGAAATGGGAGTCTACAGGTGTGCCCTAAAGTGAGACCCTGAGTGCCTCCATATTACCTCAGAAACTGTGTGTTGCACAATTTCATCAAGAAAGAATTCATCTAGAAAAAGATGGAAGTACTCAATAGGCAACAAATTTGCAGTATTGACCTCACATTCAACATCTGCAGTGAATGGAGGAATTTGTGGGTGAACTAAAGTAGGAGGCTGGCAAGTGAGCATTTTTTCTGAGCTCAGAATGGTACCTGTCTGCACACTGTAATGGGCTACCCTACCAGTGCCTCTCTGCTACACAGCTTGTGCTTGCAAAGGGGCATTCCAATCGGCATGGCATGTTCCTCAGAATAACTGGAAGATGGGTCATCATTGGATGGAACTTGACTAAAATATGACTTCCATTTTCTGCTCCCTGACCCTACCCCTCAGAAGCTGCCTTAGTATCAGAGGCTGCCTCAGAGCGTTTTTCTATTCTTTTAATTAGGGCCTGAGAAGCAGTGATTCAGCTACTCTCCATCTATGTTTTCTATCTAAAACGTATTGGCCATGGCAGAATACAGAAGTACCCATAGAAATGATTGTTTTGTGTGTTTAATGAACTGAAAGAATGCAGTGCAATGCTGTGAGTGTGTAGTAAGGTGTGATCACAAGAAGTCTCAAAATGGAAAAAAAACTTCTCACTCCACACTATTACATGAAGAACTTCTACAAAGAAGCAATATAGAGAAAACAAACAGAAACACACCCAAAAAGACAAAAGCGGTTGTTCCCAAAGTTGTCCCGTAGCCCAGGAGAAAAAGAGGGAGCACATTGTCTCCTTTCCTTGTGAGATATGTCCTTATAAAAAGAGCAAAATACAGGTGACTTTCAATGAAGGTAGCCATATGCACCACGTCCCCCTCTGCTTCTGCTTATCACAGCATAGATCAATGTGTCAGGCCACTTAAGAATTGATCAGTTATTGTACCATTCACATTTTACTTATATCCAGTACAGCATACATCATGGGGCAATGGGTGAACCCACTTCAGCTACTGATCACTTAATTAGCCATTGACACCACCTCACTCGGCAACTCCACCCCAACCATCATGGACAACGACGACCCCAACACCACAGCCCGAACATTGCACAGATGGATCTCCGACTGCGCCAACACTATAGCCCCCCTCAAGAAGAACAACAGCACACATGCCAGGAAAGCCAGCTGGTTCACCACCGAAGTCCGAGAGTCCAGACACACATGCCGCCACCTCAAAAAGACTGGGTGGAACTCCAAATCTAAAGAAGGCCACAACAACTTTACAGCCGCCACCAAAGCCCACCACCAACTCATCAGAAATACAAGAAAGAAAGCGATCCAAGACAGAATCTCCACACACTCGCACAACAGAAAAGAACTCTTCAGCATTATCAAGGAGTTCGCCCAACCCATAAGCGAGTCTACAGACATCCCTCCCTCACAAGACCTCTGCGACAAACTCAGCACCTTCCTCCACCACAAAATCAAGAACATTTATGACAATTTCGACAAAGACAGCCAACACACAGAACCCTCACCAACCACCCGAAGACACACTGCATATGATTAAGTCAATCCACTCCGGGGTCCCCACGGACCCCTGCCCCCACCACATCTTCACCAGAGCCACCAACACCATCGCCCCCATGCTTTGCCACACCATCAACCACTCACTCGTGAACGCCTCCTTCCCCTACGACTCAAAGCACCCTAAGAACAACCCCCTCCTGAAGAAACCCTTTGCGAACCCACCGACCTCAAGAACTACAGACCCATCTCCCTGCTCCCATTCCTAGCAAAATTCTATGAGAAAGCAATCAACAACTAACTCGCCACCTTCATCAAAGTGCACAACAGCCTTGACTCCTCCCAATTCGGCTTCAGAAAGAATCACAGCACGGAAACCGCCCTCCTCACCGCAACAGACAACATACACTCCCTTCTGGACAGAGGAGAGACAGTAGCCCTCATCCTCCTCGACCTTTCAGCAGCCTTCGACAGTCTCACCGCACCCTAACATGCAGAGTTCATTATGCAGGGATCCAGGATAAGGCCCTCGACTGGATCAGCTCATTCCTCTCTGGCAGATTGCAGCGGGTCAGACTCCCTTCCATCCTCTCAGACCCCACACCAACCACCTGCGGAGTCCCCAAGGATCCTCGTCAGAACCCATGGACTCAGCATTGTTTTATACACAGACAACACACAACTCATCCTCTTCCTATCCAACTAACCCAATGCAGCCAAACATAACTTTCAAGAAGGTATGGAAGCAGTCGCCAAATGGATGAAGAACAGATGTCTACAACTCAACACGGACAAAACAGAGGTACTCATCATGGGCCCACACTCCAATGCCTGGAAGGACACCTGGTGGCCCCCCGCCCTCGGAATCCTGCCCACCCCCACGGACCATGCATGCAACATCGGAATCATCCTCGACTCCAATTTTAAATTTGACCGCAAGATCAACTCCACCGCATCCTCCTGTTACCTCACCCTCCGCCTCCTACGCACGACCTTCAAATGGATCCTCCTCAAACACAGAAAGACCGTCCCACATGCCCTCGTCACCAGCAGACTTGACTACGGCAATGCACTCTACGCCGGAATCAACAAAAACCTCACCCGCAAAATTCAAAACATCCAAAACACAGCCACCAGACTAATCCTCAACCTGCCACGACACTGCCACATCACACAACACCTACGCACACTAGACTGGCTCCCCATCGAGGCAAGAATCACCTTCATGATTCTCAACCATGCACAAAGCCCTCCACACCAACGGACCAGCATACCTGAATATTCCACGCACTCCAAAGGACCCTACAATCAGCCCAACTCTCCCACGCCATGGTCCCTCGCACCAGGAAGTCGAGCTCGGGAGGCCACTTGTGAGAAGTTGGCCAGGCATATGCTGTCCACTATTCTAGTGGGCACCTTTCACCAGTCCAAATGACCCTTATTGATGGTGAGTTTAAAGACAACCTATCTAGAAAGCTATCCTAGTGGTAGCTGTGGAGAGCAGCCTTAAGGCTAAGTCTTGAAGGAATGTAAAGCAGCTTATTTTACCAGTTTATAATCTTGTGCATGTCCAAATGAAAGGAGAACCACACCAGGTATATATATAAAATATATGTATTTATTCTAAGCACATCCCTCTAGTCTCTTTATGAGGCTAGAGGCAAAAGTACATAAAGTAAACTTATTTAGCACACAGTAAATTAGCACAATATATGTTGAGCCCCAGGGGCGTAGCAAACCATATATTAAGAGAGTGGTATAAGAAACACGACTGACATAGATACAAGGCCTAGAGCCTTTAGAACCGGTGGGACCACCAGGAACCACCCAAGGTAGTGGCATAGGGGACTCACGGGGGACACGTGCAGTGTCTAAACACTGCTGCGAATCACCATTAACTTCTATGGGGAAAGTCGCGGTTGGAAAATTACAGATTAAGGACAGTTAGAAGAGGACTTGGAGCAAACCCCTTTAGAACTAGGTAGTTCTAGAGTCTATACCCATGGCAGCACTGGAGTACTCAAGTTACCTCACTCAGGGAAGCCGGGTGCATAGGTGTCTTTTGGTGTCGGGTTCGGTCGTCGTTTTCAATGGCGATCTGCTCCAAAATGCTGCTGGTGACCAAGTCGAAAGTGTCTGAGTGGATCCAAGGGTGGATCGAAGATAGATCTGAAGAACATAAAAGCAGGGGGACAGATTTTGGGTCACTTGCCAGTGACCAGGGAGGTGATGAGCAGATGCCCACCGATGTCGGGTGCTTTCAGATGAAGAAGGTGAAGCTTGACTCTTCAGCCACAAGGACCAGGAGGCATCGACGACAACCAAGAGCTGAATTCGAGCTGTCCCACAAAGGATGTCGAGTGCTGCGGTGTCGGTATCTGGATTGGACCCAACAAGCCTTAGCAACAGCAACCCACGCAGGAAGCAAAGATTGGCTTTGGTGCAGACCAGCAAGGTCTGAGGTACTCACCCTTTGGAGGGGAGTCAGGGCATATCTGGAGCAACTAGGGAAGCCCAAGAAACAGAAGAGTTACCTTCGTGGGGACCCACCAGTCGCTGGACCAGGGATCGCGAAGGAGCCTCAAGTGGAAATGCTGGAAGCAGGCCCACGGAACACTCGTAGAGTGTAGGCCCACAATCTTCGGTGCAGATGGTGCTCGGGCTTGGACTACAAGTAGCCCAACGCATAACTTCAGGAAAGCTCAGGAAGTCAATGCACTAGCAAATGTGCACAGTGTCCAGGCGATCCGGTCCCACGTCTCTCGTGATGGCTGCAGGTCTCAGCTTTGCTGGGATCTCGTGTCAGCCTCTGAGTAGTCTGGAAGTCCATGTCCTGAGTCGCAAATACTTTGGGGTCAGGCGGGAGCCTCGGAAATGCAGACGGGCAAGATGCTTCTTGGTACCTGCTTGAGAAGGGGAGTCACTCCTTGACCCCAAGGGAGATTCTTCCGTCTTCTAGTTGTGTAGAATGTCGAAGTTCCAGGATATATGTTGCAGAGTTTTGTCCAGGTGTAATCTGAATTACTAAGGACTGGGATCCCATACTTATACTAAGTTAAGGGGTTGGACATAATCTAGGGACCCCAGGTCACTCCCCATGCCGCTCGACTCCTCTTCTCTAGGACCCGTGTGTCGCTGAGGGTTCGCCGCTGGTGTGCCCCGGTTTTCATTTGCTTCCTCACTGTAATTTTCTATTTTCTATTGCTCGCCTGTATTTTTAACTTTTATTTCCTGTGCCTCTTGTGGATTGCATACAGCCAGGTTCTGAAACTGGGATGGTGCAATGAGCTAAAAAACGGTGTTGGATCTAGCCCTGATCTCTTGACTGGGTGAGAGTATTCTGCTTAATTCAGAGACTCTGTCCCTCACCACCCCTTGTTGTAAATAATTTTGTCCACCCTAAGCGTGGAAGGGTATACTCAGACATGAGTCCCTTGCTCATTGCACCATCAGGATTCAAGCAAGCCGGGCCGAAGACGGCTGTAATGCCAGAAACCGGTCCCCGGAAGCTTGTTTTCTTCCCAGTGTAAGAATTGGCTTTTGTAGTTTGGTTTGACCTGTTCCCATCATGCACTGGGACAGGAACAGACTAATTTGCATACAGCCAGGTTCTGAAACTGGGATGGTGCAATGAGCTAAAAAACGGTGTTGGATCTAGCCCTGATCTCTTGACTGGGTGAGAGTATTCTGCTTAATTCAGAGACGCTGTCCCTCACCACCCCTTGTTGTAAATAATTTTGTCCACCCTAAGCGTGGAAGGGTATACTCAGACATGAGTCCCTTGCTCATTGCACCATCAGGATTCAAGCAAGCCGGGCCGAAGACGGCTGTAATGCCAGAAACCGGTCCCCGGAAGCTTGTTTTCTTCCCAGTGTAAGAATTGGCTTTTGTAGTTTGGTTTGCCCTGTTCCCATCATGCACTGGGACAGGAACAGACTAATTTGCATACAGCCAGGTTCTGAAACTGGGATGGTGCAATGAGCTAAAAAACGGTGTTGGATCTAGCCCTGATCTCTTGACTGGGTGAGAGTATTCTGCTTAATTCAGAGACTCTGTCCCTCGCCACCCCTTGTTGTAAATAATTTTGTCCACCCTAAGCGTGGAAGGGTATACTCAGACATGAGTCCCTTGCTCATTGCACCATCAGGATTCAAGCAAGCCGGGCCGAAGACGGCTGTAATGCCAGAAACCGGTCCCCGGAAGCTTGTTTTCTTCCCAGTGTAAGAATTGGCTTTTGTAGTTTGGTTTGCCCTGTTCCCATCATGCACTGGGACAGGAACAGACTAATTTGCATACAGCCAGGTTCTGAAACTGGGATGGTGCAATGAGCTAAAAAACGGTGTTGGATCTAGCCCTGATCTCTTGACTGGGTGAGAGTATTCTGCTTAATTCAGAGACTCTGTCCCTCACCACCCCTTGTTGTAAATAATTTTGTCCACCCTAAGCGTGGAAGGGTATACTCAGACATGAGTCCCTTGCTCATTACACCATCAGGATTCAAGCAAACCGGGCCGAAGACGGCTGTAATGCCAGAAACCGGTCCCCGGAAGCTTGTTTTCTTCCCAGTGTAAGAATTGGCTTTTGTAGTTTGGTTTGCCCTGTTCCCATCATGCACTGGGACAGGAACAGACTAATTTGCATACAGCCAGGTTCTGAAACTGGGATGGTGCAATGAGCTAAAAAACGGTGTTGGATCTAGCCCTGATCTCTTGACTGGGTGAGAGTATTCTGCCTAATTCAGAGACTCTGTCCCTCACCACCCCTTGTTGTAAATAATTTTGTCCACCCTAAGCGTGGAAGGGTATACTCAGACATGAGTCCCTTGCTCATTGCACCATCAGGATTCAAGCAAGCCGGGCCGAAGACGGCTGTAATGCCAGAAACCGGTCCCCGGAAGCTTGTTTTCTTCCCAGTGTAAGAATTGGCTTTTGTAGTTTGGTTTGCCCTGTTCCCATCATGCACTGGGACAGGAACAGACTAATTTGCATACAGCCAGGTTCTGAAACTGGGATGGTGCAATGAGCTAAAAAACGGTGTTGGATCTAGCCCTGATCTCTTGACTGGGTGAGAGTATTCTGCTTAATTCAGAGACTCTGTCCCTCACCACCCCTTGTTGTAAATAATCTTGTGGATTGTTGGCGCTCCTTGTGCGCCCCTGCCCTCAGTGCCCCCCTCCTTGCTTCCCGTCGCTGCTCCCCCGTGGCCCACCCACTTTTCCCTGCACGCCTGCCTATTGGCCACCCCGCTCCCGCCTCCCAGCTGCCCCTCCCTCCTACTTGGCCTCTTATGGAGGTCGCGCGGCGCAGGCGAGCGTGACCTGACCCCAGGTCACTCCCCACGCCGCTCAACTCCTCTCCTCTAGGACCCGTGTGTCGCCGCTGGTGTGCCCCGGGTTTGCTTTGCTTCCTCACTATAATTTTCTATTTGCTATTACTCGCCTGTATTTTTTACTTTTATTTCCTGTGCCTCCTGTGGATTGTTGGCGCTCCTTGTGCGCCCCTGCCCACGGTGCCCCCCCGCTCCCCGCTTCCCGCCGCTGCTCCCCCGCGGCCCCACCCACTTTTTCCTTCTGTTTCCCTGCATGCCCGCCCATTGGCCACCCCGCTCCCGCCTCCCACCTGCCCCTCCCTCCCACTTTGTCTCTTATGGAGGTCGCACGGCGTAGGCGAGCGTGACCTGACCCCAGGTCACTCCCCACGCCGCTCGACTCCTCTCCTCTAGGACCCGTGTGTCACCGAGGGTTCGTCGCTGGTGTGCCACGGGTTTGCTTTGCCTCCTCTCTGTAATTTTCCATTTGCTATTGCTCGCCTGTATTTTTAACTTTTATTTCCTGTGCCTCCTGTGGATTGTTGGCGCTCCTTGTGCGCCCCTGCCCTCAGTGCCCCCCGCTCCCTGCTTCCCGCCGCTGCTCCCCCATGGACCCACCCACTTGTTCCTTCAGTTTCCCTGCATACCCGCCCATTGGCCACCCCGCTCCTGCCTCCCACCTGTCCCTCCCTCCCACTTTGTCTCTTATGGAGGTCGCGCGGCACAGACGAGCGTGACCTGACCCCAGGTCACTCCCCACGCCGCTCGACTCCTCTCCTCTAGGACCCGTGTGTCGCCGAGGGTTCGCCGCTGGTGTGCCCCGGGTTTGCTTTGCTTTCTCACTGTAATTTTCTATTTTCTATTGCTCGCCTGTATTTTTAACTTTTATTTCCTGTGCCTCTTCTGGATTGTTGGCGCTCCTTGTGCGCCCCTGCCATCCTGCTCTCATTGCCCCCCCCGCTCCCCGCTGCTGCTCCCCTGTGGCCCTGCCCACTTTTTCCTTCTGTTTCCCTGGACGCCCGCCCATTGGCCACCCCGCTCCCGCCTCCCAGCTGCCCCTCCCTCCCACTTCACCTCTTATGGAGGTCTCGCAGCGGGCATCCCATCTGCGCCCGTCCGTGCCTGGACCGCGCCCAGCGCCAGAACACCTGGCCCCAGCCGCGGCCAGGGCACCCGCCTGAGGTACGACACCGCCACCCTCACCGCACTCAACCCAGGATGACCTGCCGCCTGCTACCGAGCCACCCCGAAGCACACCCACGGACCCTTCACCTGCCAAGCATGCAAATTCTCCTGCCTCCGAACTTGCACCCCACCCACCGAACACAGCAACGACAACAACCACCTCAAGTGCATCCTCCTCAAAACCCGCTCCGTCCACAAACACGCCGTCGAACTCTGGGAACTGCTTGATGCAACAACACCAGACGTCGCCATCCTCACGGAAACCTGGATGAACGCCTCCTCGACCCCGACATCGCCATAGCCATCCCAGACAGCTACAAAATCACCCGGAAGGACCGCATCAACAAAACTGGAGGAGGATTCGCCATCATCCACAAAAACAGCATCAGCATCACGACCAACGCCGAAGACACACTCACCGCCGCCGAACACCTACACTTCCAGATCCACATCAACCCCCAGACCACCCTCAGAGCAACGCTCATCTACAGACCCCCGGGCCCACGTACACAATTCAGCGAAACCATCGCCTACTTCATCAGCCCGCACGCCCTAGCCTCACCAGAGTACATCCTCCTAGGGGACCTGAACTTCCACCTGGAGAAAAACAATGACAACAACACTACCACCCTGCTTGACAACCTCGCCAACCTAAGACTCAAGCAACTGGTGGAGACGCCCACCCACTACGCCGGCCACACGCTCGTCCCCATCTTCTCTGCGAGCAGCCACATTGCCTTCAGCCACTCCACCGGACTACACTGGACCGACCACAACTGCATCCGCTTCACCTTCAAGAAGAACACATCCCACCCCGCATGCCACAGATCCCCAGCAGATGCTGGAGCAGAGTCACCACTGACCAGCTGACCACATCGCTAAGCCAGAACCCACCTGCCGACACCCCTGACACCAACGACGCAGCAGACAACCTCACATAGTGGATCACCAACTGCGCCGACGACCTCGCTCCACTGAAGAAACCCCCAGGCAAGACCAGCAACAGAAAAACCTCATGGTTCACAGACACCCTCAGAAAACATGACAGCCCTCAAGAGCGCCACCCGCGAATATCACCAGATGATTCGCACCACCAAAAGGACATCATTCAAAGAGCGGCTGGACAACAACTTCCACAACAGCAAGGAACTCTTCAGCATAGCTCTCCAACCCCAGCGCCAGCAACAATGGCATTACACCGTCGCAAGACCTCTGCAACTCCCTCGCCGCATTCTTCCACCGCAAGATCGCAGATATACACAACAGCTTCGGACCCTAGACTCCGCCCCCAGACACCAAACCTACGATCCCCACCACCAGTCTCAGCGCATGGACGCCCATCAGCACTGAAGACACCGCCCACGTCATGAACACCATCCACTCCGGATCCCCCGCCGACCCATGCCCTCATCATATCTTCAACAAAGCCGACACCATCATCGCACCCCACCTCCGGAACATCATTAACAGCTCCTTCACATCAGGCACCTTCCCTGGAAGCTGGAAACACGCAGCCCTTCTGAAGAAACCAACAGCAGACCCCAAAGACCTCAAGAACTTTCACCCCATCTCTCTCCTCCCTTTCCCAGGCCAAAGTCATAGAGAAGACCGTCAACAAACAGCTGACTACATTCCTCGAAGCAAACAACTCGCTCGACCCATCCAAGTCCAGATTCCGAGCCATCCACAGAACCGAGACCGCCCTCATCGCAGCTACCGACGACATCTGGACCCTGATGGACAACGGAGAGACAGCCGCTCTCATCCTCCTAGACCTCTCGGCAGCCTTTGACACCGCCTGCCACCGCACCCTAACAACCCGCCTCTTCAACTCTGGGATCCAAGGAAAGGCACTAGACTGGATCACATCCTTCCTCTCCGACAGAACCCAGAGAGTCCGCCTCCCTCCCTTCCGCTCCGAGGCCACCAAGATCATCTGCGGCGTACCCCAGGGCTCATCACTCAGCCCAACACTCTTCATCATCTTAGTTTAGTTTAGTTTAGTTTAAAGGAGTTTGTAGAGCGCATGGTAACACCTCCCGGCGTGTCCCCGCGCATGAGCCCCCTCGCCACCATCGCACGCAAACACAACATCAACATCATCTCCTATGCCGACGACACCCAACTGATACTCTCCATCACCAAAGACCCTCTCACCGCCAAAGCCAACTTCCAGGACGGAATGAAAGATGTTGCAGAATGGATGAAGCACAGCCGACTAAAACTCAACTCAGACAAGATGGAGGTCCTCATCCTCAGACAATCCCCATCCGTCTGGCTGGAATTTGGATTACAAAAACAAGTTCTTGCAAGACAGAGTGCTTATATTATCTGCTGCTACAAACTTCGTTCCGCTACCACTAACACACTAAATTCGCTGCTATGGCAAGATATTCAAAGCAGGGATGTATCTCAGGCAAGATCTTATCTGAAGGCAGCCTTGGGGGCCACCAACCTATCAGCGATTTGGGACACGCTTTTAAAAAATTGGTTTGGAAAACCGTAAAATCCCTCTCATTATTAGAGGACAAAGAGTCATTTGCCAAAAGAAATCATGCATGGATAATTCTAAATTCCTACAAATCCCTGACACCACAACCATACTTCAGTCAGGGCTATTCCAAGGCAATAAAACTGAAGTTCTTGAAATATAGACTAGGGGTCTTGCCCACCAGAGAGCATCTTCCACCATGGCTCAGGAGCGAAGGCCATGATGCCTGTACCTTTTTCAATACAGAGAAGGGTGACATACTTCATATGACCTGTCTCTGTCAAGAGCTTCGACCAGCCCGCCAACAGCTCTTAAAGGACCATCTCAAGCAGATAGGAACTCGCACTAGAAGGCAAGCGGTGCTGGCTTGCCTGAACCCTGCAAACACGAAACTGAACTGCAGATATGTAAAGTTCCTTGCGATAATCGAGCAAAAACTGCTAAAAATCATTTCGACCATTGACACAGGAAATACATAGGCGCAAATCAGAACTTAAGGAAACATGCTCTCCTGCCATAAGAGAGATGTTCCTGGACATTAGATTGGCCTTTTTATTGCATGCTCTTTTTAATGATGATTAATGTACCAATTTTCTTATGATATTTTAAAATCTCTTTTGTAAAATGTTTGCATTGGTTTTAATTAACTATGCATAATAAAATGTACCTTACCTTACGTTACCTTACGTTACCCATCCGTCTGGGATGACTGCTGATGGCCCACGTCGCTGGGCACCGCACTGACACCCACGACCAGGCTCGCAACCAAGGATTCATCCTGGACTCCTCCCTCACGATGACCAAGCAGGTCAACGGAGTCTCGTCCTCATGCTTCAACACCCTGCACATGCTCCGAAAGATCTTCCGATGGATCCCCACCAAAACAAGAAAGACGGTCACCCAGGCCCTCGTCACCAGCCGACTGGACTACGGGAACGCCCTATACACAGGAAGGACAGCCAAACTTCAGAAACAGCTTCAGCGCATACAGAACGCCTCGGCACTACTCATCCTCGACATCCCCCGCCACAACCACATATTCTCCCACCTGAGAAACCTGCACTGGCTCCCCGTCAGCAAGAGGATCACGTTCAGGCTGCTCATCCACGCACACAAAGCACTCCACATCATGGGCCCGAATACCTCAACAACCGCCTCTCGTTCTACACTCCCACCCACCAGCTCTGCTCCACCAGCCTCGCCCTCGCCACCGTCCCAAGGTTTCACAGAGCCACTACTGGAGGAAGATCATTCTCCTACCTGGTAGCCAAGACGTGGAACTCCCTCCCCGCACACCTATGACTGACCCAGGACCATCTCACCTTAAGGAGACACCTCAAGACCTGGTTATTCGAGCAGTAGTGGCACTCCCCCTCCCATCAGCGCCTTGATACCCTCAGGGGTGAGTAGCGCGATCTACAAATGTATTGATTGATTGATTGATTGATTGATTGATTGATAGGGACCCACCTATGGGAGGTTCCAGGGAGGGGGGTGGTTACACCCCTTTTCCTTTGTCCAGTTTCATGCCAGAGCAGGGGCTGAGTACCCCTGCAACCAGTTTGAACTGGGGTATGCACAGGGACACCAAGTGTGCCCCCAGCACGTCTGAAAAGCATTCTATGAATGTACCCACCCAGCCCCAATACACTATAGCTTGTCTGGGAGGTGGTTACACCTCCCTGTGACAGGAAACCTATTGTCCAAGTCTCCCTTGATGGAGTTTCGTCCAGCAGCAGGAGGTCAGACTTGTGTCTGTGGCTGCAGCATCCATTTTGTGATGCTGGGGCTCTTTTAAACTATTACCAGGTAAGTGAGTACGTATCTTCTCCCTCTAGAAGGGTGGAGTTCTACCCCCGCCACCAGGACTGGTGAGGGCGTAGGTTTCCAAAGTGTTTGACACCAAACACAGCATGTTTCCATGCAGCCATTCCAAAGTTAGCATTTACCGCGAGGTTATAATGCACTAAAGAGTATATGGTGTGGCTGCATCACAGAACAGCATCAGAGAATAGAGTTCGCATGCTGCAGAGGGGTCCAGCTCATGCATGGGCACCCTCTCACACAAAACCCAGCACTCAGCCTTCAGGATTGATAAGGCCTGCCATAGGAGTGACTTATAGGTTTATATGTGTCAGTGATTAAAGGTAGATATAGGTAACCTATATCTTAATAAGTGGTGCATGCACCACCTTACATAGGCTGCAGTAACAGACCTGTGGTGCCATTTTGGAAGGCTTCCCAGGGGTGGCATAATATATGCTTCAGCCCCTGGTAGGCTTCTGGGGTACCTATGCCCTTGGTACCTAAGGTACCATATACTAGGGACTCACAAGGGTAGCTCAGTAACCAATCTGGAGTGTACCTAAAGTACATGCAAACAATTTAGAGAGGAAGCAGCTAGGCTGGGGTCCTGGATAGCACGGCCCCAGCCAGATTAAAGTCGAAAAACTGTGAAACACCAGCAAAAAATGGGAGTAACCATAGTAAGCAGATCCTACTCTCCTACACCGCTCCTTCTCCTTCCTCGCGGCCAGAGCCTGGAAGACCCTCCTGCTCCACCTCAGATAGACAACATCACTCCCCAACTTCACGAGGGACCTCAAGACATGGCTCTTCGGTAGACCCTGTACCCCCCAGTGCCTTGAGACCCTTGCGGTGAGTAGTGGCGCTCAACAAACCCATGATTGATTGATTGAATTTGCTAACAAATTCATAGTATCTTGTACTCTAAACATCAGACAGAACAGACCCTGCCCATGAAGCATCGAACTAAGCTTGTTTGCACCTCTCAGTAAATTAGATAAACCAAACCTGTTACTCTATATAGACCATTGTTTACCCAGTTAGACCAGTGTCACTTTTCAGACTTTTACTAAACCTGTCAGTATCGGAACATGGAAGATTGTACTTGTAGATGATGTGGGGGCATTGTGCAGCTTTCCACAGAAAAACTGCATCTTTCTTGTGTGTGTAGGCCATCTCTTACAGGTGGAGCATGGGTACTCCTATAAAAGGTTGAAGGCGAACATGAATAACACACAGCTATATAGTATATGACTTAGACTATTAAAGGAATAGTGTTGGATTTCCAGAAATGTTGCAATAAAACAAAATAGGATTGCTAAATTACCATACACAAACAAAAAACATCCGTAAACCACTGCTGATTGTGCCAGACTCCGCATCAAAAATCAAGAGAAAATGTATAAACACATAAGGAAACACGATCACACCTCATACCACATTAGACACCATGTTAAATATTCCAGCATCATAGAGAGTTAGAGACTGTGATACAATACAATGCCTAGTAACTGGTGATAGCAAGAAGGAGGGAAATCCACATCTGAACGATTCTCAACCTAAGGGAGTCCAAAATTAAAAACCTGTTTCAAACTAATATTACTCCACTGTCATCATGTTAATAGGCCAGGAATGTTCACTATCTCTACATAATACAACTAAAACTGTGATCTACACACTGGGACTATGTGAAATAGCTTGCTGACATTCCACACCACATTCATTTCATGTTCACCTAACTGTGTCAATATGGAAACTAACGTGTGCTGCCAAAGAAAGAACAAAATAATCCTATAAAATATGAGCTGCTATATTTTAATCACAGTCATATATTTTCAACTATGAGCTAACTGTGATGTCATTTGCTTGGTTTGATGTTTAGCTATTGTTTGAATATGCAGTGCATCCTGCTTCATATTCTGTATTTTGCTTCCCATTTCCTTTAATTCATCTGACCTCTTCTCATTGTTCTCCTTATGTTGCTCTCAGTCAATCAGGGTTCTTATAGATCGTGACTACTCACCTGTAAGGGTCTCATGGTGCTGGGGGTCAAGGGATCTGCAGTTCCGTCAAAAAGCCAGTTCTTGAGGTTTTTCCTGAATTGAGGCAGTGACGGTAAAGGCCTGAGGTGTAGAGGTAGGAAGTTTCAGATCTTTGCAGCGAGGTAGGAGAAGGATCTTCCTGCAGTCGATGTTTTTGGATCAATGGTATAGTAGCCAGGGCCAGATGGGCGGAGTGGAGGTGTTTGGTCGGTGTGTACAAGGAGAGGTGGTTGTTGAGGTATTCAGGTCTGGTGTTGTGCAGGGCTTTGTAGGAGTGCGTGAGGAGCTTCAAGGTCATTCTTTAGCTGACCAGAAGTCAGTGGCAGTCTCCAGATGACCAGAGATGTAGTTTCATCAGGAGATGTCTGGGATAAGTCTGGCGAGGTGTTCTGAATGTGCTGCAACTTCTTTTAGAGTTTTTGGGTTGTGCCGGCATAGATTGGGTTGCTGTAGTCGAGCTTGCTGCTGGAGAGTGCCTAGGGGACCATTCTCCTTGACTCAGTGGGGATCCATTTGAATTTCTTTCAGAGCAGGCACAGCTTGTGGAAGCATGAGGATGATATGGCGTTGATTTGGCGGTCCATAGAAAGTGAGGAGTCGAGGATGATACGAGGTTGTGTGTGTAGTCGGTGGGTGTGGGGGGTCCTGAGTGCTGCAAATTTGCTCTCTGATTACCATGTTGACCATAGGTTGGAGAGGGGATTAACTCACCCATGACTTAGTGAACTAGAGGTGCTTCTGTGCTACTTATGCTTTGGAGGTGGCAACCAGTAATAGAAACTGTGCAGGCTAGTGATTCACTTCTTGCTGTTTCTGACATTCTTTCAGTACATCACAGTACATAAGTCTATATTGTTTGATTTAAAAAAATCATTGCAATCTTTAGAGCAGGGACAGCTGTAATTACAGTAGTTCATAAGATAAGTTAGAATCAAATATATCACTGGATGAAATAAGGGAAGCCCACTAAAATGTCATCCATTTCAGCAGACATTATACTACTGTTGTGAAAATGTAGGACTAACATGCTGCACTAAAACATTGGTACCACATAAGCATGATCCTAAACGTAGCTTTTCTGTTGTCGGCAATTATCATAAATTCCTTGGGCATTTCCTTACTGGTAAAATATCCCCATGTTTGCAGACAATCGTTGCCTTGTGCCTTTTTCTTAACACCGCATATATATATTGACTGCGTGCTTATTTCACCGTACTGTACAACAGTGTTAACATCAAAAACGTTTAATAAAATTTACCAATGCCCATTCCATTTAATATGGAATTGTTAGTGTCTCTGAACAGTAAAGCACCTACATGCAGTGCCTTAACAGTATATATTTTTATCAGTAGGTAGGATGTCAATAAGGTACGTCTGATTATTCCAGCAGTTTCTATTCTCCATTTAATTCCAAGTTAATTTTTGATCTGCTAAAAGAACAAACTTGACAAGTTGTCTAATTAGATGGATTAATTTCTGGAAAGACACACGAACATTGCTTGATGACATGTTCTCACCCCTTGTTCGTTAAAGGTAAATTTTAACAATGCTTGCTTTTCCTGCAATATAAAAAGACAAATACACATAATGGGGCCGATTAGGATGGCGGACGGACTTGCGTCCGTCCGCCATCCCAGAGGTGGAGGGACCGTCCGCATGGACTGCGGAGGTCCCTCCGTGCAAATCAGGATGTGACCGCCACCCTGGCGGTCACATCCTGGATATTTAACATTGCGGCGGGTGCTGCTTCAAGCAGCACCCGCCGCAATGTTAAAAGTGCATGTGTAACATTTACATGCACAAAGCGGCAGGCACCGCGCGGTGCCTGCCGCTTTGTGCATGTAAATGCTGGGGGGTACCATAGGTACCCCCCATGTGAACCCCCCACCCGCCTACGCCCTGGGGGCCCGCAACGGGCCCCCAAAAGCAAAAGTACACATGCTTTTCCACGGCGGAAAAACCACAGCGGAAAAGCACTTTTACTAATGCTTCCTAATTTGGCTGGCGGTGTCTGATAGACACTGCCAGTCAAAGGAGAGCTTTTCCGCCGCGGTTGTAATCCGACCGCGGCGGAAAAGCAGCGGACAGAATCCAAGACCCACCAGCCATCGTAATGCGGCGGTGGGTCTTTGGTGACTCCGCAGAGGATTTTCCGCCTCCTCCGGGCCGGCGGTGGCTTCCGCCGGCCCGGAGGAGGCGGAAAATCCTCTATCATAATCGGCCCCAATATGTGTTAACATTACGCAGGCAAACCCACTGAGTCTACAGAATGGCATTGGCTAGTTGCATATCCATCTTGGGTCTCCATCCTTTGTGGGATATTGACCAAATTTTAGTTTTAAAAAGGTATCTCTAATAAATGACTGTAGATGAAAGAGTAGATAGGGTTGGAGATCCTTTTTATTAAAAGAAATAATGATCGACTAAGTTTCAATCGCTGGTCCACTTACTTTCCATACTTGCCTGCCAGTTGTAGTTAGTCCTATCATAATTCTTTTTACATATTCAATTGTAGGCCAATTGCTAAAATATAATTGTGATATGAACCTATTAACCGCTGTAGGCCTTTTGGGGTGTTGCTAAGCAATACCGTATCATCGGCATACTGCCAGTAGTTTATGTTCAATCCCAAAAGAGTTGGTGAATGGGCATTAATATTCTGTAAATAAAGGGGTAACTCCAGCATAAAAGATTAAAAAGACAGGGAGCGAATACGCAGCCTTGCTTCAAACCGCTAAACGTTTAATACGGCGAGTAGTGCAGGTACCATCACCCATTTTTACTTGGACCCAAGTATTTGAATATTACAAAACAATCATGTCCAGTAGTTTTTTTTGGTATACCTCAAGCAGCCAGCTTTTTCCAAAGTATATTGCGGGGAACAGAGTCAAAGGCAGCTTTCAAGACTACATAGCAAATATGTAACTTTTTTTTTTTTTGTTTAGCTTTCTCCGCTTACAGCGTAAGGGATATTAAGTGAGTGATTGTTAACTGGTTTCTTCTGAATCTGGTTTGGAAAATCTGTATTACCTTCAGTGAGTCAACTCACCCTTCCAAGTCCTTAAGTAAATATGTCGCAAAGATGTTACCCTTCACATCAGTTAGAGAAATGATGTGATAATTAGCAGGATTGTCAGAGGGAATCTCTCTTGTAGATGGGTTGGATTACGGTTTCTTTAAACAGTGGTGTAAGAATTCTTGACCACAGATCTGATTTGTTCTTAAACACCACGTTGGGTATTCCATTGGGGCCAGGAGCACTGTTTGATGTGACCCTACCTATCATCTTTATGGTCTCCTCCTCTTGTATGGACTCCAATAGAAGTTAGTATTCATCATGAAGGTTTTTTCTGGGGTTTTTCATTTTTCTGATTCCCTCGCAAGATACTGACGTCTTATGTTGAACAATATTTACTGTATTCAATTCTGGTGGGTCCCCATACACTTTGGAGAGGTAAGAATCCCAACTTGATTCTGAGGTGTTCCTGCTATTTGCTCAACTACTACTATGCTCTAGATCATTAATTGTTCCCCAAAAAGCTTTCGAGTTGCGAGCTTTACCACCGTAGTGCAACTTTATGAATATTTCTTCATGGTAGGCCCTTTTTGCCTTCCAGATCTCGTTCTGATATGATATTCTCAAATTTGCCAAAAGGTGCATTTTGATATATTTATGAACAAACTTTGGTTGTTTATATATTGCCATTGTTGCTTTCTTGAGGGCCTTCTTTTGAAGGTACAATTTGT
Organism: Lissotriton helveticus; assembly: GCF_964261635.1. Taxonomy (NCBI): domain Eukaryota; kingdom Metazoa; phylum Chordata; class Amphibia; order Caudata; family Salamandridae; genus Lissotriton; species Lissotriton helveticus. Next base: position 883,678,014 of record NC_136072.1, on the reverse strand, counting down.
GCGAGTACCACCTATTGTTTTTTGGCCTAATTGGGCTGCACACAGCAGTTGTTTTGAGTGGGAAGAGGTCTGTTAGTAAAGAACATAGATAGAGTCAGCTGATTTCCTGCTTGAAAATCTCTGAGTGTCAGTTTTATTTTAGTTTCCGCAACAGCCAAGATTTAAGATTGGTTATTTGCATGCCATGTCATTCTTCTTAGGTTAAAGAAGGTTGGCAATTGGTCAAGATTTTTAATTTTTGGTTGGTATTCAGCTGTTACGGCTAATGATATGATTTGAGGATTATGGTCACTCTCTAATTGGGTGGAAAAATGATTCTCCTCAATTACAGATGTTAATCGCCTAGAGAGAATAGTGTAGTTGATTATAGAATTTTGCCTGGAATCTTTAAAAGTTTGGCACACCTACTTTAAGTTGATGATCTTCTTGTAACAGCATAAGCTCATATTTTTGAAGATGATAACAGCAACTCTGATTTGTTTCTTTATGTAGCTTATCTAAGGAGGACCTATTGACCATGTGCATGTTGAAATCGCCTGAAATGATCAGGCCCGTAGTAGGGTAATGGTGAGTCAAAGTATCAATTACTTCCCGAACAGTACTGAGCTGAGTTATGTTGATCTACTTTTTAGTACTTAGGTACACATTTAATATGATTATTGATGGTGTATTTTTATACATTGTACCCACATATGTTGATAGGCAATTTCCTTGAGTTTAGTGCCTAGTTACAATGAAATATAAGTAGACAACTCACCTATCGCTTGACCAAAGGTGATGTACGGGTTGCGATGGTGGAATATTCTTTGTAACAAATAATAGCTTCTTTATCAATTGTACATGTTTCTTGGAACAAAAGAATTAAACATTTCTGTAGGAAGTTTTTTGTCTCTTGGTCTTATAGTAGATTTGAGAGACCATGTGCATTCCGAGAACAAAAGATGATGGACTTTTGCAGTTTACCCGGGGTTTTTAACCTTCAATTACTCTCTAGAGATGTTCTTTTAGTGAGAATAGTCGATAGCCAAGCCTAATCCCTATCTATACTTTGCTTCTTCTGTATTGATTTGCAGGTACGAGACCCTGAAATTCTGATTGTAATAGTAATACCTGCTATTGATGCTAGATCAAATAATCGATGTCTACAGCCTCTAGCGCAATCTTAGATATATTATTTTGCTTATTTTTTAATTGTTTGGGGTGCTGTTGTGTGGCCCCACGCAAACGGACGGATCTCAAAAATGTCCTATATGTATTAAGGTAATCTTTATCTCCAAAATGGATTGTGAGGATGGGATGGGAGTATATGGTAAAATATATGAAGATACAATGCAATACTACTGCTGCAAGCCACACTTGTTTGAATCAGGCCGCTTCAGCAGCTCGTTTTATGAGGCTTTTAGCACCTATACATTACTTTTATTTTATTGCCAGTGTCTATATGGACCTTATGGCTCTGTGGGCGTAAGTGAGCATAGGAATTTAGTATGGATTTAATAGTGATTTAATACGTCATCCTGGAAACGTCCAGTACTGGTTCAAACAAACCAGCGAACCTCAAGACAGTGAGGCCCCACACCTTTGCCACTCCTCACCCTCAACACTCCTCACCGGACGCCAGGACGAAAGGAAAGGGCAAGAGTGAAGGGCAGCTGATGAGTGGGGCACACCGGACAGTATCACAAGCTGCCTCCGCTTCTAACCGGGTCGCCTCCACAGAACAACTGGGGCACACGATCTGTGGCTGCCGACTAGGGCAGCTTCAATTGCCACACACTGCACACATGGTACTTGGCTGTGCTGGACCAAGCTGAGCTGCAGGCTAAAGCTAAGAAGCGAGTGGCAACCCCCAGGAGAGAACCTGGACCAACCCCGGGGTGGAGATTTTTCTCCTTCGGTTTTTCCTTCGAGGGATCCGGGGTCTGCACTCGACCACTCTGTGTCACAAGGTCAGCTTCGGCTTCCGCTTCTTTGTAACAGCTTTACAGGCACAGCACGTCAATGTATTGTGTCCATTTCGGTGTGACATGGAAACACTACAAGAAACTGTAAATATTTTTTCCCTCTCTCTCTTCCCAAGCTTCCCTTCAAAATCATTCCCTCAATGTCCAATATCTTGCCAGCACTATGAAGCTGTGTTACATTTCTAGGCTTACAGTTGCAGACATGCCTTAATGAAGATCCAACGTAGCATGAGTAGTGCACGGAGGGCCTTTCAGAAAGAGCAAGTGCTGATCTGTAGATAAAAAAGGGTAATACTTTTACTGATCCTAAAAGTATACATAGGATAATCCATCTGGTTCACTGTTTATTCAACATGAAACACTGTGTCAGTTTCCAAGACGTATTTTTTTTTTTAAGTTCCCTCTTATTTTTGTCCTAATGCTATAATAGTGCTGGAATTTGTTTGGGTGACAAATGAATAGTATATTGTATTAGGAGAATCAGTCAAAAGAGCCCCAGCCCAGGAAGTAAACAAATTAGCTCCTTTGCAATTGTTGTTTAGTGTAACCAGATCCACTATAGATTTGCATCCAGGTGGAAAATATTTTTTCTAATAGCATAAGATCTGGTTTCCCCCACTCTGTCATTGTTAAGTCTGTCACTGTCAATTTGTAAATCTGTCATTGCTAAACCAAGCATACATCATGCCCCAGTTTGAAAACTGCAGACTCTGCAGTCACTTCCTTTTTTTTAATAATTGTATTTATTGTTGTTGTTTACAAACATGAAGAGAATACCAAGAAAAACCATAGGAAACATAGCAAAAAACAAATCCACATTTCATATTGACACGTTATGCCTGGTTCCTTAATATGTACAAGACAAAACTGAAAAACAGATGCTACACTTAATCATGTTTAAGTACACTATGTAACCACCAAAATAAGAACCAGTCTCTCCTTATAGTTTACAACAATTTAAATAACTGAAGATCAAAATCATAATCATAATCATGAGAATATAAAATCACAGACTAGCAGTTGTAGAATATTTACATATTTACTCCTAAAGGGAATACCAGCTGATGATATCCGTCGCTACTCATGTTACTGAAGCCAATCTGTTAGAGGGGCCCAGAGGTTTTTGTCCTTTTCTCGTCTCCTTCGCCCTTTTAGACGATAAACGGAGACTTCTATATTATATACAGCTAGAAGCCTGGAGCGCCAGTTTCAAAAAGTAGGGGGGTCAGAGCTAGTCCAGTTGGAGGTAAAACACAATTTGACTATGGCCATTTACATAAAGACAAGCCCAATGACAGCACGCGACCAGCTCACATTTTGCGTTACTCCCAAAATGACCATATCTGGAGTGATAGAAATTGGAAGCCCTAAAACCTTTGTCAAAAAATGTTCAACATTCTGCAAAAATGTCACTAACCTAGGGCAAGAAAAACACATACGTACTGTATCTGCTGATAGCATCCCACATCTACTACATGAGCCACCCACATTACCTCCCCATTTGGCAGTTTTTGCTGGTGTATAATAAAGACCAAAAATAGACATAAAATGTTGGCCCCGAAGGCTAGCTGATAATAGAGTCTGGTTGGCTTATTCAAGTGTATCTTCAATATTAATACCCTCCTCCTCAAATTTCCGATCCCATTTATCATTCTGACTTAATAAATCATCAGGCAGGGTTTCCAACAACATCTGATAAATTCCCCCTGTCCGAGATTTCTTTTGAATTAGTTCAACTAATGATGCCTTCCCATATTTTACAACAGATCCTTGTGTTTTACTATCTAAAAAATTACGAATTTGCAGATATTTAAAGAAATCTTGTTTATCCAAACCATATTTTTCTTGTAAAAAGGAAAAGGAGGTTAGTTGGTCTTCATATCCAAGATTCACCACCGTACTAATCCTGAGGTTACCCCATCTGAGTGTGGTTTGATCTTGAAAAATTGGAGGTAAGATCCCAGAAGCCTAAAATGGTGTGTAGCTGTTAATATTGAGAATTTGGAATATGCTACGTATCTTTCTCCAAATCAGATAAGCTGGTCTTTTTATAATAACTAGGTTCTACTATCTTGAAAAAACAATGTTTAGCATCATCCCCCATACCAATTTCATAATAGTTGGACTGACCGCCTCTGAACATTGGATCTTATCTCCGACTAGGAGTACCCCCATATGTTGCAACATGCATGTCCAATAATAAAACAAAAAATATGGAATGGCCCAGCCCCCTGCAGTCTAGGGAGGCTCAGCCACTTGCCCGCCCTCCTGGAACTATGATAGCTCCACAAGAACTTGGAGCACATCCTTTCAATCTTTTTAAACCATGGAACAGGAAATTCTAAAGGAATAGTCCTGAACAGATACAAAATGTTGGGAAATACCATCATTTTGATGACATTACTTCGCCCATACACAGAGAGATGTAGATGGTCTAGTCTTTCTAATGTCTGATTGATTGTATTAATCATGAGGCCAATATTTATATCTGGGATTTGATCAACCTCTGCAGTAAGCTTAACCCCCAAATTTGTTGCTACTGACACAATTGGCAAATCCGGAAAAGACTCCCTGCCTGAATAGAGAATCTGAGTCTTATCGGTATTTAATTTATACCCTGAATGAATACCATAATGCTCGGTCTGATTTTTAACTGGCGGATATGGCGAGATGATATCAGATGTTAATATCGCAACATCGTCGGCATAGGCCAGTTTCTTATATTCAGTATCATTAACCTTCACTGGCTGGATGTTACTGCATTGTTTTAATTTCTGCAAAAAGGGATCGATATATAACAGGAGGGGAGAACAGGGACAACCCTGCATAGTTATGTTATGTTATGTTAACAAGAGCATATAAAGCGCACGGTCACCGAAGGTTTCATGGCGCTAATCATGCATAATGTCGTTGCGTGAAGACCATTTAATAGGCTTGCCCAAACAGCCATGTTTTCAGGGCCCTTCTAAATCCCAGTAGGTTGTCGCAGCTCCTGGTTGTCAATGGGAGAGAGTTCCAGAATTTGGAGGCAAGGTACAAGAACCTGCAGCCTCCCTGTCGTTTAAGTTTGATGGCCAGGATGGTAAGTAGGTGAAGGTGGGCTGAACGTAAATTGCTCCGAGGGACGTGCTTTATGATCATATCACTGATAGATTTGGGGCTATTGCAATGCAGCGCCTTGAAGACTAGGCAACCCGTCTTAAAAGCAGCACGTTGCACCACGGTCAACCAGTGAAGTTTTAGCAGCAAGGGCCTAGCCAATTGCCATCTCGGCTGTTTGTAGATTAATCTTGCCGCCTGAGTCCGAACTATTTGTAGACGCTTGAGCAGAAACTGAGGCAGACCGATATAGAGAGAGTTTGAGAAATCAAGGTGTGAAAGAACCAGTGCTATCACAACCTGAACGAGGGCTGAGTGGGTCAACAAATGAGCAATCTTCCTGATTTTACGCAATTGGAAGAGACTAGTGGAAACCACTGCCCCTACCTGTCCTCTGAGTGAGAGATCTGCGTTTATAGAAACCCCTAAACGTTTCATGGAGGGGGAAGGGGTAGGAGGAGGGCCTAATTCGCTCGGCCAGAAATGTGGCCAGAAATGCGGTCCCCAGCAGACATCGCTCTTCCCGGGCCCCTGTTTATATTGAACGTGTTGGACTCTTGTCCCGAAATATGAATCCCGTCCACCGATAGCAGATACAGAACCTGGATTGCCTGAATAAATTCATTAGCCATCCCCTTCCATTGAAGGAAGGACCACAGAAACTGCCAGGAGACCCTGTTGAACGCTTTCTCAGCGTATAACAGGATCATCCAAAGCGGAGACCCTGTGGGCCGTGCCTAGTCAAGAAGGGAGCTAGCCCTCCTGACATGATCAGTCATGTCCCTCCCCAGAATGAACCCATTCTGTCATATGGAAACCAAAGGATTAATAATACCTCCTAATCTAGATGCTAATATTTTCTAATAAATCTTACTGTCGGCGTTGATGAGTAAAATGGGTCTATAGGATGATGGATTTAATTCTGGTTTCCCTTTCTTTTGAAATACGACTATAGTAGTTCAAGAATCAGTAATACGCCCCCTTTGTGCTATGTGAAATATAGATGTTAGGTCTGATCTTAATAAATTCCGAAATGTTCTGAAGAGGGTTCCCATCCGGACCAACAGCCTTATCGGCGGCAAGAGAAGTTATAGCTGTTTCTATCTCTTCCCAAGTAATTGGGCCCACAAGAATCGTATTTTGGTCTATTGTAACCTTAGTGGTCTGAAGATCTTCAAAAAATTCCTCTAAGGGTTCCTCCCATTTCCGTCTACTCCTTCACTTTCTCCTTCAGTATGAAGCTGTTGATAAACATTCTGGAATACCTTCAGGACCCCTATTGAGGAGTCCTGAATTCGGCCAGACTGATCTTGAATTCTGCTAATTATATTTGAGACCTCCCTCTTCTGTAGTTGCTTAGCCAGAACCCTTCCCATATTTTCCCAAGTTCATGTGCTTCAGTTCTGTATTGCACATATTTGAGAGCCAGTTCTTCACCAAAGTGCTGGTGTATCTTAGCCTTGAAAATGGCAATTGACTGCTGACATTCTTCAATATTTTGACTACCACAAATTTTCTGCATCAGCTGCACCTGTGCCAGCCTGAATTGTTCCACCCAACCCCTCAGCTTCTCTTTAAGGGCCTTTCGTCGATAACAGGAATAATTGAGAGTCTCTCCACATATGGCCGCCTTTAAAGCATCCAAAACTATAGTTCCTGAAGCCAAATTTCTATCAAAATCAAAAAGCTCAGCCACCCACTTAACCACATACTCACAGTGCGACTGATCCAACAATAATTTACGTTCAGAAGTCCATAGTCTTGGAGCCCTGACAAACCCGCTAGATGGAAGTGCCACCACTATAAGGTATTGATCTGAAATAACCCTGGGGGGTATGGTAATGCTGGTTTCTTCTACCATTTGACATGATACAAAAAAATAATCAAGGCGGACCAGCTTATTTTGAGGGGCGGAATAGAAAGTGTATCCCAGATCCATCCGTTTGTGTCTATACCATAGATCGACCAGCCCGTGCTCCCTGACTAACCCCCGTAAAGGCTTAAAGGTCCTAATTTTCCGCCCTTGATATAAAAAGTCACTAGATAGATCGAAATTGCTCTCCAAGTGAATATTAAAATCTCCGCAGAGAATTAATGGCTGTGGCCACGTAGCAAGTTCAATGCTTAAATAATTCAACACTTCAGGATCATCCCGATTGGATCGATAAATAGAACAAATTGTAAAGGGGGCACCATTCATTATAAATTCAACAATCACCCAATGCCCAAATTGATCTTCCTTAACTCTTTGGCATGTCCCTAAACCACGTCGTGCAAGAAAAGCCACCCCCCTAATAGTGGTACTTTGCCGTGTGTAGGCCACAAGTTCCAGACCAAGTTTCTTCAGCCAGCCACTTTTACTACTAGGGATATGGGTTTCTTGTAGGCAAAGGACATCAATCTTCATAAGTTGTACGCACTTGGCCAATAACCCCCTTTTATTCTATCTTTTAAGCCACAGATATTCCATGAACATCGAATTATTCCACCCCTTCTACCTGTCATCTTTAAAAGAACCAAATTCTTCGCCAAGCCTAAACAAATAAAGCAGAGAACAGTTCCCAATTGTGCCAATATTTACCGTTTTCCTTAAACAGCAAGAATCACAAGTGAATATAAACAACAACATTACACCCCCACCCCCACCCCCATCCCCCACCCTGGATACCCGCTCTGAGGGAACCCAACTCTTCAACCCCCCCCACCCCCACCCCCCCCACTGCATAAGGCTTGGGGACCAACTATCCCTAGTGATGCTGAGCAAGCACCCCCACCCCTCCGTATTGCTAGACCCATAATCATAATCTGTATACTCGAATAGAGTCCTTAAGAGTCGAGGCTCAGGAAAGACAAATGCTGTCTAGGCACAAAACATAATGCTCTAGCCAAGAGGTTTCAAGTTGAGTTTAGTGACATTAGAAATTCTTTGGCCTGGATTTTCGATTGAAAGTATTGGGTACGCCCTTGAGCGACCACCTTCAATTTTGCAGGATTTAAAAGAAAGACTTGAGCCCCTTTTGCTTGGAATTCTGGAATTAGTCGACGAAGGAGCCATCGTTTTTTCACTGTCTTATGACAGAAATCAAGCCGGACAAAAAAATCGCAACCCTTCCCTGCCCTTTTGCGGTCTGGTCTGGCAAGGTCATATAAAGATTCCCTGGCCGAAAAATTGTTTAGGGAAATTAGAATAGCACGTGGGCGGTTATCAGGTTGTCCTCCTGATTGAAAGGGAAGCGGTGGGCCCATCGAATCTGAGTTTTCAAGTCCCATTGAGGCATGTCTGGAAAAGCCTTTCCAAAAAGATCGATCACAAACTGGTGAACATCAGACCCTTCTTTTCCCTCCGGAATGCCCAAAATTCACAAATTGTTGCATCTGGCGTGATTTTCAATATCGGTCAATTTCAGCAGAGTATTATCTCTTAAAGATTGCATTGATTCCGCCTTTTTCTTCTGCGAGCTTAGCTCATCTTCCAGTTGGGAAATCCTTGTTTCTGCCTCCCAGATTCTCGTGGCAAAGTCAGCACAAGTCTAAGCAATTCTACGAATAGAGTTTTGTAATTTTATGCAGGCACCTTGCGTCCGGGAGCTCTCCGTCCCCTGTTTCCTCTCGATGAGCCATAATCACTTGGTAAATCATAAACAGCGTAATCTCTTTGGAAAAAATTGGCATGGTATCTGGCTCTGCCGATGACTCTCCCTTTCCCTTTCCCTCATTAGCTATCTCACCCAGACTTGGCGAGTAAGAGTAATCCCAAATCATGCTGCTGGTGGCTCCCTCGGCCCTATTAGCTGGAGAAGGGAGGCCGGGAAGTTTCTTTACCATACTGGGATTAACCAAGGATCTATCACTGTTTTCCTCCCAATGTAGGCTGCTCGTATCACTCCCTTCGCCTGCCCAATCTTTATCCTGGCAATCGTCTTCCGGAGAATAAGAGTGATCTCAATGACATCCTTCTCCCTACTGTTAGATTTGTTGCCTTCTCTCTGAACAGCCGTTTTAGTTTGTTGAGCTGTGCCCACATAATAGCTCCCAGGTTATCAAATGGGTGGACTCCATTTCCCACAATGCATTGGTATTGCTGTGTTTGAATTGTGTTGTCTGTTATTGGCAATGGGAGAGGCATCTCAGTAACAACAACACCAGTCTCCAAAAGATTCTCTGCAACAGTATCTAAATTAGTAGTAATCCCAGAGGTAACTTCAGGTTTCCCTGATGCCTCCGACTCTGCTCTCTCTTGATTCGGAAGCCCTCCAGCTGCCCCCGCTCCATTCACCCTGGCATCCTGAAATAAGATCGCCTAAGCACCAGTGCCCCCCTGCACAGAAAGATCGAGGGTTTTTGCTTTTCCCCATGGAAGTTGACTCGACGCCGCCAGAGGGACTGCCAGACGCTTTACCTCTCCCAGCTTGAGCCTTAAATATCGCGGGTACAGACTGCTTAACGCATATGGCAACTCCATTCTTCGCTCCGTTCTTGGCAGGTTTCTGCTATTCCTCCATGCCCAAAACATCCTCTCCGGACCTGAGACTCATGGCCGAAGAGCCTCCTCCATCCGTGGGACAGACAGGTGGCGGCTTCCCAGCGTTGTCCAATCCAGCCAGCATGCCATGCCCCCTGACTCCCTTGCTGTCAGCCTTCGGCGGCATTACTGAGACTGTCTCTGTGAGTTCAAGCGAAGAAGGCCAAGCAGATGCTGGATAAGAAGAAGCTCGAGACTCCAATCGCCAGGGGAGCTGAACTCCCCAAAGCCAAAGCCACAACCTCCAGAGCATTCACACGTTCCGTATATGGAGCCAGACACAAGATGCCAAATGTAAGTAGGAAAACTGTCTATTCCATTAATCTGTCAATCCATCAATCCGATAGCTTCCACAAAATACGGTGTCCTGAATCGCTATCTAAACGGGTCTTAGCAGGAGAGAGTGAGTGGACAGCTCACTCGACAGGTTAACCGGCCGCCATCTTGCCTCCTCCGAAAGGCTTCGACTCTGCAGTCATTGATAGACTGTGGCCTCCCACTGACTCAGCAACAGTCTGAGACAACGACGGACAGAGCGGGGTCTCACATATCCTGAGCCAGGTCCAGGAAGAGGTGAGGTCCACTCCCCGGGTATTTTGGTATTAAGTCAACCAGGTACCGAAGAGAGGAGTTTATACAGATGAAGGAATATCATATCCTTTACTGTTGTTCACTTGTGTGTTTTTTTGTATAGTTTTTCACACTTTACTCACTTTGAATCAGTAGCATATATATAGAACAGAGACCCTGACGAAAGCCTAGGTAACCATCCCGTGGCTGAAACATGTTGGTCTCCTCGCAGCTATTTGTGTGAACTGCGATTACGTTGTTATACTGTTCTTGTTTTTAAAGAGGAAGGGGCTAACTCCTATTAAAATAGTTTTTGTTAAGTTCCTATCCTTTTTTAATCACCACTTATTCGTTTTTGCACTGCACTTTCCCATCATATCAACATCATGTGGTAGTACCGAGTGATTGTGGGTCGCTACCCCGAACTGGCAATCAGGGTATGCTGGTCTCAATGATCAAGAGACACAATACCTGATAAGGATTACCAAATGAGAATATTGATCCATACAAGACCTTTGATGGGAATCCTTAACCAGGGGTGACTTACGCTTACTGGTGCTTCACCTTTGGTGATATGGTCTGTTAGTTCTACGGTGTTTGTCCTGGTGTACAATTGACATGGGTACAACAATATAGAATCACTATTGGTTTTCTTTAATAGACCCCTAAGTTTGTTGTTTATTAGCTTAGTTCCAATGGGGGATAATACTTAGGCTTGGTCTCTAAACATCCCTCTAGCCCTGTGATAGTGCTTGCTTTCTTCATTGATAGACTGTGGCCTGATCTCAAATTGGAAATGACTCTGCAGTCATTTCCAATTTCAGATCAGACCACAGCCTATCATTTATCAGCAAAAGTTTGGACCATAATTTCACCAACCAACTTTAATATTACTTGGAAATAAATAACCCACCATACAAGCACCAATCCCATTGCTTATGCTTGGAAGAGGAATAAACAGCATTGTTAAATATATATATATATGGGAAACTGTCTTTGTGGGCCCCCCAGCAGGGTCCCATTGGGTGAAAGACCGCCAAATGGCGGCCTAGTGAACACTTTCGGTAATCCCCTGTTGATCCCTGCACCCGGTGGCAGGCACCGGCAGGTGCCTGTCACGGTGTCCAGGGATGACCTGCATCCCTGCTCTTTGCTACAAGAGCATGCATTCCATTCATGATGAATGCTCTCATAGTAAAGTATATAATTGGTTGCATCCTAATAGTTGGGCTGGAATGGTTGAGAAGAGGCCATTCGGTTCCATTTTTAGAGCAATGTCGGGCGGACTCTGGTCCGTCGACATCACAAACAGGCCCCAGGTCAGAAATAGCGCATAAGAATCCATATGGAAACAATTTCATTGCGATATTCCCTAAGGATCTTCTCTTTCATCATCAGTAATACATTTATGCATAAGCCCTGTAGCACAAATCATCTGTTATTATCACTTCCAGTTCGAGCTATGTGTCGATGACAATCAAATCTTCCTCAAACTAAATGTAAACTGTGACATCTGTCAGCACAGTCACTGCTGAATTGCATTCTCTCTTAGAACCCTGGTTATCCAGCTTACGAGCCTCTCAGTATCTGTTACTACGATTTTACAAAAACGTGTCTGATCAATATAAATTCCCAGTATGTAGGAGACACATTGTCCCTTGGATGACGGAAAGGTTCTTGTACTTCAATGGTATCAAAACCAAAGTCCTAATTTTCAATGTTATCGTAAAATACAAAATGTTTTTCCATCTAGTTAGCCAAAAAGCTTGAGTCAATCTCCAATGCATCCGCAAGTGCTAAAAATCAGAGAATTATCTTCAACACGGACATGACTTTCGACCTGTGAACTCTGTCAAGAGCACGGATTGTCAGCTGTCCATGCTGAGAATCATCGGATCTCTCCTGCCATCTCATTGAGCATAGAAGGGCTGATCGTCCCTAAAGTGGACTTTTGTAACTGTAGCCATGGAGGGCTGAAAAACTCCAACCAAGAACTACAAACGGTTCAAACCCAAGCAGCCAGAATCTGTCCTCACATCAGCAAATTCAAAGCAACATCACCGGCACTGCTGAACCTCCATTAGCTCCCAGTACAATACAAGATAACTTCCAAAATACGATGTATCATAGATAAAGCCATGCAGGAATCTGCCCCCCAAATTAATCCAACCATTGGCTGCACTGTACCAACCAACAAGGAATCTTAGATCTACCAGTGCTCATCATCTCATTCAATCTGTAATAACAAAAAGTGTGGCGCTCTCAGGTAAATCCCTAATATGGACAGGCCCACGACTTTGGACTGCCCTACTACCTGCACTGAGAATTCAAGGAGACAGCCGGTAGATCAGGAAAGGCATGAAAAACATCCTCTTCGCAGAGGCGTTTGACCACCATCTGCAAGGCAATAATGTAAAGACACTCACTATTTTCTTGTTTCAAATGTTGCGACATAGCATAATTTAAATGCACGAATCCTCTTCATTTTATCTTCGGATCCCTCCATCTTTTCTTCCCTGAGATTCTCCTCTACTCTCCCATATTTCCTACTCTTCGGTCCTCTGATGTGGTCAGTTTGGCGAGATGTAAGCACTTATATAACACCTTAAATAAATACGTTTTGAGAGCATGGAGCATCAGACACACAGATGTCGTGACAGACATTAAGCAACATTCCACAAATAGGCTGAATCTTTTTTTGTCTGTGCATGCGATCTTTCTTGTGAGTAGGTACAACGAAGAATCACTCACTTACCATGGCGAAGGAGAATATGATCTTGACACAAAGCAAATAGTACACTAGAAAAAGGGCAAAAAAGACAACATGTCAGTTATCCATAAAAATTGCCTCATAAATTAGGGGCTTGCTCACCAACTACATTTTGTAGTTTGCTCAGTAGTTTTACAATAGTTCTACTAATGCATTACAAAATTGCAAAATGCTATTCGCTACCCTACTTGTCTGTCTATGCCTCCTTTTTTCCTTTCCTTTATGTGCAGAGATCCCCACTCCAACTATAGATATCGTCGCCCATACAGGTATGCATTTTAGTTGCAAATGTGGAATGCACGGGTGTGTGGCTGGAAAGTGGGCGCTTGTTTATAAATAAATGGGAGGGATTAGGGAGGAGTAAGGAAGCGTAAAAGGGGCCTACAAGGATGTTATGTAGGGACATGCACTCACCCACAAAAGAGTAAGTGCATTGGTATTCACAAACTGCACTTAGATAGTTGCCCATAAAAGTTGTAAATACTCTCTAGCTAGGAGATGGAGAAATTCCAGCATCACACATGTTCAATCACTTGTACTGCAACAGTCTTGATTAGAACATAATGGAGGCAATTAATGGAGATAGGGACTAGGGCGTAGTTCGCGAAGTAGAGCTACGCGAAGTGCACTTCGCACTACGTAAACTTCACGTAGCACTACGCGAGCTGCGTAGTAGCATGTTCGCACTGTGCAAGATGCGTTTTCAATGATTGCACAGTGCGGACAAGCATTCGGCACTGTGCAAGCATTGAAAACGGCATCTTGCACAGTGCGAGCTGTAGTTTTCTGCTGCTCGAGGAGATTATTACTCGAGCGGCAGCTTTCTCAACGCAAACAGGTAGTTTCTCGTTGAGAGCGGTCGCGAGCATGCGCAACCACTCACAATGAGAAACCTGACCTCCTCGCGTTGAGAATCTCGCCAGGATGTCATTTTGCTTGCTCGCGGTCGCGAACATGACGTTCAGGACCGCGAACAAGCAAAAAATGAGCGCTGCACTACGCTACGCTGCACTACGCACGTTCGCACTGTGCTACGTGCCGCTCGCGTAGTGCGAAGTTGCAAAAACTTTGCAAACTCCGTGAGCGGAGCGTAGTGCTTCGCCCAGGCCTAGTAATTACCTTATTTTAACTTTAAAAAATATAAAAGTATCTTATTTAACAAAAATAATACATACCGAAAACTTACATTTTGCTTCATGATAAACTACGTTAATGTACTTTTATTTAATGTAACATTAATTTTTATATTCATTCTACAGATAACTTTTAATAATAAATACATATTTTTATTCAATTCCTTTATTTTGGTCTCAAGTACCATAAAAGCACATTGTGATAAAAACACAAAAAAATAGGTACAGTTAAATACAGGATGTTAGATAGCATTGCAATTAATACATCTATCAATAATAGCACAAAATAAATATACATTTAAAGTTGTAGTTTTTTTTTATTTGAATCCTAAGAAAATCTAAGAAAATCTAATTTGATTTATTATATTAAAAACCAATAAGTATTTATTAAAATGAGGCTAATACTTTAGTATTTTTATTTTACTGTACATTTTGAATGTATATTTTTAATGAATTTACAATAATAGTTTACAATTCTTATTTTATTCTAGCTTTAGAATATATATTTGTAATTAATTTACAACAATATTTAATATGACATATTTTATGAATTTATTTTTAAGTTTAATTAACTTTCAAACTTTTTTCTATACTTTATCAAAGGATATCTTGGCTCTGGTGGCAGAGATCACTTGTTGTGTGTGAAAAGTTACAAGTAGTAACTCAACACTTATAAATTAGGATCCTGCTGCTTGTTTCAAGGCATAGGTACATGTAAGAGTACACTTTTCAGTAAATTTACATTTGTGAATGGTGACTAGCCAAAACTAGCAAAGTTACTCAAAAGTGTAACAATAAATGTACATTTCTACACTTACTCATATGTAAGTTTACCTTTGGGAACAGCACACAAAATAGTTAAAGTAAAATATTAATCTACAGGTCTTGGATTATGTGCATAGCAGAAATAGGGCCAGATGTAGGTAATCCTAGATTACCGATTCTTAAATACCGAATCATACCGATTCGGTATTTAAGAACTGGCAATCGGGATGTAGGTAATTTTACCGATTTAATTACCGAATCGGTATGATTCGATAATTACCGAATCGGTAATTACCGAATCGGTGATTGCCATTCATTCCTATGGGCCTGGAGGCCCATAGGAATGAATGCAATTACTGAATCGGTAAATACCGATTCGGTAATTGGGGGAAACATTGAAGGGTGGCAGGGTGTCACTTTGACACCCTGTTGCACCCCTCAATTGTGCATGGGTGCACATGTTGCAGACATACATGCCCTTAGGGTATGTATGTCTGCAACATGGCACTGTTTAAAAAGCAAAAGAAATGCTTTTTAAAGGGTTTTCATTATTTACCACCAACTTCTAGTTGGTGGTAAATAACAAATTCTTAATCCCCTGTAGCACTGATTACAGTGCTACCTACATGTCAAAATACAGATTCGGTAATTTTACATATTCGGTATTTTACCGAATCGGTAAAATTACTGAATCTGTATTTTAACATGCCCCTACATCCCAAACTCAAAATACCGGTCGGTAACGGCTAAAATCGGCCGTTACCGACTGGTATTTGCCTTCCTACATCTGGCCCCTAATGAGGAAATGGTCCTCAAATATGTTTGGGCCGGTGTATTTTATTTTAAAAAAACACATATTTGCACTCATCATCTAAATTTGGTATCATTTCCTTGATTTGATATTTAATTATTTGATCCATCCTTCATCCCTGTCTTTTGCTACTCATTTCCCTTGACCTATCATTCATTAGCCCTATTTCTCTTCACAGTGCTCTCTCCCTTTTCCTCCTAACTTCTTGCCCCACCCTCTTAATATGAATGTTTTGCATATACCTCTTGAAATGCAGTGGTTTAGCGCAAATATTGGTAGGATAAATTTGCCCACAAACGTTTACAGGTCATACCGAATTCAGCTGGGAAAAACTGGAAAGTTTGTATTTGACTTAACATTTTAATTGCTCCGTCTTACTTGAAAGGTATTCAGGACATCTCAGAAAGTGAAGCAGACACATTCTCGTAAATTGATAAACATGATGACAATCACAAGTCTATCTGAATCCTATTCACTTTGAGTTGTGATGCTCTTTTGGGGGTCTTAGAGTGTGGAAGTTACCTGTCAGTGTTATGATGCCCATGTTAATCAGAGATCGATGGAGGGTCCAACTCACCAACAGCTCAGAGACTGAATGATGCATTTGTGCTGATTTGCCTAGATGATGACATCCAACGTTTGCCCATGCATTTTCTCGGAAGTCAAGGATCACTCTGATGGCAGAACTATATCTGTTTTTTTCTATCCTTTTTTGTTGCTGTGGTATTTACAGGTGCTTCATGGCAATCTGAGACTATGGAAATTGGCTGTTATTGTCTTGTCCGTAGGCTGAAGGAGGGACAATCAAGGACTGGACATAATTTTAACTACACCAGAGTAATTTGAGTAAATCAGTAATTTTGCCTTATGCTAGAACCGGGAAACAGCGTTTACAACGCTGTCATTACATCGTGCTACTATTACAACTCAGTCGTTACAATGACCGTGTTATTAGTATGCAATACATTTACATTGCAAGTCATTACAACGACTTGCACTAGGGGGTGCTGAGGTATTGGAAATGAATTCCAACACCTTCCCAACTGTTGCGCAAACTGGAGTAGGAATAGTAATTAATACTATTTCTAAGTCCAGCGTGCCCCTACTGCAAGTCGTTTTAATGACTTGCATTGTAAATGCAGTGCATACTAACAACGCGGTCGTTGTAACGACTGCGTTATAAAAGCATGCAATGTAATACATCGTGATGTAATGAGCCATATTTGCTAGTACCACTTAATTATTAATATTGATGCCAAGATGCCACGTTGAGCAACAATTCTACTGTTCAGAGAAGCTTGTTTGAGGGACCATGCACTAGTATTTTGTTTGTTCCTTTATGCTTTTTTCACTTTGTATATGTATTAGTGGGTGGCCTAGAGTTTGGACTGGAGTAGAGGCCAATGTGAGATTGTCTTTTTTAAGAGACAATTTATTCACTTTTTTGATGTTATAGGCCCCTGGTTAAATATAGTTTTTCTCGAATTTCTCCATTTTATTGTTTGTTTTTCATGAACTGTATAACATGTGGTTACTGTGACATTGTTTCACAATTTGAAACCATGTCTGCCCTGTGCTAGGCCTCTTGTGTGTATGTTATGTATTTTGCTGTGCTATATAATTATAAAAACCTGTAGAGTGTTGTGGATGGCCTTGGATTTAATGGAAAAATGTATGCTATTTTTTGTCTGCTGGTGGTTAGGGTTGAGGTGATTCCTGGAGTCCAGACCTATGTAGCCAGACATCTTCCTTTCTTTTGATCCATCTTTGTCTTCCTCAGGTGCTTCCGCTCCATTTGTGTTAGTTTTGTGACATGGTTGATATAATGGCGTTGAGCATTTTTTTCAAATGATCAAATGTGCATAAACTGATCAAAATCCACCATATACATACCAAGAGGCCCTCCCCCAATCCTGCCTTCAAACTGTGAAGTAACGATAGTGACAGACTGCTTCCGGCATCTAGGTTATTCGTAACGGCCGATCCTGATCTTTTCTATACACACAAACTCATGGGTCTGATAAGACACTTGCAACATGACATGTGCCGTTGGAGATCTCTGCCCTTTTCTCTGCTCGGCCAAGCAAACCTCTTTAAAATGATGGCCCTACATAGGTTCCAACATATCCTACAAAATCTACCATACAAGGTCCAAGAGACCTACTTCCATATGATAGAAGGGTATATTAGGACATTAGTATTAGATGAAAGGACACCAAGGAGAGCAACTCACAAAATTTACCCGGGGATGGTGTGATAGTGGAATAGCGTTGCCTGATGTGAGAGCATAATATTGGGCGTCCCAAATAATGGTTACAAATCATTGGGTACACCACCCTCACGACAAACCAGCAGACCTGATGGATAGATGACCTATGGGTCCAGGGGGCTATAAAACCTCCCTAAACAATATTCAAAATCACCATCATCTGATAGGCCCAACAGAGCAGACAATCTCCCTTTAGCACCAAGGTGGAAAGAAACTAGGATGGTACAATAAACTGACAAAGGCCAACCCACTCTGGGAGGCAAGAATATTGGGTAACCTCCGTACCTGTCAAGGATTCCATAAATGGGACATCATTGGGATATCCAAAGTAGGAGATCTCTGGCGCAGGGGGAAAATACTCACATTTGCAGAATTACAGAGTGTGAAATGGCAGAGACAGAGATATTTCGTTGCACACAAATCAAACAGCAGCCAGAGGCCACCTGCAGAGGCCACCCTGTTAGAAGACAGACTGCTCATAGACCACATGACCCAGGGAGCCATCTCCATGATGTACCAAAAGGTAATTATTAACTTCCCTGAACCACTAACATGACTCTACTCTCAGTGGTAGGCTGACTTGGGAGGCCTCGAGTAAAAAACAAATAGTGACAAGAGCTGTCATCCCCATGAGATGTGGCTATAACAGATAGACGTAGTCTGATACAGCTAAAAAAACTACATGAGATGTATTATTCCTGTGAACAATGGCGAAAATGGGTAAAAAGGAAAACACACTAAGAATTGTAATCAAGACGGTACAAACTACTGCATAATATAGGAATGCCCAATAATTCAACAGTACTGGGAGGGGGTAACGTTACAGTTACAACAGGGATGTGGCAAGGAACTGTCACCCCAGCCGAAGATGTGCCTCCTCGATATCTGGAAGGCAACAGATCTGACCTGCATTGAACAAACATGGGCAACTCTTGGGTTGGTAATAGCAAAGCAGAACATTGCACTTAGGGAGGGGAATACAAGAGGCACCAACAGTTGAAGAATGGAAGCAAGATATGTACTGGTGCGTGTTGGCTGAAATTTTTTTGTGTAAATATGGGATGCCCCAGGAAGTGGGTTCGAAAGTGGGGAAACTGGAATGCTCTTAGGGGACATGTATATCTTTTTCTCCCTCCATACAAAGACATAGATATGGAGGGCACAGGGCGGCATTAGATATTAATGTTGATGATATGTAAAAGGGGGCAAGTGACTGGTACTGTCGGCAACAATATCTTGATTACCAACTTTGTGATTATCTCGTAAAATGTGATTAATTTCAGTTGTTGTATGATTCCAACTTTAAAAGAAAGATTAAAAAAATAAATACATCTAATTTGTATTTCTGCATTGCTGATTTGATGTTGCATGTGTAAGTCCAGACACACTGTTGATAATATTGTAGCAACCCTTTCCCTGCATTTAATCAGAGGAGCTGCGGCAGACAGGACAAGGCAACTGTCTTCTTTATTTTCCATGTCTGCTTTTTTGTTGCCCATGTGGCAGCATCAATTTTGTATAGCCAATGTGTGCTTGCCACAGGATGGCATGTGTTCTTTGTTCTCTGTGACTCCTTCTTTGCTGGCCATGCACCGGTGGCCAAATTTTGTGGCCATTATGTGTATTTACCTTAGGGCAGCATTTTGTGTTCTATTCCTCCTACTTTGCTGGCCGTGCCATGGTGGGCAATTGTTTGTCATATGCCGAAATTTTGAAATTTGTTTTCCATGTCTCCTTCTTTGCTGACCATGCAGTGACCACCATCTTATGGATCCAGTTAAATCTGAGTGTTTGGTGGCCATTATAACCTCCTTTTTCATGCCTCCATGAACTACCTACCATCTACATATATTACATTTGTCCTGGTATGTTTATTTGTGTGTGTGGCTGTTTATACTACAGTGTTGTTTTTTTAAATTAATGTATTCAATTTTTGTTTGCCCAGCCCTCCTCCAGTAATTTCCCCATGGGCCCTGGAATGGTACAAGCAAATATTTAATGCATTTATTTGGTTTTTGTTTTGTCTGCCTCCCCCTACATGCCAAAGAGAGCATGGGCACAGAAGGGGCACCAGTAATTATTTCATTTTTTTGCCTGCCTCCCATATGGTCCCCTTGGACACTAGAGGGGCATCAGTAATTATTAAAAGATTTTTATCTTACTTTTGTGTACCTCTCATTGAGGTCATGTGGGCCTTAATGGACACCAGCAATTGATAAACAGATCTATTTGTTTTTTCATGCATCCCCTTCCTTGACTAGGGGTCCCATGGCCCTGGATAGACACTAGAAATTAATAATTAATGTATTAATTTGTTCTCTGCAGCCCTTTTCTCCCATAGGAGTCCAATGGTCCTGGGTGGACACCAGCAATTCATTAAATCATTAAGTCATTTATTAATTTTTCCCTGCACCCCCTGATTCCCAACGGAGTCCCATATCCAAAGAGGGACACAAACTACTTTTCCTGCATAATGTTGTTATGATATGAATATTTAGTTGGTGTGTGGTTTGGGTACACTATTGTTAAGGGATGAATGATTATGACTTCGCCTGTGTTACATTGGCTAAATTCTGATTGACCATGTTTCACATATTTTTGTTGTTGCCTGCAGGCGCATAAGAAATGACACAAGAAGACAAGTCTGCAAATAAGCTGACAATTACACCTGAGTACATCTCTGGTAAGTGTTTCTGCTTGTGCTAAGTGCCAGTGCTAGTGCTAACAAGATGTCCCCAAAGAAGGTGGTTCTTGACAAGAAAGCTGGCCATTGGGGGGAGAAGAAGTCTAATGCCACCTCTGCAATCAGGCCCTCATCCTTTTCAGGAAACATGGCATACCTGCTGCACCCTCCTCTAGAGGAGTCGTGGAAAATCACTTCAGCATCTTCACCACCAACTCCACCAAAACCTAAGCCCATGTCTCTCAGTGCTGCAGTGAGTGCAACAGTCATGGAGAGCAATTAATCTGAAATGGAACTGTTGCAGCTGCAATCCAAATCATTGCAGAAAAATCAGGAACAGGATCTTCAGTGAGCAACAAATCTTCCTGAAGTAAGAGCAGAACAGGAGCTTTATGCTGAGCAAGAAATTGTTAAAAAATGTGCTCTTCCCCCATCAACTTCAGAATCTCCAGCAAGGAAAAGAAAGTGTATTTCCCCATCTTCTCCAAATCCCCCCTACTGATGATCTGGACATGGATTGGATGCCATAAGAGTCCACGACACGCAAGAGGGAAGAGAAAAGGAAAGTTCTTAAAAGCTTGGTAAGTGAGGAAGATGATAACGAACCAGGGAATTGTCAGTGTGGAGATTGGCACAGAGGACATACAGCTCACTTGTATTCATCCTTCCCATCGGCATGTGGTTCCACTAAAAATGCTGCATTCATATTTCCAAGACCCCGGAAACCTCAATAACCACCATTCCTATGACAATCGCAACACACCCTACAAAAAATGTAAACAACACACCCACCTATCTTCTACTCCAGTTCTTCAGATATTAGCACAATAACGAAGCTCCCCTCCCCAGTTTGGAACTTCTTTTTGAATAGCCAGCATGAGGATGTCATATAAATTTATAAAGCGCACGATTACCAATGGTGTCTTGGCGCTAGCAAACCGAGAAGCAGGCAAAGGGATTAATCAGTGAACAGCCAGGTTTTAATGGATTTCCTGAACAGAGTCAGAGAGGGAAGATTTCTGATGCTAAACGGGAGGGAGTTCCAAAGCGTGGTGGCTCCCACCATAAATCTTCTACCTATGATTTAAAAACTCTCTGGGAAAGTATCGCTTTTGCTCCTTGTGATTGCAGACATCTGTTTGGGGGAGTACCAGTGCAATGAACGTCTCAGGAACTGAGGGGTGACCCATGAAGTGCCTTGTATGTAATACACAGGGTTTTAAACTTGATCCAATTTTTTTATTGGCAGCCAATGCAGACTTTGCAGATGGGTACCCACTGCCTGGAATTTGGGAATCCCCAGGAGAAGTCGAGCGGCCGCATTTGGATCATTTGGAGCCTTTGAAGTTGTTTCATTGGCATGCCGAGATATAGCCCATTACAGTAACCTAGTCTGGAAAGGACTTCCGTTTTCCTGCTTTCTGTGGGAATCAGAAGAAGGATTTTCTTAATGGGTTTCAGCATGAAGAAGCTGGAAGATGAAACTGACTTAACTTCAGCTGCAAAGTCAAGTCTCTGGTCAATAATCACACCCAGGTTTTTTACTTTGGGAACCAAGATAGGCCCTGATCCTGAATCATTTGGACACCAAATATGTGACCATTAGGGGGAGAATTTGCCAAATAGATTCACCCCAGTTTTCCGGGAATTTAATTTAAGACAGTGCGAGCTCATCCAGGAGCTGACTGCTGTCATGCAGTCCCTAAACCTGTTTACTGGCGGTGATGTATTTTTGGTAATGGCTACCACAATTTGGGTATCATCTGTGTATGATATTAATGTTATCAAAAAAGATCTGATAAGGGATGCCACTTTCAAGACATAAACATTAAAAAGAGTGGGACTTAAGAAGGAAGCCCGTGGAACTCCACAGGGAAGTGTGAAGGATGAAGAGCTCAGAATCTCCATGGTCACAGATTGTATCCTATGCTCAAAAAGGAAGATAAACATGTCAATGCCTTTCCGGAGTTGCCAAGAGAATTCAAAATTCTTTGCAGGGTTTTTTGATGTACCGTATCGAAGGCCGCCTACAAGTCAAGCAACACCAGGGCTTCAGCACCCCCTGTGTCCATGACTGTTCTAATTTCGTCAGTGGCTTTAATCAGTGCTGCTTCGGTGCTGTGCTCTGATCTGATTCCAAATTGAGCCTCATCCAGAAGGTCATGCTCTTGTAGATATGTAGTCCGCTGTTTATTCATGACCTTTTCAGCCAGTTTGGCTGTCATTGGGAGGCAGAAGATCGGCCTATAGTTACCTGGATCCAGAGCATCAAGGATAACAACACAGTGTGCTCCGTTTGCCACATCAAAGCTTATTTGTAGTAAAGCAGGTGGGCACTACAGTACCGGAGACCAACTGTTCCATTTGAAAAACAACACACAATCATGTGGGGATGAGCACCTTAAAAAGACAGCTAGTGGTGGTGAGATAGAGCAAAAAGCTAAAGTGATAGAAAAAGGCGATGGTGACAAAAAAGAGGATGCCAGCAGGAGCTTATGCAAAGCATACAAATTAATTTCCCCTATCCTTACCCTCATCAATCTCTGCATGGCACAAGGCACAGCAAGATAAAGCGGCTTCCACCCCAAACCACCCAAGCAGCCTACCTGCTGCTGGTACCCAGAGATAGCTTGTGCCAGCAGTACTATATTTAGCAAGGAAGTACTGCCCCACCAAAACCATGAACAAAACCCATTTATACAATGCGAAGCTTGTTAACATGCTAGCAATTTACCTCCTCTCATTTTCATTTGAAGAAGGAGTGGCGTGTTGCAATTTGGGCAGGTCTTGCCCAAATGGAAGGTTCCCAGCAAGAGCTATTTGCCACATTTGCTGCGGCAGCGCTGCATCATGAAGTGCTGTAATTGGTTGTCAATGCTATGAAGCAGAGCTCTGTTCAGTCTATCGACCTCACAACAGACATGTGAACCAATTTTCATGCAACTGATTATAGGTGCTTTGCTGCACACTCTTTCCTGGGAGTTGAATAAAGGCTAGTCACTGGTCTAATCACAGAAAATAATGTTCAGGGCATTTAGCAATTGCAATGTTCTCCATGCAGAAACACATACAGCTGACATCTTGGACGAGTTTAATACCAAAGTCTATGAATGACTTAAACATAGAGGTCTCTCAATTGCATTTTTTGCCACTGACAATGGTAATAATGTTATCAAAGCCATGGCTGACAATGAATGATGCAGAGTCTTGTGTTTAGTGCATTGCTTCAACCTAATTGTGCAGGACTTTTAAAAAAGTTTACTTAGTCAGCAACATAGTGGTCACGTTTTGGAAGAATATGCTCTAATTATAGCCATTTATTCAAAGCCCAGAAGCAGTTGAGGATTATTCAGTGTACTAATGAGCTACCTGTAAAACCCCACGAACAGGAGATGCCTCTACTTTGGAACGCAGCCAACTACATGCTTTAACACCTGGTTGAGCATTACAAGTTTATCAAAAACTATGTAATTCAAAAGAGAGGGGATGCAACTGCCAAAGGCACGACAATGGAAGTGCACAAATAGGGGCTATTGGAGCACATTGAAGGAAGTGACCAAATTAGGGTCACCGGGTCACTCTCGACCTCCTCTAGCCTTTCAATAATGAAGAGTCGAAGATGCAGAAGAGAATACGAGCCAACTAGTTTATTTACAAAGCACACTGCAGTTGAGTTCAATCTGACCGGCCTCCTATGATGGCTGATGAGGGACTGCATCTAGGTAGCATAAAGTTACATTATGTATGTTGCAGAGCTTACATAAACCCGCCTACAATGGAGAAATACTGGTAACTGTCGTAATACAATGGGGGTACAGAACAGAAATTTCAATTCCCCAGCCTTGTACGAGCTATCTACTGCTCAAGGTCGTCTGGCTTATCCTCCCCACTAGACAGGTAATAGTAAAGGCATGCGTTAATGAGCAAGATTCAGATTTGAAGAAACTAAACTTAGTAAGGAACATTTCTCGTAAATGATGAAGTAGCAGTTTCATTATGATAGAAAATGACGTCTTCGAGAGGTAAAATGGTGGCACAGATGTCAACCTAACTTACCTAACATCTGCATTTACTAGTTGCGTCTACATACAGTATGTCAAAGTCAAGTCAAAACAGCTTTATTCGGTGACAACAAGGCAAATGCCATAAAAGCATATTAACACACATATATCAAAGAGAAAAAATAAAAATACATTCTGAATATATCTTGTATATGGAAATTGATTATAGTAAAATATGTACAAATTTAGAGTACATGGAAATGACACAATGAAATATTAAAATCCATTTTCAAAAGACTCCTAAAAGTACGATCTACCACTAATTCGTCCAATAAAGTGCAAATGTGTTCAGTGCGAAGGGATTAGGTCAAGAAAAGAGTGGTATTACTCATCAAACTTTTCATACAACAGAGCATCCAAAAGAGCATATTCTTTTCTTTTCCTGATTGATTTTTGTATGTAACAGGTTACAGAGCTTATAATTTTCATTGTATCCAAGCTGCATAAAAAATTAAACGCATCCTTATAATTAAAAAGCATATTTTTTAGAAATAGTGGTTTCAATACAGTTTTTCGAATATCCATATAAAAAGGGCAAAAAGTATAAAGTGCAAAGTAGACTGGGCGGTTTTGCCATCACATGGACAAGGGGGCAGGGTACTGTGCTATTTTTCTGTTCTTGGGAAAGCAATTAAATAATGTAAGGTGCCCAACCTTAGCCTCGTCAAGTAAAAACGATGCTGGACAGTATGTATATATAGTTTATTAGCTATATAAATGCTAACATAATATTGGGTAAAAAATGAGTAATATGACAATATTACGTTTCAATTCTAACAGGCCCTCCTTTTAGCATTTTAAGCTAATACAGACATCTTTATTCTTGCTATCAGGTAAGGGTCTTTATAATTCTAACAGTAAAGAAAAATACAGTCATACAGACAATAATATGTCAGGCATTTTTTATTTTATTTATAGAGTTTTGTATAGCGCGAACGTGACCCTTGGGTATCAGAGCACTTCACATTACATGAGGTAGGTTAAAAATACATCTTGTATAATAGAACGTTTCACAATGATATGAGGTAGGTAAATATACATCCATAAATGTTAACATAAATATATACAGACATATGAGGTAAGTTTAGGATACAGCTTGGTATCAAGGAATACTGGGTCTTCCAGTACCAATTAGTTCTGGAGTGTATTTTCCCTATGCAATCTCCCTTCCTAAATCAGGCGTGGTATCGTACCGTCAGTGGTTCTCTCCGGTATCGCTGGTGACTTTTTCTTTACTTACCTTGCTGTTCTGTTTGGTAACATCTATGTCACGGTACTTAGTGATGAACTGTCTTGTCTATAGTAGGTACTTACTCACTAGGAAAATCTTAGCCTCCCTCTTAAAGGATGCTGTGTTTGGAATTTTCCTAATGTTTGGAGGGAGTGAGTTCCTTATTCTGGAAGCTGCTCCTGAGAAAGCTCTATCATATGTTTTCTTCCGCCGGAAGATGGGTGGTCTCAGCAACAGCTCCTTGGCGCTCCTGGCAGGTCTGCTTCCTCCTGATAACTCAATTTTCTGTGCCAGATATCTCGGTGTATTGTGGTGGAGCGCTTTGTGGGTAATACATGACATTTTTAGTTGGATGCTGGCTTCATAAGGTAGCCATTTTAACACTTTCAGGTGTGGAGAGATATGGTTGAATTTCCTCGATCCGGAGATGAGTCTTGCAGCTGCATTGAGGCATGCTTTTAGTGGTGCTGTGGACATTTTTGGTAGCCCTGCTAAGGTTGTACATCCATATTAACTCCTAAAGATAACCAAGGATTGGACTGCCAGTTTGAGATCTGCCGTAGAAATTAATGATTTCAATTTTCTAATGTAGTTTAAATGAAAACGGGCACTTTTGCCATTGTTTAGATGTGGGCTTTCATGTCTAGGTTCTATTCCAGCGTGATTCCTAGTGATTTAGCTGAGTCCACTAGAGTAGGGGTGCAATTTAATGCTGTGATCAGTTTGGTCCATTCATTCACTTCTGTGTGGTTCTTTGGTGGTGAGATGAATAGGACTTATGTTTTTTTGTGCATTTAACTTCAGATGATTGCCAGTTAACCATTGTAATGACACTTTTAATGCCTCATTCGTTAACTTGATGTCTTCCAGAGACGCGATCCTGATGTATATCTGCATGTCGTCTGCGTACATGTGATAGGAAATCTTTGAGTTTCGGAGAATTTCTGTAAAAGGTTCAACATATATGTTGAATAGTGATGGAGATAGTGTAGATCCTTGGGGGACTCCAATTGAGTTAGGGCATGATGGTGATAGTGCCTGGCTGACCAGGAATCTTTGTGTTCTATTCTGAAGGAAGGATTCAAATCATTTCAGTACGTTTTCAGACATTCCCATCCTGTCATGAAGCCTGGTTAGTAGTTTTTCATGATTTACTGTGTCAAATGCAGAAGACAGGTCAAGAAGGACTTACCAGACTCGTTTGATTATGGTCTAGGGCCTGTAATCCATCATTAACAATATGTATTATTGCTGTTTCCATGCTGTGTCCTGTTCTGAATCCAGACTGGCAATCGTCCAGTAGCGTGAAATTGGCGATGTGATGGCTCAGTTGATTTTGCACGCATTTCTCAATTAATTTGGCAAGTAATGGAATATTGGTCACTGGGCGAAAGTTATTAGGATCTGCTGAGTCCGCTGTAGGTTTTTTGATGATGGGGACGACTTGCCCTGTTTTTAGGCAATCTAGATGGATCCCTTGGCATAGAGAGGCATTTATTATTTTTGTCCATACTGGAATGACAATATGGCTGATTTCTTTCATGCATTTTGAGGGGAGTGGGTCGTTTTAGTGGTTATTAGGTTTGCATGGCCAATGTAAGAACAAAAATGACACTAAACATTAGCAGTACAAGTGATATCAGGAGTAGAACCTGCAAGAGAAGTAGTTGAACAAAAAATTCCTTCATCCAACTGCATGATAGTATCAAGCTCTTTTTGAAGCATTATAGTTGCATTTGTATCATGAACTGAAATCCTTTTGGGAGAGAGATAAGTAGAACAGTATGAGCAGCATAAGGGAAGACACTGAATCAAAACACATCAACAAATTAAAAGGAAAAGGAAATATATCACCTTTTCTAGATTCCAACCCCAACCACCAATTAAAGACCAGCTCCAATTACCACTCCCCATCCCTCTAACATTTTCCAAAATGTCTAAAATGTGTTGTGTAATATTCTTTCCATATTCATGATATCGACCACACACTGCTCTCCTATTATTACGCATGAACCACTGCTCTTGGCTAAAATAAAAACAACTGCATATCCCGTCTGCTCAAAGTATATGCGCATACTTTCTAACTGGATGGTGATGTCAGGTAAAGCTGCCACTGTAGAATTAGACAGAATCTGAAGTTTACACCCAAAATACTCTCAAGCTCATTCACCTCTGGCCATGGCAGCGCCACCAAATGTGATAATGGAGGAAAGGATATATCTGAAAGTAATACCGTTACTGTAATTGTTGACTTCCAAATCGGTAACCCCTTCACAAAATTTCTTGGTCAATGTTCTTTTTACCCATCTTGTATTTGGTTTACTACACTTGCAAGGTACCCCAAGAGGTAAAACCATTCCCAGGACCACATCCTCTGGGCCGTTGTACATATTAGAATAGGTACCATTTGATAGAAAATAGAAACCCGGGTGTGCATAAAGCGGGCCTTGATAATCCAATTATTTTTGTACACTATTTATCCAGAAGAATTCAGATACAAATAGGCATCAGTACTATTGATTATTGGGCAGCACACAGGATAAATACCTGCCCCTTGAGTGACAGTCAGATCTTGATAATTCCAAAATGTCAAGGTGATGTTTCTATTATCAATATACAGATTATCACAATACATTTCAGGCATACAACCTGGGTACCCGGTCCCTCTGGGTTTTCTATAAACAAACAGGGGCCTGGATAGCCCATACCAAATTCGCCTTTTGCCACTACAAAATGGGGAGGACTAACATATGTATAATTCACCAGTGATAATGGGTAAGCAGTCCATAAACCTGTAACAGAGTCAGTGGGATAACAAGCTGTGTTATCTCCAAAAAACTTCCTGTGTGTATCAAGGAAAACATTACTTTGCATACCTCTTTTACTACGATCTGAAGAGACAATCAAATATATAGCACATGATGGGGTATCACCTGAACACTCCAGGACCCAAAACATTCCCCCTCCCACCAGCAAGAGCAGTGATATTAAAACAATACAGAACACCTTCTTTTCGAGCAACCAATTGAAGCTGAGCTGCCCCGGTCGCAGGACAACAAAAGGTTGTTCATCTTTTACAATGGGTTGACCAAACAGATACATATTCGCTATAGATTTACAACTTATCCTGCCTGCGTCACAGACAGTGCACCAATCTTCTGATCCCTAGTATAATGAGGAAAAGCAGAAACTAGGGGCATTTTCACTAATCCTATCCACAAAGTCTATCCCTGCTACACTCACTTCTCCTTTGGTGCACTATCCTTCCATCGAGGACGCAAATTATACCTTTCTATTTCTGGCACTGTCTCATCACAGAGAAGAATCTGAAATTCAGGGGGTGTTGGAGACCAATACTTAGGCTCCTGCGGATCAGATGAAGAAGAAGCTTGGGCAGCCCTAATTTCTGGGGGAACTGCCGCCTTCAAAACTTCCTTGCTCTCTTCCTCCGTCTGCGCCCAAGTCAGCTGGGCATCGGAGAAGGGAACAAAACTTGGAACCTTTTCAGTTCCGTGGTCCCCTATCCCCACTTTAGCACATCGATCATAGGGGAGGGGGAGTGGCACTCGCCGGCAGTGAGAGGTATGGATCCAAAGCTTCCGACCAAACACTCTCACTGCCATCCTTGTCATGATGAGGACCAGATAGCGTCCTTTCCACCTGGGTTCCAATATGTCTCGTCTCTGGAGGTTTTTCACAAGGATGTAGTCTCCAGTCCCCTTTGGTGCTGGAGGCAAAGCTTCATGTATCTGTTGATGAATAGAACATAAACATTTGGTAAGATCAAATAAATAATTGACTAACAAAGGATAATCAATTTCAGAAAACTTTTTCGGTGTAGTGACACCCCACACATTTGCGGTCGGCCAAATACCACCCCATATGGCGATGATCCAGCTCTAGAATGAATTGTCATTCTGGTAGACAATAGAGCAAGGGGTAATGCATCTGGCCATTACAACCCAGTACTTTCCTTAATCTTAATCAATTTTAGCTTGAGAGTACCATTGAACTCCTCAACTAAACCTGCAGACTGAGGATGATTTGCTGCATGGACTTTTTGATTGATATGCAGACCATCGCACACCAATTGGATCACTTTTGCATTAAAGTGATTTCCATTGTCACTCCAACTCAAACGGTGCAAACAGTAGCATGGAAAGAACTCCTCGATAAGAGCCTTTGCCATCGCCATGGCTGTGTTTTCTTTTGTTGGGTAAGCCTCAATCCATTTGCTAAATGCACAAAGAACCACTAGCACAAATTTCAAATTATTAACTCGTTGCATCTCAATGTAATTTATCTGGAGTACCTCAAAAGGGCGAGAAGGTGGCGCAAAATTACCAGAAGGTGTAGGGGTACCTTTTCAAGGACTGTGCTTCATACAACTCATACAGTGTTTTACTAAGCGCCCAGCAACCTTTGAGATATTATCATTTTGCCACATAGGATCCAATAACTTACATAGTCCCTTAGTGCTAATATGAGCTGGAGCATGTGCCATGGTAACTACAGTAAATACATATGCATCAGGCAACATCCATCTCTGCTTCTCGGTTTTATCAGTCCAACATCCTTCATTGTCTAAATGCGGTGTACTTTCCTGCCACACTGCCAAATCCTCAATTGTTGCCTCACTCTGTATTTCCTTAACACTCTCTAATGAATTTTCAAACATGGTAACATCTAGTACCCATCTAGCAGGTCCTGCCACAAACATTTTGGTCATTTTTGACCTGGCTGTCTCCTTTGCATCCTGCTCTGCAAAAGCGTTTCTCCTCCCCACATCATCAGTGAGTGCTTTATGGGCACTACACTTCACTGTGGCCAATCATTTGGGAAGGGTCAAGGCTGTCAAGAGCCTCTCTGTCAGCGGAATGTTTTGAATTTTCGTACCATGTGAGGTCCAGAATCCTCTCTTTGCCCAGAGGCGTCCAAAATTATGGGCCAACCCAAAGGCATACTGGCTGTCAGGCAAAAATATTGACAGTCAGCCCTTCACTCAATTCACATGCTCGCAAAAGGGCTATCAACTCTGCAGATTGGTAAGGAATACATAATGTCTCAACTACAGTGCGCAGTGTGGTAATAGCATACACCACTGTAGTGGTGCCATCTGACAATTTGAAACAAGAACCATCGATATATAGTTCCCTTGTGGATCAAATAAGGGAACGTCAGTGAAGTCTACCCGTCCCTTTGTTTCTTCTTCCATCCGGAATAGACAATCATGGACATTTTGTGTCCTCATGTTCCGAAGGGAGGGATAGTAACATGGCTGGGTTCAGAATGACACATCTTTTGATACTAATATTAGGTGCAAAGAGAGTCAACTCACAACCAGTCAAACAAGCACTGGTAAGGTGCTGCACCTTTGTCTTGTTCAAAAGTACATCCACATCATGGGGCACCATTACTGTGAGTTTGTGATTAAGAACGAGCCCTGCCAACTGTCGTATAGAGACCGCCACTGCCGCTGTGGCTCTTAAACAACTCGGGTAGGCTCAGGTGACAGGGTCAAGCATAGCAGAAAAATAAGCACACAGCCTCTGCTTACCTCTAAAGGCTAGTGTTAACACTCAAAGTGCACACCTGGCCATTTTGTGTATGTACAGCACGAAAGGCATCTTATAATCAGGCGTACCAAGCACAGGTGCAGAGCAAAGTGCCACAATTAGCTGTTCAAAAGCATGCTGACATTTATGCATCCAGGGCAAGGGTTCATGCACATCCTTAGTTGGTAGGTGAAGCAAAGGCTGTATTAATAAATAATAAGTGGGCTTCAAATGTTGACAATATGAGGTGAAGCCTATGACATCACGCACATCCCTCTGAGTCACAGAAACAGGCATCTTAACAATGGCATCCACTCGTTCAGGTGTTAGCCTCCGACCCTCCTTCAACAGAAGGTGACCTAAATAGGTGACCTGCTGTTGACAATATTGGAATTTGGAAAGGGACACTTTATGTCCTTTGTTCGCCAAATGCTTTAACATTTTACCGTGGCATCCCAACAACCCTCTTTGGTATCGGAGGCTATCAAAATGTCATCGATATACTGCAATAATACATTAGCTGCTGGAAGAGAGAAAGAGCCCAGTTGACTTTTCAAAGCTTAACTATCAGAAACCCATGCACACTCTAATTGATAAACAAAAATGTCAGTGTAGACATGTTGAGACAATAGGAGACAAAGCGTATGAATTACAAGCAAATAATTTGCTTGTAATTCATACGCTTTGTCTCCTATTGTCTCAACATGTCTACACTGACATTTTTGTTTATCAATTAGAGTGTGCATGGGTTTCTGATAGTTACTGTACGCAGTGTCAGCTCTGTCTGACACTACACTGAGGAGTTTTAGGGCTTATCCCCTCACCCATTTTGCACCTCGCAATCGACTAAAGAACTACGAATTATCATTGCGTTAATACCCAGCTGTGTGCCCTTTTCTAGAACCTTACTAAAAACCCTTCTTTAGACCCTTAAGACTTTTCGAAGCTTAGCTATAAATGCTGGGACTTTCTGTATACTCCTGAGGAGCTCGACAGAATTGGAAGCTTCTTCCAGCCAGAGCGAATCCAAACAGATACATACTGTCTGGATTGATAGGAATGCTAAAGAAAGCATTTTTCAAATCAATCACAGAAAATAATTTCAGAAGGGGAATCCAAAGGTGCCTTCTTAAGAATAGGGAGAATGGGGCTATTGCATACATTTGCTACTGTCTTCTCAACCACCCCCAATTTGATCAGGTCCTGCATAATCTGCATCAAAGCCTGCTGCCCTGCTTGTAATATTTTATAAAGGGGAATACGAGGGAGCACAGCGTTATTTGTGTCTCGACGGACACAGTGAGTGGATTCGTCCTCTCCAAGTTATAATTGATAAACAAATTGAATCCACCCACAAAAGTTTGGTGATTGTCTAGGGTTGGATGTGTTTCCTACATGGAAGGGAACTACATTGGGTTCTTTAAATACCCCTCACATACCAAAAGGGTCCTTGGTGTCATGCTTGATCATAGGGGTGTTCATGCCCCTCTATGGAACCCGGTGTGCTACTAACCAGCGAATATGCGGGAGCACTGATGTAACCATTATGTGTAGTGTGCGAGGGGGTGAGTGGTAGGGTCAGGAGTGTATAAATGTGTGAGTGTTAGAAAATACCTAGCATCTGAGGAGTAAAAAGAATTTTAATTGGCCTCCGTGTCGGTATTATTAAAAAGATGAAGTGGAGGTGTGGTGTATTAATGTACAGAACCTCCTATGTGTGTCTGTGTCAACATGTTTCAAAGCGTGCTGCTTCTTCTTCAGGACGGGTACACTGATCCCTACCTTACTCACATGACAGTTTAATGCTATCTTAACACAGGAAATACTATGTGTATGATTAATAAAAATAACTGTTGCAGAATATGCCTATTATGTTCAAATGTACTGCGTCAAGGTAATATCCTCGCATTAATCTGAAAAGGAAACACAAGAATGTACGAAAGAAAATATCAGGTATGGGGAAATACTCCTGACATGAAGTTTGTGACCTGTAAAAGTGATATATACAGTGTCTTCTGATAGCCTTGAAAAATTAGTCCTGGTGCAGTGACCTGAAAAGGAAGAGAACAAATACTAGACACACACTACACGTAACATAAAACACACACTCTATAAAGGTCAATTCTTGTTTGTTACTGCGGGATAACTTAGAATGGAAATCGTTGTCAACAACAGAAAATGTCAGCATACTTGTTATCCAGAAGTCAGAGGCATCATGAGACTTCAGAACGGTAAGGACCCGGTGCTATTTGCACTCTTTAGGGACAATAGTTACATTAAGGATGTGCTCGAAACTCACTTGGTTCCAGCAGGAGTGGCATCGTAGAAGCGGCTATGCCGTACTTACATCAGTCAGGATACTGCCTCATTCGACCGTCCCCTCCGCAGCTCTGTGGTGAATGAGAAGCTGGGAGCTTGCGGTATTTATGCTACATTTAATTGGGTCCGTTTTACTGCCACTCGTGTGGTATATGTGTGACTGTAGGCAGCTGTGAATGGAAGAGACACACCCTGAAGCGGTTCCGGTGAGTATCAACCCAGAAATACAAGCGGATAAGTCCCCGTGGGACTAGACCGCTAACTGTCTAACTCTCTGCGCCGGCGCCGCACTGCCGTGTTAAATCCAAAAGGCACGTCTGAATGCAGTGCGGAGGTTTACGCGTTACCTTGTGTCCGGGACCAATTTATAAAAAGCGCATGATAGGGGGACCAAGTACCTTTACAGAAAGTTAAAAAATAATAATTTACACAAAGCGGGGATCTTTATACTGCATAAGAATACTCAATTGGGGGATGGTTTTGGGAAACACAATGGGCTTTTAACAGGATAATCTCAATAGAAGGAAAAAATGAAGGAATAAAAAGAGTTTTGTTTGCCCTACAAATAGTTTTTGTCATGCCCATAGTCCTCATCCAGGTTGTAGTAGGGTGTGTAAATTATTTAAAAAGAACATAAGGCTAACTGAGCAAGGGATGGTCGGCCCAGTTTAGGCTGCAAATCAATGAGCGGGTTTTCATAGGGTTACCCAGAGGGTAAATCTATTTAAGAGAATTGATTCCAGGGAATATTATCATTAAGTCCTGTGACATTGGTGCCCAGACGGAACACCCAACATTGTTCCTTCTCTAGGAGGCCGCTCTCAGATGCTAGTTGTTCTAAGATTGTCCACTGTAGATCATTTACTATGTGTGTTTCAGACAGGTAGTGTGTCGCCATATTCGTAGTATTTTTTTTGCATCAGACATTGCTCTTATGTTCGCCGATGCGGATTTTGGCTGGACGTGACGATATCCCAATGTATTCTAAACCACATGGGCACCTGATCATGTAAATCACGTTCTGACTGTTACAGTTGGTGAATTTTCTTTGCTCCGATTCACTCCCATTCCTAAATTTTACCCATCTGCTTTTCTTGGTCAGATGGGGGGTGGTGGCCATGGACTGGTAGTAGGGTCGGATTGTTGGTGATCGGGCCAATGCCTGTGCATGGTCGTGTGTTGACCAGCATGCCCCTAAGGTTTCTACCCCTCTTGTGAGAAAATAGAGATTTTTTAAGGTTCAGGTTACCACAATTTAGGATTTTCCAATGTCAGTTTACAATTTTTGTTATCCTGGTGGAATAGGTATTGTAGGTTGTTACGCAGATTGGCCTTGCCTCTGAATCTTTGGGAACTTTGTCTTCCAAAAGGGCCTCCCTGTTGTTATTGCGCGCTCTCTTCATTACTCTGTCAATGATGGGGGCGTATAGTTCCGGTGAGAGAGTTTGGTCTTTCAATCGGAGGCATGTTTCTTGTAGTCTGTTAGGCTGGTTCAGTTTCTCCGGAGACAAAGAAACTGCCCATAAGGGAGATTGTCGCGTAGGTGACACAGGTGGAAACTGTCATATAACAGCAGACAGTTTTTAGCAGTGGGTTTGAAGTGTGTAGTGGTCTTCAATGATCCACCCTCTGAGTATATGTTCAGGTCTAGAAACACTAGTTCGTCCCGTGATGTGGTGCTGGTAAACTTGAGGAAGGAGTTCTGCTGGTTTAGCCACTCCATAAATTGTTCGGTTGATGGGATGTCCCCTTCCCAGATGATCAGCACATCATCAATATACCTCTTCCAGGTCTTAATGTTGCGCCTAAAAGGGTTATTCTGATGGAGAATTTTGCAAGTCTCCAGATGATGTACATAGACTCCAGCCAGGCTGGGAGCAAAAGTGCTCCCCATGCTGGTCCCATGTCTCTGTAAGTAAAGAGTGTCTTCATACAAGAAAAAGTTCCTGGTTAGGGGCAATGTAATGCATTCAATACCAAATTTCTTGGTCTTTTGGTACTTCCTAGGGTTAGAGAAAATAATTTCCTCAATAATGTTGAATGTTTCATCCTGGGGTAGACTGGTGTACAAACTCTCTACGTCGAGTCCCAAGAGTAGTTGTCTCTCAGGGTCAAAAGTCTGCTCTTGTAGTAGCTGTAGTACTGCTTTTGTGTCTTTCAGGTATGTGTTAGTTTGTTGGATAAAGGGGCTGAGGAAGGGGTCAGCAAATATAGACAGGGGGCTCCAGGATTGAGCCGATGCCCAAAACTATCGGGCGGCCTGGTGGTTTGACCAGGTTTTTATGTATCTTCGGGATGGTGTAGAAATATGGGGTCCTGGGTGATCTTTGGATCAGAAACTCAGCCTCCTTTTTAGACACCCAGTTGTGTGCCAGAGCTTCTTCCACCATCCCCGTGATCTAGATTCGTAAGGATTCTGTGGGGTCTTCCTGCAGAATTGCGTAGTTCTTCTTGTCTCCCAATAATCTCCTGCACTCATTGTCATAGGCCGTTGCCATCTGGATCACTATTGCCCTGCCTTTGTCAGCTGGTTTGATGGTGATTTCCTTATTGTTTGATAACTGTTGTATGGCTTCCTTCTCCATTTTGGTGGTGTTCTGAAAAGGAGACTGGCCATCTGTAGTCATTTGTCCTAGATCTTCCATCACTGCCTTCTCAAAAATCAGTAGTTCCACCAGACTCCTCACTATCAGTGGAACTACTGACATTTCCTGACTGATGTAAATAAGGCATAGCCGCTTCTACGATGCCACTCCTGCTGGAACCAAGTGAGTTTCGAGCACATCCTTAATGCAACTATTTTCTCTACAGAGTGCAAATAGCACGGGGTCCCCACCGTTCTAAAGGCTCATGATGCCTCTTACTTCTGGATAACAAGTATGCTGACATTTTCTGTTGATAACAACTATTTCCATTCTAAGTAAACCCGCAGTAACTAACAAGAATTGATCCTTTATTGAGTGTGTGTTTTATGTTACGTGTAGTGTGTGTCTAGTGCTGCAGGGATTCTCTTCATACACAGAACTATGCACAGAGACCCAGGACCTCCGTGAATTGTGGTGTACCAAAAAACTCACCTCAGTACCTAGAACCCCCAACCGACTAGGATTAGTGTCTCATTAGCTCTTCGTCCTATAGC
Source organism: Lissotriton helveticus (assembly GCF_964261635.1). Classification (NCBI taxonomy): domain Eukaryota; kingdom Metazoa; phylum Chordata; class Amphibia; order Caudata; family Salamandridae; genus Lissotriton; species Lissotriton helveticus. The sequence goes on along the minus strand of NC_136072.1, from coordinate 883,641,123 downwards.
AAAGGTACCAATGATTAGACAACCCAGAACATGCTACTTAGGGTACTCTCAGGAATGGTGGGAATCAAGAACACTGTTTTGTTATATTCTTATACCAGTCCACAACGTGAGTAAATAGAGACACGGAAAAGTTTAAAATGTTTATTTTAGCGACGTGCACTAAGATGCAGTATTTTTGGTAACATAAGCAGGCATATGATTAATAATAATACGATCAGCATTGTTACAATTTTATAAAATACAAAAGAAGAAAGCATATTATAATGTTAGTGGAAACAGGACCTATAATACCTAGTGTACCACCCTCCCTAGCTAGGACCTATGTTTTATAATAATAATAGAAGGTCTCTTAGGCTTGACTGGGGAACCCCATACCTCAAAGATTAGTAGAGGTGAGTCACATCAGGATCTGCAACAAGCTCTCTCTCTCTGGAAACGGATTTTCTCCAAGTTTTCTAATCATGAATGCAGTGCAATATTAAAGGCGCTAGAATTTCAGTCAGCCGCAGCTGTGTGCATGTTGTGTCTAGAGCGTGAGCCGATCAGCCCGAATCACAGCTTACATTGTTTTGCTAACTTTGGAGGCTTCTGCACACACAGACAGAGATTGTGGTGTAAGTTTAGGGATGTCAAAAACAAGGTTTTCTTATGTGAAGAAAAGTTAAGCAGTCAAACTTACAATAACAGATATATATTCAGTGTTGTGTGCAAAAGCTGCAAAGTGGCAACATGGCGTTTAAACGACTAAAAGGCTAAGCTTACATAGCAATGTGTGCACGCAAGGCACTGCCTTCACTACACCCTCCCTTGACCGGAACACGCAAAAGCAGGGAGGCAAATTAGGAGCGCAGAGTTCAAGTTCGAGTGAGACAGAATCAAGTTTAAAAATTCGCCAAAACGTATGATTATGAGTAATAAGTTCAGAATAGTAAGCAAATTGAAAAATAAAAAAAGGGGCATTTGTTACCCAGCGATACAAAATCATCCCCTTTTGTATCGCTTTGTTCGCCCTAAGTGTGGCAGGGTATACTCAGACGTGAGTCCCTTGTTCACTTGGCCACTGGATTCAAGATAGCCTAGCTGATGAGGATTATGAATCCGAAACCGGTCCCAGGATGCTTGATTCCGGTCCAGGGAAGACATGGCTTGGCAGTTCGGGCTGGACTGTTCCCATAAGGCACAGGGTCAGACTGATTTGCATATAGCCATGTCTGAACTGGGGTGGCTGAGTGAACTAAAAAATGGTGATGGATTAAACCCAGATCAGTTGACTGGGGGTGAGTGTTTGATTTGTTCAGACGCTCCGTCCATCATCCCCTTTTGTATCGCATTTGTTACCCAACCATAAAAGGGAAAAATATTGTTCGAGCATAAGATGCGATGAAGATGGACGGACGCCAATTCGATCCAACAGCGTGTATGCACTGTACGTTGCAACTGCCTCCAAGAGGCAGTCATTATTATCATCTGAAAACATTTCAGCCATCCAATCCAATAACGTGAAGGAACATACATGTTCTTCAACAGCCGGAGCCTCAAGCACAATCAGAGGACAACTCGGGTGTTCTTCGAGATAACTGTGTGCTAGAAATTCATGGGCTGCAGCCCATATGTCCCAATTGCCTAGGACTCCATGCGAAGCTGCACAGGCCACTATTCCGACACCAAAACAATGCAGCACATGAGCAACTAAGGGACTCATCAGAAGATCATAATCCGGGTAAGGAGACACCATATTGCAGAGACACAAATCCAGAGCCATTCAAAACAGCAATCCTGGCATTGGAAAACAGGTTGCACCCATGTAAAGTAGGAGAACTGGAAGGACAATCCATATGCTACACTCAAAGTCGCCAGAGGTAGCATTCCATAGTATTCAAGCATCCGGTTACAAAGCTGGAGCAGGCGGGGCATGTTCTCTTGTGACACAGGATGGACAGCCATTTTGGAGCAAGCACATAAAAGCAGCACACCAGCAGCCAGGGCAAGAATCAATGGGAATCCGCCCAAGAGACCAGAAAAAATAGAATGAAAAAACACTGGTATCACCCCAAATACAGTTTGGAATGAAGTTACAATGCCGGAGCTTACTACTTTAAAAAAATGAGTCAAGCCCGAGGTCGATGAGGCATTAAATATAGTGTGAATCAAAGTGCCAAAATGCAGTGGGAGATCAGTATTTAATAGCGCATGCACTTCAGTGCGGGTGTTTGCCACGTGAAGGACAAATGTTTCACGCAATGAAGTAAGGGCAACCTCTTTTTGTGACAATAGAGTCCCTATTCTACTCATCTTATTGAACTCTGCTTTCAAGGTTAGAATGGAAGGCCAGATGGATACATCGAGCTTCCCATGCGGAGGGGGAACAGCACATTCTTACAGCAGACTAAACGTTGGGAGACAGTTACAATGTACGGAATCCCTGCCAGCATACCACAGCAATCTTCATTATTTAAAAGTAAATAGCTACCGTTTGCAAGCAACGTGAAAGTCGGTTTAATAGCTGGGACCGGACTACCTTTTAAAATGCAGGCAAAGTTCGGAGCCTGCAAGTTACAAGAGCCGTGCAATTGCAGGTTTTTGGAAACCAGTGAGTGATCAGGTGTAGAAGTGCAGTCTTCGCCTTTTAAATAAACTTCTTTACCCTCCCTCAGGCATCTATACGTAAATGGTAGAGACCAAACTTCATGGAGATACGCGCTAACTAATGGTTCATATCTGCCTATGGCATAATGTTTCATGCACAACCTGATTTTAAATAGTGGAAAAGGAAGCGTTATTAATCCATTAATGAGCCATACAGCTGAATTACTTTCGGCAACAGAAAAAGACAAAGGTTCCAACTTTTCAATATGCAAAAGGGAATATGCAGCATCCTTCATTGACATAAATAGCTGTTTCTCAGTCAAATTAAATGGCAAAAATAAAGAGGATGTGTTCATGTAGTCCCATGGAAACTTACCAGCTTTTAAGGTTTGTAAAGTCCAAGCAAACTGCATAATGGAACGCAATTGATTTTGACCATGGTACAAAACAGACATTTCATCTTGAACAATATCAACAACAGATGAAACAATATTGTCTAATGTTTACATTTGGGAAGAAAGAGTATTATGCTATTATCAACCACTGCAAGCACTTTTTCTAAATTAGCTTCATCTATAGCACGAAATCTAGAAGCAGCTTCAATTTGAGACAGTTTCCAAACTTCGTTGTAAACAGCATATACCCATCTTTTTGATCTGCCGCCCACAGGGCCGTTAACAAAGTCATTCAAATCAACATTGTCAGACAATTTGGATAAATGTAGTTTAACTGACGCTAAGGTGGAATGTTTAAGCCAGTTCTGACATAACTTGCCTACTGAATAGGTAGTAACAGAATGGGTGGTTTTAAAACCTGTGTAAAGACAGGGGCCAGTCCCAGAAAACGATGTTGGCATGAATCTGCACTTTTTTGCCATAACAACCAAACTTTGGGATCCATGCTGGAAATATTAAAGGAGAAATTTGCTAAAAGGGACTGAAAATCATCAATGGACATTAGAAGTGGCCAATCCAAAGCAAGCAGTTTGAGAAATAAACAACATATGGTTCGGGATGAGAGATGCACAATGCAAAGCTTCAGTGCCCAGTACTTGTCAATTTTTAGAACCCCAAACAGATTTAAGATCAATAGTATCTTTCCACAACTCATAGCCCCCTACAGCTAATTGATCAATAAAGGACTTTAAATACAATAATTTAGTGTGGGTGAGTCTAACTTTGGAAGAGAACTCGGCAGTCATCTTAAAATAAAATGCATCAGGGTTAGATTGATTAAAATCAGTAAAATAAGAAAACTTTTTCAAAAGGGTTTTCGAGTTGCCTTCAATTGGTGCTGGACAATGTTCCTATTGTGTATAATTAACCACATTTCTAAACTTGTTAGCTTTCTGCAGAAAATGATTTCCATAGTTCTGGTAGCAGAATAAATCTGCATAATTAGCCAAATCTAAATACAAATCTTCAGCATCAAAGGCAGCATAATATTTCAAATCTGAAAAAAGAGCCCCTACGGCCTAGACATCCCAATCATCAGAGTGAGTGTATTGTTTTACAACATTCCCCATTCATACATGAAGCACATTGGGGACATTTATAACCTCAGTAGGGCTGTGGATTTGAAATTTGACAGCATCCCATACTATCCCATGTAAGACAGGCCAAGCTGTGATGTTCACAAAATTCTGGTCCCTCTTCATTCTGTGAGATGAGGAGTGGGGTACCAAAGTTCCATCAATGAACCGAATTGTAGATCTTTCTTTAACATAATGTCCATTAACAAGATGAAAAAATTCAACTACGAATCCAACTGACATGAAGAAAAAAATTGAAAAAAGAACCAGCCAAATGTAAGTCCAAGGGGGTATCAAAAAATGTTTTTTAAACCATATAGTAAAAATCTAAACTTTTAATGGGGACTTTGTTAAAAGTTAGGCTGAAAACCGTCAACATTATCGGCGCCCTCTTGCTCTCCTTAAACCTTTTGTGCGCGTAAAACAGCCGCCATTTTGGACACCATGGCTTCCCTGCTCTCGCCGAGAGCCAGCGCGTCTCTCTCTCTCTCCTAACTTCGCTGGCAACCCCCCTGCTTGCACCTGCCTTGAGTCATAAACCCCTCTTCGGCGCTGCTCTGTCCCAGGCCCTCATCCTGTTCCCAGCGCGACACCTCCCTGCTTCCCCGTCATGACCTCCGGCCCTTTTGATGCAAACCCCTTTTCCCCGTGTGCCCGTTTGTCTTCCCCGTTCCCAGGCCGACACCTAGCTCTGCCGATACCAATCTCTTGCCCCTCCCCATACAATAGGAAGCTTCCCTCCTCAAAGGACCCCCGAGATGATCAAAGCCCCCCCCCCATCCCACGAGATCCGATCGAAACCCGCATACTCCGTGAATCGGCGGAATACCCAGCTGCGCGATGATCATCACCTGTTGTGAACGGGGCGGGGACTTCCACTGTAGCCTTGCATGGGAACGGGCTGGGAAGGGGGGGATTCTGAGGATGTCTTTCCGTACATCAAAGTATCAACGAGAATGTGTTACATGTAATAAAGAGATCAACTTGTGTATAAGAGGCCAGGCCTCAGGGATGCAGTTAGAGCACCTCAGAACGATACCTTCTGTCCGTTTTCGTTGTGTTCTCCTCCGGAGCGAATAAAAACCTTGTTTCCTGCCTTCCAGTCTCCAGCGCCTGCCTCTTCAATAGTTCAACTTCTTTGTGGGTTCAAGAGGCGACATCGCCGGGCAATAATTAAGGATCTTATATTCTGGTTGGTAGTGCCCCCCCAGTTTGTATTTTTCCACAATTGGCGTCCCAAGCGTGGGGCCCATCAGCGACCCATGGATCCAGTGGGAGAGGTCCTGACGACAAAGTGAACGACTGCAACGATCGGGAACGCGTCTGTCCGATAGACCCTCGTCTGACAGCCGATCATCCGAACTTCACTGGTTCCGAACAGACCTCTCTCGAGTGATCTACGGTCCTGACTGGGAACCATCAGGAGTGCCGCGAGGATAACGAAGAAGAGAGGACGATCGGGCGCTGGATTCGGAAGTCAGGAAACTGTCCATGCGGTCCGGGTAAGGTCGTGTTACCACGACAAATTGCGAAAAAAAAAAATTGCTTGATTGTTAAATACTAGTATTGCTCTTTTTTGTTTATTTGGAGATTCACTGTCTGCAAACGGAGAAACAACAGGCTCTCTCTTTGCAAGCAGTGGAGGATAGGTAGGGCAGACAACCGTGCTTATTTTTCTCCCCCACTCAATAGTCACCTGAAACTGAGCTGTTGTTCACAAACTATTGTTTCCTGGAGATTCCCTGTCTGCAAACAGGGAAGAGACCACCCTTTTTGCAGATAGTGAAAAGGGTAGGTAACGCAGATCTTTGCGGACCTACTCATTCTCCCCATTGTTATTTGTCGGTCTTTTGTTATCTTGATCTATGAGGGATTCACTGTCTGCAAACGGAGAAACAAAGCTCTCTCTCTTTGCAAGCAGTGGAGGATAGGTAGGGTAGCAGCCGTGCTTATTTTTTTCTCCCTCACCCTATAATTGCTTGAAACTGAACTGTTGTTCGCAAAATTATTGTTTCCTGGAGATTCCCTGTCTGCAAACAGGGAAGAGACCACCCTTTTTGCAGATAGTGAAAAAGGTAGGTAACGCAGATCTTTACGGACCTACTCATTCTCCCCATTGTTATTTGTTGGTCTTTGGTTATTGTGATCCATGAGGTATTCACTGCCTGCAAACAACGTAGAATAGAAATATTCTGTCTAGTCTTTGCACCTAGTGATAAGATAGGCAGTGCTGACTTTTTAGTCCCTCGTTACGAGCCGTCATGTCTGTCTTCTCCCCACTGATTGGTAGCCTGTTTAGCCCGGACCGCTTATTAGAGATGGACCATCCAGCCCCACTGGAAGGCACCCCTAATAAGGACATGTTCATGAAGCATGGATTGACCGCTATTGCCTATAGTAAACTATGGCATAAATATACAAAACAGGGTCAAGAAAGTCAATGGCCCCTGATAGGATCCTTCGATGATGATAAAATAAAAATGCTAGAAACTGCCCTAGGTAAAAACAAGACAACACCTACTATGCTTGATAGCTTCGGCATGTGGCGAAAAGAAACTGAACAGCGTAAAAAGAAAACTGAGAGTAGGTTGGAAAAAGAGCTGCAAAAAGCAGCCCACCTAGCTGCTCAGAAACTAAAAAAGGAGATAGAGGAAAGAGAGAAAGCTAAACAGAAACTAGAAAGGGAAACGCCAAGCCAGTGTCCGGTTAGAACCCCCTCCATGCTCTACCCTGATTTACCCTCGAAACGACAAGCCAATGAGGACCTGCTGTTAGGTCCTCCTATCATCTACATGCCCCCTCCATACGCCCCTTCTCGGCCCTTGGCGCAGCACGCGCCACCCCCAGGTACAAACGAAGGTACCGCCGCAGCGTCGGCCCCAATGGCCTCTGTGCCAGCCGAACCCCTTGTATTAAAACCCGCATCAACGACAACGTTAGACGAGCATGAGACTCGAGGGGCTGGCCTTGCAAGAACAAACAGGCTAGACAAAGATGAGCGAGCGGGGATCGACAAAATAGCAAGGACACTGGTAGAAAGGAAGGATGATGAAGAGTACATCACAGATATGTTCAGCTCGTATACAGGGAGTCACAGACGACATTTTACCGTACGACTGTGTTATCATGTCTTGAATACATACGAGGACCGATATCGAGACAAAGGTCCCGAGAGCCTAAGGGCTCTGTACCGGAAGGTCGATATCGGGGATGAGGGCGAGTGTGATGTGTCGGACCTCCTTACGCGTACGCTTGAGGTTTTCCGCCACCTCACTGAACGAAAGCCGGGAGCTAAATCCGCGGCCCCCGTAGTGACCGAACCACCAACCGAGCAATCTAACACCATGATGCCGATACGTGAGGCTGCCCCTTACTGGGTTCCTCCTCGGGGTACAGGGACTCACGATGATGCAAACAACCAAGATGCGAAGGGAAGGGTAGTATACAACTGGGTCTACCAGCCATGGGACCGGCAAGAGATACTGACATTCCGGAAATCTCTACCCGACCTACGTAAAAACCCCACTGCCTTCTATACTGAATTGGGTACAGCCCTGGGTTCAACTATCATGACCCTGGCTGACATCGACTTGTTCTTCGGGTTATGTCTACCAGCTGATGTGTGGAAGCAAATCCGGAAAGTCGACCACCTTGAGCTGTTCGGACATACCTGGCCACAACTCGATGACTTGGACAAACAACGGGGACCAGGACAAAAGCCGTTGAAATCCATTCTAGACCTCCCAGATAAAATTGTAGAGAAATTAAAAACCCTAATCCCAGAAAAGAAAGTGGACTGGTCGATAGTAACAGCCTGTCGCCAAAAACCCCAGGAGGATGTATCGGAATACTTCTCCCGGTTTGAAACGGTGTTCTCCGATTACAGCGGCCAGGACATGACCACTGCAACCGGACACCATCTGTTTGTCCAGAATTATGTTAAGGGCCTATCATTGGACATCTCCCAGAAACTACAGGCCAGCGAGAGTAGTTGGGCAGCCTCCAAACCTACAGCGATTCTCCAAATGGCCCAATATTATGAGCATCAGAAAAATGAAAACGATAGGGCGACAGAGAAAAAGAAGAAAGACTTAAAAGAGAGGGTGATGATTGCTAAACTGCAAGGGGTGACTATAGGACGAGACCAATACCGGGGAAACTACCAGACAAACGTCCCTAAGACTGCATTTCCCCAGGACCGCACTCTGACTCCCTACAGTGGACGCACAGACCTTAGAGATGACCAGTGCGCTTTCTGCAAAGGGACTGGCCATTGGAAATCCCAGTGCCCAGTTCTCCTGGAAATGATCAGGAACAGAGACCCCAGGGATGTAGCAAACGGACCGAGACCTAAGGGACCACAACGAGGGCCCCCGAATGACGCGACTAATGACAGATCAAGCAGACCGAATACGTTCGATCGACCCAGACAGAACCAATATCAACAATCTGACTATGACGACACTCACACCTTTGCATAGGACAGCCAAGGGCGAGGGAGGGATCCAGTCGAGCTCTATGTTGACCAGCAGGGCCCTTATGTCACTGCTAAGGTCCTGGGGACCAAGTCTCCATTTCTGGTAGACACTGGCGCAACACGTAGTGCGTTATCTAAACGACTGATTCCAAGGGCACCCTTGTCTGGCTCACTCATAACATCGACAGGTTTCGATGGAACGCCCTCCACCAACCCTTTGTCTGCCCCGATTCTCTTTGACGTAGAAAACAACACCACCGACACCACGTTCTTGCTTTCCTCCAATAGCCCTGACGCCATTATGGGACTTGACTTACTGAAACACTTCAGAGCGACGATTAGGTGTTCTCAAGATGGAGTTCGAGTGTTTCTTTACGACAACCCCGTTCTGCTTAAACATTGCCCCCCCCCGACACATGTTTTCCATCACCGACGTCGACGCGTCCCTGCTTGACACCCTACCTCCGTATCTGTGGGCCAAAGCGGATTCGGACGTAGGGCGTATGTTAATTGACCCAGTGCACATTACTGTCCGACCAGACGCAACACTCCCAAAACTCCCACAATATCGGATATCGCCAGAGGGCGAGAAGGCATTGGTAATGATTATCCAGTCACTGATAGACGCAGGAGTGGTAGAGGAAGTGGTTAGCAACGTTTGCAACAGCCCTATCTTGCCCATTATCAAGAAGCAGGGAGAGGGAGATGAGAAAGCATACCGTTTCATCATCGACCTCCGAGAGATCAACAAAGTGGTGGTACCCCAGTACCCTGTGGTCTCAGACATCACCACCATCCTGACCTTGATTCCATCCACTGCCACCACCTTTTCCGTCATCGACCTCAAGAACGCATTCTTCTCCATCCCCATCCACCCAGACAGCCGATATCTCTTCGGCTTTACCCTAAAATCCCGCTCATATAGGTTTTGCCGAGCCCCTCAAGGCTACACGGAGAGCCCTAGCATCTACAGCCAGGCCCTCAAAAGGCAACTAGACCAAGTCCGGTTACCCGACGGGGTGGTGTTGGTACAATATGTCGATGACATCCTTTTGGCAGCCGACACCACCCCTCTAGCGGTTACCGCCACCATTCAACTCTTGCACTTCCTTGCGGAAAATGGCCACAAGGTCTCCAAGAAGAAGTTGCAATTCTGCCTACCCCAGGTCACTTACCTAGGCCACCTTCTGTCCAAAGATGGAAGGAAACTCACCCCTGATCGAATCCAGACCATTCTAGACACCCCTGTCCCTAAAACCCAGAAGCAGGTTCGCTCCCTATTAGGCCTCACCTCCTTCTGCCGACAATGGTTGCCAAACTTCAGCCTCGTTGTAAAACCACTGCTCTCTCTCCTAAACAAAGACGTCCCTTTCCCACTCCCTTGGACTCCTGAGTGTCAAACCTCCTTCACAGAACTACGAGATGCCCTTTGCTCAGCCCCTGTCCTGGGTACCCCTGATTACAGAAAGCCCTTCTCCCTTTACACTCACGAAAGGGAGGGGTGCGCTTTATCTGTCCTGACCCAGGCCATCGGTCCTAAGCAACGACCGTGCGCTTACTTCTCTGCCACTCTTGACCCTGTCGCCAGAGCCTTGCCTGCCTGCCTTCGAGCTGTAGCTGCTGCTGCAGTCTCTATCCGACAGAGTGAGGGGATTGTACTCTCGAATTCCCTCACGGTACTGGTACCCCATGCAGTCGACACCCTCCTGAACCAAACCAAGACGCAACATCTGACGAGTGCACGACTGACTGGATACGAACTAACCTTGCTTGCCCCCCATATCACCCTGAAAAGATGCACCACACTGAACCCAGCAACTCTGTTACCCTTGCCAGAGAACGACCCCAATGTGCACCCCGTACATGACTGCGTGACTCTTACGGACGAACAGACCAGGAGTAGGGTCGATCTCAGAGACACAGCTTTCCCTGACCCCGACGGGGAGTTGTGGGTGGACGGTTCTTGCATCAAACTCTCCGATGGTACCACTTCCGCTGCCTATGCAGTCACCACGGCTCGAACTGTAGTAGAAACAGCCCGCATCACCCAGCGATCTGCCCAGGCAGCGGAACTGATTGCTTTGACGAGAGCCTGCATCCTGGCAACAGGAACCACGGCGAACATTTACACCGACAGCCAGTATGCCTTCGGGGTGGTTCACCATTTTGGGCTCCTCTGGAGGGAGAGAGGATACTTGACCTCACACGGCACACCCATTCTGCACGGGGATTTAGTCTCCGCCTTAATCGAAGCTGTCCTCCTCCCCAACAAACTTGCCGTTATCAAATGCCAGGCACACAAGAAGGTGACAGACATTATTGGACAGGGAAATGCACTAGCCGACATCACCGCCCGAACGACAGCTGAAAATAGAACGACAACACGTATGTACGTGACCAGGTCACAAGCAGAAAACTGGACTGACGCCAAGGACACAATTAGAGACATACAAATGGCTAGCACACAACACGAATTGACTGAATGGGCACGGGTGGGATTGAAAGACGATGAAGGCTGCTGGCGGACAAAAGACACGAACAGATGGTTGCTACCTGATTCATACTTGATTCCCATATTATCCATGGCACACTCCCCAGCCCACATAGGATCAGCCCCCATGATCGAACTTGTTTCCAGGGTTTGGCACAATGACAAGATCCCAGATTCCGCCAAACGCCTGGTCCAACAATGCTTAATATGCCTGCAACACAACCCCGGGAAGGGAACTGTAGTACCCCGGGGGGGATTTGGGGTCCCAAACCACCCATTTGAAGTCCTGCAGATGGACTACATCCAGCTAGACAGATGCCAAGGCCTGAAATATGTACTTGTCGTGGTGTGCGCATTCAGCAAATGGGTGGAAGCATATCCAACCCGTGACAACACCGCTATGGCCACTGCAAAGGTCCTGTTAAAGGAGTTTTTCCCCCGTTATGGCCTCTGTCGTGTTTTATGGAGTGATAATGGCCCCCACTTCGTAGCCAACGTTATCCAGCTCATCCTAAATGGGCTGGGTATCAAACAGAAATTCCACGCAGTCTTCCACCCTCAATCTGCTGGGCTTGTCGAACGACACAACGCCACACTAAAGCTTAAACTGGCCAAAATAGTGGCTACGACGGGCCTGAAATGGCCAGACGCCCTCCCATTGGCATTACTATCGATGCGCTCTACCCCCACCCGACATCACTTAACCCCTTATGAAGTTGTCTTCGGTCGACCCATGAGCGTCTGGTCTGCCCCGAAACCAACGTCCATTCATGACGTTCCGGATGTCCTAATGTCTGATTATCTGTACAAATTGACTGAAACTTTGTCTGTCCTTCATCAGCAGGTGCAGCAGGCCATCCCCGATGCTTCCAGGGGTCCGGGTCACGCCATCCAGCCGGGGGACTTCGTGCTGATCCGAAACTTTCAGCGATCAAAGAGTTTGGAACCCCGGTGGACGGGCCCCTGGCAAGTGCTGATCACCACTCGGACCGCACTTCGAGTGGAGGGGAAGAAACATTGGCTGCACGCCCATCACTGCAAAAAGGTCTCTCCAACCCTGGCCACGACAGACACCGTCAACACCCAAGAAGAGCTCCTGAACCAGGACCGACCATCGTTGAACTGCTATCCTGACACAGAGACACTTGAACTTTCAAAACATCCTGACCCCACCGTGCCATCTCGAGAAGGGTATTTCCTGCGTCGAAAGGAGGGAGCTTCGGCTAAGTAGGCCACGGACTAGGTTAAAGAATCTCAGAACGGTGACCCAAACTACCAAGGGTTACCTGGAGAGAAGCTAAAACTAAGTCTGTGGTCCTGCCCACTACCGAGCACCTTGAAGACGAAGATGATGGAAGCGCCAGATAAGAAGATGATGGAAGCGCCAAACAAGAAGCCGACTGAGACAACAGGAAATACCCACTACAGAAATCCGAGAACAGACAGACTCCATAGCTCAAAGACAATTGCACTCTTCATCGTAATCCTCCTCTGTTTTCTCCTCATGACTACGCTCTGGATTATGGAAGAACACGCACCTGCTCACGAAACATTCCTAACCACTGCTCAGCCTACCACCATGAAGGAACATTATCTAATTTCGCTCTCTCCTCAACTAAGAGAGAGGCGAAAGGAGTTTTGGAACAACTCTTTCGTGCAGCTACTTCACCAGCACAATCTTGCCACCAACGCCACCAACTGCTGGATCTGTGGGTTGCTACCCCATGCCACTGGACATTCAATACCATTCATCCCTTCACCCTTCTCCGTCCACGGCTCCTGCCTTGCCTGGCTGATCCTCCTGCAAGAGAGCTATACGGGAAATGCCACCTCCAGCAGAGCTGCAGCACATTCTCCTCATGGGGCCGGGCGAAACAAGACAAAGACACACTTCTGCCCGCTGACCCCCAGCGACTCAATCCAAATGGACATCCCGGCCAAAGAACGAATCGAAATGCAGGTGTTCAACAATCCAACCAGACCCACCTTCTCCTATCTGCGGAAACGAACGGCTGCCACTCTGACTGTAGCCCTGACGGTCATCAACGTCACAGGCCACATGTGTGTAGAAGGACTTGGGACACAGCTGGTGGGTCACAGCGCTTGCCGCTTTACCAGAACTTTGGACTCCACGGATCCACCTTCCTTTGTGTCATCCCCAAACATGTATTTCATCTGTGGCACGAAGGCCTACACCTGGCTCCCCAAAGGCTGGGGGGGCACTTGCTACATCTCCTTCGTCCTTCCTCCAACTTATGTGGCCCCAGCGAATCACCACAGACAAAAACGAGCCAAAGACGTTGAGCAAGCCGACTCAACAGGAGCACAGTTCCTCGATGCTATGAAAGGACTCGTCCCCCTCTGGGGCCCGATGGCAAACAGCCGTGCCATCCGACATTTGACTCAGGCAGTCGAGACAACCATGAACATCACAGCGGGCATCTTTGCCAACAACACTGCCGAGCTCCAAGCGGTCCGTTTGGTGGCTCTTCAGAACCGCCTCGTTCTAGATGTGGTTCTGGCGGACCGTGGAGGAGCATGTCGCATTATTGGGGCCAGCTGTTGTACATACATACCGGACAACTCACCCTCAGTGTACAAAGCCATCGAACATCTACACAGACTCTCTTCGGAAGTTCACCAAGAGCAAGAAGAATGGTCGCTTGGTGGTTGGTTCTGGGACACCGTCAAAAGCTGGGGCTGGAGACTGCTCACCATTATCCTGATTCCCGTAGTTGTAATATGTGGCCTATGCTTAGGAATTCAATGTTTGCCACCTATGTGTTCTTTATGTGCGAGTTGTATTTTTTCCAAAACTGTGGACATTGGAAGCGAACATATGAGGGCATTATATGATACCGAAGTTAGGAATTTGATGAAAATTGACATTGAGTAAGCAAGTTGGCTAGATATGTTGAAAAGGGAGGACTGTTAAAAGTTAGGCTGAAAACCGTCAACATTATCGGCGCCCTCTTGCTCTCCTTAAACCTTTTGTGCGCGTAAAACAGCCGCCATTTTGGACACCATGGCTTCCCTGCTCTCGCCGAGAGCCAGCGCGTCTCTCTCTCTCTCCTAACTTCGCTGGCAACCCCCCTGCTTGCACCTGCCTTGAGTCATAAACCCCTCTTCGGCGCTGCTCTGTCCCAGGCCCTCATCCTGTTCCCAGCGCGACACCTCCCTGCTTCCCCGTCATGACCTCCGGCCCTTTTGATGCAAACCCCTTTTCCCCGTGTGCCCGTTTGTCTTCCCCGTTCCCAGGCCGACACCTAGCTCTGCCGATACCAATCTCTTGCCCCTCCCCATACAATAGGAAGCTTCCCTCCTCAAAGGACCCCCGAGATGATCAAAGCCCCCCCCCCATCCCACGAGATCCGATCGAAACCCGCATACTCCGTGAATCGGCGGAATACCCAGCTGCGCGATGATCATCACCTGTTGTGAACGGGGCGGGGACTTCCACTGTAGCCTTGCATGGGAACGGGCTGGGAAGGGGGGATTCTGAGGATGTCTTTCCGTACATCAAAGTATCAACGAGAATGTGTTACATGTAATAAAGAGATCAACTTGTGTATAAGAGGCCAGGCCTCAGGGATGCAGTTAGAGCACCTCAGAACGATACCTTCTGTCCGTTTTCGTTGTGTTCTCCTCCGGAGCGAATAAAAACCTTGTTTCCTGCCTTCCAGTCTCCAGCGCCTGCCTCTTCAATAGTTCAACTTCTTTGTGGGTTCAAGAGGCGACATCGCCGGGCAATAATTAAGGATCTTATATTCTGGTTGGTAGTGCCCCCCCAGTTTGTATTTTTCCACAACTTTGATGTGATAGAGTCAGTGTCAAATGAAAAGCGTGACTGGTTAACTGCACATGTTTGTAAATCAGGCATTGATAAATCTGTGGGGTAAGTATACTCAGTATCAGCAAGAGGGTCACCAGTCGGTGTATGCAATAAAGGATTTACAACTGTATTCATCTCGATGGCAACGTCAGGCCTGTTCGTACTCGCCAGAGCCAAAACAAAATTTCTCAGCATTGCTGGACAAGAGACCGCAGGAGTCATACTAAGAAGAATCGGCCACTCGCTGTAATTTGACATTGTCAATGGAGATGTACCTGTTTCCTTGCGACCCGAGAGTGGAGGTAAAAGGACTGTTCTTGTACCTTGCACGCCAAGCACAGGAACTGGTGCACGATATGAAGGGCCAAACTCCTTCTTGTTCTCCACTTTCTCACTGACCAGGTCACTGACTCGGGGTAGCCAGCCAACTACCAGAATCTGAGCAGCATCAGATGTGAAGGGCAAATGTTCCATTTCAAGACTGTCTCTGGTCTTTTGTATTTACTGTAATACAGCAGAATGATCATCTACGTCAAAGGGTGTGGCAGACGCTGCAATGTCTAGACCCTCAAGGTCGGGAACAAACATTTTTATGCCAAAAAGCATTTTGTATGGGGTCCGCCCACCCAGAGAACTTCTAGGGAGATTATTAAGTGCACGTTGAATGCTATACAGATGGGCCAGCCAGTTCCTGCCAGTACCTAAAACCCTAGATGTCAAGATTTGCTTTAAGTCAGGGTTTATCTGCTCTACAACTGAATTGCTCTCAGGCCTATATGGAGACGAAAATTTGACCTGGACCCCCAATGGCATCCTTGTATGCCTTAGAGGCGAATACTGGACCCTGGTCTGAATGAAGGGTATCACATGCAAAAATTCCCACAAAGACACGCAAATCCCGATGACAGTTCGGGCATCAGCACTCCTTTGTGGCCAGACCCAAAGAAAGCGTGTGCACGAATCCACTGCAACTAAGATGTAGTTATACGCAGTATCTGAGGAGAAATACCGCAGTGATCCAAATAAACACACCCAAGTGGTTTATTAGAAATGTACCACTGTGTCAGGGGCGGGCGCGCAGCAGTTGAAGGCTTAATCTGCTGACAAATGTCACAATGAAGGACATAATCACACGTCTGTTTGTAAAATCTACTCCACCAGTAATGTTGTTGCAATAGAGATACAGTAGCTGACACTCTGGCGTGTGCCGAGGCCATGCCTGCGTGAGCCGCTGTTCTCAAAGTCTGCCTGCGGTACGCGTTGGGAATCAACCTGTCACCAACATCGTTACTTCTCACATAGGCAACTTTATCAGGACTTATATGATAAAAGTTTTTGGAAGGGAAACCTCTAGGGTAATTACCTCCCTTCACTGCTGCTGAAATAGCTGTCAAGATGTCGTCATCATTCTCAGTTTTAGAACGTGTAACTGCTGCTACTACATATGTCGCAACTGCTTTCTTGGCTGCTTCATCAGCAAGACTGTTACCAACAGCGTGTACCCCCACGTGTTGGTGACAAAGTGTATGAATTACAAACACGAGAGGCAGACATTCTGTGACTAGAACCCATAACATTTTGTGTTTGATAGTGCTACCTTTGCAATCACGGTATTCATTCTGAGACCAAAAGAATAAGTTTTCATTGTACGACTGTGCACAGTAGTAAGAGTCACTCACAACAAGTGTAGTCACACAAGGGTCAGCGTACTCCAATAGAAGCACCAGAGCACATAGATCTGCCAATTGGGTGGTACAGTCCCCTAATGTCTGTGTATGCACGACAACAGACTAGAACTCTCCATTCACCATAGTACCAACCACTATTGTGCAGGCAGCTGAATAAGCATGCTTTGAACCGTCGCCGGTTGCGCCGTACCGTCAGTGTAAATGATACAATGGAAATCCTCCAGCTGGCGCAAGGACAAAGGAGCTGGATGAACAAATTCATACTGCAAGTACTCCTGAGTTTGCAAAGAGGAATCAAAGACAAACGTGACATCCGGAGACATCAAGGATGTGGCCCATAGTATCCAAGGAGGATGCAAAGCTTTTGAATTTGGTACACTGGCTTTCGTCACTGCCTCCAGGGCAGGATACGGTGTAACAACCAATATGCGTTTCCCCTGCGACAGCACTCTCTCTTTCAGAATTGCAATCTGCACTGCAGTCAAAACTTTCTCGACAGTGGAAAATCTCATTTCAGCCGAAGTGTACAAGTGTGACTTGTAAGCTATAGGGACTGTGTCACCTTCATTAAAAGTTAGGTACGTGAAACCCACCGTACCAGGCACAATTCTTATTACCAGGTTGGTGTGGTTGTCATGTGTCAGTAAGTATTTAGAGTCAAGGAGATCAGACTGCAAAGATCGCAATATTGCAGAATGTTCAGGCAGCCAGCAAGATTTGGTGAAAAGAGGTTGTATTAAGGAATAAAGCGGCTTGATATGCTGGGCATAATCGGGAATGTAAGTATGGCCAAAGTTAAAAAAAAGTCAAGATTTTAGTTTTTTCAGATTTGTAAGAGCGTGCAACTGTGCACATTTCTCCAAGAAGAGAGGTGCTAAAACTCAACCTCAACCTTCATTGTTGAGTCATAGCCCAGGAACCACACTGTATGCTCTGCAATGTGTGATTTTGCAAAGTTAAATTTGTAACCAAAGTCGGCAAACATGCAAATGATGAGGTTAACGTGACACAGATGCAGCCATAATTCGTCGTCTGTGAGATAAATGTCATGAACATACAAGCACGCATCAGGGTCGAGTCTCTCCAAGAGAGAGACTATGCGGGTGGCAAAGACGCCAGGACTGTTCTTATAGCCCATGGCTAATCTTTTAAACTGCTTTTGTTTGCCACCACAGGTGATCGCTGTCCATTGACTACTAATAGGGGATTGATTATGGCTAGAAAAGCCATTGGATATGGCAAGAGCTGTTTTAAACCATTTACACACAAGACTATCCACAAGGGGCTGAACTGTGAGTATTCTATACCGCGCAGGTCCAACAATGAGAGTTCAGGTGTCGGTAATCGATTACCAAGCGGTACGAGCCATCAGGCTTGGTCACAGTAAAAACACACACATGTCTCAATCACACCTTGATATTCCAATTGTTCAAGGATTTCTGCAACGTGAGCTTTTACCTCTCGTCACAGGGGATACTGGGGTTGTGGCTGTGGCATTGACTGCAATGGTATCTCATGTCTGGGCGAAGGTTTTTCCCATCCACATTGAATACGGTACAAAGCCGGCGCAAGCACCTTAGCCCACTCGTCTGCAAAATTCTGTGCCTGCTCCTTCGGCACTGTATGCTCTGCAATGTGTGATTTCGCAAAGTTAAATTTGTAACCACAGTCGGCAAACATGCAAATGATGAGGTGAACGCGACACAGATGCAGCCATAATTCGTCGTCTGTGAGATAAATATCATGAACATACAAGCACGCATCAGGGTCGAATCTCTCCAAGAGAGAGACTATGCGGGCGGCAAAGACACCAGGACTGTTCTTATAGCCCATGGCTAATCTTTTAAACTGCTTTTGTTTGCCACCACAGGTGATCGCTGTCCATTGACTACTAATAGGGGATAGGTTATGGCTAGAAAACTAGGTGAAACTAGGGAGGATTACCTCCTCCCCTCTCACAGCGGCCAGAATAAAGGGTGGGGGCCAGCCTGCTTCTGCTAACAATATGTAATAGGTAGAAGTTAGATTTTCCCAAAAATCCCTTTTATTTTTTGTTGTATGTCACCTTCGACTAAAAGGACTTTTTCATCAAGTCTGTCAGGGGGAGCCACTCTAGTGTCAGCAGTCTCAACAGCAACAAACTTGTCAGTTGCAGTCACATTCGGATATGGACGCAACGCTTCCCGCACTACTGTAATTTCCGCCGCACTGTCTAGCAGCGTCAGCACCCATGTCAGGTTCCGAAGCTGTGTTCTCACTATCCGTGGCATACCTCTCTGTTAAAGCGGCAACTTTCTTTTTCTAAAACTTGGGTCTTTCATGTGGAAAGTCATCTTGCTTCCCTTTACTTTCCGTCTTGCAGGGCTGCTCACAGCTTTGCTGGGCACCCCGATCACTGCCGTGATCTCCTCCACCGGTGGGTGAGACCAATGTATCCTGTAAAGAGTCAGGTGAACGTTGATCAGGAACCTGAAAACGATCAGGTAACTTAATATTAGCGCAGTCGTGCACATCATATGTGCGCTCAGTAGACACAGGTATCGGCGTCGCAGGACATGACCCCTTTTTCTGTTGCTTTTTTCCCTGTTTCTTAGATTTCCATGTATTTTTAGGAAAATTGGGAGGGGCGTCTTTATCGGACTTAGCCGTCTGAGTTTGCGGCTTGTAAGACCTGGCATCATTGGCTTGAGTCTCCCTTCCATTTTTGACGGATTGCCTCCTCTGTTTTGGTACGTGTTTGCTGGTTTTATGCTTTGGGCACTGTGCCACTGCTAATCAGTGCCACAGTGCAAGTGCTCCCTATGTTAAATTGATGTAACTAATTAGCGATTCCATGATTGGGTTATTTGATTTACCTGTCAGCCCCTAGTACAGTTCACCATGTGTGCCCAGGGCTTGGAAATCAAATGCTGCTAGTGGGCTTGCAGCACTGGTTGTGCCACCCACAGAAGCAGCTTGTAAAATGTGTCTCAGGCCTGCCATTGATGGCCTGTGTGCAGTCTAGCACTGCCATGTCAACTTGGCCAAGTGCACCCACTTGATAGTCCCTAAACCTTCCATTTGCTTCATATCAGTCACCCATATGGTAGGCCCAAGGGCAGGGTGAATTGTAAGTATAAGGTGAAAGAAAGAAGAGAGTCATGTAAACAAAGTGCTCAGGAACTGGTTTGGACAGGCAGAGGCCTTTCTGCCTTCAGAGAACAAAGGATTTTGGGGTATAAATATTGGGACCCTGATCCCAAGAAATTAGATCACTTCTGGACAAGATACCTTTCTGCCAAGGAGAAGAACCAAGGAAGCTGCAGGAGTTTGGACTGCCCCTCTGCCAGTGTGCTATTTGCTGGGTTGGCCTGCAGTAGTTGCTTCATTGCCAATGGAAAGGAGAAGGAACTTTGTAAGGACTTTCATCTACAGAATATTCTCCAAGGGTTTGAACTGTGCTTGCCTCTTGCTGAAGTCTCAGGGACAAAAGACTTCACCTCCAGCTCCTCAATGAATTTTCTTGCTGGGAATTCTGACTCCAGACACTTGCGTGTCGCTGGGAGGTGGAAGCGCGACGCATCGAGAAGAAGCATGTCACCGTCGCAGCTGAAATCATCGCATCGCCGGAGAAGCGAGCCTTTGCCACATCTTCCTGGAAGCGTGTGTTCATCGAAGCTGCCTGCAGTCGCATCACCAGAGAAGCGTGCTGCTATCGTGAGAGTCGCCATCGCATCCCCGGAGAAGCGTGTCGCAGGGCCTGTCGCAGCTCCAAAGTACAGAGTCGTCGCAAGGCTGCCAGGGCGTCATCGCATCATCATCGCCACATCAAGGGCGCCATCTTCTCGCATTGCAACCGTATCATCGCATCGCATCAAGGCGCCATCTTGCGCAACGCAATGGGCCCGCAGGCCAAGAATCTGCGCATCACCTCCGCACTGGTAAGGATCACAACGCATCCCCTACTCTGCGCAAGCATTGAGGCACGACGCATCATCTTCCCCGGAAACAGAACCGACGCATCTCCCCTTTTGCGAGCCTTTTGTTTACTTTGCATTACGCATCCAGGTACCTTGTTGAGAACTTTGTCGCATTTATCATCAACTTGAACTAAGCAATTTTAATCATCTTTTAAGTAATCTTAAGTGTAGTATTGTGGATTTTTGTTGTTTGTGGTCTTGTGTTTAAGTCTATATAAAGAATACTTATTTTTATAAAACCTGTGTTGTGCCCATCTGTAGTGTTTTCACTGTATTACTGTGTATATTCACAAATGCTTACTAAGGTGGTGAGCAGGGGTTATTAAGGAGTGTAATTCCCTTATCCTGACTTAGAAGTAAGGGTCCCTATTTAGACAAAGATGAATACCATTGCCAACTAGAGACCCCCAGATCTAACATTAGTGGTCAGTGGTGAGGATTTGGACTTTGCATTTGTGTTTCATATACACTGATTGATGTACACTACTAGTGAGTGCAGACCAAACGCGATCACATACTTTTAAAAAAAATATATTTTTGCTTGGACTGTTACTTTTTCCTGAAACCTCCCAATGTTTACTACCATGAGTAAACCAGCATCTGTTGCATCTATGGATCTTGAATTTGAGGAAGAGAGGTTTGATACCTACACTGTGAAACAGCTCAAACATCTGTGCAGGAAATTGAAAGTTGCTACACCAGGCATTTCTAAAAGGAAGACTACCAAAATGCGCTGAAGGTCTGGGTAGAAGCAAGAAAGGCCCCTAATCTTGTGGTGGAGGCAGTTGTGGATGCAGATGGGCCTAATGAGAGGCTAGTGTTTTCAGCCAGGGGAGGGGGACTCTCTCCATCTGGCAGCAGTAGCTCTTCCAAAGGCCTGGCCCCCAGCGAGTTGGAAGACAGGAAGGGAAATAGGGCACTGCAGCTGGAGTTAGCTAAACTTAAAATGGAGAGTCAGTGTGAAGCAGAGAATAATAGGTTGTCCTTGGAAAGAGAGAGAATGAGAATGGAACATGAGAGAATGTTGAGGGAGCTAGAGATCAAGGCCAAGTGCTTAGAAATCAATCCCTCTGGTGGCAGCACACCATTTGTGCCATCAGAAGGCAGAGTACATATTCCCAAGGATGTCATCAAGGATTTTCACAAAAATGAAGATATTGGGTAGTAGTTTGCAGCCTATGAGATAGCAATGTTGGCCCACCGGGTCCCTGAGAAGGATTGGGGAGTGGGGTTGTGGGGCCGCTTTATAAATGAAGGTAGGGATACTTGGTTAGACTTGCCCAGTGATCATAGGATGTCTTATGCCCACATGAAAGAAGCACTGATGATAAGGTATGGGTTAACTCCAGAACTCTATAGAGGTTCAGGAATTGTAAAAAGTTGGAAGTAACCACTTGGGTAAAATATGTGTCTTTCTTCTGCAGAGCAATGGATGGTTGGGTGAGGGATAGCAATGTTGATAATTTTCAAACGCTCTATGATTTGATTGCTAGGGAGCACTTGTCTGCTAATTGTTTTCCAGAGCTATGCCAGCACCTTATTGATAGCAAGTTGACTAACCCTAGCAAGCTTGCTGAAGAGGCGGACTGCTGGGTCAGTACCAGGGTCCACAAGGGTCTTGTGGGAGACTCCGCCAAAGGTGGGCAGGGTCCCCAGCAGAAGAGTGGGGGACAAGGGTAAATAGAAGGAGTTCCAAAAAGGTCCACAAAGTAATTCCCAAGGGAACCAAAGTAAGGGTTCCCAGCTTCCCACTGAGAAGAAGTCAGGACCCTCGAAAGGTAAACCTGTTCATAGGGGGCCTGTTACCTGCTTTCAGTGTAAGCAGGTGGGACACCATTGATATGATCCCCAGTGTCCTCAAAAGGGTCAGTATGTGCCACCCCGTGCACCACCCCGTCAGATGGCCAGTGTAGCCCTGGGTGGGGAGGAGATGGGTGCCCAAGGTGGGTGGGGTCGCGCAGAAATGTCCATTGTCTTACTAGGAGATTTTGAGATGGTCCCCAGAACTCAGCTGCCAGATAACACTAAGAAATACAGGCAGTGGGTGACCATCAAGGGCCATAGAGTGGAGGCTCTGAGAGACACAGGAGCAAGTGTGACAGCTGTCAAGTGTCACTTGGTGTCTGAAGAGCATGTAGTCCCTCATGCATTCTTCCCAGTTGTTGCCGCTGACAACACAGAGAGCCATTGCAAGGTGGTTCAAGTTCCCTTTGAGTGGGGGGGTCTCTGGTACTTTTCAAGTAACTATGAGTTCATCCATGCCTGTTGACTGTCTGTTAGACAATGATTTAGAAAGCTCCCCTTGGGCTAAAGTGGAGAGGAAGGCGCATTTATAGATGTTGGGTCTGCCTGAGTGGGCCTGTGTGACCACTCGGTCTATGGGGCTAAGGGTTTTCAAGAGATCTTGGAGCCTGAAAGTATGGCCTAGGGACCTGCCTTAAAGAGAAGAGGTAGGGGGTGCCGGAAACCAGCCCCCATTGTTCCCACGGTCCAGGAGGAGGCAGACCTTGAGGGGGATGCCCTGGAACCTACAGGGGAGCACGTTTCTGAACTGGGGAACCTACCTGAGTTGACCCATTGGCAGCAAGAAGGGGGTCCCTCCAGGGAGGAATTTTGTGAAGAGCAGCAGAAGTGCCCTTCTCTTGTGGGTATGAGGCAACAGGCCATCAACCAGGCAGCTGGTGATCAGTCTGGATCACATTGGATCTACTGGGAGAACGGGCTCCTGCATAGCGAGCCTAAGGTTGCTGAGCCTGGTTCAGCCCGTGTGCTGGTGGTACCCCAGCGCTTCAGAGCCTTCCTACTGGGTTTGGCTCATGAAGTTCCTTTAGCTGGTCATCTGGGGCAGAACAAGACTTTTTAAAGGCTTGTCTCCCACTTTTATTGGCCCCAGATGGCCCCAGAAGCGGAAGAGTTCAGATACTCATTGTATGACCTGTCAAACTTTCCAGGCAAGTGGGAAAAGTGGAAGGAGGCACAAGGCCCCTCTCCAACCTTTCCCTGTAGTCAGTAACCCCTTTGAACGGGTGGGGATTGACATTGTGGACCCCAAGACAGCCATGGGTACCAGGTATATCCTGGTCTTGGTTGACCATGCTACCTGGTACCTGGAAGCCACACTGACCCCTGATCAGCAGCAAGATTGTCGCCAACTGTTGGAACAATTCTCTGATCTATTTTCTTTGGTTCCTGGTGTCACAGAGTGGTGCATCCATGATGTGGACACTGGAGACAGTCCTCCTGTGACTGACAAGGTTAGGGCTTACATTAAGGAGGAAATCTTCAAAATGTTTGCTTTAGCTGTCATTGAGTCCTCAAACAGTCCTTGGGCCAGCCCAGTGATCTTGATCCCAAAGGCTGCCTCGCCGGGTGCCACACCCGAGCTCTGGTTCTGTGTGGACTACAGAGGGCTCAATTCAGTCACCAGGACTGATGCACACCCCCATCCCCAGAGCTGATGAGCTCATTGATCGGTTAGGGACTGCACGGTACCTCAGCACATTTGATTTGACGTCTGGTTACTGGCAGATCGCCTTGACTGATGGGGCTACGGAGAGGTCAGCCTTCTCCACACCAGATGGGCACTACCAATTCCGGGTTATGCCCTTTGGGATAAAGAATGCACCTGCCACCTTTCAGAGGTTGATCAGCCAGGTGTTGGCTAGACTGGAGGATTTCAGTGCCGCCTACCTGGATGACATTGCAGTGTTCAGCGCCAGTTGAGAAGAACATCTGCAGCACCTTTGGGAAGTGTTGATAGTACTACGCAAGGCAGTCTCCATGATCAAGGCGAGTAAGTGCCAGATCGGGCAGGGTTCCGTAGTGTCGTTCGGTCACCGGGTAGGAAGCGGCCAGGTGGCACCCCTACAACCCAAGATTGATACCATCTTGGCATGGGAACCCCCAAAGACTCAGACACAGGGGAGGTCTTTTTAGGACTCACGGGGTACTACAGGAGGTTTGTCAAGGGGTATGGCAATATTGTTGCACCCTTGACTGAGCTGACTTCCAGGAAGCAGCCCAAGAAAGTGAACTGGACTGACAGCTGTCAGAAGGCTTTTGACGCCCTGAAGACTGCCATGTGCACAACACCCGTGCTTCAGGCACCCAACTTCTCAAAATAATTCATTGTACAGACAGACACTTCAGAGCATGGTGTGGGGGCTGTTCTATCACAGATTAATGGAGGGGGCCTAGACCAACCTGTAGCATTCATCAGTAGGAGGTTTCTTCCACGGGAACAGAGGTGGAGTGCAATTGAGTGTGAAGCATTTGCTGTGGTCTGGGCACAGACGAAGTTGAGACCATACTTGTTTGGGACTCACTTCCTGGTTCAGACCGACCACAGGCCCCTAAGATGGCTGATGAGAAGCCAAAGTTGTTGAGGTAGTCCATTTCCCTACAGGGTATGGACATTACGGTGGAATTTGAACTGCAGTGCCCCTGCACTAAACACAATATGTAATGATATAATGGTACACATAGAGTAGTTACATGCAATGGTAAAGCTTCGTACAGCAATCTAAACAAATAGTGGAAATTCAAAAGTCAGTGATCAAGATCACAAGTGGAAGCTGTAATAAGATCTATAGTCCGTTCTTATAGTGTTCATTTTCTGTTTAATGTTCCAAATCATAAGCCAACACGTGTTTCATCGCAGGGAACAACTGCGAATCTTCAGGGCTGGAAAGGATGGCTTGGACGATAGGTGTTTCAAATTAAGAAACAACAAAAAAGAGGCGAAAAAGAGCCGGTCAGTGTGTAGACTCTGGTTCTTGTCGGGAAAATGACGTGTAGGTTCCTAGTTTGTACAATGGGGTGTAGCCCGGTCTGGGCGAGGTGTGGATTCCCAATTTTCAGAATTCCAAATTAAAGGTAGATTCTCTAGTTAAGATAGATCTCGATTTTTCACATGTAGGGTGAAAACCGGGAGGAGAAAGGTCTTCGTGATTGGGCGGGTGTGCCTCTGTTCACGTAGTGCCTTGTCTTGTGGACGAAAATCTCCCTCTTTAATTTTCCCGGCGCCGTGTTCCTGGTACGGACTTGTTTGGGACTCACTTCCTGGTTCAGACCGACCACAGGCCCCTAAGATGGCTGATGAGAAGCCAAAGTTGTTGAGGTAGTCCATTTCCCTACAGGGTATGGACATTACGGTGGAACACCGCCCTGGTACAGAACATGCCAACGCTGATGGTCTGTCCAGATTTTTCCGTCTTAGTGAAAAGAACTCCCAAGGGGAAGGGTAGTTCTCCCCATATTTCAGCTGCAGGGGACACGTTTTACACCTGGCATCATTGACGTGAGTCTCCCTTCCATTTTTGACGGATTGCCTCCTCTGTTTTGGTATGTTTTTGCTGGTTTTATGCTTTGGCCACTGTGCGACTGATAATCAGTGCCACCGGAAGCGTTTGTTCATCGAAGCTGCCTGCTGTCGCATCACCGGAGAAGCGTGACGCCATTGTGAGAGTCGCCATAGCATCACAGAGAAGCGTGTCGCAGGGCTTGACGCGGTTCCAAAGTACAGAGTTGTCGCAAGGCTGCAAGGGCGTCATCTCATCGTCATCGCAACTTGAACTAAACAACTTTAATCATCTTTTAAGTAATCTCAAGTGTAGTATTGTGGAGTTTTTGTCATTTGTGGTTTTGTGTTTAAGTCTATATAAAGAATACTTATTTTTATAAAACCTGTGTTGTGTCCATCTGTAGTGTTTTCACTGTATTACTGTGTATATTCACAAATGCTTAACATACTGCCTCTGAGATAAGCCTGTCTGCTCGTACCAAACTACCAAGGGGGTGAGCAGGGATTATTAAGGAGAGTAATCCCCTTATCCTGACTTAGAAGTAAGGGTCCCTATTTAGACATAGGTGAATACCATTGCCAACTAGAGACCCCCAGATCTAACACAGCTGAGCCGTGACTTTAGCAAAAGGCTTAGCACCCAAAGTATTGCGGCCAATGGTCTTATAAGACTCCGTAACAATTTTCGGTAACTGTCGGGGTATATCGGCATCAGAGACATCGCACAAAGCATGACACTTCAAAGTTTACCGCATCTC
Source organism: Lissotriton helveticus (assembly GCF_964261635.1). Taxonomy (NCBI): domain Eukaryota; kingdom Metazoa; phylum Chordata; class Amphibia; order Caudata; family Salamandridae; genus Lissotriton; species Lissotriton helveticus. The sequence goes on along the minus strand of NC_136072.1, from coordinate 883,614,499 downwards.
ACTTGACATTAGCAAGGACCAGATCAGAAATTTCGTCAAACACTCCGACTAGCCTCTTTTCCAATTCAACAGCTGCCTACGGACCGTGGTTATCCTGGACACGCTTAATCACGGAGGGTAGGACAGCCATGGACAGTGTGCCGAAGCACTTAGTATAGTCTGCCGCAAATATCTTACCTCAGGTGCCACAATCAATCACTTCTGGCAATAAGTCTTTCTGTAAACTAATTGGCAGAATCCTGTGTTTCCCAACAGGAGTCGTATTAGGAAATACTGCTTCCAGCTGGTCAAATTTCTCAGCAAGCAAAAAAGGCATGTCATCCTTATCTTGGGGGCACTTGCCCATAACCGCATTAACCATGACAGGACTGAGTTTCATCCCGCCTGGTCCAACTGGATGCGCTGCAGCACCAGGTGCCCCCACCTGGACGTTGCAGGATGCGTATTGCACTAAAGCTCTAATAACCCCTACAGCAGAGGTATAATGGACTCTTAATTCCCCAATGGGAACTGTCAAGTAACTCGATGCTACCAATCAGAAATCAGAATCTCTTGTGTCCTATACAGAGTATACTCCAAAGGCACGGCAGTGGGAGCGTAGACATGAAAGGTATTGATATCTGCATTCACCGCAGGAAATGTAAACCATGAGTAGAAAAGCTCAAACGGGTAAGCGGGTTCAGCACTCACCACAAAAAGTAATGCCATGCCCTCTAAGGGGACGGCATATGCCTGCAAATGATTGCAGACCGCCATCCGACTATGCTGGGGTATTTCAACATTAGCCATAAGGACACAGTAGAGAAAAAAGGCACAACAACAATGAAATGCAGCACTAATGGGTAGTAATTCAATAGAAGAACCTTTCTGAAATTACAAGCTTGAATAAACCTATACATAAACCATATAGATAGGTTAATCCATCACCACTGTCAACCGGAAACAGTAGTGAGGGTGTCGTGGGCTGTTAGAAGCACTACTCGAGAGTCTCAAAGATAAGACCACACCGTTAGGTGTGCCATGTTGGGGGGATTCTGCTCATACACAGAACTGTGCACAGAGACCCAGGACCTCAGTGAATTGTGGTGTACCAAAAAACTCACCTCAGTACCTAGAACCCCTAACAAACTAGCATCAGTGTCTCATTAGCTCTTCGTCCTATAGAAAGGTACCAATGATTTAACAACCCAGAATATGCGACTTAGGTTAATCTCAGGAATGGTGGGAATCAAGAACACTGTTTCGTTATATGCTCATACCAGTCCACAACGTGAGTAAATAGAGACACGGAAAAGTTTAAAATGTTTATTTTAACGACGTGCTCTAAGATGCAGTATTTTTGCTAACATAAGCAGACATGTGATTAATAGTAATACGATCAGCATTGTTACAATTCCATAAAACACAAAAGGAGAAAGCATATTATAATGCTAGTGGAAACAGAACCTATAGTGCCTAGTGTACCACCCTCCCTAGCTAAGAGCTATGTTTTATAATAATAATAAAAGGTCTCTTAGGCTTGAATGGGGAACCCAATACCTCAAAGATCAGTAGAGGTGAATCACAACAGTATCTGCAACAAGCTCTCTCTCTCTGGAAATGGATTTTCTCCAAGTGTTCTACTCATGCATGCAGTGCAATATTAAAGGCGCTAGAATTTCAGTCAGCCGCAGCTGTGTGCATGTTGTGTCGCGAGTGTGAGCCGATAAGCCTGAATAACAGATTACATTGTTTTGTTAACCTTAGAGGCTTCTGCACACACTGTACCGACAGAGATCGCAGTGTAAGTCTAGGGATGTCGAAAACAAGGTTTTCTCATGTGAAGAAAAGTCAAGCAGTCTAACTTACAATAACAGATATATGCAGTGTCGTGTGCAAAAGCTGCAAAAGCTGCAAAGTGGCAACATAGCGTTTAAATGACTAAAAGGCTAAGCTAACATAGCAATGTGTGCTCGCAAGGCCCTGCCTTCACTACACTAGTATTTGTCCTCTTCCTTTTCAGGTCACTGCACCAGCACTTATTTATTCAAGGCAATCAGTAGACTTTTACAGGACACAAACTTCACGTCGGGAGTATTTCCACTTACCTGATGTTTTCTCTTGTACATTTTTGTGTTTCCTTTTCAGTTTAATGCAAGGATATTACCTTGACGCAGTACATTTGAACATAATAGGCATATTCTGCAACAGTTATTTTTATTAATCATACACATAGTATTTCCTGTGTTAAGACAGCATTAAACTGTCCATGTGAGTAAGGGGGTCCTGAAGAAGAAGCAGCATGCTTCGAAACATGTTGACACAGACACACGTAGGAGGTTCTAGGTATTTTTTAACACTCACACATTTATCCACTCCTGACCCTACCACTCACCCCCTCACACAATACACAAAGTGGTTACAACAGTGCTCCCATGTATTCTCTGGTTAGTAGCACTCCGCGTTCCATAGAGGTCGCAAAGACCCCTATGAAGAAGCATGGCACCAAGGACCCTTTTGGTGTGTGGCGGGTATTTAATGAACACAATGTGCTTCCCTCCCATGTAGGAAACCTATCCAACCCTAGACCATCACCGAACTCTTGTGGGTGGATTCAATTTGTTTATCAGTCACAACCGGCACACCTGAAAAACCTACCGAAACATTATTACAGCAGACAGGGCTGCCCTGGGGACCAGTGTACGAGAGACAGAGCTATTGATTGCCCCTGTATCTACTAAAAAAGTTCTGTGCTGAACCATGCAAATCTACCGAGACATAAGGACCACTCTGACGTACCTGAATCTGGACAGGTCCCTTTCCCTTTCCTGGCTGTCCTAACCATAGGACATCCCTGCAGCTTCATCCGTATCATAATCATCATGATAGTACTGCCTTCCCCGGGGGTCATCAAAATAGTTCTGATCAGAATGACGCCCCGAGGAGGTACCTACTTGAGCCTCATCCCGACCAACCTCATAAGGGCCCCTTTCACCCAAACCCCGCCCTCTAGGTAATGCAAGTTTCTGTAACAAATCTGGACACTCGCTTCGCCAGTGTCCCTCCTTTTTGCGATACATACACTGATTCAGTCCTAGGGGTGCACCACCTCTACCGGCACCCCGTGAACTCTGAGCCAGACCAGTGCCCCGTCCCCTTCCGGAACCTCTCGCAACCTGCTGTAGCAACACCCTTGTTTTCAAATCCTTACTCTTCTTTTCCACCTTGTCCTTTTCCTCATTTTCTCGATGCTCATAGTACTGAGCCATACTCAATATCACCGAAGGGGAGGAAATAGTCCAAGTGCTGTCCGAAGGTTGCAACCGAGCTGCAATCTCAGGAAGCAAATTTGTGACAAACCTGTTAACAAACAAACACTACCTTCGACTGACAAATCCTGTCCACTGAAATCCAAGAACATCCCTGCAAACAGAATAAAGAAATCAGACACACTCTCCTCTTTCTTTTGATGATATGCCATTAGCTTATCCCAGTCTGCTCGTCTGGGTGGGATAAGAGAATGCATATAATGAAATGAAATGAAATTTGTACTTGTAAAGCTCACTTATACCCCAACTGGGTTGTCGTGGCGCTGTAACGCATACCGCTATGCAACCCTTCCTCGCTTTTCCTTGTGAAATGTCCACTCCTGGGCACCCCCAAGGTGAAGCCAGGCATCCCAGCGCTGTTGGGGCCGCTGTGAGATTAAGCAAGCTATTGCCCAGAGTTGCAGAGTGGGACCCAGGATTAGAATAGGCACCGAGGCGAGAATTATCGGGTCTGATGAAATTGAGCCCAAGACCCGCCGAGGCGCGAATTGAACCCTGGTCCCGGGCCAGACGTCTGCATCAGGGTCTGCCGCTCTAACCATTGAGCCACACTTCTCCACTAAGTGATGATACGACTCAGCAAGGCCAGAATCTCAGCCCTAGGTTTTTCACAGGGCTTTCGCTCCTTATCCCATGCCTTAATCTCACCCCATGAGCCACCCAATTCCACCCTCTGGTCCTGTGTATGTACCTGCCTCCATATATCAACCGGTACCAACATCCCAAAGAACATCTCACCATCTGCTAGGGTTATAACTGATGAGGAGGCGGCTTCTGTTAATTCCTTATAATATGCTGTAGGGTTTTTCCTAGGATCCGGTAACTGACCCTTAAGAGCTAGCACCTCACTTCTCTTCCATGGGGTATAGACAACTGTTCATGAAAATGAGCCGCCACCCGTTGTTTAACCACATCTCCTCTCTGGTTACGCTGCTCTGGAATTTGAGGATGAAAATGGGATGCACCTACCTCATCGGAAATTGGGATATCCTCGTCAGAGTATGATGATGTCATCTTTCTCGATAACCAAGTAGTGTCCCAACAGTACTAAGAACTTCTCGACGGGCCATACTATCTAAATATGCACAATCTTGACTATCATAAATAATTTGAGGTACTGTGTCTCCAATACACTGCTCCCACAAACCAATCAATGTCGCCGATATATGCTGAAAAGCATGTTGTTGTACAAATGGGTCAAAATCTTTCATCACACTCCATATATCCTCCACAATATAAATCAGACTCTAAGCCCACTGTGCTGCCTGATTTGCAACCATCCTTTTCTCCTCTTCACCCACATCAGATTGAGTCAATAACCATCCCACTCGTACCCGTGCCGCTGCCCAATTCCCTCCATCCAATCCTCGCACTGGTGTTCTAACACTACACAACACTGCAGATGAAATGTTTAGGGAGGACACAAGAGATAAAGAAGTAGGGGACAGTGTCAACAATGGCTGTGTGGTAGGAGTAAGAAAAGGAGGAGAAACATGAGCAGAAAAAGCAGCTGTTGCTGGGGTGCCTTCAGTCACCACGCACACAGGTTGCGAAACAGGATGGGAGATCGATAGGGCCGGAGCCGATGCTGTTGAATCCACAGGAAGACCAGAGGAAAGCAGAGGAGCAACAGAAGACTGAGATGACAGAACAACAGGATAGATTCTCTGCAGGGCATAGGGAGGTGGGGCATGAGTTTCCAGCAGATCCCCCACAAAAGGATCCTCAGACTTATTATATTGTAACCAAAACTTCCTATCTGCACACTCAATACCTTTTTCGGTTTGTTCTCTGTCGTAATCTACAGCTTTCTGGACCACTGTCTGCATTGCCTTCTTCCTAGACTCCTTCTCGGCCCTTATACACCTCTATTTAGCTTCCTTTTGCCATATTTGCAAAGTATCAAACATCGGCTGCGTACTTCTTCTAGCGAATAATTTGTCCTGTAAATAATTAACATTTTTTGTTCATCAAAGGTACCCTCCAAGCGCCACTAAAGTTCAGTATAGATATTTGAATACTTTTGTCATAACGTATGAAACATAATAGGGCTAATACCGTGCTTCACATACATCTCAAATCTCTGAGTGCCTTCTGGAGGCGAAGGCTGCCATTCCTCCAGCTGGTGCTCAGCAGCAGCGGAGCAGCGGCACCCCAAGCACCACACTTTATTTCAACAAGGCATCCTAGCATCACACACACTCACTATTCACTCAAGCAACATACACACACATGCAATAAAAACACATACAAACAAAAGAGCTCTCAAAAACAGTCCACAGACAGCACCAGGACAAGATAGGCTCTAGCCCCAGGCCTTTTCAAGAAAAAAAACTTCAACAAGTGGCCTGGCAGAACGTTAAAAAATGCTCCATATCTCAAGGGTCCGCAGACCCACCAAGTTAATCAAGATGCCGCCGCTTTTTACCAAATATCAAAATTAACTCACCCGGTGCACACAGTCAAACAAGATTATTCTCCACTGCCGACTCTTCAGACCAAATGGTCAGATCAGACGGTTTGCCTTTTCAGGAACCCAGCAGAGGTGACCACTAGACGAGGAGACGCCCGATCAGACAGGCAGGGCAGTCGCGAGAACTCAGCTCTATTATATGGGGATCCCTGATCTGCCCATCAGCCGGACACAACCCTGACCCCACAGCCCAACTACGTGCGGGATGGGCCACCTGGTGGAGTCCCTGTTCGGGCACCAACTGAAGGAAGTGACCCAATTAGGGCCACCCGATTCCCTCTCGACCTCCCCTAGCCTTCCAATAATGAAGAGATCATGATGCAGTAGAGAATACAAGCAAACTAGTTTATTCACAAAGCGCACTGCAATGGAGTCCAATCTGAGCAGCCTCCTATGATGCCTGTGACGGACTGCGACCAGTAAGCATAAAAGTACATTATGTATGTTGCGGAGTCCACAAAGACCCGCCCACTATGGAAAAATACTGGTAGCTGTCGTAATACAATGGGGGTAAAGAACAGAAGTTTCAATTCCGCAGCCTGGTATGAGCTATCTACTGCTCAACATCGTCTGGCTTATCCTCCCCAGTAGACAGGTGGGAGAATGCCTCCATGTAATAGAAAAGGCATGCGTTAATGAGCAAGATTCACCTTTGACGAAACCAAACTTACCAAGGATCATTTCTTGTAAATGATCAAGTAGCAGTTTTGAATATGATAGAAAATGGCATCTTCGAGAGGTAACATGGTGGCACAGATGTCAACCTAACTAACGTAACATCTGCATTTACTAGTTGCATCTACATACAGTATGTGTATATATATAGTGTATTAGCTATAGAAATGCTAACATAATATTGGGTAAAATACGAGTAATATGGTATATTACGTTCCAATTCTAACAGGATACACATGCTACTTAATTTCAAGATTATTACACAGGAAGTCAGCAGGGAAGACAGTGAAGCAATCTTGTGTGCATCTGCTATAGGATCATTTGAAAAAGATAGAACAAATGTTTACCAATGTCAATGAAGAAGCAGCTTCTTTGGTGGCGATCTTATACCTTCACTTGAACTCTGTGCCAATATACTGGTTCCATGATACAAAAAAAGTGCTGCCCACTTTCATTTTACAGAAATGGATATCTTAGCTTGCAAAACTTGGATCATCAGTAAAGTGAGTCTTAAAGAAAAACAACTGCTAATTTGAGCCATGGGTAGAGTTCTGCAGTTCAGCCTTAAACCCCTAGAGTGGGTGATGCTGTTGGCTCGTAGTCTTTATAGCAGGAATCAAAACCATTACCAGCTACTCAACCCACAACAACAACAGAAGAACCACAATCGCTTCCAACCTGTGCAGTATGTTGGTTTCATAAGGCAGTACTTAAGTAAAGGGCAGAAGAGCAGAAACAGCAAGGGGCAGAACATTTGACTATAGGGAAGATAGTCCAAGACTATCATGATGACCCAGCAGAGTGTGCACCTTGATCAAGACTCATTGATCCATTAATATGTGAAGAGGGCACATTGGCCATAACTTAGCAGGCAGGCAGGCAATAAAGTATCTAGCATGTCCAGTAGCTAGTGTGTTTTGGAACATGCGCTCTGAGCAGCTGTCACAGTTATCACAGTTGAAAGGACCTCAAAACATAGGAAGAATGACAATTATTAAAACGAAAAAAACACCTCATACCAAAAGATTATAGTGATCCTGAAACAAACGAGGATAACAAGAACAATTGGACTGACATCACAAGTGTGGCAAATTATTATTCTCCACATAACTTAGTTTGAGGATTAACTCTACTGACTAATTTACAACAGAAATTATTTATAGGAGGATATATATATGTATGTATATATATATATATTCACTGAAAAAAACATAGGTTTCAAGCAGGATATAGTTAGGAATTAGCATTTAAAAAACATTAGAAATTCACTGAAAAAAACATTTTTTAGGGGTTTTTAGTTAGCTGGACATTTCACTCATACAAAACCATTGAAACTCCTCCGTTATAGTTAGTTGTACTAACTGTAACTCTCTCACCCGCAATCCACTGGTGATGATGTCACATATTACATCATTTTTGACATGGTCAGTGACATCACTGATGACATCTCAAATGTTTTTATTTTTAGAAATCTTATTTTTTAGATTACATTACACATTTTTATATATATATATTTTGATGTAATATATATATTTTATTTTTATTTTTATAATATTTTCTGTTTTCTTTTTTTTACAATTTTTTTAGCAGTCCCGCACCCAAAGCCCACCTCTCTCGATTGCTGCGCAGAACATAGCCACCATTTTACAATTATTCTGTAGGATGCGCGTAGTGTGTGCGATGGGTGTATATTTTCAAGCGCGATTGCTATGCGACCCATACGTGACTTCAAGCGCATACGCAACATATACATATCACGCCACACCACGCGCATGCGTTTTCGCATGACATCATCTATGTGCTCAACACGGTGGGTGCACGACTTCCGCGAAATTTTTCGATATAAAAAAAGATATATATATATATGTATTTAATATAAATATTAAGAGGAAAAAATAATATTCCTTTAGTTTGAATAAACTTATATTACTTTTAAATGCAATTTGGAGAAGTCGCACTAGATGCGTGCTGCATGTACAAACCCAACGCGGATCCCAGGTGACCAAAAATAAGAGATTTCATTGGTTTATAACACTTACTGTTCAAACTATTGAAGAACCCCACCCATTTCAATTACTCTTCTTAGACCTTCCTTAGGAGATGACGTATCCTGAAAAGAACGTCACTTTTTGTTCATTGGAAACCTGAACTTCTTTTTTGGATTAAAAAATGGCTACACCACTGCAAGAATCATCTGATTCTGATGATTTTGTTACTGAACAATTTCTACCAGAGCCTCACCCTCCCAAAAGATACACATCCATTGTATGGAAATGTTTTACTTTTCCAGAGGGGCAAAAGAAATGTAATGCCACCAAAGTAACATGCAAGATTTGCCAGGCAGTACTGTCCAGAGGAGATCCAAACAAAAAATACTCCTGTGGCACTGCTAGTATGCGCAATCACCTCCAATCCATGCATCCTGTCAACTATGCTCACGAAGAATGTAGAAAACTGTGCCAAAATGCACCTCCATCACCGGCAAAACAAAGTACCTCTGCAGCATCACCTTCAACATCACCACCAGACATACATCCCCAATTCGTGAAAGTTAGAATGTGCTGCGTGAAGTGCAATCGTTTAACTTGTTATGGAGAGCAATCAGTAGACCTAGTTTGCAGAGTAATTGATAACCATCAATGCTAGTTTTATTCCCTCAAAGTTCATGGTTTTGTTCATCCTGTTGACTTTTTTTCGTTTAAACCCCCCCCCAAAAAATGTTCTAAAAATAAAAGAAAATATAAAAGTACAAAAAAAAAGTTCTTTTCAGAACTAACTACTCCGGTTAAAGAAAGAACTAAATGTATATGCTAGTGTGTGAACGTTTACATAAATGTATACATACTGCATAATTGACTAAATAATGCATTTGTCATATATGGTGAATGTATACCTGTAGAACTATAAGGAAGTGCTGTACCATGACCCTGTAAGCTCTTTAGCTATAGCGTGCTGAGCTACTTCCGAAGCACAGAGATGCAACATATGCACATAAATATGTTGAAAGTCTGTCATTCCCTCTGCACTGCTGCTTAAACTGCAGGCATGTGGTGATACAGGCACCCTTGCACCATGGTGCAAGAATATCTGTGTCATGTGGAGTTTGTTTTTGTGCAGGAAGAAACACCTTCCCGCACAAAAACAATCAGTGAAGGCATTTTTCTCCTACAATGTATGCTGTGCATTGTAGCGTATATTGGAAGAAAAAAATGAAGAGAAATAAAAACAATTCTGGGTCAGATTTACAAGCTCTCTCTGCGCCACCAGTATGTCACTTTTTGTGACATACTGGTTGCGCAGGTGGCTCCTCCATATTTACAAGGAGAAAAAAAGTTACCCTGCATGACTTTTCCTTTCCTTCTAAATACGGTCCCTTCATACGCAGCTCTTTTCGTATATATATATATTACATCATTTATGACATGCTTAGTGACATCACTAATCACATCACTGATGAAATCTCATATGAGATCACTTATGACATCACTGATTGCAGCATCCAGTGAATGTGGTTTGGTTTGTTATTTAAATGTGTATTATATATATAGCAATCTGCATTGAAGAATGAGTGTATATAAAAAAATCTGGATAAAGGATTTAGTAGCAGTGTGATTGATTGTTTACTTGAATAATTTATAGTCTCATTAAATATATTGGATAGTGACTAAACAGTGAGAATATCTGTATTACTTTGTCAGTTGTTCTGTAAACTGCCGCACCAGTTGGTTACTAGCTACGTGAAAGTCTATATTACTTATTGATTAGTTAACTGAGTATTTGTATGGGCGAGTGAATGTGTGTGTGGTTCGGTGGGGGGTATCTGACTGCCCAAAGATGTGTGAATAGTTGATTCAGTAGGTATATGACGTTAAGACTACATGTTATAACAATTGTTTGGGTGAGTTAATATCTTTATGGGTGTGGTGATGAGTAAATCTATGTCTCAATGGAACATCTGCAATAAAGTACAAAAATAAAAGGCAGTGTATGTGACATTTGTTGTATATAAAGAAGTATACATAAGACTCAGTGATTGCATCAGTAACTGTATGGATAACTGTATACCTGTAATAGTGATTTTATAACACTATTTACTATTTATATGAATAAATGAAGTGCTGTTTGTATAAGTGTTAGGGGTAGTGTTTTAGGGTTTAGGGTAGTGTAGGGTAGTGTAGTGGTGTGTGTGTAGTGAACAGGTTGTGCTGGAAATAGATTTAGGGTTTAAGGTAGTGCATTGGTGTTTGTGTAGAGTAGGGGGACGTATTGGTGGTAGATTTAGCATTTAGGGTAGTACACTGGTGTTTGTGTAGTGTAGGGGGTCATGCTGAGGGTAGTGTTTTAGGGTTTAGGATAGTGCAGTGGTGTTCGTCTACTGTAGGGGGTAGTGTTTTAGGGTTTAGTGTAGTGCAGTGGTGTTTATGTAGCACAGAGGTTCATGCTGGGTGTAGTGTTTTAGGGTTTATAGCAGTGTAGTTGTGTTTGTGAAGTGTGGGGGTTGTGCTGGGGATATGTATTAACATTACACTATGACCACCCTAAGCACAATTTTCAGTAGTAACCACCAACAAATTCCAGGTGAATTTATCAGCAGAATGCTAGGAAAACGTTTCTCAATATTAAATGCTTCTAATCAAGTAAAATTCAAATCATCACATACAGTGTGCCACAAATGGTATTACCAAAGCAGTAAATCTCCCCAACTTAGATTTAAAGTGGATAAACGTGTTTCATGTGAAAGACCCATAGGCCAATGCTGCAGCTTCCACATGCTTCAACTCCCTCCACATACTCAGCAAGACCTTCAAATAGACCAACCCCCCGAATCAAAGAAGACCATCACCCAAGCACTCATCCCCAGCACAGCTGGACTACGGGAACTCCCTTTATGCCGGAATCAACAAATCTCTACTCCACAAACTTCAGACTGTCCAGAACACCGCAGCCAGACTCATCCTCAGCATCGCATGAAAAGACCACATTACCCAGCATAAACAAGTACTCCACTTGCTCCCCGTCGAAAAAACAGTGACCTTCAAGCTGCTCACACACACCTATAAAGCCCTCCACAACACCAGACTGCAATAATTCAATCTCCTTCTACACCCCCAAAAGAAACCTCCACTCCGCTGACCCGGCCTTGGCTGAAATCCTCTGTATCCAAAGAGCCAGACAGGAGGCACACCCTTCTCCTACATCATGGCCAAGACCTGGAATGAACTCCCCCTCAGCATCAGATGAATCCCCACACTGAAAGAATTCAGGAAGAGCCATAAGACCTGGCTTTTCGAATGACCAAAGCTGCACAAATCCCCCCCCGCATACTACCCAGCACCTGGAAACCCTCACAAGTGAGTAGTGTGCTCTATACATCCCTAATTGATTAATTGATACACCACCACAGTGTGTGTTTGAGTGTTATCAACAGGTCCTGCCATTCGTTTGGCTGTCTGTAACTCTTATGGGTAGTGAAATGAGCAGTACTACCTTCCTTAATATACACAGAATCTCTGAGATTGGCTTGGTTTGGCTACACCTATGAGAGCTACTTTCAGGGTGCTGATGAGCTACCAGCAGCTCCTGAGCTACTAGTTGGAGTCCCCTGGTATGTAAAGTAAGTGGGGAATTGTAGTCCTGAAGCACAAACGTGAAGGTTATTACACTACTACATGCATAATACATAGCACTTTGAATCACTCCATTACTTAAAGCCTGGCTCACTGCATGAGTACATGCTTACTGACTGAATGATTACATTAATATAAGTAAAGACACTGGGTGAATTCTTAATTGGTTGACTTTTACTTTAGTGAATGAATTACTACATGGTACTGAAAGAGTCATTTTGAAATTGCAACAGCAGTCACACTGTGTTTGCTGGAGTATATAGATAGTGACTGGGGAATTGTAGGCCTGAAGCAGAAATGTGAAGGTGGTTACACCACTACATGCATAATGGATAGGAGTTTGAAGCACTGTGTTGTATGATGAATGGTACTTAAGACCAGAGGTAGCCAAGTATTTCAATGTAGAGGTTTATTGGTCAAGTTCCAAGATGGTAGTTACATGTTCCAAGCTAATTCAATAGCTGGTTCAAAGCTGGATCAGAGCCCCACCAGGAGCTGCATCTTCTCTGCTCAGCCCACTCTCACCAACTGTCATTCTTCTAATCTACCAGGCCTACAAACATTCCATGCTATCATCAATCATTCCAAGGTTCCATACACTCACCCATACACACTGGCTGAGTAGTATAAATGTAATTACTACATATCCTCTCTCTTTATGGAAACAATCAACAAAGATTAGTTATAACTCTAAGAGAGAGCAACCTTAGACTATAAACAGAATGATATAACATTGCAATTAAATCAATGTAAATATGGAGAAGAATAAAAGTGGAAAGAATTGTGGAGCAGGTTAAGATAAGTACATTTTGCAGAAGTACAAGCAAAGAAGTAAAAAGTATAGATTACTGGTGATGAAAGGGTGCAATGAAAAGTACAGATTACTAGCAAGGAAAGGGTGCAAATATAAAGATGAAGTGAGGCACATCCTCTTCCCTTGGGAACATTATGAAAATTTTTGTAAAATGCATTAAGTATCATATTCTTAATGTATGGGAATGGGAGAAAAGTAGAATTAAAGAAGGTGTAAAATTCTAACTAATCACCTATTTTTACATAACATACACAAAAGAAAACACTATGCAAGATTAATAGAATGGGGAACACCCGCGGTGTGTAAACTCCATACCATTAAGTATCCTACATAAATGAGTTCTTGGTACACATTTATGAAGTGTACATAATAATCATGTAAGTAAAAGATTTCAAAGGTACAAGAGTAAAGGTCGTATGACTCTTTGTACAATAAAATGAAAACATTTTTGGGTGCAAGGCTTAATGTGTATTTCAAACACAGATAAATTATAGGCACCGCTTTAACAGAGGCTAATGTATGGGTACATCGCCCAAAACACTACAAAGCTAAGGCGAAATTATGGGTCACTGCCCATCCCGCATAACTACGTTTATGTGTATAACAAAAGAAAATTGGTGCATAACCCAAAACACATACTAAAAGTATGGATCACTGCTAAACTGAGAGGTCAAAACATGGAACAACCGTCCATCGCGCATATTTCAATAAAAGTGGGTACTGGGCCCAATGCGCACAACAACAAAATATGGGTGCACAATTCAAGGTACTTAGCTCAAAACACATGCCAAATGTATGGATCCACTGTCCAACAAAGAGGCTAAAACATGGACCAACTGTCCATCGCGCATATTCCAATAAAAGTGGATACAAAGTCCAATGCGCACAACAACAAAATATGGGTGCACAATTCAAGGCACTTATTCCAAAACATATGCCAAAATTATGGATCACTGTCCAACTAAGAGGCTAATACATGGACTAACTGTCCATCGCGCATATTCCAATAAAAGTGGATACAAAGTCCAATGCGCACAACAACTAAATGAGGGTCTTCAGTCCATTGTTCATCATGAATAATTGAGTAAACTCAATAAGAAAAACTAAGAAGAAACAGCAATTCACACTACTGGATGAAAAATGTGGTACGAGTAAATGGTAATACTGAAGCTAGGCAAATTCAAAGACTACATAGGGTGTGACAGTGAGATGGGTGTGCACACCACCCACACTGAAGACTAGACCGAATGTGTGGAGACCAGCTCCTATACATAACTACCCACTGGAAAGATATAATTAAATACACTAGCGTTTCAAAGGGAAACAGGAACTATTGAAGCTCTTATTAAATACATACCTTACTGTAAAACCACCTAACAAAAGTGCTATTGAAACTAGTATAAAGTCAGTACATGGCTGTGACATTAAACAAGGACTGTAGTTTCTCTATACTCAGCAATTACTAAACACAGTACAATCTTCCTTAGATTATTGAATGAATCATTATAAGCATATCGATAAGCATATTAAATATTGTATATAAACAGATACAGTGACAATGTATTGCGAGTAAACGCCGGTGAGCGAACTCTCTCACCCGAGATTTTAAAGCAATATGTTAGCTTCTCCTCAGATACTTTTAGAGGCTCCAGCAAAGTGCATTGTGATGAGAAATCGAGATTTACTGGTGTGGCTGTCTGTCTTTAGAGTAGCGCAGAATATATTTTTTCATTGTCTCAAAATACCTTAAAAACAAAGTTTTCACAAATACCATATGCCAAAAACAGCTCTGATACGACGTGTCGATAAATGAGTTGCCGTGATGTTGTCATGGTGATGTTGTTCAAGATGGCCTCCAACGTCGTATTTGCGTCCTTTCTATGGAAAGTTGGGCTTATAGGAGTGACGTGAACTCTCAATCCGGCGAACAAGCATGAATTGACAGTGACGTAGTACACCACCAGCTCGAGCCGTGAAGAAGCAGTTGGACAGCTCGCTCGAGTCCATTTTGAAGGTAACATCTTTCAAGTTGATTTAACGTTAGGAATAAAAGTTAATAAAAAAAAAACACTCACGTCACATTCCCAAAGTCTGCTGATAATCCATTTTCAGTTTGCTTAATGAATTCCGAATTACCGGTAAGAAAAAGGTATTAGTTCATTTTTCACATATTTGAATTCTGTGACTTCTACTCATGACTGGTATGCTGCTCTAATCGTCATCTAGATGCCACAATTAAGCTGTCAGACGCCATAAAACACTTTTAAAACTGTAGACAATAATATTTTCATTAGCTTGATGGCGGAAATTGGAGTATACTGGCAGGCCCACTAGATGGCACTCGATGCTCACACTGCTGGATAATGCAAATCCCAGCTAAAATTGTGGATGAACGATCTCTTCTAATACCGAAAGGTAGCAAGTTTGTATTCTTGACATTGTCTAACAATCATAATATCGTAGTTAAATGAAGATAATTGATTCTTAGTGACGTTTCTGGAAGGTTAGAGGCTTTGGTGTGAAACAGTGACGGATAGTCTTAAATGACACAACAACATTTCTTGTAGTTGCCAACTGTTTACTCACACTTCTTTTCGTTAATGCCTTCCTTTCTCTTAATGGTGATAAACATGAGGAGTGTGAAGCGCCCGGAGCAGGCTGTCCCGATATTAATGGACACTGGTGGGGCTAAACGGGCGTTCTTCTCCTTCTCGTTTTTTTTTTTTTTTTTTTTTTAAGACTGCTTTACTTTGTTACTTGAATTAAATATTATTCCGTACAACTGTGGGTTTCCTCACCTTCAATAGATTAACGCAGGTTTCTCACCTTCACTGGGTTACTTCTCAAAACATACAGGATTTGATCCCATCCTCGTCACCAAAATGTTGTATGATGAATGGTACTTAAGACCAGAGGTAGCCAAGTATTTCAATGTAGAGGTTTATTGGTCAAGTTCCAAGATAGTAGTTACATGTTCCAAGCTAATTCAATAGCTGGTTCAAAGCTGGATCAGAGCCCCACCAGGAGCTGCATCTTCTCTGCTCAGCCCACTCTCACCAACTGTCATTCTTCTAATCTACCAGGCCTACAAACATTCCATGCTATCATCAATCATTCCAAGGTTCCATACACTCACCAATACACACTGGCTGAGTAGTATAAATGTAATTACTACACACTGCATACCCTAAAGCCTAGCTTACTGCAAGAGTATATGTACTTATGTAACTGCAAACACATCAACCAACCAACAAATAACAGTATACCTTGCAGTGCATAAAGAAAGATTAAAAATATTAGATACATAAATGTATTAAAACTTGGAGTAATGGAATGAAATAAATTAATACTAGTATATAAATTAGAATACTCAAAGTTTAATAGAGAGTATCTCTGGCACGGGATGCAGGGAAAATAGGGGTTTAGGGTAATGAAGAATAATAAAAAAAGTTTTACGAAAAACGGGAATATACTAGAATAATACGCTGAAAAAAAAGAGGAATGAATGTTAATACTCGTATTAAAAAAAAGTAACCT
Source organism: Lissotriton helveticus (assembly GCF_964261635.1). Taxonomy (NCBI): domain Eukaryota; kingdom Metazoa; phylum Chordata; class Amphibia; order Caudata; family Salamandridae; genus Lissotriton; species Lissotriton helveticus. The sequence continues at coordinate 883,598,065 of NC_136072.1, read as the reverse complement.
ATAGTAATGCTTTAATAAGAAAAACGAGTTTAAATAAAGCATTTTAGAAATTACACGAAAGTTAAAAAGAATGGAAAGAGGCACTTTACATAAACATGTGACAGACTAAAACAGTGGAAATGAGAACACCTGTCAACTGAAAAACGTGACTTAAAAGTCATCCGATACAGATAAATAACAAAGCCCTGATGAGGGTTCGAGAACTGGTTACTCGAACCTGAAACGCGTCGGCACATCTACAAGAGTCACTTTATCATTTATTGATACATTTGAAATATTCATTTATTGTTTGCTCTTGTGATTCAACTTTGCTTTGTTTTATCTTCTTGAAAAAAGGATTTGATTCGTAGCACTTGCGGAAATGAATTGTTAATGTCTAATGTTTCATATTAATTGGATGTATTTTTGTATGTATTTTATCATGTAAGGTTTGTTGTGAAGATTGTGTAAGTCTTTTTGATGTGATGTTATGTTATAAATGTATATCTTCTTTTGCCTAAAAATAAGACCTTCCTAAAAAAAGTATAAAATATATGAGTGAAGGGTATAAATAAAAGTACCTGTCCAGGTCTAATGAAGTTACATTTGGTCTGTTTAAATAATTGCATCATTAAGATACAAGGGGTCGGGGCATCTCTTTTGTTGTCATATTAAAAGTGGGAGGAGCAATAAATTGATCCCATAGAGTGTTAAGTAACCAAAAAGTATATAAACCACAACCGTGGAGATAATTAGTTTTGTTTCAGAGAATCAATACGGGCGAAGAAACTAAGAGCAAGATAATGATTCGGGGCTGCTGAAGCATGTTGAGACTATCTTTCATTTCCTCAGAGGGAACATATTGTTAATGTATATTTAAAAATACATTAAACATTATCTTCCTTCCAGAGGAGTTGGATGAATTTCGAAGGAGGAAGGAAAGAATATCGAAGAGAGGTAAATTATCTGAATGGGTGTATGTTTGATATTTTTAAAAAAGAAAGCAAAAATATTTAAATGATTATAGAATGTGGTATGATTAAGTTTAAATGGATTATAATAATGAGTTGACGAAAGAACCATTACAAGAAATATAGGTTAATTAAGGAATTACTACGTGTAAAGTAATGATTAGGAGCGATGCCAACATCTTGAATTTATCTTTCATTTCCACAGAGGGATCATATTGTTAATGTATATTTTAATTTATATATAACTTTATGATCCTTCAACTGGAGTTGGATGACTTTCAAAAGAGGATTTCAAACAATAATAAATAATATTTTTTTTAGTATGCAAGTATTTCTTAATGATTGAAATATGTAGTATAAATAAAATATCGACGAAAAAACAAAATACTTAGGAATAAAGTAGAATACTCTTTATCTTCTTGAGTGAAAAATGGGCCAAAAGTATTTATATTGAGTACATTTAAAATATTCATTTATTGTTTGCTCTTGTGATTCAACTTTGCTTTGTTTTATCTTCTTGAAAAAAGGATTTGATTCGTAGCACTTGCGGAAATGAATTGTTAATGTCTAATGTTTCATATTAATTGGATGTATTTTTGTATGCATTTTATCATGTAAGGTTTGTTGTGAAGATTGTGTAAGTCTTTTTGATGTGATGTTATGTTATAAATGTATATCTTCTTTTGCCTAAAAATAAGACCTTCCTAAAAAAAGTATAAAATATATGAGTGAAGGGTATAAATAAAAGTACCTGTCCAGGTCTAATGAAGTTACATTTGGTCTGTTTAAATAATTGCATCATCAAGATACGAGGGGTCGGGGCATCTCTTTTGTTGTCATATTAAAAGTGGGAGGAGCAATAAATTGATCCCATAGAGTGTTAAGTAACCAAAAAGTATATAAACCACACCCGTGTGATAATTAGTTTTGTTTCAGAGAATCAATACGGGCGAAGAAACTAAGAGCAAGATAATGATTCGGGGCTGCTGAAGCATGTTGAGAATATCTTTCATTTCCTCAGAGGGAACATATTGTTAATGTATATTTAAAAATACATTAAACATTATCTTCCTTCCAGAGGAGTTGGATGAATTTTGAAGGAGGAAGGAAAGAATATCGAAGAGAGGTAAATTATCTGAATGGGTGTATGTTTGATATTTTTAAAAAAGAAAGCAAAAATATTTAAATGATTATAGAATGTGGTATGATTAAGTTTAAATGGATTATAATAATGAGTTGACGAAAGAACCATTACAAGAAATATAGGTTAATTAAGGAATTACTACGTGTAAAGTAATGATTAGGAGCGATGCCAACATCTTGAATTTATCTTTCATTTCCACAGAGGGATCATATTGTTAATGTATATTTTAATTTATATATAACTTAATGATCCTTCAACTGGAGTTGGATGACTTTCAAAAGAGGATTTCAAACAATAATAAATAATATTTTTTTTAGTATGCAAGTATTTCTTAATGATTGAAAAATGTAGTATAAATAAAATATCGACGAAAAAACAAAATACTTAGGAATAAAGTAGAATACTCTTTATCTTCTTGAGTGAAAAATGGGCAAAAAGTATTTATATTGAGTAGTGCTTTTACCAATTTTCACTCATGAAGAACAGGAGGATTATCTTGGTAAGCACTTTTTTTGAAAAAAATAATATAATTGTGGCTTCAAATGTTAATAATTCTTTCCATTTTAAAATATGATTGTTAAATGTAATCATGAAATGAAATGTACATAAAGAATGAAAGATGAAGTAGTGAGGGAGTGTTTGTTGTTGCACTTCTATTCTACTTTATCTGAAAGTAAAAAAAGCCCAAACATTTGAATAAAGATGATGGGGCAACACGTATATAATGTAAACATAAGGAATGGGTGCTTATGATAAAATAAAATAAATGTGGTCCAACGCGTGATACCAATGAATGAAAAAAACATTTTGCATTTCGCCCATATGGTGAATATAAGAGACTCAATAAAAATATTTTGAAAACATGAGCAATTTTCTTTCAAGGATGGTTTGCAGAATTATACATTTAATAAAAGAACATAGTACTCCATGCTAAAGGAGAAAAGTCAGAAAAAACAAGGGTGGCTGGGCCCAATGGGAAGGAGGGTAGGCAGGGCCACACTAATATGAAATAGAAACAATTGCCTATGCCTCCGAGCTTAATTAGAGTACACACTGATTCATGTACAAGTAAACCACAATTTATTAGTTTACCCAAAAACAGTTTATGTTTTCAATTTTTGCTCAATTTACAAAAAGGATATTCAGAAAAGACAGAACTAAGGCCACTATCAACCTCATGTCTTAGCCATATACAATTTCAAACAAACAGTTTATACATATATACAGTGAAACAAACATGTATTGGACATTATAACCAAAAAGAGACTTTTTACCAACATATATTAGACATTATAACAAAAAGAAAACTTTTTACCATAAGTAAATATCACCACAAATACATTTAAAGAACATGGACCACATGACCTTGCACATTTGAAAATGATGAGGAGCTTTAACCAACCATTATAAATGAGAAGGAAAAAGAAAAGCGTGTTTTCAAAACCAATTCAACTACCATGACCTGAACAAGAAACTATCAATTAAATATCAGGAACATTGCCCATTTCTGCATCAATAACATTGGCCAACTGGCCAGTGAACGTGAAAAAAGGGGGGTGCCGACGCGTTTCGAATCCTGATTAAAGGCTTGCAGGATTCTCGTCAGGGCAGTGTGAATCTAGTCCACATCTAGTTTCTTGTTCAGGTCATGGTAGTTGAATTGGTTTTGAAAACACGCTTTTCTTTTTCCTTCTCATTTATAATGGTTGGTTAAAGCTCCTCATCATTTTCAAATGTGCAAGGTCATGTGGTCCATGTTCTTTAAATGTATTTGTGGTGATATTTACTTATGGTAAAAAGTTTTCTTTTTGTTATAATGTCTAATATATGTTGGTAAAAAGTCTCTTTTTGGTTATAATGTCCAATACATGTTTGTTTCACTGTATATATGTATAAACTGTTTGTTTGAAATTGTATATGGCTAAGACATGAGGTTGATAGTGGCCTTAGTTCTGTCTTTACTGAATATCCTTTTTGTAAATTGAGCAAAAATTGAAAACATAAACTGTTTTTGGGTAAACTAATAAATTGTGGTTTACTTGTACATGAATCAGTGTGTACTCTAATTAAGCTCGGAGGCATAGGCAATTGTTTCTATTTCATAAAGGAGAAAAGTCAGCACAATTATGATAGAATCGAAAATAGAATAATATTTTTAAATACCTTACAGTCAACAAACTCATAAGCAGAGTACATAGTTTAAGTTAAAAACACGCTACCACAACTAGTTTTTGAAACGCATTGTAAAATAAAGTGTGTCACAAAATGGGCTACGTACATGGTGAGGGTATCGTAACGTCACATAGAAAAAACAAGCCAATCAACATTTAGGATCAGGAAGGTAGATTTAACCACACAACAGCCAATCAAATGTTTTTCAAAATCTGCGCAAGGAAAGAGATTGGTTGGAAATACGTCTTCTTACAATGCTTCACAACCAATGAAAAAGAGGTGTAGAAAGTTTCTGTTTTTAACATACGGGCAAATCAGATGACCTTGCAAGTACACGCAGCGAGAGGCAATTATTAAAGATGACTTGCTTTCACAAGACCCCGAAAGGCTTCTTGCAGAATAAGTATGCACTTATCTGCCAGACCCCATTTAATGATTAACCACGCTCTCAAGCCTAAACCCGTCGGAAATCAACTCTCGTCACTTTCTCTTCTTCTAGGTTAACCGTGAAAGTGTGTGTCTCCTTCTCCTTTAACTCCTTTCTTTTTCATAGTAATTGTTACTCATACACTATCCAGCAATTACCCACAAATGCAACCCCCTAGATTTGCAATAGTAATTGTTACACTATCCAGCACATACCCTACAGATGCACCACCTTGGGATTGGATTTTTTTTTATTGCTACACTATCCAGCGCATTCCGTACAGATGCACCCCCCTGGAGTTACACTACCAATTGTTACCCCTACACTAACATGCACTTACCCTACAGATACAGCCCACTGGACTTACAATAGTAATTGTTAGCCCTACACTAACCTGCACTTACCCTACAGATGCACCCTGCTCTCTCTTTCAAAATCCAAACCAGATTTACAACACCACTTTCGTGTCACTTTTCACATCTTAAAAGTAATGCAATAGTAACGTAATGAACTTGTAAACCTGCCCCTATCTACATTACGAGCAAAACAAGTACACAACTCATTTACTTCTTTATCGATCACAATTAGACAGTGTTGTTTCACGATTTACAATGAACTTCAATAAATACTTTGTGCCTATTTAAATGGAAGACAAGATTGTCGACATTACAAAACTTAGTGGCATATTTACAAAGACAGAGTTAAAATCGTCATCGCTTTAGCGCCTGCAAAGTACAGCAAAAACACCGAAAATGGACTTCAAAATCCTTTGTTATCTTACCGGAATATTTTCTAAACATTGCTGTTTCCTATACAAGACTGAGAGCCACCCCCGGGGCTATAAAATAAATGATTGTGTGGGGCTCCAAGGCCCCCCCTGCAAAATTAGAAGTGTGGGGACCTCAACGACCCCCCTCAAGCCCCGGGAATTACCACCACCTGGATTTTGTGTATTGTGGGAGGCAGACTGCGTGGCCCTCCGCCTGGAGCCCTCGAGGGCCCTGGGGACCACCACGACCCAGGGCCAGCTCCTGTAGTGTCCCGGGGTGACTAACCACAGGACACAGGTGTTAGCTATGAGAGGGCGTGCGTCTCACGGCTCCCGCCCTCCCATGTCAAACTTAGTTTGGATTTTTAAAGACACAGCAGTGAAATCTATTCTCACTTTCAAAATCCAACCCAGATTGGTTTTCCATATGCAACTTAGCATCTCCCCATGTGGAAAAGCAATGCCGGCTCCCGAAGGATGCGAGGAGCCGGCGGGACCGTGGGAGCATTGTGGCTCCCACCACGGTCCCCTACATTTTTTTATAAGACCCAGGGGATAGGGTCTGCGGGGATATGAGAAATTCCTGATAGGGGCTATTTTTTTATGGTAAGATTAGAAGTCGCACACCCAGCGCGGTGCTCAGTGCTGCACCTGGTGTGCACGCGCTGGATGCACGACTCATAATCTGTAGGGTGCACGACTCCAGCGCCTTTGGTGCACAACTTCTACGCGTTTGGGAGCCGGCATTGCTTTTCCACATGGGGAGCTAATAACATGCAGCTCTCCATGTGGAAAAGCAATCTCATTTAGATTTTGAAAGAGAGAATAGATTTCCTTGTTATGGGAGAGTGGGATGGACACCCCGGCACACTGCAGGAGCTGGCCCTCCCACAATACATAATGCCCCGGGGAGTGGTGGTCCCCGGGGCTTTGGAGACCTTGCAGCCCACCAACCATTTTTTTTGTAGCCCCGGGGGGTAATGTTGCCCTCGAGTTCTCCAGGAGGGGGGCCACACAGTCCCACTCCTACAAAACATAAAGTCCTGGGGGGTGGTTGTCCCCACGGCTTTGGGGACCTTGGACCCCTCCCCCCACCATTTTGTTCATTCTAACCCCGGGGGGTGACGATCCCAAATGTAATATTTTTGCCCCCAGTATTTACCCTCCCGGAGGCTAATCATAAGGGCGACCCATAAAATTTAATATTTTGCCCCCGGTATTTACCCCCCAGGGTCTAATTATAAAAAAAGCTCCATTTTATTTAATTTATTTCACAGCAGAGTCCGCGCACCCTACATACTCCTGCTGGGTTTAAAAAAACTTGTGGGCCTTGGAGGTCCTTCTGGGACCCCCTAAGCAGGTCTAGAGGGTAAAATTATCTCTACCCTGCCCCCTTTCTACGTTTTGCAAACATATTCCACTGACTTCCTCAGACTCGCTCCTATGGAGGCACAAGATGGCTGCCAACAGTTCCTGCTTTCGAATGTTGACAACCACTTGACAGCCAATTAGCATTCAGCGTGTCATCGTAAGGGTGCGTTTATGGTACGATGACGATCCTCGCACACTCCGCGGATCCACCGCGCCCATTGATATATAAATGACTTTAACTGTAATTTTCTAATCAACTACAGAACAGATTGACACCATTTAAGCAAAAGGCACAAGTCTGAACTGAGGACTACCTCTTTGCCAAATTTGGTGTAATTCCGTTGAGCAGTTCGGGCTATAGCTGTGGCTAAAGCTCCTATGGGAAATTGCATGGGGAAAACACGTTTTGGGACCCCCTTTTTTCTCGGCCCCCACTTGATGAATCGCCCCGAAACTTTCAAGATAGGAGCGTACCAGAGCTGGCCAAAAGGTTGGAAAAATTTGCAAAGATTCATCAATCGGCACCAAAGTTATTAGGAATAGAATTTTGTTGATTTCCTATGCATAATAGGTCCTAACTATAACTACCTACTGGCGACCGCCAGTAGGTAGTCGGTGCCTGTTTTCATTGATTGCAGAACCAGGATTGGATTTATATATATATATATATATTCACTGAAAAAACCACAGGTTATAGACCATATATAGTTAGGAATTAGCATTTAGAAAACCTTATTTTACTCACACAAAACCATTGAAATTCCATATATAGTTAGTTGCACTAACTATATATCGTGCACCCGCAATCCACTGCTGATGATGTCACATATTACATCATTCATGACATGGTCAGTGACATCACTGATGACATCACTGATGACATCTCAAATGACATCACTGATGACATCACTGATAACAACATCCAGTGATTTTTTGTTTCTATAAAGTTTAAATATGTCTTACATATTGAAGAATGAGTGGATGTGTAAGTGTCTGGACGAAGGATTTAGTAGGTGCATGACTGACTGTATGAGTGAGTGATTAAATGTGTCTCACTGACTGCATGTGTTAGTGACTAAACTGTCTTAATTTGTGCATCATTATGTCTGTTGTTCTGTAAACTGCTGCATGTGTTGATCAGTAGCTATATGAGTAACTATATGGGTTATTGATTGATTGCCCAAGTATTTGTATGGGAGACTGAGTGTGTGTGTGGCTAGCTGGGAGGTGTGTGACTCTGTGCAGATCAATCTGTACTTGTATCAATGATTGTATAAGAAGGTAAGTATGTGTTAGTATATGTTTGAAAATGTAAGGTGCTCTATGTTTAACTGTATAGACAAGAAAATGGAAGTGTCATTGATTCTTTACAGGACTGACTAGGTGTGTGAGTAACTCCATGGATGAGTGGCAGACTGTGAGTGTCTGTATAGGTGTATGAGTGCATATGATAGTGTTGTAAAGATGAGTGATTGTATGTATGAATGATTGTATGGGTGAATGAGTGAAGGTGTGTGTAGACGTAGCAATCAGTGAGTGCGTATGTAGTAACTAGTATTGGTGTGTCAATGGTTTCAAAAATTATACTCTCTTTTTAACACTGGGTGAAACAGAGGTTATATTAAAATGTGAGGAGATGCATTGTATTGTCACATGAATGATATCATCAGTGATGTGGTCATTGATGTCAAATGAGATGTCATCAGTGATGTCATCAGTGATGTCATTTGAGATGTCATCAGTGATGTCATCAGTGATGTCACTGACCATGTCATGAATGATGTAATATGTGACATCATCAGCAGTGGATTGCGGGTGCACGATATATAGTTAGTGCAACTAACTATATATGGAATTTCAATGGTTTTGTGTGAGTAAAATAAGGTTTTCTAAATGCTAATTCCTAACTATATATGGTCTATAACCTGTGGTTTTTTCAGTGAATTTTCAAGGTTTTGTAAATGCTAATTCCTAACTATATATGGTCTATAACCTATGGTTTTTTCTGTGAATTTCATTGGTTTTTTAACAGCTAATATCTGTAGCTGTAAAATGTATTCTTCTTTAAATCCAAAAATATATTTTATATGTTTATGAATAATTTTTTTTTTAATATTTTTTTTTCTTCGTTCCCGCTTCGCGAATCGGGAAGCTTCCCGTTAGCTGACCTTGATGCCGCGAAATAGACCGCGAGCCGGTAAACGTTTCTTTACCGCAAGTGCCGCGTTAGAAAACAACATCGTGACGCCTCCCGTCCGCATGACGTTTCACGTTGTCGCGTGATACGTCATATGACGTGCTACGTTAGCGAACTGGTACGCGAAGCGAGTCGCAAAGCGCAGGTTTCTGGAAGCAAACCGGGAGGCCCTGCAAAGCGCTTAACGTAAACACAGCAAGTCATGTGACTTGGTAATAACACTTTTCATTGGTTCATTTCACTTTTGGTTTCCTAATGATGTAAGACTAGGTCATATAATCTAAAATGAACACTTTTGATTGGTTGAGAACTCTTGTTTTTCCCAAATGATGAAAATCCCTCCTTCTTTCCTCACTCTGACTTTCATCATTGTGAGAGAAAGACCCTTTGTGATCACTGAGCAATGGCTTCTTTAGTAGCTTCAGCTGGTGCTTCCCCACCACCTCCACCACATCCAAGGAAGAGTGGACCACCTGCTCAAGTTATAATTCAACAAGAAGAAGAAGAAGAGGAACAGGACGACGAGCACGAAGAGAGGCAGTTTTTGCCTGAGCAGCCCAGGACGTCTCACCGGAAAGAAAACTTCATTTGGCAATTTTTTAAAATTCCCAAAGGTCAGAAAAAAGTAAATGCAAGATACGTAACTTGCCTTATATGTCAAGATAGACTGTCCAGAGGAACCGAGAAAAAATACAGTTTCGGAAACTACACAATGCATCGCCATATGACTAGGTGGCATCCTAACAACTACAGTGCTGCACAGTTTCGGAACGACCTAGATAATCTCCCTATTATGGCCAGAAGATCTGTTGTACCGGAAGTAACGGGACCAGAGGGCAGGGAGATGGTGCCAAATATACAAATGAAATTTGGTGAAGTAAAACACACCTGCGTATTTTGCGATGGATTCATTTCCTACGGAGAAAAAACCATCACTCTGATCAACAGAGCTATTGACTATCATATGCAAGTTTGTACGAAACGCCCAAAATAATAAATACTTCTTTTTTTGTTTTGTTGCTCCTGTTGAGCCCTTTACAATGAATCGTTTTCATTGCCCCCTCCAAGAAAAACCCAAAAAAATATAAAACTTCAGAAAAATTCAAAAAAAGTAAAAAAATGTTCCGAAAAATAATAAAAAAAATATAAAACAACAAAAACAATAAAAAAAAAAGTTCTTTTCAGAACTACCTCCCCGTTATTAAAAAATTGGTACAATATTTGGAACTGTGCCAACCTCTATTTCTCTTAGTTCGCTTCCCAGTTCGCTCGCCGGTACGCGAACTAGAAGCGAACCAAAAACAGTAAGTATAAGGGAAGGAAACAGACACTTATGTTAAAAGAAAGACAGCTATAGGGGAGTAAACTAGAGATACTATTACCCGTAATCCACTGCTGATGATGTCACATATTACATCATTCATGACATGCTCAGTGACATCATCAGCAGAGGATTGTGGGTTTTTTGGCAATGTGCCTTATCCACGGTTTAATAACGCTGCCTTTTGCTTTATATAAGTTTTCAAAATGTATGAAATATATACCAATAGGTCGTTATGAACCTTTAGGTAGTGCTTTTCTTCATGAGGTCTGGTCGCTTCCATACACATACAGATGTTTCAAAGATGATCAAGAAGTTTATCTGAATGGAGAGGAATGCACTGAGACGGCAGATCATTCACTAATGTGTAGGCACATACAGTTACACGGTTCATGCAACAAACACCGACCAAATATGGCTTGCGTGTTGCAAGGCACGCCAGTTCCTGCTATCATCCCCACGTTCAAGTTGTTGGAAAATGGTAGTTATTTGATGCTCAATAATGAAGATTGTTCTGAGTTAATTGAAAAGGGTCTGCACCTCTGTACGGGTGTTCGCTATGTGAAGCACGAAAGTTTCACGGGCCGAACTCAAGGCCACCTCTCTCTGAGACAAAAGAGCTCTTATTCTTGCCATGCCGTTGAAATCTGTCCCAAGGTTGGTATTTGTGGCCAGATTGAAAACTCCCTATGTTCATGTGTGGGAGGAAATAGAACATTTCTGCAGCAAATAACCCGTTCACTTACTGTTACGATAAAAGGAATACTTTTAATTCAGATTTGCCTTTCAATTTCAGCAAGATGGTTCCGACTATCTTTAACGCATCCTCCACAAAGACCCTGGCGCACTTTTTTAAAGTTGTTACCAGTGGTCTCGTGACTTCATTTGAGAAAATCTTTGGAGTCATCCCTGCTTCCTTTCATTCCATTTTCTCCACTCCGGTTCGTGGATTGGCATTTTTACTTGCATTACCAGCGGACGCTCTTGTGCTTTTTTACATTTTTAAATATGGATGTCCCTCCTATGCAACCTCCCACCCTGCAGCTGCTGACACTGTTCCGCAATCGCATGCTAGAATATTATGGCACAATGCCGTTGGCGATATTAAGCACGGCATATGGATTATCTTTTCGATTCTCCTACTTCACCTGTGTCCAGCCTGTATTTCACTGCCTGACCTGTGATTTCGATTGGGCCATTGATTTGTGTCTCTGCGGACCGGTTTCTCCTGACGTCGACTTTAATCAGCTGATGACTCCTATCATTACTCACGAGTTGGTTTGTCCTGGCGAAAGGATTATGGCTGTGGCATTGATGCATGGACTACTTGGTCCCTGGAATTTACTGGCGGCAGCACAGTCTTTCTTGGAACAGAGCTTTCTTGAAAACCCACCGAGCTGTCCTCTGATGGTGATAGAGGATCCGGTGCTGGGAGAGCACGTATGTTCTTTTCCGCTTTTAAATTGGATGGCTGAACTGTTTTCGGATGAAGACGGTGACTTCCTATTGGAGGCTGTTGCAGCTTATTTTGCATACACAGTTATGTCATAGACCTTTTTCATGTTTGATATGCTGAGTACTAGCATTTCATTGACAATTCATTGACTTATTTGTCAAGTTTTTATTATTTACCTTGCCTATTGGCTTAAGACTCGATAAAGTACTTGGCTGTTTTATTTTTCTTTAGCATTAAATTTTCCTAGTTTTTAATGCTTTACCTTGCGGACCGTCCACATATAAACTTGCAATCTGCTCTCATGAGATGGCACTTCTATTATCTTATTCAGTTCGTTTCCGGATCATGGGGAGGTGTCATCTAGGTCCTGGATATCTTTACACCGTGTTAAGTTAGCATGGGCTCATTACCGGTTTAAACGCCATTTTTCCTTTTTTGCAACTTCTGCACACGACACTTAGTTGTTGCTTTAGCTTTCCACCTAGTAGTTCATCGTGGTTTACATGAGAATAATATGTTATTGCTCTACTATCTGCTTTGCTTGTTAAACTATATCTGTACAGCGAGTGCTAAAGTTTCAAGAACAACACGATACAGAATTGTTATGAGGTCTGATCTCCACGACTTCATACTCATAACATAAGTGCAACTTCTGCCAATTCTGGGCATGAGGCGGGTTTTATATTGCTTTGCCGAACACACATACACAACAGTTGATGCGGTTCACACGAAGAGAGAGCTGGTGTATGCTGATGTGATTCCTTCAAATCTAAGACACTAAAGTATGGGCACGCCCTAAACCAACACAAAGAGACCTTCTTAGCAAATAATATAATATGTGTATTAGGGAGGGTGAGATATAAGCAGCCGCGGGCCGTGGAGGGAGTTACGGTGAGGCAGGGAGGCGGGGAGGGGGAGAAGCAGGGTGGAGCCCTCTCTACCTTGCCCCTCCCCCTCCCCGCCTCCCTGCCCCACCGTAACTCCCTCCACGGCCCGCGGCTGCTTATAAGTGTTGCTAACTCTTATTCATTTACAGCATGTTAACATACTGTCACCATTCGCTTTTTATGTACTAGTAACTATGCTGGTAATTTTGCTACTGATAATATGTGTACTTGTATTCTCCACCCTGCTTCTCCCCCTCCCCGCCTCCCTGCCTCACCGTAACTCCCTCCACGGCCCGCGGCTGCTTATAAGTGTTGCTAACTCTTATTCATTTACAGCATGTTAACATACTATCACCATTCGCTTTTTATGTACTAGTAACTATGCTGGTAATTTTGCTACTGATAATATGTGTACTTGTATTATCTAAGATACTACGCCTGAGAAGACGGCATTAGTAAATAAACATTTCAAATACACATGTGTTCTTCTTAACTCCATGTTCTGGTTTCTAAGAAATATATAACGACCGACTGTTCATGAGTTCCACGTATCCTGAGGTACTATAAGTTCATATTCTGGATTGTCTAAACATTGAGAGTTTGTTATATCCAATGTGACACTGTACCTAGCTTGCTAAGGAGTTTTTGATTACTAACGTGAGTTTTGGGACACCCTAATTCGCCGAGGTTCCAATCCTCTGTCCACAGTTCTGTGTGAGAACAGAAACCCTGCGACAAGGGCACCCCCGACCCTTGCTGGAGCTTCATCACACTTGCGATACAACTCCAGCAATGCGCCACCTTTACGGCACAGATACATCACGCATCTGTGCTGTTTTTGCCCCATGATGCGCCGCATTGTAAATGCAGCACACCATAGGTGACGGAACAGCGGCACAGAATGACTAACACATCCCTGGTGATGCGCCAGTCATCATAAATGTATCCCTATGCTTCTTATCTTGTTAGAGATGAACCGCCATATGTATCATCAAAGTTTTTTGCATTTCCTAAATAGCGAACTTTAAGGAATAAATAGCGATTCTTTACCATTCCTAGTTTGCGATTAGCTATTTGCTAATTACAAATTACCCATTCATTTCCTTCATTTCCATAGGGCGGTTGGACTCACTTTTAGCTCGAACGGCTGAATGGATTTCCACGAAACTTGGCAAAATTGTAGGGACTGGTAGCCCGATGTGCCTTTGCTATGTCTCAAGATATATGCTCCAGTGGTTTTTACGAAAATTAACTTTGAAAAATATATATTGGGCTACATTGGCCTATATATATGTTGGAGCCCAAATGTAGCCCAATGTAGCCCAATGAAGCCCAATGTAGCCCAATGTAGCCCAAAGATGGCCGCCAGACACACAAAAAAACAAATGTAGCCCAAATATCAGCCAGATGTAGCCCAACTATAGCCCAGTGACAGAATGACCAATCAGCTTCGCAAACCTCCGTTACGCGAAGCGGAGCGCTGTTACAGATATATATCTTTTTTTGAACGTTAATTTCTCAAAATCCACTGGAGCACATATATTGAGACCTAGCAAAGGCACATCGGGCTACCAGTCCCTAATATTTTGCCAAGTTTCGTGCAAATCCATTCTGCCGTTCGATTATTATTATTATTTTTTTTTTTTGCCCCGCGGGGCCCTTTTAAAACCTCCACATCAAACCTAGGGGGTCAGCGAGGATCTACTATGCCCCCTTATAGTTATTTCCCCCTTTGTTTTGACCTCCTCTTGTCTCTCGATCCTACCGAGAGACAAGATGGCGGCCGCTACGGACTTTTTGGAATGTTGACAGACGCCGGAGAACCAATCAGCTTCGCTTCACAAAGCTCCGTTGCGCGTAAAGTACGCGTCCTGGGACGCTGCCAGGTCCGCTGTTACAGATATATATCTTTTTTTAAACGTTAATTTCTCAAAATCCACTGGAGCACATATATTGAGACCTACAAAAGGCACATCGGGCTACCAGTCCCTACAATTTTGCCAAGTTTCGTGCAAATCCATTCAGCCGTTCGGGCTAAAAGTGAGGCCAACCGCCCTATGGAAAACTCAATGTTAAAAACACGTTTTGGGACCCCCCTTTTTTCTCGGCCCCCCCTTGACGAACCCCCCCCAAATTTTCAAGGGCTGCTCAGAAACAAAATGTGCCATTTTCCTGAAAATTTCAGCCAATTCCGTCCACAAACGCCAAAGTTATTAGACATAGAATTTTCAAAAAACCCATAGAGAAAAAATCCTAACTATATATACCTACTGGCGACCGCCAGTAGGTAATATATATATATAAATATATATATATATATATATATATATATATATATATATATATATATATATATATATATATATATATATATATATATATATATATATATACATATATATATCAAACCAAGTTGCCCTGATATGAGATAAAGCCCACAGCAGGATGGTGCAAAACCAATTATTTATCAACACAACACTTGCTCAGTCCAGAGTATAAAAGTTCGGTCTCCTGACACGTTTCAAGGCCCCTCGGCCTCTTCATCAGAGGAGCAATGTGACAAACAACAGTCTCTGCCGATCATAGTACTTTTAAATGCACGCTCATAATTATCACAGGTGTGCTACTTTCACAGCATGCTGGTACCTGAAGTTCCTGATATATTTCTTCAAACACAATTAGAACAAAAGCATGGCGCACACTTCTCGTAATTATTGAAATTATTGAAATTACTATATTCTGCTCCCATGGGCGGACAAAAGCGTTTCGGCCATGCTGGTCTTTTTCAAAGGCCAGCATGGCTGAAACGCGTCCAGTAACATCTAGACTAGACTATGAGAATATTCTATCTTTGGGAGCTAATAGGGATGTGTTACGTAAGCTTTAGGTGGTACAGAACTCTACCACTAGATTGCTTTGCAGAATCCCAAGAATGTCCTCTTCTTCTGATGCCTTGAGAGATCTGCTCTGGCTTAGAGTGGAAAATCGGATGAAGTTTACAACTCTAAACTAAATGTTTAAGATCAAGACTGGTACTGCTCCCGAATACCTGCAAAATCTGACCACCCCTATCAGTCTTCCAGCCTGTTACATTCCTCGACGCAAGAAAAGTTTATGATTCCCAGGATCAAACTCACAAGAATGGTTGGTCGTTCTTTTTCTTATCTTAGACCACTCTTGTGGAACTCTCTCTTGCCACAGTGATCCTTAAATAAACACCTTATTCTAAATTCCGTTAGCTACTAAAAACCTGGCTGTTTAATCAATAAGCTTTCATTTCTCTTATTTCTTGGTTCCTCCAGGTTTGCGCTGGTAAACCCTTTTTGGGTAGCTGCACACATTATAAAATTAAATTAACATAGCATAGCATAACAACTATTTGTCCAGGGCTGGCTGAGTAGTGAGAGTTGAGAGACAAATTCACTCCTTAGTTCCACTGTACACATTGAAGTGAGCAAACCAGCAATCTGCTGCAATAGAACTCCCCAAAAGAACAAGAAGAGGCCTTCCATCACTATCTTTTGATTAATTTCATTGCTGGGCTGCCAATATCTAATACAAATTTTAAATACTGCCCTATATTGAGTATCGCTTCCATGAAGACGCCAGACAACTTGGTAAATGGACACCACAACTGGAACGGGTAACTTACTCGCTCTAATAAGTAATACCAAATGATGAGTCATGGTGTGGTGGCTAGTAGGGGTGGGTGGAACACGCGTGTAGGAGAGTAGGGTCTGCTTCCTATGGTCATCCCCACTTTTGCTGTGATTCTCTGGTTTTTCGACTTTAATGTGGCTGTGGGCATGCTAATCAGACCCATAGCCCAGCTGTTCTCTCTCTAAACTGATACCATGCACTTTAGGTGCATACCAGATTGGTTACTGGATCACCCTTGTGAGCCCCTATATAGTGTACCATAGGCACCCTGGGCAAAGGTGCACCCTAGGCCTACCAGGGGCTGCAGCATGTATTATGCCACCCCTGGTTTGCCTTCCAAACTGACACCACAGGTCTTTTCACACAGCCTGGGTAAGGTGGTGTAATCACCCCTTACTTAGATATAGTATACCTATATCTACCTTTACATATAGACACATATACACCTATAAGCCACTCCTATGGTAGGCCTCAACAATCCTGGAGGCAGAGTGCTTGGTTTTATGTGAGAGGGTGCTATGGCATGAGCTGCGTCCCTCTGCAGCTTTTGGAACCATCTCCTTATAGCTGTTCTATGATATAGACATGCTATATACTTTTAAGTGCAATATAATCCTTGCGGTTAATGCTAACTTTGGTTTGGCTTTAATAAAAAACATGTCGTGTAAGGTGTCAAACACTTTGGAATACTACCCCCCCCACCAATTCTGGCAGCGGGGGTAGCATTCCACCCTTCTAGAGGGAAAAAACGTAGTTTACTGCTTTACCCGGTTAAGGTTAAACAGAGCCTCAGCTTCACAAAATTGATGCTGCTGCCATAGACACGAGTCTGACCTCCTGTTGCTGGGGAAACTCCAGCAAGGGCGGCCTGGACAATAGGTTTCCTGTCCAGGGAGGTGCCAGCACCTCCCCAGACAGGGGTTTTCTGTATTGGGGCAGGGAGGGCTGCATTCAGTGAATGCATCTAGACACTGCCTGAGGCACACAAAGTGCTCCATGCATAGCCCAGTTCAAACCAGTTGCTGGGGCACTCCAGCCCCAGCTCTGGCATGAAACTGGACAAAGGGAAAGGGGTGTAACCACCCCCTTCTCAGGTCTACCCATAGGGGGGACCTAGTCAGGTAATCCAGCCCCCTTTCTTAGTATAAGTATAGGAGCTGTGTCCCCAGGACTTTTGATTATCCTGGACGAATCTTTGAAAGACATGTCTTGGACCTTCGACATTCCATTCTGACTGGAAGACAGAAGACATGTCCCTTGTGTTCAAGGAGTGACCACCCAGTGCAAACAGGCACCAACAGCAACTTCGCTGGACTGCAGTTTCAAGGCTCCCGTTGGAACCAAAAGACTCTGTGACTCAAAATTTAAACTTCCAAACTTCTCTGACCTTGACCCACATCCACAGCAAAGCTGAGACCTGTGGCAGACACGAGAGACGTGGGACCGGACATCTTGGACATCCTGCATTTTCCTACCTCCACTCCTTTTCTGAAACCTCTGTAAGTTGTGCATTAGAGTATGAGAAGCCTGAGACCAGAGCAGCATTTGCACTGAAGCTCAGGCCCCCACACTCCGCGACTGTCCCATGGGCCCCGCCTTTGCATTTGAGCTTGATGCATCTTTCTGGTTCCTTGCCCATTGGCTAGTGAGCCCCCTGAAGATGTCATCTTGAATCAAACTTGCTTTCCTGGTTGCTCCAGGCTTGCTCCAGCTTCCCTGAAAAAGAGAAGCGCCACAGACCTTGCTGGTTTGCAACAGAGCCAATCTTGGCATCCTGTGTGGGTTGCGGTTGCCAAGGCTTGTTGAATCCAATCCGGATACCAACACTGCAGTCATCTAGATCCATTGTGGGACAGCTCTAATCCAGCTCTTGGTCATCGTCGATGCCTCCTGGACCTCGTGGGTGAAAAGACAAACTCACCTTCTTCACCTGCAAAGCCCACGACATTGCCTGGTTCCTTCCTGGTTCCTCCCTGGTCACTGGCTAGTGACCCAGACTCTGTCTTCTCTGCTTTCAGGTTCTTCACATATCTGATCCACCCTTGGATCCACCTGGACACTTTTCCTCTGGTCGCCTGCAGCACTTCTTTGCAGCTCTCCATAGAAAACGATGACGAAACCTGACACGAAAAGACACCTATGCACCCGGCTTCCCATGGCAAGGTAACACGAGTACTCCAGTGCTCCCGTGGGTCTTGACTCTCGAAGGGTCCTAGTTTAAAAAGGTTCCATCCTAGTCCATCCGGAAGTGTCCTTAAACTGCAACTCTGTAATTTTTACGAACTCCATCGAAAGTCAATGGGAACCCACACCTGTGTTTAGACACTGCACACGGCTCCCGTGGGTCTCCTACTTCCTAACCTTTGGTTGTTTAGTGTAGCCCCAGCGATTCTACAGGCCCTAGGGCTGCTTTCTAACTCTCACGTGGTACTTATACCACTTTCTTAGTATATGGTTTGTGAGGCCCCTAGGGCATAACGTATACTGTGCAACTTATTGTATATTAACTGTGTGGCTTGTATTGTATTTTTACCTCTGACCTCATAAAGAGTGCAAAGGGGTTGGGTTTAGATTAAATACATATATATTTGTTATATACCTTGTGTGGTGTCCTTTCATTTGGTATTCAAGGGATTATATATGGTAAAACAACTTGCTTATCTCGCCTACTGAAGTCTTAGCCTGAAGACTGCTGGTTCATGCTACCACTAGGATAGCTTTCTATAAGGTTGACTTTTGAACCACCATCAATAAGGGTCGATTAGACTGGTGCAAGGTGCCCACTAGAACTAGTGGACATCATATGCCAGGCTAACTTCTCACATCGCGGACTTTCACTTTGCAGAATTCCGTGGAGTCACCTAACTACTCCACGAGATTCCATGGAATTCCACAAGCTGCGGAATTTGACACATCGCACTGCTTGTGCTGATTTATAGCGCCAGGATATTGTTTTGCACTGTAAAATCAGTGCAAACTGCACATGATTCACACTAGAGGGCTCGGCTTCATTCTGCTGCTTGAGTAGAATTCTACTCAAACAGCAGCTTTTTTAAGGCGAGCGGTAGTGAATTATCGCAGCCATCTTTGTGGAGAAATCTTACTGGGAGACATTCTAGTGCTCAAAAATCGTGCTAGGTTACCCAATTCTTCTCGCCAAAGTAATATTGGTGAACTGCGTGCGAGGAAAAACTCCACCACGCCGCGGTTGGCAGAGTTTTGCCATAACACCTCACTCCAAGAAGAGGGTCTGGAAAACTAAACTTGACAATATAATGTTTAGGGTATATACCAGTCATTTTTTTACTGAGCCTAAACTGAGCATTACATTTTTTTCATTTTCCTGTTTAAAACTGTAGGTCTATCTATTTCGGGTTAAATCTTAAAGTCCCATTGACAACAGCCAGAAGAAGGAACATTGACTACCTACTTCAATGGTAAACAAGAGGACTCAAAGAGGCCTACCCCTTGTGGAGTTGAGGATGGTGCGTTGATAAGGAAAATGCAGAGTAGTGGCTTAAGTGGCAAATTCTAATTAATGGGTTGTGGTCTGCATGATTGGTCACATGATGGACACAACAAAATGTTGTTATTTTTAGAGTGATCAGCTCGCTACATGCCGCTAGTTTTCTGGGATTGGTCATATGAGATTGATTCTTCTTAGTCAATGGCAACAACACTGCACTAGCCTATACCCCATCCTCTTGTTCCTCATGCACCATGACTTGTACCTAGGCTCTCCAACATTAACATTTTAGTTTTGCATTCCATATGCCTTCTCTTATGTAAGAATTCTCAATACGGTAGTAAATTGCCATAACAAAGGGGCTGAGCCACACTTGCTGTTTCCCAGCAAGCAGAACGACACTAGCATTAACCAAGCATATGCTTTAACCACACATATGCATGGTGGGCACAGGAAGAGGAAGGATTGGGAGAGAACACAGACTGGTAAGTAGAGCTGTGTGTTTCAGGGTAAGTTTTTAAGGGTTAGGGTTGTTTAGAGCTCATGGTTGGGATGTTGGGTCACTTTTAGGTCTCAGGGGTCAGGGTAGTTTTTAGGGCTAGTGGTGGAGGCCTGAGGTATGATCTTTACCATACATCTCTTAACCAGTCATGCCTTTACCATGAAATTCCATGGAAAAGGAATGCTTGGTAAAGGAATGTGTTGTTCAGATGTATTTATTGTTTAGGCAGCGTAGTAGAGGCATGCATGGTTTAGCCATACATGCCTCTGTCATACAACTGTATAGAGTTTCTACTTTGGATTCAGCCCTGCACCCAAGATGAACAGTGGCACAGATACACTGTCAATTTGTACACAGTATAATTTTTATTTTTTCAACCAAAGCTATTTTTTTAATTGTGTGGGTCCTCCCTATTTTTCATATTTCAAGCATAGGTAACAAATCGATTAGATAACTTAGTAGTCTGGGGGCTAAGGACTGTTTGCATTTGGTAACTGAACTGTCACTTTCCTTCCGCAACAGAATTGATGATTGTTGTGTTTGTCTATCTCTCACATTTACCCAATTGTTCAACCCATCCATTCATGAAACCTCTAACTCTTGTCCCCCAGGTTGTATGATAATTTGGGTACTGTCAGGACCCATTTCAGTGGCCGATGAAGCACTCAGGGTGTTAGTGGGCCCAACCGTGGTGATTGAGGCCTTTTACTCCGGATTTCAAGGGGCTTCACCTACTCTGGATCCTTAGCAACTGGGCCAAGTACCCCTTCTGCACTTCACTCTCAGTGGTAACTGTGGTCGTGCAGTCAAGGATCCCTCGGAAGGATTGGATATACTGGTTAGTGAACAAGACTCATACCTCAGGAGGGAACACAGTACAAACGATAAATCAGTGTCCAGTCAAATGCTTGTTTTTATATAAACATCAGAAGTATTTTACTTATAACTCTACACATGGAAATGTACAGGACTTTCAGAAGCAACAACACAATCCCCCTTGGGGTTGGGGCTCTAGTAGTTGTCAGGCCAATACCTGTCCCACCCTCATCTTGTAAGGTGTTTAGGGTTATTCCCCCATTCGCTGGTGGCAGCATCCAGGGAAAAAACACTATTAGGCAGTACTCAAGAGTTCCCCGTCAGCATTTTAGTCAAATGTGCCTTTGTGTTGAAGCATCATTAGCAGTGAGTACCCGGGGTCCAAATGACCTCGTTTTAGTCTTACACCATCTCCCAGCACGGAGGAGTTTGATGGAGCAGCAGGTGCCCTCGGAGTGAGCACTTGCAAGTCCTGCTCATTTCAGAGGAATCATGCTGCTCGTGGTCATGCAGCAGCACCTGGCGGAACATACTCTCTATCCTGAGTGGCACTGCTGGAGTCTTACTCAGTTGTTCGGGCCGCTCTAGCGCACTAAGAGGCTGTAAGTTGGCTTTGATATGGTGGGGGTGGGAGGGTTTAAGATCCCTTCTTTGAATCCCACTGGATCCTTGTAAGGCTTCACCATTATCCAGAGCGTTTTCAGCAGCCCTCTGGTCAATCAGGGGCAGTTTCCCTGCAGTATGAGTTCACCCCTTAGAAAGTAGCCTCAGTCTTGCCTTCCATTAATGACACGATTACTTTGGCACAATGGTACCAGAAACCCCTCCTGGCATATGGGGTTGCCATGGTACTTTGAAAAGACACAGGAGCTGACTTTCTTGGTGCAAATACCCACACTGAGAAGGACACGCGTCCCAGCGGTTCAGCAGTGATAACTTTACCAGTTGACCCTTCTGGCATAAGGGGCCACTACAGCACAGAGGAATAGGTTTGAACAGGCCTGCACAGTGCTTCACTCTCAGTCCAGTCACACGTGAACCTCTATAGGCAGACAGGGATCACACAGCCAACACAGTACATGGGCAATGATCTGATTGGTGTACAGCCTCACACCTAGCTCAGAGAATCCTTTTGCAGGACTGCCCATTTGATCTCACTCCCTCCAACAATCTCCCCTTACCCACTGGTCTTGGTAATACGCAGGCCATGCTGCTTCAGGCTCCAGGGCTGGTGATCTTGTTGTCCTGGGTTAGTTCCCCTCACCTAGCAGGGAGACTTGTAGACCTTTGTTCCCAGTCCTGTTCACAGGCAGACGTCTTGCAGAGCTTTCCCTTTTCACACAGTCTGTCAGGCTGCTTGGAAGATGATAGAGTTTGTGGTCTCAACTTCCCCTTCTTAAATTCCATTTCCAGACAACAAAATGTAAATTAGGGTATGAGTTTTTGAAGTTTTATGTTGGGATTTTGCCTCTTTTGAACACTTCGCACTTTCCTTATGAAAGACTGAATGTCATAGCAGGCAAGACTCCAAAGCTGATTGTCCCACAACACAATTCATGGGAGTGACCATCGTCTGTACCTAGATGTCGGCCACAGTGACAAGTACATCTAAAGGTTAATACCAGATCCCCAGCCCTATTCATTGTGAGTCCCACCCAGCTCACAGGAATGCAAGTACACAAACCTGTCTAGGGGGATTCCTCTCCTCGTCATGTTTTCACCTGGTAGCCTTGGCGTCTCAATATGGAACCCAGGGTCCTCCAGGTAATGTACCATTACAGGCACACTTACTCAGTGTACATTCACAGCAAAATTACTGTTCAGCACTAATACCTTGATGCATTGTACCCTTACATGCACACATCCATTCAGCTTCCACACTCAGTCTGTGCACACTGTTCAGCACTGAAGCTTTTCTACATTTACCCAGGGGGTGCTATTTACAAACATACATACTGCCATCACACACACCTCCCATTGGGAGCACTGTACCCGACTTCACCCTTGATGTATTGTACTTCACGCAAAAACAAATACACCCAGCATATGCTCTATTTACTCATGAACTTCACAGCACTACACTCTGGTGTAATGTATTCCTCATAGACATACACCCTTTACATGCACTAAACTAACATGCATTGCAGAATACCACTCTATCCCTGTCCTATACCCTTCATAGGCACATATACATCCAGCACAGAGCCACTACTCCTATGCTATGCAGCACTCCACATCTATCTGATATAGGCTAAGGGTGAGTTAAGTACACATCAGCGGAACCTTTAAACATGCGAGTGAGCCTGTAGGACTCACTCTAGTGATACAGGGTAGAAAGGTCCTGCTTGTTACTACTAATCACTACATGGTATGCTGCCACCACTGTGCTTCTGCTGGTGAAGGCAGTAGCCTTCCACCACTATGAGGGTAGTTCTTTGGGTGCTCCTCCGGTCAAACAAGACTGCAATCTGTGAAACAGGCCTGTGTCATAGCACACATGCATGAGCCATGTTCGCCTATGAAAAGAATCAACACTAGGGATCCAGACAACAGTACAGTTGGGCACTCAGGACAGGAGTATACATCTTTAACAATGCAGAGGACTTTTCCGTTCCAAGAAGGAGTGCATAAATTTCCCCCATCAACAGATCTCATGAGTGATGTAATATGTGTGGTCAGAAGCATTGCATTTCAGGGCCTGAGTTATAGTTTGCTCAGCTAACTATGAGTATTGAATTTCACTAGTTTTGTACAAGTAAAACCTGAGCCTAAATTTAAAGTCCCTGTACCCTTTAATTTTTTTTCAGTGAATATATATATATATATGAAAAAGACTTGACTGTTGAAAAGCATTGGTGTGGGTGTACTGAATAAAATAGTTATTCTTGCAAACAGATTGTGGACAATTATATATATAAACCGTGAGAAAGACCATTTCTTGATCGAAACGTCGGTGATGGTGCTGGTGGAGACTGTGCTTTGAATAAACAAAACAGTTATAGAAGAATGCTGGAGTGCAGTGCATTCTTTGATGGATAATATCTATATATCTATTCACAGAAAAAAAAACATAAGTTTCAGGGGTGTTATAGTTAGCTGGACATTTCACTTGAACAAAACCATAGAAATTCCTTTGTAATAGTTAGTTCTGCTAACTATAACTCACGCACCCGCGATGCACTGCTGAACTGTGAATGTCTAGAGGTTTTTAAATGCTAATTTCTAACTATAACGTCTCTGAAACCTATGGTTTTTTCAGTGAATTTCTAAGCTTTTTTAAATGCTAATTTCTAACTATAACGTCTCTGAAACCTATGGTTTTTTCAGTGAATTTCAAAGATTTTTTAAATGCTAATTTGTAAGTGTACTAGTAGTTATATCTTTTTTTTGGTATTGATTTTCTACAGTTTTTTAACAGTTTATTTATAAATACTTTATTCATTAAATAACATTATATATTTTTCGGAAAATTGAAAAAAAAACTTTTTAAAAAAAATTCAAACTGAAATATTGTTTAATTTTTTTGTTTTATTTTTTTATTGTAATATATTTATATTATTATTTTTTTCCAATTTTTTTTTCGGAGTCTCGCACCCAAAGCATTCAAATCACTGTGGGAGCGCGGATTGCAGACACTGTTTTAGAAAAGTCATGAAGAATCCGCGTATGGTGTGCAACGGCTGCTTGTTTTTCAGTTACACATATACATTTAAAATTACGTGATCTGCGCGATGGGTATGTGACCAGTCCGCGACTCCTGCTCCCATGCATTTGCGACATGTGTGCATTATGGTACGCGATGCTTGCGCGGTGGCGAGTCCCGCGTGACATCATATACATGCTGGGGTGAGCTGGGTGTGCGGTTCCCGGAAAAAAAAATTATTTTCTAAAATGATATGTATGTGTCTTTAATATACATATTAGGGCAAGAGATGATCTAAGATATTCATGAAAATAATATATTTTTCCTCCTAATAAACTTCAATTATTTTTAAATATATTTTTCGCGAAGTTGCGTCGGGTGCGTGCTTTGTGAGCGCAGAGTGCGCGGATCCAATGTGAACTCAAAAAAAAGATTTCATTGGTACATAACATTTCCCACTGTAACTATTGAAGGACCTCACCCATTTTAATCATTCTTGTTGGAGCATCTTTAGAGAGACATCTCTTTTCCTACAAAAACACTTTTTGCTTGTTTTTTTGGTGTTTTAAAAAAAATATCAAACAAAATGGCATCTGGACAGCAGCAGCAGCAGGAGGAAGTATCTTCTGAAGAAGAATTCTTTCAGGAGGCACCACGTCCGCAGAGGCTGGAATCTGTCATGTGGAAATTCCTCACTTTTCCACCTGGAGAGATGAAAGTAAATGCGAGAAAGGTGACGTGCAAAATTTGGAACCGAGTCCTATCAAGAGGCAGTGAAAAAAAATACTCTTGTGGCACTGCTTCTATGTACAAGCATCTCCTGACCACACATCCTCTCAATCTTTCTCAGGAGGAAAGGAAGCAAGCTGCGTTGAGCCCCTCACCTGCTGTGGCAAGTAGGTCTGGAGCGACCTAAGGAACACTTGCAATGGACATTAGGCCAAAATGTGCCTTTCTCCAGCAACACTGGTGAAGTGTAAGTAACTTAGATGCTTCGGTGAGCAGTCGGTGGATGCAGTTCTTCTAAAAAAGACTTCGATTTCGTCCTGGGTAGACTTTAAGTGAGTACAGGACGCAAACATATGCAACAAATCAGCATCAGAACTGTCGCATCTTGGACACGTAGTGCCCGCTACCCCTCCCCATTGCGCGACCCTGGCAGGTGTATGATACAGGAAGTACAGCGTCTTGTAGTGTTGCGCCTGGAGTGGTGCTGCACATAAGAGTTTCTGTCCCAACTCCAATGACCTGCGAAATGGTACCCCTTCTCTGCCCACCTTCTGCACCCACTTGCCCTCATATTTTTCCAAATCGTCTACTTGATGGTCTATTAATTCATAGTAAAACCTTTTAATAGTACACTCTTTGCCGTCCTGCACTATATCCAAAATGGGGTTTATACCAAAACCCATCGGCCTTCCAGCTTTTTTTCGACAGAAAACTCCTAACTTGCAGATATTTGAAAAAATGAGTTGAATCTAATCCGTATATTGCTTGAAGACTACTAAATTGCATTACCCCCTGTGCTCCTATCATATCCCCCATTTTGCTAATCCCGTGACTATACCATTCCGAAAAGACAACCCCGGAAAATATGTCCCCAAGCAGGGTAGGATTATTACTCAGCCTGGTGTAGGCATTGTATCTGCCTATGCCAAACTTTTTTGCAAACGAGGTCCAGATTTTATGGGCCGCCATAACTGTTTTAAATTTAGTTCTCTTAAAATAACTATGCTCTGTAAATTTCAAGAAACAATTCTGCGCATCATCTCCTAGCAGTAATGAGTATATTGCATAAGTTCCTAACTCATCCTGTCCTTCGCTTTCAGACCCTCCGAATAGACATGCCATATACTGAAAGCACGCCGCCCAGTAGTACATTCTCACATCAGGTAATGCCCACCCACCCCGCTCCCTTGGAAGTGCCAAGGGAGCGGGGTGGGTGGGCATTACCTAATCATAATTTCTATGGCAAAATGAACCCCCTCATTGTGTTCCTTTGCAAATTAAATGTTAAGTGTTACCACTTTATTCCAATCAAGATGGCTTCAGGTGTGTCATACTTTTGTCATAAGTAAGACAGTTGATTGATTGAAATTAATTTATAATGCGCAACAAAAACCCTAAGGTGTCAAGGCGCCTCTAGTTGTTTTTTGGAACACTCTGGGACATTCTGTCATTCAGCTATACTTGGGCTACATCTGGGTGATATTTGTGCTACATTTGGGCTCATTTTTGCTCTGACCACAGCACGGAGCACGGAGCAAGCAGGCAGCATGACACAGGAGGTGTGAGGAGCGCCGCTAGCAGCAGCAGGAGGACGCCAAAAAATGCTCGCAACGGCCCATGCCTGAGAGCGCCTGAGAGCGCCAGAAGGGCGCCCGAGAGTGCCTGACAAGTTCCACCACCGCTCCCGCTCCTACCTGCCCTACGGCCGCTCTGCTCTACGGCGGCCACCCTTCTCTCCAGGTACTTGTTTGAAGCTGCACCATTCACCCGCCCAGCTCCCTTTGACACATCCCCCCTCCCCAGTCGGAGCTCGGAGCAGGGAGCAGGGCGCCCCAGCCGTGGGAAATGTAGGCCGTGACTCAGTACTTGGGTCCGGAGGCGGCCGGGTGCAGCGTAGCCCAGTGGGAAGGTGAGAGGACTCACTAGACCCACTAGAGCACCTCCAGCAACCCTCAGAGCAGCAGGCAACTGCTATTGCAATTACTATCAGACAACAGTCAGCTGACAGCTTTGCAGGCTGCCACTAGAGCATTTTAACAGGGCCTCACCAGGGCCTCATCAGGGCTTTTATCAGGGCACTTATTAGGGGCCCTAACGCAGAGAGAACGGTGTACTGTGAACAGTGAAGAGAATCAACATACTTCGAGGGCACTGGGCAAACCTTTGGAGACCCTGCTTATCTGTCCAGGCTCACCCCCGCAATTCTAGGGATACTCACCCCCATCCAGTCTGGTCTGGTCATCAGGCCAACAGCTACTGAGGCAGTTACTGAGGCAGTGGGAGGCTGCTTGAGGCTGCGGGGCGGCCCCCCACAGGTTGAACTAAATCAGTCCCCCAATACAGAGCCCAGTGTAAGGATCAATTTTGCGGACCAGAAACTCAAACCTGGTCCAGCACCAGGACAACCACCGTCCTCATAAGACTGCAAGGCATCAAAGTCCAAGATATTGTATCCCCTAGGTAGAGGATGCTCCAAACCCAGATTACTCCCAAGGGAGGGGCCACCGACGGACGTATCGATAACAGCAACCACATTAATAACAACAACTGCAACCCTATTGGAAAAGACCACACACGCAAGCCACATTACGACAAATGACAATGACAATGACAACAGCAATAGCATCAGAAAGACCATGATCGAAACCAATGGTAACAGTGACATAAGAGCGTATTTCTACTATACAACTCTAGAAGACAAAGTAGGGGAATTTGACAAAGCTCTCCACATACGTCATGCAGAAAACACTGTCACACTGTTGGTAGGCAATTGCAAAAACAGACCAGATCCCAGGACTTCAACCAGCAATGCCACTTTCTCCAAAAATAACCATTATCACGGGAAAAGGAGCCACGGAAATCATAGTGGATCCAGGATCACTTAGTCCGAATAATTTAGTACTTCAAATTTTAGGGACTGCAAAAATAGACCATACAAATAAGGAATGTAGTTTTCCCATTCCAAACGAACAACAGTTAACCCTGAGATCACCTCCTATTTTACCTTTAAATTCCTCCACTTCCCAAATAGCCTATAGCGCTAATAATCACACAGAAAACAGCGGAGAACTTTTTAACCAACCAAATCCACCACTCGGTCTCTCAATCCCAGAAGCGATTAAGGGCTCTTCTATAGATCCAAGCAACAACACAAGCACATATAGAACCTCTTTAAGGCTCCAAATGGGGCTTCTTGATTCTTCCTCTGCCCCCGACGAGAACACAAGCCATCAAGTCTCACCCAAACAGAGCCCTAATCCTTCAAACTCCAGCCCTTTCCCACATGCAAATGAGCATTGGGCCTTAGGCTCTCCGAAAACGGGTGCGGAATTCGGCTTGCAGCCCCAAAAAAATATTGAGAACCATCTAGCCTTGATCGACGATGCCTTGATTTCAATGGCAAATGCCGCCATATTGCATGCAGACAAACTGGATATCCAAATAAATATACTGGAAACAGTCGCAGGATTGATTGCTGGGCTAGATTCTAAACTAGAGACTGAAAATTCCCTGATCCACAGAGCCCAGGCTACGACGGCCTTAATGGTCAAACAAGAAGACTGCGGATGCAGTTCAATACTTCAGAATCTAGAAAAGCTCCCAGAGATCATGAGCACTGTAGTTAAGGACCTCAAGAACGAAGTCAATAGGCGGCCAAACACCCCATACGCCCTACCCCAACAGAACAGAAACCCGACCACAAGCAAGAAGGACCCACTTACCAACAACAAGGACACCTCACGCGAAATGTCAGGGGCTGTAGGAGACCAAATAAACAGGGCAAAAGAACTGAAAATAAAAATCGTCTGCAAATTGGATAAAGGCCCAGCAACTATCAACAAGTCAAAGTCCATTATTTCAGATAGTCGACACTTATCCAGAAAAAACAAGAAAAAATTGAAAAAGCTAAATAAATCAAGAAAAATTAAAAACCATAAACAGGGGTCTATTTTATATTGGCTCGGACTGGAAACTAAGGAGAATGAGGACCACCATAAAGACCAAGGTGAGGTTATCACCTCTCCCCAAAAAACGGCCGCAAAAACAACCAAACCTATAAGTATACAAACACACGGAACAACCAAAAGTGAAAATACTCCTCTTAGCACCTTAGGTCATTCTATGGCGCACCCACCCAAAACACTGGACACGACTGACCAAAAATCCAGGTGGCACTTTAACAAGACACAAGGGCCACAAGTTGAAGAAACAACCCTTGAACACAAGAAAACCCTGGAACTTAACTTAAAGCAGCACGCAGCAACCATCGCGGACTATGCCAGCACGAATAGCAGCAATCAAGGAAAACCTGATCCATGCAAAATAAATAAAAGTGTTCCTGCAATAAACCATAAAAAGCTCCACCTAACAACCACAGCCATTAATTACAGGGAAAAGAAAACTACTCAAGCATGTACCGACCTCCAGCACAAGCTCTGGAGTAATGCTCAAAGGACGGTAGGAACTTAATTTCTGCCCAGGGACGACCTGGAATCTCAGGCTTTAGAAACGCGTAACTCCACAGAGGCCCCTGACATGCCAGAGGAAACTGCGCATCAATCTTTCTCAGTCACCAATGAAATAAAAGATCAAGAAAAAGTATTTTTGTATCCCGAGTATATCTCGCAGGGGAAATGGGACATCCTCAATAGAGGAAATTTGCTGAGGCTGTGCGCAAACATTCAAGGGTTAGAAAAAATAAAAACAACTGATATTGACAGCGTTTCCTTTCTCGCCCCCAGATCAAGTGAAGCAAACGAGACAACACCGATAATCTTCGCCAATTGGGCCATGGCCGAGACCCTGAGAGGGAACTGTAAGCAACTGGAAAACTGGGGCATAAAAATCATGACCCCGGTTCTGACAAAA
This sequence comes from Lissotriton helveticus, assembly GCF_964261635.1. NCBI lineage: Eukaryota > Metazoa > Chordata > Amphibia > Caudata > Salamandridae > Lissotriton > Lissotriton helveticus. The sequence continues at coordinate 883,567,686 of NC_136072.1, read as the reverse complement.
TACCCGGCGATTTTGAAAAGAAGTAACCCAAAGGACCAGCAGGGAAATCAGGATCTGAACAATGGTGATTGAAGGCCTACAAAGGATGCAAATCGTCCAGCAACTATCACAGGGTCTATTCTCCATGGCACCAAAGGTGGATCAAAAACAAGTTTGGCCAGCGACTGCTCAATCAAAATAACAACTCACGCAGAAGGGGGCAACCGCTCCTGTTCCACCACGAAGAACACTAACAAAGACTGGTCTTGGCTCCCACGGGCCCTAAATCACTGCCCCTAACACCAAGTCCCTCGCTAACTAGGAGATTGTGACATCTGAGGTCCGGCACCCCCTAAGAGTTTGTTTTGATCAGCACAGATGCCCTTCGAATAACATCCAAACACTAAAAATCATGACCTGGAATGTCACAGGTATCATTAAGGTTTTGCAGAGCCCACTGGCACCCATATTTCTCGAAGGAGCTGACCTTATCTGCACCCAAGAAATATGGGCAACTGCACCCATACCAATAAGAGGCTATGCAGTATATACCAAACCTGTCATCAAAAACATATTCGGGAGACCCTCTGGGGGAATCTCCATATACATTAGGCACTCACTGAAACTTCACAGAGGTAAAGAACCCCTCTGACATGTTTCTGGCGGGTACCCTTAAAGGCCTTAATACTGTAGACGGCCCACTATCGATTCTTCTGATTAACGTCTATTACAACCCCCAATGGGCCTGGCCCCAACGACAAGCTCAACCAGTTGATAACTCAGATAGAAGCTTTGCTCATACAGTTTGCATCTATGGAATCAATTATTCTAGGAGATTTCAATACTCATAACATAGGGGACCATGCACCACAAAATCATATCTCAGGGAGCACCTTATACGGGCATATAATCTGGCAACAGCGCACTCTCTATTCACAAAACATAACCGTGGGGCCTTCTTTGCACCCACTTATAACAATCAAACCACAATAGAATATATCTTTTTAAGTGAGAAAAGACGCTCTTACTGCCTTGTTGACTTTGTGCTTTCGCTGCTGGATTCTTGTTGCCTCCCTGTCCTGCTGTCAAGCGTCCTCTGTGCGGAGCTTCACATCCTGCCTAAATCACCATCACTCTCGCGGACCGCCAGGGCACTACAACCCCCAGAAGGCAGTGCAGCTGCGCGAGAATAGCCGCCAGAGGACCAGTGCCACAACATAAAAGCACCTGGGAGCCCCCACGGCGCGGGACGCTCTTACCGCCTTGTTGGATTTCTGCTTTCCCTGCTGGAATCTTGTTGCCTCCCTGTCCTGCTGTCAAGCGTCCTCTGTGGCGAGCTTCACATCCTGCTTAAATCACCATCACTCTCGCGGACCGCGAACTGCCGGGCACAACAACCCCAGAAGGCAGTGAAAATAGCCGCGAGAGGACCAGCGCCACAACATAAAACCACCTGGGAGCCCCCGGGGCGCGGGATGCTCTTACCGCCTTGTTGGATTTCTGCTTTCCCTGCTGGATTCTTGTTGCCTCCCTGTCCTGCTATCAAGCGTCCTCTGTGGCGAGCTTCACAGCCTGCCTATATCACCATCACTCTTGCTCTCGCGGACTGCGGACTGCCGGTGCACTGCAACCCCCAGAAGGCAGTGCGGCTGCGCGAGAATAGCCACAAGTGGACCAGCGCCACAACATAAAAGTACCTGGGAGCCCCCCGTGGCGTGGGGCGCTCCTACCGCCTTATTGGATTTCTGCTTTCCCTGCTGGATTCTTGTTGCCTCCCTGTCCTGCTGTCAAGCGTCCTCTGTGGAGAGCTTCACATCCTGCCTAAATCACCATCACTCTCGCGGACCGCGGACTGCCTGGGCACTACAACCCCCAGAAGGCAGTGCGGTTGCGCGAGATTAGCCGCGAGAGGACCAGTGCTACAACATAAAAGCACCTGGGAGCCCCCGCAATGCGGGACGCGCGCGGGCTTGCCCGGGCAAAGCCCGGGCCAAGGGCGGGCCCGGCCTTGTCCATCTGTGGCTGGCTGAGGCTGGGCTGGGCCTAATCTCTTGGTTCTGCCCCCGAAAAACAGCTATCTCTCCGATAACAGCCAGTAAGAGTTTAATTACTATCTGCCTTCGTCCAGTGAATATCTTTATTCCTTGAGAAGTGACTTGAGACTGTGAACCATTAAGCATGCTTGAGCAAGTGAACTGGCAACCACGGGGTGGAGTGGGCTTCAATTTTGTCTGCATTGTAACTATTTATTATTTATTTTTTCTTCTCCCACGTTCTGCTACAACCTGTCATAGACTAGGACTATTGGGGAAAAGGAAATTGTTAAGCCTGAAGCAACCTGTGGGTAAAACAGCTACAGATGCCTCACAACAATCTTTATTGAGCTACCTTACGGGGGCTATGGGGGCTTTAAACAAACAGATAACTTCAGTAGAAGAATTCCTAGAGGCAGGCTCCTCATGGTTAAATACGGCACCAGATCAACCAGTCAATCAAGTATCATCGAGGCAATCTGCGGCCCCCAAAACCTCCACGAATGGTTGTATACAAAATATCTCTGACAAGATTTCAATAAGTGATTGCGACTCCCTATCACAGCCGCCCCAGAAAAAACACAAGCTCCCATCTCGCGTTGATAGCCCACGTATTGATATGGCTATCGCTACGGGAGGTAAGAAAAACACAGATGTTATCATGCCCATATCAATAAAACCCACTAATCAAAGGAAAAAAGGGCAAATGTGAGGAAAGGTTCCTGCAGGGGGAAGGAGGACTCTTTAAAAAAATCAGAAGCGTTAAGCAGCAACATAAAGAGATTAACCACTATAGTGGAAAGACTGGATCTTTATTTAAGAGTGAACTTGGACCAAATGCGGGCAAGATTAACCATTATTGAAGATTTTGTGTCCCTTGAGAAGAAGAAATGTGGAGACCTCATACTTGGCGTCCATGAGCAAAGGGAGGAAAATAAGGGAAACCCTTTGCAGATTAATAACTGTAGAATCCCACAAAAAGTTCTCTTGAATGCCTAGGATAAAGAACCTTCTCCAAGGGACATACCCACTTTAACCGCTAGAGCAAATCAATCACTAGGGATCCCCTTCTTTCAGAGGAAGATGAACAACCCTTTACCAACCTCAGCTCCTGATGTCAGGCCTGGGGGTTTAGCAAGTCATCTAAAACCCATAGGTCTTACATTCTCTCCACGGCCCTCAGAGACTCGTCAACACCCATCGTTCACTCTTCTAGGCCAAAACTGGGTAAATCCCGGGACAGACCCACTCCTTGATCTTCCACCGTGTGCTACACCATACATAATTGTCTTAGCAAATGCCCAAGTGGAAGGTCCAACAGAAGTAGAATCTTGGGAATCACTCAGAAATAAAGCCCTTTATTGGCTGGGTAGGAGGACGAGCTTAGATGGCCAATTATTTAACGAATTCAAGATGGCGAGAAGCGTGCAGTGGGTGGGTAGTACTAGGAAGTCAGTGCCGGAGACTGCATTGTACTTACATTTAGATCTCCTATGTTGGTCAGGAAAATTCTTAGGAGGCTGGTAATAACGTCTTAGCAGCAGGCATGATTAACATTCTGCCACTTGGTTTCTTCTACCCTTCTCATAGTAATTATTCAAGTTTACTTAAGAGCAGATCTATCGCACCAACTTCAGTTGATTATTATGGTGTTCCAACTTCTAACAGATTTAATTTGTTATCTGGTTTAGAAGGAATAGATTGACTAGTTAAACACAACTATATTGATTCTGGGTTACAGGAACCTTTGATTGAGATGTCAAATAACCAAACAAACAGTCCCTCTTTCTCTAATTGCCACATGTATAACAAGGTAAACAGTAGCAATCCGAAAATACAGACTCTAACTTCCCCGCCCATAGTGGAGATCTCAGGCCTACCTTCCTCTGGGTCAAGTTGTGAAACTCAAAAAGGGATTAGTAGCATAAAGAATTCTGATTTGCACGGAGGGCCTATTAACCAAGGCATTGAGCCCTTTGCGCTCCAAACTCACTAATGACATTTGGCTTCGATTTGCGGGACTTTTTAACGTGCTCTGCCTCCAGGAGATATGGGCCACTTCAGGGTTACATATCGAGGGCTACAAAACGTATTTTTACTAGCGCAATTCCCTCCACCTCTGGCAGAGCTAAAGGTGGCTTGACAATTTTTATTTCCAATTTACTAGCGATTAAGAAAACTGTTTTACTCAAAGCAGAACCAAACATCCAAATAATAACACTAGACATGAATAAATATGAAATATATGTCCTGGTGAATTTCTACAATAATCTTGCTCAGACTAACTTAATAGCGACTTTAAAAGAAATCTTGTTTTTATTACAGGATTTAAAAAAATAACTAATAAAAATGTCACAATTATTTGGGGGGGCAGTTTTAACTTTACTTTATGTGCGCAAAACGATAACTCCAACTGTGGCTTTCAGGATGAGAATGAAAATAATTCAACTCATTTCCCCCACACAATTAGCGGAGAGCAAATGAATGAAGTGTTATGTGCTTTGGAACTAGGGTTGGCAAATGAATTAGTGATACCCCCAGTTCCGCTCACAAAAATCTTCAATGGCAGGGGTTCTTCTAGCATTATAGATTTTATTTTTGTTTCAACCAAATTAGCGTCTCGCATTGTTAATTTTAAAACACATGACAACTCTACTAGTGATTATTTTGCAAATAGCATCACAGTAACATACTTAACTAATCGACACAAGCAAAACTCTGTGATAATATATGGGCAAGGAGCCCTATCGTTGAATAGATTAAACGGGTACTCGCTTAAATGGGCAACGATCGATCCGATTGAAATCACCAATGAAATAGTGAAAAATTCACTACAATCAGATAATACGTGTTTAGATCTTAACTCCACCAATGCTGAGATCCTGACGAGTTTCTATAACATAACAACATCAGTAAAGGCATTTTTGCATAGGAATTTAAAGGATAGAAAGAGCAAAAGCAAAGGATGGTTTAACAAAATTTGTACAAAAGCATACTCCAATTTAAAAGCTGCTCTTCATAAACTACAAAGGGACAAACAGGAAATTGCTTACTGCAGAAGGGAATATAATAAGGCTATAAAAGCAAGGAAAGCCGAATTGAAAGATGATTTATGGGCCCAATTGCATAGAAGCTGTTTAACGAAAAATAACATTGCTTTCTGGAAAGTTATTAAGTCACCTTTCCTTTCGGAAGCTAGTAATACTGCGAATATAGATATAGCTATTGATGAATCAGCATGGGTTCAGCACTTTTTGGGGATTTTTGGCCTATCATCTCAGGAACCTTCCACCCAAATCCATAATGAGAATTTAAGCCAATCTCCAATCAAATCCGTCTTTCCTATTGCTTTAGAAATAACACATCTGGAAGTAGAACATGCCTTATTAGCCAGTAAATGTGGAAAGGCGCCTGGTCCTGATGGGGTCTCAGTAGATCTTTGTAAGCATAACCTGGAACTCTGGACACCCATACTGACCAGAGTCCTCGAGGCATCATGCGTTGTGGCCCTCTTAGATTCCTGGTCGGATTCAATCATGGTCCCAATTTTTAAAAAGGGGGACCGCCACTGCCCATCTTGCTACCGACCCATATCCCTGTTACATTCCATTGGGAAAGTAGCGGGTCGTATTATTCTTAATCGCCTTCAGCTATGGGCAGAAGATAATAAGAAACGTTCAGACCTTCAATTTGGTTTCAGAGAAGGACTAGGCACCACAGAGAAAGCGCTCAATTTGTCCCTCCTTATGGGCAAGTATTTAAATGCAAAAGGCAGGAACCTTTATATGGCGTATGTCGACTTAACTGCAGCCTTTGACTACGTAAGCCACTCCAAATTATGGCACATTTTAATGGACATGGGGTAGACCTTTTATTGGTACACTTCCTACTGGAACTGTATTCTAACGCTGCAGCTAGGGTGAGGTTTGGAAATAAGGGGGAACTCACAGCCTCATTTGGCGTCGAGAGGGGCGTCAGGCAGGGATGCTCTCTGGCTCCCTTTCTTTTCACCCTTTACACCAATGTGTTGGATCTTGCTATGCTAGAAGGATGCCAGGACCTACCCCTTATTAAAGGACGTCCAATACCGGACTTGTTATACGCCGATGACGCCATGATTATAGCCCGAACCCCCCTATGTGCCCTGAAGAGATACCTTAGCCAAATGGCCGACCTCGATCTTAGAATAAATATTAAAAAAACATTTGTCATGTACTCAGGTAATAGAATTAAGAGAAACAAGGTCATCTTTGTTGAAAATACCAAACTTGAGACCAGAAAGACTTATCCTTATTTAGGTATCCTAATGGACGATAAATGTTCACGGAGACAGGCAATCGAGGCAAGAAAATAGCTTTTCATGCGGGCCACAATAGCATTGATTAGCTGTGCACAAAGGCTAGGAAGAAGACCACCGGCAGAACTGATACAAATCTACCGGGCAAAGTGTATCAGCGTTGTGACTTATGGAGCAGGGATGTGGAGTCATGGAAAAGTGGAAGCCCTACAAAGAGTTGGGAACAGCTTTCTTCAATTCCTGCTCGCTGTCCCCCGAAGTTCCTCCACTTACAATTGCCATCTGGAGCTTGGCCTCTCATATATTACTGACTGACATAGTCAAGCTCCAACCAATACTCTTATGGTACCGCCTCTGGTCTTCTACCAATGCCACTTTTAGCCAAGGGCTTTTAGAGGATTGTCTTTCTCTTGAAAATGGGCATAAGATCAAATGGCTCATGTACATTAAAAAACAATTCTACGACCTAGGTCTGGCAAAGTATTATCATTCCCCCACAACAATCTCTGAAATACCTACAAAGGAATTAAAAAAATATGTCTGACTCATCTAGAGCAACTTAGGTTGGCAAACGAGACAAGTAAATCTTACGTTCAACACCCATTAACAATACAAACCACTTTGGCCATTCAACCATATCTAACTTCCGACCTAAGAGATTTCGAAAGATTCTTGCTGATACGATTTAGGTGGAATACATTTCACCGCCTGGTATCCTTTCCAGAAACAAACGATTGGTCCATGCATTTAATGACCTTTCCCTGTTTCAACCCAATCCACGTTGCATACGGTCTTATTTTGTAAATTCTATAAAGAGCCGAGAACCCACTGGTTGATTCCGTTATTAAAACAATTGGGATTAACGAGATGTCGTCCAGTTTATCTTGTACTACAATTCTTGGCGGTCCCTTTCTTGGCTAAAAACATTGTCAAATTTTTTGAAGATTTGTGTTAAAGACAGGGCAAATTTAGGATAGCCAAGACTTGTAAACAATACAAATAAATGACAGACTAAAATGCAGAGCATACTTTTCAGTGACAAAGTACAAAGAAGATCATTCTCTATCTATACATTTTAGTAACTTGAAGAGTAATTCATAAGTTCATTTAATCTTCTATGTACAACCGGCAGAGAACAAGCAACAGTCAAACAACACATACATACTACACACACATTCATACCACAAAGTATCTGTGCAAGTTATCGCGTTATGTTGGTTCTTATGTAATGCCCACATACAGGGTCACTACAAAGTGTAGGATTTAATATAGACTTGTCAATGATAACAATGTTTATAAAGATATAACAAAGAGAAAAATAATATAAACAGAAAAATAAAAAAGAGAATGGAAATAAAAAATATGTAATTTTGTGTTTTGTTATGCCCATATAATAAATGAAGAGGCAAAACCCTTACAAAAATAGAGAGGTTACGAGGGAGCTTGTGTTCGTAGTTGTTCCTAACTATAACTATCTACTGGCGACCACCAATAGGTTTTATATATATATATATATATATATATTCACTGAAAAAACCATAGGTTATAGACCATATATAGTTAGGAATTAGCATTTAGAAAACCTTATTTTACTCACACAAAACCATTGAAATTCCATATATAGTTAGTTGCACTAACTATATATCGCGCACCCGCAATCCACTGCTGATGATGTCACATATTACATCATTCATGACATGGTCAGTGACATCACTGATGACATCACTGATGACATCTCAAATGACATCACTGATGACATCACTGATAACAACATCCAGTGATTTTTTGTTTCTATAAAGTTTAAATATGTCTTACATATTGAAGAATGAGTGGATGTGTAAGTGTCTGGACGAAGGATTTAGTAGGTGCATGACTGACTGTATGAGTGAGTGATTAAATGTGTCTCACTGACTGCATGGGTTAGTGACTAAACTGTCTTAATTTGTGCATCATTATGTCTGTTGTTCTGTAAACTGCTGCATGTGTTGATCAGTAGCTATATGAGTAACTATATGGGTTATTGATTGATTGCCCAAGTATTTGTATGGGAGACTGAGTGTGTGTGTGGCTAGCTGGGAGGTGTGTGACTCTGTGCAGATCAATCTGTACTTGTATCAATGATTGTATAAGAAGGTAAGTATGTGTTAGTATATGTTTGAAAATGTAAGGTGCTCTATGTTTAACTGTATAGACAAGAAAATGGAAGTGTCATTGATTCTTTACAGGACTGACTAGGTGTGTGAGTAACTCCATGGATGAGTGGCAGACTGTGAGTGTCTGTATAGGTGTATGAGTGCATATGATAGTGTTGTAAAGATGAGTGATTGTATGTATGAATGATTGTATGGGTGAATGAGTGAAGGTGTGTGTAGACGTAGCAATCAGTGAGTGCGTATGTAGTAACTAGTATTGGTGTGTCAATGGTTTCAAAAATTATACTCTCTTTTTAACACTGGGTGAAACAGAGGTTATATTAAAATGTGAGGAGATGCATTGTATTGTCACATGAATGATATCATCAGTGATGTGGTCATTGATGTCAAATGAGATGCCATCAGTGATGTCATCAGTGATGTCATTTGAGATGTCATCAGTGATGTCATCAGTGATGTCACTGACCATGTCATGAATGATGTAATATGTGACATCATCAGCAGTGGATTGCGGGTGCGCGATATATAGTTAGTGCAACTAACTATATATGGAATTTCAATGGTTTTGTGTGAGTAAAATAAGGTTTTCTAAATGCTAATTCCTAACTATATATGGTCTATAACCTATGGTTTTTTCAGTGAATTTTCAAGGTTTTGTAAATGCTAATTCCTAACTATATATGGTCTATAACCTATGGTTTTTTCTGTGAATTTCATTGGTTTTTTAACAGCTAATATCTGTAGCTGTAAAATGTATTCTTCTTTAAATCCAAAAATATATTTTATATGTTTATGAATAATTTTTTTTTTAAATATTTTTTTTTCTTCGTTCCCGCTTCGCGAATCGGGAAGCTTCCCGTTAGCTGACCTTGATGCCGCGAAATAGACCGCGAGCCGGTAAACGTTTCTTTACCGCAAGTGCCGCGTTAGAAAACAACATCGTGACGCCTCCCGTCCGCATGACGTTTCACGTTGTCGCGTGATACGTCATATGACGTGCTACGTTAGCGAACTGGTACGCGAAGCGAGTCGCAAAGCGCAGGTTTCTGGAAGCAAACCGGGAGGCCCTGCAAAGCGCTTAACGTAAACACAGCAAGTCATGTGACTTGGTAATAACACTTTTCATTGGTTCATTTCACTTTTGGTTTCCTAATGATGTAAGACTAGGTCATATAATCTAAAATGAACACTTTTGATTGGTTGAGAACTCTTGTTTTTCCCAAATGATGAAAATCCCTCCTTCTTTCCTCACTCTGACTTTCATCATTGTGAGAGAAAGACCCTTTGTGATCACTGAGCAATGGCTTCTTTAGTAGCTTCAGCTGGTGCTTCCCCACCACCTCCACCACATCCAAGGAAGAGTGGACCACCTGCTCAAGTTATAATTCAACAAGAAGAAGAAGAAGAGGAACAGGACGACGAGCACGAAGAGAGGCAGTTTTTGCCTGAGCAGCCCAGGACGTCTCACCGGAAAGAAAACTTCATTTGGCAATTTTTTTAAATTCCCAAAGGTCAGAAAAAAGTAAATGCAAGATACGTAACTTGCCTTATCTGTCAAGATAGACTGTCCAGAGGAACCGAGAAAAAATACAGTGTCGGAAACTACACAATGCATCGCCATATGACTAGGTGGCATCCTAACAACTACAGTGCTGCACAGTTTCGGAACGACCTAGATAATCTCCCTATTATGGCCAGAAGATCTGTTGTACCGGAAGTAACGGGACCAGAGGGCAGGGAGATGGTGCCAAATATACAAATGAAATTTGGTGAAGTAAAACACATCTGCGTATTTTGCGATGGATTCATTTCCTACGGAGAAAAAAGCATCACTCTGATCAACAGAGCTATTGACTATCATATGCAAGTTTGTACGAAACGCCCAAAATAATAAATACTTCTTTTTTTGTTTTGTTGCTCCTGTTGAGCCCTTTACAATGAATCGTTTTCATTGCCCCCTCCAAGAAAAACCCCCAAAAATATAAAACTGTTCAGAAAAATTCAAAAAAAGTAAAAAAATGTTCCGAAAAATAATAAAAAAAATATAAAACAACAAAAACAATAAAAAAAAAGTTCTTTTCAGAACTACCTCCCCGTTATTAAAAAATTGGTACAATATTTGGAACTGTGCCAACCTCTATTTCTCTTAGTTCGCTTCCCAGTTCGCTCGCCGGTACGCGAACCAGAAGCGAACCAAAAACAGTAAGTATAAGGGAAGGAAACAGACACTTATGTTAAAAGAAAGACAGCTATAGGGGAGTAAACTAGAGATACTATTACCCGTAATCCACTGCTGATGATGTCACATATTACATCATTCATGACATGCTCAGTGACATCATCAGCAGAGGATTGCGGGTTTTTTGGCAACGTGCCTTATCCACGGTTTAATAACGCTGCCTTTTGCTTTATATAAGTTTTCAAATTGTATGAAATATATACCAATAGGTCGTTATGAACCTTTAGGTAGTGCTTTTCTTCATGAGGTCTGGTCGCTTCCATACACATACAGATGTTTCAAAGATGATCAAGAAGTTTATCTGAATGGAGAGGAATGCACTGAGACGCCAGATCATTCACTAATGTGTAGGCACATACAGTTACACGGTTCATGCAACAAACACCGACCAAATATGGCTTGCGTGTTGCAAGGCACGCCAGTTCCTGCTATCATCCCCACGTTCAAGTTGTTGGAAAATGGTAGTTATTTGATGCTCAATAATGAAGATTGTTCTGAGTTAATTAAAAGTATTCCTTTTATCGTAACAGTAAGTGAACGGGTTATTTGCTGCAGAAATGTTCTATTTCCTCCCACACATGAACATAGGGAGTTTTCAATCTGGCCACAAATACCAACCTTGGGACAGATTTCAACGGCATGGCAAGAATAAGAGCTCTTTTGTCTCAGAGAGAGGTGGCCTTGAGTTCGGCCCGTGAAACTTTCGTGCTTCACATAGCGAACACCCGTACAGAGGTGCAGACCCTTTTCAATTCAGATTTGCCTTTCAATTTCAGCAAGATGGTTCCGACTATCTTTAACGCATCCTCCACAAAGACCCTGGCGCACTTTTTTAAAGTTGTTACCAGTGGTCTCGTGACTTCATTTGAGAAAATCTTTGGAGTCATCCCTGCTTCCTTTCATTCTATTTTCTCCACTCTGGTTCGTGGATTGGCATTTTTACTTGCATTACCAGCGGACGCTCTTGTGCTTTTTTACATTTTTAAATATGGATGTCCCTCCTATGCAACCTCCCACCCTGCAGCTGCTGACACTGTTCCGCAATCGCATGCTAGAATATTATGGCACAATGCCGTTGGCAATATTAAGCACGGCATATGGATTATCTTTTCGATTCTCCTACTTCACCTGTGTCCAGCCTGTATTTCACTGCCTGACCTGTGATTTCGATTGGGCCATTGATTTGTGTCTCTGCGGACCGGTTTCTCCTGACGTCGACTTTAATCAGCTGATGACTCCTATCATTACTCACTAGTTGGTTTGTCCTGGCGAAAGGATTATGGCTGTGGCATTGATGCATGGACTACTTGGTCCCTGGAATTTACTGGCGGCAGCACAGTCTTTCTTGGAACAGAGCTTTCTTGAAAACCCACCGAGCTGTCCTCTGATGGTGATAGAGGATCCGGTGCTGGGAGAGCACGTATGTTCTTTTCCGCTTTTAAATTGGATGGCTGAACTGTTTTCGGATGAAGACGGTGACTTCCTATTGGAGGCTGTTGCAGCTTATTTTGCATACACAGTTATGTCATAGACCTTTTTCATGTTTGATATGCTGAGTACTAGCATTTCATTGACAATTCATTGACTTATTTGTCAAGTTTTTATTATTTACCTTGCCTATTGGCTTAAGACTCGATAAAGTACTTGGCTGTTTTATTTTTCTTTAGCATAAAATTTTCCTAGTTTTTAATGCTTTACCTTGCGGACCGTCCACATATAAACTTGCAATCTGCTCTCATGAGATGGCACTTCTATTATCTTATTCAGTTAGTTTCCGGATCATGGGGAGGTGTCATCTAGGTCCTGGATATCTTTACACCGTGTTAAGTTAGCATGGGCTCATTACCGGTTTAAACACCATTTTTCCTTTTTTGCAACTTCTGCACATGACACTTAGTTGTTGCTTTAGCTTTCCACCTAGTAGTTCATCGTGGTTTACATGAGAATAATATGTTATTGCTCTACTATCTGCTTTGCTTGTTAAACTATATCTGTACAGCGAGTGCTAAAGTTTCAAGAACAACACGATACAGAATTGTTATGAGGTCTGATCTCCACGACTTCATACTCATAACATAAGTGCAACTTCTGCCAATTCTGGGCATGAGGCGGGTTTTATATTGCTTTGCCGAACACACATACACAACAGTTGATGCGGTTCACATGAAGAGAGAGCTGGTGTATGCTGATGTGATTCCTTCAAATCTAAGACACTAAAGTATGGGCACGCCCTAAACCAACACAAAGAGACCTTCTTAGCAAATAATATAATATGTGTATTAGGGAGGGTGAGATATAAGCAGCCGCGGGCCGTGGAGGGAGTTACGGTGAGGCAGGGAGGCGGGGAGGGGGAGAAGCAGGGTGGAGCCCTCTCTACCTTGCCCCTCCCCCTCCACCCCTCCCTGCCCCACCGTACCTCCCTCCACGGCCCGCGGCTGCTTATAAGTGTTGCTAACTCTTATTCATTTACAGCATGTTAACATACTGTCACCATTCGCTTTTTATGTACTAGTAACTATGCTGGTAATTTTGCTACTGATAATATGTGTACTTGTATTCTCCACCCTGCTTCTCCCCCTCCCCGCCTCCCTGCCTCACCGTAACTCCCTCCACGGCCCGCGGCTGCTTATAAGTGTTGCTAACTCTTATTCATTTACAGCATGTTAACATACTATCACCATTCGCTTTTTATGTACTAGTAACTATGCTGGTAATTTTGCTACTGATAATATGTGTACTTGTATTATCTAAGATACTACGCCTGAGAAGACGGCATTAGTAAATAAACATTTCAAATACACATGTGTTCTTCTTAACTCCATGTTCTGGTTTCTAAGAAATATATAACGACCGACTGTTCATGAGTTCCACGTATCCTGAGGTACTATAAGTTCATATTCTGGATTGTCTAAACATTGAGAGTTTGTTATATCCAATGTGACACTGTACCTAGCTTGCTAAGGAGTTATTGATTACTAACGTGAGTTTTGGGACACCCTAATTCGCCGAGGTTCCAATCCTCTGTCCACAGTTCTGTGTGAGAACAGAAACCCTGCGACAAGGGCACCCCCGACCCTTGCTGGAGCTTCATCACACTTGCGATACAACTCCAGCAATGCGCCACCTTTACGGCACAGATACATCACGCATCTGTGCTGTTTTTGCCCCATGATGCGCCGCATTGTAAATGCAGCACACCATAGGTGACGGAACAGCGGCACAGAATGACTAACACATCCCTGGTGATGCGCCAGCCATCATAAATGTATCCCTATGCTTCTTATCTTGTTAGAGATGAACCGCCATATGTATCATCAAAGTTTTTTGCATTTCCTAAATAGCGAACTTTAAGGAATAAATAGCGATTCTTTACCATTCCTAGTTTGCGATTAGCTATTTGCTAATTACAAATTACCCATTCATTTCCTTCATTTCCATAGGGCGGTTGGACTCACTTTTAGCTCGAACGGCTGAATGGATTTCCACGAAACTTGGCAAAATTGTAGGGACTGGTAGCCCGATGTGCCTTTGCTATGTCTCAAGATATATGCTCCAGTGGTTTTTACGAAAATTAACTTTGAAAAATATATATTGGGCTACATTGGCCTATATATATGTTGGAGCCCAAATGTAGCCCAATGTAGCCCAATGAAGCCCAATGTAGCCCAATGTAGCCCAAAGATGGCCGCCAGACACACAAAAAACAAATGTAGCCCAAATATCAGCCAGATGTAGCCCAACTATAGCCCAGTGACAGAATGACCAATCAGCTTCGCAAACCTCCGTTACGCGAAGCGGAGCGCTGTTACAGATATATATCTTTTTTTGAACGTTAATTTCTCAAAATCCACTGGAGCACACATATTGAGACCTAGCAAAGGCACATCGGGCTACCAGTCCCTAATATTTTGCCAAGTTTCGTGCAAATCCATTCTGCCGTTCGATTATTATTATTATTATTTTTTTTTGCCCCGCGGGGCCCTTTTAAAACCTCCACATCAAACCTAGGGGGTCAGCGAGGATCTACTATGCCCCCTTATAGTTATTTCCCCCTTTGTTTTGACCTCCTCTTGTCTCTCGATCCTACCGAGAGACAAGATGGCGGCCGCTACGGACTTTTTGGAATGTTGACAGACGCCGGAGAACCAATCAGCTTCGCTTCACAAAGCTCCGTTGCGCGTAAAGTACGCGTCCTGGGACGCTGCCAGGTCCGCTGTTACAGATATATATCTTTTTTTAAACGTTAATTTCTCAAAATCCACTGGAGCACATATATTGAGACCTACAAAAGGCACATCGGGCTACCAGTCCCTACAATTTTGCCAAGTTTCGTGCAAATCCATTCAGCCGTTCGGGCTAAAAGTGAGGCCAACCGCCCTATGGAAAACTCAATGTTAAAAACACGTTTTGGGACCCCCCTTTTTTCTCGGCCCCCCCTTGACGAACCCCCCCCCAAATTTTCAAGGGCTGCTCAGAAACAAAATGTGCCATTTTCCTGAAAATTTCAGCCAATTCCGTCCACAAACGCCAAAGTTATTAGACATAGAATTTTCAAAAATCCCATAGAGAAAAAATCCTAACTATATATACCTACTGGCGACCGCCAGTAGGTAATATATATATATATATATATATATATATATATATATATATATATATATATATATATATATATATATATATATATATATATATATATGTTATAGTTAAGAATTAGCATTTAAAAAACCTTTAAAGTTCACAAAAAAAATATAGGTTTCAGGGATGTTATAGTTAGCTGGACATTTGACTCATATAAAACAAGAGAAATTCACCCGTTATAGCTAGTTGAGTTAACTATAACTCGCGCGCCCACAATGCACTGGTGATGATATCACATATTACATCACTCATGACATGGTCAGTGACATCACTCATGACGTCACTGATGACATCTCAAATGACATCACTGATGACATCAACCAACTATAACTGGCGAATTTCTCTGTCAAATGTCCAACCAACTATAACATCCTTGAAACCTATGGTTTTTTAGTGAATTTCAAAGGTTTTTTAAATGCTTATTCCTAACTATAACGTCTGTAAAACCTATGGTTTTTTCAGTGAATTTCAAAGGTTTTTTAAATCTTAATTTCATATTTTAATATTTATAATACCTATATTTTTTTATTTTTTTCAAATACTATTTTGGAACTCTATTATCCTTATTTTTACTTTGAAAATCATGTAATGTTTTATATCTTCCCCTAAAAATATGTTTATATTTTTTTGGGGGGAGAAAACTGCAGTCCCAACTGCAGTCCCAACTCCAGTCCCAAACAAAGCTCCATCACAACGTGAATCCTATCCGCCAAATTGCTAAACTTGTAAATGATTCGTCCCGCGTAACATCGTATATGTATGGGGACGCCCCAGCTGCTACTTTGGTATCCGACAGGTACGCAGTACCAAGCCATGTGTTACGTCATGTACATATGGGGTCGCGCCGCTGCGCATTGCGTATGCCACGCGTGCACTCTACCAGGCCCTGTTTTACGTCATAGATATATGATGTTGCGCCGGGTACGCCATTCCCTCATATTTTTTTATGTCTCAAAACTATATCTAAATAAGTTTAAAGTGTATATGAGAGCAAGCGATAATCAAAAATATTTTAAACATTTATATATTTGTAACTGTAATAAACTTATATTATGATAAATACATTTTCTCAAAACTGCGTTGGGTGCGACCTCCTTGCGCACTCGATGCGCGATTGCCATGCGACCTAAAAAAAAGCATTTGATTCGTTCATAGCATTTCCCATTGTAACAGTTGGAGGACACCACCCATTTTAGTCATTCTGTCTACAGCGTTTGATGAGACACACCCCTTCTGCTTAGAGAGCTTTTTTAAAAGGTTTTTTGCTGTGTACACACATCTTATACTACACACAATATGCTACGATCATATTGATCAATATTCATGGTCTGTACATTAGCCTTCCACGTGTGATGGCAATGCATCTGAAACGTAACATCAAAAAACAAATGTGTGTTACACAATGCCCCTTGTGTGTTATGTTATGTTATGTTAATAATCTTTAATATAGCGCATGTACACCCAGAGGTTTCATGGCGCTGACTAGCAGATACCCGGGTGGAAGGGAGGTTAAGCCTGGGCCTGAGTGAATAGCCAGGTCTTAAGCTGTCTCCTGAACATTAGGAGGTTGGTGCAGGAGCGGATTTCCAAAGGGAGGGAGTTCCAGAATCTGGAAGCGAGAGTCGCAAACCTACATCCTCCCTGGCATTGAAGTTTAAAGGAGGGGGTGGCCAGAAGATGGAGATTGGCAGACCGGAGGTTGCGAGAAGGGATATATCTAGGCAGGAGAGTGTTGATGAACTGGGGACTGCGGGCATGAAGAGATTTGAAAATGATAAAGGTTGTTTTAAATTCTACTCATTGGGAAATAGGGAGCCAATGGAGTTTTTTTAATAGGGGTCTGACTGATTGCCAACGGGGTTGCTGGTGGATCAATCTGGCTGCTTAATTCTGCGCCAGCTGGAGGCGTTTGCTGAGGAAAAGGGGGAGGCCCAAGTAGATGGAATTGGCATAATCCAGGTGTGACAGTACTAAGGCTATCACCACCTGGATCAAGGCCGAATGGTTTAACATCCGACTGATCTTCTTAATCCTGCGAAGCTGGAAAAAGCAGGTGGATATCACCATGCCTACTTGGGTTTTCAATGACAAATCCTTGTTGATGAACACCCCAGACTCTTTACCGAGATGGAGGGAGTAGGGGGGCCAAGTTCTGGAGGCCAATAATGTGGGCCCCAGAATATTTGACTTGTGTGTGTGTGCATATTATTGTGCTGCCTTTCGGCCTGGGTATTGGTGGCTCGAAGGGGTATCATCAGCCACGGGCAGAGTGCACATCCTAGATCACATGTGACAAACAGTAAAGAGTAATGTGTAGATTTGTGTTGCGGTATGCTCTGTTGTCAGGCTTTACCAGTATAGTAGTCTGTCATATGTGAGACTTTCAGATTCACGTTTGACATGCATTGCTTGACTGTAATGAGCGTTATCACTATGTATGACATAGCCTCACTGCTGATCCTCCCTCCAGCCGAGCACATTCACATGTGTGCGCTTCGCGATAGCAACACTTTCAATAATACCGCACACCATTGACATGCGTGTCTGCGCATACCCACAAGCTTGACAACGACATGTTGTGTTGGCCATTCAGTGTTTTCGAACAGCATCACATTAGCGATGGTTGCCGCCCTCCTGGTACATGCTACATTAATGTGCATTGCGCATTCTGCGACATCAAAAGTGCAACAGAAAAACACATAAGTACACTTCCTGGCCAGCCAGGAACTGAACAATGCCCAGGTCCCCAAAATAATCATTCACAACCCTACGCTGGCCTGGCGTACGCAAGCCTAGCCCACTTCGCATACGTATAAATAGGATAACGACGACACCACATGTCCCAGTTCTTCCACACTGCCTCAGTTGATATGGCAGCATTAACCTCGCATATCACAATGCACAATAAAACAAAGGGATCCATGAGGTGTACACCATCCAGGCAATCAACACTGGATATGAATTGCGAACCCTACTGGCCGTCGTGTTTGGAAAGGGATCCATCGTGGCAATCAACACTGCATATGAATTGTGAACACTGCTCCCCGTCATGTGTGGACACACAAAAATGACAGCAGGTGAGCAGTGGGGTCTGGGTGCACAGGGGCTGCAATTGAGTGCGGTGCTGCGGGAGGGGTCGGGTGCATCTGCCTGGGTGCACAGGTGCAAACAAGCGATGTTGCCGTGTGTAATGTTGTGATCGCTGACCTCATTCAGTCACATATCTGTCTCATTTTAACGACCTGCTGGACCGTACTGTAGGCCTGAGCTAGCAGGCACGACGGCCCTACAGACATGTGGGGTTGGCTTTTGGAACACTGCAGTGAGCTAATTACTAAGTGTACATACACACAGGCTTGCGCCACTGCATTACACGTGGATATTATGCTTCTAGCATGCCCTCTGTTCCTTTGTATGTAAACGTTGGCATAACATTTTATTATTTAACCTTGTGTATTCTCGTGCACTCCAACTCCTCTTTGAACCACGATTACCACTAATAGTTGGTAGATCGTACTACAAGAAGGAAGGATGCACTCAACTGGTGTTCTCTATTAAGCTTGAAATAAACCTTCATTTACCTCAAGACATTTCCAGCATTATATATTTCTCACTTTTCAGACACTAAGTTGCTTGCGCCAAAATGGGCAGAGCGGGTGCTCACCCCGTGACAATGCCCTGGGCATTCTGACGCCTTCCATCATGGTATCAAGCCACCGTCCCCGACCGGAGACCTGCTGTGCCACCCTGAGAGAGGCACCCTGGAGATGGAGCTTGCACCAGTGGTGGTAGGTGAGCAGTGAAGCCTCGGTAGGCAGGAGCTGCAACTGAGCACAGTGCGGTGGAAGTGGCTGAGGTGCAGAAGCCTGGGTGCACAGGTGCAGGCAAGCGATGTTGCTGTAGATAATATTGTAATCTCTGTTTCATTTTAAGGAGTTGCTGGACCGCACTCTTTCTGGCGGACCCCAGTATCCTAGACACACAGGTGACGGGACGTAAACAGTGAGGGCTGGGTGCAGTAGGCCGACGCTCTGTCTCCTCCTCCCTCTGTTCTTTTGACTCCCCCTCCCCATCTCCCTTCCACCCACTCCCTCTCTGGCCCACTCTCACTATCTTCCTGACAACCTTTTTTTATCTCTTGGACATGGCACACATACTTATGTTTCTTTTTTGTCTTGCAGGTTTTGTACGCTGCTTCCGGAGGAGTCCCACCCACTTATTTCATTGTTCGAATAAAGTTGCATTTCCATTATTTGTTTTGTTTTTATTAAGGTTATTTTTTTTACCAATACATAAGTGAGTTTATGGGTCTTCTTTTTCTGACAACACTTGTCTGTAGTTTATTGTGAAAATCGGCTATTTATAGGAGGTGGAGGGAAAACATTTATAATTTTGTGGTGCACCTACCAAATATAAACCAACAGACTATTACATAAATTAAGCCTGCCTAATTCTACAACTGCAAGGGTTCTATGAGTGTATCACTTTATAACACCATGAGTACTGCCACCTGTGATTACAGAACCAATAAGGCACTGCCTAGGGCCACGGAGGTTTCAGGGACTGGCGAGGCGCAGCCTGCATATTTAAGTAAAGTCCCGGACAGTGGCGATCCCCGGACTTGAGTTGGCCTCGAAGCCCCCCGAACAATTAGTAAACAATACCCGGGGACGTGGCGATCCCCTAGGCTGCGAAACGTCTCTGGGCCCTCCTGCGCCTAATTTACATGTACGATTAAGGTCCCCAGTGCTGCAGAGACCCCACAATATAATAATAGGATTGGCATTACCCACCAGAGGGCTCATTTAAATGACCGGGTGAGACGCCGTTTCATTTTTTTGCCATCCGGATCTGCTCTATTAAAGCGATACATGGTTTTCCTTCTCTCGCTTCAACGAGGCAAACAAGGATTTGCTATCACAGGGTGGAAGCCATGCACCCGCCCTGTAATAACAAACATAAATGTCCAGCAGATGCACACCCCGGGACATTGTATGAGCTGCGCCTGGGAGGTGGCGCTCCCTAGGACCATGATGCATTGGTTACTGCATAACTACAGAATTAGTATAAACGCATACTAACACTACTTGCCCACGTGTAGTACAGCGTCCAGAGTGTAGTGAAGAGGCAGAGGAAGCCCAAAATCAAAAAATATCAATCCTACCAGAAATCTGATGACATAGTTCAATGAGACGATGACCCGGGGATGAGTAAAAACAGCTTCATGAAGAAAACGGGTCTTCAGCAGAACGCAAGCAAGCTCGAAATATTGGTAAGTGCTGCCTTCTTTTTTCCTTCTCCCGTCGTCGCCAAATTTATGTAGTGAAGAGGCAGACAGCAGTGGATCCGATAATTAGTAGATTGAATGCAGGAAAAAAGACAACTTAAACAGCCACTAACAGGACCAGACAGCAAGGCAACCGTCTTCTCCAGCACAGTGTACAAACTCTCCAAGGTTCCCCTCATGACAGCCCTACGTTCTAACATTACATACTACCATTTTACTATGACTTACATTGGAATACTACACAGAGCACATGACTTTACAGCAATGACCTCATGGTTTCATCCACGAGTCTTGAGACAGGTAGGGCTGAGTAGTTCATTTCTTACTCCCTGTATTGTATAAATGCAAACTAACACTACTTCTACAGGTATGCTACACCGCTCAGAGCTCATCGCTTTGCAGCAATTGGCTCACGATTTACGCTCACGGTTTATCCCCGAGTCTTCAGACCAGTAGGGGTGAGTAGTTCGCTTCCCACTCCTTGTACTAGCTTCTAAATTTTAAACAGCACCCACTGGGCAGGTCATATCAGGGTTGGTTGCACTCTGTGAAAATATTGTAACTTTACTTATTATAACATAACCTATGTATATTGTTCTCTTTGCTGGTTCCAGCTTCATCAAGTGCAGTTTCTGCAACACCATGTTTTTCTCAGTCTTTGACACCCTCCAAGTAAATACCCGAGTACTTTATATTATTTCTGCTCGTTTAAAGAAAAGTAACTGGCTCCATGGGAGTAATATACGTTCTGCGAATACTGCTGATTGTGAAAAGCCGAACTTTGGAACTTTACACCTGTGGCTTCTGATGATTTATATTTTGAACCATTAGCACTATACTCTATTGATAAAGACTTTATTGCTTTCACAGCAACGGTTATACCATCAGTTTTTCACTGTCTAATACAGCATCATTTTTATTTGTATAGTCAACTCATATTAGAACTAAGGTGATGTACTGAACAGTTGGCTTTAATTTTATATTGCATAGAGTTGTTTTCTGCTATTCACTTTTGAGTACTAGGCCCTAATACTAACTGATAGTGTTTTCTTCTAATCTGCATTTGTTTCTTTGGTGTAATTTTTCTTCTACATCGTTTAAAGATTTATAAAGTGATTTGGAGAAATATTTATTGTAGCAATAAAAGAAATAGATGCAACAAAATGTTATTGCATATCAATCGATCTAAAATGCATTACATGTTTCTGTATCTTTCTACATCAGTGGGGACTGACCTTGACACCCTGCTCCTTGCTTCCAGCACAAGGTTCCCTGCCCCTGTTGCCAGTCTCCCCCTGCCGCCGCCGCCTTCTTGCATCTTGGCGCGGCCGCAGGGAGGGGGACTACATTGCCCAGAGATCTTTGCGGCAGGAAGGAAGCCGCACATGCCTACTCCGCGCCCGGAGGCGCTTTAAAATCGAGGAGAGCCCCGGTGGAGCGGGGGTTCTTTCTGCATTAGTGGGGACTGACCTTGACACCCTGCTCCTTGCTTCCAGCACAAGGTTCCCTGTCCCTGACGCCAGTCTACCCCCGCCGCCACAGCCTTCTTGCATCTCGGCACGGCCGAAAAGGAGGGGACTACATTGCCCAGAGATCTTTGCGGCAGGAAGGAAGCCGCACACGCCTACTCCGCGCCCGGAGGCGCTTTAAAATCAAGGAGAGCCCCCGCGTCGCGGGTGGTCCCGGGCTAAGCCCGGGCAAAGGGCGGGCCGTCTGTGGCCGTCCGGATTGCTCTTCAGTTAAATTACCTAGAGCGGAAGTAGTCTCATTCACTACTGCTTCAAGGGTTCTGGTTAACCTACGTATTAACTTACTATTCTGGACCGGACCTATGAAGAAAAAGAAACCTTTATTGAAGTCTTGATATTGTTCTAAAGTAGTTTCAGTTTGATCGACAATTGGGGACTCAGTCTCCCTTCTATGTCTAACGTGTACTAGATGTGTGTCTCTGTGATAATCAGATGGGGCTAGAAAAACTGGTGGCAGTAGGAAGGCAATATAACATGTTCCATCCCAATCGAGGGGCAGACGTACATATGCGGTCTGACCACACACAAAATAAGAATGACGTGAGGCTTTGAAAATAGATTTCCCACTGTCACTATACTCGACCACAGTAGTACAATCACTATGTCCTACATGTGCGGAACCATTCTTTCTGACACATAATTCGCCTTTAACTGGTAGTACTGAAATAGCGGGCAAATCTGGAGTAGTATCGGACTGGACATTCAGGACCATGAAATTCGAGGAATAATTACCTAAATCATATACTTCATTTTCTAGATCTAATCCTGTTCTATGGGGAAAACCTTCCTTGTCTGGGAAACATGTTCGATTCAAAAGGGACATATCATTTGAGGAAGACGTTAACGTGGACCATGCTCCACACGAACCATTGTGTGAAAACGGATAAGGAAAAAGTGGCAGAACTCCCTTCGGTGTCTGGAAAGGGGGAAGTCGACCACACACCCAACAATTAGTGGCATTGTTGGTCTGGTGTGAATAGTGTAACATTCTGATAAATGTGTTATTACGCATAGCAAGACGATAGGATAACTCGTGAGGAGGCAGGTCACTAAATGTGTGCTCTACTGTAACATTAGGAAACATATGTACATGTGAAATAGGAAAACATAAATGAAAAGCATAACTTATGCAGGTAACCATGAGACTCAGAAACATAAAAAATAACAGAGTAACGATGCATCTACTGCAAATATTCTTTTGATAGCGTATTCTCTTAGAGTTTTGACTAACTCTCTCACTATGTGGGTCTATCTCATACATGTCAGGAACCTGTCTAACCGCTTCACCCGAGAGGGACTTAAACAATTAAACTGTCTGACTTGCTAGACCTCAACTTGGCTTTATACTCCTGCTGCGGAGTTTTCTCTAACAGGGGAAGTTTAAAGTCTGTGTCTGGGCAGTCTTTGAGAACGGGGCAGTCTTTGATAAATGTCTTTGGTCGTAATCCATGGACTTTCTTGATGTGGCTGGTATGTACCCAGCCCTTGCGTCCCTCGAGCTTGACTGCGGTCCTTGTTGTTAATAACACCAACTTGGGCTCCTTCCAGCGGGGCTCCAGCGGACTTGAACGATCAAAATTTCTCACGAGGACGAAGTCGCCTGGTATGACTTCGTGCGGTTTCACTTCGGTGTTGCCTGGAAAAGCAGCGGCGACCTGTGAACGACAAGAGTGTAGGGCAGACATCAAGGAAGCTAGGTAATCTGTCAGCATATTACTGGAAACGTCTGTAATCTTTCGGGGCATAGGTGTACCCCACATATTTGGAGGACGGCCGAATACGACCTCGTACGGGGACAGACCTGATCTGGAGTGTGCAACCATTCTCATATAAAAAAGGGCAACTGGCAGTGCTACCAACCAATCTACACCTTTCTCTGCGCATACTTTTGCAATGCGGATTTTTAATGTCTGATTATGTCTCTCAACTAGACCAGCTGCTTCGGGGTGCCGTACACAGTGGAACTTCCACTGGTACCCTAACAGAAGGGATACTTGTTTCATGAGTTCAGAGGAGAATGGCTGGCCGTTGTCTGAATACACGACCCTTGGCAAACCATAGCGGGGGAAAAACTCACGAACCAACTGCCTGGCAGTGGTCGCGGCAGTGTAATCTGGAACTGGATATGCTTCTGTCCATCTGGACAAAGCACATACAACTACGAGTACATACTTGAAACCTCGACATCGCTCCATCTGAATATAATCCATCTGGAGGACTTCAAAAGGGTGGTCAGGAGGATGGAATCCACCTTGTTCCACCGGGACACTTTTACCTGGGTTGAACTGACAACATATCATGCAGGTACGTACTTTCTGTTTGGCGGCTGCTCGTAAATGCTTGTTGAACCAAATGTTCTGGATACTGTCTAACATGGCCTTTTCTCCTAGGTGTACTGGACTATGTGCGGTATTAATAATGACTTGAACCATTGAGTCGGGGAGAAACCATGTGGCTTTTCCCTTCGTCAACCATCCTTGATCTGTCTGGACCCCTCCTTGTTCGGACCATTTCTTGATTTCATCAGAGGTAGCATGTGACTGGATATCTAGTACATCTTGTGTAGGGTCCTTAACTGTCATACAAGTAGTCTGCTCTGGAATGTGTGTCGGTGTCGTGTTAACTGGAATATCTGGAGTCTGAGCTGTAAGCTTGGCTGTACGATCTGCCAGGTCGTTACCCTGGGAAATGATGTCAGTAACTTTCGTATGTGCTTTGCACTTCATAAAGGCAATAGCTGTCGGTAAATGTATTGCATCTAACAGAGCTTGAATGAGGAGGCCATGCTGAATCTTAGTTCCATGAGAAGTCATGAAACCTCTCTCTTGCCAGAGCACTCCAAAGTCGTGTACGACTCCGAATGCATACCGTGAATCTGTGTATATGTTAACTTTCAGATTCTTGGCACGTATGCAGGCTTGGGTCAGAGCAACTAGCTCTGCTGCTTGAGCAGACAGGGTATCAATACGGTGTATTTCTATAACTTCGGTTTCAGTAGTGACTGCATACGCGGCTACTAGTTCTCCTGTACTTGTTCTCATAAATGAACCATCCACATAAAGTGTCAGGTCAGGATCAGGTAATGCAATATCTGTCAAGTCTTGTCTTGGCTTTGTCATGGTGTTAACAATTTCCACACAGTCATGTGTGGCAGTATTTGAAGTAACTGAGGGTAACAGTGTAGCGGGATTTAAAACGTTGCAGCGTCTGATTTCTATGTGTGGCTGAAACAGTGTCAGTTCATAACCTGTTAAACGTGCAATTGTCAAGTGCTGAGTCTGTGTTCGATTTAAAAGAACTTCCACGGAGTGTGGGACTTGTACTGTCAGGGAATGTCCTAACACTATGGAATCACTTTGTCTGATAGCTAGAGCTGTGGCTGCAACTGACTTAAGGCACGCAGGCAGAGCCTGGGCTACTGGATCTAATGCGCTAGAAAAATAAGCACAGGGCTTGTATTGTCCTGCTTGATCTTGTGTGAGAACAGATAATGCAGTACCATCACGTTCAGTGACAAAAAGTATAAAAGGCTTACTGTAGTTCGGTGTTGCTAGAACAGGTGCTTTACATAAAGCTTTCTTTAACTCATTAAAAACAAGTGTATGTTCCTGGGTCCAAGGGAGGACAGTCGATACGGCTGCCTCCTGTGTCGTTAACTGTATCAGTGGTTTGGCTAGATATGCGTACTGAGGAATCCATTGTCTGCAGTAAGAGGTGAGGCCGATAAAAGCTCGTACCTCCTTCTGAGTCTTGGGCTGTGGAAGATGCGCTATTAACTGGATACGGTCAGGTATCAACTGCCTACCCCTCTTGGACAGTAAGTGTCCCAAGTAGACCACTTGCTGGACACAGAATTGCAATTTGGAAGGGGACACCTTGTGCCCCATCTCAGCCAGGAAATACAAGACTGTCAGTGACGCACGTTCGCAGTCACATTCAGAACGGGCTGTGATCAGTAGATCATCGACATACTGGAGTAGGGCAGTGTCAGTTGGCATGTGAATATTGTCTAGTTGTCTCTTAAGTGCTTGACTGTAAATACTAGGACTTTCTGTGAAACCTTGAGGAGCTCGTGTAAATTTATAGCTTCTTCCATTTAAACAGAATCCGAAAAGAAACTGGCTGTCTGGATGAATGGGGACACTAAAGAATGCGTTCTTGAGATCAATTACAGTAAAGAACGTGGCTTCAGAATCAATGGCAGTCAAGAGTGAGGAAATATCTGGGACTACTGGGTACTGTGGTATGATACATTTATTAAGTTCTCGAAGGTCAATCACTAATCGATACACTGGAGGTGCATTTGGATCAGTACGTTTCAGAATCGGAATGATAGGAGAATTACATACATTGGAGTCAGTTTCTACAACTACTCCTTGAACAATAAGTTCGTCAATAATTTTGGATAAGGCTGCTACAGCCTCAGGTGGCAATTTGTACTGTCTGATTCGTGGTAATACAACACCTTGTTTCAGAGTGACACGATAGGGTGTGATATGCATACAACCTACATCAGTTGGACCTTGCGCCCATAAATGCTGTGGTACATTCAATAATCTTGGATCAAAATCACGTAATACATAATGACCTTTAAAATCTCACAGGAACAGTCTTACTCCCTCTGGGGGCAACAAATTATGGCACCTAATTCTTTCAGTGTCTTAATGCCTAATAAATTTTCTGGACATGACTTCGTAAGTAACAAATCAGTAGTTCGGGACAGTGGACCAACTTCTAGAGTAACTGGTTTCGATATTTCATTAACAATAGGCTTTCCTGAAAATCCAAGGGAAACATTTCTAGAGCCTGAGAGCGGAGCCCCTGGAACCTCGTCATGACTGATGGTAGTCCTACTTGCCCCTGTATCAATCAGAAACTTTCTGTCTTTCCCTAATACTTGACTATGTACATAGGGACCCTCTTGATCTACAGGAATCTCGATGAGAGGCAAGCCAACCTCCCTCTCTAGGCTGTTTCATGAATACGGCTGATAATCTGGATACTCTGACTGTGCATACTGGTACATCTGTTGTGTAACGTGTTGTGTTGCAGCTATAGGCTGCGGTACTGTAACTGTCTGTTGTGCGTTCTACGGTGGCTGGGAAGTCTGTAAAACTTGTTCTTGTCTAGGCGGACGCGGTCTCTCTTTAGTCTTACCAGTAGCTATGTTATGTTTCAGAACTGCACATTCGTTTATAAAATGACCTGGCTGTTTACAATAATTGCATGTCCCTTTAACGGGAGTTGCAGGATGACTGGCTTGATTCGGACCCCTCTTCTGACTGTCTTGTGGAACAGACTGTGCAACTAATACTTTCATTTTCGTGTCTTTCATACGTCTTCTTTCATGTTCCTGCTCTTCCCTGATTCTGTTCTGGTGGTACTGGAGCATCTGGAGCATCTGTGACGGAGTATTAGCTTGCCAAGAACTCTCGACTTTCAGTCCTCGATTTTTAACTTGTGGACTTGAATTCTCGACTAGTTTGGTAACAAAAAGATGTGGATACGATTCACTACTTGTTTTCAGACCACTATTAATAATGAAACATTTCTCGAATCTAGAATAAAAGTCACTGGTATCTTCATCTTGTTTCTGTTTACAGGCTGAGATGGCATCCCAGTCTTCCTTTTTCGTGGCTAGTAATCTTGGCAAGACTTGTATTAACAGTTCGGGCAAAGCTTTAGCTTTATCCCCAAGACCGGTACCTGGTACTCGTGTGTTATCTTCGGCTTCTAATGCGGACCAATCTATCTTATTCTCTCCCACCTCCCATTCTTTTTCTTTAAGTTTTTCATATATGCCCGCAGGCAACAAGACCTTTAACATTTTAATGATATCAGGATACGTGTATTCTCCCATACGGAGCATGTCTTTTAGTTCACGGTGGAACCCTGCTGGATCTTTATCATGACAGGGGATTAACTTCTTCATTTCTAAGAGTTCTATTTTCGTGATGGGGGTGTAAACAAATACTCGTTCTAGAGCACCCCCCGTTGTCCTAACTGGATGTACTTCTCGTAGCGGGTTCTGTCTATCTATGTAGAATGATTTACTTTCTGGGGGTGGAACGGGAACAAAATGCGGAGTCAGGAACGTACTGTATTTGTGGCGCTGTTCTAGAATGACATTAATTAAATCGGTACCTAGAACTTTCCATCTGTACTGGAGTAACTCGTTCAATACATCATGTAAAGGACCTGGATCAGAATGCTGAACCTCATACAGTGTGATGAGGTGCTGGATCATATACATACCCACCAGACGCTGCTCGGCTGGGGGCAGTTTCAGGAACATTTGTGCCACTATTTCATCTGGAAACGTGGTAGAATAACTAGTCCATCGGACTGCTGATCGGGCTAGTTCTTGTTCATGCATGGTATTAAGTTCACTATAACCTATTCGTGATTTCAGAATTTTATCGGTAGCTTGGAATACTTGCTCAAGAGAACATTGTTCTGGCACTGGAGAAGGAAAACTTTTCTTGTAATCTGGACGTGAATGTCTGTCGGAAAGTCTAGTTCTACCTACATACGCTATTCTGTCGGGATTCTCGCTGTCTACCTCTTCACTTGAAGAGTCATTCTCTTTCTCGGCTATTTTCCTTGCTTTCTCTTTTTCGTGTATGTCTAGAATTTCCTTACGGATTTTCCTGTACATAGCGTCTATACAATTCTGTGTCTTGTGTTTTCCCTCGGCTATATTATCACTCCACTTTGTCAGGACTTTCATCTTATCTTTATCTTTCTCAGGATAGTCTTGTTCTCTTATTAAACAGTTAATCAAAAACTGTAAAATCAGATGTTGAGTCTCGACTTTTCTGTGTGCCATAGCTTCGTGAATACTTTCTGGATCCTCCCCTGTACGGATAAAACGATATATTCTATCTAGATGGTCCTTCATGTCTGGCAGAGTAACCAAAAAGGTGGTAACTCGTCGTAAACGTACTGAATACAGTATCATGTAATCTTCACCTGGTACTGAATCATATACGCAATCAGTAAGGTATTTCTTGAGGGCTGCGTAAGTAGAGACTTTCGGTGTACGTTGTAACGCTGCTTCTCTCAGCGTCATTCGTTTCGTTTGAGGCGGGGTGGTAGGAGCGCCTCCCGCCGCCCCTCCTGGGCTAGAGTCGTCAGGTAATACCGGACGTGCGGGTGCTGGTAACGTGACTGGTAAAACGGGTGCATTTACTGTAGGCTGGGCCGGGGGTACATTAACTTGGTCCCCGGGACCAGTGGCTGGAGGAACAGGGATTACATTATTAACAGGGTGCTGAGGTTGAACAGGCGGAATATGATTTGCATATTCTGGAACTGTATTGTCCAAATAGGACGAAAGAAAAATTTCAGCTGCGGTCGGTTTATGACGTAGCTTAGTCGGGACTAATGGTGGCGGAAAATTACTGGATGCTTCCGGGGTTGCCTTCGGCAAGCCCTCGGCAAGAAGAGGATACATGCCCCTTATAAGAGCATTTCTCTGTCTGTCTGATTGTTCTGCTCTAACTCGTTCACCTTCTTCTAGAAGTTCCCTTTCTTGGGCTCTCTCTGAGGATTCCCTACTTAACTCTGTTTTTCTGATTTCTTTTTCGGTTCTTCTATGAGATTCTTTGCGCCATAACTCGATGGCATCTTTCTGGGACTGTCGGGCTTTCTTTTTCCATAATGCCTCTTCTACTCGCATGATGCACTCGGCATCCCATGTACCTGATACAGGCCATCTATATTTCTCTTCTAGATCCTTGGTATAGTCGACCCATAAATCTAAATACAATATGGCACTTAAGCCATGCTTATGATACATAAAATGTCCTGGACTGTCCCTAGGCGGGACAGGAACTGATTTTTCGAGTAACCCTTTCCGGGTTCCTATCTGACGTAACTTGGAAAACAGAGGCATTCTAGACTTGAATCCAAACACAATACAATACACGATAAACACAGTAATGAATAGCAAAACAAATCACTCATACCACGACATTGAAAACACATTAAATAACATTAATAACAGTTCGAACAGAATATTACCTGGTACATTTAAAACATAATACTCGGACTTCTCGAGAACAGACTTACTAGAATTACTGGATGCACTGTTAAAACAGTACAGAACATACCGGTCCCATAAAGAGACACGTCAGGACCCATATCCACCTAGGTGAATACTTCGGACTGGATCTGTGTACCCAAACCCATCGGACCAGAGACAAATTAATTGACCCTGTCTAGATACTACCCCAGCAACGGTACTCACCGGGCAGCAAGAACGGAAGGCCTCGGACTGGACTGGACTGGACTGCTACGACGTCGGACTACGAACTTCGGACTTCAGTTACAGGTGGGCCTCCGGATACCTCGGACCTTGTACTCTCGGCTTGGGCTCTGGTCGGGACTCGCCGCATTCCTCACCGCCTCGTCTGGATGCTGGACCGCAGTCTCCGTCTCCTCCGTGGGCCTGAGGGATACTTGAAGCAGAAATATCTGCACGTGCACGGTATGGTTCCGTCACGGCTGCAGAGGGTCAGGGGGCCTGCGTGGCTTCGCCGGCGCGTGGGGAGAGGGCAAGTCCCTATTCGGGCGCCATTATGTGGTAAATAAATAATTAATTACCGGTACTATTTTTGAATACATTGAATAAAACAGATAGCTCAATAAATAAGAGACAGGATTCGAGGTATCTGAGTCTAACAGGCTTTAATCAGGCATAAGGGAAGGGACAGGAACGGGATAGCCTGCACGGAAATGGAATGGATGGCAGCTGCAATGCCTCATCGACAGTGCAGCATATATATAGTATAATACATTACATTACATTGCATACAATAGGCGTAGCAGTAGGCGTAACTCGTAGCAGTCGCGAAAGATAAGAACAAAATGGGTGTAACAAGAAGGCGTGTACATGGACATGTGATGTAGACGTCACAGAAGTGTCATAAGATAGGCGGAAACACGGAGGGGGCTACCTGAGCAGCTGGGACCTTTAACCTAGTGGTGCGCGCAAACGGGCAATGACGTGTGACTAGGGAGAACTGGGGGCTATGACTTCTGCACTAGAAGAGGAGACTAAAGTCTGCAGGGTCAAGACGACATGTACCTATGGCATATCTGGTATCTTGTGTTTGGAGTACATGTTGATAGAAACTAAAAGCTATCAGGGCAGAGGCTACTTGACTCTAAGGCTGGTGCATGCATATATTCTTCGTGTAATGCGTGTGCTATGAATCTTCTATGAATATTAATACAGTAATTCTCTTGCATAGAGACATAAAGACTAGACTATAGCTGAACTGTTTATGCGGTTCAGTAGCTAAGGAATGCAAAGACGAGGAGCTGAACTGATAACTAGAAGCATAACATACTCTTGGCAGACAGGCAGGCAGAGCCAGGCCGGGCCGGGCACCGCGCGGCAGGAAGTAAGTGAAGGGTCAGGGATGCAGGTGGGGGCTGTATCGCTCCTCGGAGCGGGTTCAGGAGACTGGAGCTTGAATCTGGCGTCCGGGCCCTTTTGAGGCCTAGAAACGGGGACAATTCAATGAATTAACGTGTACACTGTAAAACATGGCAACATAGGCCTAATACTCGTTGCTTTCACGAGAACTGGATACTGGCATACTAGAGTTGGACACAACTGTAATTGCGTCTTTAATCGATCATAGGGGGATACATGCATATCGATCATGCACATATAACATAGGATGGGGAACACGTAGGCACATATAACAAGGCAAAATATAATTTTCCTCAGTGGCGTCAAAGATCGGGTTTATTGGCTGCAACCAGAAACAGAGGTCCACGAAGTACAACACCGCGTATATTCGTAAGAGACTGCTCAAATTTGTGAAGCGGGTCTTCCCCTTTTATGCCAAAAATTACATTCCGGACAAACACCCATTATTTACAATTTGTCCAATCATAGGCATTATTACAAAAAGGTATCGCATAATGGCAAACCCACTTTTCGGTTGTCCGGCCCACCATAAATTATACGAAAAGGAGAAAAAAAAAACATTCCTTCTTACATAATTCGGACAAACCCACAATAGAAAGGACCACAACCCATGTCATAAAGAGGCCATAAAGTAAGAAACAGAAACAGATACAGAGCAGGATAAGGGATGTGTGTGCATATGAAACTTTACAATGTCCTGTGCTCTGATCCTTAATCTTGATCAGCTATCGGGCAGGGAACGGGTTCAGCAAGGTCAGCTTCAGGCAACGAGGTCAGTTCACTTGGTTCATCCAAAAGTCAACGCGAACTCGTGCTAACGTGTACGTGTACCAGGGACTCGTTCGGCCGCAGTCGACAGCCTATGTGAGGGCAATCAAAGAAATGGTTGCCATGCACAAAATGGAACCCATGGTTCGGAACGAAATCTCCAAATATGTAGTGAATCTGTCGGTCTAATATAACGGGATCACTTGTACTTGTCGTACTCGCTAGTTACGGTTTGCTACTATCAAATTCGTAGCGAAACCATGATATTTATAAAACGGGTTCAGAATTCACAGAACCACATGGTGCGTAGGGTAAACTGGATTGGTAGCTCTAGAAAGGCACTGAGTGGGGATTGCATTATTATTAATTTTGATAATCCTCACACTGAGGGCTGCTTGATATCAAGAGGACACCGGTTACAGTTATTGCAGGGTACTGACATTAAATTACTACCTCTAGAGTTTTTCTATAGGCCAGTACCAGGGAGGAATCCAGGTAGATTTGTCCAGGAGAAAAACTGGGGGACAGGAGATTGGTCAAGAGTGAGAACCTTCTCCGACCACGTTCACCTTCGGCCATCACAGAACTTGCATGGTAACTTAATCTCCAACAGACATAGACTCCCAGTTCACAACAGGTATGAAATCCTGTCTGGCCTGCAATCCTGTGATTGACTTGAAGAGACCAGTGCCTCGGGTAGAGGGAGTTCTGATGCCTCAGGGACTGGGGTGGCTGAAACACATAGGGGAGGTCGGAACAACCTTATCTCCTGGAACATTGCAGGGCTAGCTGCTAAATTAGTGAACTCTAGTTGGATTGTTTATATTAAACAATTTTTGATTATTTGTTTGCAAGAAACCTGGTCGGTTGAATGTGAACTCCTCCTGGAAGGATACACGGCACATTTTGTGCCAGCTACTGTTTCCACCAGGGGTAGATCTAAGAGGAGTTTCGTTATTTACGTCTCTGTAGCTTTGGCATGCAGAGTACGTGTAATCACTACCTCCAATCCAGAAATTCTTGCTTTAACTCTAACAAAAGGGAACTGTATGGTTGGTCTGGTAAACTTTTATAATTCACCTACCTCACGCTTGGATTTTAGTCCTTTAACTGCTCTGAATGCTTTTATTAATAAGTCCATGAGTCATAGCCTTCACAATCTTATGGTTATAGGCGATTTTAATATTTACCCCTGTGGTAATCCTGTGACTGTATGTACTTCTCGCTTGAGTTGCACCTGAATTTAAGGCTTTCATTTTGAGCACTCGACCAAGGGGGAGCTGCTCAACGATTTGATTAATGACTTTGATTTAACATCTACTATGACCTTAACGGACCCTTACATTACACTTGAAGTACCCACTTTCAAGGGCCATGGGAAGGGGACATTTATTGACTTTATGCTGATCTCGTCCCCTATGCAGCCCTTTGTGGACTCTTTTTTAATTGAGGAGAACAAATTCAGTGATCACAATCCCCTTTCTCTGCACTTAACAGGTCCTTGGGTCTCAAAGTTAGGTTCATACACCAACCAGGGTCAACTGTGTACATCGGATGGCAAGCGTAGACTTAGATGGACTCAAGTCGCCCCTGAGTTGTTTTATAATGACATCAAATCTGTGTGTGCAGAAGAAATTGATATCTGCACAAAGGGGGAGCAAGAACACTCTAAGGTATTAGTAGCTTTGCAGATTATTTCCGATAGGGTTACGGAATT
Organism: Lissotriton helveticus; assembly: GCF_964261635.1. Taxonomy (NCBI): domain Eukaryota; kingdom Metazoa; phylum Chordata; class Amphibia; order Caudata; family Salamandridae; genus Lissotriton; species Lissotriton helveticus. Next base: position 883,533,598 of record NC_136072.1, on the reverse strand, counting down.
ACTTTCTGTACCAGTTAAGCAGCAGCGTAATGTGGGCCCTAGATGGTTTGACGAGCACTGTCCTAAATCAGCACGAAATTTAAGGGCAGCTTTAGCTTCTAATCCTAGAGTTCAAGCTGAAGTCACAGTTTGCCGTAAGGACTTCAAAAAAGCATTAGCCAATTCTAAGGAGACCCTAAGGAATGAGGCATGGAATGAGTTATTAGATCCTGGAACTCTCAAGAATAGCTCTAAGTTCTGGGGAATAGTAAAAAAACATTTCTTGTCCAGGAGGCAGGTGATGGTCTTGAATGCCATATAGCTAAGGAGGCTTGGGAGGCTCACTTTGAGCATATGTATGAGTCACCTCTAGATGAACATGATAGCCTGATACATGGCCCTAATGACAATAAAATCATAATTGACAGGGGTGAAATATACAAAGGAATTCTAGGCTTAACAGCCGGGAAAGTACCAGGACCTGATGGAATTCCCCCTGACTTATACAAATCTGACCCTTCTTTTCGGCTCCTATTCTTGAATCCGTTTTTAATGCTGTGGTTTATAGTGGATACCCACAATCTTGGGGGGTTTCTACTATTGTATCTGTTTTTAAAAAAGGGGACAAAAGCAGTTGTTTTGGGAGGCCCAGGTCTGTAAACAGCCAGGTGGGAGTTTACTAGGTTCATTATCGGAAAGCTCCCACCCGTAGATACGGCGGGCCTGCTTTGCTAATCTGTGGGTCACCTCTTCGAATAACGTGCTGCGTGAACGAATAAGAGCCTGCTTTAAACACTTGAGAACGCACCTGTTCAATTTACAGCATTCTCATTGACTGATGTTGCAAATGATTTACCATTTTATACCACTTAGTTTACAGACCTCGGAGGGATGGCAGGCTAGCATGCCTCGCTGAGATTCGAACTATACACAAGTCACCGCGGGTAGCTTTCAGCTGGCACTGCCCACAGAGATCTGTACACAGGGCAACTCTGAACCCATGCGAAAACCACATATGTACTTGAGTAATAAGTAGGGTAACCAGATTTTCAAAACAAATAAGCATTGGCATAGCCAATAGGTCTCGCCTTTGTTTTACATGTTTTGGAGGATTCTTTGGTTATTAGTTATGTTTCACTATTTCGGTAAACCCTTTTCATGTAGAACAGCTTTTGAATTGTTTGTTTACTGAGTCTGCTGTGCTTTTGACACACCATGGACCTGGGCACCTGGCTGATTTCGTCACCTTGGCCGAGCCTCCCTGTCTAACTCCAAGATGCCCAAGTCGTGACTGGCGTAGACTGACAATTGGCTGGCAAGCCCTCCATGACGACATGACCCCGCAATTCAGTTTTCGTGTCTTTGATTAGTGAACGTGTCTCTTCTAGGATCTATCCTCTCTTGCTGGGCAGGGTATGCTTGCTTTATTTTTTTAGTTCTTTATGGTTGACTCAACAGCCTCAGTTCCACAAGCTTTATGTGGGCGTGGCTTCTGGTAGTTCAAAGCAGGGGTACCGCCACAACCAATACTTCTGTTTGACAGGGTTGGCTTCAGCAGAGTTGTCTTTGTGTTCCCCAACGAAGCCCTGCTGTCAGGGATGGTCCCGGACTTTTGTTTTTAAAAAATCCTTTAGATAAAAAACTAAAATATGTTATTAATAAATATTCTGGACAAATGTAATGCTCTGTCCCTTCAATGTTCGACCCTTAGCGAGATCAAGCAATGCTCATTAAAACAATTTAATTCATTTTTGTACATGTCTTGGAGGATTCTTTGGTTATTAGTTATTGTTCACTAATATGGTAACCCCTTTTCATGTAGAACAGATTTTGAATTGCTTGTTTACTGAGTCTATTTCAAATGTGTTGTGTAGGGTTTCAGATAGACATTTTTTTCACCTGTGAGGTTCGGTTCTGTTTTCCTGACTGGTTCCAGAAAGTGTGTTTTTAGTGCAGTGACCATCAGTGTTTGAAGGTACAAGTTATCACAAACAGATTTTGCATGTCTGCCATTACAAGCCAAGTGAATTTGCTTCTGGTGGGGACCTTAACGCCAGGGCTTTAAGAAGGATAACAAAACTAGGGGTTCTCTCAAAGGGGCGTGGCCAATGCAATTAAGGGTGTGGCTTAAAAACACATAAGATAAAAATCTGTGCTTAGCATAGTGAGCCACCAGACTTGTAATTTGCTGTTTCTGTCATTCTATCCAGATATATGATACAAGTAACATCATACCTACAATAATTCTGGACTATTGGCTTAGTCAATGGTTGTTAGTTGTACAAGATAAATAAGCAGCAACTGTGGCTTGTATATAATATCTCGCTTTTGAGACCTTATAAGTATTTAGTTATGCAGCACAATATCCTTAGTGCAACAACACAAACTGTTGCATGGCTAAACACTTATAAGGTCCCAAAGGCGAGACCTATTGGCTATGCCAATGATTGTTTGAAATGCCTACGAGAAATTCATAAGACTTTTAGTGAGAATGGTATTCCCACAGAATTGCGTATAAAACTTTAAGCCCGTAGTGGGAGAAGCCAGTGCCTATGTACATTTGGCATTTTTTTCTTTCTCAGCAACATGGGGAAACATTTTCCTCTGTTTGTGAAAACACTTCTTCATTTCTTCCAAGTGTAGGGTGTTTCATTACACTTGTATGTAGTCATGGATATAAAGTTAGCAGGAGTAAAAAAATGTACACATGTTAGTAGTGTATGTTTTTGTAAATAGTTAGAAGTTGTAAATTTAATTATCTATCGTAAAGATTCCTTTTTGGCTTGGATCTAACATCTCTGAGACCATACATGTTGAATGCTGCAGTAGACGAGCTGACCCTGAAACTTTCATACTGCACCCCATCTCACTCCCTGTCACAGATGACAGGTGCCCACTAGAGCCCCCTGTGCACCTAGCAACTCGAAAAGCTTGTCCGGAACTCACAAATGATGTGTTCAAATTTAATTCTTGTTTTGCTTTTTATGGGAATGCCCCTTCTGAAATTTTGTTGGAAAATATCCTGAACAGCTCTTCTCTTTAAGAATTATTTTTGGAAATGCTCCTTCTTGGGAACACACAATAATAGTCATATATTTAACTCGAGACCCATCGGTTTGCCTGCCTGATTGCCTACCTGCCTGCCTGCCTGCCCCCCTTCCTCCCTCCCTCCCTCAAGGGATTGTTTGAGAACAAGGAGAGACAGACAGCTGAACACAGAACAACGTAAATTGTACCCTCATACGTCAGCAAATGTAAGTAATTCTATGGCAGGACAGGAGGCTCAGATTATGCTTTCTCGATTTCGTTACTACCAACAGCAGCCAATAGGAAAATAGTAAAGAAAAACAGCAAACTACAAATCCCATGAGCCCTTAGGCAACCATAGAGACTACATGCTATAAAAGTCACCATAGAGGACAACACTTCCTCTTTCTTTGCTGCTTCGCAGCCAGTTAAGTGCTTTTCTACATTTATGGTGTATTACTTGCATGTTTATTGCCAGTTGAATTGTTGTTCTGTTACCTTTGCTGTACGTCGCTGTTCGCGGTATGCTTGCCTTGTAGCCGCTTTGCAGCTTTGCGTAGTGTGCTTGTGCTGCCGCTGGCGTTTCTCCGGTTTTCAGAACTTTGTATATTCTGTTTTTTCTCGAGAGCGCGTGTCGCCTCTCTGGACTTTCGGGCGCTTTGTGCCCGTGTCTTGTTTTTGTGGAGTGGGACCGGGGCTCGGGGACTCGCGCGCTCGTGTCGCGCGTTGCTCCTCTTCCGGAGTTCAGGCACGCCACCGCGCATGCGCGCTGGCATTTGTTGACGCTCCGTCTGACAGGAGCCCGGACACGCTGCGAGGCGGCGTTTTTCTTCTTGCCTCTGCCCACCTGCCTGCCGGAGAGCCCCTCCTGACGCCCTCTACCTCGCGCAAGGGTTTTGGGCTGTATAATCTATAGAGGCGGTGCCTAGGGTGTCTTTATACGCAAGCTGGTCCCTCCACATTCTAATCTTATTACTTTTGGTCGAGTTCTTGCTCTGCCTCTCTAGCTTGCGTGGGGCTGTCACCCCCCCTGACAGGGTCGCTTGGTTTTTCCACCTGACCTTTGCTTTAGTATTCTGTGGGCATTTAAATATATACCTATATATTTATATATTTCCTTTTTCCTCAGTGGTGTGCATTGTTTTTTCTACGCCATGGCTGTCTATGTCGATGCTGAGGAGTATTATTATGAGGAGGAGCCAGAGGAATCGTTTGAGTACGATTTGGTCGATGCCCTTGACCAGGGGGTCCAACATTCGGTCAATACCGCGCTAGTCCGAGCAATTGGGCCGCTAAAGCGCCATTTGACCGACTATGCCCAGCAACAAGGCTGGATTCCGTCCTCTGCTTCAAAACACTCCTCTAAGTCACCCAAAAATCCTCACAGGTCTGCTTTTGTGAACTTGGCCAAGTCTTTGTCTGCTCCTACTAAAGTTGGCCACTCCCAGCTTCCGCCTCCGGACACGGAGGATACCTCCTCTTCGTCTTCTTCAGGTCCCTCTGGTCCCCCTCCTGCTAAGAAATCCCGCAAAGAACATTTTGTTGACGCCTCATCCCATCCACCGGTCTTGACCTTTGAGCCTACTGAAATCATACACCCTAACTCCAAAATTTGGTGCCCTGCTCCAGAGGTCGCGGATTACATCCAAGCCCATATCCGTGATTCTTTCGATCAAGAGGTGCGTTCTCGGTTACGTTCCGAGTGCCCTCGCCCGGAGTTGGCGGATAAATTGGCTGACACTCCGGAGGTCGACCCAACGATTTTGACCTACCTTAAGAAATTTAATAAAGATCCAAAAAAGGGGATTGACCGTTCTTGGCGCCTGTGCCAGGACAAGTTGCTGGATCTTCTTGGTCCCCTGACGAAAATCCTGGATCTGGGGTATCAAGCCCAGGGGTCGGCGTCTGGCATTGACCCCGAGGATCTTATTGGTTGGGCCCAACGGGCTATCTGTCTTCTGGGGAACGCAAACTGTGCCCTTTCCACCGAACGTAGGCGTTCCATATTGCTGAAAATGGATCCACGTTTGTCTGAACTTGCTACGTCTGAGTCAGGTGCTCTGGCTCAGGGTCTCCTGTTTGGTCAACCATTTTTAAAGGAGTTGACGAGGTTCGTGGCGACTTTTAGTGGCCTCGACAAGGCGCAATCTTCCTTGCGCAGGGCGTTCCGCCCGGTTTTTGCCAAGGCCGGACGATCTGGGGGACGTTCGTTCGGCCGAGGTTCTGGTCAGCAACGAGGCCAACAGTCCCACCAGGGTGGAGGCGGTCAACGTCAGCAACACCAACAATCCTATTCCGGTTCTAAGACGACCTTCTACCCCTCCCGTAAAGGTCGTGGTCAAGGCAACAAAGGAGGCTACGGTGGCAACCAAGGAGGTCGACAAGATTTCTCCTCTACAGGTGAGCTTGATTCCTTACGACAGTGTTGTTCTGGGGGGCAGGGTACAGTTTTTTCTAAAGAATTGGCGCTCGATCTCCAACGATGCTTGGATATTACAGACAGTTCAAGGGTACCACATCGAGTTCTATCACCCACCCCTGCAGGGTCCCGTCCCTTCTCCCCTTGTTTTTTCCCAACGAGATCAAGAGGTGATCTCCACGGAAATCGATTCTCTTCTTCTCAAAGGGGCCATTGTGCGAACGACCCTACATCCACAGGGGTTCGTCAGCAATGTGTTTCTGGTGGAGAAGAAAGGGGGAGGATCTCGCCTTGTGCTCAATCTCAAGGAGTTCAACAACGGGGTGGTCTATCGACATTTCAAGATGGAGGGCATCCATCTTCTCAGGGATCTTCTTCGCAAGGGCGACTGGATGGCTCGCCTGGATTTGAAGGACGCTTACTTGTCCGTTCCCATCTTTCCGCCTCATCGTCGTTTTCTGCAGTTCCAATGGTCAGGGGAGTGGTTCGAGTACACGGTTCTCCCGTTCGGTCTCTCGTCCGCCCCGTGGTGCTTCACGAAGCTCCTGAGACCGGTTATGGAATCGCTGCGTGCACGGGGGGTGCGGCTGATAGTGTATCTGGACGACATTCTTTTGATGGCTCAGTGCCCGCTGCAACTACGTTCCCATTTATCTTGGACGATCGATCTGCTTCAGTCTCTCGGATTTCTAGTGAATCCTCAGAAATCTCATTTGCAACCCACTCAATCGATAGAGTTTCTGGGTTTCCTTGTGGATTCGATCTCTTGCCAACTTCTTTTGCCTGCCCAGAAGATCAGGTCTATCAAGAGGGAGTTGAAGTCACTGTTGTCTGCACCGAACGTATCCTTGCGGTCGATCGCTCGAGTTGTCGGACTATTAGCCTCTTCCATTCAGGCGATTTTTCCGGGTCCCCTACATTATCGGGCCCTGCAGCGTCTCAAGATCCGTCACTTGCAGAAGGGTCTTCGTTACTCAGACCTTGTTCCTCTGTCCCAGGATGCGAAGTCGGAAATGATGTGGTGGCTCCATCACATGGAAGCCTGGAACGGGAAAGCCCTGTTCGGCTCAACTCCAGACTTGGTTTTGGAGTCGGATGCGAGTCTATGGGGCTGGGGAGCCCGTTGCGGGAATTTGACGACGGGCGGCCGTTGGTCTCAACACGAGTTAGCCCTTCACATCAATTGCCTGGAACTTCTGGCGGGGTCATTTGCGATCCGCAGCCTTGCTCCTCAGGCCACCAGCTGTTGCATTTTGCTCCGCATGGACAACATCTCAGCGGTGAGATATGTGAACAAACTGGGGGGGACACGGTCGAAATTGTTAGCAGAGATTGCGAAGGATTTCTGGCATTTCTGCCTTCAGAGGAAGATCACTCTTATTGCAGAGTATCTCCCAGGTCGCCAGAATCAGGTGGCCGACTGGAACTCTCGCCATCTGCTGGACTTCAGCGACTGGCGCCTTCACCCTCGGGTCTTTCGAACCCTGTCTCGCCTTTGGGGTCGCCCTTGGCTCGATCTATTCGCCTCTCGCCTCAATGCTCAACTGCCCAAGTTTTACAGCTGGCGTCCGGATCCGGAGGCTCTGGCCACGGATGCCTTTCTCCAGACTTGGCCTCCTCAGCTTTGTTATGCTTTTCCCCCGTTCGCGATGATTCCGCGAGTCTTGGCCAGAACGAAGCAGTTTCTATCGGAGATCATTCTGATCACTCCTCTTTGGAGAGCTCAAGCGTGGTTTCCGGACCTTCTGGAAATGAGTTGCTCGACTCCATTCCTGCTTCCAACGAAGTGGAACTTGCTGTTGGATCCTCTACTCCATCCACATCCTCTAATTCTGTCGGGCCAGCTCCGTCTGGTGGCGTGGCGTCTTTCGGGGAACGCTGGAAAGTCCCTGGCTTATCTGGAGACGCTGAGAGATTTCTCAGTGAAGCTTGGGCCCCCAACACGCGCAAGCGTTATGCGTCAGCTTGGCGTCGGTGGTGTGATTGGTGTTCTGAACGGAACCTGGATCCCGCTTCAGCAGATGTCTCTCTAGTTGTTAATTTTCTTGCTTCCATCGCTTCTTCTGGTTCTGCTTACAGGACTGTCAATTCTTTTCGCTCCGCTCTCTCTGCGGGCCATGCTTTAGTTGATGGCAAGCCCATTGGGGAACATCCTCTCATCTCTACATTATTGCGTGGAGTTCGGATGGCTACGCCGCCATGTCCGAAATATGTCGCTCTATGGGATGTCTCCATTGTGTTACGTTTTCTGGAAGCTTGGCCTCCCAACGCTTCTCTGTCTCGTAAGCAGTTGTCTGCGAAATTGACAATGCTTTTATGCTTAGTATCTTGTAAGCGTGTTTCGGATGTCCGCGCGTTAGATCTCGCGGGTCGTTCTTTTTCCCCCGAAGGCGTTACTTTTACGGTTTCCAGACGTACCAAGACTAATCTGTCTACTGTCACTTACCCAGCGTTTCCTCACAATCCACAATTGTGTGTGGTCCGCTGCATAAAGGCTTATGAGGTGAGTACTGCTCCTTTTCGTCAGGATTTGTCTGGACAGTTATTGATTGCTTTGCAAAAGCCTTTTAAGCCTGTGGCGCCAGCTACTCTGGCTCGTTGGGTGCGCTGGCTTATGCCCGAGGCAGGAATTGTTGTCTCCATTTTTGGAGCTCATTCCGCGAGGGGTGCCATGGCCTCTAAGGCTTTTCATGTTGGTGTAAGTTTGCAAGATATTGTGAAGACGGCTGATTGGTCTTCTGATACTGTGTTTAAGACGTATTATTTCAAACCCATAGTGAATGTTGCCTCTGTTGTGGTGGAACAGCTTTGAACAAGCATAATCTGAGCCTCCTGTCCTGCCATAGAATTAAAAATTTGCAAACATTCGTGACAAGAATTTTCAATTCTATTAAGGACACGGAGGCGAGGATTATCCCACCCATTTGTATTATACTGCATTGTTATATTGCATCTTTGCTTTGCTATGATCCGCAATGTTTCTTGCATTGATTTTTTCCCCACCCTATGTGATGTTACCTTTCCAAGGTTTTGGGGATATATGTTACGGCTCTGTTTTTCTTTCAGGTTCGGACCAGAAATAATCCTTCATCTTGGTCTGCTGCACTGTTTTCCGCTCCTTGGAGGCTGGATCTGCTGTGTTTTCCTGATGCAATTTCTTCGCTGTTGGATGGTTGCCTGTTTCCTGTTGCCCTCTTGTGCGTTTTGCCTTCAGACTTTTCCTTCCGGATGGTCGGCGGTACTTTCTTCAATGACTTTTGACTGTTATAATTTCCTGGACAAAGAAAGAGGAAGTGTTGTCCTCTATGGTGACTTTTATAGCATGTAGTCTCTATGGTTGCCTAAGGGCTCATGGGATTTGTAGTTTGCTGTTTTTCTTTACTATTTTCCTATTGGCTGCTGTTGGTAGTAAAGAAATCGAGAAAGCATAATCCTCGCCTCCGTGTCCTTAATAGAATTGAAAATTCTTGTCACGAATGTTTGCAAATTTTTAATTACCTCTCAGTATTTATACACACGTTGCAACATTTACAACGTTTGAGCTCTGTTCCTTGTCCTTCGTATTTTGAGAGGTGGATTTTCATTGCTGTTTTAGATTCCTCTAAATTGAGACTGGCGCTGATATTCAATGGAAGAGCGTTCCATCTTGCGGTGGGTGCGAGAAGGTGCAATGATCTAAAGAGGATGGTACTCAAGGCACTCTCTGCACAGCCAGGCGTGCTGATTGGCTGATCTTAAGTATATCAAAATGAATAATGAAAGTAATCTGTGGCTGTCACATTGTTACAAGTTTGTAAATGGTGCCGCACTATGTGAAACCTAAGCTGGCTTGACTGCTGTTTGCATGGGGTTTGGAATTATGAGTATGGGTTTTTTCCCAACATTGTCACTACTGTCGTAACTTACAAGATGATAAAGACTCAGTAAACACTAAAACATAGATCATTGTGTGGCGCATTTACCAATATCTGCATGTTTTGCTCCATTTTTAGGGTAATACTCTTAACCAACATTATTTATCGTGTAAGATAAATAAGGAACCCCAGTTTAACGTACTTCAATTACGAAGAACTGGTAATTGAGGCTCAAGAAGGTAGTGGCTGTTCACCTCATTGTCCCTATATCTGTCTCTCTCTGAATCTTCCTCTCGTGTTACTTTGAAATACAGAGGGGATATGTACAATGAAATGGCGGAGCGGGTCGTTAGCCACCTGGGCTTAACAACACGCTATGCAACTTCGGAAACGCAAGGCTGCACCATATTTACAAGAATGTGGTGCAGCCTTGCTTTTCCCCATCCGATGGTGCTAACAACAAGTTTAACAACTTAGACCCAACGCAGGCACCCTTGAGCCATAGTGCAAGGGCGTCTGTGCGCAGGGGAGGACTGGTTATGTGTAGGAAGGTGTCCCTTCCTGCACATAAACAATCCTAAAATGCCATTTTGTAACTTTCATATGTGTTGCGTCATGCAGCAAACATGACAGTTACAAAATGGCATTTTTTAAAAAGGTTTGTGTATGTACAGTGAGGGACACCTTCCTGTACATAAACAAACCATGGCATTTTTCTTTTTTCATGTGTGCTGCACAAGGTAGCACACATGGAAAAAGCAAAAACGAGGAGAAATAATGTAATTCTCCTCGTTTCGCCAACTTAAGACCATAGCGTGAAAGGGTGCCTTATGTAAAAGGCAGCGTTACGTGGCTTAACGCTGCCTTGCACATGAGGCAAGGCCCCTATTGCCAGGGGAACGTCACAAAAAGTGACATTCCCGTGGCGATAGGGGATTGTACATATGCCCCACAATGTTGTTGTTCATGAGATATTCAGTTTGATGTCCAGTTTGCTCACCACTAGATGGCAACATTTGCACACGCCTTAACTTACTGGCTGCTGCTTAAACGTCAGTAGTTCTCTGGTTCTTTCCACCATAAAAAGCATGAATACTGCGAGGTTTCGAAGCTAGCTAGTTCTCACATCTACTCAGGGATGCATCAGTTATCTGATTTATTTTCTGATGTGGTCTTTATGCTTTGTAAATATAATACTGTGCAAGTGCCGCCCTTGTGGTGCCGAAACTCTGCTGCCTCCCACACAATAGGCTCTGCGGTCTCTGGATGAAATTCTCAGCTGGTCTGCAGCCTCTTTACTTCCTGACTGATTTCTGTGAACACTAAACAAATAACCAAAGTCATGCTTGGTAGACCCGGGGGAACTTTCCATTACTCCAGTGTATTATTGCGTAATTTCTTTCAACTTAGCATAACACTTGTTATTGGAAATTTCAGAAATCATGCCACGTGACATAAAATTTTAGGGCAGTAGCACACGAAAACCAGAAGGCGAGCAGCTGCTTGTTATTCGTGGCCCCTGTGTATTTATGTGCTACTTTTTAGCGCAAAACACATCCATATGTTCGAACAAGATAAATGATACATTTCATGCTGAAATGCAAAGAGAAATACCGGTTTTGAATTTCACCTCAACTTTATGGCATTTCCTGTAATTATGCAAAAGTAAATAATGCAAACTTCGTACACCGCTATTACTTAACCCTTATGCTCATTGCCCACCCGGTACAATGGTGCTTAAAAATCTACAATTTTAATTGGCGTATCTCCATAATGTTCTTTGTGAATCTTCATTCAGCCCAGAGCAACCATACAATTAACTATATTGAAATTAAGATTGGATATTTCTGCAGGTCTCAGAGTAAATATACAGAATGGTTTTATGATGGAACCATGCATGCCATTACCAATGTTAGACCTGTCGTCCTTAAGGCGGTCTTTCCCCTAATTTTTTTACTTTTGCCTTTCATTTTGGCTGATTCTTTTTTGTTTGTCATAGACTTCTGAGCACCTTATCACTGCTAACCAGTGCTCAAGTGCATCAATTTTTCCTTTAAACATGATGACATTGGTGTATATCTGACTGGTTTATTTGTTGTAATGGTAAGTCACTTGTAAAGTGGTATACCATGTACTCAGGGCCTGTACTTTAAATGCTACTAGTAGGCTGCAGCACTGACTGTGCCGCCCACAGAAGTAGCCTTTCAAGCCTGTCTCTGGCCTGCCACTGCATTGCCTGTGTGTGCAATTTACAGCCACGTTGACTTGGCATTTAAAACTATTTACTGAGCCTTAAACTCCCCTTTATTGCATATAAGTCTCCCCTAAGGTAGGCCCTGAGAAACCCTCGGGGGCGGGGTGCTATGCAAAGAAAAGGTAAGTCACGCACCTCTATCTTTTGCATGTCCTGGTGTCCACAAACAGCCTAATTAATTTTTTTGCCGCGTAAGGCCTATAACTCTAATAGGCCAGCTTTGGGAATTCCTTAATACACTTTAAGCTGTAATTCCTAATCAGAGGAGTATTTTTTTCATGCTTGATTTGTTTAGGATGGTAATACTAAATCCTCCTTACTGGTGAATTTGTAATTAACATTACTGTTTAAAAATGCCACTTTTAAAAAAAGTGGACACGTATCTGTCCTTACTGTTCTTTGTGCCTAACAGCCTATCTCCAATTCATGTTTGGGTTGGATGACAGCGAGACTTTGTTCATTCTCTCTAGACACCCAGAAACTCAATAAGACCAATTTGAGTCTTTTTAAATTCTCCCTGTTCTCACATCTTTTTATATTTTCAAAATCCACATCTGTGGTCCTACCTGGCAAAATGGAATTTGAGCTGGCCAATCTGGAAGCATTCACAGTGGCTCAGCATAAGCTGTTCTGCCAGGAGAAAGGGGTGTTCCACAAGAGAAGCACCAAGAAGGCAGAGCTTCAGAAAGCTTTGAGAGCATAGTCAGCGGCCCACCGGAGAAGCAGATGAGGAGCAATATGTGTCTCAAGAAGGATCAGAGAGAGCTCTGAACAACAATCTTGACATGCAGTCTGGGAGTAGCGGCCCGTGGAGGGAGTTCCGTGGGGCGGTGAGGTGGGGGAGGGGCGGTTGGGTGTGTAGTACACACTGGAATATGGATGAACGGAGGTAAGTAAACATTTAAATAAATAAAACAAATTTGTTGTGCGCGACGCATCTCATTTTGCGATGCAGCAAATTAATTTTTTTAGTGAATTATTGAGTGATGATCCTTGCTTGACCGAGTGGATTGTTTGTTGGTTAATGATTTTAAATAGTTTTTAGGTCTGTTTTTGGTATTGTCAAGTTGTGATCTAAAGTGATCTGTTTTGGTACTACGGATATGTTTGTTTTACGCATTCTTTGTTCTCCTTAGCTGTTTGAGGTTTGTTATAGTTGGTGAACTTATCCAAGTTCTCTCAACAATTCTGAGTTTACGCCGTTCCTCGTTAAGTGAACCATTAAGCCAAGGTTTTGATTGTTTACTAGGCATCTTTTTGAGCTGCATTGAGGCAAGTGAATCAAATATGTCATTCATGGAATGAAGGTAGTGTTCAGTGAGGCCATCCAGATTTGTCAAGTTGGAGGGTGGAGGCAGAAGATTATTACACAAGGACAGACGATCCTTTACGTTGCTGTTCCTCAGATCTCAGGACCATTGTTTGGACTTGCGAGGTTGTCCTTGTCTAACTAATCACCTTTTCCAATATGAGAAAGGAGATATGGTACTGGTCTGACCAGTTACAAGGTGTTATGGCATTCAATTGTAAGACATTATCTTTAGCTATGATTAGGTCTAGTGTGGGTGAAGCTGAGGTCAGAGAGGAAGGTGATTATTAATGGATTGTTTTCATCATTCCAGTGTAGGTTGAAATCCCCAAGGAAAATATGATTCAGGAATTGGTCAGAGTTCTCTGCTATTACCTCCATTTTTTATGTGATGAAAAAAAGATTGTCACCCGGGATGATAGATTGTGTGGAGAGTACATACTAACCTGTTGTTCTTCAAGATCTCAATGGGAAAGTGTTTGCAGGAGGACATCAGACCTGACTGTGTATGTCTTAGGGAGAGACTGGAGTGGTCGATGCAAGAAATGCAGCCTCCAACTTAAACTGGTCTATCTAGTCTAATTACATCATATTCGGAGAGTACTAAGATGTCCAGGATTGTTGTAGAAGAGTCATTTAACCAGGTTTCAGTTAATATCAGGAGGTCTAGTTCATGTGTGAGTATAAGGTGAGCAATATCTGCCGCGTGCCTTACTGCTGATCGTCAGTTAATAAGCATTGATTGGATGTGAAATTTGGTTACTACAGTTTCTATGTGTGAAGTATGGACTGCTAATACATTTTCCTTATTAATTGATCTGAGATTGACACTGGATTCTCCAAGCAGGTTGGTGGGAATAGTTTGGATATTGAATGTGGAAGGAGATGAGTTAGTATGCGAGGCGTTGTAAGAAAGTAAAAGGGAGTGAATGTCAGCATCGGTCAAATGATTGGTAACCCTGTGCTGTCTAGGAAGGTGGTTCAGAAAAAGTCTGTAGGTCCAGTTTGGATTTGATGTGTATTCCATGAATAGGCTATGTCTACGGAAGTGTTTGGCCTCTGTGGGAAGTTTAGATTGATTAGACTCAGAAGTCCTATTAAGGTCCCAAAACTTTTCCATCTTCACAGTGAAGTGTAATAAGTTCCGAAGGCCGTCTTTGACTAGATGAAGATCCTTCATGATGTGGGTTTAAAGTATGTGTGGTTGGTACATGGGAAAAGAGTAAATGTGAGCCCTCAGAGGAATGAGCAGTGGTAGTAGGTGTAGATTCCTCATGTGTTCATAGGTAAGCAATAGGAGAGGTGAGGGGGGGTTTGGTTTAGAGGGAGGGGTATTGTGTGGGGTAAGAAGAGGAGGAGCAGGCAAAGGTGTCAGATTACAACATTTGTTGTCTACCTTGTGTTGAAAGTCAAATGAGCATGGTGGTGATGGTGAGGGTTGGTTTTGAGCAGATTGACTCCTGCTGTAATACGAGCTATACACGTACGAATATCTGTTACGACTTACTAATTCGGAAGTCTAATTTGGTAATTGAACCTTTTTTAAATAGACTCATATTTCCTGGCAATGTAGATAAATCTGTGAGATCTTCCATCAAATTCATTGTTGAACGTATCGTCCTCAGGATGGTCTTGTGAATCTTGTAGACCGTTAAGAGACCGAAACGTCGACGCAATAACACCCTTTTTGTTGTGAATTACGATTGGTGATGAACAATGTAATCAAGGTAAAATGACAAATTGATTATAATGTATGGTTCATTTAAGGCATTATCCATACTTGAGTGTCTAAACAAAGGGTGTTGAATACTACTGTTAGCTTTATAAACTGAGATAATAGTTACAACTGTTACCGTACATGATAAAATGTATGTATTTATTTCTCGTGCTTTTTAAGTGATTGAATTCAAAATTGAAAAAATATATATATAAAAAATATAAACCCTTGAAAATTCCCTGGGTTTAGGAGGCAAGACGGCGGCGGTGCATTAGACCGCTGTAAGACACCTCCCGGGCCAATATTTGTGATTATGATGTGAACAGTGAACAGTGATGTTTTTACCTATCGTTTTCTTTCCTGTTCTGAGTAAGTAACCAACGAGAGCAAAAGGGACGTACGCTACCTTTTCTCCCCGATGTCGTTGATGAGATGGCCGGGAGTCGAGCAGAGAGCGAGGGGGTGAAGGATACACTGGACCTGGATGCCCTGGAGCTACGCTTCTCGTTCTGCACGTCATTAATTGGAGTCCTCGTGCTAAGACTGATTGCTTGCATGCAGATTAAGAAAGTGGCAGCACAAAAGAAACAGGTTATCTTCCCGAGTTCAGTTCAAACAGCTCTTCCTCCCTGCGCTGCTCAATCCTCACAGAGAGACTCTGACGATATGGCGCCGAAGAACGCTGCGGTGGTAGCCGCTGCCGCAGCCAAGACCAGAGCAGCAAAACAGGCTCTCCGTGACAGAGAGGTGATGTCGAAACGAGGCGGCGCTCTGCGCGGTGAGGGAAGCGCTGATCTCACTGACTCCGATGTTACTGCTGGCAGACCTGGGAAAAGCTCTAAACAGCCGCCTGGAACACCCATCTCTGGCCCCTCGGTGATTGAACTACTCCGGAAGACTCCTGCCTCGGCTCCTTCAACTCAGGTGGTGGCAGTTACTTCGCTCCAACCCATGGTTCAATCGGCAGCTCAACCAACTGCTCTGAGTGCACAGAATGCCATATCTGGGCCAACAGTGACACCCAGTGGACAAACTAAAAATGGAAAAGCTAATGAAAAGGGAAATGCTGTTATTCTTGCAATCTCAGCGGCTGAAGAGAATACCTCAGTAAGGCTCCAGGAATCTATGATGGCAGGCTTAGTAGGCTTAGTAGACTCCAACGTGGGAGAGAGAGGTATGGAGACTTACCTTCCTTGTGATGTACTACCCCTCCCTACTGATCTGGTAATCCAGGATACACTGACACTTTTGACAAATCCGGCAGCCCCATCAGTAACAATACCTAACGCTGCCCTGACAACTCTTAATATTCTTGAGGATGTGGTTGCGCAGGATGGTCAAATATTGCAGGGCGGGCAGACTCAGCCTGCGTCTAGCGCCTTAATAAGCGATACGCAGGCATCAGGAACCAGAGATACCTCAAAGAATTTGGAGAATCTGCTAGAGGAGCTAGATGGAAGTGGGAAAGACTGCAGAGATGAGACAATCCCTGACCCTGACCCCACTGATACTGATAGGGATCCATCGGATTTTTATTCAATGTCCGAAGAAATTGAGGAGGCTAGATGGTCAGATGACTCTGAGCTTGATATCGAGACGAATATCGAGTCTGGGACAGAGAGCGATCATGAGACAAGAACTGGCGAATCCAGGGAGAATAAAAGAACGACCCTACGGAGGAAAAGAGCTCAGGGGTTAGCATGGGACTATTCCCCTTCCATGGTACTTGGCTCTCAAGAGCATGAACATACTTCTAGCTCGCGTCCCACTCAACGGAGTTCTGTACATCAGCAAGATACTACACTCTCCACGGTGATGGATACAGTCCTCCAGGCTATCGCCTCCCATCGTGAGGAAACATCGAGAGATGGTCGTAAGGCACAACTAGCTCTTCATAAGGTACAGGGAGTAGTACGTAAACTGTCAAAAACTGTTGGCACTTTTAACACTCGAATGACAGAAATGGAAGATCGCATAGTCACCAATGAGGCAGAGGCTACAGCCACTCAGGAACAGGTTGAATCACATGAAGCAGAGCTAAGCGATGTGAGATGGAAGCTCGAAGACATGGAGAATCGTCTTTGACGCAACAACCTACGCGTCCTTGGAATACCTGAAAACATCGAAGGTACTGATATGCGAGCTTTCATCATCCAGCTCTTTAAAGACACGCTTCCTGAGCTCTCGTCGTGGAACTGGGAGCTAGAAGTGCAACGCGCACATAGAACACCATTTGCTTTAAAACCCACCCAGAAACAGGGAAATTATCCACCGGCTGTCCTGGTATTTTTTGGTAACTTTCTTCTCCGACAAGCCATTTCAGATAAGGCCAGGCCGGAAGCCCGACGTACCAGAGACTCCATCTCCTATTTTGTTAGGCCGGATTTTTGCCACACTACGGTGGAAAGGAGGTGGCGCCTACGACAACTTATCAAACCCTTAATGGAGAAGAAAGCGCAAGTATACCTGAATAACCCAGCCAAATTGAAAGTACTGTATAATGGACAGATCAAATTTTTCACCTCCGAGATAAAAGCCAAAGAATTTTTAGATAGTATGATCTAATGATTTAATGATGACAAGTCCGGTTTAAATAAATAAAAAAAACTTTTTTCAGGGCCGATGGCTGGGAAGCTAATGAGGTTGGAAACTGGGTTATGTCAGGGTAACTGGTTAAGATAATTGGTTAGGGATATTAGCTATTATATCCATACAAGACCAATTCCACCTATATCTTTACGCTCTTTACTTATCATCTCTTTATCTTACCCTTATCTTTATTTTTATTCTTTCGTGCTCTTTCCATACTTAATTAATTTCAATCTAACAAAACTCTCCTCTTTCCTTTTTTTTTTGGTTTTCTACTGGGGAAAAATATATTTTTTTGATGTGATTCTTCTTTTTTGGCTTGGTCAGCGAATGTCTTTCCATCACTAACAGACTCTTATAGAGTCTAATTGCCTCACTGTGCGGGTTTTGGAGGGTGGGGGGTGGGAAGCAGGGCTTGGGAGGGAGAGGGAGAGAGCGGGGGGGAGGGGGAGAGGGGGGGGAAACGATAAAAATGAGCCTGATCAATAACATAAGTATAAATATAAGAAATGATCAAAACTTGCGATTTTTTTCTCTTATCAGGAATTGTACGTTATTTATGTTGATTAATTGGAATTTTGACTGGAATATTAATACCGAGTCTGAAATATGCGGGTATATTTTATACAGTATAGAACAAACTGGTGTGATGGAGGATAACGTTAAATGGGGAGATTAAAACTGCGGTGCTGGAACGTTGCTGGCCTTAATGATAGAAAAAAAAGGGCTCAACTTTTTCAGCTGCTACATCAGGACCCTGTCGATATTCTATGTATTCAGGAGACCCATATAGCCGAAAGTGATAAGAATCTATTAAAAATTCCTGGCTATAATCTGATCGCATCAACATCTCAAACATCTAAAACACGTGGGGTTGCTATTCTGGTTAAACCGTGCCTAGGGGCCCCTAGACGCCAACTGGCAGATAAGTGTGGCAGGTGGGCTTTGGTTCAACTGGAGCTAGGCATTACCATCTGTTCACTTTACGGCTCTAATTTGGACGATCCACAACTCTTTGGTGATCTTGAATTAGAACTGGCCTCCTGGCCTGGCCCCCTCATTTTATGTGGTGATTTTAATTTGAACCTAGGGAACTTAGTGAATAACAAACTGTCCCAGAACTATAACGGTCGTAAACCTAAGGCTTTTACGGCAGTATCCCATCTGATGGATAGTCATGACTTATCTGATGTATGGGATATGTTGAGACAGAATGATAATGGCTTCACCTACTATTCTTATCCCCACAACAAATATGTTCGATTAGACTACATCATGACATCGCTACAGAAAGCGGCCCTAATAGATATTATTAAATCCCCTAAAACCATTTCTGACCACAACGCGCTCACTCTTCTCTTTGATTTGGATAGTTTTAAAAGACCTAATATCCAGTGGACATTTGACCGTAAGCTCCTTGTCAACCCCGAATATATAGACCATATAACATCATGGGCCCAAGCCTTTTTTGATTGTAATCAATATAGTGCGCCTAGGTTCATTGTTTGGGACTGTTTTAAGGCAGCGATAAGGGGGGAGACTATATCGTTTGTAGCTAAGTGTAAAAAGACTCAGGATAGTACCATCGCCCAGCTTAATCTGGAACTCACTAACCTTGAAACACTTCATGCTAGCCAGATTCAACGAGGAATTTCAACGTCTAATACATTGCAAAAGCTATTGATCTTAAAAACAGAAATGAATAGCTCGCTAACGCAAAGAGCCGCGGAAATATATCAAGCTAACAAAAATAAAATCTATGAATCAGGGGAAAATGTAGGGAGACAATTAGCTCTTAGAACCCGACAAAAGCAAACATACAGTAAAATAAAATATATTGAACATGAGGGACAACAATATTCTTCTACCCAAGACATTGTAGGTGTGTTTCAAAAATATTATCAGAAACTTTATCAAGGGGAAGATGATCACCAGCCTACTAGTGATACGAAAACCTTTCTCAATGAGTGGCTTCGTGAACCAGAATTAGTTAAAAAAATTGATCAAGTAGTTAAGGAAGATCTTGAAAAGGAAATCACAATTATAGAGCTAGAGATAGCACTATCTGATCTCGCTAATGGAAAAGCTGCTGGCCCCGACAAGATCCCTTTAGATTTATATAAGGCGCTGGGCAAACAGATACTACCCTATCTATTGGATCTTTTTTTGGGGGTACAGTATCATTCAACATCACCAGACTCCTGGAAACACACTAATGTAGCGATATTCCCCAAAAAGGGGAAACCCCCTCAGTTTCCGTCTTCATACAGGCCTATATCCCTCATAAACTCCGATTCAAAGCTGTATGCTAAAATCCTTGCAAATCGATTGAGCAGGGTCGTCGAACATCTTGTATCCCCGTGGCAGCATGGCTTTATCCCTGGGCGGGGCACGACCGATCATACCCGTAGAGCTATTTCCCTATTTGACATCATAGGCGCCACGGGGGGTGAAATGTCGATGATCCTGCTTGATGCCGAAAAAGCATTCGACCGTGTATCCTGGCGGTTTTTATGGGATATTATGGAATTCAACAATTTTGGTCCTGGTTTTATTAAAGCCATAAAAGCTCTATACATCAATCCAAGGGCCAAACTCTCCATCGCTGGTGCAGAATCGGAGTTTGTAGAGGTACAAAGAGGCACTAGGCAGGGTTGCCCATGCTCCCCGATATTATTTGCCCTAGTAAATAATCCTTTAATTTTAAAGCTTCTTACTTCCCCTCAAATACAGCCAGTTAAGGTGGGCCTGTACTCAACCAAAATTTTGGCATATGCCGACGATATCGCCGTCCTTACAACCAATCCGGCTGATGCAATAATAGAAATAGAGCAAATCACCCAGGTGTTTGGATCTTACTCCGGCTATTCTCTAAATAGGGATAAAACCATGGTTCTCTGTACGAATAACATCAGATATGACAGCCCATATAAGGTTAAAAATGCAACTTATCTTGGGGTAAATATATCTCCTGAGGTGAACAACATCAACCGACTTAATTATGATCCTTTGATCAATATAGTAAAAACTGACCTCAGGAGGGTAGACAATCTACATCTATCTATAATAGGGAGGGCAAATTATATTAAAATGAGTATATTTCCGAGAATACTTTATCTGTTCCGGGCCATTCCACTGATGGCCGACATCTCCACTATTAAAAATCTAGACTCTACTATATCTAAATTCTTATGGAGCTACGGGAAAATTTGGAGAGCGTTACCATTACTGACTCTTCCCCTACACAGAGGTGGCCTTGGAATCCCGAATTTGACACTTTATCTTTGGTCAACATTACTTCAACAAATGGGTCCATTTTTTAATGCCAAACCCTCCATCTCGTCTAATATAGATTTATATATCCCTTCTATTTTTGAACTTGGATTAGGCGGTAGGTGCCAAGGCTTATTTCTGAGACAAGTTGAGACATCATACTATAAGAAGATCAAATTCAAGGTGATTAGTGATTCATGGAAAATATGGAAACTTGCCTCTAAACACCTAGGTATTCCTAAAATCACTAAATACACCTCTTTATGGCATAGTAAGATCATACCAACTTATCTAAAGGATAATACCTCTAAGAAATGGGAGAATCTTGGCATTCATACACTAGGTGACTTGTTTGGACAAAATGTTTCTCCATGCTTTGAAGGATTACGGCAGAGATTCGATATTCCATCTACAGATTTCCTAAAATACTTTCAAGTGTTTACTAGTATCCGTAACTCTAAACTTAACTTTAATTTAGAGAATTTTCATTTTTTTTCTATTATTGGGAAACAGGCTACCAGGATGGGAACCCTATATGATCTACTCTTGGAATCTTCTGTCGATGATTTAGATCGTGTTGAGCGATCCTGGGCACTAAAACTAGGAGACCCCGATGTGGATATTGATTATTCCCTAAACCTCTCAGCAACATTATTTTTAGCCCCTAATCTTAAAGCTCAACATTACAAGACTATTTACAATCTGTATTATACTCCGTTTAAGCTTTTCACGTGGGGATTGCGGGCAGATGATTGCTGCCCGAGATGCGGACAGGCTCAAGCAAATCTAATCCACATGTTTGCAGACTGCCCCAAACTTGATATTTTACAAGCTATGATTGGTGGATTTTGGGCACAGGTTTTTGGTCGGAATCTTAGAACTTCTGCTACTTTATATATTCTCGGTCATGATGAATCCTTAGGTTATAGTATGGAGGAACGCAGGATTGTCTTTTTAGGCACCGCCGTCCTCCGTATTATATTGGCTGCGCGATGGAAAGATCCCGCTGCACCCACGTTTCAGATGTGGCTTAGTCGATTTCTTGCCACATATAAACAGGAGTTAGCTATTTATAGGACAAGAGGTAGAAGATCTAGAGCTCTTGGTATTCAGATTTGGGCCCCAATTTCTGAGTGGTATTCCAATGCAAGACTCCCTTCCTGATATGAGTTGTACTGACATGATGTTATGAATATATATGCTGTTTTCCTTTTCTCCTTCTTTATTTTTTTCTTTTATTTTTTTCTGTATTTGTCATTGGTAAATATATATATATTTACTATCGAATTATTCGATGTATTATTATTATATTGTGTTGATATTTTTTTTTTGTAATGAAAGTTCTAAATTACTATTGATTATGCTCAATAAAAAAAATTAAAAAAAATGAAAATTCCCTGATTTATTTAATATTTTGTTCACATATGTGACGATTCAAAAGAATGAAGTTAGGGTGAATGATTCCTTATGGTTGGAAATCTGGCATTGTTTAGTTGTGTTGAGAAGCCTAGGTTCTCCCTCAAAAGTTTTGATGTTGGTGCAAGTGAGTTGGTTGCTCGAAATTTGGAAAAGTGAAGTAGAAGAGGGGAAGGAGATAGAGCTAGTGGCGGGGTGAAGATTCAGTTAGGAGGAACGACCTTGATTTGGAACTGCTGGGTTATTGTTAGTCAACAAATTTCCGATCATCATAAAGAGTTTATCAAACTGTTCTAGATTGCGATCTGATGCTTGAATAAGAATGTTCCTGTTGTTGACTAGGGAAATGGTCAAATCAGCTTAGAGGGTTGGAGATGGAATGATGGATAAGTAAAAACCGCAAGGTGTTTTCTTTAATGGTTTGAATCCAAATATGGACGTAAAGGCTCTTTTCCATTGGCATCTCCTGTTAGTGAAGAAAGTATGGCCGTTAACAGCTACACCTTTAAATGTACAAAGTAGGCATCTAAATCAAGCATGTTTAGGTTCCGTTTGAGAAGATTATTTTTTAAATTCTTAGTAGCGTTTTTAGATAGGTTAGGAGGGTACACAATCGTATAAGCGAAATTCCCCACCCGTGACAGCAGGTCCTCGTTGGGGCTCTTCAAGTTTGGAGCCATGGTATTGAGAGAAGCAATAGAGTAAGAGGAGGAGAATGTCAAGCTGGGAACGGTTAATGTAGAGAAGCTGCCTCAAAAGTGTGCAGAGAAAAATTGATATTCAATTATTCATAAGATGAAACTGGTTCTTGGGCAATCTCACGTCATGTGTCAAGGGTGAGTTTTTTTCTGACAAAGAGTAGTCAAGGTTGGCAAGGGCCTTGGCAGAGACCAAAAGGCATCTGTAAGAATGTGGAAGGTTCAAGGAAGAATACAGGTCAATGTTTGGTAGATCAGAGGTACTGTTACAAGATAGCTGCTCCAAAGACAAAGCTGTTGATTATTCCTACCTTCTTTCATGCCTAGTCAACATGCCTAGGGTCCTCCATTATTTTGTTACTGAGTAATGAAGATTTTCTTATACCTATTTCAAGCGACTTGTATGAGCCACCACCTTGTACCCAGGGATACCAGGTTGGGGCTGTACAAAGCTAATCCCAAAATGGAGAGCCTGATTCCTACCTGGACACAATAATTACCCAACAGTAAAAAGCAGTCAGCAATAATCAGATGGTTTAAGGAGCATGGTCATGATCCAACTCTCAGTGCTGGAATCATTTTTACCCTCTCATAAATACGGGCTCCTACAGCAAATAGCTGGCACTTCACTCATAAAATGGAAAGGGGAAGCAAGTTTGATAGGATCCCCTTAACAACATTTACACGTAATAAGCACAGCGGGAGGAGACACCAGAAGTTTTTTCTTGTCCTAGCACTCCCCAGTCGTCGCAATTGCCATACTGGAACCTCCCGGCAGTCCCCGCCAAATGCGCACACATATGCCGGCAATCAGGACTTCCCATGTGGCGGGCTCAAAGTAACAGAACAGAGCTGTCTTTATGCAGATGTCGGAGCCAGTCAGTGCACAGTTCATGTGATCGGATGTCAGCTCCAAGATGGTGGGGCTCCTACCCCCTGACCCCAGCAGTTCAACGCCTCCTTCCAGAGAATAGCCTTGGCCTGGCTTGACCCGCAAGAAGCAGAACAGCCTTTCGGAGAGATGGGGGCCCAAGCTCCCAGGCTGTATCCTCTACAGATGGGCAGGAGTCTCATGGTTGATCGGGCACCCGCATCGTAATCCACCTTGTAAAAAGCTTTCCCGGTCATGACTCCACCGATAACAAACAGAGGATCTGGTCAATCGAACACTGCCAGAGTCACCACGGAGCTCACCGTCAGTCACCGTACTATGGTTAGGAGTCAGCTGGCTTCCCCAGAGCAGGTCATTCCCCACGCATCCCACCAGGTTGTAGTTCATGACAACAGAGAGGGCCACTATCATGTGGCCCTTGTTCCTTTTGAGTAGGGGAGTTTCAAGTCTTCTAAAGTTGTAGTGAGCCCTGCCATGCCTGAAACTGTTGTTAGGCAATGACCTGGAGTACACTACCTGGAAAAAAGTGGAGCTCAAGGCTCATATCAAGATGTTAGCGTTACCTGAGCGAATCTGTGCTACAACAAGGTCGATGGCTGCACAAAAAGGGAATCAAAAAGGGCTGGTGCCTGGAACAATGACCTAGCCAGCTGTAAGAAGGTGAAAGGCAGAGTGTGTTCTAAACCCTGGAGTCCAATAAGGAGGACATTGCTTCCCTTAGTAACCTGCCTGGGCTTGCTGGATGGCATGTGTAAGGAGGACCCAGCAAGGAGAAGGTCTGCAGGGATCAAAGGGAGCGCCCACTTCTTTGGGCATGAGGCAACAGGCTGAGGCCAAAGCAGCATATATGCATCTGGTAGTCACCACATTTACTGGGAGGACAGCCTCCTGTGCAGTGAACCTAAGGCTCCTGGGCATGGAACATCAAG
Organism: Lissotriton helveticus; assembly: GCF_964261635.1. NCBI lineage: Eukaryota > Metazoa > Chordata > Amphibia > Caudata > Salamandridae > Lissotriton > Lissotriton helveticus. Next base: position 883,509,242 of record NC_136072.1, on the reverse strand, counting down.
GGCCCTGGTAGCCCACCAGTGTTAGAGGGCCTTCCTACTGGCAGGAGACCTAGGCTGAGACAAGACCCACTTCTTTTGGCCTAGGATCCAGAATTCCTCATATGCATTCTGCAAGACTAGTGTGTCCTGCCATACCAGCACGAAGACAGGACAGAGGCTTAAAGACCCCGTCAATCCCTTGTCTGTTGTGAGCACCCCCTTTGAGAGGGTGGGCATCAACATTGTAGGGCCCATGGATCCCCACTCAGCATTAGGCAACAGGTTAATTCTGGTTCTGGTGGATCATGCCACTACACACCCTTCTGAGGACTACGACTGCACCTGCAGTGGCAAAGGGCCTGATGGAGATTTTTACCCAAGTAATTTTCCCCAAGGATGATGTGTCTGTCAGGGGCACAAACTTCATGCTTGCTTATATGCAGTCAATGTGGAAGGAGTGTGGGGTAACAGACAGGTTCCCCATCCCTTGCCATACATCATGGACTTGTTGAGATGTTCAAAATGACCCTGAAAGGCATGATCAGAGGCCTGTTGTCAGCTAGAGTTTAAGAGTTACTTCACAATTGTGATGAGGAGGCATTGTCCTACGTAGATGATAGTTATCTGACAGACAATGAATTATTGGAATGCTTGAGCAGGGTGAACAGCATAATTTTGAGTTTCGCCAATGTGGGCTACAAATTTAACTTAAAAAATGGAAAATTGCCCCCCTCAATGTCCTATTTTTGAGATATGATGCATCAAGTGAAGGGAAAAGCCTGGCAGCTATTTTTGTGGGAAAATGTGCGCTGCACTAACCTTCAAAGACTCAGAAAAGATTTCAATCTATTTTAGGATTTTTAAATTTAGGCAGAACATACATTTTGGATTACCCAGAAAGGGTTGAACCTGTCTACAACCTAATCAGTCCATCACTGAACACAGGAACACACAGAAATTCTCTGTTCCGTACAAGCTGACATGATAGCTTCCAAACACTTACACACATTTCTTATACCACTAATTTGGGGCTAGATGTAGGTAATTCTATTTTACCGACTCATAAATACCGAATTTTACCGTTTCGGTATTTATGAATCGGTAAAATAGAAGGAGGGAGATGTAGGTAAATTCTGCATTTGAATTACCGATTCTGTATTGCCCATTGATTCCTATGGGCCTTGAAGCCCATAGGAATCAATGGGCAATACCGAATCGGTATTTACCGATTCGGTAAATACCGAATCCTGCAAGGGTGCAGGGAGTGTAACTTTGACACCCTCTAGCAACGCGAATACAGGCACGTGTAACATGTGGCACACATACATGCCCTAAGGGCATGTCTGTGTGTCACATTGCACAGTGGGCATGCACAGATGTGCATGCACACCTGGATTCGGTATTTTACCACACAATAGGATTGTGTGGTAAAATACCGACTCTAAAGGGCCTGTGGCACTCTCTGGAGTGTCACCTACATTTGGATTGACCTAATCGGTAAAAATACCGATTCGGTATTTTACAGAATCGGTAAATTTACCGAATCGGTAAATATACCGATTCTGTAAAATAATGGCCCCTACATCTGAAAACCCAAATACCGGTCGGTACGGCCGAATTCGGCCGTTACCGACCGGTATTTGGGCTACTACATCTGGCCCTTGGTGATCTGTGTAGTCGTGGATCAATCAGGGTACAGTTACCTCACCTTTAATGAAGACGAAACAGTACCCACAGCATACAAATCACATTTCTACACAAACTGAAATGCAACTTTGCATCTACAGAAAACAGACGGACAGCAGTACAAACTGCTGTAGAGAGAGAAGGACATGGCTTTTGTAGTTCGGACTGGACTGTTCCCATGGGGCACAGGTTCAGCGCTGATTTGCATATCGCCATTGTCTAACCCAGGGTGGTGTGGAGTGGAAAAACGATGGATTTGGGCCCAGATCTTTGGACTGGGGTGAATGTGTGACATTGATCCACATTCTGTCCATCACTGTTGTGTTTGCAATTACCGCTCTAAGTGTACTGGGGATGCTCAGACGTGAGTCCCAGGCACTCCACACCACTGGAATCAAGCTAGCCGGGCTGATGAGAGGTGTTACCTCGAAACCGGGCCGGTCCTCGGATGCTTGTTTCCGTTCTGGGAAGGACATGGCTTTTGTAGTTCGGACTGGACTGTTCCCATGGGGCACAGGGTCAGCGCTGATTTGCATATCGCCATTGTCTAACCCAGGGTGGTGTGGAGTGGAAAAACGATGGATTTGGGCCCAGATCTTTGGACTGGGGTGAATGTGTGACATTGATCCACATTCTGTCCATCACTGTTGTGTTTGCAATTACCGCTCTAAGTGTACTGGGGATGCTCAGACGTGAGTCCCAGGCACTCCACACCACTGGAATCAAGCTAGCCGGGCTGATGAGAGGTGTTACCTCGAAACCGGGCCGGTCCTCGGATGCTTGTTTCCGTTCTGGGAAGGACATGGCTTTTGTAGTTCAGACTGGACTGTTCCCATGGGGCACAGGGTCAGCGCTGATTTGCATATCGCCATTGTCTAACCCAGGGTGGTGTGGAGTGGAAAAACGATGGATTTGGGCCCAGATCTTTGGACTGGGGTGAATGTGTGACATTGATCCACATTCTGTCCATCACTGTTGTGTTTGCAATTACCGCTCTAAGTGTACTGGGGATGCTCAGACGTGAGTCCCAGGCACTCCACACCACTGGAATCAAGCTAGCCGGGCTGATGAGAGGTGTTACCTCGAAACCGGGCCGGTCCTCGGATGCTTGTTTCCGTTCTGGGAAGGACATGGCTTTTGTAGTTCGGACTGGACTGTTCCCATGGGGCACAGGGTCAGCGCTGATTTGCATATCGCCATTGTCTAACCCAGGGTGGTGTGGAGTGGAAAAACGATGGATTTGGGTCCAGATCTTTGGACTGGGGTGAATGTGTGACATTGATCCACATTCTGTCCATCACTGTTGTGTTTGCAATTACCGCTCTAAGTGTACTGGGGATGCTCAGACGTGAGTCCCAGGCACTCCACACCACTGGAATCAAGCTAGCCGGGCTGATGAGAGGTGTTACCTCGAAACCGGGCCGGTCCTCGGATGCTGGTTTCCGTTCTGGGAAGGACATGGCTTTTGTAGTTCGGACTGGACTGTTCCCATGGGGCACAGGGTCAGCGCTAATTTGCATATCGCCATTGTCTAACCCAGGGTGGTGTGGAGTGGAAAAACGATGGATTTGGGCCCAGATCTTTGGACTGGGGTGAATTTGTGACATTGATCCACATTCTGTCCATCACTGTTGTGTTTGCAATTACCGCTCTAAGTGTACTGGGGATGCTCAGACGTGAGTCCCAGGCACTCCACACCACTGGAATCAAGCTAGCCGGGCTGATGAGAGGTGTTACCTCGAAACCGGGCCGGTCCTCGGATGCTTGTTTCCGTTCTGGGAAGGACATGGCTTTTGTAGTTCGGACTGACTGTTCCCATGGGGCACAGGGTCAGCGCTGATTTGCATATCGCCATTGTCTAACCCAGGGTGGTGTGGAGTGGAAAAACGATGGATTTGGGCCCAGATCTTTGGACTGGGGTGAATGTGTGACATTGATCCACATTCTGTCCATCACTGTTGTGTTTGCAATTACCGCCCTAAGTGTACTGGGGATGCTCAGACGTGAGTCTCAGGCACTCCACACCACTGGAATCAAGCTAGCCGGGCTGATGAGAGGTGTTACCTCGAAACCGGGCCGGTCCTCGGATGCTTGTTTCCGTTCTGGGAAGGACATGGCTTTTGTAGTTCGGACTGGACTGTTCCCATGGGGCACAGGGTCAGCGCTGATTTGCATATCGCCATTGTCTAACCCAGGGTGGTGTGGAGTGGAAAAACGATGGATTTGGGCCCAGATCTTTGGACTGGGGTGAATGTGTGACATTGATCCACATTCTGTCCATCACTGTTGTGTTTGCAATTACCGCTCTAAGTGTACTGGGGATGCTCAGACGTGAGTCCCAGGCACTCCACACCACTGGAATCAAGCTAGCCGGGCTGATGAGAGGTGTTACCTCGAAACCGGGCCGGTCCTCGGATGCTTGTTTCCGTTCTGGGAAGGACATGGCTTTTGTAGTTCGGACTGGACTGTTCCCATGGGGCACAGGGTCAGCGCTGATTTGCATATCGCCATTGTCTAACCCAGGGTGGTGTGGAGTGGAAAAACGATGGATTTGGGCCCAGATCTTTGGACTGGGGTGAATGTGTGACATTGATCCACATTCTGTCCATCACTGTTGTGTTTGCAATTACCGTAGAGAGAGAACGAGCACTAGCACTAGGGAAACGAATAATTGTTGTGACTCCAGTACCAACATTAGAGGCTGTTACCAAAGAAATCGTTCCAAATGCAAAAGCACTGCATACAATGGGCTAATTCTCTGACTGCAACAGATGTAGACTACAAATTCGATTCAACATTAAAAACTCAAGTATTAATGCAGTACGAACAAGATTATCCTCTCCCGCATGAAATAATTCCCCTAGATCATTATGAAAATATCATTTACCCTGATGGATCTGCCTAGCCGTCCATAGGAATTAAACGATAATAAAGCGCAGCATGTGCATTTGTGAAGGGACATATGTGGGATGGCAAGTTCCTGTCACGTGGCCCATAGGGACATTTTTGTCTTCACTAACTTAGCATGAGTACGCTGCAGCTTGACTTCTGCTTTTGCCCACGTTTCTAAACGTCTTTATTTTTTAAATAATTGCAATGACTGCTTTCACATGAGAACTCATTTCTGTGTTCATTCTCTGCATGTTCCTGGGATTTTAATTGAACATTATGTGCAAGGTCGAGCAACAATGAACCTTGTTATTTTGTTCTGGCCAGGCCTTGGCCCATGGAAAAAACATAACAATGCAGCTGTTGTTTGGACAACATACTTTGGTCTTATTGGAATACACACATAGGTAGCACATACTTGGAGAGGGACTTTTCCAGGGAGAAGAGAGAGACAACACCTATGATGTAGATCTACCATCTATAGGCTATGGTATGGGGTCTGCTGACAAAGCGAAGAGATCTTCTATTATATAATAATACTTCTGCTTAGCAAGGGGAGGGACGTTAGGCTAGTATTTTCTCCATTGTTTTTCTATGATGAGATCTCCCTTTATGATATATGGATTAGCTGCTATGCTGACTGTATCTGTACCATGCATTTTCCTGCTTGTTGTGGCACGTATACTTTATGTTAGGGCACGTTAGTTAAATTAAATATTTTAAACTGTTTCGTGTCTCTGTCAGATCTTATTGTAGACAAGTGCAAGAGTGCAGACGAAAGGGTGGATCTTGTTTCCGCGATTCCTGAGAGATTTGGGAGTGTTGTGTTCTGGGGTTTCTAATCATTTGCTGCTCTGTAACTGAGTAGGAGAGAAAGTGAGACACTATAGAAATTCAGTCCTGTGCTTGTGGGTACTAAGGTGGAAGGAAGGCCCAGTCCCTATACATCAAGGTCTTATAATCCTGTGCATAGTTCTGTGTTTGTGCAGAATCCCTGCAACATGGCACCACCAATGTTTGGTCTGGTTCTTGTTCACGAGACCCCTGAGTAGTGCTTATGCTTGTCCATAATACTTTCTCACTGGTTTCCAAAGACGTCTGTGGTATGAAGGCTTAGCCTCCTATATTTATGTATTATAGGTTTTTCAAGTTTGAAGTTTAAAAGGTTTTGCTTCTCTTTATTACCCCAGTATTATGCTACAGTTCCTTTTGTTTATCTTGTGCTATTGTTATTATGGCAGTTGCTATTCCAGGACCTAACCGCACGACGGTTACGGCATTCTTGACTCAACGTGGAGTCCCCGTAGCAGGGGCTAATAATATTTTTGTTGTCGAGGCGGACACAGGTTACTGCTTCAAGGTCTTTTACTCTTGGGTTACATTCCTGGCAGGGGATGGAAATTATCATTTGTTTCATGGATATATAGCAGCCGTATTGTCGCTGGTTTATCGCGCTTATGCATTACTTGAAGTTCCATTTACAGCCTTGGAGCATACAATCTGGTTTAACGGCGCCCTTCCTCACCCTGTTTCTGTGGTGCGTTTAGGCCCTTTATCAGTCGATGAGGCCACTTGGCCCATTTTGGCGGGTTTTACATTGCATCCTAATTATATGAATGTTACACTTGCAGAGCTATGTCAGTTACACACAACGCTGATTCACAGACACAAAAGTTTCAGACAATTCATGTCATGTGCGATTCAAGTGGCTGGTGGTCATCTTTTTGTTAGTCCCGTCATGATTAATTCAGTGATGGCCAAATATCCTCAAAAACCCTGATGACTTGACATTTTGACTTGCACAAAAATGTTAACAACTTTAAGCTGTTTTTCCATATGCTACTCCTGTAGAAAAACACAGGATCCTTACAATGAGTTTTCCGAGTGGTTTGATTAACGCTTTCGGTGACTGTTCTACCGGGCATTCGGAAAAAGGTACAAGATAAACACGGGCCAGAAAGCCCTGGATTTGGGGATGAAATAAGTGGGAATGTTCCCAATTGTCTCTGATATGATTCTGGCCAACAGCAAAGGTGAGGCAGTTTGATTACAAGTACGTCAAGGCCTAGCGTTACTGGACCCTGTCGAAGCTGGCCAAGATAAGAGGAAATGGGAAATCCAAATGTACGTGGTGGTGTGGAGTTAGAGAGACAGACAATGTCCATATGTTCGCCAGCTGCCCTGCTCTGGTAGGATTCTTGTTGGATGTGGGTAAGACGATCTCTGACATCTTGGGACTGGAAGTGGAAGTGGAAGTGGAGGTAAGACCTACCTTGATTATGTTTGCTATGCTGCAGAGAGGATCTGGGGGCCCTCGAAATTACAAATGACAAAGCTTGTAAATATTGTATCTGGTCCTCTGGCAAGGAGGAAGATATATGCAAAGTGTGGTATCAACCCTTACCCCCAACCTAGCGGAATTTGGGAACTCAGTGTGATATTTCAGGGGCCTGGATAATAGGATTAATCAAAGTAATAGCAAGGCAGAATGCAGGACATTTTGGAACCTGTTGGAAATTGAAGGAAGATCATGATGTCCGAAGATTATACCTCTTGATCAGCCTCTGACACATGGTGCAGGGTGACACCTTGGGTCATGTATTGAGAGGAAATGAACCCTGAAATAAGCATGAGGAGCAGACAGCATTGTGAGGGTGCTTATCTGAGTTGATATGAGGACCAAGAAAGAAAAAAAGGAAAAAATAAATAAATTCCTAGTCAAGCTAAATTTAGTTCAGCATTTTCAATGTGCACTGCACATACATGACTGTAGATCCACGTATACCTTCAAAATAACTGCAAATTAAATAATTAGTTAAAGGCTACATATGCAATATGCTTCAAATAAATTCAATAAGACTTGCGACATAAGTATAAATGTAAATGAGAGCTACATGTTTTCATGATTAATCTTACCATTAATTTACACACGTTTATGAGTCTCTAGTTTTCTACAGCGAATATACTTCAGCAGTACACTTTGAATTTTTCACTTCATGTTAATAAAGTTAGACACACAGAGTATATGGTTAAGTATTTGAAAAAATAACGTTTCTGTGACATGTAAGGGTGGAGCAAAATTACACAACTCCATCTGTTTTGCAGAGGAAAATCGCCATACAATTCACATCCCCCACACCTGCCCCTCCTACCCCCCATGACACGTAGGAGCTGCGGACAGTAGAAACATGCCATCCGCTGGAGCCGTCGAATGACACAGCTAGCCCTGCCGTAAATTGGCAATTGCCTCCCACTCTGTGTTGGCTCTCCCACCACTGGGATTTATATTCCTTAATGTAACCACTGATGGCTGTGAGTGAACATTTGATTTTTATTTTACATCTCAGAAAACCCACTTCAGATCAAGACCTTGACCTCAAATGTCATTTCAGGGGAATGGAAACTGGTGGCGTAATAATTTATGTTCATTTTTAGCATGAGATTGAAATGGCCTCTAATAAATCATGCGCATATCATCTTAGTGGTTACATTTGAAGAGAATTGTGTTCTTTTTCATGCTGCATTTAAAAAGATCTGTATAGAACCTAAACATGCTCAGAGCACTTTTCTTGTAACCGTATGCAAATCTGCATTCACACAAAATGTCAAATAGTAGGTGTGGTAGCTAAGGTCTATCACACATTCCCCCATCATCTGGAAAAATAAAGCTCCCTGAAACAGTATTGTAAAATTTACAACTTAATTCTCGGTATTAATGGGGAATGAAGCTAGCAAGAGAATACCTTCAATAATTTCATTTTTGTTTTATTTTGGATCAGTTGTGCTAGAACAGTTTATGTTTTGGGTTCCTGTTTATTGGTTTTACTGGACCAAACGTATAGTGGCTAGAAAAATCCTGGTGGATATGTGGCAAGCAGCTCAAACATTATCTGCTTGAGAATGGGTTCAGGGAGGGGTGCATCTCTCAAGGCTATTTTCAGAATGATGGTATCAAGGAGTGCATTTCTCAAATATTTGTATTTAATTTGGGAGGGTATGACTATATATAGTCTTGCACCCAGCCAAATCACCTGGAAAGGCCAATGCTAACCTGGGTGAACTGTGAGGGAAGACAGGGTTCCTAAGGACTTGTTAGACAATATAATTACTGTGAGCTGATGGAAAAGTCTCAATTGTCAATTTCATTGCAATCTCTGCTACTGTGCTTTAAGTATTTCTGAAAACAAATGTGAAAGTATCGCAAAAAGGGGCTGGTAAATATGATGTGTTACTGTAAAATATACAGTGGCAACCTCATGGAAGTGGCAAAAATAGTGTGCAGCAACGTAGTGATCCCTGTGCAATAGCGAATGGGTGTAAAACTAGATCAAAGCCAAATATTTAATGGTAAAAGTCACAGTTGTATGCATAATTTCTTTAGAAAACCTTATTGAACTAATAATCGTTAACTGCAGTGTTTATGGCATTTCTATCCCAATGCAGCCATAAGTAGGCTCTTTCTTAGGGCACTACAGGTTTGAAATATTGTTCATTGTTCATTATACCTTTTGGTTATTTCGAGGAAGGATGAAAAATCACCCTTCTACAGGACTGATAATTATTGGTGTAAACTGCCAAATCTATTCCAAATATATATGAGACATCTGCCTTTTTCATCGTCCGTTGTCTCATGTACATTGGTAGTAGCGTTGATGTGTGCACAGTGGACAATTTTATACCATGCTTTAAACTGATTCCTGATTATCATTTGACTGATTCAGAGGGTGGCATAATGCAGTCATGCAGTAACATATATTAAATTATTATTTATGTCAAGCCCATTCTTAAGATTGATATTAAGAGGTTCCACCTTTCAGTAAGGATGTGGACCTATGGCATAGTCAAGTTTGATATTGCAAAGTCCAAGGGCCTGATTACGAGTTTTGTGGTCCATAGGACCACCAAACCTGTGTTGGCAGTCTGCCCACTGTCGCACCGCGGGTCCACCCACAGTATTACAACTGCAGAGGTCAGACTGACACAGGACCACTGCCCCCACTAGGGATCCAGGATCCTACGGCAATATGCAGGTTGTGCCGCAGCCGCACAGCAGAGCATATTTAGAGTTACCGCCTCACCACCATTTTCATGGTAGTGAGCCCACCATAAAAAGGGTGGTGGTGTGACAACTTAGAGGGTGTAATAGGGACCCCGGCCACCTCAGGACACAGGAGATGCATGTGTGGGGACACATATAGTGCTCCCCTCGAGTTGCACCCCCTTCCCTGCACTGTGTGCAATTTATGCTAAACCGTGCAGGAAGGTGCAGGCTGTGTTCTGAGAGTGGCAGTCTGCATGGTAGATTCTTCTATGAGCCTACCAGACCATCGCTGCCAGACTGCCGCAGGACCTCACGCCAGACCAGGAATAAGCTCCTGATCTGATGGGTCAGGGTGGATAGTCAGGTAGCAGGAAAATGAAGTATGCAACTGCCAAGTGGTGAGTATTTTGTTTTCCCTCTGCCATTGAGGGCTACTGTAGGGTTAAATGACAGTGAGGAAATAAAATGGTGTGAGTCTTGAAGTATTATTCATTTTGATTGGAATAACCAGCTCCAGGGAATGGAATTAGTGATTTAAAACGTTGTATTTGGCAAAGTCTGGAAACATTGCCGATTTTCTTGAAGGGTCAAGTTTCCCAACTTCACCAGACTTTACAGGCACATGGTTTCACTTCACTCTCACCTGCTGAGAATTGGGCTGTTAACTAGTTTGGCTTGTTTTAAAGAAAAGGACTATGTGCAACTGCAAGGGCTTTGTTATGATTGTTTACATATAATTATGTTAAATAATCACCAAAATGAACGATGGCTACATGCCTCATTTGTAATTCTCGTGATGGCAGTATATGCATGATCCAAATAATGGTAGCAAGACAATGTCCTTTTGTATATTTTAGACATTTCCTTCTGCAGTCTATTGGACCGCTGCAACAAGGTCACTTGGTTCATTTCACCATATGCCATTGCTTTGCGGGAAGAAATACAAATAAATCTTCTTGTTTTTAACAGAAATTTAGCAGTTTGTATCTTTCGAGTCATTAGACAGGTTATGTTAACATACTGGAAATACTAAAAAGGAAACCCCCAATCGATCTGGCATTGGCTGCCACCCTTAGGACCCGTACCCTCCAGTTCTGCCCCCGCAACCCTCAACCTGATACCAACATGCAGTACCCCACATCTTTTATTTTAATAACCAAGAGATTTTGGTGGGGTAAAAAAGGCCATGTTTAATTCTCCACATTTGAATAAACATGACAAGCATACACAATGCATATTGATATTCATAAATTCATTTTTCAACAACACCTGTACTTTTCCTGTTCCCCCCAGCCCTAAGGGAGGAGCACCATCTGGTTCGCATCTCGTGCCGGGGTATCCTACGCCAGGTGCCGTGCACCTGCCCCTTGGAGTGGTAGGCCCGTCGTTCCTTGTCCGTCCTTACCAGGGCCCACCTCTCTACCACCCGGCTGCCCTGGGACGCCCGGGAGGCTCGAAATCTGTCGCCCTAGCCTCCCCAGCCGGTGGTGACTTCCTCCCCGCGGAGAGCTCCCCATATCCCCCCTCAGAGCTGGCCTATGGAGTCCGCCAGGCGGCCTCCCCTGAATCACTGTTTATTGCTCGCAGGTCTGTACTCCGCAACAACAATCCCCTAGACCACTAATTTCAGGGACGGGTGGGTGGGAGTTAAATTGAAGCCTCGGCCTGGAGTCCAAGGGTCAGCAGCGGGGTCCACACAGTCCAGCAGGGGCGACGGGAAAAGAGACCCCGGGTAGGGGATCTTGACCTTACATAGGCCCGAGGTCTCCGCCCCTCGCCCAAACCGGATGTGCGTCACCCGGGACCCGGAAGTGATCAACCCTGGAGAGAGGGGGAGGCGGCCGTCTGCCATTGGCCGCCCGGCCGCCCCCCTGCTACCACTGTGGGCGGGGGCCGGAGGGGCCGTGCCCTAAGGGCGCGCCTCGTGAAGCGCGTCGCTTGGCATAGGACCCGTACCCTCCAGTTCTGCCCCCGCCACCCTCAACCTGATACCAACATGCAGTACCCCACATCTTTTATTTTAATAACCAAGAGATTTTGGTGGGGTAAAAAAGGCCATGTTTAATTCTCCACATTTGAATAAACATGACAAGCATACACAATGCATATTGATATTCATAAATTCATTTTTCAACAACACCTGTACTTTTCCTGTTCCCCCCAGCCCTAAGGGAGGAGCACCATCTGGTTCGCATCTCGCGCCGGGGTATCCTACGCCAGGTGCCGTGCACCTGCCCCTTGGAGTGGTAGGCCCGCCGTTCCTTGTCCGTCCTTACCAGGGCCCACCTCTCTACCACCCGGCTGCCCTGGGACGCCCGGGAGGCTCGAAATCTGTCGCCCTAGCCTCCCCAGCCGGTGGTGACTTCCTCCCCGCAGAGAGCTCCCCATATCCCCCCTCAGAGCTGGCCTATGGAGTCCGCCAGGCGGCCTCCCCTGAATCACTGTTTATTGCTCGCAGGTCTGTACTCCGCCACAAGGGTGGCCAAGGCCCTCAGGTCTGACACCCTCCCCACCTGCGTTCGCAATAAATGCCCAAAGTTTGCTTATGAAAGTGTCCGTTCCTAAGTCCGACAAGTGTACCCCATCCTGGTGGTACATTGCTTCTCCTGAGATCAACCGGTGCTGAATGTAGCGCAAGCGGCCCTTGGCTGAGCACAACCTCGCCAGTTCACCATTCAGCTTTCTCACTGAAACGTTCAAAGATCTGACCCGGACTCCTGGTCCCCATGTCCTGCGTGAGAGCATGCCCGACCAAACAATTGTGGCTGCCGGGAACACGTGTCCCAGCCAGGCGAATTCAGCCAGGAGGGCCTCCTTGACAGCCAAGCGTCCCCTGTCCACCATGTCATTGCCCCCTACATGTATCACAATCCAAGTTGGGGACTTGTTCCCCCTCTGTGCTCTGAGTTCCTCCACCGTCCGCCTTAAGTGCCGGATCCGCATCCCCCCGATGCCATGCCACACGAATTCGACCTTGCCCAAGCTTGCTGGCTTCACCACCCGTCGTTGCTGCACACGTACCGCCGCCCGGCGCACGAACGAGTGCCCCAAGACCCAGACCACCGACTCGGGCATACTAATCAGAAGGAGAAAGAGGACACCGTTAGACATCAACAAACAAGGAATGGCCAAGGCTGGTCATAACAAGTCCGGCCTCACGTATCTTTTGTAGCATCCCGATGCCCAGCGCCCAACACCCTTGACAGCGCTGGGAGAAAGGCCCGCCCCTGCCGCTAAGGTAGCGGCGCCTATCCTGAAGGAATGAGAAGAAAACCCGGCAGACCCCAGACCCAGTACCCCCAGGGCAAGCCTGAAAACCGCTTTAAATTGGAACTGTGACAGGCAGTGGCCATTCTCGTGTATGAACAGGGCCGTGCCCCCACCCTCGGGACGGAGAGGCAGGTAGGCCAGCATCCGGGCTACCGGGCATGCTGCCACCCCAGGGGCGGGCCGGAGATGCACGGGGGCACCCTTCCCCCCTTGGTCCGTTTTGGAACGCCTGAGCAGTACAACTAACCCCCCCGGGGAAAGAGCCAGGTCCCGGAACTGCAAGCCCCCCCCATGGTCATATCTAGAGGACCCTACCAATTCGCTCAGGCGGAAGGCCCCATAGAAGGCTAAGCAGAAGGCTGCTCCTAGCAAGACCTCCTCGAACGGAGAATCGCACACCGATGGTAAGACCCTTAATATTTCGGACAAGGTAGGGAGGTCCAGTGGCCTACGACAGTCCCGCCTTGGTCCCTCCAGCCTGGCCCACCCTGTCAGCGCCTTTCTGATGAGGAAGGAAGACCCAGGGTCCCGCACCCCTGCTACCTTGGCAAAGAAGGCGATGGCCGACAAATTTGCCCTTGCGTAGGCCACCGCCCTCCCCTGATCCCTTAGCCTTTGAAGGAAACCATGTACCGCCTCTGTAGAAAAAACGTTTGGAAAGCCTGACTGTTTGGCGAAACACAAGTACACATTAAATTGCTGTTGATACGACTGTTTTGTGCGTTCACTCAGGGAGGCACCTACCAGCCCCGCTAAAGCGGGGCTCCAATTGTCCACAGTGACGTAGGGAATATCGTCATTCGCTCCTCTGCCTGTGGGTGGAACCTCCGGAAATCCTGCAACTTGGAACGAGACAAAGCATCAGCTGCATGGTTATCAATACCTGGAATATGTTCCGCCTTGAAGGTTAAGTTTAGTTTTAAGCACGCCAGGACCAACAATTTTAACAGGCGCAGCACATGGGGGCAGGTAGCTCCCTGCCTATTGATGACTTCCACTACCGCCATGTTGTCTGACCAGAAGGTCACCGCCCTATCCCTGAAGTGTTCAGCCCAGATAGTCACCGCCACCCAAATGGGGAAGAGCTCCAGGAAGGCAATGTTCCTTGTCAGGCCACTTTTGTGCCAGGCCGGAGGCCAGACCGCCCCGCACCAAGCGGCGCCCAAGATGGCGCCAAAGCCGATGCTACCTGCCGAGTCTGTAAAAAGGCCAAGCTCCGCACAGGTCACTGGAGGGGCGGGCCACACCACCCGCCCATTGAAATCCGCCAGGAAACCACGCCAAACCCTCAGGTCCTCCTTCACACTAGCCCGTAACCGCACCCTGTGGTGCTTTTGGGTAAGGCCCACCATGGCTCGGGCAATAGACCTGGAGAAAGGACGTCCCATTGGGATGATACGAAGTGCAAAATTCAACTGCCCTACCAGGACTTGGAGCTGATGTAGGGACACCTTTGGGCCTGCTAAGGCCGCCTCAATTGCCCGGGAGAATGCCACCACCTTGTCCCGGGGTAACCTGCACTCCCCAGCTACAGTATCAATTTCAATCCCCAAGAAGGACATACAAGTCTCAGAGCCCACCGTCTTGCTGGGCGCCAAGGGGACCCCGAATTCCTGGAACATATTCACCAATTCGTCAAGCGCCTGCGCGCACTTACCAGACCCCGCCGGGCCCATCACCATGAAATCATCCAAGTAGTGCACCACATCAGTGCACCCAGACCTGTACGAAAAAACCCACTGCAGCATGGAGCTGAAGGTCTCAAAATATTTACAAGATACTGCGCATCCCATAGGCATGCATTTGTCATAATAAAACTGGTGTTGGACCTGAAAGCCTAGCAAATGGTAATCGTCCGGGTGCACCGGCAGCAGGCGGAAGGCCGATTCTATGTCCGTTTTAGCCAACAAGGCCCCTCGCCCTAGCTCCCTGACCTTCTGAATAGCGGAATCAAATGAGGAGTATGTCACTGTACACAGTGCCGGGTCAATAAAGTCATTCACTGAAGAGCCCCTCGGCGCAGACAAGTTGTGGATCATCCTGAACTGCCCAGGCTCCTTTTTTGTCACTACTCCCAGAGGTGAACACACATAGTGTAGTGTAGCTCCTATTTTCCCAATAGACTCTGCGCATTGGAATAATACCTACAGCAGTAAAGGCCTAGGCCAGACGTTAACTAGGTCTACTACTGTCGATACTAGACTTAATTTTTGGGTTTGCCAGCGTAGCTCAGAGTTCGCTAGAAACTTTCTCGAATGTTCAGGAAAGAATTAACTCCCCTGATTAGACAAGAAGGGATTTAGTTTCTGACAACCGTAGAACATGACAACTTTGCTCTCCCCTAATCAAGAGTCAATCTCGAGAGTCGTGTGAGCACAAGGCAATTATTTTACTCAGTCAGTACGTGCATTCTTAGTCTCATCAGATTGTAGAGAAAAGGAAGAGACGGGCGTGTTCAATAAAAGATGTTATTTATTGATCAGTCTCTTTTCTCATACATGAGAAATGGATCGATATTATTGCAATACTTATAGTTAAGTAAAGTGCATACATTAAAAGCAATAGTATAAAATAATACTGTAAAAACATTGATATGGTTTCTGAGCCATATGATGTTCTAAATACGCCTACCCCGTGTACCTGACCTAAGTCTAATGCGTGGGCGGGAATAGAAAGTTACAATTTAAGTTAAGTTGGTTTTTGCCAAGTGAATAACTAAAGAATTCTCTGTGAGGGGTTATTCAGTTCTGTACCTGGAAGTTAGGATGAATGAGGAATGGTATCTCTTTCTCTGCTCTCGATATTCCAGGCTGCCTGCGAGGGCTGCCCAGAAACGCCGGTGCTGGGTCTCTCGGCCTGAGATAGCAGCGCGTCTCTCAGCGCGTCAGGAAGGCGGGGCTGCTGCCAGCGGGGTCTGCTTCTGCTCTCGGCTTCGGCAAGTGTGGCTGCTCCGTCTTGTCACCACGCGTGTGTTTGCATAGGGCAAGATCGGCAATATTTATACCTTAAAGGTGCCGAGATTGACGTAAGGATGGACATAGATACGTCAATAAAGATGTCATACGACTTGCTCGTTAGCACATTCTTTTACTGAAGTTCTCTGTGAAATCAAAACAATGGCCGCACGGATTTTCCAGGTTGTCATAGGTTTGATTTGTTATGAGAACGTCGTATGCCTTATCAGGGGCTGGAGGAATGTCGCTTGTCTAATTAGATCTCAAGCGTTATGACCTAATCAGATAACACGTTCCTGTGCCGTAGTGTGACTGCGTCAGATAACGGTATCTGCATCATGGGGGCTGTTCTTGCCTCATGGGCTGACTGTTAGTTAACTTGATAGTTAGTTTAACCAGAATAGGGTCAGGAATAGGGGGATCGATTCAGAACCTATAGGAATACATGACACCCACTCCACGCTAACTATGGACGTATTTACTAATCTATGCATAGTATAACATAGTACAACATACTATAGAGTATAGTGTATACCTTACCACCCCAAAATACATAAATGCATTTTGAAATTTTCAAATATACTGAAAAATTGCAGTCATATATATTGTATGCACTTAAGCTATGAATGAAATGCTAAAGTAAACACGCATTTGAATGCATTATTGCTTATTTGGTATATGAGAAATACACATGAAATGGCTCTTAATATAGCTATACAGAAAGGAAGTGCGAGACCATTTCATCACATAATAAAATATTCGTGAACATCCCAGCGGGCAACTAAAGTTTATAAAGTATCTAAAAATAGAAATCTTAGTTCTCTAGGAATAGTTTCTTACTTTAAGCAGAAGATAAGTGTCCCGAAAAATTTGTGAAAAATAATTTGGGGCTGCTAAAAAATTGTTGTCCGTGAACTGGTGGGAAGAATTGTTCATGTGACTTTATTTTTAAAGTTGAAGGCCGAATTCAGGGAACGCTGTGTGCGAGCTTGCTCAAAAGTCTCTATTTCTGTTCTGGGGAGAACATCATATCATTCAGGCTTTCGAAAAAACTGTCAACAGCTTCATGGGAAAGTTCCTCTAAGTCGGAAATAGGGGTAACCATGCATTCGTGCGCATGATTGTCTGCATTGACATTCTGATTCGCATTGCTGACAGAAGGTCGTACCTGTTCGATGCTGCTTTCATCTTGAACTTCACTACTCTTCAATCGCAGTGGTGAAGATTCCAGGAATGCCGTCATCAGGATTGGCAGCCTTTGAGGGCAGCACAAAGCGTGAACCTTGGTAGGAACCAACAGTGTATCTGCATCCACTGGCGCATCCGATTGTAGCGTCAGACAGGTGTCTAACACGCATTCTTCTCCGCATAGCAGACACCTTAGTACAGGTAAAACACACCTTTGCCACATTGGTCGAAATGATAGAAACCAAGTCATGTTCAGGTCTCTAAGCCGGGAGAGTCCCAGGATTTTTGATATCCGGTCCCGGTATCCAATGGCTAGGATCGTATCTTCCATTGTCGCGAGAGTTTGATCTGTGACATGGGTTGCCATAACGAAAAATAAGGACTAAGAATAGGATTCCTGCAATTAGTCCCAGGATCAGGGGAAGTCCACCAAAAATCGAATGGACGAAATCTGGAAAAATACCCAGTATGGCTTTGAATGGTGTTAATGCCATCGAAAATACTGTCTTAAATACCCCTGAGATCCCATTGGTATCAGAAATATTTAAGATTTCGCTCAGGATTTCCGCGAAATGTACGGGGGAATTAGTTGATAATAATGTATGTATCTCTGCAGTCGTCCTTGCGACTTGTAGATCATACGTTTCTTTTGATGACGTGAGCCTTGTAGGCGTCTGAAGAAGCACTGTTTTCATTCTGCTTAAAGTATCTATTCGAATAGAAGTAATTTTCAAACTGGGCCATGCCCTTGCCTTCCTGTCTGGAAAGGAGCTGGGGAATAAAGAACGTCCACAGCACTTGACCTTCGCCGTCGTAGTGACTAGATAAGGAGTCCCGGGCATAAGACTACAACATCTGCGGTCTACAATAAGAATGTAACTCCCATTATAGAGTCTTTGAAAGAATGGTTCTATTTCAGTTGCAGGTGCGCCTTGCTGGTGACATGAAAGGTTGTACGAATTCCCTTCACAGGCTCCGTGCAAACTAATACCGTTACACAGAAGCGTGCCGCTTAGTGACATAGCACAATTGTTGCCACTAAGAAACACTTTCTGTCCTTTATTACTGACACATGCATGTGAATAGGGCAGGTTCCAAGTTGTTTTAAGGTACCCCTTTCCCAATTTCTCGTACATGCCAGCCTGTATATATTTTTGGCAGTATTGAAACCTGAAGGTTGAGATTGGAATATTTATGATTCCGTGTATTATCCATTCACTGACAGGTCGTTCTGACATTGTCATTGGTAATCTTTCTAGTTTTTCAATGCTCAAGATTGTATAATCAGCACCCTTTTGCGCCATACCGATTTGTCTATCAGTAAGGTTAAAGATTTGGAATAGTGACGTTGTGTTGATTAAACGCCAAGGCACATAGCCTGAACGCAGATTTTGTAACGTCCAGCCAAGCTGTACAATAGAACGCAATTGTGACTGGCCATGTTGTAATAACAGTAAGTCTTGCGATAATATATCGATTGCTGAAGACACAATGCTGTCCAATGACAAAATTCTAGAGGACAGAGTCATTAACCCATTGTCCACTACAGATAGTGATTTTTCCAAATTAATACGGTCAATTTCCCGTATTCTTTCTGCTGTCTCAATTTGAGTAACCTTCCAGGCCTCATTGTATGCTGCATATACAGAGGCTGCTATGAAACGCTTTTGACGCTGTTTGCGTGGTCCCATTATGAAATCACGCAAGTCAGCACCATCAGTAAGTAAAGTTAGGTGTTGCTTAATTTCAGGCAGTGTGGAAGTTTGTAGCCATTGAAGGCATAATTTGCCCACACTGTAGGTTGTTATTATCCCTGGGTGATGTCTTTGGGGATATCTAGGGTCTGGCCTGGTCATTTTGAAACCCTGTGTTTTATTCAGGAATCTATCTTGACAGTTATTTGTATCTGTGGGCCAGATCAACCATTGTTTCCAATCAGGATGTGTTCTGTTTTGGTTTAGTATATGGTTTACGTCTATCTCTTCATCTGTATCAGAGCTATTGCTAAACATTGTTGGCTTTGGAATAGACGGTTTAATTAAATCTTTGATTTTGGCTAAGCCAAGACAGGTGGTTTGTTGAACAGTGTCATTTAAAAATATCATTTGTTCTGGGATCATGCAGGCTCTAAACAAAGCTTCTATACCCTGTACTTGCCATTCTTTTGTACCCCAAACACTTTTCAAATCAACATTTTTGTCCCAATAATCAAATCCAAATGTATTCATTTTTTCAAAGAATGAATCTGAATATATCAATTTTGTGTTGGTTATCATGGTTTTCATCCCTGTCTTGTTTGACAATTTAAAATAAAATGTTTCAGCATTACTTATGTTAAAACCTGAAAAATATGAATATTTGTCATATACGGTTCTAGAGCTTCCTTTTGGAGGTGTAGCACAATGTTCCCATTGATTATAACTTAAAACATTTCTAGGTTGTGCAGATTTATGTAAAAAATGGTTACCATAATGGTTATAGCAATACATACTATCATAATTTGTAGAACCTTGCAAATAATCATGTTTTGTAAATTTAGCAGACATTACTAAGTCAGACATCATGTTGTTAATACTTTCGAAGTCCCAATCATCAGCAAATGAGTTTTGTTTTGCAAAGTCACTCAAGGAGATCTTGATTTGGTGTGGATATTTCAGGATCTCGACCGGACCATAAATTTCATAGTCAGTGTTGTCCCAGGCTACCCCACCAGGTATAGGATTGGCTGTGAAGTTGGCTGAAGAAAGTTCTCTTTTCTCGACGTGTGAAGATGTGTGTGGTTTGAGGACCAAGTTGATGTTCTGACTTGCTGTGTCCATTTTAGCATATTTTCCCTCAATGAAGCGTCCCAAAGTAAATACCATGATGAGCCAAAGTATGAGGATAAATGCACCAAAACCCACCCAAAATTCAATCCATGGAGAAACCAGATATGTTTCTTTCAGATGTTTCAAAAGTTCCTTACTTTGTCTTTAAAGGATTTTGATGATGGCTGTGTCTTTGATTCACTGAAGCCGTCAGAGGAATCATCGAAGTTGATGAAGTAACCGGATGCAGTTCTGTCAATTGTTCCAATTGGTTCAGGATTTCTGTTTTTTGCATTTTCACTTGGTACTTCAGTATAGATTGGTGTGTCTCTGCTAAATGTCTTTATTTGGGTTTTAAGAGGTCTGAGTTCTATTGCATTGTTGCATAGTCCTTCTTGTTCTTCTTTAGGCGTTTCGAATGTGATGAGCCTTTTTGTTAGGACCTCTGTGCTGGTAGCAAACCTTGGTGTTCTGCTACTTATTGGGAGTCCACTTGGCCTACTGTTTGTTATCGGCCACATGTTGTGGTTTTACCAGGTCGATGGATACAACTCGGTTCTCCTTTTTACCAGCAAGTGGCGGTAGTACAACTGATCTTGTCCCGTTGACAGACAAGACAGGAACTGCTTTTCTGTAGGAAGGCCCAAATTCCTTCTTTACCGCGATCTTTTCCCTGACTAGATCCCCGACTTTTGGAATCCAGACAGGTCTTGCTGGGACAGGTGGTGATTCTTCAGTGGTCGTTGGCTGTTGTTTCAACTGTATGTTGCTCAGGTCTTTTCTTGTTTTGTTTAAGTCCTGCAAAATAGCCAAACGGTCTTTGACATCAAAGCTTTTTTCTTTAACCACTGAAGTCTGACTATCAAGGTCAGAGATCAACATCCTAGTTCCAAATAATAATTCGTACGGACTGAATCCCTTCAGAGAATTTCTTGGCAAGTTATTTAGACTACGTTGGACACTTATTAGATGTTTGACCCACCCAGTTCCCGAACCTAATACCTTTGCCGTTATAGATTGCTTTATGTCACGGTTTTTTCTTTCAACAATTCCGTTCCCCTCAGGGTGAAATGGACAAGAGTACCGCAATTGCACGCCCATGCTGACCATGGCCTCCTTATAAGCCCGAGAGCTAAAAGCAGGACCATTGTCCGAATGCAGCATGCCAATTGCGTATGTGCCGATAAAGACTCGCAAATCTTTTATAACAGTTCTGGCGTCAGCCGTTCGCTGGGGCCACATCCATATGAATCTCGTGCATGAGTCCACTGCGACCAAGATATATTTATAGTTACCATCCCTTTGTAAGGGACCGCAGTGGTCTAGGTAAACACAGGCTAATGGTTTATCCGAGATTAGAAGGGGCGTCTGCGCTGGACGTCTCACCGTTGATACTTTCATTTTTTGACATATTTCACATGCTAGAACATAGTTCCTCGTTTGTCTTCTCATTTGTGGCCACCAGTATCTCTGTTTTAATAATGATACTGTGGCTGAGACGCCAGCATGGATAGAAGCAAGCCCTTCGTGTGCCGCTATTATTAGTCCTAACCTATGTTCCATGTTTGGAATTGCCCTATCCCCCACTCCAGGGATTTGAGCAAAAGGAACATTGTTTGCATCAGTTATGTATGAGTATTTTACTGGAAAGCCTTTAGGGAGTGGTTCTATCGAATCCTTTTCTGAAGCGCTGACAGCTTGTAATATTTCGCTGTCTATTTTTGTTTTTGACCTGGTGACGGCAGCTACGGAAGCCGTTTGCACAGCTGCCTTCGCGGCCTCATCAGCCAATGAATTCCCTGCAACGTGAACGCCATCACGTTGATGACTCAGTGTATGTATCACGTGAGTCTTTGGTAGTTCTTTTTGTAAAAGAGCTACTTGTTCCCAGAGCATTTTATGCTTGATTGTGCCACCTTTCGCATCCTTGAAACCGTTCTGAAGCCAGATCTGCAAGTATTCATTATAAGATTGAACGCAATAATACGAATCGCACACTATGAGTGTGGGGAATTCTCGATCGGTATTTTCAAGCGCCATCTTGAATGCTAGTAGTTCAGCTCGCTGAGCTGTACAATCTCCTAGGGATTGTGTTTTAGTGAGGGTTGGTTTAAATTTCCCTTCGTGCCAACGACCTTTAACAATCGCGCATGCAGCACTGTAAGCTTGTTTACCCCCTACTGCGGGTTGTGCTGATCCGTCTGTATATATTATACAGCCGTAGTGATCTAGAGGCAGAATTTCGGTTGGCGGAGGACATTCAAATTCATATTGGAGAAATTCTTGTGTTTTTAAATAAGGATCAAATTCGTACACCACGTCTGTTGCAGCAAGAGAGTTAGCCCATTGTATCCATCTTGGATGGAGTGCTTTAGCATTTGGAATGCTTGCCTTTGTTACCGCCTCTAAGGCTGGTATTGGTGTCACGATTATTATTCGTTTACCTTGTGCCAGGGCTCGTTCTTTTGCTATAGCTGTCTGTGTTGCTGTAAGAATTTTTTCCGTTGGGCTAAATTTCATTTCAGCCTTAGTGTACAAGTGTGATTTGAATGCAATTGGTACCTTTTCTCCTTCATTAGAAGTCAGGTATGTGAATCCGCATCTCCCTGGGATGACTCGAATCACAAGATTGCGTGTGTTATCACGTGTTTCTAATTTTGTTTTAATTAGCATGTCTGTTTGTAAGGATCTCAAAATTTCTGTGTGTGTTTGAGTCCAACTGGATCTTTTAAAGTCTGGTTTAATTAGATCATAAAGGGGTTTGACCCTTTCTGCGTAATTTGCAATGTATGTTCTTCCGAAATTTAGGAAACCTAGAATCGACTGTAGGTTTTTTAGTGTTTTAGGAGCTTGGATTACGGCACATTTCTCTAGGAAATTGTCAGCCAGGCTTTTGCCTTCACTTGATAACTCATATCCTAAGAATAGGACCGTCAGATGGGCAATTCTGGACTTTTTAAAGTTGAATTTGTAACCCTCTGCAGCGAACCCAAGTATTATGGTGTTCACTCTTTTCAAGTGAGTATCCAAGTCATCATCTGTTAAGTAAATGTCATCGACATAAGATAATGCTTCATCATCATATAGTTGTAGTAATTCTGTTACTCTCGCTGAGAATACCCCCGGGCTGTTCTTGTACCCCTGGGCTAACCGACAGAATTGCTTTTGAGTGCCATTTACTGAGAATGCAGTTAAAGATCTGCTCTCTGGTGCTATGTTTTGACAAAAGAATCCATTGGAGATGTCCAAGGTTGTTTTGTATTTTTTGCGCACTATGTTATTCATTAGTGCAGCACTGTGTGAGTTTTGCACTGCAAAGGTTTTGCAACATGTGTTAAGGTGTCGGTAATCCAAAACTAGACGATATGAATTGTCTGGTTTGGAGACCGGAAACAAAGGATTGTTCATTTGTGAGGTGCAAGTTTCAATCACCCCCTGGTATTCTAGCTGATCTAGTATTTCATTTACCTGTTTTTTAGCTTCTTGCTTAATTGGGTACTGCCTTTGTGCAGTAGGTTGTGATTTTAACTGGATTTTGTGAGGAGGGGAGTCCTCATCCCATCCTACATGATTTTTATATAAAGCAGGTGCTAAGGCCACTGCCCACTTTCTAGCAAGTGTGTATTTTTTATGAATCGGGATTTGATTCGAGAAGGCAGGCATAATTACTTCTTCGCCATGAGGGCACTCCCTGACAAACTCTGGTGGCCAGTCTTTTTCAGCTAGAAGGATGTCATAACCCTTTGAGAGGTTATCCCAAAATAGTCCCCTTATTTTCCTAGTCTTATCTCCCTCTATACGTAATGTTATCTCGTATATCTTGTGGGGCTTGCTAACTCTGGTGTCTGCAGTTTCCACTTGAAGGTATTCATTCGTGTCCACTGTCTCCAGATGATTCATAAGGACTTTGCGAGCTATGCTCACCTCTGCTGCGCTGTCTAGCATTGTCTGAGCCCACTCTCCGTTTTTCAGTTGTGTCCTCAGTATTCTCGGCATTTTTAACTACCTTGATACTGGCTACCTTCTTTTTTGGAAATTGTAATTTCTTTTTTAGCTGAGCAGGTTCCTTGTCTTTGGACTTGGCGTGCTCTTCTGATCGTCCTCTTCTTTCCGATTTCTGCGAGGAAGTCTGAAAAGATTGAGAGGGACGTGTATCAATGTCTTGATATCTATCAGGTTTTTTAATATTATCCCTATTTCTAAGGTTATATCTATTCCCAGAGGGGTCACTCTGCGGTGACCTCTGTCTTTGGTTTGGAGATTTCTCTCTTCGCCTGGGAGACCTCCCTCGGGACTGGAATTTCTTTTCTTTAGGATTGGATTGTTTGTTTCCATCCCAGTTCTTTTTTGGTGAATTATTATTAAAAAATATTTTTTCTGGACTTGTAGTCAGTTGCGGTTTTACTGGTATTCCACCTAGACTATCTCTGCCTAGTTCTTCATAGGATTTTTCTATGATTCTGGCAATTTCAGCTGGTTGGTCTGCTATATCTGTCTCTTTTAACCTCTGGCGGATCGCCACGTTTGCTGCCTCACCTTTTATGTTGGCTAATAATATAGCCGAGACCTGCTTGAAGTCTTTTAGTAATTTCATACCAAGAGTTAAAGCAGGTTCTGGACCGTATTCATCTTGAATTTGTTTTAGCACATCTGGTATTACCGAAATGGATGGAACACCGTGCGTTTTTGTGTAGATGGAAGCAAAGACTGTACCCCAAGTGTCACAGTCCTCAATGTGTGGTGCGATTCCCATTGGGAGACATATAGTCAGAATCCTGTGTTTTTCTAATGGGGTGGTGTCAGGAAACACCGCCTCTATTTGGGTAATTTTCTGTGCCAACCAGAATGGTATCTGTTCCCGTTTAGCTGGAACTTTACCTAGGCAGGATTGGATGTTCTGTGGTGTAATTTTATTTGTGTTCCCCTGGTGAGGGGTCAGCTGTGGAAGTTTAATCGCTGGCTGAATTGTTGAAGTCCGCATTACATACTGAACTAATTGTCTATGAATTTTTAGTAGTTGTTTTAGCTGTATTAACAGCTCTGCTGCAGGCATTCTTTCGATGTCTGGGTGTGGTGTGTATCCGGCTAAGACCGGCCACGTTGCTCCTGGTCTTCCTAAAGGACCGAGTCTTGTAGTGTGATTGTTATGTTTTAGGGCGCCATCAAATAAGAGCAAATGCTCTTGGAATTTGAGTGGTACTTCCACCTCCTCGAAAGGAGTGTACGTTTCAGGAGGTTCCTCTACTTTGTAATAGTGGAAGTACTTTGTTACAGCATTTGCTGCTGGAAAATGTATCCATGAATAGTATACCTCTGTCTGCCGATATTCGTGTGCCTCGATTACGAATATGACTGTGCCACCTCTAGGTGTCAGTCCATTTTCTATAAGTTTTAAGGTTATAGATCTCCTTTTAATGACCGGAATGAGTGTTATATTCGGGTCTGCTGCTTGCATGGTAGCATCAGCATCTGCGAGTTCAGTTGCTAATCTAACTGCCTCTCTTTCATCATCACTCTCTGCCATTTTACAGACAGGATGGTATTATGTTTGTTTGCAGATCAGGTTTCTTTATGGAAACAGAGATTAGATGTACAATATTTTGGGAATGTTTTTATCCTTCAACGTTGACTATACCAAGAACCATACATAGGAGTTCCCTCCTGCGAGGTTTTGGAGGATATTACCTTTCACCCACTCCAGACGTCTTTGGAGTATAATGGGAAAAGGGGTCTGAGTGAGAAAGCACGACTGAGTTACTCTAAATGTCTTACGTTAGTTTTATCGCCCTTTCCAAACGCGTTGGGCGCCATGTAGTGTAGCTCCTATTTTCCCAATAGGCTCTGCGCATTGGAATAATACCTACAGCAGTAAAGGCCTAGGCCAGACGTTAACTAGGTCTACTACTGTCGATACTAGACTTAATTTTTGGGTTTGCCAGCGTAGCTCAGAGTTCGCTAGAAACTTTCTCGAATGTTCAGGAAAGAATTAACTCCCCTGATTAGACAAGAAGGGATTTAGTTTCTGACAACCATAGAACATGACAACTTTGCTCTCCCCTAATCAAGAGTCAATCTCGAGAGTCGTGTGAGCACAAGGCAATTATTTTACTCAGTCAGTACGTGCATTCTTAGTCTCATCAGATTGTAGAGAAAAGGAAGAGACGGGCGTGTTCAATAAAAGATGTTATTTATTGATCAGTCTCTTTTCTCATACATGAGAAATGGATCGATATTATTGCAATACTTATAGTTAAGTAAAGTGCATACATTAAAAGCAATAGTATAAAATAATACTGTAAAAACATTGATATGGTTTCTGAGCCATATGATGTTTAAAATGATTAAAATATATTTACATACACATATACATTTGACTAAACGTACTCAACTGGTGTTTGTAAATACACCTACCCAGTGTACCTGACCTAAGTCTAATGCGTGGGCGGGAATAGAAAGTTACAGTTTAAGTTAAGTTTGTTTTTGCCAAGTGAATAACTAAAGAATTCTCTGTGAGGGGTTATTCAGTTCTGTACCTGGAAGTTAGGATGAATGAGGAATGGTATCTCTTTCTCTGCTCTCGATATTCCAGGCTGCCTGCGAGGGCTGCCCAGAAACGCCGGTGCTGGGTCTCTCGGCTTGAGATAGCAGCGCGTCTCTCAGCGCGTCAGGAAGGCGGGGCTGCTGCCAGCGGGGTCTGCTTCTGCTCTCGGCTTCGGCAAGTGTGGCTGCTCCGTCTTGTCACCACGCGTGTGTTTGCATAGGGCAAGATCGGCAATATTTATACCTTAAAGGTGCCGAGATTGACGTAAGGATGGACATAGATACGTCAATAAAGATGTCATACGACTTGCTCGTTAGCACATTCTTTTACTGAAGTTCTCTGTGAAATCAAAACAATGGCCGCACGGATTTTCCAGGTTGTCATAGGTTTGATTTGTTATGAGAACGTCGTATGCCTTATCAGGGGCTGGAGGAATGTCGCTTGTCTAATTAGATCTCAAGCGTTATGACCTAATCAGATAACACGTTCCTGTGCCGTAGTGTGACTGCGTCAGATAACGGTATCTGCATCATGGGGGCTGTTCTTGCCTCATGGGCTGACTGTTAGTTAACTTGATAGTTAGTTTAACCAGAATAGGGTCAGGAATAGGGGGATCGATTCAGAACCTATAGGAATACATGACAATAGTTATCAAGGGGGGGGGAGGGGAAAGGTCCAGCTACCCGGCCCAGCGCACACTCTTTTTCTACCTTAGTAATTACTACTGACGGGAGAGTCCTGGCCGACAACAGATTGTTGCACCGACTAACGGGAGGGACATTCACCGCAGGGATCCGGAACCCAACTGAAAAACCCTGAAACAAAACCAAGGCCGCCCCCCTATCAGGGTACCGGTCGAGCCAATAAGTCAAACGTACAATGTCTACGGGGGTAGGCAGGTCAGGCCTGCGGTGGTTTAACATCTCTTGCCGCTGCCCCGCCACCCCGCTCTCTCGCTTTTTTGTTGCACTTGAACTCGGGATGGGAGGGATGGCCGCAGAAGAAACAAGCATGTTTAAACTTGCATTGTCCGCGAGGGTAGGTGCACGCTTTACTATTAAAGGTCCAACACACTCCTCTCTTCTCCCCCGGGCCCCCCTGGGATGTCCGAAAGGGCTGCCTGGCAGGCTGCTCCCTGCAGCTGGTACTTTCCAACCAGGCATTCACCTCTACCTGGTCCCATCCGATACCTGGGTTTTGTTCCTTGGCCCAGCGGAAATCCCTGTCATAGTTCAACCATACCAAGTTACCTTGAGTAGCATGTGCTTTTACAATTTTATTCATATAAAACACCAGTGGGATAGCCAAATCCTGTCTCTTTTCCAACAGTACTGAAACAAAAACATGGAACCCAAAAAGCCAGTTGGTCAGAGTCTCTTCTACCCGGGGCCTCCTCTCCTTAAAGGACACCTCCTTGCCTTCTCTCTCCCTGAGGTCTATATCACTCCTGTTGGGCCTGATCAGGGAGAAGATGTCAATGTAAGCGCCCTTCCAAATTTTTTCCCGCATTTCTGGGGACACATGAGTGGCCAGCATTCCTGATTGGGACAGCACGTTCCCTTGTATTCCTCCCATGGATCCCCCAACTTCGCTGCCCCCCCCAACCCCGTTACCTAGCTTACCTCCTAAGGGTCCAGCCGTCTGCATGGCTGCCTGGGATAAGGATCCACTCGCTCCACTTGGAGTCGCTTTGCGCAATTCTGCTACCTGTGCGAGCTGCTTCTGAATGGTCTGCAGCGCCCCCTGATCTACTGCCTGCTGTGGGGCCCATGGCGCTGTCGCCCCTGCACTTGCTGGATCTCCCCCTTTACTTGAGGACGACAATTGCCCCACCAGGGTAGCCACTGATGCTAGCAGACTCTCTACGGGGTCTTGCCCTCCTGCCCCTGCGGCCACTGGCTGCGGCGGAGGCGGGACCGGCGTGCCCCCACCCGGGGCTAGTGTCTGTAGTGTCTCCCTGATTTCGGACAACAGCGCCCCCACCGGGTCTGGAGGGGCAATGGACTGTGGTACCCCTGTTATTGGGGTGGGGGCCACAACTACCTCGGAAACCATAGGGGTGGGGCAGAGGACGGGACCTACTGATCCCACGTCCTGCTCCTCCACTACGTGCGTCTGACCACGCTTCCTGCCCTTCTCTGCCCTGCTATTCTTAGGTATTCCTCCCTTCTTCCGCAGCGGGGGGAATGCCGCTCTAGGCGCTACCCCTTCACTACGTGGCCTCACCACTACGGGCTCAGGCTGCTCGTCTTCGCTCCCCGTCTCGCTGTCTGGGGTGTCCTTGCTCAGTTTGCGCAACAGTAGTTTCATTATCTGGGCCAGCTCCGGGTCAGTGCCCTTCCTCTTATGCCCTCCTTTCTTGGGGGCCATCTCGCTTAACTAATCTGGCCGCGTGGTCTGCGCTGCAGGCGTTCCCTGACTCTCCTCACCCCTACCGGCTATGCCGCTGAGCGACCTACACGCCTGGAGCCTCAACGCCTGCGCACCCCGCGCCTTAGCGCCACCGTCCACACTGCCTGGCAGGAGCCCGCACCCCGAGTGGAACCCCACGTGCAGCCGCAACCCGGAGAGCGGAGCTGTAAACCAAGTTAGCGCCCCACCACACACCCCCCGCCCGTGAACCACGGCTGCCCGCGAGGTCCCCTGAGGCACCCGACTCCTTACCTGGCCACGTGCACGGCACCCTTCTCTCCTCGCTCCGCGCCCGACACCGGATCCAGACAACCGCTGCACTCCCTCGATAGCCGGAGTCCTCCAACCGAACCCCTCTCACGGTGCCGCTCTCCCTCGACAGTCCAACGGGAGACGCGGGAAGAGTTAAATTGAAGCCTCGGCCTGGAGTCCAAGGGTCAGCAGCGGGGTCCACACAGTCCAGCAGGGGCGACGGGAAAAGAGACCCCGGTCAGGGGATCTTGACCTTACATAGGCCCGAGGTCTCCGCCCCTCGCCCAAACCGGATGTGCGTCACCCGGGACCCGGAAGTGATCAACCCTGGAGAGAGGGGGAGGCGGCCGTCTGCCATTGGCCGCCCGGCCGCCCCCCTGCTACCACTGTGGGCGGGGGCCGGAGGGGCCGTGCCCTAAGGGCGCGCCTCGTGAAGCGCGTCGCTTGGCATTTGGCTTTATCAATGTTTATTTTGGCATGGTTTTTGCAAAATGTTATTGTTGGGAAAGCTACTGGGCCCATATCAATTTTTCAATTAAAGGTCTAGAAGACAACCATTTTGTATGTGAATGTGCTCCTTGTGAAAGGGCCAACTGACAGTACTTCAGTCATGCTTCCATTGAACTTCAAAGAGTTGGAATTAAGCCAGCTAATGAAACATTAATATACACTCTTGAAAGACGTCAATAGAAGTCCTGTGACTTCTTACTAATGATAAGTTGAGCGTCATCGGCATAGATGACCAAGCTGACGTTGTGTGACTGCATAAGTGATATCAAGGGGCTTAAATATATATCAACGAGAATTAGGCTAACTGATGATCCTGGTGGGACGCCATATCGAGCAGTTCTTTACTCTGAGCAAAAAGATGGGAGTGTCACGACTTGCTATTTATCGAATTGTGATTTATGGTATCAAATGTGGTAGACAGATTTAATAAGATCAGTACCACAGATTGACCATTTTTTACTCTCATTCTAAGTTTATCCATAGTGGTGAGCAAAGCTGTTTCAGTTCCGTGTCCTGGTTGGAAACCAAATTGCTCATCTTCCTAAATTTGGTTGACTTCCAGGACAAAATGTTCCAGAATCTTTATGGGTTATGGTAGGAAATTGGTCTGTAGTTACTTATTATTGTAGGGTCCAGCATCAACCTTTTTAATAAAGTTGACACAATTGCCCTTTATCAAGCTGCAAATTTGCAAAGATTGACAACAGAGTTGCCAGAGCCGTGGGAAGAGTTTTCTTGCCAGTCCTTCCAAACCCTGAGGTAAAGGATCCAGGGGTGAGCCGAAGGAGAAACATTGCATTGTGATAGTTTGGAATTCATCCGCTAAGTGCTCTAAATTATCTAGTATCACTTATTTGCTCCTTAGCACTAAGTCTCGGTGAGACCTGATTCAAAGGTAAAATATACATGCCTTTGATGATTTTCATGATTTTCTCCTAAAAAAAAACAGCAATATTGTCACATAAAGTCTGTGGCGCGGGTATAGGATGATTCTCACATTCTGGATTGGACAAATCTTGCATTATGCTGAATACTTTCCTTATGCTGTTTGGTGCAGCCAAGATAGCGCCTGAAAAATGTTCAGCTTTAGCTTTAAACAATTCGATCTGAAACTTTGCCAGTCCTGTTTTAAAGTATTTTTTGTCCTATGCATTATAGGACCTGTGCCAATTTCTCTCAGCTTTTGTACAGATAATTTTGTGTGCCTTAAGTGCAGTGTTAAACCAAGTGGCCCAAGGTCTCTGTGAGGATGTCAGAACTTTGAGAGGAATAACTCGGTCTAGGGTAGTTCTGATATTATTTTCCTGGTCCAAATAGCTTTCTTCCACTGATCTGTTCAAGTCAATAGAAGGGGCAAAATCAAAACGATGATTACCTGCAGACTGTTTACCGGATTTGTTCCATGCCCTGCCAAGGTGTCTAACCTCCAAATTGGTCTTTTGTGGAACTGATTCTCTACCTCATAGCGAGAAAGTCACTAAGAAATGATCATATGTCCAGCAGAGCGTGAGGATTTTCCCAGTGGTAGCAAGGTCTTGAGTGGAAAAAATAAGGTCCAGGACATGCCATCTTGGTGAATTAGACAATGAACAATCTGTTGCAGTCCTAGGTTTTTGCATGACTCCAGAAGATCTATCAACCCAAGTCCACGGTCTCCCTCAGACCAGATGTTGAAGTCCCCCAAAATTATAAATCTTGAGTGAGCCAGGGCCATGTTACTAAAGATGTCAATAAGGGATTTCGGATAGACAATAGCTGATGATATATGACCTTTACTATCCTTAAGGGAGAAACCAGGGAGCTCCGGACCTACAATCTCATCTGAACTGAGAGGTGCAAATTCCCACTTATCCGTATATATTAGGCCTTCTCCCCCTGTCCCCCTCTTCTGGGACCAGATATTGTGGAAAATCTTGAAGCCTGATTGGCAGATTAAGCCCATATCGACATCAGAGTCAATTGTAGTCCAGGTTTCAGTCAAGAATAGATCATCCCAGTCCCCAGGCTGAAGTAACAAATATACTTTAGCTGAGTGCTTTACCAGATATCTCATGCTGAGAATTCCAGATTTGAAAATGCTATGATCAGAATCAGTGCTACCTGAAGCGCATGCAATCCCTCTCACAGTAGAATTAGTAGGTTGGGTGTGGATTGTCATGTTACCTAGTTGGAGAGCTGCTCTCTACTATACCGTAAGCTGTCTCTTTCTTCAACCTCTGTGTTGTGACTTGCAGCATGGTGGAGCTGTGTGTGGCCGGCTTGCGGATGGGCGCAGGTGGGTTTGCCTTTGGCGCACCCGCTGCTCACCGCCACCTTGCATCAGTCTTTTATATTCTACTTCTAGTGGAAATGACTAAACCGACAGCCAAAAAGGCGAGCGGTGGTGATCTGCTCTTACAGGCAGAAGTACACCACATTATCTAGAATTGTATCTAGCGTTCACCCTTAAAATGTGCCCAGTCAATCAGAAAGCAGAAAAAATAATCCTCATCCTGGACAGAAAGCTCTCAATGGAAAAACAGGTCAATGCAGTTTCATCCGCCTGTTTCCACACACTCCATGTGCTCTACATAATCTTAAGGTGGCTTCTATTCAACACCAGAAGGACCGTCACAACGGCACTTGTCACCAGCAGGCTGGATCACAGAAACTAACTTTACATAGGAATCACCGCACACCTGCTGAAGAGCCCGTAGACAATAGAGAACGCAGTGGCAAGGGTCATCCTCGACCTGCCCAGAAGGACCCACATCACACCCCACCTCAGTTAACAACACTGGCTCCAGATACAGATGAGATGGCAATTCAAGATGCTCACCCCCGCCTACAAAGCCCTGGATGACAATGGACCAGCATACCTCAACAAACGACTGACATTCCACCAACCAACCAGACACGTCCATTCTGCCTCCTGCTTCCTTGCACACACCCCCCCGGATCTGACAAACCAACAGAAGAGGATGCTGCTTCTCACACTGGGCAGGACTCCCCCATCGCTCCAGCAATTCAGGCGAGAACTAAAGAGCTGGATAGTTAAATGAGAACCCATCATGCACCAGCTACAAGTGCCTTGAGACCCTCACGGGTTATTTACAAATCCACACATTTTGATTGATTTATAAGTCCCTCAGTCAATGTTATGTTGTCCTTTTTTGGTTAAAGCTGTGACTGCTTAAATGTTTTGGATTTTCAACTTGCTCTACTTTTCTTGTTTGCCTATGCCTCTTGATTGGGCATCTCCGCTTTATGAAATATTTTTCTTGATTTTGCTTTTATGTATACTGATCACTCATTCTCTCTTGGCGAGAGAATGTGAATTACTGTAGGATAAAAATTGAGGATGATTAAATGGTAGTTTTTCAAAGGCCCAACTTTTACAACAAGCCTTTAAAGTCCACTACACCGAATTGCTCTCACAGCTCAGCTACCTCTCAGATCAATGGTTGTCTCTGTACAGGTCTTTGTAAATATTGCAAAATACTAAGGGCCTGATTACAACTTGGCTGTTTGTTAGCCGGCTGCTACGCCAGCGCCCTACTCTCAGACCGCCAGAATCGACCGCTGGCCGCCCGCCAGATTAGGGTTGTTTGGTACTCTGGCAGGCAGTTGCTGCAGTGGTCCCACAATGATGCCTTTCAAAAGGCACCACAATGGAAGTGCCACAGCCCTTACCTGCACAGTATGAACTGTGCAGTCCATACTGTTGAGGTACTGGGGATTGCATGCATACAGGGGGGCACACATGTGCCCATGCATGCATCCCCTTGCACAGGGGCAACAGGAGGCCCTGTAGGGCCCCCTTTATTTCCTCACAGCCACATTTTCATGGAAGGCTCACTGCCATGGAAATGCTGGTGGTGGATACATTTGTAATATGCTTGGCAGTGGCACAGCAGCACCGCCAAGCATATTGCTTCCCCTGACTGCCATTCAACCACCAGGGATCATGGATCCCTGGTGGCTGCAGTGGTCCCATGGCAGTCCAACTGCGGAACTCATAAATTAGCAGTCAGACCATAGGTGCGATGGTCCCTGACCGCCACTGCACCTCCAGTGTGAGTAGTGCTCCCATGGACGGCCATACTCATAATAAGGACCTAAATATTTTAAAAAACATAACACAATATAAAGTAAATCACTTAAGATCAAACAATTAAAAAAATTAGATAATTTACAGAATGAATAATCCAACTATCCAATAAAATAAAATAAAATAAAATTTTACAAAAAAAAACCTTCCATCATTAAATAAAGTACTAAATAAATAACGTACAACATTAAGAATCAAAATAGGCATTTAATACATAAATAATTCATATTAATTAAAATATGAATTAAATAATTTATCAATTAAAAAACATACATAGGGGCTGATTACGATGCCAGGCTTAAGCGGTCCTGTCAGAGGCGGCCAGACCGTCGAAGGTCTTTTCCAAAGTAATCAGACCATCAAAGGTCTGTTCGGAATCGGTTGGTCCAACCACTAGATTACGATGCATGCATCGTTTACTCCGACCGACCACTGAAAGGTCACTGACTTCAACAACCATCTCGGTGGTTTGAGACAAACTGCATCCATGGAGCTGTACACGGATTTCTGCCCACCATCCAGATTACAATGTGGGTTTCCGACAGCCCGACCATGGCGGTACGACTGGCTGCCTCAAGTAGTCGGAAACAAAGCATTTAGGGGGCATACTCACCCACATCTGCTTCTCTCCAGCAATCTCAACCATGGATCCTTTCCTCCAGGCCGCTCTTACACCTCTGAAGCTGAAACCCCGTTGACAGAGATCCTGTGGGTGACAGAATCAAGGTAAGTCATTCTGTGGTATGTTTCCCGTTGACAGGACTGTGCACATTCTGCCATACTCCAACAATGGGGTACGGGGTGCACAAGGCATATCACCACATATGTTATTCATGTGTGTTTTCGTGTAGCTCCTAATAATGCATAGTGCTGCGTGTTTAGACAACATAAATTAAGGGATTAGTATCCAGACTAATTCCAGACACCCCAAAAGGATATGTTAGCCTTTAGACCAGCTAGCTCACAGTGCCACCATAAGCTCCATAACCTTACCAAGGAGTGAATAGTTTCTGGCAACTATTACAACCCTTGATCCTTCAGGGATCGTGGAAACAGTACAGTGCTTTTTGCTCAGTCACTCATGCTCACCACGTCTCAGAGAGATACACAGAATATACGGAGGGGAGGTTTTAAAGAAACATTTATTGTACCAGTGTCATTCTAGTATAAAATGTGTTTGCTGTGACAATCATTAGAGGAAACAGATATATAAGATTACAAGCACCGACAAAGTAAATAAAAGGTAGAATTCTACCATGTTACTAAAACAGTGAATATATGCAGGCACATACACATTACTGTAATCAAGAGTACTCCTGCGATGCAAACCCTACCTAAGTGTACCTAAGTGTGCCTAGCATGTATGTGGGTGTAAAGCCAAGAAGTCCATAGAGAAGAGCCAACCCCATTATCTGATGGGAGAGAATGAAGGATCCTGGCTTGGTCTCACAAGGGATGTCAGACCACTGCATGTTGGAGTTTCTCCATATAGGGACCAGAGCATCTGATGTCAGCGTGAAGCTTCTCCTCCTCCTATCTAGTGTTGGTATGGGTCTTTTATAGCATAAAGATAGCCTCTGGGTTCCTTGCAAAACCGATGTGTTGTGAGTATGATTATGCAAATCAGCCCATAACAATACCTGTGATTATGCAAAGTAGTTCTTTCACCCTAGGATGCAGATGGCTATGAACATTTATGCAGAATAAGTTACATAGGTTGTTTGCAGGAACTTTTCTAAGAATCCTCATGCGTAATAAGTGTAGCTAGTTTCCGAGAAACTGATCGACATTTATTCAGCAGATAACTAAGTAAAAGGTCAGTGCCAGAACCATTATGTAGAGCAAGGTAGGACAAATGTAGGTAAAAGGTTGTATAGTTACCTAGGCCTGCATTGGGGTGCACTGGGGTTTTTAACAGTGTACATATCACAAGTTTTCTGTGAGTTTTGTACACATTTACAGCAACATATTCAGGGATGTGTGCTCTGCTGTAGCTGCGACCGTCGCAGTAGCAGTGGTTGCATTGTAAAATGGGGAGGGGGGAGCTTCGCAGCCTGTGCACTCGGAAAGGACTTGTGAAGATGGCAGTCAGATGGCTTGTCCGACCGCATGGTAATGAGACCCATAATAATCTAATTATCAATTAAACATAAAGTTAAAATTAAAGTTACACACTATTCTCTTACAAACCCAACAAACCACCAATATTTAAAACAGCCCTTAAAAAATATTACAAAAATATTGCTCATAGTGTGACCTGCTTGGCCCTAATCACAATAATGATTTCCAGATCACCTCAAGGAAAAATTATGAATGGCTCGAAAATACACAAACATGCCTATACATTTCAATCCGACAGTAGTTGAGGAAGACCAGCTGGGATCAAGATATAGTGGTTTTCCATTCTACTACAATGGTTCTTACGTTCTCTTTAAGGTTTGTACATCTGTGCATTAGGGTATTTCACTCCCTGTTAATTTTACTCTTTTTGAGTGTTGGGGCCTACCCAGTAATGTAGGGAATACATATATATATAAAATCTTTCAAAAATAAGTGAAGAGATCAAGGATCTCAGAATTGATTAATCTGTGTGGGTCACTGGCTCTCTCGGATGGCTGAGGGACCCAAATGGATACTCCAAAGCCTGCAACATAACTTACAATGGTACATATTTGTGTGTATGAAAGATGCACAAGCTAAGTCCCACTTCACAGCTAAGAACAAAGACACAGATAATATTGGTCAAAGCGTGAGGATAATGTTGTGCAGACACACTGAAAATCCCCATTGTTTCTGAACTACTGTCTGTATGAGCATAGATGCAATCCATGGACAGATGGGAAAGGGTTCGAGAAACACTGAGCATGAGTTCATTCCTGCATTGCAATCTGCATGGGTCGGGAGAAGTACTGAAGGTGTCACTGGTAAAGGATTTGGGGTTTGTACCCACTATAATGAAATGGGAAACCACTTTTGAGTGTGGACTATGGACTATGGTGTGGTGAAATCTAGCAGTAGTCCAACCAAGACTCAGGCTTACTGATTTTGGTGATGGATGTTGCTGTGTTGACCCCTTCACTAGCCTGACCAGGATACCAATATAGAGACCCTAAATGCCTCCACAAACCAAACGGTACAGTTGCTGTAAAAGCTAGCACAAGAGAAAAGATACCCGAATGTACAGCACACAGCCACACATACAAAAGTAGGGAAAAGGTAAGGATATCGAAATGTAAGAGAATCACCAATGATCTCTCGAAACATGGTAATCTCAGCAAGAAAAGAGTAGATGTATCCTAAAAGATTCAATAGAGACTTTGCATCTAAAACTCTTTATTTATTTTAACAAGTATTTTTATTGGGTTTAATAACAAATGACAAGGGACATTTAGATTAAGCATGTTGTACAATAAAATAGCAAAAATTGCGTCAATGCAGGCCTCGTGTTGCGCCTAGGAAGTGATGAAAGGCAAACTGGAAATTGAGGAGGGTCAGAGACTAGGGCAGAGGTAAAGACGAGATTTGAAGGATGTTAAGGTATAGGAGGGCCAATGGGGGCTGTAGCATTGGAGCAGAGATGGGGGTGAGTGTGATGCCATGAGCTCCTCAGGAAGGAGGGAAAAGGGCACTGTTGGGATCAGGACTGGGAAGTAGCAGATGCAGCGAGGGGGAAGCCATAAAGCATGACTCATGGAGTTAGGGTATCATCCCTAGTTAGAGTGAGGAAATGTTCGAGAAGAGAAATCCCATTCCGGGGAGATGGGGCACCTAAGAAGGTGTCGAACCTCCTCGAGGTACAGCGCCTTGCCATCGGCACAACCCCATCATTGCATGGTCTCATGCCACAGTGCCTATCCTGGATGTTGAGAGGAGTGCCAGTTAAGGGTAAGGATTTTCTTAGCCAGGAGCAAGACATGCAAAACATGCTCTAATGACTATCTGCTTCCCATGCTTAGGGTGCAACCTGTCCAGGTGGCGATGTCTGAAAGTTCAGTTACTTCACGAAGTGGAGTGTGAATGGTGCACCAGTTCTGTGTGAGAGTGGAACAGGACCAGAACATGTGCTGAAGATCAGCTGAGAACTCCTGACCACGTGGGCAGCCAAGATGAGCCATGTGAAAGAAACGGTTGAACTGATGCGGCATAAGGTATGCCCTGTGGAGCGTTGCATATTGCATGTTTTTAAACTGGACATCGCGGTAGGCTTATTTGTGTGGAAATTCGAGGGTTTTAGCCCATTCAGAATCATGGAGTGCCCGTCCAATATCCATATCCAATTTGTCTCGAAGCTGAGTAAGCAAGACTCCTTTGTGGGCCTGTATAGCTCCGTGGAGCCATGTAATAAAGTGGTGGCCCTCTCACAAGGTGAAAATTGTCTGAACGACTGTATATGAGGGAAGCTCAGTATCATATATGGCCATTGAAGGATTTATCGTATCCGATGGTACAGCAGAAATTGACCTCCGAGGAGGGCGATGTCTTTGACTAGACAGTCAATGGGGAGAAGCTGGCCATCAAGGAAGACGTCACCAACTGTTGTGAGATAACAGTTATGGCAAAACAGATGCTGCAGGCTGTGTGAGAGCTGCAAAAAAGGTGGAAAACCTTGCAAGGGGAAGACAGGAGTGTACGGGATTATGCGCCAGGTGAGGACCAGCATCCTCCAAATACATGTATGTGCAACATACAGCAGGCGTGGCAAGCACCAGCCAAGAGGGTCTGTCCTGGGCAGCAAAAAGCTCTGGATGCCAGGAAATGGGTGAGGGAGCCTGTGTCAGATTGGAGCTAATGCAGGTTATGTTGTGCCAGCCACCGAGAGATGCACAGGAGCTGGGCAGCTAGATAGTATGTCTTGAATGAAGGTGCACCCAGTCCATTTCCCTCAACTGGCAATTGTAATTTCGGTAGGGCTATCCAGTGGCGCCTATCATTCAAAGTAGCCTCGCGGGAAAATATCTAAATTGTGAGAGAATCTGAGGGGGGACTATTGGAAGATTAGTGAAGTGGTAGAGGAATCAAGGCTAGAATTATCATTTTGGATAAGGTAAGCTTGCCTTTGGGTCCAACAGGAGTAACTTCCAGAGTTGGGCCTGGGGTTAGAGGGCTGTGTAGATCCTTTAAAGATTACCATCGAAATGGTCCTCGGGAGAGTGATATAAGTGGACCCTTAGGTATCAAACTGCAGTACACCTCCACTCCAGTTGATGCCCTCCCATCAGAGCCTTGATGGGGCAGTAAAGCACACAAGGGAAATAGACATGATTTTGCCCAGTTAACCTGCAATCCAGAAACTCATGCGAAGGAGCTCCCCATGATCTAGATGGAGGAGAGGTCCATGTGGACATCAAAAATGTAAAGCAGTAAATTATCTGCGGAGTTGAGAGGACAGAGTTTCTACTGCGATTGTGAATAGTAGTGGGGAGAGCGGACAGCCCACTCTGGTGCCCCTCTCCACAGTAAAGGCTGGGCAGACCAGCCGGCCCAGTTGAACCCTAGAGCAGGGAGTGGTGTAAAGTAATCTGATGTATGACTTAATGCGTTCACACATATCGAGTGTGGGCAGGACTTGGAAGAGGTAATCCCATTCCAGGGTATCGAATGCCAGGCAGCCAGCATTGGGAAAGTGACTGGAAGCTTGGTCCATAGGATGGAGAAAGCAATGTATGTTAAGGGAGGTGTCCCGTCCAGGGACTACAACATTTTGATCGGGTGGACAAGAT
The DNA here is from genome assembly GCF_964261635.1 of Lissotriton helveticus. Taxonomy (NCBI): domain Eukaryota; kingdom Metazoa; phylum Chordata; class Amphibia; order Caudata; family Salamandridae; genus Lissotriton; species Lissotriton helveticus. The sequence goes on along the minus strand of NC_136072.1, from coordinate 883,469,903 downwards.
AGGGTAGAAATTGGGCATAACGGTCGGTGAGAATCTTTCCCAGGATTTTATCACATGTGCAAAGAATAGCAATGGGGCGGTAGGGCAAGAGAAGGGCTGAGTCACTGTCGGGGTTCGGGAGTGATATCAGGACAGATTCGCACTGGGAAAAATGGCAGTCTCCTTGTGCGTGAAGCCTCCTCATAGGGCACCACCAGGCGAGGGTATACTCAACTTGAATATACCCTCTATTCTATTGAGTAGAATGGAAAACTATTATATCTTGACCCCAGCTGGTCTTCCTCAACATCTGACGGATTGAAATGTACAGGCAGGTATATGTATTTTCTTTTTTTTTTCCAGTTCAAAAAGAGTTTATTAATCAATAAGAGGTGTCAATACAATATACATAAATGATACAGGAGAGAAGTAAAACAATCTAGGGAAACATTGCATACATAATAAAAGGTACAAAGGTTATTAAGATATGATGAGGCTATACAATAGAAGGAAAAAAGAAAAAGAAAACAATAGTGAAATCTGTGAGGTAGGGAATACTGAGGAACAATAAGGCCAATCAAGGGGGTTTGGAGACTTCTTGCTGAATGGGTGACAAATGGAATGATTTTTTAGCACAAGCATCAAGGTACAGTGTTATGGGGAGCCATAAATTGGTGCGCTTCGTTGCCATATGAATAGGAAAAACAAAGGCAGTATCTAATCTATGGTTATGACAAACATTATACCACCATGCTTTAAACGATATATTAGTAAAATTCTTCTACCGTTTGGCATAATAAAATTCTTATTAATAACAAACCTTTCTTTTGGAAATCTTGGAGGCAAAAGGGTTTAATTTGGGTCTCTCAACTTTTCTCTCACTCCACTTTTTTACCTTTTTCAACATTACGCCATTCTTTTGGTCTTCCCGCTTCCTTTGCTCGTAAATATCTTATACTTAAGGAAGTGGTCATGTCTGCTTACTCCCAGATCCAACACTCTCGCAATCACTCTTCGTCTCCTAACCCCACCTCACAACTTCACTCCTTTTTGGTTGTATATGTATTTTCTAGCCATTCATAATTTTTCCTTAAGGAGATATAGAAGTCTTTATTGTGATTAGGGCCTGACACCTGATACCTGGCTAGCGCTGGATGTCCTGTCTGACCTCCTCAGTGATTGAGGCTTATTGAGTTCCCCACAGCTGTTTGGGGTGAGCTTCGAGAGGGAGCACCCTTCAAGAAAGGAGGCAATTTCCACCTCCAAGGTGCGTGGGGTCACAGCACTGTAGAGTAGTAGCTAAAGAAAATGCTCCCAGGATAGTCTGCTGAGTGCTGAGGGTAGCCCCTGCAGGCAAAGCAATGTGCCTCTACCCCTCTTTAATATAGCTAGCCATATCGTCTCCACATAGGTATCTACTTCAACTTATAGAGAATTTTGCTAGCATAGTAATACTCTTTTGATCTTGTTGGTTAACATCTACAGCCCAACAATAGCATGACTTTAAAGTGAGACTGGTTTAATTTATGGTGATTTGTGCTCTGATCGAAATTGATTCAAATCAGTCACATAATGAATTCATTCAATGTGGTGTACTCAATGTAGTGAAAGGCAACCACAAATTTTCAAGAGGTCTTTCAAAGATCGTTTATGATTGTCAAATCCATATTTGAATCACAATCTGGCATAACATTATATAGATCTTCAGGCAGCCATGCAACATTCAATTTCACATGCAGCTGGCACAGCAAGGCAGAACAAGACCGTGCTGGTAAACACTGAGAGCTACTTTTATCTGGATAAATAGAGGTGTAATATTTGTGGAGACTCATTGCTAAGAGCCTTGCAGGACTCCTAAAATGATTCCCATCTCCATTTCTACTGCGTAGAAAGGACACGGCCTCAAAATAATGAAGTGAAGCCATGCCGTGCATCAGAACTATTTGATTACTCTCCTTTACTTACCCGTTGTGTTAGTTAGTGGTGATACTGAGCCAAAAGGTAAGATACAAACACCATTTAACCTGCTGCCCATCCAGAGGTGGTCTGGGGAAGTCCAGTAGGGATGATTTTAGAGCACACAATTATATTTTGTTGTTTACCTCATCGTAGGTTCAGGCGTGCACACACATTAGTTGGTGTGGATATATGTTTAAAATAGATTCCACCATGCGTACATGTCATATGTGTAAACATCTTCTACAAACGGAGTCTCACCCCTTTCCATGTTTATTGCTGTTTTCGTTTCACTGTAGTTTTCATTTCTATTCTGATTATCAACTGCTGTAACAGCAACTCGACGGGACATACCCATTCATAAGGACCAGCTCAAACAAATGTATTTTCGTGTTTCAAACACTGCAAAGGGCAGCAGGTCACTGTCTGCTATGCTTAATCAGAACTCAACTTGTGATGCACTCCCCCTCCCTTCCACTGTAAATCAGACACAAAAAACAGTCTGCTGAAACACATACTCCATTGTGAGACAGACAGTAAAACAGGACTGCTCTCAGACAAAAACTGATACAATTATGGGTTTCTGGCATTAGCTCATTGAAGAAACCTGGAGCAAAGGGACATGTTTGAGGGATGCCGTTCACCTGAATATAAAAGCTAGTGTAGATGCTACCGGATGATAATCTCAAGTGAAAACAGAACACAATGGCATAACCGTAAAAGGGCTATTTTGGGGAGAAAATGCCTCTTGCAACACATTGGCACTCAATTTTCAATTCAAGTCAATTCAAAACGTTATTCAGGAGTATTCTGGCAGCCATAAACGTTATTCACAAAAAGAAAAAGATACACATATTATACATCATAACAAATAAAATTACAATTTGGCCAGTACATATAATGCCTCATTTAAGATAAAATGTCTCGTACGGGAAACATCCTTTACAACGCAACTGTTACAACGCACTACCATTACGACGCAACCATTACAACGCAAGTCATTACAATGAATTGCGCTGGGGGGCGCTCTAGGATAGGGAATAGTTTTAATTTACTATCCCACACCTTCCCTACTATCCACGGGGACTGGAGTTGGAATAGTAAATTAAACTATTCACTATCCAGCGCCCCCCAACGCAAGTGGTTGTAACGACTAGCGTTGTAAAACTTGAGTCGTAAAGGCATGCGTTGTAATAGCATGCGTTGTAACGTCATACATCCGTCTCGTACAGTACCAAACGGCAGCTGCCATTCAAATCTATCTGCCACAGGACATTTTCTGCTCAAACCAGTCCTCTGAAGCAAACAGATGTGCAAATGTTTACACTTCCATTACTTCTAAAAAGTAACATTTGCATAACATGACATTGCACAAATTATGCAAATTACCTTTGTTTATTCGGAAGGTTTGCACTAGCCTAGATGCCAGAAATATGATGTTTTACCAGGGAAAATTATTTCTCTCTAGCTACAATTTGAATCTGCCATTTCAGTGGGGTTATGTTCCATTTGGGAGGTGCGTATATACGTGTATGTAAGTGTATAAATATCTAATATACATATTACCCTAAAATGTTCTTGGAAACATTGTTATAGTAAACATTCAAAACATACCAAATACTGAAATGTGCTGTTATGATGAGATACACAACCTCATATCTTTCCCAATGCACTCCTCATTACTGCACACATGATGGCAGAAAGGGCATAGTAAATAAAATCATTGATATCTTTACTAGTAACAACACTTATCACAATCACGTTGTCACTGTTAATGACATCATTGATGCTGCTCAGTTTCCCTGCACCCCAGAGACCACTGGTCTTAGCCTTTGGCCCTGCCCTCCAGGATCTGGGCGAGTTCTGCACTCAGGATTTCTTTTCACAGGGTCAGTTTAACATGGCCTTTGCCTATTTTCAGTGATCTTTAAGCATAACAGAAGCCCTTAAAACTACTACAATCCACACGTACAAAGCAAGGTCTTGGTCTGTACAAGAATCTTCTAGGTGTAGGGTGTGTTGTACATCTATTCTAGGCCTAAACTAGACACTGTCGGGGGCGTGGCTTGGCACGCGGCAAGATGGCAGCTCTGTGAGGCTGCTCTGCTGGTCACCGCATGATATCCTTCAATATCCTGTACCACCAGAGTTTAAATCTGCGCTGCTGAAGTGGCGAGCGTTGTGGACACTGCGGGGAGCTGATCGCGGTGTCCTCTGTGACTGGGAGTGACTGCGAGTTGACGAGCCTGACACTGGCCGGTGCATTGGCGTGGGTCGAGGCGAGACGAGGGGGGACGATTGCCTGCTATTTGACACCGCTTACACCTCGGCCTGGTGACGGAGCCCACGGCGGGGCCTTGAATTGGTGGACGGCGCCCGCTCCTGCGACGAGAGGACCCACTGATCTGCCCGCACGATCGACGGTGCTGGGGTGAGTGGACCGCAGCTGGAAGGTGTGGAACGCCTGTGGCTGCCGCTCGCTTTGGGCTGAAACGACACCTTCTGTTTCTCTCCCGGAGCCCCGGCCACCTAATACACATCGTCGGGGAGCGAGGCTTGGACGTTGCTGGGGCTGGCTCCTTCTCCCCGGGAGTTGCAACAGAGGAACGCTGAGGCGGACTAACGAGCGCCTCTCGAGTTTCACGCTCCCCCGGCTGGGCTGCGGGACGGTGGGCGTCCCCTCACGACAGTACCTGGATCCTGGGGACATATTAGGTCGCGCCTGGGCCACGAGCAGGCCGCGCCTTTTTTCGAACTTCTGATACTCTGGCAGTTGTTGGGGTGTTGCAGACGTCAGCTCCGCTGAGGCAAGCCAAGACCCCCTTGTTCTCCCTGGACTGTGTGGCTGGAATCCTGTAGAGGGAGAGACGGTTTGGATGCTAGAGCGCAGTGAGAGCAGTGACACCATTTTGCGGCCTTTGGTCCTTCGCTGTGCCCCTGGGTGTCGTCTAAAGGAGGCCCTCTGAGGTGTTGGTGTGACCAAGCGATTAATACGCGAGCGCCACTGTTACACAGGTGCTGGCCGCTGTCTGGGGAGCCGCTGAGGAGCCGCGCAATTACGGGCGGACACAAGCGCCATTTTTTATCAGACTGTGGAGGCAAAGACACGCTGGTAGGGGCAGTCGGCTGGTATGTGTCTGCTTCAGGGTCCTACAAAGCGGCTGAGGGGCAGCGTTGGGCTAGTGGCTTGACTGGAGGCTGGATATGGGCAAGCCTGACAGGGCCCAGCCGAAATTGACATTTGAACTCAGAAAAAATAGTAAACCACCGCAGTCGGAGACGTCGGCCCAGGATATGGAGAATGTGGCACAGAGCGGCCTCAATCTGGAGAAGGCGTTGGCAGCTATTAACAATAGTCTTCAAGCTATAGATGGCAAGATCGAAGCGCTGAATGGCCGCTTGGACCAGTTTTCGGCCAAGCTTGACAAACAGGCGGCACGCATTGGTGAAGTGGAACAAAGAATCTCTGACGCCGAAGACGGCCTCCAACAGGTTGCGGAGAAGACGACAGACCTTTCCAAGCTGCTCGCGATCATCCAAGCAAAAAATGAGGACATGGAAGCGCGCTCGAGACGCAACAACATCCGCGTCATTGGGCTGCCAGAGTCGACAAACATAGGACGGCTGGAGGACTACATAGAGACCACGTTGCGAGAGGTGTGCGGTACGGAGGAGCTGTCCCCTATGTTTGCGGTGGAGAGGGCTCATCATTCGCTGGTGGCGCGGCCTCCTCCGGGGACCCCGCCGAGGCCCATCGTTGTCCGCCTGCTCAATTACCGCGACAGGGACACTGTTATGCGTATCACTAGAGAAAGTGGCGAGGTGGTCTACCAGAATACGCCCTTGTCCTTCTACCCAGTCTTTACGGCTCAAGTGCAGGCAGCGAGGAAAGAATTTCAGTCCGTCAAGAAGTTACTCCGGCAAGAAAATATCCCATATGCCATGTTGTATCCCGCTAGGCTGCGGATCGGAGCATATGCGGGAGGAAAAATCTTCACGACCCCGAAACAGGCCATGACATACGCTAAGTCCCTTCAGGCTAAGCGCAAATCTGCTGGGTCCACATCAGACGTTGAAGACTGAGTATACAGCTGTCTGGGTTCTGATGGTCTATATCCTGCCTGCAATGAGGTGGTACCGTCTTTTTTCCTCCTGCTGATACACTGCCTGTGCTCCTGCGAGAGAAGAGTATTTGTTTGTAGGGGGTCACTGCAGTTGTGGCTACAGCAACTATCATGATCTTAGTGCTGCATTTTTCAAGATATGCGGGATTTGAGAGGCCTGATGGGGGGGGCACGTGCTCCATGGGTGCCATGAGCCGTTATTCGTTAATGTGACCTGGGTCGTGAGGAACTGTCCCTGACAGCTAAGGGGTTGTTATTTTGATACACATGCGGTGGCCCACTTCCGCCTAGTGCCGGAGGTGTACGTTGCCGCCGCGATCCCCCCAATGGGAGTGCCCCACACACTACTATGGTTTTTGTTATGTATGTTGGGAGGTGGGGGGTGGGTAATGTCTGTCTTTGGCGGGTTGGGGTTGCCAAAGTGGGTGGTGGGGGATGGGCCTGAGTCCTTTGAGTCTTTACTAGAAGTACAATGGTTTATTGCAGTTACAGTATTGAACGTTTTCTCATGGTGGCAGGATGCTGGCTCAGAACCATGTATGAGGGGGTTACCTAATGGGTGAGAAATACGGCTGCCTCACTTGGAATGTACGCGGCCTGAACACGCCTAAGAAGACCAGGCAGGTGCTGGCATATTTATACAGGCAGGATATCCACATTGCTCTGTTACAAGAAACTCATCTGACTAAACACACGGAGGGGGCTATCGCACGGCGTTGGGCCACATTCAGACTGGCCTCCTCGTATTCTAGTTATGCCCGGGGAGTCTTAATTCTTGTGAAAAAGGGTACCCCGTTTCAGCCTTTGGACACCCAGATAGATGGTGAGGGCAGGTGGGCTGTTGTGCGAGGGAAGCTTGGAAGAGTGTTGGTGACTATCGCAAATATTTACGGCCCTGTGGTTGATGAGCCAGCATCCTTCTTAACCTTATTTCAGACTCTGCGTATGTGGCCGGACTCAGCTTTGATACTGGGGGGCGATTTGAACACCTGCTTGGACCCCACTGTGGATAAATCCCCCCCTGTCCAGTCATCGTATGATTAGGGTGGCGCAATGTGTGCGAGACTTTATGGAGGAGTGGGGTTTATCTGATGTTTGGCGTGTGTGAAACGGGTGGATCGGGGAAGGCACACACATCACGCCAGCTTACAACACTTGGTCCAGACTGGACTACTGGTTGATTGGCGGAGAGGCACATGACTGGGTCACTGAGGTTAGCGCCCTCCCGAGGACACTCTCGGACCACAATCCGGTTAGGCTGACTCTACAGTTGCCATACAATGTCCATCGACCATTTACATGGCGTTCTAAAGCGGACTCCCTTATGGATCCGGTCTATGCAGATACCATCAGAAGAGCCATATCGCAATACTTTGATCTGAATGTGGGCTCTGGTGACAGCGCGGCCACCCTTTGGGAGGCGTTCAAGGTCACGATAAGAGGAGTGTGCATAGGTACAACAGCTGGCATACTTAGGGATATACAGGAGCAATTGAGACGCACTGAAAGCAAATTGCGGGAACTAGAGACTTTGTATAACACTCTACCTTCCCATGAGACACTTGCTCTTATTCGAGAACACATTGAAGAATATAATACATTAGCGGCCTCGGAGGTGAAGTATATGCCCAAACGTTTCGTGGCGAGAGCGTATGGGGAGGGGGGGCGGCCTGGCCGAGCCTTGGCTCACCTTCTGCGCAAGCGAGCGGATGCTCCGCTGCTGGACTGCATTGTAGATGATTCAGGAGAAGAGTATTTCACCCCAGGTGATATCTTGGCGCAAATTTAGGGAGTTCTACGAGACATTGTATACGTCTTGGGCGACCTGGTGGAATCAGAGCTGACGGATTACCTTTCGTATACAGCGTGCGCTTGGCTATCTGATGGGCATAGGAAGTTTCTCAGTTTATCCATAGATGAACGAGACGTCAGAGACGCTATACTTTCGCTTCCTAACATGAAAGCTCCAGGGCCTGATGGGCTGACCGCTGAATTTTATAAACATTATGTAGATTTACTGGTGTCCCATCTGCTTGCGGTGTACGCAGAGGCGCATGAGGTTGGCTCTCTTCCGCCATCGCTTCGGCAGGCGCTCATTATTACCCTGTTGAAAAAAGACAAGGATCCATCCTGGTGCGAATCGTACCGCCCCTTATCTTTAATTAACATCGATACTCGCCTCAATACTTGCTTCTAAACTACATCCTCTAATGCCCCTATTGATCTGGCCAGACCAGTCTGGCTTCATACCGGATCGGTCCACATCGTGGAATCTTAAAACGATATTTGCCATGTTCCATGTCTTGGATCCAGAGTTACCTGCAGTGGCTGTGCTCTTAGACGCGGCCAACGCGTTCGATTCTATTGAGTGGCAGTATATGCTCTCCATTTTGTATAGAATGGGCTTCCCTCCTGTGTTTGTCCGCTGGGTTCAAATTTTATATACAGGTACCTCGGCGCGGGTGAGAGTGGGTGGCCTAACATCTGACCCATTCAATATCCAGCGGGGAACCCGGCAGGGCTGTCCGTTGTCCCCTTTTCTATTTGCCATAGTGCTGGAGCCCCTGATTTGTCGCATCCGTCAAAATCACAAAGCGTCGGCCTTGGCTTTCAATAATAGGCCAGTGGGCATCTCTGCGTACGCAGATGACATGGTGTTATATATATCAGGGAACCTCAAGTATATCTCGCTCAGGTCCTCCGAGAATATGTTCGCTATGGACTGTTCTCTGGCCTCGCCATCAACTGGGGCAAATTGGTAATTATTCCTCTCACCGCTGCCACTACGGCTCCACCACTGGAATACCCGCTACAGTGGTCGGAAGATCCGGTGAAATATCTGGGTGTATGGATCCAGCGTGATCCAGAGACGGTTATTTGTAAAAACTTATGGCAGGGCGTACACAGATATGATTAGGCACATTGATAAATGGGAGAGGTTACCTTTGTCGTTAGCAGACCACATAGCCGTCATAAAGATGGTGCTATTGCCTAAATTTCTGTACCTGTTCAGCACTGTCCCGGCTCGCCTAAATAAGCATTTCTTTAAAATGGTACAGTCACAGCTGCTCCACCTGGTATGGGGAGCGAAACCGCCCAGAATCGGCTGGTCCACACTCACGCTACCTTTTGACAAGGGAGGGTTTTGCGCTCCGGACTTCTTCGTGTACTATCTCTGCGGTTTGGCCCAATATGCATATTTTTGGTATAAGCCACACGGCTTCATTCCGCATGTGCCGGTTGAGGAGGGAGATGCTGGAGAGACCCCTCTTCATGGTATTGTTACACATGTCCATAGAGGGACACCCAAATCGGAATTCAACACCATTGACGCCATCATCTCGGCCTGGCACAGCATAGGGCGCAGGACTCGGACGCTTCGGCTGTACACTCCCAGCATGCCGATCGAGGGACACAGCGCTCCTTCAGTGGCGCGAGAATGCGGAGCGATTCGTACCCTTAAAGAGGCAGGAATATCCACGTTGGGCGATCTCTACAGAGAAAGGATATACATTACTAGCGAAGACTTGAGCTTTATTTCCAATCCCACACCGTTATTTACCTATACTTGCTATCGGTTGCGCAGAGCAATTAGAGATCATTAAACTACATTCCCGGACGAACCAACAATATCAAAATCACTGCAGTTGGTGGTGACAGCAACATCTAGGAAACGTCTCCTCACTAAACTATATCGGATGGTGCAGGAAGAATCCGTGCTCCCTTAAGACAAGAGCCTAGCGAGGTGGAATAGAGTCTTAGATACACAGCTCACGGAGGAGATGTGGGGACAGATTTGTGGTCTGACGGGGAAACTCTCAGCTAATGGCAATTTACGTATCATACACTTGAAATTTCTACATCAGACGTACCACACCCCTCTGAGACTACACAAATTCGGGCTTAGAGAAACTGACTGTTGCAGACGCTGTGGGCAGGGAGGAGCGGACTTTGTCCATTTAGCCTGGCACTGCCAGGGTGTACACTCATACTGGGCAGATATCCTGAGTATGCTCTATGAGATGACTGGAAATAGGCTTGACTGCACCCCCTTGCTTTGTTTACTGAGATATGTGCCTGATGTGCGAGGGGTGATGGGTCGATTTGTGCGGGTGGCCCTACTGCTGGGTAGGAGGAGGGTGCTGTTTACATGGGATGGGAGGCGAGTCCCGCTGGCTGCAAAATGGTTAACTGATATGACATATTGCAATGAACAATTGTCTCTGTATGAAGAGGAACTTCCACGAAGCTCACGGCCAAGAGACATATGGGCCCCGCTATGAGAATACTTACTGGCCCGAAGTGAACAGCCTGAGGACGTCACCCATACTCAGGCGGATTGAAGGGTGCACTGTGTTTACTATTGTCCGCTGCCTATTGGTTATTTGTTCCTATTTTTGTGAAGTGTAATAGCCTGGCCGTACGCTTTCGCCACTGAGAAGGATTGAACTGTAATACTGTGTGAATTCAAGGAGGACCTAGGCTCGGGAGGGTGGGTGGGAGGGGTGGGGTCGTAGGGTTTTTGGGGTTTATTACTGCTCATGGATGTTTATGTCTACTGTCCTATGATGAAACGTACTTGACATGCCTTTTTGTGATCAGCATTAAAAAATTAATAAAAAATAAAAAAACTAGACACTGTCCTCACAACTTCTTTTCCCAAAGCCCACAAGTCTCAACCCTTGACAATCTCTGAACATACAGCCTGACTTTGTTGAGTCCTGTGAGAAAGTGAATTATTAGTTGGGGTGGATGGTAGTTTGCCACAAGTAATAATGGCACCATTGTAGTTTGGTCCAGTAAACATTTCAGATGTTTAAACCTGGGCTCACCCCCTTGCAGCCATGACACAGAGCAGAAAGCCTAATTTTAAGAAAATTTGTAAAGCGTTTAGTAGCATCAAAATTGTTATAAAGTCAAAACCACAACACATTTAAAGTCCAATTCAATTTATAAAAATTGTGAATAGTTTAATGAATATGATTACACCAAAACAACCAATGCCCAATTAGGGGAACCAGAGAAATGAATTTTTAAAATGTTAAACGAAAATAGTGCCAAAAAGCGTTAAATGACAACTGCGGTAATATGATTACACTTGATTGGGACATAGGCACAATTTAAGATCGACAACAAGGGAGCAAGGCTCAGATTCCAAATCAAGGTTTGTCTTGGTCTAAAAGTTTACCTTCTGACACAGAGGCATATGTATTAAGCCCTTTTCCCGTTCGCAAATGGGCCGATTCTCAGAATCTGCCTGTTTGCGAACGGGAAAAGGCCTTTTGGGAAGTATCATCCCAAAAAGGTGTTCGCAAATCAGAGAATCACAAAATTTGCGATTCTCTATTTTGCAATTGCATTTAAGGAATTGCACATTGCGATTCCTTAAATGCAATGTATGAAGCACAGAAAAAGCGCAAATTGGCCTTAAGAAATTGCTAATTACCATAAACTTTAAGTTGGTGGTAATTTGCGATTTCTTTGAAAAATTCACTTTTTTGCATTTCTCAAAGTGCCATGTGGCGCATATACATGCCCTTAGGGCATGTATGTGCACCACATCTGTACACATTCATATTTCAGGGGTGCAACAGGGTGTCCTTTTGACACCCTGGCACCCTTAAAATTGCATTCTCAATTTGCGATTCTCTAATTGCGAATCGCAAATTGAGAATGTGTTCCAATTCATTCCTATGGGCCTCCTAGCCCATAGGAATGAATGGGAAGGTATTCCTTAATTGCGAATCGCAATTTGCAATTCGCAATTCATGAATATTAAGGAATCACAATCATTATTGCGATTCCTACATACATAGAATTTTGCGATTTCTTAATAGCAATTCGCTAAACATCGCTATTAAGGAATCGCAAAAGGGTTTGTTCATACATATGCCCCACAGTCTCTGAAATGGAAGTCTGAAATCATTACTGGGTAGGCTGTGGTTGAAAAGATCCTCTAGAAGCCACCTGGCAATTGGACGAGGTCCTGGTGAGGCTGTGACTTTTGGCAGGAAAGGTCTCAGTGGCAGAAATTCAAAATTCTGTGCTAATGGAGGTCCCTTGCCTGCTCAATACTTTTGACACTTTCACCCGGTGATGATTTCTGCCTTCAGGCTCAGCCACTTTTTGGGAGATCGAATTCCTCTATATGGGTAAGGCTGAAAGCAGTGCCCGATCAGGGCTCCCGTAAGGCAGATACACTTGAAAAGACATCCTGCTGAAACGGATTTGCTCAGTGATGGCTGCTATTTAACGGTGGTGGGGAAGCGGGTCATGGGGAGGGTATGAAAAGAAAATTAAACAATCACTTAGCTGTGTGCCGTGAATGATGCCTCTCGGTCCTCTTCGCACCCGATCCAGGTCTCCAGCACAGGAATCAGGAACAGGAAGCACCCAGGCTCACATAAGCCAATCACAATGCTGCAAAGCAGCGTTGTGATTGGTCTGAGTGCCATGGTTCGGCGCTCAGACAGTGATTGGGAGCCTTGGCATGTTCTCCACCCAGGCTGTATTGTAGCCTGGGTGGAGAACATTCAAAGTACTCATGACGGTTTGACCGGCCCAAGGCGGCCGGCCAAACAATTATGCACATTTAAGAGAGTGCTAACTACTCGTCTTCCAACTCCTCTGTGAGAGCCCAGTCCCACCCTGACCCGCCCCTACCCAGCTGAGCAACAATGGGAAAATGATCATCACAATAAGTTATTATAATTCTTTTCCTGCTCTGTGGGGCGACGCTCCTCTGCCGTAGGGGAGGAGCCGCCCCTGTATTTGCTGCTGCAGGAAAGTTCAGAGCAGAGGCAATCTGAATCTTTGGCCCAGCGGAAATGCGCCTAAGTTGGATTAACTTGGCAGGTTTGACTTGGTCCTCTTGAAGCATTTGGAACCAAAAAGTTCTAAGTACCACATTTTTCTAGATGTTAGGAGGAGTACACTTTGACATAGACTATGAGCTAAGGACCTCAGAAGTAGAACTTGGGGGTAAAGACTCACTCCAGCAGAAGCCACCAGGAGGGGCCAGGCAGGTCCAGTTGAAACTGGCTAGCTGCGTTCTTCAGGCAAAAGGGCTTCTGACAGTGTATTGTGTCCCTGTAACGTAACAGGAGGTCAGTCAACTGACTCTTGCAGTCCACTTCTTTGTCCTGGGTATAAGTGGCATCAGGTCCAGCCTTTCAGGGATCCTCACAGGCCTCAACAGTTGGTGCAGTCCCTCTTCTGGCTTCCACAGGTATGCCTAGCACTACTCTGTAGCCAGGAGTGACTCCTGGCCCCTCCCTAACTATTAGACAAAAAGCATCTACAGGTAACAATGCCCAGGTTTGCTGCAGTTCCTGTGTGTCTTACAGCAAACAATCCCACAGTGCCCCTCTTTACTGCAGTCAACATTATGTAACCTTCCTTCCACTGTGCAGATCTCCAGGGCAGAGGGGTGGCCAGGACAATTTGCAACGTACCTTCTGTGATCACTGAAAACCATTCATGAGGGCTGCCCCTCTCTCACTGGAACTGGTGCCTGGCTGATTATTGGGATAAAAGTCATCATTTCAAGGAATCGAAGTAAACCTAGGGAAATATGGAAGATGCATCCACTCACAATCACTAGTGCAAACTCATGTAAGTACCCGGGGGTGGTATTCTGAGCTTCAGGCCATCATAAGTAGCATACATAATCTCTCACCCTTAAAGAAGCAGGCAGTACATTGGCCCTACAAAAAGAATCAACTTATCTTACAAGCCCCTTTATAGTACAACTCTTCAGAGTTCTGAATGCCAAATATTTACTGTTGCTGACATTTGAGCTTGATTTGAAGTCTTCCTTGGTTAATCTGGTCAATGGCTCTGCGGGGCACAGTTGAAGCTGTATACATGGATCTTCAGCTTACCACTCATGTTTGAAGCCCAACTTAATCGTGAGTTCTGTCTCACAAATCAATTATTGGCTCAAAATGTTACTTTATTAAAATTCAAGTTTAAGCTAATTTAGGTGGAAAAGGGCACCTTCAAACATCATCTAGTTCTTGAAATCATATGTTCTAAGACTAATCCTTGGGTACATCCCATTCACACTATCCTTTGTGACTTACAGATGACCCTGCCATAAAATCTTAATATCACTTCCCAAAGTTTTAAATTGATCCTCAAAAGATTGGTAAAAACAGAATCCAGATTTTTTTAATCAAAAGATTGAGCAAGAAAAGTAGCACCATTTTTTTTATAATTGTCACCTATGTGAAACTTTGCACCCAAGAGCTACCTAATGCAGTTGCTATCTTGGTAAACTGAACTTAAATTCTTAAGACTATGCTTTGGCCTTTTGATATACACACAATTGTCCAAAACTAGAAATACTATAAAGCAGAAGTAGCCTGCCACTTTTATCTGTATTGTATGGAATCTCAGGTGCATGTTCTTTGTGGACGATCATGTTTTCTTTATGAGAGAAAGAAATTCCTTTGGTATCCTTTTTGTAATCTGAATATAAGGACCTGTTCTGAGTCCATTCTGCATTAGAGTCTGATGGCAGGTTAATAGGTAGATTTACAAAAATTATTAACAAAGATCTCGATGCTGTGGCCAAGCAGTAATCTCCCTGCCTTCAGATTAACACTACATCACATTAGGAGCCATCTGTGCTAGTGGGACTTTCGTCTCACCTGAGGTACTTCCTACATCCTTTGATGGTAGAGATTTTTTTACCTTCTTTTCCGATACACTGCTCCATTTGCACAGACTATATCTACATTTTATATTGTTCACTTTTACTGGAATAATATGTATGTTACTGATTACTTATTATGGCTCCAGTTTTTACTCAATTGATTGTTTTAATTTCGAATCTACACCTCTTTGATTATGTACATATGCCCCACTCACACCATCTGGTCTTACAGTTCCTTGTCCAGGGCCAGACTGGGGATCCAAAATAGTCCTGGCAAATGTTGTCAGATCAGCCCCTGTATGGTGCATAATGAGCACAGCGAGTGAACCTGACCACTACAAGGGAAGTTTGGCGGGGGTTCCCCTCAAGAAATTTTGGGCAACAATTGCAAAAATGGTGCATTCTACAACACATTTTTCATTACATAGCCAATTGCATTCACTTTTAAAGGATAGTGAATGATGGCTTCATAGTGTGGACCAGGATGCCAGTTATACCCACAGACATTCTTACAGAGTACATAAAAATGAAGATATCAAGCATGAAAAATGAATTTAAAGATAACATAAGTGCACACATTCACTGTTAAGCACAGCCAAGAAGCTGAGAGCACAAAGAAAGACCTTTTCAAGGGATGCTAGCATCCTCCACCCAAGTAAGCGGCACAACGGGGCTTGCTTTAGAGCTGTTGGCACCCAGTGCGACAAGATTTTTGGGCACCCCCCAATGACTTCCTCCTACACAGATTCCCTATCTATCACTCTCCAAAAGTAACCTTCATATTTCCATAGGCCCTCTCTCACATGATTTCCATTCGTTTTAGAGCACCTCCCATACAAGTGAAGGGTGTAGAAGCAATTTACATCACACACACACACAGACAATGAATCATACGTGTGTAAATCAGTGTATAGAAAATTTTACAAAAGACAAAGGTGGCTACACTTGAATGATTCATCATCATCAAGAAAAAGCTTTATTTGGTTAAAGACAGAATCATAAAAGTACACAAAGTGAATCCAAACATTGGACAAATGTGGCATACAGTAAAAAAAGATGTTGCCCGTATAATTAACCAGTTTTATACATCAACAGTTTAAAGAAACATCCTGGAAAATTTATAAAATGTTAGGGACTCCATGTCTTATCCTCACAGAAAGACAGTATCCAATATAATTGCTCAAATTTAACATTTTCAATAATAAACCTAAAACATTTTCATTAAAAAACATACAGGCTAACCTTTATACAGACCACTTATACACAACCCAATTTATAAATCCACTGGTGCTCCTCTAACTTTAATTGTCCCTGCAAGGAAACTAGCATCAGAATGTCAAATCTTAACGTCTGGTATGAAAAGCAAATAAAAAAGCACCGATCTGATCTGTTTACAATGTAACAGCTTCAAATGTATCAATTAAAAACCTTGCTTAAAGGTTATACGTGGGGCAGTGCATAATAAAGTGCAACATGTCCTGTTGAGAGGCATTGTCACAACATGGGCTCATATTCTCGTATTTAGTCCATCCCTTCTGTATTTTCACTAAAAAAAGGAACAAATCCAACCTGAACATGGTCAAGAGTTAACTTCGGTTGTTAGACAACACAAAGCAAAGATAAGGTTTGATTGTCTTTGTGGTTGATTTCATCATTGAAAATCTAACTGTCAATTTTAGCAAGGCCCCAGATTCACTCTCAGACTGTTTCCACTGAACAAAAGCAATCTTTGACCCGGCCACATCAGTTTTGATGATTTTACTGGGTAGATTTAATAACTTTGGTTGACCAAGGGCCCTAAAGTTCGACTCTAAGGGCCCAATTCACAGAATGAACTTAAGACTCAATTCTAAATTTACTACTATTTCGGTTTTCACAGAATGCACTTACTACTTTTGGCATTCACAGAATGAACTTACTACTTTTGGTATTCACAGAAGTTAGGATTTTGTCTTAAGTCTCTCTTAAGTCTGTCTTAAGTTTGTCTTAAGATAGACTTAAGACAAAATCCTAACTTCTGTGAATACCAAAAGTAGTAAATTCATTCTGTGAATGCCTAAAGTAGTAAGTGCATTCTGTGAATACCAAAATAGTAGTAAGTTTAGGATTGAGTCTTAAGTTCATTCTGTGAATCGGGCCCTAAGAATTTCAGCCAGACTATTGATAATGCATGGGCAAGCTCGTGACAATCCTCAAAAACGAGAGGATTCAGCATAGATTGTGGGCTGGTCCAAACTTTGAGCCACAGCAACAAAAGGTGTAGGATTCAAATGGCATGCATACTTGTAGGCATTTTTTAAGAGTGTTTGGTCTGGAAATGCACAAACTCAAGATTCAAAACGTAACACAGTGGTTAGGGTTGGCTTTACTAATAATATTTTATTTCTACCCAAACAAACCTTTTTTAACAACAATAGGATAATGAAAGATTGGGGGAAAAACATACATTTGTAACCTGCATCATGCAGTTTACAGGCAGCTCTTTGATGGTAGTTCATAGCTCACTGTGCTAAATTACAATTGTAACTTTTGAGCTGCAAGTATCAAAGGGATCTCTATGACAAAATCATTAATCCACTGAGCTATCCCCATAAAATGCAGTTCTATGATCTGTATGGTACACGTTCTTTACATCAGGCATG
This sequence comes from Lissotriton helveticus, assembly GCF_964261635.1. NCBI lineage: Eukaryota > Metazoa > Chordata > Amphibia > Caudata > Salamandridae > Lissotriton > Lissotriton helveticus. The sequence goes on along the minus strand of NC_136072.1, from coordinate 883,452,543 downwards.
CTAACCTATGCACTACTATAGATGAGCCAAAACTGCCATTAATAAAAACATTGATCTTTCTCCGGCAGAAACATCAATCACTAGAGCTATCTTGACTTTTTTTATTGTTGTTTGAAAACGGCCTAATATAAAAGGAACTCTATAGTGGGTGCTTTTAAACAGATAACAATTTGCAAAACTTAGCGCCACCCAGCTTAACAACAAACTGGCCCCCAGTAAAAAACTGGGCCCAGGAACAAAACCGGAACACAAATCTTTCAGCCTCCTGGGGAAACACTCAATGCCAGGTACAGCCAGTCTGGCATTGGCTTTGCCCTCCCCTCTCCCTGCACCACATGCTGGCAACTCGAAGATGCCCCTACTTGCGGGGGTCATTAGTTCTAGGTTTCAGTGATCACAGTGTAATTACCTCATTGAGAAAGGTTTAAAGTCATTGTTTTTCCCCCTCTCCCTGACCACTGACCTGTTCCTCCTCTTCTTTACACTGCATTCTGTAAAGGGCCCTTGAGAGACTGATGTGGGTCAGAGTGCTTCGTGGCTATGTGAGGGGAGTGTAGCTGTATATCATTTTCAGTATACAGTACTCTACAACTACATTCAAAGCAAGGAAGAACACCAGGTGGCTACCAATATCATGTGACCACAAATACAGCAAACCTCTTACAAAAGATTTAAAGCCCTTTAAATATGTTAATATGTAGCCCTAGCCTCTCTTTTTCTCATGGGCTCTTGTTGAACTCTTCGGAGTTTAGGGAGGTGTTCATCTATATGTTTTGCTGTGGATTGCTTTTTCTTCTACCTGCTGCTTTAAGTCTTTGTTCACGGCTTCTTAGTCATTCATGTCCTTTACAGCCGTCTTCTGGGTGGCTGTCAACTCTTCCTGGTGTATGAGTGTGCTGTGTTCACTAGAGGACTGGACCCCTACAATTTGGCTTTTCCAGAGGTTTGGTTCTTGTGTTCTGTCTGGGGTTCCATCTTGTGGTATGCTTAGGTCCTTCTTGCTTCTGCCCTTGTGCTCTTGAGTTTCATCGAGCTACCGTCTCTCTTGAAGAAATGGACTTGCATTGCTGGCTGGTATGACATTGTAAGATGTGCTGGGTGCTAGGACCAGCACAGAAGGTTTGAAAGTGGGATGAAAATGGGGAGGCGGAACAGGAGGAGTTAAGGGCAGGAGTTAGTTAAAAGCAGGAAAGTAAGGAGATAAGGTGTATGCAAATAAATACCCTCACCTCACATGCTTGTCAGTGTCGTCTTTCCATCCACGGCGACACTACATCTGGTGATGAGGTGGTCGTGGAATGTGGCTACTTTTCTGGTGGTCTGCTGAGCACTCCGCTACCTCAGAGCTGCTGTGCCGGGTCGCGCACCGGGAGCTCACTCCAGTCGCGTGGTGTCCTTTGCTGTGCGTGCTGTCCACTATGCTGCCTCGGAGCTTTGCGCTGGGCCGAGAACTGGGAAACCACCCCAGTCTAGTGTGCCACTCCTGTGCTGTTCCCTGCATCGTCGCGATCTGGGTGCCAACCCCGGTCACGTGCCTGCCTCATCGCCACGATCTGGGAGCCCACCCCGGTCGCGCCCCTGTGCCTGCTTCATTGCCGCGATCCGGGAACCCACCCCGGTCGCGTGCCTGTGTCTGCTTCAGAGTAACTGTACATCGCATTGGCCGGGGAAATCGCAACATCACTGGACTCCCTGCTGTTGAGTCTACACCATATCTTACCTGCTGAGAGTGCCATTACTATTGTATCTGCGTCAGTTGATAGGCTCTGTGATACTTCCTGTGTGCAAACCCAATGATAAGAATCTGTCGCTCCCTTGTGTCATGCACCTCAGTCCATCATGTCTGGGTCCCCAACATCACAACAGCCTCAGACATCCGCCCACGCCAATGCCGTGAAGGAGTCCCCTACGTCTACGGCACAACTTGGAGGACACCGGTTTGGTATGTTGAGAGTTCCTTTTCTACGCCCGCCGGAACCCCTAGCTCTTATCTCAGGGGGAGGTATGGGCCTTCGTTGGCAGGAATGGCTGAAAGACTTTGAAGACTTCATGAAAGGCTCCTGTGTGACTTAGGAAGATCAGCAACTGATTGCATTGCGCAATCTCATCGGGAAACATGTTGGTCAGATTATAAAGGAACTTCCAGCTGATGCGACTTCGTCTGATGCAAATGTGCATGACGCACTTAACAGGAAATTTCTTCACAAACGAAATATAGATTACGAAAGATACACATTCAATCTAGCATCCCGAGAAAAAGAAGAGCCCATGAGTACATTTATCACAAGACTTAGACGCTTGGCTCGCTACTGTGACTTTGACTCGTTAACAACAGAAGACGCACTTCGACTGCGAATCATAGAAGGATGCCAATCTGAGTCGTTACGCAGATGTCTATTAAAGAAAAGTTACTCTCTGGATCAGGCAGAAGAGCACGCCAAGCGAATGGAAGCTGGAAGAAGCGAAAAACGTGAGCAGGCATTCCGGCTTGAATCTCACAACACAAACAGGTCTTCCCCTCAAAGCAACTATCATCCAGATCCAAAGTTCAGTCTCACATTATGCAGGCCATCGTCGTTGCAGTACCAGTAGGACTGACAAACGACAGGAGCGCCAACTCAAATGCTATCGCTGTGGATATGACTTCCCTCAAACCGAGACTTGCCCTGCATAGGCCAAAAATGCAGGAAGTGCAGAAGGGACAACCACTTTGAGAACGTCTGCGGAGCACCTCGCAAAGACACCCAGAGAGACAAGTACAGACAATCCAGTCAACCCAACACTCGCCATCATGCTAAAACAGTGCTGGACCGCAGAGATTCCTCCACTGGTACTTCACAGTCCAGCCGTCATTCTCATGGGACATACCAATCCCATCGCTCACAATCTCGTAAGTCAAGGTCGCTGTCGCCAATACAGTGATGAATATGTCTGCATGGTCGCAGATCCTGACAGGCTGAAGAAATATTCGTGCCTACCTATTCAAATGGACACACACTTGGCCAAGTTTGTTTTGAACAGCGGGGCATCTCTCAACTACATTTCCATTGCAGAATAAAAAAGAAATGAACCCGCAACCAATCTTGCTCAAAGCTAATGTACGGATCTACACCTCTTCCTTGTCTAGGGCAATTTCAGACCAATCTCACATACAAGAACAGGACTATTCCAGCCCATATTCCATCATTGATGGCCCTAAGGCACATTGTCTTCTCAGTTTGCCACGGCCGAACGACTTCGACTAGTGGAAATATTGTACAAAGTTGATGACAAACCCGACATAGTTCACAAGTTTCCAAAATTATTCATGGGACTTGGAAAGATGGCTCACTGTCAAGTTCAATTGCATATAAATGAACGAGTAACCCCCACAGCACAACATCACAGGAAAATTCCATTTCATCTTCAACAATCTATAGAGGAGGAACTGCAGGATCTTTTCCGGGCTGAAATTATCGAGAGAACATCAGGACCCACCCCTTGGATCTCTCCAGTGGTTATAGTACCAAAAAGAGGCTCGCCTGACAAAGTGTGTCTCTGTGTGGATATGAGAGCACCCAACACCGCCTTTGAAAGGTTGAGACACCCAGGATGGCACATCAGTGATATGATTGCGTCACTCAATGGTGCGCAAATATTCTCCAAACTAGACCTCAACAAGTGCTATCACCAGCTGGAACTCCACAAAAAATCGAGATATATTACCATATTCTTGACTCATCAACTATTTAGATACAAAAGACTCCATTTTGGGGTTTCATCTGCAGCCAAGATTTTTCAAGAGGCCATCAGGAAGGTAATTCATCATATTCCTAACACCCTAAACTACAGTGATGACATTCTTGTCTATGGAGCAACAGTACAAGAACACGACACAGCGCTGGACCGAGTGTGCCATGCTCTGTTGGATACCAAACTCACATTAAATAAGGACAAATGTGAATGTCACAAATCCACTTTAAAATTCTTTGGACACATCTTCTCAGTTGTTGGCATGCGAACTGATCCTGAAAAGATCGCAGCCTTGAATGATACCCCCAGGCCACGAGATTCTGGGGATGTGCGGTTGTTTTTAGGCATGTCAAGCTACTGTGCACCCTACATTAAGGATTACGCCACGATCAGTTATCCTTTGAAAAAATTGACCAAACAGGGTCATCCATTTCACTGGACCACGAGATTTGATCAATCGTTTCAGGCGATTAAAGAGTCTGTTGACTCTGCCAACAACCTCACGTACTTCAATCCTCGATGGAAACCAAAATTACTGTGGCTGCGAGTCCTGTGGGACTTGGAGCTATAGTATCTCAATATGACAAGGACAATGATCAACGTTACATTGTAGCCTATGCCAGTCGGAGTCTCACGGATACAGAGAGAGCTTATTCGCAGCCTGAAAAGGAAAGTTTAGCGGTAGTCTGGGCCTGCGAACATTTTCACATTTTTATTTATGGAAAACACTTCACCCTGATCACAGACCATCAGGCCTTGATAACCATTTTTGGAAATCCCTGAGCCAAAATGCCACCCCGTATAGAGCGTTGGGGCATTCGACTTCAAGAGTGCACTTACACCATCATCCACAAGCCTGGAAAGGCTGCAAATCCAGCTGACTACATGTCCAGACATCCGAAGACGACGTCCAAATCCAGTCCATCGCTGGCGGAGGAATATATCCACCCAAACCACCAGCAGTCCCATTGGAGGCCATCCTTGAAGCCACCAATGAAGATGTCACTTTACAAAATGTAAAACATCGCATCCAGACAAGCAGTTGGAGCAATCTGGAGGGATCCGGACAGAGTGAAAAAATTGACAGCCATGAATTGTCCTCGTTTAGACATGTCAAGGAAGAACTGTCCATCACCTCGGATGGTCTGTTACTAAGAGACAAACGAATCATCATTCCAAAACAGCTGCGGCAAGGAGTCATTAACTTAGCACATAAAGGACACAGAGGTATTGTAGCCACGAAGAGAGCGCTGCAGGAGCGAGTCTGGTTCCCAACACTTGATCAGATGGTTGAACTTACTCTGAAAGATTGCCCACAATGTCAGCTAGTGAGTTGAGAAGATCCCCACGCACCTCTCCAAATGTCGGAATTGCCGGATGGTGTCTGGCAGCATGTTGCAGTAGACATCTATGGCCCATTGCAATCTGGCAAGTACATTTTAGTCATCATGGACGAATACTCACGTTTCCCAATTGCACACCTCATCGCGTCAACCAAAGCTGTCACCACTATACCAGTGCTGGATGAGGTTTTCACAGCATGGGGCATACCAAAGATAGTAAAAACAGATAATGGCCCACTATTTAATGGGCAAGACGTTGCGGCCTTTGGCAATCACCTAAATTTCAGACACCGGAAGATTACCCCCTTGTGGCCGCAAGTCAATGGGATGGTAGAAAGATTTATGGCTTCTCTCAAAAAAAACATCCAGCAAATAGAACTGTCAAAGTGTGATGTGCAAGTGTCTCTAAATGAGGTGTTACGAGCCTATCGCACCACACCACACACTACCACAGACAGATGCCCTGCAACTTTAATGTTGGGTCGCACAGTGCGCACAAGAATATCGGCTTCGGAAGATGGAGCTTGTGGAATACATCATGACTCGGATCATGAAAAATTAGCAACAAGAGACAGACAGAGGAAGGAGAAGGTGAAGGAATATGCAGACAGACGGAGAAGAGCTACACAGCCACCATCCAGGAGGGAGACTTTGTGCTCTAGTCGGCAAGACCAACAGTGAAAAGCAGACTGTCGATATTATGCATGCCCACTGCTGGTGACAAAACAAAAAGGAACCATGATCACAGCCACGTCAGATGACAAGAGAATTACAAGGAATGTGACACACTTTTAGAAATGTACGTCCAATGTCAGGGAAGCATTGACTGCACCCAGTAGTGCGTCTAAAGGAGCCCCACCTGAGTTGGCAAGTGATCAGAGGCCATCCACGTCTCCTGATGAAGAGGGGCAGCCAACTCCGGAAGCAGCTCTCCAGCCGCAGCGAATTCACAGAAGACCGGTTCGCCTGATTGAAGTACTGTAACTATGCTATTTTATATTGTTGGTCAATCTATTTGCACGAACTTCTCTGAGGTGTTTCTTCAAGTTGTTAAGAAAGGGGGATGTTAGATTTGTGGGTCTCTACTTGGCACAGGTAGGTACTTGTGACAAATAGGGACCCTCGCCTCTAGTCAGGATAAGCGGGTTACACTCCTAAAATAACCCCTGCTCACCCCCTTGGTAGCTTGGCACGAGCAGACAGGCTTTAATCCCAGAGGCGTTGTGTGTTAAGCATTTGTGACCACATACAGTGACCCAGTGACAACACTACAGATGGACACCACACAGGTTTATATAAAAAATAGGTAGACGTTATATAGAGTTACCGCAAGACCATAAACTATAAAAATACACAATACTGTTACTTTAAGATGGTAAATTTAAGCTTAGTTCAGTTCAGTTCTTAAGATGCGACACTTTGCGTCAATGTACCTTAGGTTGCATTGCGCTTCCACAACAAGCAATGTCGCAGTGATGGGAATGCGCCAAAGTTCAGGTGCAAAGAAATAAAGACGTGAAGATCTTCCAGATGTGGCACGTTTCTCGGGGATGCGAGAAGTTCTCGGTTCGATGCGTGGACTGCAGCAGCGACACCCTTATGATGCGACGGCAGCAGCTCCAGTGGGGACACTCTTCTCCCACGATGCGTGAAGCTTCCGCATGATGCGACAACTACAGCGGCGATATCCAAGATGCGACGGCAGCAGATCAGATGGCGGCGCACTTCTTGGGGATGCGAGGTGCTCTTCTTCGATACAGTGCAGTGCGACAGTTCCAGTGACGACACCCTCCTTCAGAGTTGCGACGGCAGGCACAGCGATGGCGCCACACTCCGACCTCGTTGTGAGATTCTTCTCCTGATGCGCTGCGGTGCAACAACTACAGCGGAGACACCCTTCTTCGGAGTTGCAACGGCAGCAGCAGCAATGGCGACACGCTTCCTCTTCGTTGGGGCACTCCTCTCTCTGTTGGGGTGCAGTGTGACAGTTCCAGCGGCCACACCCTCCTTCGGAGTTGTGACAGGAAGCACAGCGACGGCGACACGCTTCTTCTCGTTGAGTCGCGCTTCCAGCTCTTTGCGACACGCAGTTCCTCAGAAGGCCCAAAACAGCAGCAGGAACTTCCAAAGAACTCTGGGGAGCTGGGGGTTGAAGTCTGTTGTCCCTGAGACTTCAGCAGGAGGCAAGCTCTTTTCCAAGCCCTTGGAGATCCTTCAGTTGAAAGCAAGTACACAAAGTTCCTTTCTCCTACCTTTGGCAGTAAGGCAACCACTGCAGGCCAATCCCCCAAGCAGCACTTCAGCTTGGGAATAGTCTCTCCTCAGTTTCTTCAGGTTCCTCTCCTCAGTAACGATTTCTTCTTGTAGTCCAAATGTGATCTAATTTCATGGGATCAGGGTCCCAATATTTATACCCCAAAATCCTTTGTTCTCTGAGAGGAGAGGGGCCTTTGCCCAGTCCAAACTAGTTCTGAAGCACTCTGTTTACCAGACTTCTCCTTTCCTTTCACACTGTGGGGCAGGCACATCAGACGCCCCACAGGAGGTGGAGCCAGCATTGTGGAAGGCAAGTACAGACCAGGAGCACTTTGTTTACAGGACTCCTTCTCTTCTTTCAGGGTGCAGGGCAGAGACATCAGCCGCTCTCCAGGAGGTGGAGCCATCATTGTGGAAGGCAGGCACAGCCTATTCAAGGATCAGGTGCAACTCCTCCCTCCCATCTAGATGCAGATCTCTCTATTCACCACTGGGTGACTCAGCCTGTCTCTTGGAATCCCCCAGCCCTGTCACTCACAAAACCAGACAAAGGAATACACAACCTAGCAGAGGCAGGTTTGAATGATTAGACAAGCAAATACCTACTTTCAAAAAGTGGTATTGGCAAACACAGAATTTTAAAAACAACTTCACTAAAATATGTATTTTATCATTCTGAGTTCAGGCATACTAAACTCGAATTTCTACCATGTTCTCTAAAACAGTTAGGATTATAAACATGTAATAATCTCACAGCCCATTCTGGCCTATGGAGAACAGGTAGCCTTGCAATAGTGAAAAACGAAAATGACTGTAATTCACTATCAGGACATGCCACAAACATCAGGGCTTGTCCTACCTTATCCTTACAATGCACCCTACCCTTGGGCCTACCATAGGGGTGACTAATATGAAGAAAAGGGAAGGTTTAGGGACTGGCAAGTGGGTGCACTTAACAAACAACTAAAAACGTAGGGGTCTAATTAGGGATTCAACAGTAATCCTCTGCTCGTAGTAACCTTATCGTTGGTACAAGGGTACGATGACAATAACACTAACAAACCAGATCACAAGATGTGAAGAACCAGTAACGTAAGTCACCCCTGGTTTAGGATTCCCATCAACGGTCTTGTAATGATCAATATTATCATTTGGTAGTCCTTATCGGGTATTGTGTCTCTAGATCATTGAGACCGGCATACCCAGATAACCAGATACGGGGTAGCGACCCACAATCACTCGGTACTACCACATGATGTTGATGTGATGGGAAGTGCAGTGTAAACAAAAATGAGTGGTGGTCTAAAAAAGGATAGGGAACTCAACCAAGGATACTTTTACTAATTGTTGGCCCCTTCCCTAATAAAAACAAGAACAGTATAGTATCGTCATCGCAGTCCACACAAATAGCTGCGAGGAGACCAACATGTTTCAGCCACTAAAGGTTAACTCCTCAGGCTTTCGTCAGGGTCTCTGTTCTATAGTTATACTACTGCTTAAATGTGATTAAAATGTGAAAAAATATAGAAAAAACACACAAGTGAAAACCAGTAAAGGATATAATGTTCCTTCGACTGTATCAACTCCTCTCTTCGGCACCTGGTTGAATATGTACTGTGTAGAGAGGACAAACGTACAGGAAATTCACAATCAGCTACACTGGTCTGTAGAAAACATAATAAATTGTTTCACAAGAATAAATCAGCTTGCTTACTCACCCAGAGTGTCCGGGGAGTGGACCTCACCTCTTCCTGGACCTGGCTCAGGATATGTGAGACCCCGCTCTACAATAACAGAAACCGACTGCGTAAATTACAAAGACCAGAAGGTCAGACATTAATCTACTCTGGCGATGTATGTTTCTACGTAATCCAAGGTCTTCTGTATATGGAGCTAATTAACAACCATCAAGAGATTCACAAAACACCCTCTCTCCACTTCACTGTCAACTACAGGCTAAACAAAACAGTGGTGTTCAAAACTACTTAAATCCAGCATATAGCTGGCACAATGAAGAAAAACCTAGTATAAGGCTAGTAAACCAGGTAGACCTGTAATCCTACCTGTCCGTCGTTGTCTCAGGCCGTGACTGAGTCAGGGGGAGGCACAGTCACTACTAACCTCTGACTACTTCACTGTTCTGGTGAACAACACACAGCCAATCGATACCTGTGAGGGAGGGGCTGGCCCGGTCGCCACCTACACAGGGATCGCTGTCCAGATCTGCCAGGGTGACTCCTCTGACGCTTTCATTAGCAGTAGTGCCCACCGCTCATGTCAGGACTTGATACTCGCCCAGTCCTTGCCAGTACACTGTCAAACACTCATTCCCGGCCTCGCGCTCGTACTCTCGCGAGACTTGCCGGTATAAAACTACAGAATGACGTCACGTCACCCGTGGTTGTAGTTTTTTAATTAAGACTTCCGCATTGCCATCTTCGCCGGATTACTAGCAAAGAACAATGTCTAACCGATGACGCAAGCCTGCGCCCACCGGTAGTTATGCCGAGATAGAAACAACATCCCACAAAAAAGGATTACTCAACCAGTGCCCAAGAACGAATACAGACCCTAAGATGAGGTCGATTCATACCGGGACCGGACGGGGAATATTGGTCAATTAACGGACCCCAATAATGTTTTATAAAGTTAGTTAGCAATACCCAGCTTGCCGTGTGACAAGGCTCCCATTAATATCTGCCAGGAGGCGCAGGGGGTGTCTCCAAATCACCCTGCCCTAAGGGCATAACAGGGAATAGATATTACAGGTTTGCGAGCTGCAGACCAAAAACAAAGTTCAATTTAGCCAGCCATTAGGTGGTGGGCTTAAGATGGTAGATAGCCCCCAGGCAACTCATGTATTTACATCATAGGGAGAATACTGTTATGTACAAGGTCAAGTCATAATAGGCTCTGTAAACAACATTACTGCCAAGCCAGAATTAATAATGACGCAGCAGCACAATTTACTATTTATGTTGCTGCATAGCTGTGCATGAAAGGGAGACAGGAAGAGATCTATTAAAATATGACGGTGTTGCTATCATTCCCTCCACCATCGCGCTTCAGGCTGCCTTGGGCAATGCACGACCCTTGCAAGATAGTACAATTGTAAGTGTGTGGTCGCTAGAGTAGGCTTTGTAGTCAAAATGTACTCTTCGAGTGCAAAATAAAACGCTTAGCCAGTTTTAAAACTGTATAACGTAGTAAATGTGCTGTATATTACAGCATGCGTGACAATTTATAAAACGTATGAAATAAGACATTACGCTGGCATCAAAGAGGCATATATATTTAGTGCAACGTTTTGCCTACCTTTGCTAGTATTTTGGCGTTGTGCTAAAATCAATAGGGACACAGGGAGACTTCTGTTTTTTTATGCCAAAAGTTGCTTTATTTTGCCTGTCTCCTGCCTACAATTGCTTTTGCTTTATTATACGTCAATAGGGAAAAGGAAGTCTCGCGATTTTTTTCTTAATTCCCCAATTTCAAGTTATTTAATTTTTTTTATTCTTTTAATAAACATTAAGAAAAAGAAAAACAATCTTTAGAACATCATCAGTTACATCGTAACAGGCTCTCGTATATCACCCGCCCTATTTCTAGTTTTAAAATGTTGGTATTTATGGAACACCCATGAGATGCCCTTGACCCAAAGAAGCGCAAAGTACTACACATCTTTTGGTTACTATAGGACAAATCTCTAGTCAAGACTTTGCGTCAGTTTCTGTCACTTTTTGTGACGCGTCACTGGCATACAGCCTTGATTAATCCGGCCCTAGGTTAGCACTGAGTTTCTGCGTTGCTCTGCTAATCCTCCAGGGCTAGCTCCAACCCTGAGAAATTCATGATCAAAGAATTTGCTGCTCCGCATGCAAAAACTATTCCTTTTTAGCTATGCCTTATTTACTTTCGAGAGACAAAAAAACATGAAATATTTCTTCCTCCGAACTACTTTTAAAACACTTCAATAAAAGCATAACAGAGGAGAGTTGTTCTTGGAATGGTCTCCACTATGTGAACTTGTCAATAGAACAGTCATGAGTTTTACTGAATACTTTTTTTAAGCAAATGTCAATAACAAGAGTTTTTTTTCCAATGAAAACACTTGTAAATATTTTCCAAAAATTGTCATAGAAATATGAATCCAAAACTCGTCGTGGTCAAACCTAATCTTTCACAGTCCTTCACAGCAATCTGCAGATTCAATCGAATGGCCACAAAATGACCCTCGGGTCCAGGGAGCTTAAGAGACTTCCCCTGAATCCGCAGCGCGGTAGCCACAACAACCTCCCCAGGAAGCCCTCCGCAGGCTCCTGCTCCGCGGTGGTAAATCACCGATCCCAAATTATATTTCCAGATTTCTGCGCCCGACCTCTCACAACTGTAAGTCTTGTTTAATGGAGTTTGTGCTACTGAATATTTGTGCAGGGTAAACACTCGCTGTACAGCACTTGTCAGAAAATGGCCATGTGAACATGGCGGCAAATGCTGGTGTAACTGCGTTCTGCTAATTTCCGAGGCAGCCTTTGAAGGTCGTGAATCAACCTCTGGCTTTTCCATCTCACGGTTGCCTGATTGCGCGTTTTGTACAGTAAACTGTATGCCACATGTCGGCCTCTCGTGAAAACCGCAGGCCAGGTGCAGCTCGGCTGCCCTCCCCACAATCATTTCTTTCAGGATTCATGACATTTTCCAGCCAATTAATCTCAATGGGAAGCACTTGTGCTTTTTTGGTACAAAGTCGCTCATGGGGCACTTAATTGGGGCGGCCATCAGTCATTTTAATATGTAATCAATTGTAACCAGGCCTGTCAGCGGTATTATTTCAGCTCGCCTCTGGTTTCTGACCTCTTCGCCTACGAACAGTTGTTTGCCAAAGTATGAGACCGCAGCTTTGGGCTATGCAGAATCTATCTGAAGCAAGTGGAAGCAGGTGCTAGTGGTGGAAGGCCAAATCGCTTCTGGTAACCTCAATTTTATAGCAGCTTAGCTCTTGAAATTCTGAAGTCCTTCATGGTCCCCATCTATAGTCCTTCACATTTAACAACTTGTGCGCTAGATTTACAAAGGGCTGAATGGGAGCTCCCGTGACACTGCACAATTTTATAAATGTATAAACTTACAATGGTAAGTAAATCAATGCAATGCTTTGTGTCGACCCAAGTGCCCGTGCAAAACCTTAGTAAATAACAATTTAAAATGAGTCAGTTTCATATGCTTCCCAACAAGATCACTTTCAGTTGTGTTTATTCTTTTTCCCAATTGCTAAGATAGATCTCAGGTCGCTATGTCTACTGTTCACTGTCCTGGAGGCAGTAGAAGCCCAGCGTTTTATTTGAATAGCATGTTATCAATTAGAAATGTCTTGAGTTCAGTGGATGTCCTTTCACCTTCCTACAGTGCTTTCAGTAAGAGCGCTGTCTGAAGGCCCTCATGATGTACATTCTGATTTGACCGTAAAGGAGAGAATTTGCAGAAGTTGATATTCCTGTTCATTAAATAATTACCATACATGCTGCATGGCTGCCAAATGGGGTTTAAGTCATGCTGCAGCAAAGAGACTGCTACATTACAATGACACAATGTCCTCCTGACAACTGATAAAGATGATCCTTGCACCCTGATGTTGCTGAATCTCTCCGCTGCCTTAAACTCAGAAGACCATTCCACCCTCATAGGCACCCTTGTGACCCACATCTCCTTTGATGATTCTCATGACACCAGTTTGTTTACATGGGCACCTCCAAGTTCCAAAATAAGCTCTACATGGAGCCTCTTGTTGGTCTACTCACAGACAACAGCATCAAGATTCACCAATATACAGATAATACACCACTCTTCTTGAAAGTCTAATTTGCTTAAAACTCTTAGGGCCAGACGTAGGTAGCCCTTTACCGGTATTGAGCATTTGGGATGTAGGAGACCGAAAATCGTCCGATTCGGTAAATTTACCGAATCGGTAAAGTTACCAAATCGGTAAACATTCCGAATCGGTAAAATTACCAAATCGGTAAATTTACCGAATCGCAACGGTTTGCAAATCGGTAAATTTACCGAATCGGTAATTTTACCGAATCGGTAAAGTTACCGAATCGGTAAAATACCGAATTGGTAACTAAGAAGAAGTGGTAAAATTGAACATTGAGATGTAGGTAAGCTCTTAAATACCGAATTTGCTTGAAATTCGGTATTTAAGAGTCGGTATTTACCATGGATTGTAATCAGGTGGTAACCAGGTGCAGCCTATAAAAAAGGACCCAAAATGCAATTCTTTTTGCACAATGGCGGCATTTTATGTCATTGCAAGACGGCTACGGCTACAGGAGGAAGGAGAGAGGGAGTGGCAGAGAGATGAGCAGGTCTACAGACAGAGGATCACCTTGTTCATGCTCACAGAGGCAGAGATACTCCAGAGGTACAGGTTGGCCCCAGACACCATCTTGGACCTCATCAAGGACCTCCAACCACTGTTGGAGCACACTACCCCAAGGGCACACGCTATTCCACCCCACGTGCAGGTGCTGTGCAGCCTACACCTGCTTGCGTCTGGGAGCTACCAGAGCGTGGTTGCTGCGGTAGGTGGGGTGACCCAGAGCAGCCTGTCACGCTTTTTCCACAAATTCCTTGACGCCATGTTACAGAGGATGGAGCATTATATAACTTTTCCTGCTACCCATGCTGAACTGGTCTAAACCAAATCTGACTTTTACCAGATGGCGCAATTCCCTAATATCATTGGCTGCATTGATGGCACGCACATTCCCATTTGTCCCCCTGCTGCCACTGAATATATATACAGAAATAGGAAGTTCACCCACTCCATCAATGTGCAGGTGATTTGCAATGCCAAGTGCACCATCACTGACCTTGTGGCAAAATTTCCTGGGAGTACCCACGACTCCTACATATTTCAAAACAGCGGGGAATTTGGTAAAGGACACCTGCTAGGTAAGACACAGTGTACGACCCCATTCACACCTATTGCTGAAAGATGTACATGTATGCATGTGAGTAATGTACTTCCATTTCCTTTTAGGAGACAGTGCATATGCCCTACGCTCCTTCATACTCACCCCCTACCTCAACCCCTCAACAGCCAGTCAAAGGAGATATAACAGGGCCCACAAGAGCACAAGAAATATTGTGGAGCGTACCTTTGGTATATGGAAGAGCAGGTTCAGGTGCCTGCATAAGAGCGGAGGTGCACGGCAGTATACCCCCATCACCTGCTGTAAAATCATTGCTGCCTGTGCCATGTTGCATAACCTTGCTGTGAAGAAGGGCACAGAGGTGGAGTTGTCAGACTATGAGGATCATGACGACGAGGTTGCTGTGCCTGAAACACAACCTGCTGGAGTGTCAACACCAAGTGATGGCAGATACAGATGTGAGGAGATTACACGCAACTATTTCTAAGTAAGTAATGAGACTGAGACCTATGTTGAAAGCACGAAAATATGTTTAATTTCGTATATATATAGGTATGTTAAAGAACAAAAGTGCACCACTAAGCATTTCACTGCAATGCTCACAGTGAGTAAACACACACAGACAGGTGCTGAATGCACCCACCGTAGTTGTATATTGTCACTACGCAGGTTTCAAAGGCACAAATGTGCAACACAAACTTTCTAATTTGTAAATTGTATGTCCAATGGCAGTAGCCCATACTATTAACTGTTCATTTGCGGCCACGCTTCGCACTGCCAGATGTATGTGGCTCACTCTGTTCACTGGGCGTTTGGCCTGTAGCCTCACCTTGTCGCCTGCTGCTCCTCCTTGTCTCTACAACAAGGGGGCTTGCCATGCTGCTCCTACTGGTGCTACCTTCACTCTCCGGCACGTCAATAGCAGCAGTTTGTGCAGTTTGAGCATTAATTAGAGCATCTAGCGCACCGGTCATTCCGGCTATGCCCCTTGTCAGGTGATTGCTGTTTTGAGTCAAGACCTCCTGACTGTTCATGCTACGCCTGCATAGCAGGGATGTGGCTGTTGCCAGGCGGTGAATTGCTTTGTCAGTTCTCTGTGCACGCTGCTTCTCCCTGCACCTTGATGTTATTTCTGAGTCTAGTTTTGTGCACAGTTGCTGCATGGATTGGGTCATGTCATGTATCCCTGTAGCCATGCTCTTGTTTACTTCCACCAGTTCCCTGATGCCCTTACCAATTTCCTTCTGTGACTCTGGTGGTCACTCCCACTGCATTGACTTTGTCAAGGATATCATGCCAAATCTTCCTTTTTGCTGATTCAGGCACAGAGAGGGACTGCCTTCCAAAAAGTTTGTGGTGCACCTTTACCACCTCCTCCACAAGGACCTGGAGCTCCAAACTGCTGCATTTGAGCTTTCTTTTTCTTTCTGTCTGCTCTGTGTCCTTGCTGCTTGCCATGTTAAAGGTTTAAAACTGCACAAACTCTGTCTGATGCTGCTCACAGTCTCTCTGCTCCAACTGCCTCTCCAGAACCTTCTAATTAGTTGCAGCTGCCTCTGTAGCCACTTCCTGGTAGGTAGGGGGAGGGTGTTTGCACCTGATTGGCTGTTGTCTTAGGTTTCACTTTTGCTTGCTTTCCGATTCGGTATTTACCGAATCGGTATTTACCGATTCGGTATTTCCCATTCATTCCTATGGGCCTTTAGGCCCATAGGGATGAATGGGAAATACCGATTCGGTAAATACCGATTCGGTCATTTCCGAAATGCCGATACCGAATTTT
The DNA here is from genome assembly GCF_964261635.1 of Lissotriton helveticus. Lineage (NCBI taxonomy): Eukaryota > Metazoa > Chordata > Amphibia > Caudata > Salamandridae > Lissotriton > Lissotriton helveticus. The sequence continues at coordinate 883,436,497 of NC_136072.1, read as the reverse complement.
ACCGATTCGGTAATAAATACCGATTTTTCCCTACATCTCATTTACCGATTTTTGAATACCGAATCGGTAAAATTCGGTATTTAAGAATCGGTAAATGACATTTACCTACATCTGGCCCTTAGTCATATATTTCACCCACTATTTACACATTTAAATTTTGGCAACTTCATGAAATTGACAAATCTCTTTGCAAAACTCTACATACATGGTAATAGCTAACTTTACAATTTTACACACACCCAAATTCATCCCTAATTATGTTAACATTTTTGGTGGAACATAGAGCTTTGCTAATGGAAGAATAGTTTTGTTTACAATGTTTGTTTTTTCTATTGATAATCTCTTTTACCAATTTCACTATCTTGACTGACAGGAAAAAGTTCTAGATAAATGCATTACTGCTGCCACTACATTGCTGGTCATAACGTAAAATGTACTTATATATAAAAATGTACCGATAGCAAATTCTCCCTTTGACCTACTCCATCATACAATTTTTTAAAAACTTCATTCTCTTTTACAGTAATTAGTTCTGATTTCTGTCAAATTACTGTACATACAGTAATTTATAAATATGTTATCACAATGCTTGTATTTCTGCAAGCATACATGAATGTGGTATCTAGTATGTGGTAGTTGTAAACCGCTAACTTAACCAAAAAAGAAAGGCAAGCATACAGTCAGTGAGTGATAGATGCTTATTTGATTGCTATTCCACTGAGTTGTAGCATTCTTTAAATAAGTTGGTCTTAAACTCTTTCCTTCAATGGGGCAATGTTAGGGCTGTCCGTATGGATACAAGGATGTTGTTCCTGATCCTGTGTACACAGATGAAAACAAGATGCTGTCTTGTTTTTTTTCCTTTTTTACACTTCTTACTTTACAGTCTGATGGTGACCTCGCTGTGGGTATTCCGAGAACCACCAGGGATGGTGAGTTTGTTGCATAATGTAATTAGGGTGTTGTAAATGATGCAGCGGGGTTTGAAGGTGGTGTGGGCTGCCAACAGGAGCTAATTGAATTCCATCAGTATGGGGGTGATGTGATCATATTTCTTCTGCCCATGGATGAGATGCACATTGGTGTGTAGGATGTCCATAAAGGGTGTCATGGTGGAGTCTGGTAGGTAGTGGAGGAGGGTGTAATTAACATGCGGATTGCTTGAACTTCAGTTCTGAAGTTGCTTTCTGGAAGAAACTGTTTTATTATCCTTAGTAGAGGGAGTTGCTACCAGGCCATCCTTGTTTTTCGGTAATGTGTTCTTGAGTATGCGTGGGTGTCCAAGGTGACTGAGGTAGTTTTACACTCATTCTTGCTTATGTTTTTTTGCAAATATCAGGAACTTTGTCTTGGTTGGGTTGACTTTCAAATATGTGCTGGACCTCCAAGTCTGCATGAGGTTCAGATGATGTTTGAGACATTGGATGTGTGGCACAGAGGCAACTTTCTGGTAGTTGTGTACAGTCATATTGGTGATTCTTACTACAGTTACCTGTGAGTAAACCCCAAAGGTGGCCCACATAGATGCTGAAGATAACAGAAGAAACTATGGAACCAAGGAGAACTCCATATGTGATAGGGATATTTTGGGCCTGAAGGTGTCCGTGTGAAGAAACTGGTGTTGATTGGAAGGGCAGAGAATAATCAGTGCAAGATATTGCAAGTTAATCCCTTTTGACCTCCAGGGAGTAGATGAGGGTTTGTTAGTCAATTTTGTGGAATGCAGCTGAGAGGTCTAGAAATATTAGGTGTCAGCATTTATCTTTATCAGTGTTCCGGAAGGCATCATGAAGAAAGTGTAAGGTAGTGGTTCCATGCTGCTGCATGATATGAGTCCAGATTGATAGTCACACATATGATGTTGGAGTTGATTGTAAACTGCGTTTCCAATGATATTGGTAATGAAGGACACGTGACTAATGGGTCAGTAGTTGGTGAAGTCATCAGGGTTTAATGTAGATTTCTTTAGGCGTGAGAAGATTTGGCCCGCTTTGAGAGATTCTGGGAAGATAACATGAGTGAGAGAGGCACTGATGATGGCAAGTAGAGAAGAGAGAGTTTCCCTGACAAGCGCTTTGATGAAAGATGAGGGTAAGACATAATTTTCATAGGGAGTGGCTTTAAGGGAGTGTAGTATGTCAATGACATCTGGACTTTGTTGGGTAAACTATGTGGAACTCTACAAGAAGGGCTGGGAGTAAGTTGAGATGCAGGCTTGGTGTTGTGAATGCGCTATGCATTTGTTTTTTAGGGGAAAAAAAGGTTAATTGTATTGCATTTTTGGGAGGAGAAAGGGATAGGTGGCTCAGAGAGGGGGTTGATTCTATGTTTGATTTTCTTGAACACTGATCTGCTTCGTTTGGTGGCTTCATTGATGGTGTTGAATAGCACTTTGCTTGGACTGATGTTATGAGCTGTCTGCGTGTTTGGTGTAGGGATTTCAGTTTTACTTACATTTTATTTTCTATCTGAGGATAGAGCACTTACTGTCAGTGAGCACTCCAGAGTACCAAGGTGCTGATGGTTTGACTTGCACTTGTGTGTTTTCATTGACGAGTACAGATTCGCATAGTTTTAGAAAAAAGCTTTGAAGTTGTTTAGAAGCTTATTACCAATGGACGTAGATTTGTCAGGTCAAAAAATGACATCATGCATTTTGTTGACGACAGAGAAGTCTTTTGAAGGAACTGAAGACTTGCTCTTCTCTTTTGGGTTGACCATGGCTTGCTGGTAAAATGCTGAGAAGGGAGATAGGGATGTCAAGGTGGACAGTCCAGTCCATGTGTGAGTATTTTACATTGGATTATTGGTGATTTGAAAACTGGATGTCAAGGATGTGGTATCTCAAGTGTGTTGGCTGGGTGACATGCTGTACCATGCTGAGAGTCTCAACTTAGTTGAGAATTACTCTCGGTGTTCCAGACCATCCATAATACCATGGCCAGGCTCGTCCTCAACATCCCACGACATGAGCACATCACCCAGCACCTACAAAACCTCCACCGGCTCCCTGTCAAGAGGAGAGTAACCTTCAAGCTACAACACCAGACCTAAATACCTCAGCAAAAGAGTCTCTTTCCATGTACCCAAAAGAAACCTCTGCTCCGCCGACCTCAATCTAGCTGAAACCCCGCAGATCCACAGAAACAGAGCGGGTGGAAGAGCCTTCTCATACGTCACAGCCAAGGCCTGGAACGAACTCCTGGTCAACATCAGATGCTCCCCTACTCTGCACATCTTCAGGAAAAGCCTCAAGACCTGGATTTTTGGCTAACTCGGAGCTGCAACCCCTTCCCCCAGCAGCTTAAGTCCCTCACGGGTGAGTAGCGTGCTTCATAATTCCCTGATTGATTGATTGCTTGATTGTGTTTGGGAAGAGTCTGTATTTCCCACAGCATGCCAAATTGTACATAATCGCTGCAATTTTCAGGTAGCAGGATAAGTAGCTGAAAACTGCATCATTAATCCTGTGGCTGGTAAAATAGCAGAGATAATGTATTATTAGACCAGCGACCGGATACTGTGAAGACGCTCTTGTTTAGCCAGAGAGACATGTGCCATAAACATCGCCAAAATAAAATGGGAAAAAGTGCAATGTCATGCTCTCAAGTAATTCCATGAATCAAACTAAGTTGTTAATAGATTAAAAACATAGTGAAATACATTTAGAATGCATTTTTAAAAGCATACAATTAAAATAAAATATACATCTATCAGTGCTGCCTTCCGTCTGAAATTGCATTAATTTCAATGAAAGTCAATGGAAAAAATAAAGTTTCTTGATTTGTTTTTCCTCAATTTCAATGGAAGTCAATGGGAAAAAGAAAGTTTCTTGATTTCTTTTTCCTCTTCCCAAATATTGGACCAGAATGCTGTGGCTACAAAATCCTCAGTGTATGGCAATACATGTTTTATATTCTGTCTTGGTGTCTTGACTGTCAGCATATCACTCACCAAAGATCTGCAAAAATAATTAGTATGGCTTCTAATGCATGATAAATAAATGTTTTCTCGTGGGAATATTTATTTTTTAATGTTTATAGTCCAACTTTAAAGACTTTTCATACTTTGAGGGTGTGACTCCTTTTGAAGTCTTATGATAGGATGTTTGCTTGTTTTGGGCTTCTTTTGAGGGCAGTTGTACTTGCTGTGGATTTCAGCCGTGATATCACCCGGAGCAGAAGATAAATGTAAGCAGAGAGATACAAGGGTTATCTAGGGCAGACATGGAGGAGACATATAAATAAAGGCAAATTAGTGGTGAGGCATGGAGAGGTGGCATTTGAGGTACAGAAACTGTGACATACAGGAGACAGTTAAGGAAAGCAACTAGGTAATTAACTTGGAGAGAATCATCTGGCTCAGAGAATGAGAGAGCACACAGTAAGGGCCCGTATTGGAGTAACTGGATCCTAGACAATTCTGTAGTTTGTAATTGAGAAGAGGACTGGCCAGGACTCAGACAGAAGGTGTAGAATAAAACACCTTTTACTCTAGTGAGTGTAGAAGGCTGGGTAGTCTGTGGAATAATAGCGGTGTTAGAAATGGGGATTGCTGGTTGGCTAAGGCTTGCGCCAAAGCCAGGCAGAAACCAACACTCTAGTCAGTGCAAGGGAGTTACACACCAAAGATAACCCCTGCTCACCCCCTTGGTAGCTTGGCACAAGCAGACAGGCTTATCCTGGAGGCAATGTGTAAATCTGTAGTGTAGTTCCTATATTCCCAATAGGCTCTGCGCATCGGAATAACATAAACGATAGTTTAGACGTAGGACTGAGGTCGACTAGGTCTCTATTGAATATGTTAGACTTAATTATGAATGCCAGCTACCTCAGAGATCACTAGAAACTTTCTCGAATGAACAGGAAGGAGTTAACTCTCCTGATTAGACAAGAAGGGATTTGTTTCTGACAACCGCATACACATGACAACTTTGCTACCCCCAGATTAATGAGTGTATCTCCAGAGTCGTGTGAAAACAATAGACAGATATTTCACTCAGTCAATTGTGCATGCTTAGTTTCACCAGAGTGCAGAGAAATAGAGAGACAGGCGTTTTCAATAAAAGTTGTTATTTATTGAGCAGTCCTCTTTCTCATGCAAGAGAAGTGAATTGCCACAATTGCAATACTTGTCATAAAGTAAAGTGCGTACAGTAAAAGTAGTATTATGAAATAATACTGTAAAAGCATTGATATCGTTTCTGAGCCATATGATACTTAAATGGATACAAACATAAAATCATTCATTAAACATGCTCAACTGGTGTTTCTAAAATACGCCTACCACGGTGTACCTGACCTAAGCCTAATATGTGGGAAGGAGTAAGTAAGTTAAGATAGTTTTGCCAAGAATCTGCATCAAGAATTCTCTTAAGGATCTAATCAGCCCCGTACCTTGGTTTATAGAATGAAGGAGGTCTTGTATCTCTCTCTCAGGACTCGATCTCCCAGCAACCCGCAAGGGTGACAGGAAACACTGGAGCTGGATTTCTCGGCAGGAGAAAAGACAGCGTCTCTCTCAGTGCGTCAAATGGGAGGGTCTGCTTACTTCAGCACTCGCATCAGCTGGGCGTTGGGCAACTAGATAGACCCTCTGCTCCAAACCACCGTGTGTTTGCTGAAGGCAAATGCTGGTATATTTATACCTGAAAGGTGCCGAGTTTGACGAAAGTTTTGACATAAGACGTCACTAAGAACTTACAGTTCTTTCTGGACTCCAGGAGTTCTTGTGTAAATCAAAACAAAAGCAGGGGGGATTCCCGGGCTGCTGAAGGCTTGGTTTGTTTAAAGAACGCGTTGTACTTTCTAGGAGTCTATGGGAGTAGCCTTGCCGTATTTGGACTGCATTGGCTATGACTAAATATGGATATTATTCTTATGCCTTTATAGGGATATGTTTTGTTATAACCACATAAGGGCATGATTCGGGAATATTTAAATAGGGTCCTAGATACATTCACAACACCCACTCCACGTATAATGTCCATCATTACTAAATACTAAGCAATATAAAACATATAACGATGCATGTGCTTTCCAACCCACCGCAAAATACATAAAATGCATTTTAAATGGTATATGGTATATACACGAAAATGAGTATTTGTACTGTACGTTTTTCAAGCAGTGGTATCATTCAGATGATGCATACATAAATATTGGCTGAAAGAATTGCGAAAATTACATTTATGAAATGGCTCTTAATACAGAAAAGAAGGTCGAGACCATTTCATCACATATTTATACAATACTGTACATGTGCTAGAGGCTAAGTTAAAATATTGTCTCTAGTGTCTCTAAACATAGAAGTTCTGTTCTCTAAGAATAGTTCTACTTTAAGCAGAGTACCATGTGCCAGAAAAAAGGTAAATATTTGGAAGTGGAAAAAATAATTTTGCTTTCAGGGGAAAAATTAGTTCCAATTGTTTTCAGCAGTGTTGTTTATCAAAAACTGAAGGCCGAATTCAGAGTTCAGGGAACGCTATGGGCTCGTTGTTTTAAAAGTTATTCTCGTTGTTGGGAGAGAACATCAGATCAGACAGGCTTGTGAAAAATTGGTCTACAACAGTAGGTGAAAGTTCGGCCAAGTTCGAAAAAGCTGAAATAGTGCAAATGTGAGAATCATTGCTATCATCGATGTCTGGATCAGCATTGCTCACAGAAGGTTGTACCTGTGTGGTGCTGCTTTCATCTTGTACTTCACCGCCACCTATTCGTAATGGTGAAGTCTCAACGAATGTCGTCATCAGAATAGGTAGCCGCTGGGGACAACACGTTGCATGAGCCATTACCGAACCAAGCAAAGTATCGATATCCATAGGTACTGCTGATGGTAGTGTAAGACAGACGTCCAACGCGCATTCTTCTCCGCATAGCAGACATCGAAGCACAGGTAAGATGCAATCTTGCCAGATTGGTTCGAATAAAAGAAACCAAGTTGTATTCAGATCTCTTAGCCGGGCCAATCCGAGGACTCTAGTGATTCGGTCTCGGTAGCGTATTACTAGGATCGTTTCTTCCATCCTAGCTGGAGTTTTGTCTGTGGCTTGGCTTGCCATATCGGAGCAGAAGGAACAAAAATAAAATTCCTGCTACGAGTCCCAAAAGAAGAGGTAGGCCGCCGAATAAAGAATGCACAAAATTCGGGAAGATGCCCAGAACTGTTTCAAAGGGTGCTAACAGTCCCAAAAAATTTGTCTTAAATACATGTGCGATGCCACTGGTATCAGACATGTTTAAAATTTGACCTAACATTACTACGAAATACACGGGGAAATTTGTCGATAAGAGGGTATGTATCTCTGCAGCTGTCCTTGCAACTTGCAGATCATACGTCTCTTTGGACAAGGTTAAAGACACAGTTGCCTATAAAAGATTAGACTTCATTCTGCTTAAAGTATCAATTTGAATAGAAGAGATATTCAGGGAAGGCCGTATTGCTGCCTCCTTGTCTGGTTTGCTGTTTGGATACAATACTTGCATACAGCAAATGACCCTGGAAGTAACGGTTACGAGATAGGCTTTTTCTGGCACCATGCCACAACAGCTGTGGTCACTTATTAGAACGTAGCTGCTGTTGGAAAGCTGTCTGAAAAAAGGCTCTATCTGTCTTGGCAGGGGTACCGTGCAGGTGACATGAAAGGTCATTTGATGAACCTTCGCAGGCTCCATGTAAGTTAATACCTTGACACAGAAGTGTACCGCTTAGTGATTTTTTACAGTTGTTACCACTAAGAAATACTTCTTTTTTCCCTTCACTATAACTTTTATGTGTATAAGGTAAATTCCTGGTTGACTTGATGTATCCTTTACCCAACCTTTCATACAGGCCTGCTGGTATATACTTTTGGCAATACTGAAACTGAAAAGTTGTTATCGGAATTGTAATTGTACCATGTATTATTCATTCAATGAGAGGTCTCTCTGACATTGTCAATAAAATCTCTCAAGTTTTTCAATGCTTAGAATCGTATAGTCTGCTCCTTTTTGTGCCAAACTGATTTTTTTATCAGTAAGGTTAAAGATAGAAGATAATGACGTTATGTTGATTAAACGCCATGGCACGTAGCCTGAATGCAGGTTTTGCAACGTCCAGCCTAGCTGTACAATAGAACGCAATTGGTACTGACCATGTTGTAACATTAGCAAGTCCTGCTCTATTGTATCAATAGCAGATGATACAATGCTGTCCAGTGAATAAATTCTGGAGGACAGAGTAACCCATTGTCCACTACAAAAAGTGATTTTTCCAAATTAATACGATCAATTTCTCGTATTTTTCAGCAGTTTCAATTTGCGTCACTTTCCAAGCTTCGTTGTATGCAGCGTATATACCGGCGTATATGAAACGTTTTTGACGCTGTTTGCGAGGTCCCAATATGAAATCTCGCAAGTCAGCACCTTCTTTAAGTAAAGTTAAGTGTTGCCTAATTTCAGGCAGTGTGGATTTCTGTAGCCATTCGAGGCGTAGTTTCCCTACACTGTATGTTGTAATTATCCCTGGATGTTGTCTTTCGGAATATCTTGGGTCTGGCCTGTTCTGTTTGAACCCCTGTATTTTGTTCAGGAATCTATCTTGACAGTTATTTGTGTCTGTGGGCCGGATCAACCATTTTTTCCAATCAGGATTTGTTCTGTTTTGGTGTAAAATATGGCATACGTCTACCTCCACATCTGTAGTGCTATTACTATCAGGTATGGGCTTTGGAATAGACGGTTTATTTAAGTCTTTTATCTTGGCCAAGCCAAGACAGGTTGTTTGTTGAATGGTGTCATTCAGGAATATTATCTGTTCTGGGATCATGCAGGCTCTAAATAATGCTTCTAGACCTTGTACCTGCCAGTCTTTTGTACCTCAGATGTTTTTTATCTCAATGTTGTTTTTCCAAAATTCAAAACCAAATGTAGACATTTTATCATACAATTTTTCAGAATAAATCAATTTAGTATTTGTCAACATTGTTTTCATTCCTGTCTTATTTAACATTTTAAAATAAAACGTTTCTGGATCACTGTTGTTAAACCCTGAGAAGTATGGGAATTTCTCATAAAATGTTTTTGAGCTGCCTTTTGGCGCAGTTGGACAATGTTCCCATTGGTTATAAGTAAAAACATTTCTAGGATTAGCAGGTTTATGCAAATAGTGATGACCATAATGATTATAACAGTACATTTCTTCATAGTTTGATGAACCCTGCAAATAATCGTGTTCTGTGAATGTTGCTGACATTACTAAATCTGACATCATATTATTAATATTTTCAAAGTCCCAATCATCAGAGAAAGCACTTGGTGTCACAAAGTCACTTAATGAAACCTTGAATTGATGTAGATATTTCAAGAGCTCAATCGGGCCATAGATTTCGTAATCAGTTCTGTCCCATGCTACCCCACCGGGTATAGGATTGGATGTGATGTTCACTGATGACAGTTCTCTTTTTTCGATGTGAGAGGATCTGTGAGGCTTTAGGACCAAGTTGATGTTCTGATTTGCTGTGTCCATTGTACTATATTTTCCATCAATAAATCTACCCAAAATTAAAATCAAGATGAGCAACAGAAGGAGGAAAAGTACATCTAACACAATCCATAATTCAATCCATGGTGAAATCAGATATGTTTCTTTTAGTTGATGAAAAAGTTCTGTCATTTTTTCTTTGAAAGTTTTTGTTGCTGGCGTTTCTTCATGCTCGCTTGGATCATCAGAAAAGTCATCGAAATTGATGAAGTAGCCAGATGCAGTTCTGTCAATTGTTGGAATTGCTTCCAGATTTTCGTTTGTCTTTGGATCTTTCTTTGTTTCATTAGCATAGTCTTATGCTACATCGTTGTAGACAGGTGTTTCTTGACGAACTGTTGCAATTTGGGTTTCAAGAGGCACAAGTTCCATGGCTTTGTTGCATAGTCCTTTTTTATTCACTGTAGGTTTATCAAATGTGATTAGTCTTCAGTTTGAACCTCTTGGATTGTAGCAACGTTTGGTCTTCTGCTACTTCTTGGGAGTCCACTGGGCCTACTACTTATTATTGGCCACATGATTGTGGTTTTACCAGGTCGATTGATACAACTCGGTTCTCCTTTTTACCAGCAAGGGGCGGTAGTACTACTGATCTTGTTCCGCTGACAGCTAAGACAGGTACTGCTTTTCTGTAAGAAGGCCCAAATTCCTTCTTCACCGCGATCTTTTCTCTGACCAGATCCCCAATCTTTGGAATCCAGACAGGTCTTGCTGGGACAGCTGGTTTTTCTTCAGTGGCTGTTGGCTTTAACTTTTTGTTACTTAGACTTCTTCTTGTTTCATTTAAGTCCTGTAAAACAGCCAAATGATCTTTGATATCAAAGGATTTTTCTTTTACCACTGAAGTTTGACAATCTAAATCCTGGATTATCATTCTAGTACCGAACAATAGTTCGTATGGAGTGATACCTCTTAGAGAATTTCTTGGCAGATTGTTAAGACTACGTTGGACACTTGTTAGATGTTTGACCCACCCATCACCCGAACCTAATACCCTTGCCGTTATAGATTGCTTTATGTCACGTTTTTTTCTTTCCACTACCGCATTACCCTCAGGATGGAAGGGAGAAGAGTACCGCAATGCAATGCCCATGCTGGCCATGGCCTCTTTGTAAGCTCGAGAGCTAAACGCAGGACCCTTATCAGAATGTAGCATGCCAATTGCATATGTGCCGATAAAGACTCGCAAATTTTTTATAACAGTTCTGGCGTCAGCCGAGCGCTGGGGCCTACATCTTAAGTGAATCTAGTCTTAATAATTATGGGAACGCATTTCTCCGGCTGGATTTCTGCATATAGATTTCCTAATGCTTTCTAATAAAGGTGTCCTGGCAATTGTCTGGTCCGGTTCACAACTGCGATCTCTATTGCAGTCCTGACAATCCATTGCAAAGTTATAAATTTGCAAGCTCATCCCCGGCCACCAGTATTGTGATTGTAATTCTATTAGAGATTTCAAGATCTCTTGGTGCCTCAGACACAGTCCCATGTGTGCTTCTTGAATCAAGTAAGCTCTCCGGTTCTTGTTTGGAATTACTCTATCCCCCACTCCAGGGATTTGAGCAAAAGGAACGGAGTTCGCATCAATTATGTATTTATTTCCGTGTGGATAATTTAGAGGTAACGCCGCATAGTTGCCTTTCATTGAGACTTTCACTGCTAGTAGCGTTTCACCGTCTATTTCTTTTTTAGTACGCTTTTTTGTAGCTACGGAAGCCGGTTTGACCCCTGCCGCTGTGGCTCTGTTAGCCAATGAATTCCCTGCAACGTGAACGCCATCACGTTGATGACTCAGGGTATGTATCAAGTGAGTCTTTCGAATGTCTTTCTGCAAAAGAACTACCTGTTCCCAAAGTAGTTTTTTATGCTTTATTGGGGCACCTGTATCATCTTTGTAACCGTTTTTGATCCATGTCTGCATGTCCTTATTGTAAGACTGGACACAATAATGCGAATCGCACACTATTAGTGTGGAGAATTCGCGATCGGTATTTTCAAGCGCCATCTTTAAAGATCTTATTTCAGCTCGCTGAGCTGTACAGTTCCTGAGTGATTCAGTTTTTATTATTATCGGTCTGAATTTACCTAAGCGCCAGTGACCTTTAACAATCGCGCACGCTGCACGGTAAGATTTTCTATCCACAACGTAGTGTTATGCAAATCTGTCCGTGTAGATTACGCAGGTGTATTGTTCTAGTGGCAGAATTTCGATTGGCAGAGGATATTCATGTTCGTATTCCAGATCTTCTAGCTTTTTCATTTTCTGATCAAAAGCGTGTTTCACGTCTTCTGCAGCAAGAGAATTTTCCCATTGTATCCATTTTGGATCTAATGCCACAGCATTTGGAATGCGTGGTCTTGTTACTGTCTCAAGGGCTGATACTGCTGTTAAAACAGATATGCTCCTCCCTTGGACTAGGGCTCTTTCTTTTGCTACAGCAGTATGAACCACTGTTAGAATTTTTTCAGTTGAACTGAATTTCATTTCAGCTTGTCTGTACAAGTGTGGTTTATAAGCTATTGGTACCGTTTCTCCCTCATTAGAGGTCAGGTACTTGAATCCGCATCTTCCTGGGATGACCCGGATTACAAGGTTGCGTTCGGTTACGCGTGTTTTCAGTTTTGTTTTAGTTAACATGTCTGTTTGTAATGATCTTAAAATTTCTGTGTGTTTCTGAGTCCAATTGATTGGTTTGAAATCAGGTTTTATTAATTCATAGAGAGGTTTAACCCTCTCTGCATAATTTAGAATGTATGTTCTTCCGAAATTCAGGGAACCTAGTATTGATTGTACATTCTTCAGCGTTTTTGGAGCTTGGAGTACTGCACACTTTTCTAAGAAGTTGTCTGCTAGGCTTTTGCCTTCACTTGATAATTCATATCCTAAAAACAGGATAGTTAGATGGGCAATTCGTGACTTCTTAAAGTTGAATTTGTACCCATCAGCTGCGAACCCAAGTATTATGGTGTTCACTCTTTTTAAGTGAGTCTCCAGGTCGTCGTCTGTGAGATAGATGTCGTCGACATAAGATAATGCCTCATCATCATATATTTGTAGTAACTCTGTTACCCTTGCTGGGCTATTCTTGAATCCCTGTGGGAGTCGGCAAAATTGTTTTTGCGTCCCCATTGTTGAGAAAGCGGTCAAATACCTGCTTTCAGGTGCTATGTTTTGACAAAAGAAACCATTTGAAATGTCTAATGTTGTTTTATATTTTTTGCGCACAATGTTATTCATTAGTGCTGCACTGTGTGAGTTTTGTACTGCAAATGTTTTGCAGCAGGAGTTTAAGTGTCTGTAATCCAAAACAGACGATATGAATCGTCTGGCTTGGAGACAGGAAACAAAGGATTGTTCATTTGTGAGGTGCATGTTTCAATCACCCCCTGATATTCAAGTTGATCTAAGATCTCCCTGACTTGCTTTTTAGCTTCTTGCTTAACAGGATACTGCCTCTGTGCAGTCGGTTGATTTTTTAACTGGATTTTATGGTGAGGAGAATCCTCATCCCATCCTACATGATTTTTTTTATAATGCAGGGGCTTGGGCCACTGCCCATTTTCTAGCAAATGTGTATTTTTTATGAATTGGAATGTGATTTGAGAAGGCAGGCATAATCATTTCTTCGCCATGCGGGCACTCCCTGACAAACTCTGGTGGCCAGTCTTTTTCTGCTAGAAGGATATCATAGCCTTTCGATAAGTTATCCCAAAAGAGATCCCTTATTTTCCTAGTCTTGTCCCCCTCTATACGCAATGGTATTTCGTATGATTTATGGGGCACGCTAACTCTGGTATCTGCAGTTTCCACTTGAATGTATTCATTCGTGTCCACTGTCTCCAGAAGATTCATCAGGATCTTGCGAGCTATGGTCACTTCTGCTGCGCTGTCTAGCACTGTCTGGGCCCACTCTCCGTTTTTCAGTTGTGTCCTCAGTATCCTCGGCATGTTTTGTTTTAATACCTGCTACCTTCTTCTTTGGATATTCAAATGTTTAACTTTGATGAGCAGGTTCCTTGTCTTTGGACTTGACGTGCTCTTCTTTGTGTTCTGACCGTCCTCTTCTTCCCGATTTCTGTGAGGAATTCTGAAAAGATCAGAGGGACGTGTATCAATATCTTGATATCTGTCAGGTTTTCTCAAATTGTCCCTATTTCTAAGGCTGTATCTTTTTTCAGAGGGCTCCCTCTGGAGAGACTTGTTTCCTCTTTCTGGAGATCTATCTCTCCGTTGAGGAGACCTTCCTCTGGACTGAAATGTTTTTCTCTGGGAGTGGATTGTTTATTACCCTCCCAACTCTTTTTTGGAGTGTTGAGATTATTCTTAATAAAGGTTTTTTCAGGATTTTCAGTTAGTTGGGGTTTTAGTGGTTTCCCACCCAAACCATCTCTACCTAGTTCTTCATAGGATTTTTCTATGATTCTGGCAAGTTCAAAAGGTTGTTCTGCTATATCTGTTTCTTTCAATTTCTGCAGGTATGTTGTATCATCAATTGTCAATTGAACTAATTCTCTATATGCCTTTGTTAATTCTTTTAGTTTAACTAAGAATTCTTCGCTTGACATTTTTCCAATGTCGGGATGTGGTGTGTAGCCGGCTAGAACTGTCCATGTGGCTCCTGGTCTACCTAGTGGACCGAGCCTGGTGATATGATTTTGATGTTTTAGGGCGCCATTAAACCACAGCAGGTGCTCTTGGTATGTTAGTGGAATTTCAACGTCCTCGAAAGGAGCGTATTCGTCTGGAGATTCAGTAATAGTGGAAATCTTGTGTCACAGCGTGTGCTGCTGGAAAATATATCCATGAATAGAATACCTCTGTCTGCCGATATTCATGGGCCTCTACCACAAATATGACTGTACCACCTCTTGATGATAGTCCATTTTCTATAAGTTTAAGAGTTATAGTTCTTCTTACATTTACCGGAATGATTATAGCATACGTGTCTTCATGTTGGAGAGTTGTGTCATCCACTAGGAGTTGAGCTGCTATTTTAGCTCTCTCCCTTTCATCGTCACTTTCCGTCATTTTTCTAACAGAAAGTTTTTTGTTGCAGAGCAAGTTTCAAGGAAACAAAGATTAGGTGCACAATATTTTGGAACACTGTATCCTTCAACGTTGACTAAACAAAAAACTAATACACAGGAATCTCTTCCTACTAAGTTCCGGTGGATATTAACCTTTTACCCACTCCAGACGTCTATTGGAGTTTTTACGGGAAATGGGGTCTGTGTGAAAAGCACGACTGAGTTACTCTAGTATCTTGCGTTAGATTATCACCTTACCAAACGTTGGGCATCATGTAGTGTAGTTCCTATATTCCCAATAGGCTCTGCGCATTGGAATAACATAAACGATAGTTTAGACATAGGACTGAGGTCGACTAGGTCTCTATTGAATATGTTAGACTTAATTATGAATGCCAGCTAGCTCAGAGGTCACTAGAAACTTTCTCGAATGAACAGGAAGGAGTTAACTCTCCTGATTAGACAAGAAGGTATTAGTTTCTGACAACCGTATAAACATGACAACTTTGCTCCCCCCAGAATAAGGAGTGTATCTCCAGAGTCGTGTGAAAACAATAGACGGGCGTTTTCAATAAAAGTTGTTATTTATTGAGCAGTCCTCTTTTTCATGCAAGAGAAGTGAATTGCCACAATTGCAATACTTGTCATAAAGTAAAGTGCGTACAGTAAAAATAGTATTATGAAATAATACTGTAAAAGCATTGATATGGTTTCTGAGCCATATGATACTTAAAATGGATAAAATATATACATACATAAAATCATTGACTAAACATGCTCAACTGGTGTTTCTAAAATACGCCTACCCCGGTGTACCTGACCTAAGCCTAATACATGGGAAGGAGTAAGTAATTTAAGATAGTTTTGCCAAAAATCTGCATCAAGAATTCTCTTAAGGATCTAATCAGCTCCGTACCTTGGTTTATAGAATGAAGGAGGTCTTCTATCTCTCTCTCAGGACTCGATCTCCCAGCAACCCGCAAGGGTGACAGGAAACACTGGAGCTGGATTTCTCGGCAGGAGAAAAAACAGCGTCTCTCTCAGTGCGTCAAATGGGAGGGTCGGCTTTCTTCAGCACTCGCATCAGCTGGGCGTCGGCAAAAATAGATAGCCGCTCTGCTCCAAACCACGTGTGTTTGCATAAGGCAAATGCAGGTATATTTATACCTGAAAGGTGCCGAGTTTGACGTAAGGTCGGACATAAGACGTCACTAAGAACTTACAGTTCTTTCTGGACTCCAGGGGTTCTTGTGCAAATCGAAACAAAAGCAGGGGGAATTCCCAGGCTGCTGGAGGCTTGGTTTGTTTAAAGAAAGCGTTGTACTTTCTAGGAGTCTTTGTGAGTAGCCTTGCCGTATTTGGACTGCATTGGCTATGACTAAATATGGATATGATTCTTATGCCTTTATAAGGATATGTTTTGTTATAACCACATAAGGGCATGAATCGGGAATATTTAAATAGGGTCCTAGATACATTCACAACAAAGCATTTGCGCACGCACCCAGCAACAACACCCAAGGCCCACCACAAAGGAAACTCCACACAAGGTTATATCAAAAATAGCCTTTGTATTATACCAAACACATTAGATAATAAACACACAATTTACACTGTGCCACTGGCACGGGCGTAATTTACAGGGGATTATATACACAGGACAGGGCCACATGGACCACTGTCAGGAATAAGCACTTGGTAGAACTAGCACTTTGTAGAAATAGCACTTAAAACATAGAATAATTGTAGCACCAAATAGCAAATGTAGTACGCAACCAGTAACCACTGGTAAAAGGTAAGTACACCCCACGCAATCCTAAACACCTTAGGCATATATCACGCAGGGAACCATGAACTCACTAGCATAACCTATACTAGGAAACACAACCTCGAAAGCATACATTTAGGGGTACATGCAAGAAGCATTGCATATTATGCATAAATCACATCAATCCTTTCCAGACCGCCGCATGTCACTTCCTGCAGGATCGCAGGCCCCTCCCACGTCCCGGGCAAAGACGCCTGACTTCTGGTTGTTCGGCCCGGCCGCGGCGGTGATTTTCTGATCGGAAAATGAGGGGTGGGCACCCTCGATAGGCAAATAAAACGTAGAAGTGGGGTGGGCACACGCTAAGGCACACAAATAAGCTCTAAAATTAATAAAATAAATGGGCATAATGCAGGGTGGGTACCTGCGAGGAGCACAAGGCAGGGGGAATCCCCGGCACACGATGCAGCCCAGTGCTGCAGGGCGGAAATAAAGCGCTCCCTTAGGGAAAAATAAAGCGCCCACTATGTTCTGGGGTACAACAACCATCAAGCCCCCAAGGAAGGACTCCCTCAGGCCAGGCAGAAGGGTCCAAAAGAAGACCTCCAGCAATCCAGGGGCTGGGCAGGGCCCTGGGAGGCAAGCCTTTCCCTTGGTCCCAGCAGCAGCACGCCCCTGGTAGATTCAAGTCAGGAAACAAGAACATTTAACATGAGGTCACAGCCTCTTTATATACACAGAAATCCTTTGTTGTCAAAGGTGTAGGCAAGGGGTGAACCAGATGCAACCGGTTCTTGAGAACTTTGTTTTGCTCAGCCCCTCTCCCTATTCACAGGACAGGCCAGGGACATCAGACACACCTCAGGGGGTGGAGCCAGCATTGTGGCAGGAAGGCCCGGCCCTATTCAGGTCCCAGATGCACTTCTCCCACCCATCTGCATGTAAATCTCTCTATTTACCACCGGGGCAAACCCATCCTGAATCCTGGAGCCAGGCACACCAGCCAGCTCCAGCCAATCACAAGCCAGACAGTCAATTCACATTCACTGCACAGACAGGCCAACTTCTAGAAGTGGCACTTCCACACTAGACACAATAATTCTGCACACATCATCGCGCATCATTTAATCTCACGAGTTCGCACATACCAAACTCAACCCTGCCCTCCCCACACATCAGGAACTACCATGGAGACACATATTCCCCATGCATTCCTATGGGAGGGCAGGCCAATCTCACACACCCACTCAGAGAGCACACGCACTTTACACTGGGACACACTGTGAAAGTGCGCAAAGACCAGAAATCACTATAATTATGTAACATTAAAAGGCAAAAAGTTCAGGGGTGAACCTGCCAGAAGGGCCAAGTCCAACAAGCGGATTCAAATGACGACCAGCAAAGGGCTGCATGGCGGTAGTTGGATACATAGCCGATAGCCACCAGCTGAACAAAGATCCATGGTCTTCATGAGCAGCAGGGTGGCTATGAGCAATGGGATATCTGTTCGCTGGCCCAGGATCCAGAAAGACATCAACCATTGAGAGATACAGCACTGACAGAGGTAGTATGTTGGACTCCAAGTTCTAGTAGTTGGACTTTTCAGGGGTGTGGCTGACAGCTTTCAGTGAAGGGTTGGCCAGATGCCTTAAGTGCAGACTTTTGGGTTTTGAGAGCCTGTCGAGGGGTTTGAGAGTATATGAGTGCCAGAATTTTGTTTGTGAAACTTGAAAGTTCTGATGGTCCACAAAGTGTATCTCAAATGCCAAACTAATCCATACTTTATATGATCACTTCAACCAGCCTTCGAATTGTAATCAATCACACAATATGTATTGGGACCTATAGTTTCACTTATGACATGCTAAGTAGTGCTAATCAGTGAAAACGCAAAAGCAGAGGTGTTGAGGCAGGGCCATGAGGAACAAACTGGGGTTTATTGAACCAGGGTAACCAGGAGTGTGAGGAACAGGATTACCAGGCCTGCAGGATTGTGACCAGATTTGATTGAACAAGACCATGAGGACAAGAAGCAGGTTGATTGAGGCTGGGGCTGGGTGCGTCAGGACCATATTGAACAGGTGAAGAGGAACAGGAGGACTAGTAAGATCAGGTGCAGGAGGACACAGGAATATAGGATCAGAGACCAGGATCAGCATGATGTGGACAGGGTAGACAAAGGGAACAAAGGAGGACCAGGGCCTAGGGGACTAGCCCCCGAACAAGGAGGACTAGATTGACTAGAAGGATTGGGACCAAAAGGACAAGGAACAGGGCTCGGAGGACCAGATGGATGAGCACAACAAGACCAGAGCCTGTCTATATATACCTTGAAGTGGCCTGATCCTCCAGAACCTGGTCCTCTAAGTGCTCCTAGGAGCAGCACCAGGAGGATTACGAGACAAGGAGCATGGCTAGGAGGACCAGGAAACCCTGAATCAGGTAGACAAGTACTATTAGGACCAAGCAAAGGAGGACCAGGCCTCAAAAGGCCAAGTGAACCAGGTCATGTGCCACCAAGGTGAGGAGGAACAGAGTGAGGGTGATCAGAAGGACGTGGAAAAGGGGACCAGGAATTAGGGAGCAAAAAAGGAAATGTCCAAGAAGGCCATAACAAAGGAGACCAAGAGGAACCAGCACAGAAGACCAGAACAAGGTGGCCTACTGCCAAGATGTTTAGACATAGAATGCCTAAAAAAGGAGGAACAGCATGAACTGGAACAGGTCCATTGGGCACAAAATCAGGAGGAATACAAGGACTATGAAGATCAGTAATAACAGGGCCAGGACAAGATGCCCTGAACAAGGGCAATGAGAAGCAGGACTAGGGGTAAAGGTAAAGAATGCCAAAAGAACAAAAGATAAGAGGGCAAAGAAAATGGTGACAAGAGGGACCACAGCTAAGGAGCCATAAAAATCATGGCACAGAACTACAGGAGGGCCACTTCCATGTGTACCATAACAAGGAAGATAAAGATGAGGAGGAAAAGAAGGACCAGCACAAGGGGGTACAGGATGGCCTGAGCCAGAAGGGGCAGGCCAGGGGCCTAGGACAAGGAGGACCAGAATTAAAATATTTAGACCCAAGTGGACCCTAATATGGAGAAACAGGGCCAGTGAACATAGTGCCAGGGACTGAAGAAGAGAAGGGTCAGGTGACCCAAGCAAAGACGACAAGGACTAGGGGACAAGCCCAGGAAGATACCAGGACAAGAAAGGCAAGATGGACTAGGATTCAGCTTGCCAGCAGACCAAGATGAAGAGAACAAGCCATGGGCTGACAGCTAGGAAGACTATGAAGAACTGAGAATGGGAAGGATCAGAATTGGGAAGCACCAGAGGACTAGGAACACGATCAGCATGAGGACCAAGCATAGGAACAAAAGACAGACAAAGAAGAGAAAGAGGACAGAGAGGAGGAGGAGAAGACCTGTGTGTTTCTGGGCCAGTGGTGCTCCTGGTGGACTATGTGTAATAAGGCCCCTGGTGTGAGGTAACCTGGGAAGGAAATTGAGAGCAAAGGTAGGAGAGAAACCGCTAGAAAAATGTGAGGAAATTGAAAAATTGTGAGAGTGTTTTGAAGGTGTCTTAGTCAGGAGAAATGTAATATTAGACCTGTAAGCCTAGGGTGGTCCTCCCCCAAACGTTTTGCCTGCTTCCTCCATTTTTGCTGATCTTGTTTTTGCTGGCCTTAGGACTCTGTGCACATTACCAATGCCAAACAGCGCTAAAGTGCATTTGCTCATTCCTTAGAACATGATAACATTGGCTTATCCCCCATTGGCATATTTGTTTACTTTTAAATCACTAGTCAAGTGTACCCAGTGTCAAAAAATTAAATGCTACTAGTGGGCCTGCAGCACTTATTTTGCCACCTACATAAGTAGCCCTGTACACATGTCTCAGCCCTGACATTGCAGCCTGTGTGTGCTATTTTAAACTGCCATGTCAACTTGGCAAAATAAACCTTTTTCTACAAACAAACCTTCATTTTTAATACATATAGTCACCCCTAGGGTAAGCCCTGGGTATCCCAGAGGGCGTGGTGCAGTGTATTTAAAAAAGTTGGACATGTACTTTTAAATTCTACCTGTCCTGATAGAGAAAACTCTTACATTCGTTTTTTACTATTGCAAGGCCTACCTCTTCCACAGGATAATATTAGAATGACCTTATAACATAATAAATTGTAACTTCAAAATAGAAACTGGTAACCAATTCATATTTGGGGTCTTTGGAATTGTAATAATAAATCCTGCCTTATGGTAAAGTTGGATTTAAATTGCAATTTTGAAAATGCCACTTTTAGAAAGTTGGTATTTTCATGCCTTAGCCATTTAGGGTAAATGTATGTTTGCAATTCCTTAATAGCGATTTTTAGGGAATCTCTATTAAGGAATCACAAAATGCCATGTAGGTAGGAATCACAATATTTTTTGTGATTACTTAATATTCCTTAATTGTGAATCGCAAATTGAGATTCGTAATTAAGGAATACCTTCCCATTCATTCCTATGGGCCAAGAGGCCCATGGGAAGGAATAGGAATTGCTCCCGCAATATGCGAGTCACCAAGAGGCACGCGCAAATTGCAGGCGCCATTTCAAGGGTTCTAGGGTTCTAAGAGGATACCTGTTGCACCCCTGAAATGTGCATGTGTGCACATGTGGCGCACCTACATGCCCTAAGGGCATGAATGTGTGCCACATTGCACTTAAAATAGCAAAAAAGTGCTTTTTTAAAGGAACTCGCTAATTACCACCAACTTCAAGTTTGTGGTAATTAACGATTCCTTAAGGCTAAAGTGCACTTTGTTTTGTGCTGCTTACATTGTATTTAAGGAATCACAATTTGCGATTCCTTAAATGAAAGAGCAAAATAAGGAATCGCAATTTTGCGATTCGTCATTTTGCTAGTAGATTTCAACTTACCTTCATTGCTCGTTGCCAAATAGCGATCGCAAAAGCTGAAATTCTGCAAATTTCAGCATTAGCACTCGCTATTTGGCCACCTACATCTGGCCCTTAGTGCCTGCAGCCTCTCTCTGGGTCACAAGACTGTGTGTAGCTGACAATTGGGCTTTCATATTCCTCCTAAACAGCCACATGCAGTAGAGAGCTTTGGTGTGCCTGGATGGGCCATCACTGGTAGGATGGGGGAATGGAACTAGGCACAACCCTACTTACATTTGGATAGGCTGTGTTCTGCCTCCACATAAAGGACTGCATACCCCCTGTGGTTAGCCTAGAGCCAGGGCAGAGGAGGCAGGGAGCCTGTGCACATCAACAGAAAACCTTAAGAAGATTCCCCCACTTAGAAGGAGGCACTTGGTATAAATATTGGACCTTGGGCACCCACTTTCCAGTACACTTCTGGACCTGTGGAGACCCTGCCAGGAAGAGGGACTGCTGTGCTTCTCAACGGACTGCCACTCTGCTGGACTGATGCCCTACTGGGCTACTGCCTTGCTGAACTGATGCCTTGCTGGATTGCTGCCCTCCTACCTGAGTCAGAAGGATTGGGCCTGCACCTACACCCTGGACTGTCAGGGTGACTCCAAGGGTGAATCTGATGACCTCCTGTTCAGAGCCACAGGGACACAACAGGCTCATAACTACCCGAAACATCACACAGATTCAGCTGGAGCAGGCCCCTGTCCCCCAAGTGGTGCCCCTCAGGCCCTGGACCAATGGTGTGGCCTCAGAGAGGATACATTGAAGTTTGTGGGCTCTTTGTGACCGTGTACCATCCCGTTGTCAATGAAACATTTTCCCTTAAGCAGCCAGTGAACTAGAAATTCCATCAGCCTGATCCTTCACGTTACAGCATCGACCGCTTGCAGGGAGTAACATTGCAAAGCACCGGCTTGGTAATTTCAGAGGACAACAGGATCTTTCTGCTACAACAATGCCAATCTGCAACGCCAGGCCTGCTCATCATGCTACATCAACAACAGTTTGCAACACTTCCCTGCCCCTCAAGGCCCCCTCCACCGTGAACTAGAATCTTTGCACAGACTGAGAAGGTAACTTTTCAGTGGGACTAACCTGGTTCCTGTTTCCGCCCGTGCTCCATCAGGGTTAGTCTGAACTTGAAACTTTCTCCCAGTCTCACGCAACCCGATAGACACTAGTGGCACCTTGGGTTTTTTGGATCTACTGATTGGATGTTTGTCATTTTGGTCTTGTTTTATTTATTAAAATGTACTGCTCTGGGGTTGATTTGTGGTAGTGCACAACGTGAGGGAAGCCCCGCCCACTTCCCCGCCCATCTTTTTTCATTGGCTTGTGTCTTTGTCCTTTCTAAATGCTGCCTTCCGATTGGTTTATATGCTTGTTAGTCCCTCCTTATGACAGCCATGTCGTCATTTGTATCCTTTCATGGCTACTGACCCCTTTACTTTGGGTGTGCTACGGTATGTGTTATTTAGATTGTGAGCACTATTTTCTCTAATAAGGTGCCTTCTCCCCCCTCCTGCAATCCATGCCTTCTCGCCCCCCCAACCCGCACTCCCGTTGGTCATGCCTTCTCGAACCCCGCACCCTGCCCACCTGCCCGCACTCCCGTTTGCAATGCAATACATCTTGCGTAAATGCGAGTCCTAGTACATTGCAAATGCTTGTCTAATTTGATGTGTGATTCTTTTTAGTGTGTAGTATTTTCATTCTTTTCTGTTTGAAGTGTTGCACAAATTATTTACACATTGCCTCTTAATTAAGCCTGATTGCTATGTACCAAGATACCAGAAGGTTGAGAACAGGTTAATTTGGGGTTTGCTTGTGACTTCACCATGACAATGTTTGTGGTTGTGCTTGAATAGGGTTTCATCCCCTGAACCAGAAAACCAAATCCTTAGACGTATCATTTACAAAGCTTTTGAAATGGGACAGGTCATCTTTACAACAAATTTAGGCCGGAAAATGTGAAAGCAAAGAAGTAGCAGAGAGGTACATGGCTGCTGAGTCCCAGAAATGTCTTGGTTGGTGGAAGAAATATCACAGAAACATTGAATTCCAATGACATCACATGTTTGACCCCTTTAGCCACCCTTAATTCCTAAGAGGCCTCCTCTTTGCTGCTGAGGATTTAGGGGACTGGTGAAGAGTAAAAACACCATACAGGAAATAAAGCTTTTATAGCTCTTTTAGGACTCGTCTAGGCAGCTTTTGAGGTGTCTCTTTGAGACATGCTGTATTCAGGATATGTGGATAAAGCTCCACTTACTTCCCACCCATCTTTTTAAATGGCTCCTGTCCCTGTCCTTTGTAAATGGTGGCTTTTCATTGGTCATTTGGCTTTGTAGACCCTCCTAAGTAGCGCCTTGTCCATTCTTGTAACTTCCCATGAGGACACCCCCTGTTATATATGTTGTTACGCCCTAGAAGCCTCAAGGCACTACTTTTTTAAAGGCCTTAAGAAGGACACTCACTTAGTCCTAAACTAGATTGGCAGTGATTACTTTACTCTTAGCACATCTCAAATTTATATTAGACCTTCTATAAATTTCCCTTCGGCAGCTCCACATAGAGTACAACCTAATCTGGAATTAACATAATCATTATTTTGTCACATTTCAAAGCTACTAATTGCATACATGGACATAGCTATGTTAATGTACTTGTGGTACTGTCTTGCATGCAATGCATTAAGGGTAGGGTGGATTTATCATATCTTCAAAGTTTATGATGCTTTCCAGGGAAATCTAGGCGCAGCCTGTGGTACTGCACCTACCATATCTCATTTATATTAGACCGTCCATAAATTTCAATTCATCAGTTCCACTTAGAGTACAACCTAATCTTGAATTAATATAATAATTATTTTGTCCCATTTCAAATCTACTAATTGTATACATGGACATAGCTATTTGAATGTACTCATGGTACTGTCTTGCATGCAATGCATTATGGGTAGTGTGGATGTACCATATCTTTAAAGTTTATGATGCTCACTAGGGATCTCTAGGCGCAGTTTGTGTTTTTTTTTCTAATCCTTGTTAGGGACTTGTTTCTTGTTCATATACATCAATCATCTCCTTCCACAAAGCCCTATTTTAATCGTAAGTCGTTGGTAATAAACTTGACAACAAGTGCACAAGCTATCCCATTGATCTTTTACCTGTGAAGGAAAAAGGCCACGTTAGTCAAATACATACAGTATATAGCTACATTTACTCCACCTGTCTTCATCCGCCTTCTCCTCTCCCCTGTCACCGACTGGTTCCTGGGCATGGGGAAAAAACGGCACCAAACAGGTTAGTGGCTCCTCCGAGCCGCCCCAAGGTAAGGCAAGGGGGACCCCTTGGGTCCTCAGCAGTCGTCATCATCCTCTTTGCCTGAGCCTTTCAGGACCCCCCGTGTGAGGATACAAGGGGACCCCCTTGGGTCCTCAGGTTTCGTCATTTCTGTCTTTATCTGATCCGTCCAGTGCTGTGTAGGCTCACTGGAGGCTGTGGATCATCTTATGGCATGTCAGGGTCGATGTCTCCTTCTTCCCTACAACCGGGCGGTTAATGGAACAGCTTTAAAACAGCACAGAAGCCTTCAGCAGTTCTGAAGGTCACTTAGTGCGTGTGTCCCTGGGAACAAACATACATCACAGTGTCTGCGGTGATGAAGGGCATAGGTATCCAGGCCGTAAGCTCTGTGTCTAGGGCCATCAGCAGGTCCTGTGCGTACGTGCACTCCCAGAAGAGATGATATGTCATCTCGTCCATGATGCACCCTCTTGGGCAGGACTTCTATTGGTTGAGTCTTCTTGCATGCATGAAGGCTCTCACGGGAAGTCCTCCTTGGATGGCCATCCAGGCGATGTGTTTGTGCTGGTTGGTCAGGCTCTTCGATGCGACGTTTCCCACACGTGGTCCGCTGTGACAGAGGGGAGCGCACCCACTGGTTCGCTGCCGTTAACCAGCACCGTGCTAGAGATATCCCTAAACATTGTGGTCACCACATCACAGAAGAAGTCTCCCAGCCCCAGTGCTCTGAGTATCAGGTCCATGAACTCATGGGAAACGCAGTTGAACACCTTTTCCTGATCCAGGCCAACTAAGGCTGTCGGAAACCTGCGGCTCTTGACGTACTTGATCATGTCCCGGACTAGGCCAGGCTGTCCACGATTTGCCGACGGTTAGATCTGGGGGTCTCTCAAATAGGGAGCCTTACTTCTAAGTCAGGATAAGGGGATTACACTCCTAGATAACCCCTGCACACCCCCTTGGTAGCTTGGCACGAGCAGACAGGCTTATCTCAGAGGCAGTGTGTTAAGAATTTGTGAATATACACAGTAATACAGTGAAAACACTACAGATGGACACAACACAGGTTTTATAAAAATAAGTATTCTTTATATAGACTTAACACAAGACTACAAATGACAATAATCCACAATACTGTACTTAAGATTGACTTAAAGATGGTAAAAGTTACTTAGTTCAAGTTGGTGATAAATGCGACAAAGTTCTCAACAAAGTACCTGGATGTGTAACGCAAAATGAACAAAAGGCTCGCAAAAGGGGAGATGCGTCGGTTCCGCGATCCGGGGGAGATGATGCGTCGTGCCTCAATGCTTGCGCAGAGTAGGGGATGTGTCGGGATCCTCACGGGTGCGGGGATGATGCGTAGGTTCTCGACCTGCAGTCCGGTTGCGATGCGCAAGATGGTGCCTCGATGCGATGCGACAATCCTGGTGCGATGCGAGAAGATGCGTAGACGTCCTGTCAGGCTTGAGACGACTCTGTACTTTGGAGCCGCGACAGGCCCTGCGACACGCTTCTCTGGTGATGCGATGGCGACTCTCTCGATGACGTCACGCTTCTCCGGTTATGCGACAGCAGGCATCTTCGACGAAGATACGCTTCCTGGGAGATGCGGCGGCAGCACGCTTCTCCGGCAATGTGACGATCTCAGCTGCGGCGGCGTCACGCTTCTTCTCGTAGTGATACGCTTCCATCTCCCAGCGACACACAGGCTTCTGCAGTTAGAGTTCCCAGCAAGTAAATTCAGAGGGGAGCTGGAGATAAAGTCTTTTGTCTTTGAGACTTCAGCAGGAGGCAAGCACAAATTCAAGCCCATGGAGAATACTCTGTAAGATGATGAAAGTCCTTTAAAGGTTCCTTCTCCTTTTCCTTGGCAATAAAGAAACCACTGCAGGCCAACCCAGCAAACAGCACACTGGCATACGGGCAGTCCAAAACTCCTGCAGCTTCCTTAGTTCTTCTCCTTGGCAAAAGGTTAGTCTTGTTCCCAGAAGTGATCTAAAGTTCTTAGGTCTGGGTCGCAATATTTATACTGCTTTTCTCTTTGTTCTCTGAAGGCAGGGTGGCCTTTGCCTAGTCCAAACCAGTTCTTCAGCACTCTGTTTACATGACTCCTTCTTTCCTTTCACAGTGCAGGGCAGAAACATCAGACGCCCCACAGGAGGTGGAGTCAGCATTGTGGAGGGAAAGCACAGCCCTGGATCACTTAGTTGATCTGATTCCTTCTCTTCTTTCACAGTGCAGGGCAGAGACATCAGCTGCACCCCAGGGGATGGAGCCAGCATTGTAGAGGGAAGGCCCAGCCTGATTCAGGTCCCAGGTGCAATCCCCCCTCCCATCTGGATGCAGATCTCTCTATTCACCACTGGGCTGATTCACGCTGTCTACTGTAATCCCCCAGCCCTGTCACTCAAACTCCAGACAAGGAATACACAACCTAGCAGAGGCAGGCTTGGATAGTTAGACAAGAAAATACCTACTTTCTAAGAGTGATATTTTCAAAAACAGATTGTTAAAACCAACTTTACTAAAATATGTTCAGGCATACTAAATTCGAACTGCTACCATGTTCCCTGTGTCAGTTATGATTATAAAATATAATAATCTAACTGTCCATTTTGGCCTATGGAGAACAGGTAGCCTTGCAATAGTGAAAAACGAAAATGGCTGTAATTCACTATTAGGACATGCTACGCACACCAGGGCATGTCCTACCTTATGCTTACAATGCACACTGCCCTTGGGCCTACCATAGGGTTGTCTGATATGAAGAAAAGGGAAGGTTTAGGGACTGGCAAGTGGGTGTAATTGCCAAGTCGACATGGCAGTCACAGACTGCACACAGGCCTTGCAATGGCAAGCCTGAGACACACTTTACAAGCTGATTTTCTGGGTGGGACAACCAGTGCTGCAAGCCCACCAGCAGCATTTGATTTACAAGCCCTGGGCACACATGGTGCACTGTACTAGGGTCTGACAAGTAATTCAAATAACCCAATCATGGCATCACTAATTAGTACATCAATTTAACATAGGGAGCACTTCCACTGTGGCGCTGAATGGCAGTGGCACAGTGCCCAAAGCATATAACCAGCAAAACATATAAAAAACATAGGAGACAATCCGACACAATGGAAGGGAGACTCATGCCAATGATGCCAAGTCTAACACCGACCCAGTATCCCACAAGTGAGGTCTGGGTGGACTATCTTCGCTCTTACCTTCTTTAGGCGATTGGCCATCATCTTCGTGAGAATTTCGTAGTCCGCATTCAGGAGAGAGATGGGCCTCCAGTTCTTGAGGTCTTCTCTTTCTCCTTTCTTCTTGTACAAAAGTGTTTTCATACCCTCTCTCAGGGATTGCGGCATACTGCCCTTGCCCACCATTTCCTCGTAGAGGTCCAGCAAGTCCGGCCCAATCAGGTCCCACAGTTCGACATAAAGTTCCACTGGGAGACCGTCATTTCCAGGCGTCTTGCCTCTCTTGGAGGTCGTAGCGGCATGTGCAGCTCTTCCAGGGTGAAGGGCGCGTTCAGGCCCTCTATCTCTTCTGGACCCAGTGTCTTTGAGATGCCCTCCAGGAAACTATCCACCTGGGCTCATCTCTGATGACTTTGGTGAGTAAAGCTCGCCATAAAAGTCAGTTACGACTCTCATGACTTGCTCTTTCACACCTTGAAGGTTTCCCTATGAGTCCCAAAGCTCTACCAGTTGTGTGCGGGCTGAGTGAAGTTTCTTGAAGAAGAACGAGTTGCATTTCTCATCCTTCTCGAGGTTCTCGGTTTTGGTCCGGAAGACGATTTTCCTGGATTCCTCCCTGAAGTGCTCGGTGAGCCCTTTTTGGGTTCCTTCCAGGTCGCCATCGACATCCCGTCCCCAAGCTCGAGTTCGGACAGTTGCTGCAGTTTTCGCTCCAGCTTCCTTCTTTTCCAGTGTGGCACCTCTGCTTGCATCCTGGAAAAAGCTCCGGAACCTGTCCTTCACCCATTCCCGCCACTCACTGGCGGAGTGAAAGAGGTCCTTCATGTCTCTCCACTCTATATACGCGACTCTGAGGTTCGCCACAAACTTCTCATTTTCCAGCAATGAGCAGTTCAGTTTCCACAATCCTGGGCCTGTGGGTAACCGCCCTGAAAGTTTACCCGCAAAACTGACTGCTCTGTGGTCAGAGAAGTGGATAGCAACCATGGAGCTTTGCACAGGCTTCACAGTTAGGGAGGTGAACAGGACCAGACTGGGAACCAAAACCAGCCCTGGCAAAGTGCTCGGCCAGCCCCCAGGGGGTTGGGGGTGCCACTGAGCTCTTTGCCAGGGCTGGTTTTCGGACGATTTTGTTACAGGGCCGATTTTGCTGCAAAAACGGCCCTGTAACAAAAACAGCCCCTAGGGGCCCAAAACCGACCTCCACCCTTGGGGCCCACCAGGGGATTGCCCGGAGCCCGCAACGGCAAGTCCGGCCCTGGAGGTGAATAGGAAGTTGATCGGTGAATGCATGGATCCATCCGGCCTTCTCCAGGAAAAAATACTGGCGTTCGGCCCCATGCTCCCGATGACATCCCGGAGGGACACCTCACCAACCATCCCCACCAACAGCCTGGATGTCACATCCATCCCAACAGAGTCTGATCCAGTGCGTCCATCCAACTCTACTATGCAGTTGAAATCACAACCCATCAGGATGGTTCTGAAGGTCACGACTTGCATCATGAGCACCCTGAACATTACAAGTCAGTCATTCTTCCCTGGGAGGGGGATTATACATTGATGAGCCTAACGGGCTCACCAGCATACAAGTCATCCACGACAGCGCTCTGCTGTTGACCTGCTCGGTGACCTTGTCCATGGTTAAATGCCTCCTCTTGATCAGAATGGCCACTCCAGATGATTTGCACTTGTTACCTCCAGACGAAAATGATAGCCTGTGTGTCCACTGCCGTTCGAGCTGGCTGTACGACTGGGTGTACGGAATCCCGCATCCCTGCAGAAAGCAGATATCTCTGTTCTGAGTGGCCAGGAAGCGCAATGTGCCAACCCGGCTAACCTGATCCTTCACACTTCTGACACTTAGGGTAAACAATGATAGAGCCATTGTCTCCGCGCTAGCAGTCAGTGTCCAGTTTAAAACCTACTGGGGTTGAAGGCCCTTGGGTGCTCTACTTGGGGTGCTGAGCCACCTGCAGGTCCTCTCCCTCTCCTATGCTGTCTTCAGTGCTCCAGATGAACACCTTTGATCCCACATCTGGGATTCACTGTGCTGTCGCTTTTGTGGTTACCATTATGTTGAGCTGCTGATGGAGTTCTTGGAGTACCGACTGCAGCTCCTCCTGGTATCCTTCCTCGTCCTCCATATCTTCATTGTGGTCATCTTCCTTGCTTTCCATGATGACATTATCCTCTTCCTCAGTGCCTGTCTTGTTCAACTTCTTGCTGGCCAGAAAGCCCTCTTCCCTCGCCAGTGTCCTCTTCCTGCTTCCCCGCTGGAGGGCTGTCACTGGTGTTGTTTCCTCCTCCAACTTCTCCGGCTTGGGTCTGAGCTGTGGTAATTCATGCAGAGTTGCCTGCTGGACCTTGGCGTTGAACCGTCTCCATTCCTCTGCCTCCTCCCTCTCTTTTGCAGTCTTCTGGCGCAGCTTCTGGGACCAGACCTATTTCCATGTCTCTTGAAGCAAGTTGTCCTCCTCGCTGCTGCGTTTCACCTCCACTTCGGGTTGGTGCCCCTTCTTCTTCTTTTTCTTCTTTTTTCCCTTTGCAGTTGCAGTGTCTTCTGTTTCCTTCTTCTCCTCCTGTGTCTCTGGTTCCAGCACCAGGCCTGTGTCCTTTGGGGCTTCCTGTGGTGGGGCTACTTGTAGTGCTCCTTCCTCGGGGGCTCCCTCGGGATGATGGACTTCCTTTGCCTGTGCTGTCCCAGTCAGTGGTGTTGATTCCTCCGTTGTGGCTGGTCCTGCCTTGGGTTGCTCTGTGATCTTCGGGCCTGGCCCTTCTGTTTATCTTCCTGGGTGCTTCCTGTGTTTTGGCCGCTTGTAGCTTGGCATCCTGCAGGAGGGCGTTCAGCTTGGCTTTGTCTGCTGGGGATACCAGCTGGTGGTGTGTCTCCAGGCTGGGGTTCCTACTGCTGCCGCTGCATAGGTCTTTGGTAGGTCAGACTTGGGGTATTGGTAGTAGGTGTTACCCTCTCCTCCGCAGAAGTTGCACTTCTTGATCCCACTGCATGTGCCTGCTTTGTGTCCAGTCTGTTTGCAGATCCTGCAGAACTTCTCTGACATTCCTTTACTCGGTGTCCCATGGCCTGGCACTTCCGGCATTTGAAGGATTGTCCTTGGTATTTGATCCTTCCCTCACAGGCTCCTAGGTAGAAGCTTGCTGGTGGGTGTATCAGGCCGTCCCTCGATTCCGGGTCCTTTTGGAGGCTGATAATTGCTTTACAGGTCAGGTTCCAGATTCCTTTGCTGTCTCTGAGCTTGGTGGGTCCTGTCTTGATGATCCCGTACGGTTGGAGGAGTGATGCAATGTCCTTGTCTGGAATGTGGGGGTTGGTCATCTCAACTGTGACCCTCTTGTCCTTCCCACCCTGCCGCGATGGCAAATTCAGCGTAGGACTTCTCCTCCTTCTTCCCCTGGAAGAGCTCCCAGTACTTCCTGTAGAGGACCTGTGTGACAAAATTGAGAAGGGAGATCCATCCTGACACTCATCTTGCCCTGGGATACCAGTTGTCTTGACAACCTTGCTCAATAACAGGTCTCGGTCTAGCTTGGGGCCCTTTCTGTATCCACAGCGTAACCTGGGGGTGTCTATGGGTGGGATTGTACCCATTGAAGAGTTCGGGGGCGGTCTCTTGCCTGGTCCCCTCCTCACCATCCCCTTGCTCCCTGGTTTGGCTGTCGTGGGGTTTTCAGGTGTATCTGCCATAGGCCGTGGGCCCTTCTGGGCACCAGCCTTCTCAGCGCTGGTGCCTGGTTTTGGAGGTACAGTCTTACTTACCTCTCTGCCACCCTCCCCAAGGGGCCCAGGGGTGGGCTTCGGGACGTCTGGTTTTGGGGTGCCGTCTTGGATGGTCATTGGGGCTCCAGTGTCCATTTTGTCTGCCATTTTGGGGTATTCGGGCTTACCGGTAATTTCTGGGTTACTGCCTGTTTACCGTTGTTGCCTGAGATCCTCCGCCTAGGTACCTGGGGTGTCTCCCAGCAGACCCCCATAGTCTGCAGTGCAAGAAACACTGTCTAGTCATGCCCTAGAGCTAAGGCAACGGTTATAGGTGTTACCACCTAAGCATGAATCCCCTCGCCAGAGGTCTGGGTGCTGTACAGGCCTGTGAAAGGTGGTAGGAGGTATTTTAAGCATCCAGCATTAGTCCACCCAAACACCAGGAAAGAGAGAAATATAAGGAGCGTAACATGTCCGGTGCTCTAACGCTGACCACTAGTCCTTGGGGGATCTATTTTGTGTTCCTAATGAACAAGCAGATACCAGCACGCTGGTGCCCGTCCTCCTGCTTAGTTAAAAGCGCTTGGGCTGATATCGAAATTTGAAGAAAGCAAATGTATTCACTTCAAAGTGGAAATTACTGCAATATTCAAATGTTACTAGCGCGACCAGCTAGGGAGCGTATCTGGGCTACATTGGGGGTGATGGTGGCCAAACGAGACATAGCTCAGCAGTGGGGAGCGGCGGCTCCACCTACCCTGGCCTCCTGGGAGAGAAGTCTGGACTGGTGCATGTTCAGAGAAAAGACGGTATACTTGGCACGAGGATGCCCCAAAAAGTGGTCTGCAGTGTGGGCTGGATGGAACGCTTATAGGGAGGAATCTGTGTGGCCCCGGTACATTCCTCAGAGGAGGAACCACTATCTCCCTGACCCAACTCAAGGGATGAACTGTCATTGTTTTATGTAATGAATATTATTTTGCTACTGTCACCTCTGTGTTTCCACATTTTAACTGTACTTCTTGCCAATCGTCAATTATGTTATGTCGATTTGTTTCTTTTTTTTTGTATAAACCAACAAAAAGATGTTTAAAAAAATTGTTACTAGCGCAAAAACT
Source organism: Lissotriton helveticus (assembly GCF_964261635.1). Lineage (NCBI taxonomy): Eukaryota > Metazoa > Chordata > Amphibia > Caudata > Salamandridae > Lissotriton > Lissotriton helveticus. The sequence goes on along the minus strand of NC_136072.1, from coordinate 883,403,887 downwards.
GATAAGAACAGATACTACACCAAGAAGATTGTGGTATTGCCACAGAACACTATTTTCTTAATGGGCTGCAGAAAGAACACAGATGTTTGGTACTGCACCTAAACAAGCAGTGCTGGTGCCTTGCTCACTAGGGACCTCTAGGCGCAGTTTGCTGTATTGCCCCTACCACATCTCATTTATATTAGACCTTCTATAAATGTCCCTCCATCAGCTCCACATAGAGTACAACCTAATCTGGAATTAATATAATAATTATTTTGTCACATTTCAAAGCGAGTAATTGCATTTCTACTTTGTACTTATAGTACTTGCTTATGAGAAGCAAGGCAGCCAGTAACTGCGCCTCTTTTACTGCCAGCCTTGCTGTTCATAAGCAAGGACTATAAGCACAAAGTGCATGTTTAGGCACCGCTTGCAGGTTTTCAACACGCATAAATAAAAGACATTGGGCCATATGTAGGTAATCTCTATTTACCGATTCTTAAATACCGAATTTTACCGATTAGGTATTTAAGAATCGGTAAATAGTATGTAGGTAAAAATTCTGTATATTTTACAGATTCGGTAATATTCAGTATTACCAATTTGGTATTTACCGATTCGGTAATTACCATTCATTCTTATGGGCCTGGAGGCCCATAGGAATGAATGGGAAGTCATTCACTATTACCGATTCGGTAAATACCGAATCGGTAATAGGGGGAACACATTCAAGGGTGGCAGGGTGTCACATTGACACCATGTTGCACCCCTGAATCGTGCATGTGTGCACATGTGGCTCACATACATGTCCTATGGGCATGTATGTCTGCCACATGGCACTTTTAAAAAAGCAAAAAATTGCTTTTTTAAAGGTTTTTGATATTTACCACCAACTTGTAGTTGGTGGTAAATAACGAATCCTTAAATCAGAAATGCACTAATTTGAGTGCTCCCTACATAGGATTTAAGGATTCTGTAATTTACTGATTCGGTATTTTAAGGATTCGGTAATTTACCAATTCCTTAAATTACCGAATCGGTAAATTACCGAATCCTAAAATCCAGCCACCTACATTAGAAAAAGCTAAATACCGGTCGGTAACGGCAAATTTACTGATTTTTTACCGTTACCGACTGGTATTAAGCTACCTACATATCGCCCATTGTCATTTATAGTGGCAATAGCTCAAATTCTTGAAATGCAAGACATATTGCATTGCAAATGCTTTTTTCTTTCTGTTGTTGTTGCAGCCTTTATGACTGCTGAAAAAACACTAATTAAGTACACAAGGACAAAGTAAAAGTAGCAATTGCTACCCCTGGGTAGTCAACATCCTTGGAAAGAGAAATGGAGGCACTTAAGACAAAGAGGGAAGAGAAGCTACAGGGTAAGTATGAACGACAGGACAGCAGGGTAAGCACCGCTCTCAAAAAGAGGAAAAGTGGCAGAGAAGGAGGGAGTACAAATTCAAAGTACTATGAAAAATATAAATAACGTAATGCCAAAACGATGTTATATCAAGCTTGTGTGGTGGTTAAGTGGGGCTGTTTTCTAGGTTTAAACTCTGCTCCAGAAGAATGTGAAAGATGAAACTTTAGACCACAGCGGTTCCTTTGCAGGGAGAGCAGAATGTGTTTCCTATTAGACATAGCTTCCTTAGCTCCAAGGAAAGATGTGCGCCACCATTGTATAAATGGCACCATTCCAACAACTCATCCTTGCAGGCGCAGCATGAATACCAGGAAACCCCAATTCCACTGCTCAGGCGCCTCCAGCTCCATCTTCACTATCTCCCACTGCGGCGTGTGGACATGCAGGTATTACAGTCACATCATTCAAACAGGGGCCTCAGTGGCCTCTTACTTCCCTGGGAATCCCCTGGGCCGAATATCTCTCTAACAGTCTTCTTTTCATTTTATACAACTGATAGACCCAATTCCTATCAACGGTAAATCACTCATGTAATGCCTGTCTTTTGCGCTCATACAAACACAAACACTCATATGCAGGGCCTCATTTACTACAAAATAACACATCAAGGCACTGCAAGCCATTATGCAGCACTTAACTGTTTCATTTTAAAAGCACAGGAATGCGTTGCATTAACAACAATATGACACATCCGTATGCTTTCCCCTGTGCGCTGGCTCACAACTGGCTGCCATGCACCTGCGCAGACACCCTTGCATCATGTTGCAAGGGTTGCGTGCCTGTGTTGCGGGGATGATTGTTTTTGTGCAGGAAGACCTTCCTGCACAAAAGCAATAATTGATGGCATTTTCCTTTTTCTATGCATGGTGCAGAATGCAGCACATATAGAAAGAGGAAAATATGAGGAGAAATGAAAGTTTTTATCTTTGTTGCCCCACTCCTATGATTTCACTGGGGAGGTGTTGGATTTTGATGCACTCCCAGCTTTACAAAACGTTGTAGATCTAGGAATAAGTCAGGTTCCTTGGATGTTGCGTGGAAACATCCACAGCATCACAGATGGAACGCCTTTTTCACGCAGAATAATGCATGAAAGGGGCCCGTAATTACAAGACCATGAAAAGTCAAGCAAGGTGACTTTACTTGGCCTTGTAAATATGGGCAAGCCCATTGCGCCCCAGGCAATCCACCAGAAAAAGTTACGTGCTGGCTTGTAAATGGGGCCCACAATTTATTTTCTCTCTCGTTTTCTCACTCCTTCTTTGGATACCTGTTTAAATACCAGCATCTCAAGCATAAGAAAGGAGCCCTTATTAAGGAAGTGCTTTGGTAGTATAATGATGGCTGACAAGACTAAATATATGCTATAAAGATATGTTTCATATATCGGAAGATTGGTCCTGAATGTCAGATTTCTGTATATTAAATACCCCTTGGTCAAAAGAAGAGCAACCAATGCATTGATGTATTTAATTATTCAGTATTTATTTTTGGATTGGCATTACCCATATGACTGCTGTAGGATTTGTGCATCAGTGACAGTAAAGTTTAAATTGCCAAAACATAAGCATTTCGCCTTCTGCTTTATCTCTTTGACAACGAATGCTTACTGCTCACGGTAGAAAAGCAGCACCCAACATCACCCTAACATATACAGGGAATCTTGTTTTAGAGTATAGCCACTTTTTCTTAGTCTCCCCTCTAAATGTAGAATGGACGGACAAACCTACATTTATATACTAGAGCAGGGCACAAGGAGTGAAATAGGGTGCTGTTGAGCTGTATAGAGTATTGGATTTGCAGGGGCATGATTAAAGTACCTGAGACCATGTTTGTATTTCAGTACTCGAACAGTAGGTAGTGGAGAATTTGAGAATGGATGTGCATTGGCGAGATGTCTATTTGCTCATTACAACAAGCATCGCTCTCTTGTCTTTATGGGGACATGTGTTTCTAATTAGAAACACATGTCCCCATAAAGATAAGAAAGTGCTTTGCGACAGCAGCAAAGCAGATGCGCCAGTCCGATCGGAGGTGAAACAGCGTGCACAAAAAACCCTAATGTACAATGGCAGGCCACTGTTTAGCATAAACGATGATGCCAGCCAATGGAAATGAGGGGCGGGGCTTAACGCCTGATCCAGCGCCCCTATAGAAAATATGTCATAGCAACGCAACCCAACTCCACAATACTCACCATTAATCATAAAACACTCACAAGGCCCATAAACTAACGGGACATATTTTTGGGCAACTGAATCATGTGACCTAATTAATAAAACCTATTCACAAAATATATACACATTTATATACAACTGCAGTATAATGAATTCACCATGGTTTTTGTAAAACTCATCATTTTATTAAGTCACTTAGGCAAATGGATCTGCTGATGGTAACAAAACCATGAATAAACAAGACCAGCTTGCGTTTCATAAATCTTATTTATTAAATATTTATTCGGAGAAAGTGCATTTTTATTAAATTCTCTTTATTTGCATTACATTAGCAGCTTTATTTGAGGAATAGCAAATTAGACTGTCAGATTCAAGCAAAATCAATTAGCATGATTAAAGAGGAATAAACAGTTTGCATCACCTAAGCCCTGTCTAAAACTCACTTCACCTAAAAGGAATAAAAGGAAAAGTCATTTAACCCTATTATCCTTACGTGCTCCAATGAGTCCTTTAGCACATCACGCCCAACAGGAATCGGAAAGCGAGAAGACCCCCTCCCTCCCAAGGGGACAGTTTTTATACCTTTTTCCCTAGCTAATCTCACTAAAATGTATTCTTTTCTTCTGCCAATCAGAATTTTCATTGGCTGACAGACGATAGTCCATATGGTGTCATCATCTTTTCGAAGCCTAGTTCAGACTTTTCTTAGAGTCTATTGTCTCTTACTCACAAGTCACGCAGCTTCCTCCAAAAAGAAACAATTTGTAAATGACAGTCCGTGACTTCCTTAGCTTGGCAATGTTTGCCGGTTTCCGTCCTTGGTTTAGTCCTTCCAACAGCACGTATAATACAATTTTCAATTGAACTTGCAAATATTTTTAACGTGATAAAACTTTCCACGCAGGGCTCTTGCTCTTTCTGGACAGGACTCGACAACACCATCTTTAAAACGCTAGGCCTCAGGCCTCTTTTTTCATGACTATTATTCAAACAAACACAAAAGAATAATTAATGAAAGAATTAAGATTCATTCTGTTACCCACCCACCTTTGCTAATTATTAACCCATTAATAAATGTTACCTAGCCAAAGCATTTTAGCAACAAACAGGATTCTTCCTCGAACTTGTGCCACATAAAGACGAAAATACATAACATAAGCACATACAAATAAGCACATGCCATTAATAAAACAGCCGCATTTAATTCTGACAAAGACAATAGACAAAGTTAGTTCATTATTTTTCACCTACATGCATCTGCAACATAGAGCACATATATGAGCACATGTATTAGACCCTTGTGTCCTGTATGCATTTTAATCTAGGCTGATTATTAAAATTCACTCCATGCTTATTAATACGATTACTTTGTTATGGAAGTTTAACTTTGCGAGTCAAAACAAATATATTTCTGAAACTTGCTCCATCACGCCCTTTTCTAAAATCCCTCTCTCACAAAATTTCTCGCCAGTGAGCAGCGCATGCACTGCATCGCAGGCGAGACCTAAAGAAAGGCCCTGATTAACAAAGGTATACTTACACTTTTGTGTATGTATACATTTTTTTGAAATTCGCAAAGCAATTTTACGGAGACTGTAAATATAAAGATACTACTCTTAAAATTGCTTTGTGAACTTCAAAAAAATCATAAATTACACAAAGTTTAAGTTTAACTTTGTTAAGCAGGCCCAAAAAGTTCTTTTTTTAAAAAAAAGGTTCACTGAGAGTTGACAGTGGTCAGCATTCACAAAGGGGAAAAGTCCAAAATGAACCCCATTGCAAATAAGATGCCCTCCCAACTTGGGAGTTGGTAATTAATCAATGATTTGTGAAGAAAGTATCTTCGCAACCATTTGGCATGAATTACAGTTTGAAAGGGGCACTCATAACACTCCCTTCAAAATTATAATTAGTAATCCATTTCTTAACCCATTTACTGATCCAGAAAAACGTTTTATAAACTATAAACGTCTTCAGTAAACAAAAAAAGACTTTTAACTATCACAAACTCTCATATTTAGTGAAGTGGAGGAGTCATAACGATTAAAAAGATTTTATGTCAGGCCCATTATGCGCAGCCTTTATTAGGTAGTCTACCACCACCAGGTCAAAAGTGTGTTCATCAGCTCTAGGAAGATATCAAATAAAATCTGTAGAGAGATGGGACTTGGGTTTCCTTTCCATGGTTAGTGGTTATTGGAATTCTAAATGGTTTGATGTTTACTGCATTTGAGGATACATTCATCGACATAATTGTGTACATCTAGATTCTAGTGGGGCCACTAAAAGCATTGCCTAACAGAATTACAGATTTTCTACATTCCTGAATGACCTGTAATAGGAACATTATGGCAATAGAACTGAAGTTCTCCTTGAACATCTTTTTTGGGAACATATATTGAGTCAGCATTTATTACAAACCTGTAGCTCTACCTCTATTTTTGGGATCATTCTGGATCTGTTCTGTGTCATTACAGGTGCCTCATTCGCAGAATAAGGAGGAATAGCTAGGATCTTTGCTCACTCTAGAGGAGGATTAGGTTTATCTCTTTTTGAGAGGACAGTGCATCTGACTTACTGCTCTGATTTCCAGGTCAATCAATACATAATGTGATTTTGAAAACAAGAAAAGAATAGGGAACCAAAAAACATTTCTTGGATTCATATTTGTTTTTTATTTCAAATACTTTTTTTGATGTGTCCAAACAATCAATTGCCCCTTGTCTCATTGATGTTGACACATGCTAAAGCCTTTCTTGATAGCCAGCAGCTCTAGGATATATATTGTGCAGTTTTTGTGAATGTGGCAGTAACATGATATGGGAAGTAAAACAGCTGTTATTGGATGATGCTGTGCTAGAATAGCTGCAGTAGCATATGAGGATGCATTTCTCCCAATGATGAAATCTTGCCTATGATCTGAATGCTGCAACACTGGAGCTGTAGTGAATGCATCTTTAAGCGTCAAGAAGGCCTGTTCTTGAGAAAGCTTAAAAGAGAAGGACATTCCTGTCATATTGAAATCTTTAATAATGTTCTTGTAAATCTTAATCACTCCTCATATTTTGAGAAGTGGGCTATTCTTTATCCACTGTTACTTTAGTTGGGTCCATGTGGATGCCCTGATCGCTAATCTAAATTCTAGGATGGTAATCTTGGTTGTTGCAATCAGAAATGTATAAGCCTTAGCAATGGCTATTGTTTAATTGTATGCCAAACCTTTATCACATTAGTAAGGAATATTGGCATGCCATTGATAGATGACTGCAAATATTTCAAGCATGTCCTTGATAATGTCATTAAGGAAATTATTTAAACGCCACCAGTGTGTTACAAAGACCTAAATGCAACACCAAGTTCCCAGAGAGACCACATTGGGTTTTAAAGGCTGTTTGCCATTAGTCACCTTCACTAATATGAATCAAATTGTTAGTACCTCTCATGGCTTGCTTATTGAAAACCTGTGCATCCTTTACATGATCTAGGATGACTGAAATCAAGGTTATTTGATATTTATTCCATATTCCATATTGTGATCATATTCAATTCTTCTAAATCAATACGTGGTTGGAATTTTTGTCTTCGTTTTTATCAGAAGTATAGGGAGGTCTTTACTTGAAAAGAAGATTGACCGTGAGAGCTTTACATAGATTTTCCTCAAGGTAGTCTTTGGGCACTTGGTATTCTTTTGCACTTAAGGGATACATTATTTCATATAGACTCTGAGCTTCTATCACAAGTTCAACAGTGCAGTCACAGAAACAGCGAGGGGGTAAGGTAGAAGATTTTTTCTTTCAGAACACATCAAGTAGACACAGAGGGTGTCTGAAATTAATGGCGGTTATTCCTCTGTAGGATGAGCCAGGCATGTAAGAGGCTGGTGAAGAAACTTTATTGTTCGATTAATAAAAATCATTACAATGGTAAACATGCATCAGTGAAAATAAAAACTTGTATCAGTATTGCTAAAGTATTTACACATGGTACAAAAAACACATGTCTATTCTCAAAAAATTATTATTTTTCTTTAAAAATCTTCCTATGAATGCCCGTTTTAGTCCGTGTGTATCATCACAGTGAATTAAAAAATAAAATTAATCTCTAAATATTTAAAAATCAATGTTAGCAAAAAAAATGTACTTTGTCTAAGTTGTACAACTTCATAATGAGTACTTAGAAAAACAGTTGGGGGCCGTTGTTGTCCCTTGTGGTTTAACATCTGGTAAGGTCACAGAACAAAACCATAGTCATTGAGAATAAATGGTTGCTACTACTGGGGGCGCGGGTCCATTAATATGGTGGAGACCCTACAAATTATGGTTTAATGGACCTGGGAGACACAAGAGGCCGAGAGATCGTCTGTGTAAAGAAAGAGGCCATGGTCAACTACAATTTGATGGAACAGAGGGGTTGGTCCTCCCTTTTATTGTTGACCGCTGTTTACTTGCTGGCTCTCTCTGATTATGAATCTTCTTGCTGCTCTTGTCATGAACTTGGTGAACCGGATATTGAGCATTGGGTTGTCCGGATTCATTGATGCAAGGATTGCTTTTTCTGCACGTGCGAATGCCGAGTTTATCACATTCGCTCTTTAACATGATCTTTCGGTCGTCGAGTAGTGCGGGGCAAAGACATGCAGCATGCTCAATCGATTCCTTGCTACTCCCACACCCCCTGCACATTACGTTGGTATTTACACGTTGCCAGATCGGCAGGTGATACAGGAATGGCCATTCGCCCATTCTGAGGGCCATGAACCTTTTATTCAGCAGCACGGAGTAGGTACATGACAAGTATGTGGCCATAATCCCTGGCTTGAACCATGATAAAATTATCCAGGCGTGCTTACGTTGGGCCAGTTGGGCTCTGTCCGAATGAAAGGACCATAGGCGGACGTTCCTTTTGCTGTGAATTTTGAGTGCCTGCTGCGATGGGTTCAAGTTCCAGATTTCTTCTGAATCCCGGAGTTTTAGGGAGCCTTGTAGGTAGCGCCAATATGATCTACCAAGTTGACCGACTGAGATTTCCTGCCACAGGAGGGCCTCCAGGCTTCCTTTTCTGGAGCTATGCAACTTATTACACAGCCTGATGAATGCTCCGACCCCTACTGCTTGATGATCTTGAAGGCCAAACTCAAGACGTATTTGAGCAGAGGATGAAGATTTCGGAAGGCTCAACACTTGTTTGAATATTCTTGTTGTTATTTTATTCACAAGACTGTTGTCCTTCCCTTGCATGATCTCCTGGCTATAGGTGAGAAAGTTGGTAATTTTTGCCTTCATGACAGTTATGAGCGGAGTCAGGCATGGCCCGGAAAGTTATCTGGCAAGTGTCTTAAAAGCCACCTGGATTGTCAGAGCTTTGGTTTCTACCTCATCTCTGTGTTTAGAGAAAGAGACACTTCTGTCCATGTGGACCCCCAGGTATTTGTAAGAGATGGCTTTATCAACACTTTTACCATTGTATAACCGACCTCCTCCTCTGTATTTCCCTGACCCGAAGGTGATTGCCCTTGTCTTTGTTAGGTTCAATTCTAGTTTGTTTACGATGGTGTAAATGGACAATTGATCAAGGAGTCTCTGCAAGCCAACCCTGGTGTGGCTTAGCAGTACTAAATCATCCGTATACAATAGGTTACTAACTCTTACCTTGGCGAGTTTTGGTGGGTGAGAATTAACTTCGTCGAGTGACGGATAAATCGGAGATGAAGAGGTTGAAAAGAAGGGGAGCTAACACACAGCCTTGTTTCACTCCGTGTGATGTTTGTATTTTCCTTGAGGTATGTGATCCATCCCCACGTTTTATGCGGATCCAAGTGTTGGTATGTAGTGCAACTATAGCTCGTAGAAGCCTTGGTGGAATCCCCCATTTCCGCAATTTGAGCCATATAGGCTTCGAGGCATGCGGTCAAAGGCGGCCTTAAAATCCACAAAGCAGCCATGCATAAACAATCCTGAGGAAGCCGCTTTGTCCAACAGGACAGATATTGATAGCAAGTTTGTTATGGTGTCTGATTTTTGCACAAATCCTGTCTGGTTAAAAGGTATTAGATGATTTTTTGTTGCCCAGGACGCCAGACCATATGGCATATTTGCCATATTGGCATATTATTTAGATTCTACATCCAGTAGAGTGATCTTCCTATAGTTTTTCGGGTCTGATCTCTTTCCTCCTTTATAGATTGGAAGTATGATGGCGCCGCACCATGATTCTGGTAATTCCGAGTTAGTCCAGCAGTAGGAAAAGGTGCCCAGAATTCTGTCTTGTTTAAACAACGCCTGTGTTAGGCCATTCGGCCCTGGGGCTCCGTCTGCGCGATCCTCGGTTATGGTTCGAACTGTTTTATCCGTGGTAATTCCAAAGTTTGTAAATGCATGTTGGGGTGGTTCTGAGGGCTGGAGCGAGGACTTAGTATTGGTTGCCTTGTGTTCAATTCAACTTTTTTCCTTGAGGAGTCTACATCCGTTGTGCCCAGTGTTTGGCAGCAATTGAGTTGTTGGGCCATTGCCGAAGGATTGACAGGTGGACCGGCTTCTTTTTCTTGTTTCTCAAAGTGAGTTGTTAGATAATATACCCATTCTGCTTCAGAGATATTAGCGCTACTTTGTCCTCCTTGCTTGTGTATCTTGGAGTTGACAAATGACCAGAAAGGTTTTGGGTTGTGGCTTCTATTTGCATGTATCAGTTTTAACCAAAACTGTTCGGAGCATTTGTTTTTTTTATGAAATATTGCTTGTCGAAGTGCTTTCTGGGCAACCTTGTATTTATTGAATTTATGATCTTCCCCTGGGTGCCTGCGGACTTATTTTAACATACTATTATGTATTGATTTTAATTTCTTGATTTCAACCATTATTGTAGCTTGATTGCATTTTTTGGTATTTCCTGAGGTACGGGAAAAGTTTTTAAGCAGTTCCCAAGAAAAGCAGTCCCATGCCGTAACTGGCGATGATTCGTTGGTGCTCCTTTGGTCTTGCAAGACTCTAGATTTACTCATTATTGCTGGCATGATTGGATCTGACCATTTCAACCTTTTGAGGTTTTCGGTATAGTCTCCTCCTAAGGTTTGGCTTGCCACTGCATGATGTGCTAAGTTAGATGACATAGTGATCACTTGAGGACGGTGATCGCTTTAATCCTCGAGCAGCTATGGTGTAATTCTCGATCAGAGGGAGGATTTCCTTGTTACAAACGTTGTAGTCTAGGAAGGAATGAATATAACCGTTTGACCTTATCCAGTTCGGTGGATTATCCTTAGAGAAACGACATTCAAGATTGTATAGCTCAATTGAAGCACCATGTATTCACCAATTTTGCTGTATTTGGTGCCGATGGGTTTTGTTTGTTCGAGAATGTCTGGCCATGGGGCCACATATGCTTCTGGGAGTTCTTGAAAAAGATTTGTGTTATAGTCACCGGATACTAGACAGGCTGGTCTGTTGTAATTATTTCTAAATTACACAGGGCCTGAATTAAATGGTTGAACTTAGTTTTTTTCTTCCTGGTACTTGGTGAGATGTAAACGTTGATCAAGATCAGTTGGTCGAGGTGTTTGGGATTATCTATCCTTATGCCAGATATCCAATCTTCCTTAAATGTTAGTTTTGCAATGTTGACGTTAAGCTTGACTGAAATATAGATTGAGAGACCGCCGCTGGGTCGGCCAGATTTATGCAACTTCTGAGCTGGGACTCTGCATTCCAGGTATCCTTCTATTTGGAGACTGACCTGGGACCATGTTTCCTGCAGTAGTATGATCTCATGGTTTTTTAAGAACTTTATCACATCGGTGGATTGAAGTTTCGGGGTAAGACCGTTGATGTTCCATGAGCATACTGAAAGGCCGGGTTGAACACCAGTTCAATTTTGATTTCCCCCGTCCAGGGCCGCTGGCAGCCAAGCCCAATCAGACACCGTAATTTTATCCTCCTCTGTTTCAGGGCATGTGGCCTTTCTTGGGGATCAGCTTTTGGCAGATCTTAATATTGAAAGCGATGATGGGCCTAGTTGATCTAATGAGGCCAGGAATTTTGCGAGAAATGATGGATACCGTGGTTCAACTTGTTGGACTATTTTAATTCCCCATGTGTTAAGTAAATCAGACATTTGTAAAACTTGCTCCTTGATTACTACAGTTGAAAAAGTGATTAACGTTGGTTCGGTGAATTGGTTGCTTCCCATAGGTTTGAATTCGATAGAGATTATGTCATTGGATTCGATATGGCGAAGTTCAGGGTTGTTTTTAAAGAGTTTTAAAATATTCCCTCTATTTAGGATGTCATGTGGTCCTTGGGTGTGATATTCAGGGATAAATAACAATTAGATTTTTGGGTTTATTGTTGTGAAGACTTGGCCGGGGGTCTTATGATTCTTTTTATCTGTTGTCTGGGGTTGTAGGCTTGCGAATCTGAAGCCCTTTTCATTGAAAGCAGCATCTATGATAATATTGACTTGGGAAAGTATTTTTTTTAATGGCCCAATTAGTATACAGATTGTCCTGTCTTGACCAGTGTGTTCCGCATACTGGCATACACATGAGAATAAAATCACTTATTAAGAATATCATAAAGGAGAAGCACTAAAGAGCTGAAGTATGCAAAGGTAAAGCAGAAGCCTATTGTTATATTCCTGAGTTAGGCCCATGTAGGAAAGCAGCTCATTTTCTTATTGTCCAAATAAATAACATTTCCAGCTGTTACCTTTGGCAGACATTTGCATGCACAACAATGTTGGATTAGATTCACTGAAAATAAACGTGTTTTACATCTAGGTTCGCACAACTTTATCACAACACCCTGAATATTATGTAGAGGGCCTCGTTTAACACTACTTACAAATGTCATCACTATCATCATCCATTGGGCAACAGGGCTATCTATTTATCCATAACATCACCAAGGTTCTGTGTTTTTCCAAAGCCCTAAGGAATCAGGGTTGTCATGTTCATTGGTTGCCAGAAACCATTCACTCCCTGGTAGGTTAGGGGGGCTTACAGTGTCACTGTGAGCTAGCTGGTCTATGGGCCAACATATCCTGTGTGGGTGTCCAGAATTGGACTTGACACCAAGCCCTTACTTTATGTTGGCTGAACAATGCACAGGTCCTACAGATTAGTATAAACTACACAAGACTATGATGAAATAAACTAACCATAAGTGAGCCTGAAAGGGAACAAAATTACAAAGGTGCATGGTGAGAACTATCGAGTTTAAGAGCAGCCCTTTAAACCTTTTGGTCAAATGTGTTCTACTCAGAGGTGTTTGTCTAATGCTACTACAGCTGACCTACCCTGTGCTGATACATGCTTTTCTATTATTGGCTTGTACCAAGTAGTGCTTATTCTTACTATTACTTAGTCTGGTCCTGACTTGCCGACCCAAACCTCAAAATCCTGTCTGCCAGAATTGCCAATAATGATTCTGTGAAGCTTATCTATGATATGATGAGCATCTGGTATGTTGTCTGACAATTCCTACGGATAAGTGTGTAGAAACGTGATGCATTTCTGCCTTGCTAAGCCCCTAGATTTTAGGAACTATATGACCGGATAAGCTGGCTTCTGTACTCAAGGTACAGCTGACAGGTCTTAGGAACTTATGGGCCTAGGGATCATTGGACACATTTGCAGGTTTAAGCTCAGAGGACAGAAATGTGTAATTTCAGGTGTGTTTTTGGTGAGTGTTTTTGTGGAATGGGAAGACTGTAGGCTAATAAGATGGAGGAATGCAGAGAGGGTGGGTCTGAAAGGGGCATGTGTGATAGGGGAGCATCTCAGTAGCATGTCTGGCCCATAAAACACTCAACAACAACGGTCCCCCTCTCCTGAAAGAACTTTTAATCCCATACAAAGCAGAGAGGGATCTCCGGTCCAATGCAGAAAACCTCATTACAGTCCCTAGAGTGAGAAAAGCCAAGACCGGTGGCCGTCGCTTCTCGGTTCACACGGCGAAACGATGGAACCAGCTACCCCGAAAACTTAGGACAGAACCGAACTATCTTCAGTTCAGAAAGACCTTAAAGACCTTCCTTTTCCCGCAAATATAATCCTACTAGTTGGCCAAAACCCCTGGAGAAGCAGTTTAGCGCTGGGATGCTCTTCGGAGTTACTACGCGCTTTACAAAACCATTAAATAAATAATAAAATAAATGTGGGCAAAGGGCCAAAGGGGTGTCTGTGGGCTTTGAAGGAGGTTCTCAGTGACTCTCTTGCTAGCATACTACAAGAGAATAGGATGAAGGCAATGTCAGAGAATTCTGAGCTTAGAGGGTGCATATGGAAGATGGACTGATGCCAGAGTCTTTTGAGATGAAGGGAAAGAAAACTGACTATGCCAAAACAACCAAACAGTCCAACAACATGTTTATCAATCACACAACATTAGATTGCAAGAGTTCCTATTAAACACTGGTGGTCTGCACAGCCAATACATGGCAAGTGTCCACCAAATATCAGAATATCAGAAAGCTCACCCCTAATTGTAAGCCCGTAGATGTTATCTAGTCAGTGAGTTAGAGTAGAACACACCACCTGTTGTGGACAAACTCCATAGTATAAACTTTATACACACTCTTCCCATCTTTAGCTAGTCTAGTTGGAAGATATTACTGGCTGTTATATTTGAATCCCTTAGTTATGTTGTTCTAGACTAAAAATATTGTTCTTCTGTTTGTGAATAACACTGTTGTCCCTCCACGTGAGAATGCTTATGTTGTGTTATGTTGTAGGTAATTTTGGAAGCCAAGCTCTTTTCTATTTGGTTTACTGTAATTGGCATTCCCAAACAGGTCATGGTTGTTGCATAACTCATGGGTGTCTGCTGATGGATGACAGTCAAAAACCTACCACTGCTCAGTATATCTTCAAAATGTAATGGGTAAGAGGGATGTTGTCGTAGAGATCAGATTACCTACCAGAAATCCTATGAGGCTGGTTCAACCCCTACAGATCAGTTTTCTGCTTCCTCTCTGTCTATCTCCTGTACAGTCTGTTTTTTTACCATTGTCCCACGCTTAGGTGCTCCAAAAGCAATTTAGGCTAGAGGCTATGAATTGGTCTCCTTGGGCCAAGTAGATAGCTAAAATGTGAAAGACGTGAAGCTACTATTGTATAAACTAAGACTCTGTCTTAACTCTACGATGTTTGCATTCACACCCATGGGTGTCACGATGTGAACTTAGTTTAATGCACCAGCCATTGAATGTGAAGAATCAGGTTGTGGTAGCCCCATACTAGCTCATTGACTACATACTTTACATTTTGTTAATGTTTTTAGGTTACGAACAGTTCCTAAACATTGATCTATGTATGCAGTGATAATTTCTAAGTCCTAATGTATTTTTTTTACAATGCCACACACAAATGCTCCAAGAAAAAGACATTTTGGGGCATATTCACAAGATAATGCTATCACCCTATTTACAAGCTGGCACTAATAGCTGTTAGCGACAGTTTTGAGGCGAAAACTGCCGTAATAAAGATCCCTACTTCTGTTAGCACTAATTATATGCAGGAGAGGCTTTCCCGTGCAAAAATAGCCGCAAAGCCCACGACTCCATATTCACAAGGGGATCCTTGAAGTCCTGATGCCCCAAAAAACTGTCTCTAACTGCAGTTAGAGCCAGTTACTTAAGACCAGAAAATAGCTGGTCTAAAAAATGGGGATAACACTTGGGGCCTTGTCTCAGCAGGTTTGGGGCTGGACAGCACTGCTAGCAATGTTGCAGTGCTGTCCTGCAACAAAACTGCAGTGCAGGAATGTGCACCATCAATAATATAGTGCGCATTCCTTGGCCCCAGTCAGACAGTGTTGCAACACTACTCACTATGCCCTTCTTGCAACAGCATGGATGCGCTGGATTCACTGAACAGCACTCCATGACGCAAGTAATGACAGATAAGTCAGGATTCCTGAAGTATCTGTCTGCGCTATAGTCACGCAGTGCTTCAGTTGTGTCACAACCATGACGCAACTCCATCAATGCATGGGGACAACCTATCCCTGTGGCACTGCGTCAACCTCACACCTGCCATCAGGCAGGCTGAAGGTACTGACGCAGTGGCATTCATGAGGGGTGCTGGAATGTCAGCGGTGTTGGAGAGCCATTGGTGGTGGTTACGCGCTGTGGTGTCATCGTTTGGAAGCATTGGTGGAGTGTTGGTGCGGAGGGAGTTGATGAGACGTTCATCGGTGGCCTTGATCCAGCTGCGAGAGGGTGCGATGATGGCAGTGGCATCCGGTGGGCAAGGTGAAGACGCGATGTTACCAATTATGGTAATCCCAGGAGAGTCCGGTGTTGTGGCTGTAGTTGAAGTTCCCGCTGGCGGAGGTGAGGTGCTCAACCATGTTTCCTGCTATGTGGCTTGTTAAGGTGACTTGCTGCTTGTGTCTGATGTACGGGACCTACCCCAGGAGGGAGTGGTGTCCTGGTCACTGAGGTTGTCCAGGTGGAACTTGAGTCCACCGAGTAGGATGTCATTGGTGGATGGAAGACCCTGGGGTGCAATGAGGTCTACAATGGTACTGGAGAATGGAGGGCCATGGCCCGGGGGCCTGCACATGAGGGTGCCGCAGAGGATGTGCTTGGGCTTGGCATGGATCTGGGAGATGAGGTGGTCCATGGTCACCCTTGGGTCATTAGAGTGCGTGGGCAGTCGGAGTGTTCTTCTGTAGGTGATGGCAATGCCACCTCCTTGATGAACAGGGTGCTCCTTGCGGGTGATACTGCAGCCATCAGTGATGGCCATGGCGATGTCCGGTCCGGAGCAGAGGCTGGTCCTGGCAGGTGAGGTGGCATCCAGGGTTGATGGCGAGGAGGGTGCTCGCGTTGTAGCGGTGGAGTTTCCAAGAGAAAGGCTCCTTGGTGCTGTGCACGGTCCAGGGGCAGGTGGACGCAAACGGCGAAGCCTATGGGTTGCCTTTGGCACGGGTTATGACCATTACAACTCCGACATCGCATTCGATTACAACGCATTGTGAGGTCAGTAATGGGGTAAGGTAAAGTTTTTTGGGTGGGGATGGGTTTCAGATGTAAAATATGAAAATTGGGGTTTGTTAATATTAAATGTTAATGTTAAAAATAATTTATAGAGCGCACGTACACCGGATGTTTTCATGGCACTGTAAAGGCTCAGAGATTATTAACGGACAGCTTTAGTTATAGGCTTGTGCAAATAGCCATGTTTTAAGGGATTTCCTAAATTGCATTAGCTCAGTACAGGAACGGATCTCCAACGGGAAAGTGTTCCACAGTCTAGGAGAAAGAGTGGCAAATCTACAGCTGCCCTGACAGACTCGTTTGAATACGGGGATGGTAAGAAGTGAGAGGTGAGCAGAGTGGGGTGTGCCTAGATATTAACCACATCGCTGCTTGATAGTTTCCCCTGCTGTGCTGGACAGCAACGAAAACGGGTGTGGTCATGACGAGCTCAGCTCGTCATGAGCACCTGAGAGGTATATGCCATGACGAGCTGAGCTCGTCATGAGCATGGAAGGGGTTAAGGTGTTAATACATTTGGGGTTATTACCATGCAAAGATTTAAAGATGAGGCAGCTCACCTTAAAGTCACAGAGTTGAGGGATTGGGAGCAGTGAAGTTTCCTTAGCAAAGGGGTGGCAGACTGCCTCCTGGGTTGATGCAGGATCAATCTGGCCGCCTGGTTTTGGGCCATCTGTAACCGTTTAAAAAGATAGATAGGCATGCCCAAGTATACAGAGTTGGCATAGTCCAGTAGAGACAAGACAGTGGTGACCACCACTTGGATCAGGGCTTCCTGTGTGAGGATCCAATGTATCTTTTTGCTCTTCCTCATTTGAAAAAAAGATTTGGAGATGACCGTGCTATCCTAGGTTTTTAGTGACAGATCATGGTTGAGGGTAACTCCTAATGTTTTGGCTGAAAGGGAGGGGGAGGGAGAAGGACCTAACTCTGAAGGTCAATAATGAGGCCCACAAAATGTAAGTCTGTCCCCAATAAGATCAAGTTCCGTCTTCCCATGGTTTAACTTAAGGTGGTTATGGTCCAGCCACTGTTGGATATGTAACATGGTGGCCTGAAATTCGGTGATGGAACTATAAGAGTTATCGATCTAGAAAACCTGTTGCAGATCATCTGCATAGTTAAAAACTGTCACATTCCTGTCTTTAAGGGACTGGATTAAGGGGAATATGTAAGGTTGAACAGATGGGGAGAAAGAGCGGAACCTTGTGGTACACCACAGTTGGTTTTGCGTGGTGGGGACATAAAGTGGCATAGGCGGACCGCCTGGAAGCGATCCTCCAGGAAGGAGGAGAGCCAACAAACCGCTGTACCCAGAATGCCGGCTTGTTTGAAACGGTCGACCAAAGTAGCGTGGTCGACCGGGTCAAAGGCGGGGGAGAGGTCCAGAAGGACCAGTGCTTGAGGAGAGCGTTTATCCGCACTGTCACGGAGAGTGTCCAGGACAGCTAAGATGACAGTTTCAGTAGAATGAGCTGTCTGGAAACCTGCCTGATAGGAATTAAGATATTTATATTCTTCCAGGAAGGCTGACAGGCATCTGGCTACGTAAGCCTCTAGCACTTTTGCTAAGAACGGGAGTAGGGAGATTAGGTAAAAGTGTAGTATGAGCACCAGGTATCTTCAGACGAGGGACCACAGTGGCTTTTTTAAAGGCTTTAGGAACTTGACCGGTAGTAAGTGACTCATTCAGTAGTGTCAGTGCTGGGCCTGAATAGACTGATAAACAGTCGTTGAGTATGTGAGATGGGCAGCAGTCAGAAGGAGCTCCAGATTTAACTTTTACGAGGAGCTCCTGAAGAATTTCAGTACTAATGGGGGGGAAACAACTTAGGACACACTTGTTTCTGTGTATAGTAGTAGCAAATGACATGGGGGGTGCAGAGGAATGCTGGCTTTGGTGGTAATGATTTTTTCTATAAAGTAGTCATTTAGAGAATTACAGAGAGCTTGAGAGGACATGACCTTTGTGAGAACCCTGTCTGTGGTGGACAGTTCATTCATGATAACAAAGATTTCTTTGGAGCTTTTGTTAGAGTTAAGAATGCGTGAAGAGAAATGAGCAGCTTTCACTGCGATGATAGTCTTCATATATTCTTTCCGGGTCGATATGTACAGCAATTTCTTATCAGGGGAGTATTCACGTCGCCACTGCCTCTCTAGTTGGCATTAGGCTAGTTTCTGGGTTTTAAGTTCAGAAGAAAACCATCTCTGGGCGTCGGCACATCGGGCTTGAGAGGTGCGTGCTTGTTACTGGCCTCAAGAAGCCATTGGGAGAGATTTGCCTCTGTGTCGTTGATGTCATTGCCCGGGGACGGGGTAGTGTTAGTCAAGGTGTCGAGAAAGTCTTTTTTATTGATAGCATTCCATTTCCTGGCATAGCCACCTTCAATTTTTCTGATGTTAAGAAGAGTCAGGAGTATGATTGTGAATTTTAGGAGATGATGATCACTCCAGACGCAAGGGTCAATTGTAGGGGTTGAAGTGTTCATGCCATTAGTCCACACTTGATCTAAGATGTGCCCCTTCACATGGGTGGGAGAGGAGACCTGCTGTGTAAAATGCAATTTAGTAGGGAGATCAGACAGCTCAGCAGATTGAGGTCCTTCAAGGGGGTCATTATACCAGTAGTTAAGGTCACCTATAAGGAGGACCTTAGCGTGATCGGTGGCGAGTTTTGCCATCTGCTCGCTAAGAAAGAGGGGAAAGTGAGCCATCTGATAAGGAGGCCTATAGACTAATACACAGACAATGGTGTCCATAGTGGAATCTAGTTGGATTACTATGTTATCCGCCTCATTGAGAGGGAGACAGGGCAGGGTATTGAACCTGAAGTTGGTGTTGATAATGGCTGTGACTCCCCCTCCCATTTTACCTGATGAGTGGTGGGCATATATGATATAAAAGTTAGAGGGTATGGCTGCCAGCAAATCAGGGGCGAAGTCTTCAGTAAGCCATGTTTCTGTCAGCAGCAACAAATCAGGTGTATCTGTGAGCAAGAGAAGAAGAATATCAAGCTGGTGTTTGACGAGGGAGCGTGTGTTAAGTTAGTAGATTGATAGAGGCCTGGGTTGGGGTTTAACCAGGTGAGGCAAACCCTGTTCGGAGGTGGTAGAAATCTGTATATCAGGGAATGCACGCCTTTCGGAATGGATTCCTTGCTCCAAGAGTAAGACCTGTTTTTCACGAGTAAGATATAAAAGGGGGGAGTGTATCAATTTTAGGGTGTCCAAGGAGTAGGTAATAACACGGGCAAAGTGCCTGGGCCCTGGGTCCGGATGGGCGCAGACGGGCGCAGGCGGGTTTGCCTTTGGCGCGCCATCGGTGCGCTGCCGGCGTGCCCGCTGCGTGCATCCACTGCGCTAACGCGCTGCTGGCTGCATTTAGCACCGGTGCCCGCC
Organism: Lissotriton helveticus; assembly: GCF_964261635.1. Taxonomy (NCBI): domain Eukaryota; kingdom Metazoa; phylum Chordata; class Amphibia; order Caudata; family Salamandridae; genus Lissotriton; species Lissotriton helveticus. The sequence continues at coordinate 883,383,899 of NC_136072.1, read as the reverse complement.
CACAGCTCCGCCCTCTCGCCACCTGATTGGCTGTTGCAGGGGGAGTCACTCGGGGCAATAGAGAAGCCGGAAAAGCCGACTTATGCGCAAGGTCAAGTACTTGTAATTGTTAAAAACACAGGAAGACACAGTAAAATAATTCTAGCAATGCAATTTTCTTATTCTGAAGTTTTTTAAAAGTAGCGTTTTGGCAGCCTAAGCGATCCAGTCATTCAGAGCCTAATGGCGATCTCCCGCGCTGCTGGCTGCATTTAGCTCCGGTCCCCGCCCACAGCTCCGCCCTCTCGCCACCTGATTGGCTGTTGCAGGGGGAGTCACTCGGGGCAATAGGGAAGCCGGAAAAGCTGACTTACGTGCAAGGTCAAGTACTTGTAATTGTTAAAAACACAGGAAGACACAATAAAATAATTCTAGCAGTGCAATATTCATATTCTGAAGTTTTAAAAGTAGCGTTTTGGCAGCCTAAGCGATCCAGTCATCCAGAGCCTAATGGCGATCTCCCGCGCTGCTGGCTGCATTTAGCTCCGGTCCCCGCCCACAGCTCCGCCCTCTCGCCACCTGATTGGCTGTTGCAGGGGGAGTCACTCGGGGCAATGGGAAAGCCGGAACAGCTGACTTACGCGCAAGGTCAAGTACTTGTAATTGTTAAAAACACAGGAAGACACAGTAAAATAATTCTAGCAGTGCAATTTTCTTATTCTGAAGTTTTAAAAGTAGCGTTTTGGCAGCCTAAGCGATCCAGTCATTCAGAGCCTAGAGTGTTGTGGTAAATTATGAAAATTGTGGTGTGCATTTGGGTCAAATTTGATTTTTGGGTGTGTTATGGGGCTCAAAAAGGAATTCCAGGGCTCACATTGGGTTTGGGGTGCAAAGGTTAGTTTTGGGTTGCACTCACTGAAGTGGGACTAGTGATATTAATGTCTCCGCTATGCAACACCTACTCTACTTTTGCAATGTTCCTAGTATTAGCAAGCATTGGAATGGAATGCAATGTTATGGCATGCATTGCAACCACGTATGTGCCTTTGGCACACAAGTGGTACGCCCGCTGTGCATGGGAGCACAGTGGCCGTCATTACCTGGGGGGCTGGACAGCTGTGAGGTGGTAAACGCTGGAAAGAACACTGGATGTGGCGTGGATGCGGGGATGTGTGTGTTAATGGGTGTTATAAATATTTTAATAAGGGAAGTCTTACCTCGAAGCCGGGTCCTGTGTCTTCGTTGCTCCTGCTCTCCTGTGTCTGCTTCCAGGATCAGGAAGTAGGCAGCTAGGCCCCCTCCCCATAGCCAATCACAAAGCTGCGATGCGGCGGTGGGATTTTTAATTGGCAAAGGTACAAGGCTTGCAGCCAGGTACTGGAGGGGTGGGCATGTTCTCCATGCAGGCTGTAATGCAGCCTGCCTGCATTATGAACAGGGAAGTGCACATGACGGCTTTGGGGGGCCTGAGTGGGTCATTGTTCACTTGAGTGGGCATGCCAATACGCTCATTCCTTGCCCCGTGCTTGGAGCAGTCCTACCCACCCTCTCACCCGCAAAGGACACATAGCACTATTACATCAGTAAGTTATCATCATGTGATGATTGTTCCTCCTCTGCACTGGTAGAAGGCAGTTGGGTAACACTCTCCCGCCATAGCGGATGAGCCTCCACTGGGGGTGCATCGTCTACGTGTGCTAGGCCTGGGCCACTTGACCCCTAGGCGTCCTGCGCTACGTGTCCCACCTCCTTACCTGGACGTTGACACCATGGCACAATCTGCTGCACTCTCTCCAAATCTGTGACTCAGCCAGCAGGAGCCAGCAGGAGCCTCAGCCTGGTGGGATTACACAAGCCTGGGTACAGCTATAGCTGTCAAGTCCGTTGGTGAACCTCACGATGCAGTTGATGCAGCAGGGCCCCCTTAGGCGTGAAGTTGCAGCACTCCTGCCACACAAGTTCGGCGCAGCTCAGGGACCTCACCCTCCACATGGTCTGGCCTATGCACTATACTATGAGAGGATAGAGAAGCATGTATTGAAAATACAGTTTCTTTGGGAGAATCAGCACACTGTATACCTGTGTAGAGCAAGAGTCAGGAGCAAGTGTTCAATCAAAAGGAAAACATGCATCTGCAGTAGCTTCTCTCCGACTTGGCTCGGAATCAGCCTTCAGTGCAGAACAAGATGCAGCAATATCATGACAGTCTGGCAGTATCTTGCACCATAATCTGGGGTGAAGAAACTCTACTCATAAATGGTTGATTTGGGGGTGTTTTATACTATATGTTTTTTGCAATTGGAATTTCTGACATAACCTGTGTGCATCAATATGGTACTCTTAGGCACATTTTTATAAACAAATATGGTAAAAACACGTCAATTCAGATTACACTGTTTATGTTATTATTATTATCTGACCTTGAAATAGAGATAACAGACACATGTCCCCAACTGATTTCATATCAGATGTTCTATCAAGGCCATTTTTTGCTCATCTGTGTTTTATAGATGTTATTGCCTAAATGATTGGACACTTTCAGGGTTTCTTAAGATAAGGACAGAAAACATCAGTTTCAAAGGCAGACATGTCCATGATTATGCAACAATAGAGATGTAGTCTCTGCCCACTCACGTTGGAGTAGGGTCTTGGGGGCTTTATGTCACTACCTGCCTGCCAGGTTTAATTCACCATTATAGCAATGGATTGTCTTGCAAGAATAGGACCCAGTCTAATAAACATCATCTGTTTAGTAATTGGAGCATGCTATTACATAAAAAGAGTCTTTGGCCTTTGGACTGGAGTGTCACATTACTGCTCCTCTTTCCAGCAATACCTTCACAGAGTTAAGCAGGCTGTCAAACCTTCTTGTGAAAAAGCATTGTGGGAATTCATTTTAAAACTGGAGCGAGCTGTTTCACATGTTTTCTTTCTACATTATTTCAATTTGACTCTAATACTGCACCATTAGTTAAATTTCCTTTCTATTTTCTTTCTTTCTCCGTGAAAAGCCCCCTTCGGTACGTGTAAACCCTGTCTACATAGCCTTCTACAAATAATTGTCCTAATGGCACATCAGTCATAACTGCCTTCTATCAATTTCTCATAGCTTCCAAAAGAAAAGATTGGGCCTTCTGGAAACCTTTAAACAGTGTGATGAAATCAGAGGCTACATGTTTATGAGGTCTGAGGAAAATCATTTAAGCCAGTCATTTTTGTGTTGGAGCACTTCAGTTTGACTTTTTTAACACACATTTCCATGAGAGACTGCAGATTTGAAAATGGGAATGTTTTCCACTCCAATGTCTTGTAAATCAAATGTAGAAGCTCTCTGGGTTGAGCTGTTTGAAAATATAGTTTAATCAAATATGGAAAAACTGTGTTGTTCCAAAAATACTCAGCAAATAATTCTTTTCAAAAAGGGTAAATTATGCTGATCTCATTCTCACAGATATGTTCTCCATGTAATTCAAACTAATGCGCAAAGAGCATGAACTAATACGTGTAAGACAACATTTGCAATTGTTTTTACATTAGTAAATGAATATGCACAAACAGAAGTTTCCATGTGAGTAAATCTTTGCCTGTGGTAAGAGGGTAGAGGCCAGATGTACGACTATTTCAAATTGCGACTCGCATTTTGCGCTCAACTGCGAGTTGCAAATTGCGAGTCACACTTTGGAATGTACAACAGTGTCAGAGACACTGCTTGCGATTCCCAATAGGATCGCAAAATGCGAGGCTCATGAATATTAATGAGCCACTCACAATGTGCAACCCCATTGGGAATGGCTTGCCCTCCCAGGGATGGTGGCCTGCTGGGCTCAGCAGACCTCCATGTCTGGGACTTTTTTTCAATAAAGGAGTGTTTTTTTAAAGAATGCAGCCCGTTTCCTTAAAGTAAAATGAAATGCATTTAAAAAAAAAAAACGTTTTTGTTTCATTTTTTGAGGGCAGGTAGTGGTCCCTGGGACCACTGCCTGCCCTTAAAGAACATTTTTGAAGCCAGTCACATGCGACTCCATTACCACCCTCTTGAAGAGGGCGATAAATTGCAAGTGTTTTATGACTGCAATTGCGGTTGAAAAACATTCATACATGACTAGAGAGTTGCTATTAGGAAGGAAACGCCCATTCCTGTCAGCGATTCACAAAACAATATTTTGTGAGTCGCAATTTTTGGCGAGTCACAAAATAGTGTTTGTACATGGTCAAGTAGGTTTGCACATGCAAAAACTGCCCGTACCTCAAATGGGCTTAGGGATACACTTGGTGTTGTCTGTCACATCTATCTCAACTACATCTATATTTACAGTCGCATAGCTCACACTAAACAACGGACTGGGAACTACTTGTCTATGACCATTGCTATTGGACCTATTGATACACTTAGTGCCTTATACTTTTTGATCTGTATATATCTATGGACTTTTGACCTTTGAACTTTTATGTTAGCACTCTGGTAGTGTTCAAATATTGCATTTCCCCTCACTTATAAATTCCTTCCTATATTCACTGTGATCAGCTACACACTTTGAATGGCCGCAATGCACTCGATACAAACTCAAGAGTCCCTCTTTTACTACTTTTCATGCTTCCTGTTGTCACCTTTATTTTCTTGAGTCGCATACGTCTAAATGACTGAAAGAAGAATGGATATAGATGTCTCTGGCAGCTTTACACTCATATCCCTCCTTACTGATACGCTTAAGTTCCTCATAGTAACTTCTGGGCATAGGGACCCGCTCCAAAATTGCCGCCATGCATACAACATTGACTTACTAGTCTCTTTTCTATTTCTGAAATTGAAGCCTGTTTGCCACTCTAAAATGGCCGCCATGCATCCAACATGGACTTACTAGTCTCTTTTCTATTTCTAAAATCGATGCCTGTTTGTCATTTTTTACTTCAAAATAACTGACACAATAATTGATATAGATCTCTCCGGCAGTTTTACACTCCTTAGTCTTAAGTTTAAGTTCTTCTTAGTAACTATAGGCATGGGGACCCACTTCAAAATGGCCTCCATGCACCCAACATGGAGTCACTAGTCTCTTCTCTATTTTTAAGATCAATACCTGTCTGCCATTTTTTACTTCCTGGGTCGGATGACCCTCCACACCTGCCGCTTACCTTTAAATACGAAGGCTTCACTTGCACCCGGTTCCCTACTTGGACCAGTATCCCACGAGACAGCAGACTCATCTGAATAGTTACAGGTAAGTGTTTGTGTTGCCATTAGGGGAAACACTCTGCCCTGAAATGTTTTATGTAACTTTAGCTCAAACAGTGTGACTTTGGGGACGTTTTTGTAACTATATTCAGGTATTTCACCTTTATTTACTAGGGCATACTTCAGCCTAGAGTTGACAAACAATAGACTTATAATTAAGTTTTAGGGGCAGATTCAAGGAACTAATCTGAGACAAAATCCTAAACTTACTACTTTTGGTTTTCACAGAAGGCATTTAGTAATCTTAAATTAGGATTTTGTCTTAAGTTATAATTAAATTACTTCCCACCCTATTCCCCTATAAACCCACAACCCGCTCCAAATAATAAATAATACATTTAACATAATTATCAAATAATCAATTAATAAACATTATTTACCAATTAATAAAAATTACTTACCAAATAATAATTAATTATCAAGCAATTAATTATCAATACATATAAATAAAAATCATTTTTAACTTTATTAAAATTAAATCACTTCCCACCCTATTCCCCTATAAACCCACAACCCGCTACAAATAAATACAATTAACTTAATTATCAATTAATCAATTACTAAAAAATATTTACCAAGTAATAAAATGTAATTACCAATTAATAAAAAATAATTACCAATAAAAAATTAATTATCAATCAATGAATTATCAATACATATAAATAAAAATGAATATTTACTTTACTATAATTAAATTACTTCCCACCCTATTCCCTTATAAATCCACAACCTGCTTCGGAATTAAATTATGCAAAAATTAAATTACATAATATTCATTACTTAAAAAAATTAAACATACATTACAAAATTAATACATAATTTTAATACATATACTACCATACATAACACTAAAAAAAAATCGATATTATGGAAATCGATACTTTAAATTCGATTTTATGGAATTCGATATTTCATCCCCTAAATTCGATATTCTGGGCTGTCTATATTTTAGTAATTCGATATTCTGGGTTGTCTATATTTTTGATTCAGTCTATATTTTGGATTCGATATTTAGGGTGTTCACCGAATAGCATCATGAGCCTGAAAAACGGAGGGACCCCATTCTTAATAGCAATCTGCAGATTATGTGAGGAAAGAAACACACACACAGTCTTCGTTTAGCGTTCAGAATAGTACTCACTTATTTAGAAGCGTTGGAAATGCTCGTGGGTATCCATTTCGGCTATGCCATACCAATCGGGAGGTGCTCCCTGCCAAGACTGTCCCGTCCGCGGCTCCGTGGTTCAATGTGGAGCGTGGCGGGACCAGTTTAAATACCCTACTAAATTGGATAATTGGTAAAATCATTGGGACCAGATAAGAAATGGAACGCCATTTTTGTCGTGCTCTTCTTACATCTGACATTACTTTTGTGTTCTCCAATTCTGATCTTGGCTGGTCTAGACGTCATGCCAATGTATTCAAGGCCAAATGGGCACGTGATCATGTACACGACATTCCGGCTATTGCAGTTGGTAAATCTCCTTTGTTCCCATCCGCTCTCATTGCAGAATTTCAGACGTCTTCTGTTTTTTAGTTAGGTGGCAACTGCTACAGTTGCCACCTGGCATCCCATTTCTTATCTGAAACACATACAGTGAATAATCTGAACTGGACAATAATAGAACAGCTACCTTCAGAGAATGGGCTTTTTGAGAAGGAACAGCTTTGGGTATTCCGCCTAGGTACCAATACGAATGGATTGAATGATGATGTCCTGTGGAATCAATTTAGTTAACTACCTTATTCTTGGAGGGGCGAAAATCATCAACTCCAGGAGCACTCTCCTTTGACCACCCTGACTACTGGTGACCTGATGTACCCATAGGGTCAATCATCCTTCCCCTCACGCTACGCCTACCGGCGCTGGGCAAAGTATATGACCAGTTTGTGCCACTCAGACTAGTGTTGAGCAGGTGGGCCCACATTTTTTCTACAATCCTTGCCTTTCACACCACACCTACCAGTGTTGGGCAGAATTTTTCTGAAACATAGATCAACAGACCTACCAGTGAACTTATGATAGAGTGTATGTTTTATGTGATTTGTTCGTTAGTCTTGTGCATGTCAAATTCTTTTTTTACAGGGCACTGCACTGGATTAGGATGACATAATTTGTCTAGAGAGTGCTTTATCTCACCTTTGTAGGTCACTAGCCCATGATGCTGGATATTATAACCAAAATACGACTTGTATTTTATTCCCAGTGTTCTTTTTATTCCAGGTCCTCATTGCAGGTACTTACAATTAGGAATCAAATCAATAGGCACATTTAGTCTATCTTTTGTATTCATTACATATAGTATTGGTATACTGTCGCCAATAAACACATCCTTGACGTGAGTAAGGTGGGGATCTGTGCATCCCGTCCTGAAGAAGAAGCTCTTGAAGAAGCTCGACGCACACGAGAGGTACTGTACATTAAAATACAAAATACCTCCACCACACCCCTTTTAGCAATACCAGCACGGAGGCTCATTCAAAGTTTTTTTAGACCTCACATGCCAGGTATTTTTTAACTTTCACGCATTAATTCACTTCTGACCCCACCACTCACTTACCATCCAAAACCCTCACGCACCACACATAGTGATTACATCAGTGCTCCCGCGTAGATGTTGGTTAGTAGCACGCCACGTTTCGTAGAGGGATGCCCAGACCCCTATGATGAAGCATGACACCTTTTGGTGTGTGAGGGGTATTTAAAGAACACAGTGTGCTCCCCACCATTGTAGGCACCGATAACACTCAGGTGGATTCTTTTTGTTTACAGCCATTATACACAGGGCCACTGGGAGTATGCCATTGGGCAACCACAGAGATTTTCACATAATTAGAGATTTGCCACATTGTCACTCATCTGCCACATAAGCTACTTATTTTAACAAAAGAAATGTGTTTATAGCTCAACCGGTTTTCTAGTTACTAAAAAGCAGTGACACTTGTTGCTGCGCAGTAAGGGCACTTTGCAAAGCTGGACTAATTGTTTTGTTGCTTATTGCTGAATTTGGGTGTTAAACTGGTATTTATGAGGTGCAATCACAGATTGACTGTCTCTCTGGAGAAAAACAAGCACACTCATCACATTAGTTCAGAAACGCATTTTCATTCAAATACGTTTTGACAAAATATTTTCTATTTGTGAAAAAGTACCATTGTGAAATTTTGGGTAATTCTTTTTGGATACTTTTTGTTTGAACTGGGTAATACGCCTCTGATACCAAACCACAGTCACTCACAAAACTTTTGGGCCAGACATGTGCAATTAGGAAATCACAAAACGAAATGCATGAAAGTGTGTTCAACACTTTTAGGGGTTCCTAGGGGATTGCAAATGACCTACCTCATGAACATTAATGAGGTAGGTCACAATTAGTAACCCCCTAGGAATCGCAAAAATCACAGGGATGGTGGCCTGCTGGGCACAGCAGACCACCATGTCTGTGATTGCTTTTTAATAAAGCAATTTTTTTTTTTAAATGCAACCCTTTTTCCTTAATCCATTCCATGAGTCGGACAGCCCCCGGCCGTCTGACATCAAGGTGGGCATGTGCGGAGGACGGCCCGGGGTTGTCCGAACTCCGCCCACTCAATAAAACGCCTGCACCGCTGCGGAATTCGTGCCTCGGTCAACGGGTTAAAGGAAAACGGGATGCCTGTTAAAAAAAAATTAAAAGTTTTAGGCAGTGGTCTGTGAGGCCACTGCCTGCTCTTAAAAAATTATTTTACTAACATTCACAAAGGGGAAGGGGTCCCTTAGGACCCTTTCCATTTGCAAATGGGTTACCATAAACTTACCAATGTTTAATACTGAGTCAGCACTGAGTGCCGTTACAGACAACCTAAGACACTCCCTGGACAACGGACAAGCAGCACTATTAGTGCTGCTGGAACTGTCATCGGCATTTGATACAAATCCCATTCCATCCTACTTAACAGACTGAGAGATATTGGAATCCACGGACTAGCCTTTCAATGGTTATCTTGTTTTCTAACTCATCGTACCCAAACGATCAACCTCAGCTCTTTTCAATCACAAACTTTGGAATTGACCAAAGGCGTACCTCCTTTATGTGGCTCAATTGGTGAACTTACTCAGAGAACTGGGCTTTACTCCAATCTCATAAGCTGATGACACCCAGCTCTTAATATCTTTTGATAAAAACTCTCCCAAGACCCAGTCAACCTTCTCAGAAGGCATGACAGCCATTGCTGCTTGGAAGAGGAACAACTTCCTGCTGTTAAATGAGGGGAAAATGGAGATCATGCTATTCGGAGAAACCCCTCTGCACTGGTCCCCAGAATGGTGGCCCCCCAAACTGGGTGTCGCCCCGATCCCTAAATCTGTGGTCAAACATGTAGGCGTTTATCTGGACCAAAAACCTGCAATGAAAGAGCAAGTCACTACCACCGTAGGCTCATGCTTCCATACGTTAAGAGTTCAATGGAGGGTTTTCTCTTTTCTCCCTCTGACTGTATGTAAATCACTCCTCCATGCATTAGTAATAAGCCACCTAGACTGTTGTAATGACCCCCTAATATAAGCTAATGAGTCTTCCCTTAATAGACTACAGGGGGTTTGAAATACCACGGCTCGCCTTGTCTCTAACTCTCCTGCCAGGACCACCTCTCTTCCGTTACTACAAGGACTACATTGGCTACCAATCGGCAAGTAATTCAGATTTAAAATCTGCTGCATTGTGCACAAGGCACTAAATGGCAATGCCCCGAGCTACTTAGCAGATAGACTCACTCATTATCAGACATCTAGAGCACTCCGCTCAGGCTCTAAGTCGCTGCTACTGGTGCCTCGTGTGAAGAAATCACCCATAGGTGGTAATGCATTCCATTACTTAGCCCCCTAGTACTGGAACCAACTCCCCAGCCACCTCTGGAAATGCCCAGACTATCTATTATTCCGTAAGCTCCTTAAAACTGAGCTTTTTTAAAATCCTTTTCTTCACCCTTCTGCAGCGGTATACACCCGTTACAACGGATCTTTTACTCCGCAGACCCATTACAACGCGACCATTACTCCGCATACCATTACAACGCATTGCGCTGGGGGGCGCTCTAGGATAGGGAATAAGTATAATTTACTATCCAACACCTTCCCTAGGGTCCACGGGGACTGGAGTTAGAATAGTAAATTATACTTACCACTATCCAGCGCCCCAAGGCGCTATGCGTTGTAACGGTATGCGGAGTAAAAGTCGCGTTGTAATGGTCTGCGGAGTAAAAGTATGCGTTATAACGTCATACATCCTTCTGCAGCACCTCCGTAGCACGGAGTTTCCCCTCTGGGGGTGATTCGGGCGCTTTACAAGTCGAATATAAATAAATGAACAAGCAAATCACCAATTAGAACTTATTAAATATAATAAGCCAACCCAGAGTTATCCTATGGGGCAGGTAGGCCACACAGTTGTGAAAATAAATGTAAAGAATTTTTTTTAAACCAGGCCATGAAAAACTTAAAAGTACATGCCCAACTTTTGTATTACAATGCACAGTGCCCTATGGGCTACATAGGGCTAAGCGTGGGTGGTAAACTCCGAGTCAGAGTTTGCGATGTTTTGCCACTACGGCGCTCCTCTTAGAGAGCAAAATTCAGCGACCCCACCGAGCGGAGTTTTACTGCTGTGTGCCGCACTGTTGACTAGACCTTAGATTTTTTTTTAAGAAGCACTGAGCAGAAGTGAGGAGGACATCATCATCAGACAGCAGAAATGGAGCAGGAAGCAGTTTGCTTGACTTCACGTCCTCCTTTGTGCAGAGTGGGAGGGAAGAGTTAACTGGACTTGCCCAGATCCCTCAGGTGCACTATCAACAAAGGGGCGCTGACTAGCCTGAGACAAATAGCCGAGAGTCACAGTCACCATGCCTGGGAGCAGCGCAGAACGAGGGGAATGTAGCATCAGCAAGCCTTGCCCACTCCCAGGCAGGGTTTAGTTCTGATCTAGCAAACTAGGGCACAAGGCGGGAGCTGGCAGTGGCGGAAAAGCAAATTGCAAAAAACACAGTGCCTAATGGGAACAGTCCAGTCCGAACTGTTCCCATGAGGCACAGGGTCAGAGCTGATTTGCATATAGCCAGTGTCTAACCCAGGGTGGTGTGGAGTGCAAAAAAACGATGGATTTAGGCCCAGATCCTTGTACTGGGGTGAATGTATGACATTGTTCTACATTCTGTCCATCAACTGTGTTTTTTGCAATGTCACCCCGAGTGGGCTGGGGATGCTCAGACGTGAGTCCCAGGCTCTCCACACCACTGGAGTCAAGCTATCCAGGCTGATAGCCAGAAACCGGTCCTTGGATGCTTGATTCCGGTCTGGGAAAGACATGGCTTGGTAGTTCGGACTGGACTGTTCCCATGAGGCACAGGGTCAGAGCTGATTTGCATATAGCCAGTGTCTAACCCAGGGTGGTGTGGAGTGCAAAAAAACGATGGATTTAGGCCCAGATCCTTGTACTGGGGTGAATGTATGACATTGTTGTACATTCTGTCCATCAACTGTGTTTTTTGCAATTTCACCCCGAGTGGGCTGGGGATGCTCAGACGTGAGTCCCAGGCTCTCCACACCACTGGAGTCAAGCTATCCAGGCTGATGAAGGCTGATAGCCAGAAACCGGTCCTTGGATGCTTGATTCCGGTCTGGGAAAGACATGGCTTGGTAGTTCGGACTGGACTGTTCCAATGAGGCACAGGGTCAGAGCTGTTTTTCATATAGCCATTGTCTAACCCAGGGTGGTGTGGAGTGCGAACAAACAATGGATTTAGGCCCAGATCCTTGTACTGGGGTGAATGTATGACATTGTTCTACATTCTGTCCATCAACTGTGTTTTTTGCAATTTCACCCTGAGTGGGCTGGGGATGCTCAGACGTGAGTTCCAGGCTCTCCACACCACTGGAGTCAAACTATCCAGGCTGATGAAGGCTGATAGCCAGAAACCGGTCCTTGGATACTTGATTCCGGTCTGGGAAAGACATGGCTTGGTAGTTCGGACTGGACTGTTCCCATGAGGCGCAGGGTCAGAGCTGATTTGCATATAGCCAGTGTCTAACCCAGGGTGGTGTGGAGTGCGAAAAAACAATGGATTTAGGCCCAGATCCTTGTACTGGGGTGAATGTATGACATTGTTCTACATTCTGTCCATCAACAGTGTTTTTTGGAAAAGCAAATGGGTCATCAAAGTGAGGCTACGGCAACACACAGAGGTTCGCAGGTTTGGGAGAACACAAAGGGACTAGCAGGGTGGGAGCAGCAGTTAGGGCAATCCAAGCTACAGTCACCAGGCAAAAAGGTGCGGACAAGGGTAGCATGTACTGGCCGCTGATGGGCTGGTGGGACAGGGCAGTAGATGAGTAGATGAGACAGGGGCAGCAGATGAGTCATGGCAGTCTGTGACAGCTCTGATGAGCTGGCAAGACGAAGGTTGTGGAAAGGGATGTCAGGGTAGCAGGGGCAAAGAGGTCTGGCAGGCTGGGTAGCATGAAGGGAGCCACTAGTTCAGTACATTGCATCCTTGGCAAGCTTCAGATCAGCCCCATTGAACATTGCAGATTGGACCGTCTGGTTCCCTGGACTCCTCCCATCCCCCCTTTCAGATCCCTGTACAAGAATGTCTTCTTTCCCAGCCTGCACAGTGCACCTTATCCCCGCCTCCAGCTCCCGCTCCAGCTCAACATAGCCATCTTCGGAAGATACGATCACGGAAATCGAATCCAAAGAGGGGACCCTCTCCACGAAAAACAAATGTGATTTTTTAAAAAGAGCGATGACCTACTTCCCCAGCACCTGCTTGTGCCAGTGGCATCTGACTGTCATATTACAAGGCGCTTCATAGCTTTTCATAAAGTAAGTTGGCTGCTGATAATCTACTGCTTTCCTTGCAGAAATTAAAGCATTCTGATTGCATGTCTGTTTCGGGAGTCCAGTCACCCGAGAGCACATACCAGCAGACTGCGAATGATTGCACAGATGCCTTCCTCTTTGTTGAAGAAATCCCTGGCTATGTGCATTTTAAATGACTAATAAATTCAAGCCATTTTTGTTTATTCAGTGGCGTCACTGGGGTTGGTGTCACCCGGTGCGGGTAACTCATGGTGTCACCCCCTCACGACTTACCGCATGGACTACCTCTGTCGGAAATGTACGGCGCTAGGTACTGTCTTACTCCCTCTAGCTCCCTCTCTCTGTCTAGCTCCCTCTAGCTCCCTCTCTCTGTCTTAGTCCCTCTAGCTCCCTCTGGTTCCCCCTCTCTCTGTCTTACTCCCTCTAGCTCCCTCTGTCTCTGTCTTCCTCCCTCTAGCTCCCTCTCCCTCTGTCTTACTCCCTCTAGCTCCCTCTCTCTGTCTTGCTCCCTCTACCTCCCTCTCTACTCCTTCTAGCTCCCTCTCTCTCTGTCTTACTCCCTCTAGCTCCCTCTCTCTCTGTCTTACTCCCTCTAGCTCCCTGTCTTACTCCCTCTAGTTCCCTCTCTCTGTCTTACTCCCTCTAGCTCCCGCTAGATACTCTCTTACTCCCTCTAGCTCCCGCTCCCTATCCTACTCCCTTTAGCTCCCTCTCTCTCTATTACTCCCTCTAGCTCCCTCTCTCTCTGTCTTGCTCCCTCTAGCTCCTTCTCTCTGTTTTACTCCCTCTAGCTCCCTCTCTCTCTCTCTGTCTTGCTCCCTCTAGCTCCCTCTCTCTGTCTTACTCCCTCTAGCTTCCTCTCTCTGTCTTACTCCCTCTAGCCCCCTCTCTCTTACTCCATCTAGCTCTCTCTCTCTCTCTTACTCCCTCTAGGCCCCTCTCTCTCTGTCTTGCTCCCTCTAGCTCTCTCTCTCTCTGTCTTACTCCCTCTACCTCCCTCTCACTCTGTCTTGCTCCCTCTAGCTCCCTCTCTCTCTTTTACTCCCTCTAGCTCCCTCTCTCTGTCTAGCGCCCTCTAGCTCACTCTCTCTCTGTCTTACTCCCTCTAGCTCCCTCTCTATGTCTAGCTCCCTCTCTCTCTGTCTTGCTCCCTCTAGCTCCCTCTGTCTCCCTCTCTCTGTCTTACTCCCTCTAGCTCCCTCTCTCTCTGTCTTACTCCCTCTAGCTCCCTTTCTCTCTGTCTTACTCCCTCTAGCTCCCTCTCTCTGTCTAGCTCCCTCTCTCTGTCTTACTCCTTCTAGCTCCCTCTGGTTCCCTCTCTCTCTGTCTTAATCCCTCTAGCTCCCTCTCTCTCTGTCTTACTCCCTCTAGCTCCCTCTCTCTGTCTTGCTCCCTCTCTTACTCCTTCTAGCCCCCTCTCTCTCTGTCTTACTCCCTCTAGCTCCCTCTCTCTGTCTAGCTCCCTCTAGCTCCCCCTCTCTCTGTCTTACTCCTTCTAGCTCCCTCTGGTTCCCTCTCTCTCTGTCTTACTCCCACTAGCTCCCTTTCTCTGTCTTGCTCCCTCTCTTACTCCCTCTAGCTCCCTCTCTCTCTGTCTTGCTCCCTCTAGCTCCCTCTCTCTGTTTTACTCCCTCTAGCTCCCTCTGTCTCTGTCTTGCTCCCTCTAACTCCCTCTCTCTGTTTTACTCCCTCTAGCTTCCTCTCTCTCTGTCTTACTCCCTCTAGCCCCCTCTCTCTTACTCCCTCTAGCTCCCTCTCTCTCTGTCTTCCTCCCTCTAGCTCCCTCTCGCTCTATCTTACTCCCTCTAGCTACCTCTCTCTGTCTAGCTCCCTCTCTCTCTGTCTTGCTCCCTCTAGCTCCCTCTGTCTCCCTCTCTCTCTCTTACTTCCTCTAGCTCCCTCTCTCTGTCTAGCTCCCTCTAGCTCCCTCTCTCTCTGTCTTGCTCTCTCTAGCTCCCTCTCTCTGTCTGACTCCCTCTAGCTCCCTCTCTCTCTGTCTTGCTCCCTCTAGCTCCCTCTCTCTTATTCCCTCTAGCTCCCTCTCTCTCTGTCTTGCTCCCTCTAGCTCCCTCTCTCTCTTTTTTTTTTTTAAATATATTTTTATTGCAGAATTAGGAATAACCAAAATCAACTGGCCAGCCTATACACTGATGGCCCGCAACATTCAGATTGATAGTAATATAATACACAGCCGATTAGCCCATATCCCGGAGGCAGGGCGGCGTATCAATTAATCAGTATGCTGGAGGCACCTCAGTGTGCGCCCTGGTCGGGCCTTAGGCCGGATACAACATATCGCATCTGCTTTTACCCCATAACACCCCAAACACCCCAGTCCAGCCCGCCTTGGGTCACTCCTCCAGTATTCCTCCTAATCATCATGACTATTTCCCAGGGCCCCCCAATTCCAGGAGGCCGCTGCGGGCCGGGTAATCTCCCCTCCCATGATCCCTACCCAAAATCCCCCCCTCCCCACCAACTGCTGCTAATGCGGGCACCAATAGTCCTCTCCTGCTCCAGGGAGCCAACTACCAGGAAGTTCTGACAATCAAGCAATTCCATGGAATCCCGTCTAATACCTAGTCGGGTTCCTCGCCTTCCGTTAAGTAATCCCGTAAAGCCTGCACCACCAGCTCCCAGGATCGTGCCAGTTCCAAACATTTCTCATTACCAGTTCTAGTCGCCTGACGCATCCTTAGCACACTCTCACAGCCCGACCATTTCAGCAACTCATTCCTCCATCGCCGCACAGATGGCCCCTCTTTAGACTTCCAGTGCCAAGTGATTTCCCGCTGTGCCAGTATTAAACCCAGCCCAATGAATTTGCTCGTCACCTTGGTCTTTTTGGTGTGCGGGAACCAAAGAAGCAGGCATGCAGCCATATCAAAGTCCACCTCCCGATCCGTAACCGCATTCAGGAGTTCCCCTACTTCAGCCCAGTAATTCCCTAATCTCGGGCATCCCCACAGCATGTGGTCCAGGTCAACCGCAGGTACTAGACATCTGGGGCATATGGCGTCAAGCACCTGAAAGTGTCGACGCAACCTCTCCGGGGTCAAATACGCGCGATGAATAACGAAAAAATGCACCTGCTGAAATCTCGCATTCCTCGTACCCTTCCAGGTCCTGTGCAGCACCTGAGCCCAGCTCCCTCTCTCTCTATCTTACTCCCTCTAGCTCCCTCTCTCTGTCTAGCTCCCTCTCTCTCTGTCTTGCTCCCTCTAGCTCCCTCTCTCTCTATCTTACTCCCTCTAGCTCCCTCTCTCTCTGTCTTGCTCCCTCTAGCTCCCTCTCTCTTATTCCCTCTAGCTCCCTCTCTCTCTGTCTTGCTCCCTCTAGCTCCCTCTCTCTCTATCTTACTCCCTCTAGTTCCGTCTCTCTGTCTAGCTCCCTCTCTCTCTGTCTTTCTCACTCTAGCTCCCTCTGTCTCTGTCTTTCTCACTCTAGCTCTCTCTCTCTCTCGCTGTCTTACTCCATGTATCTCCCTCTCTCTCTCTGTCTTACTCCCTTTATCTCCCTCTCTCTCTGTCTTACTCTCTCTAGCTCCCTCTCTCCCTTTGTTACTCCCTCTTGCTCCCTCTTTCTCTGTCTTGGTTTCTCTGGCTCCCTCTCTCTGTATTACTCCCTCTAGCTCCCTCTGCCTCCCTCTCTCTCTTACTCCATCTGTCTTCCCTGGCGAGCAACAGGTGGCACTGTAGTGAAGAGCAAGCTGAAATTTTTAACTGGTTCACTGGAAAACTGAAGACTGCAAGATACTGAAAAATAGGAAACCATGCACCCTCAGATGAGCTAGGCTGCTATAGAGTTGCCTTGTGAGCAAAGAAAATTGCAGTCAAGCATTGCAGATCTCCTGCGAGACGCTGGCAAGTGTGAACAGCATGAGGAACAAGCTTGCAGAAGGAGCGACGGTAAAGGTGAGAGCAGAGGCGAGGCTGCAGTGCAGATTGGTGTCACCCAATGTGTTGGTGTCACCCGGTGCGGGCCGCACCCCCCGCACCCCCCTAGTGACGCCACTGGTTTATTTTATGGCATGTGTAACCCATAGAGAAAGTTAGATTACTTAATAAAGATGTACTTTGTCTCTGTCTTACTCCTTCTAGCTGTCTTACTCCTTCTAGCTCCCTCTGGTTCCCTCTCTCTCTGTCTTAATCCCTCTAGCTCCCTCTCTCTCTGTCTTACTCCCTCTAGCTCCCTCTCTCTGCCTTGCTCCCTCTCTTACTTCCTCTAGCCCCCTCTCTCTCTGTCTTACTCCCTCTAGCTCCCTCTCTCTGTCTAGCTCCCTCTAGCTCCCCCTCTCTCTGTCTTACTCCTTCTAGCTCCCTCTGGTTCCCTCTCTCTCTGTCGTACTCCCTCTAGCTCCCTCTCTCTCTCTGTCTTGCTCCCTCTAGCTCCCTCTCTCTGTTTTACTCCCTCTAGCTCCCTCTGTCTCTGTCTTGCTCCCTCTAACTCCCTCTCTCTGTGTTACTCCCTCTAGCTTCCTCTCTCTCTGTCTTACTCCCTCTAGCCCCCTCTCTCTTACTCCCTCTAGCTCCCTCTCTCTCTGTCTTCCTCCCTCTGGCTCCCTCTCTCTGTCTTCCTCCCTCTAGCTCCCTCTCGCTCTATCTTACTCCCTCTAGCTACCTCTCTCTGTCTAGCTCCCTCTCTCTCTGTCTTGCTCCCTCTAGCTCCCTCTGTCTCCCTCTGTCTCCCTCTCTCTCTCTTACTTCCTCTAGCTCCCTCTCTCTGTCTAGCTCCCTCTAGCTCCCTCTCTCTCTGTCTTGCTCTCTCTAGCTCCCTCTCTCTGTCTGACTCCCTCTAGCTCCCTCTCTCTCTGTCTTGCTCCCTCTAGCTCCCTCTCTCTTATTCCCTCTAGCTCCCTCTCTCTCTGTCTTGCTCCCTCTAGCTCCCTCTCTCTCTATCTTACTCCCTCTAGCTCCCTCTCTCTGTCTAGCTCCCTCTCTCTCTGTCTTGCTCCCTCTAGCTCCCTCTCTCTCTATCTTACTCCCTCTAGCTCCCTCTCTCTCTGTCTTGCTCCCTCTAGCTCCCTCTCTCTTATTCCCTCTAGCTCCCTCTCTCTCTGTCTTGCTCCCTCTAGCTCCCTCTCTCTCTATCTTACTCCCTCTAGCTCCCTCTCTCTGTCTAGCTCCCTCTCTCTCTGTCTTTCTCACTCTAGCTCCCTCTGTCTCTGTCTTTCTCACTCTAGCTCTCTCTCTCTCTCTCTGTCTTACTCCATGTAGCTCCCTCTCTCTCTCTGTCTTACTCCCTTTATCTCCCTCTCTCTCTGTCTTACTCTCTCTAGCTCCCTCTCTCCCTTTGTTACTCCCTCTTGCTCCCTCTTTCTCTGTCTTGGTTTCTCTGGCTCCCTCTCTCTGTATTACTCCCTCTAGCTCCCTCTGCCTCCCTCTCTCTCTTACTCCATCTGTCTTCCCTGGCGAGCAACAGGTGGCACTGTAGTGAAGAGCAAGCTGAAATTTTTAACTGGTTCACTGGAAAACTGAAGACTGCAAGATACTGAAAAATAGGAAACCATGCACCCTCAGATGAGCTAGGCTGCTATAGAGTTGCCTTGTGAGCAAAGAAAATTGCAGTCAAGCATTGCAGATCTCCTGCGAGACGCTGGCGAGTGTGAACAGCATGAGGAACAAGCTTGCACAAGGAGCGACAGTAAAGGTGAGAGCAGAGGCGAGGCTGCAGTGCAGATTGGTGTCACCCAATGTGTTGGTGTCACCCGGTGCGGGCCGCACCCCCCGCACCCCCCTAGTGACGCCACTGGTTTATTTTATGGCATGTGTAACCCATAGAGAAAGTTAGATTACTTAATAGAGATGTACTTTAATAAGCCCTGCAGAGTTCTTTAGTCTTTAATGCATGCTTTGTTATTTAAATCGGATCGGCTTTCATATTTCTACATGCACAGATGAAAACATCAGTACCTGTAGCAGGACTTTGGAGTCTCTCACATAGATTACCATTTTTACGTACATCTTGTCCTAAATCTAAAAGTGGCTTCCGGGCCTTCTAATTAACACTAGAGCGGAGCAGAACTCCGTGGGATTCCATGGAATTTGTATGCAACTCTGCGGATTTCCGCATAGTGCAACTCCGTGAACTCCACCCACTACCTTAGGGATGACTCATATTCAATAAAAGGGGTGTTTAATGTTTGACAAGGGGGTTATATTTTGCCAAGTCGAACTGGCAGCTTAACTGCATTCAGGCTACAGTTGCAGGTCTGGGACATGTTTTAACCCCTTCGATGCTGATAACGAGCTCAGCTCGTCATCAGTTACGACGCTCGTACGCTGATGACGAGCTGAGCGCATGATGTAACGCGGCTTTTCGCAAACCGCAGCGCACAGCGGGAAAACCGCTAGCGCGTATGCGGTTAAGGTGCTACCTAAGTGGTTAGCACAATGGGCCCGATGTACGACTCGCCAATTAGCGAGTCTTAATTGCGTCACCTTTGCAACTCGCTAATTGGGATGCACAAAAGTGTCTGAAACACTGTTTTCGATTCTCAATGGGGTTGCAAATTGCATGCCTCATGCATATTAATAAAGCTATCTCAATTTGCAACCCTCTTGGGAATGGCTTGCACTCTCAGGGATGGTGGCCTGCTGAGGACATTCAGAGGACTAATGTAACTCTTCTATTTTTACCAACTTCGTGCACACACATCACTTCCACATCACTTTCCGGTCCTGATGAAACGCCAGGGATCTTTCTGACTAGCGAGGCGTGAAACATGTCTACCTTTTAAGTTACCAGGGCACATTACGCTCCTTTTGGTAACTCTTTAACCTACGGGTATTTTATTCTGCCAAGGGTACATCTCCATTGAATATCCCCTTGTGGTAACCCTAAGACAGTTTTAAAACGCACTGCACGCACAATATTACTCTCCTCCTAGGACTCTATCCACACACCCCCATGCACCAAACGGCAGTTCTCAAAAGAGCTCCGATAAAGAGACTCTTCGGGGGACCCTAGGGCATTGCACCGCCGGCCCGACGTGGAGCAACTGCCCAATGATGAAGCATGACATCCTTCGGGGTGTGTAAGGGCATCAAGAGACAAGACTTGTCTTCCCCCTCTTCTTACTGAGTCCCAGACCTAGTAGTCTATCTTCTCTCCTTTCCAACTTGTTTCCCCTCCTTTCCCTGGAGTGAGTGCTTGACGTTTTGCACCACTCACTCTGGAAAAGTGCCCCCCCCTTTGTTGTCTTCGGCCTGCTGGGGTCAGCAGACCACCATGTCTGGGACTGCTTTAAAATAAAGCAGTTTTTCTTTTTTATATTCAGCCCATTTCCCTTAAAAGAAAACGGAATGCATTTAAAAAATTCAAATGTAACTTTTCAGTTTCATTTTTTTGGGGCAGGCAGTGGTCCCTGGGACCACTACCTGCCCTTAAAAAATATTTGCGCATGCAGTCACAAATGGTAAGGGGTCCCCTGGGGACCCCTTCCCGTTTGCGAGTGCTTTACCACCCTTCTGAGAAGGGTGGTAAACTGTGAGTATTTTGCGACCGCAATTGCGGTCGCAAAATATTCTTACATAGCTTAAGGAGACGCTATTAGGAAAGGACGCCGTTGGAACGCCCCTTCCTAATAGCGAGTCGCTAATCCTATTATGCGAGTCGCAAATTGACTTGCGACTCACAAAATGGCATTTGTACATGGGCTACAGACTTTTTGCGGGTGCAAACAGGTCTAAAACCCATTTCACATGTAAAAACCTTTGTACATCTGGCCCAATGAGTGTTGCAGGCCCACTGGTAGCATTTCATTTACAGGCCCTGAGTATGTTATAACACACTACAGCGGACTTATAAGTAAATGAAATATTCCAAACTGGTGAGCAGTGGCAAAGTGCACCGAATCCTTAGACCAACATAAAGGAATTCTGCAAAAAAGTAAAGGGTAAAGGTTACATGTTTGGGGTGACCGTGCAGAGAGGGCCAGGTCCAACAAGCACTTTTATAAATGTGTTAATACCCATTCTCAAAAGAAATGTTCACCTGATTAATGTACCAAGATCTGAATAAAGAGACTTCAGTTTTCAATCCCTCTTCGACCTTTATTCTATAAAAGGAACAGAGGTGAATATACTGTGTGTACTCTAAATTGATCAGCGTCTGGGAATGAGCAACTGACTGCTGAGATTAGCATAATTTCCTGTTACCACCTCACCCCCCTCCAAAAAATCTCATTTACTATTCCAGTTTTCTTTTGGGTTCAGTTCTCACCTTTCAACAAGTCAGGCACACATCCCTCATTTCCCAGTTTAACATTCTGCATTGATTATTTGGGTAGGTAAATAGCGTACTGTAATGCCTTGAAGCCTTGGAAACTAGCCAAGAGTTATGTGGCCATGGCCTGAGCTTTTTTTCAGTTTTTCTAACACTCCTGAAGAAGCAAATGGAAATACACAGAAATTCGTGCCAGCAGGGAATACGGCAAGGGGTAAGCTGCTGTTCTCATGGTAGCAGAGTCAGTGGTTTTCTTCTCGAATAGTTTGAAACATTCTCAAGCGTGCCTCATCTGGAAGGGTCAGCGATGCATGGGTGGAAGCACTGTTTGAAGTAGGAAACTCTGGTCTCCAAGTTGTCTCAGTCAGATTGCGAGAGCAGTACTTCGTGTATATCTACTATGTCCTGTGGGATGCATGTGTATGAGGGTAGCACAAAGCATTAGTTAGTTAGGGCCCCATTGCAGATGCACTGAGCCAGAGAAAGCCAGAACAAAACTGGACTGTGATATAAAACCAGACCTGGCAAATGTAGTCAAACTGGCCTCCAAAGAATAGGTGAGCAAGCCTACCCACTTCAAGGAGTGTTTGAGGGGGATTCCGCCCACAGGAAATTGATTTTAAAAATGGAGAATAATGGTGCATTTTAAAGTACTCATTCAAATACATCATAATCTGCTATACACAGACCTTTTTTGGCCTAACCCTACGTCGTGTACCTTACCCCAGCCCTTAGCTACGGTGTTTATACTTTTATTTAAATTGTTAATCGATTTTAAGTAATTAATAGGCTACAGCAGTAAGATTTAACAAAGTGAGTCGGAGAAAGATTTTAAGTCAAAATTTAAAAAGACCGAATGAGAGAGAAATCTAAACAAAAAGACAATAACTGTGTTACGTTATGCATATTAATGTGGTGCTCATTCTGCTATTGGCACAGCGCCTCTGCGCAATTCAATTGATCTTCAGATTTTGAGGATTGCATTGAAAACAAGCGTTGTTAAGGGAGTTGTAGTGAATAGAGGGTAGGGTGAAGTTGTTTGTGTTTGTTAGGCGCATGTGATTTCTTCTGTTCCAAACATACTGGTGAAGTAACCTGTTCCATATCATACCTGATATTCTAAGCAATCAAATATATAAATAGTAAATACCAGTCAGTGACTTCAAGAGACAGCTTTGAATTATATGAGAGTCCCTAAACCCAACAGGCAAGAACAGCCAGACAGGCTGAGATTCATCTGCTCTCAGCGTGATTAGCTTATTTGTCACCATCTTCAGTGCAGTTTTCTGTGAGGATCCAGGAAAGTATCTTTTGAACGGCGGACACATATGCTCATAGATTTGTCTTCCATGTCAAAGGAGGGGATGAGAGTTTGCAAAGACCCACATTTGCGTCATTCATGAGCTGTTTTGATACTAGTAAGGTCTACTGTAGAAACAACACAAAATTACAAATACCCATCACCTGACAGCACGACATTCCCAGAAATCCCCTCACTTCACTCTATCTCCAACATAGAAGGCTCGAGCTCTACATACATCTTACAATGGGCTCCCCACTTGACAGTGACATTTAACATCCACCAGAAGTGAAGCTGCTCCAAACCTTTTTCCACTGCTGTTGACCCTTTCCTAGGTCCCATACTGTGCATGTTTTGCATAGGTTACTAGCTAATGATTGTGCACCAGTCACATATCACTCATGATCCTGCCAAAATACAATTTGTCCCAATAGGCACAGGGAACTAAGAAACTATTCACCAAAGCCAAACTATGCCCGTCATCCTTCTAAAAAACGACCTGCAGTCCAAGGAGACTTTTAATGCTTGATTTAGATCTCGGTGGACAGGTTACGTCATCACAAGGGTGATGGATTTCCCATCCACAGAAATATCAATCCAGTGGAATTAATATTTAGGCGGATAAGATCTCTGTCACCGTTGTTACAGAGTAACCCATCAGCTGAGGTCTAAATCAGGCCCTTACTAAAGTACTTATGTGGTTGTTTGGGCATCAGAAGACAGTTTAGAAACTTTGAAAAATGTTTCCTCCTCAGCTTCAGAGCTTCGGGCTACCTACTGGAAAAAGTATCCAACTGGCAATTCCATAGGTTAAAACTAAATTTTAGCTTCGCCAGGTTCAAGGCTACCAGCACTTCTGAAAATTACATTTCCAGTGATAAATCTCCAAAGTGCCATAGCTCCAGCGAAACTAACCTGCTTCAATTATCCAGCCTTCGGCTCCACAGTGGTATCTACAATTTCAAGAAGGATTTTTCTTCCCAAAAAGCTAAGCATTTTTGTGGTTGCAAATGGCATCTTTTGCGGAATCGGGGTGTTGTCAATGGCAAAAATTCCTTTTCCTATCTACAAACAACAAATTGCATTTAGGCAACAAGTTACCATATCACTTATACGGTTTGTTTTTAGGGTGTACCTTCTAAATACTGAATGAGATTAATATGTTTTAATGTTTTGTGACCGAATTCTGATTGCAAAACATTAATCCTTTACCACTTCCTTTGAGGGACCCCTTCCCCTTTGTGAATGTTGACAAAAACATTTTAAGGGTCTAAAAATAATGAATAACAAACTTAAACATTCCATTTTGTTTTTAATTCATTCAGTTTTCCTTAAAGGAAAATGCGTTGCATTTAAAGAAAAAGATTTCTTTATTTAAAATTAAGCGTAGACCTGGTGGTATACTGACCTCGGCAGGCCACTACATTTGTGATGGCTGCGATTCCTAATGGGTCATAATTTGCAGCCAACCTACATAATATTCCTGCAGTAGGTCAAACTTCAATCCACTAGGAATCACTCATTTGTGAGCTCACCTATAATTACATAGGTTTGTTTTACAAATTACCACTCAAAAATAATGGTTGCAATATTTTTGACCAGTTCTTAGTACATCTAGCCCAAGGTCCATTTCTGAGATGGGACTTAAAATCTTTTTGGGTCATTTTGACTTTCAGACTTTCACAAGGATCAATCCACTTGTTGTACATGACCACAGCTTCATTGGAGTCACGAAAGTGAACTCAGATGACAAGATAAGACAGAAGGAGCTAAAACTCGAAAAAGCTCTGATGAGAGTAGAAGAATTTGAAAACTGGGCCAGGTGGGAACATTTGCAATTATTTGATCTAAAAGAGGAGGCAGAACGATCTGATGTTAAGAAATATGTGATAGACCTGTGCTCGAATCTACTGGGTGGAGATTGCTTTGAGGTGCACATAGACCATACCCACTGAGTGGGCCCATGAAAGTAGTAACATGATCAACAGGCTAGAAACCAAGAGAAACAAAATTCACTACTCCTCAGATAAATAAGAGCTCATAATGGTATCTAAATGTTGGAAGGAGATCAAGGTTGTGGGTGAATCCTGGCTGATCTTCCAAAATATTTTCAAGCCCTCATCCTCTCTTGCCTGGACTTTGGGAATTC
This sequence comes from Lissotriton helveticus, assembly GCF_964261635.1. Taxonomy (NCBI): domain Eukaryota; kingdom Metazoa; phylum Chordata; class Amphibia; order Caudata; family Salamandridae; genus Lissotriton; species Lissotriton helveticus. The sequence continues at coordinate 883,359,156 of NC_136072.1, read as the reverse complement.
CCTCTACCTAGCAAGCCCCCAGGCCACCATCCATAATCTCCAGGTCATCCAGAACTGTGCTGCTCACATGTTTCTGCAGGTCCCCCGTCGATAATCTGCTACACCTGCACTAAGGAGGCTCCATTGGCTACCAATAAAGGCAAGGATCCAGTTTAAGACCATGTGCCTGACTCATAGGGCCTTCTGGAAAAAGGGCCCAGTCTCAATCCAATCTATGATCACTCCTTATCAACCTCTCAGAGATCTCCGCTCTATGTCCGCCTTCCTGGTCACCACACACAGAATAAGGAAGGCTAGATGGGGCGGGTGTTCCTTTTCTCATAATGCTGCTAACTTATGGAACTCCTTCCCACTCCTTCTGCGGAAGAAACAACATTTGCTCTCTTTTCAAAAGCTTTTAAAAACCTTTCTTTTCAATGAATGCATCTAATCTGCTCCTCTCCTGTTATTGTGCTTTAGTCCACAGCGATGGGAGGCCTGAGGGTAGCCATTGCGCCATATACATTTTATTTTCATTTAATTTAATTTAATTTCAAAGCCACTCTGCAGCGAAGTAGAGACTTTCACCTCATTACAGACACATTGTACAAAGACAACATTAGATATCGCTGGACATATCCTTTTGATCTGGCCTTTGAAGATGAAGACAAGGCACTCCAGGTCATGGATAGAGAGAAGGCATCCTGCATCTTGTGACCGAAGGTGGTGAGGGCAATGACTGGAACAGCCATTCCAACACACACAGCTGGGAGCTCTGGAGGAAGAAGAAGACAATGATCAAAAGAAGAGTGTCTAAGGAGGTTAAACCATCCTCGGGAGCACAAAAAACAGCCACACTGGGATGTTGAAGAAGGCCCTCACTCACCACCTAGTGATGACATGCTTCATCATCGGGCCCCACCAAAGAGACCGAATGTCTCTTTGGTGTGCTGCAACGCCAGATTTACTGCGGAGCGGGATGGTGAGTATAGGGCGTGTTGATTGCAAAATGAAACTTAGTGAGTGATGGGTGAGTTAAAATGGTCTGTAGTGTATCTGAGATAATGATTTTATTAAATGATCACTAAAGACACGAAATATTAAAATATGTGAGGAAACAGTCCACTATAATTGAGTGGTGGGTTCCTAGAGAGTGGTCGACATGTTTCTTGCCATCGAAACGGTGTTAATTTACCTGGCAATTCATCAGGACTGTGTGTGATAAACCCTGGCGGTATGGGCACTCTAAGGCCCACCCTAACCTAGGGGCGTGAATGTGAAAATTAAATAAAAAGTGAAAAGTGCAAAAAAATTAGGAATGATTGAACTATTCCTAATTACTCCTGGTTTAGGAGGCTTCTACTTATCGTTTCTGCACTTTGTAGGTGTTAGGAATAAACACCATGGGTCACAGGAGGGGGGTGGGAGCGTATTCGGCACACCGCCCTCGACGCTCAGCACCCGTAGTCTACCTACGTCACCCTCGAACCGGACATCGTCGGGGTCCGGTTCTAGGAACCCACCACTCAATTATAGTGGACTGTTTCCTCACATATTTTAATATTTCGTGTCTTTAGTGATCATTTAATAAAATCATTATCTCAGATACACTACAGACCATTTTAACTCACCCATCACTCACTAAGTTTCATTTTGCAATCAACACGCCCTATACTCACCATCCCGCTCCGCAGTAAATCTGGCGTTGCAGCACACCAAAGAGACATTCGGTCTCTTTGGTGGGGTCCGATGATGAAGCATGTCATCACTAGGTGGTGAGTGAGGGCCTTCTTCAACATCCCAGTGTGGCTGTTTTTTGTGCTCCCGAGGATGGTTTAACCTCCTTAGACACTCTTCTTTTGATCATTGACTATTGACCGGGGAACAAGAGTGTCTGCTTACTCTCCCTATCTCTCTACTTGTTACTTATATGGAAGAAGAAGACAGCCATTTAGCTGCAGAAATGTAACAACTAGACCAAGAAAGAAGGACACAGAAACTCACCAACCAATAATAAAAAACAAATACAACTATTACAGCTTACAGTATACGAACATAATGACCAAAGGGTCAGCTGATGCAACTGAAATATTGTGGTACTCTGTTCAGTATCATTTTGATTAAGAAGGGGCTGGAAGGGGAAAGAAAGTTAATTACATAACACTGTGGAAGAAGGGGCTGGTATATATATATATATATATATATATATATATATATATATATATATATATATATATATATATATATATATATATATATATATATATATATATATATATATATATATATATATATTCACTGAACAAACCATAGGTTTCACCCATGTTATAGTTAGCTGGACATTTCTCTCATACAAAACCATTGAAATACCCCCATTATAGTTAGTTCAGCTAACTATAACTCGCGCGCCCGCAATGCACTGCTGATGACGTCACATATTACATCACTCATGACATGGTCAGGGACATCACTCATGACATCACTCATGACATGTCAAATTACATCACTGATCTCTATTCCTCATCTATAACTTAGTCTAACCCCACTAATTACCTACCTCTTCAACTTTCGAACTAGCCTATCCTCTAGTATTTATCTGCAACCTAGTAGCTTGCGGTTCTTTATTTTTCTCACTGCTTATAACCTATAATTACGTAACATTCATTAATCTAGGCCTCTCAGTTTATTGTCTAATTTTTATATTATTAATTTTCTTGTGTTCCTCTACTAACCTTTCTTTATGCAGTTGCTTGTTACCTATTCTGTTAATCCTTGAATATCTTATGTTTTTTCACTAATGTTCCTTCTTAATTCAAAAGTCTTTCTAGTAGTATTCCTTACTCAATGTGTTCTTTTCACTTAAAACCTTGCTTAACACAATTTTTATCGTTTATTGTTTTAAGTTAGGGAAAATACATCGACTGAGTACATTCAATATTGTCTATAATGTCAGGTAAGTTTACTTACTCACTAACTTGTCATACAACGTTCTTTAACTCTCACAGAAATATTTCCACTTTCTCTTCAGGAATGTCTAAGGAGCAATTGAAAATGGGCCCGAACTACGGAACCTCTTCGGTGAAGTGCGCACTCGTTAGTGAGGGCGCGCCTCACCAAGGATTCCCACAACTCTGTGGTAAATGACTAGATCGCTACCGTGTCTTTCAGCCACGGCCCGTGGAGGGACTTGCGGTGGGAGAGGCAGGCGGGGTGGGGAAGGGGCAGGGTGAGGGGTGATAAACAACAGAATCTGGATGATTGCAGGTAAGTAAACAATTAAATTAATAAAACAAAAGGACATATTCTGGTGAGAACATACATGCGCTTCTATGAGAATTAACAAGGTCGTATTATCAAGCCCACTATCGCCGTTTTATCGGCAGTTTCCTGCAGATAAAACGGCGATAATTTTAACACCGGTCCTTGATAATATGCCCAGAATTTCGTAGCGCGCCCTACATTGCAAAATGCGATGCAGGGCATGGAATGAAGGGGCATATTATCAACAAAAGGCGATACATTATCGCCGCTTTTATCGGCAGGAAACTGCAGATAAAGCGACGATAATGGGCTTGATAAATTCCCATAGATGCCCAGGTTCTGGCCAGGCGGTGACGTGGGGAGGGGGAGGGGCAGGGTGGGGGTAGTAATGTATGAAATACGAACTTTAAGAGGTAAATAAACATAAAAATAAATAAAACGAATTTCGTTACTGGCACTGCATCGCATTTGGTGATGCAGTGCGCGCAACGGAATTCGTTTTGTTTATTTTTATGCTTACTTACCTGTTAAAGTCCATATTCCATACATTACTACCTCCCACCCTGCCCCTCCCCCTTCCCACGTCAACGCCCGGCCGGTACTCCCACTACCGGCTGCGGCTGGAGCTGCAACAGTCTAAGTACGGAATATTAGGAACCCACATTAAAATTCACTCTTGACAGTAGTTTTGCAACTCAGTTTACGATGACTAATCAAAATGTCCTTTTGTTTCCTTCACCAAAAATCCTTCAGAAGCAACCACGGCCTATCGAGCAACAGCAATGGAATTGTCTGCAACGTATTGAATATAGTTTGACGTATAGAAGCAGAGTTCAAGTCGAGTGGTGGACTCCGGTGGCCGCACTGTTTATACAAGGTAAGCACAGCAGCCTACATATACAATGCCTTCATAGGAATGCATTAGAAATAAGTCGGCATATTTAAAATGCCGTTATGCCACTTTTACAACAGTAACGCAGTAGGCACTTCCATATAGACACCACTTGAACGCGGCACTATAACAAGTGAAATGTACCAGGTACACTGCACTCGTAAAACTGTAGTGTTACCTATATTTGTGAAAGCATAGAGGGCCATATTATCAAGCCTGGGCGATAAAATTATCGCCACTTTACCGGCAGGAAACTGCTTCTAAAGTGGCGATAATGGGCTTTATAATATGCTCTATGGAATTCCAATCGACGCTCATGTTAGATGTGAAGGACATCTAACGTGAGCTTCGATTGGAATTCCATAGAGCATATTATCAAGCCCATTATCGCCACTTTAGCGACAGTTTGCTGGCGATAAAGTGGCGATAATTTTATTGCCCAGGCTTGATAATATGGCCCAAAGTGCGTAGTGTACAGCAGCTTCTCTTTAAAATCTATAATTACCTCCGAGCAGTGACAACAGATAGGTTACAACAGTCTGACAAACAGATCCACAACCTTATTACGCCACTTTTGAGTCACTTTTAACATGGGTAAAGTGACGCAAGGAGCTTGTAAATCTACGTCTGACTTTTCAATTAAAAATCTCAACTCCAGACCCTGTGACACAGTTTTAATGTTGTTTTCTCTCCATTTCTCTCTCTCACTATCTGTGACATAATTTCTCTTTCTCTCTTAAACTTATAGACACTGCTGTCTGCTTAGACGTGTAGAAGAATTGTTGAAAATAAGTTGTGAATTCAACTGCCTGAAGTGTTTGGGCGCAAGGTCAATACAACGGTAAGCACAGAGGCCTAGATCTACAAAGCTTTCATAGCAATGCATTAGAAATAAGTCGGCGTAACGGGCGTCAGTAACGCAGTAGGCACTTCCATATAGACACCACTTGAACGCGGCACTATAACAGAACTGAAATGTACGAGGCACACTGCACACGTAAAACCGTAGAGTTACCAAAACTTGTAATGCTTCAGCTCATTTACTCACATCTACATAATTCTCAACTCTAACTTTCTTTTTTGTTTTGCAGATTACCAATCGGACATCTTTTTGAGTCCATTTATCAATTTGTTCATAATATTGTTTGTTGTTCAATTACCACTCCGGTGCTTCAGCCCACCAAAAGGAGAGAAACTGACTCTTCAATGCCTTCAAACACTGCTGGCACACTGTGACTTTATTTATTTAATCCATAAAAACGCAATGCATGCGAATTTCTGCGTTACCGCTTGGTATTTAGCCACCTACATCTGGCTCTTAGTGATGAGACCGCCAGAGTCAGTCTGAAGGGTGAGTAGCAGGTCTGTTCCTCGCCGTGAGAGGGGCAATGAATGGTAGCCATTACTCCACTAACAACTATTGTTACTCTGATCGTAATGTGTCACTGGTCACACATCTCCTTGCTCCTTCCAGCATTACTTGCCTTCCCTTACTTAGTTGCACTGTTGCCCATTTTGGCACCACCCCTGAGTCTGCCCTGGACCATTTTTTGGCCACGTTTTGAAACATTGTTTCTATAAACATTATTCCATCCCAGGTTCTAATATTGGGTACCCTTGTTTTTTCTTCTACAGATTTGTGACAAAGGCCCTGATTTAGACTGAAAGACTGAATACTCTGCAACAACTTACCAGATATTCCATCCAACATTTTGCTAAATACTTTATATCCAAAAGCATTTGAATAAGGAAGACAGAATATCCGTTACGGTTATGACAGGGTACCCTGTCCACCAAACTATAAATCAGGGCCCAGATTATACCCTACAACTAATTGTATAGCTGACACAAAATTAATTGTAGTGTTTACTTGAAATTAGTTCTTTACCAATTACAGTGCATGGTATGGAGTTGTGCTGATGGGTAGTAATGGGATCGCCACCTTTACCGGCAAACACAGCGTAAAATCTGGGTGTCAAATGGGAGACAGACCTCTCTTTCTCGGCCCAAGTCCGTCACATATCAGCCTCATGCTTTGGGAAGTTGAGAAGTTTGAGGAAATCCTTGCATCTATTGCTGGAAGATTGCCGCAGGATCATAGTCCACGATACAGTGACATCTCAGTTGGACTACGCAAACTGTCTTTACCTTGGGCTGCCTGCCTATCTGAATAATAGATTACAGATGGTACAGAATGCGGCAGCAAGATTAATTAGTCGAGTCCCGTACCGTCACCACATCTCTCCGCACATCAGACAACTTCACTGGCCACCTGTAGCTAAAAGGATAGAGTTTAAGTCCCTGAATCTGGCCTTTAGGGCTTTGCAAGATGGTGGCCCCGGCTATCTAAAGCGTAGGCTCTGCCTATACCACCAAGAACGCACGCTGAGATCTAACTCCCAACACCAGCTCTGTGTAGCTCATTTTGCTAAGTCCTGAATGGGGGGCAGGTCCTTCACCGTGGGGACGGCCAGACTATGGAACTCCCTGCCTTCCCATACGTGCCTGATCATGTCAGAACATGAGCTCAGAAAGACCTTGAAGACTTGGCTCTTCTGCCAATTCTAATAACTCTGTTGGACCTACCTCACCTGCTGTTGACACCTCTGCTTGAGGTAGCTGTTGTGCTCTACAAATGCTATTATTATTATTATTAGTAGTTGTCACAAAAGGGATGGATATCCCATCTGCCTTATAACAAGCATTATTTAATATAAACCATTTAAAAGAAGTTTGAATAGCCATATGAAAAGTAATATGGGGTCTTCCAAAATCATAAGCAGGTCTTTTCTGATAATCCCTTGTCTGCCCTTTATTGCATTACATTTGTGTTGCAATTTTCTTTTTATTTTGATGCTCTTAGATGCATTTTTGCTATTGACCTGTGTAGTCAGTTTACTTTTAGCTTCCTCTGGTGCAAGCGAGGGAGACGTTGGCTTGACTTCAGGTGAAGTGCAGTAGAGTCATTGGAAGTCGGAATTTGGAGCCATCACCATCGAGAGACCCAGGGACAGCGTAGGAGATGGGGTTGGCATGGAGGCCATAAGAACATCGGAATCGGAGGTCTCCAGCTAGAGTCAGCCCCTCATGATGGCACCTAAAACAGCACAGACTGAAACATCTGTTCCTGTGGTTACTACCAACAGTACCACCAGCATTATTCTCACTCCTGTCCCCCCTCCATACATAGGTTGAGGTCTCCTTTGTCCTCTCCCTGCCCGCACTCCTTACTTCCATTCTTCCAATACTAGTGCCAAAGGCGGCATTGGGAGTCCTTAAAAGCTCTCTGATGGGGCTGATGACATTGAGGTGTGCTGTTCAGGGTGCCAGTCTGCAACTTACACAAGTGTTTTACACACTAGATGATGAGTGGTCTTGCCTGTCTGCCTTAGAAGAGAGGTTCACTCTTTATCAGTCCTTCATCTGACACCAGTGCCTCTATTTCTCCTTCTGACTCTATTCTAACCCATGCATAATTCCTGAAGGAAAGTGAAATAGTGGTGGACAAGGCAACCACTTGCTAGATGTTACACAATTTAAACTAAATAAATGAACTCCTAGTACTGTGACACACGTCACCCCCTTTAGCAGGCCTCACAGCTCTAAGGCAGAGTGCACTATACTACAGGAGAGGGCATATCGGCAGAAGCAGATATGCCCCTACAATATTGGGCACATCACCCAATATTGTTAGAGCCTGTGAAGCCATAAAGAAGGTGTGGGCTGAGAACTTGGCAACTCTAGTTCCCCGTCATCATGATGACCTCACTAAAGACAGAAGTGCTTGGTACCAAACTACTCCACTTGCTCACTGTGCCACTGTATTCAAGCTAGCCTGGCTGAAGAAGGGTGACATACCCTGAAACCGGTCCCAGGATGCTTGTTTCTGGACCAGGGAGGACCTACCCTAGCAATTCGGTCTGCAGTGTTCCCATGGGGCACAGGGTCGAGACTGATTTGCATATGGCTGGGTCCAAACTGGGGTGACGTAGTGGGCAAAAGAACGATGGATTTAACCTAGATCTTTTGACTGGGTGAGAATGTTTGCATTGTTAGCATTCCGTCCATAATTTGTTTGCTGTAGCACTCTTTGCCGTAAGTGGGATGGGTATGCCCAGATGGGGTGCCCTTGCTCACTGTGCCACTGGATTCAAGAAAGCCTGGCTGAAAAAGGGTGACAAACCCTGAAACTGGTCCCAGGATGCTTGTTCCCAGTTCAGGGAGGACTTGGCCTGGCAGTTCAGTCTGGACTGTTCCCATGGGGCACAGGGTTCAGAGTGATTTGCATATGGCTGGGTCCAAAATGGGGTGGCATAGTGGGCAAAAGAACAATGGATTTAACCCTTTTGACTGGGGGAGAATGTTTTGCATTGTCAGCATTTCATCCATCTTTTGTTTGCTGTATCTACGAGATACGTCACATTTCTGTCTTCTTCCATTGCAAAGCACATTTGGCTGCCTTGTGCCAATGCAGGCACCTTTGCACTATGGTGCAAGGGTGTCTGCGTTGCATGAATGATTGTTTTTGTGCTGGAAGGTACACCTTCCTGCACAAAATAATCAATGGATGCGTTTTCCTCCTTCTATGTGTGCTGCAGAATGCAGCACACATAGAAAGAGGAAGTTAAAATAGGAGAAATAAAGTTATTTCTCTTGGTTATGCCTCGCGTAGGGTTTTGACACACTCTCATGTTTACAAGTTCTTGTAAAATTGAGAATGCGTCAAAATCCATGGATATTGCGTGGGAACACCCACACTAAAACCTATGGAACACCTCTTTACTCTATATCTACAAGGCCATGAAACACAATGAAAAGTGGCTTTGCGTGGCCTCTTAGATATGGGTCTGCATAGAACGCTGCTGGTGCATAGAAAAAGTGATGCACCTGCAGCATAATGGGCATGTAAATAAGCCCCTTAGTTCACAGCAAATTCTTTGAACCATGGTTCCTTTCAGTAAACTATGTATGACTTAGAAATATTTCAGCTCTCTCAACAGACTCCTACACATTCCTGAATTCTGAAAATGAAACGTCTGCTACAAACACGGCCAAGAGGGGAGATTTTACTCTTATCAGCTTTCTAGAGGGCAACTAGTGAGAACACCACTATAAACATGTAGTTACATTTCAGAGGGATGCTGTTTGGAACAAGGCAATTGCTTGTATCATCTTTATATGGTCATCCCATTTCAAATTCTTAGAGAAAATCAAACCTAAATATGTATACTGGTATACTACCACAATGTGCTTAGCATCAAGTGACCATTCAAAATGTACTGTAATGATCATGATCTTTGTTTTTTCAAATTTATTTTGGAAATGTGTTCCTTATAATATATTGATAGTGCATCAAGTTTCCTCTGAAGACCAATGGGCGTACAGTCTAAAGGTATCAGGTTGCCCGCATAAAGAAGGCACAGGACATGCATAGAACCAACATTAGCTGAAAATGACTTTGCTGCTTTTAAAGCAGAAGAGATATCTGAAATGTATAATCTCAAAAGATAAGTCACCAGGACACAGCCTTAATGCAGACCATTCTATTTTCAGATTTTCCTAGATAGACAGCCTAAACTGACCAATTAATGCTGCACCCAGTTGGACATGTGAAATACCTGTATCAAACATAAATCCCATGGGGTATATTCCAAGCTCTCATTTTCTCCCAAAGCTGTTCTCTTTCCACAGTATGTAGCTGTGTGGAAGGTAATAAAACAACATCACAATCTCTGATTCACTTCTATAAATTTAGTGACAATTGCTCACAAGGCAATACATTGGCTGGTGGTAGAGGGTCTTCCCGAAACCAGCCCTGTTCAGTGGGAAGTCTGTTATCCAAAACAGGTTCTTCTAGGTGGTTCAATAACATTTTTAGAAAACGTTCTCGGAAACATCCATCAGACTTACTTGTCCATAATTTGATTGCAACATTCTGTCACCTTCATTAAGAATAGGTGAAGCAGCACCATAGAGCCTATCCAACGTATCCTGAAATACACTGGGTTTGGCTATACACTGAAACAAATATTCTCGCCCACCAGTAACTATTAAACTTGGTGATCACCACCAGGATACTATATAGACCTGCACCTTTATTTGATTTCAGAGATGCAATTGTGGTTTGAATTTATTTCAGTGAAAACCAATTAAATTGAAAATCATCCTTAGACTGAGATAGAGGGATGATCTGCGTTGCAGGAAAACCATATAGACTATCAAGATCAGACGATGGCGGATCTGGTGGAATTTCACTTCATAGAATTCCACAAAGCTACATAAAAATGAAGATTCTGTGAAGTTACACATGGTGCAAAAAGAAATGCATAGTGCAGTGCTTATGCTTCAATTTAGCACTGGTAGGACATTCTGCAGAGAAAAATCAGCATGAACGACAATATGCATTGTGCAAGAGCGCTCAACCATTTGAGTTGATTTTGAGGCGGCTCGAGTAGAAATTCTCCTTAAGAAGCAGCCTGCTGACCGTGACCACTCCCAGAAGGCCTCCTAGTGACCAGAAATTGCATTAGCCGATGTGAAATCTCACTCGCTGCAGCCTAGAGCTCTTCCCATTGTCAATTATGTTGCTCTAATGGGAAACATATTTCGCCACACACAATTGGCAGAATTAGGCTTGAACTCCACATTAAAAGAGTAAGATGGAGTCATCCAATTCCTCCAATTTTACAAGTAGAATAAAAAATTCCACCTGGACCTAATCAAGATAAGCAGTTGAGGTATCTTCTGCAACCAAATACAGCCCTGGGATACTAATTGGTGACTTTATTTACTACTTCCCAAAATGTGTTCTGATTGTCTGTGTGGATTACTTCTATCATTCCACCCCACGGGATTGTGAAGATGTAATCCATGTTGCATGAAGATGGACAGCATGATATAAATAGCTAAGCACCTTATGATGATTGATTAAAATTTCTGCCCTACTTTCTTGCTACTTAGCCATACACTGCGCACAAATCAACTCAGGCAGAGTACAACATGGTCTGATGATTTCTTCCTCTTTGTATTAAATTGAGCCATAATTTGTAAATATTTTAACCTAAATAACGTCTTCTTTAATAGTACTTGGGAAACCATGTCTGTATCTTTATTGTACTTTCCGCAGATTACTGTTTAATTCCTTGCATGATAATCATACCATAACCAGAAGATACACTTAATTCATGCTTAACTCCTTGTAAATGCATGTTAACACATTTTCCATCTGGATACTGTACCAGATGGTTTTATCCTCATACAAACCAGGGTCCATGTCAACACAATCAGGATCTTGTTAATAAACCAGATGTTGGAGGGTTAAGGAATCCAATTGTGTGGTAAATCTATGAGATGGCCTTACAACAAGTGGTAAAATGTTCTCTAGTGTGGTTGCTTCTCTGAAACTTCAACTTGCCACAATCACCCAATCAGCAATACTCTTACAATCCAGAACAATAAAATGTTAATAACAAATTGACATGCAAATACAAACATATAATCAATATGGAGCAATGGTGATTAAACTGAAAGGTTTGTGCAGCTGGATTATCCTTAGAAAAACATTGGTTTAAACAAATTAAATCATTTGTGTCCACCTGCCCATAATAACTGCCTCTTTTGAGCTTGAAACTGCCAGAAAAGCAAAATGTCCACATTTAGGACGGTGCCTTTATGGCGAGGGCCATAAATACTATTTAAACTGCAATCCCACATATATTGGGAAAAGCAAATATAATGTGGGGGTCTAATTTACTATTCTAAATCAGATCCTGCAAACACTAGGGGAAAAGCATACAAGGGGAGTACATTTTTTACCATACTAATGCCACCTTCACCAACATTGAGGAAAGTGTATGTACTGCAAGGATCTGATTTATTATTGTAATTTATGTACCGAAATAATTTAGGAAAGTGCTGAGATTATAGGTCAAATATACTATGTTAACTGCAATCCCACAAATCTAGTGGGGGTCTGATTTATTATTCTAACATCAATCCCAAAAACATAATGGCGTGGTCATATTTACTATGTTAACTTCAGTCCCACAAATATTGTAGAAAGTGCATATAATGCAGGGGTCTGATTTACTGCTCTATCTCCAATCCCACAAACATTGTGGGACATGTATATAATGGAGTGAATAGGAGATCATATTAACTATTCACCACAAACATGATGTATTGGGGGTCTTTGATGTACTATTTTAATTCCAATGACTCAAACATCTATGGAAGATCTTGGTTTACTATTCTAACTCCAGTGCTACAAACAATAGGAAAATAAATTCAAGTGAAGTGAGGGCTTGAATTGACTATTCTACTTATGATTCTATAGACAATGAAGAAAGATCACAAGATCACATACTGGGGTGGGGGGAGTCAACTTCAATCCACAAATACTGAAAAAGCACATTCTGAGGGAGGCTTGTATATACTTATCTACTTCTAACCCAACAAACATTTGAGAAAGTGCATATAGTGGGGGTCTGGTTTACTGTTTTAACTCCAATCATACAAACATTTAGAGAAGTCTACATATTGAGGGCGTAATTTATAATCCTGACTCCAATCTCAAAACTATTGTGGAAAGTACTTATAGTGGGGTTTGGATTTACTATTCTTTTTCTAATCTTACAAACAATAGGGAATGTGCATATAGTATGTAAATACCACAGTATTTTAATATGCACTTTTTAAAACATCAATATCATAGACACAAAGGAAAAAGTATATACTTATCTTCATTAATATGTTTTTTGATAGTTCTGTAGTCATGACATTTTTCCGATGATATTATGGTAAAATGGTGAATATTTAGGATATTCAGGTACCACACTGTGGCACTATATGACTGAGATAAGTAAACATTGCTTGTCTATCACCCTGTTATATAAGTAAGTTGTGCGATTTATGTTATATACTGTGACAATACAAGAGCCTAACTGTATTAATCTATAACCCTGGAGATTCTGACATATTATTATAGGTGAGAAAAGTGCATCTGGTTTCAAACTTCAGGGCAAGTAAGTCAAGAATATTGTTTTTTCCAGGTTAGCAATATTGTTGTTAGGAATATAATTGTTGTTATTAGCGTTTTCAATATTATAGTTCTAAAAAATATTTTTTTGCAATTATTTTAATGTGTTTAAGTTCATATTAATATGTGGTACTATTGTTAGTATAATTGTTATTTTTTTGTATTTGTAATTTAAAATGATTAAGATTGTTTTAATTGCTAATAGTAATTTATAGTATTGTAGTAGGTTGTTAGGTTTCTAGGGGGATAGGTTGGGAATTTAATTAACCCCTCCCACGTGGGGCTAATTCTCCCACGGCGCGGGAGGGGGGCAGGGGTCCCGCCCAGCGCCGCTGTACTCATGACGAGTCCAGCTCGCCATGCAGCACAGTGGAGCTGTGCTCATGACGAGCTGGACTCGTCATGACTCCGCCCACTCCCATAGAACGCCCGCACAGGCGGGGAATTAGTCCCGTGTGGGCCGTCCGCGGCAGTTATGACGAGCTCAGCTCGTCATGAGCACAGCTCCACTGTGCCTCTTGACGAGCTGAGCTCGTCATAAGCATGCACGGGGTTAATGAATAATTATGCACATTATTTAATACTAATCTTTTTCACTTATATTTTAGGTGCGGGTTGCTACGTTTGTAGGGATATGGTTTGGAAAGTAGATTAGGTAATAATTAATTAACAATTAATTTATTATCAATCATTTCATTGCTTATGAATTAAGGAAATTGTGTAATAGTCACATACTTTTGTTATACTTTAGATATGGGCTGCTGGGTTGTAGGGGTATAGGGTGGAAAGTTGAATAAGTGATAATGAATAAGTAATTATTTATTAATTTGATATTAGTTATTAAATAGATCAACTATGTATATTATGTAACACTGATTTATTTTAGTTTTATATATAGATATATATATATATATATAGTTAAGTAATAATATTAAAATGTAGATTTTTTTACATTTTTCTAACTTAATAGGGTTATTCAAATACATAATGTGTTTGCAGTGAAGTAGTTTACCTTCTGTTACTTAGACTGGAGTGGGATTAGTAAATCTTACCCCTCCGAAGTCCAAAACTTTTGCTGCAGTTGCACAGGCTGTGGTAAGAATAATCACTCTTACCCGTCCGAAGTTTAGCACTTTCTCTACTGTAGCACAGCCTGGACTCGGAATAGTAAATTTTATCTCTTCCCAGTCCAATCCCTTCCCTACTGTAGTTGACATTATATCAATGTTATATATTAAACTGTTTAAGATTTATTACTCTAAACTATACATATATTAAGAAATGATTTTAGTGAGAAACAATATTGTATTCTCAATATTTTGGTACTTCCAATTATAACGATAAAGACATGATATTTTTGTAATTTGTGTTACTTGATATTGGCGATTTTGATTTTTTGTCAGTGATCTATTCAAATGATTAAGCAGAATAAGAAAGCAGTATATTTTACAGATGAAAAATGATTCTGCATCTAAATACTATCATGATTTCATAAAATCTCAAATAGCTGGTTCTACACATATTAAATAGGAAAAGTACAATGCATTATATCAATGGGTCCATGTGTGATTTTGCCTATTGATCTCATCGCATCCTGTGAAAAGTGAGCATTTTTTAACGTAAACAGCTTATGATTTACTCACCCTTAAATAGATTCATAAAATCACACCAAGAAGGGTTAGCTGAATTTTATTAGAGGAGAAAACACCATTCCTAAACAGAGGAGATGAAGAAATGATTATGAACCCACACAGAATCAATTTTAATAATAGAAATTGAAAATTGACACCATATTGATGTCACTCTGCCACAACAACCATCTGCCCCAAAACAATAGCAGTAGAAAAGGTTACTATAGCGATTCAAAGTTACTGCTGTCACATTCCTAATCATGTCTAATCATGACTTCAAATGTATATTACCAAATCTGCAAAACAAAACATGCACAAATGTCAATTTGATAGTAATTACATGTGCACAATTCCAGTTATTTAGTGCAAATCAAATGTACCATTTATTAATAGGAGGCCTGAAAAAATAACCCCATTGAGATTGCAATAATTATCTCATTTTGAATAGCGGTCCTCTCGTTCCTTCTCCATGTTAGCAAAATGCATTTCAACCAGCATATCTATGAGCATTAGGTCACAAATTCTTACCCACAACTCTACCACCTAAAAATAAAACAGTGCATGGCTGCCGATTTAAATCACCAATTTCCGAAAACAGTTGTGATTGAACCTCCCTCACAGTGGCATATGCTTTAAAATTGTACACGAGGAATACAAATTGACATAATAGATATTGTGTATGTAACACCAGAAAATACAACTGCTGGTCATGTGACATGCAAGAAGTAGCACGATCCCTGTTATTACTACGGAATGGTGAAGGAAGCCAAAAGTTATGGCCATTATTATTATAATATCATTTGAATTAGAAAGCCGTCTTATAAAGATAGTGGTAGTAATGATAGTGCAATTTGTTACAATTACACCTCAAGGAAAAACAAAGTAGCAAATTAAATCAGAAACAAAGAAACACAAAAAAACAGAGGTGAATAGAAACCTGATATTCACAGACTAGCAGTCTTAAAGGAACAACAACATAACACTGCCACAAATAATGCCAAATACATATCCAGGAAAACATAACTACAAATAAACAGTGACCACTTCACCACCTAATAATTATAAGCCAACTTTCTTAAATGAACCACAGCATAATGGCATTATGCTCCCAAATCTCAGCTCAGATACAAATTCCAAGTTCCAATACAAATCAATAAAATACAACATCATGAAAGTTATCAAGAAGACTAGGGGGTCCATTAGGATGACAGGCGGACATTGTCCGCCCGCCATCCCATCGCATATAGTGACCGCGGGGGTCACGTGCCTGCAATTAGGATGCGCCCCCAACTGTGGCGGGCATTCGTGACATTGTGGTGGGCGGCGCACTCAGCACCGCCCGCCACAATGCCAAGAAGGCATGCTGTGCACTTCCATGCACGCGCGGTGCCTGCCATGTTGTGCATAGAACTGCTGGGGGGTACCATAGGTACCCCCCAAGTACAACCCCCACCCCCCCTGAGTCCCTGGGGGCCCGCAACGGGCCCCCAAAGCAGACTCCGCATGCCTTTTCCGTGGCGGCAATATGGCGGGGGGTCATTCCGGCACGGATGGTGGGCGTATCGCCCCCGCCAGGCCAGCGGTGGCACCGCCGGCCTGGCGGGGGCAATCCGCCTGCCATCCTAATGGGGCCCTTAGAGTCTGATTCCGATGACGGTGGGACCGTCACCGACAGCTTGTCGGTGGCAGTCCCATCGCCATAGCAATATTTTTTTCTACCCATAATATTAGGATGCTGGGTGGATGGGTGGTAGTCGGAGAGACTGACTGCCACCGTTCTGACAGGCTCAAGCAGACTGTCGGACCTACGGAGGGAACATCGATCCCTACATTGGTGGCGGTGCCTGCCAGGCACCGCCGCAGGGATTATGATGTCCCTCTCCGCCATTTGTTTCATGGCGGTTTATCCACCATGAAAAGGCTGAAGGAAAGGGACATTGGGGGCCGTAGTGGGCTCCCCTTCTCCTCTGGCCCTCAGTTTTGGATTTAGGGGGCACCCCTACATATCCCTGCACCATATGACAGGCATCGCATGGTGCCTGCCACGTAGTACAGGAAATGTGTAATGTTAAATTTTTTGTACTGCAGTGTGTGCTGCAGACCTCAGCACCCATTACAGTTTAAAATATAGACATTGTGACCGCTGTAGTGGCAGTCACATCCTAATTTGGCTCATGGGACTGCCGAAATGTAGTTGGGCAGTCCCGTTTTCGAATGGATGGCGGTCGGACATAAGTCTAACCGCCATCCTAATGAGGCCCTACAACACAAATAAACAAGAAAACACCTGTATTTCACATGGAGGGTCATATATTTCCATGCACAAAACCTATTTGAAAGAAGAAGACCGACAAGACCGCCGTTCTGTTGGAGCTTGCTAATTCCTAGTTCCTACGTTCGTAGGTATTTCAAATCAGTTCTTCTTGAAATCACGCAAAGCATTAACAAATCGGTCAGCCTCGGACACTTGGTGTTTTAACGGCATCCAGCTAAGGAGCCTACACCTCTAACCTTCAGGGCAGGACAAAAGTGCACCACGCTAGAGCATTACAGAGTTCATCCACGATATTGGCCCATGCGAAGGGACTGAAATGTCCCAAAATGCATCGAGCATTTAAATGATTGTTGCACTACAGTCTCTCATGAGCCATGAAGCGAATAGTAGAATTGTTAACATAACAACAAAAAAATTTAATTATGTATTGAATAATATTTATGTTCATGCTTTTGTTGTGGTTATGACGTTGACTAAGACATGACAAATGATAATTTCATTCATGTATAAATGATTATCAGTGTTTAGTATTGTTTTAGAAAGAGACATCTGCACAAAATGTATGGGTTTGACTACAACCCAGTGAACAGTGCAGTGCATACAAGTTACCATACTTGTAATAGTCCTTCTTTTGATCACACACTTGCACTGACAGCAAGCGTAGTGCTGTAGCACCAAAATTAATCAGTTTTGTTTAAATATTTTGAGTAAGCAAGTATAAATTGGAGTGCTCCTCCAACCCCTTATCTCTCTCCAGCCCAAGTGGGCCATAATGGAGACATTTTTAATATAGGAACCTGCTCTTTAAACTTTATACTTGTGAGCATCCACAGTGGACCAAATGATAAAAAGGAACTCCCTATATGACAATTTTAGGTCTGGGAGGAGGAAGATGCCAATTCCGAAGTCTTGTCTTGCATTTTAAACTTTATAAAGACATAGCGACCCAGGGGTTCAGTCTAAGGCTTTAAAACAGTAATGGGAACAGATTTGTGGAGCAGGAAAGCAACTCTGCATCTCGTAGGAGAAGATGGGATACTAAAGGAATTGGCAATGGCCATAGCAGCGGGTTGGAAGCTACTACTGATAACTCAGCCCACCCATTCTCTTTTTAATTATCTATATTCAACAGTAGAGAGGTGTGTAACTTGCAGCAGAGCACAATCAGGGCATTTTGAGTAAATGTATGTCAGGACCTTCTTCCTCTTGATATGGTGGGTGAGGCCGTTGACATGTGGGACACAATGTGAAGGCATTTAGATCTAGGTGAGGAAGACATGGGTAGGGGATGGCGATGAGGGGGGCAAAACAGGCTATCGGCTGACCAGTGATAGGGAGGAGAGCACAGAACGGGTGGGTATAACGGCAATGACGTGCAATATTCAGAAAAGATGCAGGGGAGAGAAATAGCAACCCCAGGTGAGTGTCCGCTATCTGTGGGACCGTGGTGTAATGAAACAAATGTAGAGTATAGGTGGTTCCTAGCAATATGTACTACAAGAGAAAAGGACATATCTACTTCTTTACACCACTTTAAACAGGTGAGTGTGTCCCTCAGCCCAACGCCTCCCCACACCCTCCCAACCCAGTAGAACACTACAAGAAATCCAACACAGGCCCCTCAAAGAGATCCATCCCACCCAGGCAGTATGAGACTCAGCAAGCCACACAGCAGTCTAAGTAGCTGGGTATGGCGGGACATATCAACCCATGTACCCAACAAGCATAGGCATAATTATATGCCACCCTGATGCAGCATTCTGAGACTCTTTTCCTGCAACAGTTATCAAATCAGATATCTGGTGGGTCTTACCTAGAAGAGTCCCTGTTAAACGTCAGAGTTCTCGGTAAGGAGTCGGAGAGAATCAATGATCAGGGCTTGATAGGTAACCAATATATATCGCAGCCCTTTACAGCTGCATCACTCCATCCCTCTCAGGATGCCCTGCCCTCCCAACATTTTTGCATAGTGACCAATCTCTGTTTTTCAGGAGAAACACCTTTGGAGTCTCTGAGTTGCGATGGGCTCCACTGCAAGTTGATTTCCAGAGTCTTGTCATGAGACGTCCTTGCCCACTCCAGGCAATAAGGAAAATAACTGTTGTAAGTCATCAGGATCCTCCACACCCTATGTTTCCCAAAAATGTTCAGGAGCATGGTGGCCGACTTTCGAAGAGTTGCCAGGAATTTCTTCCACCTTATCACAGTGTCCTGAGAGAAGTTAGTCTCCACATAGATGGTCAAGCACCCTGTAGGGGAAGGAGCCACTGTGCCAAATGGCCACAGACATAACCTGGTGAGCCTGTTAATACTGAAGGAAATTTGCAGTAAACTCCCCGGTGTGTTCCACTGTCCGATTGAAGATCAGTGGCCATATATTTACTGTCTAAGTACATCATATCCATTGTGTACTTAATGTCCATAAGTCCTCACATTAAAGTCTCCATAGCTATATTAGCCATGTCAGGCTTCTTGAGCCTTGGTTTGCCAGGCACCATGTCTTAGAAGAGACGTTAGCACAAAGTCTTCCCTTTGGACATCAGAGGAGGTTTCAAAGAATAAAGGACTGGAACATGTGGAGCCTACTAACCATGCCATGGGTATACACAGAGAAGTCACAGAGGGTAATGAAGCAGAGGGTGACCACCCCACATGCCCCCGTGATTTGTGGGTCAGGTGTGGGATAGGATGCTGTCAGTTGGTCCCAGACACCCAACTGAATCTCCAGCTGGTCAGCAGAGCCCCTCCCTGATTTTTGTCTCCAACTCAACATCCCATCCCCACTGCTTCAGGGGAAAGAAATGTCAATGCCATGGGTTGCAGCAATGCCAGTGGGAACAGCAGTATCACCAGTCCAGACTTAACAGTTCTCCACACAGAAGGCAAACAATCCAGACCTCTCCAGTGGATGTCACTCACTAAAAAAAGTTCCAGAGGGACCAGAGAGGTGTTGGGCATAGAAAAGGCAGACAAGTCATGTTCCATTCTGCAGGGCGCAGTGCCCCCTTTATACCACCAGCAGTTCCCTGGCCTCATGGACCCTACCATAGGGAGCTGAGTCAAAGCATGATAAGTTGCAGTCAGTTGCAGCATACAGGGCCCAGTAGACTCCATCAGGTGTCACTGTGAAAGTCACCCAGCACCCGCAAAAGCCTTATCGGAGCATTGGCAAGGTCTGCAGGAGGCAAAGAATGGTTCGCAGCATATACCCTCTATGCAATTCAGTCAATGGGCATCACAGTGCTGGCCGGTGCGGGGGCCTCCCCTCACACCGCCTATCCTCCGTGCAGGATTGCACTTTGACTCCAAATTAGTTGCGCACTTCTTGGGGATGTCCATTGCGTAGCAGGCCTCGATTAGGAGGTTAGGGCAATTGTGCTAAATAGAGAGAGCGCTCCATGGTGTGAGGGATGCTCTATGGGTTGGGGGGTGCCTCAGAGAGATTATTCCGTGCTTGGCCCTCTGGGCCTGATGGCATTTCAAAAGCTCGCCATTTCGCGGGGAACCTGAGATTAGCTGCAGGCGCTGGGAACGTGCCGGAGGCTCGGGAGCTGGCCACCTTGGGTGCGGCCAGACTATGCCCTAACTATAACTTTGGGATTTGTGTTATCTATGAGCATCTTACCACTAGCCATAATATTAATAATAACTTGAAACATTGAAATAACAAACCTATATTAACAACATATTTCACAAATAATTAAAAAGCAAATAATTGTAAAAATATGACATTTTTTATGAAAATTACTGAAAGTAAAATGCACATTATATAAAAAAAATAAAAAATAACAATAAGAAATAAACAACACTAGCAAAAGTGTTGGACTTCAAAAGAGTCAGATTAACTAATCTAACTATAATTTAAGAATAAGTACAAAATGTGTTGGACATTGGAGGAGTTAAATGCTGTATGCCCACTCCAATGTCAGCAAAAGCAGTAAAAGTGTTGGACTTTGGCGGAGTTAGATTTACTATATCCTCACCAATCTAAACAACAGTAGGGAAAGTGTGGGTCTTTGGAGGGGTTATATTCACAATTCTCACTGGAATGTAAACAAAATCAGTGAAAGTGTTGAATTTAAGAGGGGTTAAATTTACCATTTGCACTCCAATCTAAGAAAAAGCAGGGAAAATGTTGGACTTTGGAGGGTTTAGATTTACTATTATCACTCTATTTGTTCTCCAATGTAAGCAAAATCGGAAAAGGTGTTGGACGTTGGAGGTGTTATAGTTACTATTCCCACTCCAATATAAATAACAGTAGAGAAAGTGTTGGAATTTGGAAGGATTACATTTACTATCTCCATGCCAGTGTATGCAAAACCAGGCAAAGCGTTGGACTTAGAAGGGATTTGAACTTGTAGATGCAAACCACTGAAACTGCCTACAGAATCGCAATTTGATAGGGATCATGTAAACATGCCACTTTCAAACTGCAATAGTTATGCCTTTCTAAAAACCATTTGTGATTCAGGAACCTCTTAACAGATCGCAAAATAGATTTAATACATTTAAAAAAGCCATTTTAAAGTTACAAACCATGTGATTTTGAAAATGGTAGGTTATACAACGGCAAAATTACTTTGTACATGTGGCCAAGGGCTTCATTTTAGTCCTTGTTCTTTGTGGCTATATGATTATTGAACTTTGCAAAGGCAAATAACATTGGGTCCTTTTGAGCTTTTTTACAGTACTGACAGCATCACTGTCGAACGTTTCTGAAACTTAGGCATCAGTACACAAAGAAAGCCTACCTATAATGTGAAAATTAAAATGTAACAGACATTTGTTTTTGGAACACATTTTGGAAAAATATTTTCAATCAACAAACAAACATCCATGTTCATCAGCGCTGGAAAGGGTAGCATAGTGGACCACTCTTGCTGCTGCCAGTTCAATTTACACCAAAGTTATATTAAAACTGGACAATGGGGCATCTGGCTTGTCCCACAGTTGCACTGGCTGCATTAAAATCACACAAACGTAAAAACATAATATATCTATATGTCTATTTGTCTAGATAGATAGATCATGTTTGTATGTGTCAGTGCTTTTATTGCAGACAACGCCATGGTATAAAAACCCATATATAATAGGGAAACATGAAATATGCTAATCATCATAATGACAGCTTCCAAAACACGTTGCAAATCTATAACATTGGCAGGGCTACAAGAATTATGTGGCACGGAGATACAAATTATGCAGCAAGGTTATCTAAATTATGTGACAACAGTGTAATTGTGTGGCACGTTCTCTGGTAGTATTCTTTTTAAGAATTTGAGCTTGAAGCAACTTTTTTTAGTCTACGCATTTTGTAAATTATGTGGCACATTCAGAATTATTTATTAAATGCTGCAACCACGGAATTGTATAAATCCACTTACCTCACATTGCCCACCGCTTTATCACAAACTGTTAAGCTAACAAATAAAAAGAACAGGTCATATAAAAACCAATAACTGATACCAAGGTGTAGTATGACCCTATAGTGCCATCTCGAGTTTCTTGTAATATTTATAAACCACTTTTCCTTCTGCTACTCATGGCTGCAGACACTTGAGGGAAAAGGAATACTGTTCACATCACTTTGTTCTCGGAAATGACCAGTGCTGAAACGAATCACGAGTGCAGCGAATAGTAAGTAGCAGTGTATTTCTATTAATTTGTTTCCAGCATGGACCATTGGCCTAAAATAGGAAGGGTACATAAACAATTAAAGTCACCGTAATGTACATTGTTTCCAGACATTCCCTTAACTGAGTCAAAACCTTCCAGATTCAGGCCCAGGTTTTCTGAAGCCCCTCAGGGTAGATGGACTCCTCACACATGACCTACCAGTTTGAGTTCAAGACAATATTTTTCCAGCACCTACACATCAACTTCTTTGATTTTAGTTTAATAGCTACTGATGTTCCACACTCAACACGCTGCAGCCCGCGGTCTATGTACACAGATTAGGAAAATGTCTCAGGAAAATGCTGGCGAATTCTCACCAGATGTCCATTCATCTTTGCTATTTATTTTCCTGTGGTCAGGACTTGTAGTCCAGGGCGGCCTTCGCAGTTGTTTGGCCCTGGGGCACTGTCAGTTGTGTTTCACTGGGATCTTTGTCGGTTTCAGTTTCCTTGATCTCACTGGCTTGAGCATTTAAGCAGGAAGAAGGAGGAGGAAGGCAGTTTAACCACAACACTTTTGTTTACAAGAACACATTTCTCACTGACGTTAATCGAGCTTGTTATTAACAAAAAATAGAAACAGACATCCTATGATTCTATAGTATAGTAACAATGAAAAATAATTATTAATCATATTCTTGCGTAGTGTTGATTACTAAGTGGCCTGGCATTATCTAAGACCCATTTGATCTTTAAGAAGAGTCTTGGAGTATCACATTGAGGGCACTAGTTCCAAAGCTCTAAGAATTCCAGCAGTGTACGAATGAAATCCAAAGACAGAGAAAAAGTGCTAGACCCATACATCATGATTTATTTTCTCCCAAAAGGGCGGACAGTCTACAACTTGTCGCTCTTTTATATTGAAAAATATCATTCCAGCATATATTAGAACTAACAAGATCAACTTGCAACACAAACAAAACTGCACCATGTAAACAAAAATAGAAGTGTTACATAACTTTGATCAATTAAGTTTTTCTAAAATTAAAAAACTAAAATAGCAACCTGGTGTTGTACAAGCAGAACTTCTGACTCAGACTACAAACATTAGTTGGAGTTTTTTTTATTTCATAGGCTTTGTATAGCACGATACATTTCTAACGTTCCTTTTTTTCTTCTCTTCTCTTCTGTAGGTGCCTGGAAGTCTGGTACACCGGCATGGTCCTTAACCCTCGGAGGAAGAAGAAATGCCCCAGGTAAGTGTTCTGAGGGATGTTCCATCTAACCTAGGTTTTGGGTTTACTGTGGGGTATGTGCCTTTCCGTTAACCATGCAACCACCACTATCACCCAGAGTATAAAAAAAGAAAGTAAACATAACGAAAGTAAAAATCACGAGAGGTTCAATTTCTGAGCATATGGTTTTTCCACTTTAACTGGAGAATTTTTAGTAGCCTGAATGGAAGGGTTGGTCTGGTTTTCTTCACTGAGTAGTAGACGAGGGATAGCTTACTCTATCCATATACTAGAAATGCAAAGCACTATACTCTACTATACCTTCACCAACACTGTGCAATATGCAGGTTAATAGTCAGGAATAGAGGCATTACCAAGCGAGTACAATTTAGCCCGTGCAGTGCTGGCTGTTCAATATGCAGCATTTGGACTGAAGGAAATCCGGTAGGTAAGGACAAAGCAGACTGAAGGTCAGTGATCCCAGCCCACCCTGTATTGGACCCTCCTGCTTCCCATGCCAGCCGTGTAAACGAGCATGTACCTGTGAGAGGCAGGGTGCAGCATCCTGCCGGTTGCAGCCGGTTTCTACATGGGACCCTTGCTGTGACATCCTTCACAGCACACCACAAGTCCAGCACCTCTGCTTTAATGTCCTTCATGGCGTCCCTCAAGTCCAGCAGCACTGATGCAAAGAATTCCAAATCTCCCACGGTGAACTCCTTCTGCTGCTCCTCCGCCTCCCTCCTAAAGGGGTCCAGTCTTGTTGTTTCACCTGTGTGCTCCTACCAATTCTGGTAGGCGAAAAGGAAGGAAGGACTTCCTGTTTTCACTCTCAAGATTGCCTGACTTTGTTCATTTGGAGGCGGTAAATAAAATACAGGCGATTGAGCAGTTTTGGGGACCGCCCCTGGGACGTTCCATGGCAAATCCTCCTGATTGCCCTCTGTGCCCAGGCTTTACTGAAACATCCCGTCCTGGATTTTCCCACTCTTGAAAAATGGGAATCTAAGATAAAATATTTCCATTATGGTGTTCCTGTCCCTTCCGATGTCGCACCTCAAACCTGAAGTGTTGCAGGAGAGGAACCAACTCAACACTTACGGTTTTCTTTTCCTTGTTATGGCTCATCCAGGTCAAGAGGGCATGGTTGAGAAAGAGTACAAGGGATTTACATTCCTAGCAGTACTTTGATTTTCTCTGGCCCATTTTATTGCCAGACACTCTTTCTCAATTACGGGGTACCATTGTTCTTAAGGGAAAGGGTTTCCGGGAGATAAACAGTATGTGGACTTCGAGCCCTTCATCATTGTTTTGGACCAGGACTGCTCCTATTCTTACCTTATTACCTTACCTTAATCGAACACATGATGGATATTCTAGCCACAAATGTCAGACAACAGATTACACAGATCTTCCTGGGGGACTTCAACCTCCACTGGAACGATCCGGTCGAACCAGAGGTCAATAGCCTCAAAGCTTTCCTATCCAACCTCAACTTGGCCCAAATCTGTGACAGCCCCACCCACAAAATAAGCTCAATCCTTGACCTAGTAATTTCCAAAGCAGACTCTACCCAGCTGGAATCGATTCTCCCTTGAGATTGGTCCACCGTTACATAATCACTTTCCATATCAAGGAAGTAGTTAAACTACTCTCTGTCCAATCCACGAGAACGAAAATCTGGAAGAGGAACCTAGCAAATATCAATCCGGTCGATCTTGCATCCACTAGTCACATCCTCACGCCCCCACCGGATGGATTAAAGGATGTACAGGATATGGCCAATCACTACTTCCACTTTATGAACAGGGTACTTGACACCTTAACTCCCCTACAATTAAAAAGAGTCACAACAAAGAATTCAAACCTCTGGTATGATGGTAGACTAATTGAAGACAGAAGATCGTTGAGATCAATTGAAAGACAATGAAGAGCCGCCCCATCCACTGCCCATCTCAAATTACTAAGAAGCCTACTACAGAAGGATTAGACGCTCAAAAGCTGATTTCATATGCAAACAATTAGACCAAGCTAAGATTTGCCCCAAAAAATTGTTCAAAATAATCAAAGCTCAATCTAAGGGTGTCCCTCACTCCCCCCAAGTCAATCCTCATACACTCCCCAATTGCGAGGATCTTGATTGCTTTTTCATAACAAATCGTGAAAAATTAAAGACAGACCTACTTAACAATCTATTATCCCTTACCGACACACACACAATCTTCTCACTGACCACACCAGGGACCCCGCTTAACTGATCTACAACGGTCAACCTCAAGAACAACGCCTCCTGGACTGCCTTCAACCTCTACAGCGAAGAAACAATCCTAAACACACTCACTACTCTGAATCCCTCCAATCATTTCACAGACCTTCTCCCAGCATCTCACTTAAAGACCTTCATTCCACTGCTAGTGCCCCTATGGACTAGGACCATAAATACTTCTCTTCTGCAAGGAACCATCCCAGACATCCTCAAAGCCGGTCAGGTATCCCCCGTCCTAAAGAAAGTATCAGCAGACCCATCAGACCTGAATAACTATCGCTCAATATCCAACATCTCAACCCTGGCCAAACTACTCGAAAAATGTGTCCACATGCAGCTTAGTAACCACATAGACCACTTCAACCTGCTCGACCAACTCCAATCAGGCTTTCGATCAGGGCACAGTACCGAATCAGCCATGACCCACATAATAGATGACATTACAATTACTAGATCAAAACAAAGCCTGTTTGCTAATCCTCCTGGACTTATCTTCAGCCTTTGATACAGTCAAACACGACAACTTACTTGACCTCTTGAAGCATAGAATGGGGCTATCTGAAACGGTGTTCAACTGGTTCACCTCCTTCCTCCAAAATAGAACACAAAGATTCAATATCAACCAATCTTTATCCATCCCCACCCCAGTCACTTTGGGAGTACCCCAGGGATATTACCTCTCCCCTACACTCTTCAATCTGTTTATGGAACCACTCACTGAGCTTCTCAACTCTGCAAATATCCAATATCACATGTACGCCGACGACACACAACTCTACATTAAGGTCCACTCTCTTGAAGACATCAAGTCACTTAACTGAACGCTCCAAAAAACACAGACCTGGCTAGCTAAGAACCATTTAAAACTAAACACACTAAAGACACAATTCCTCCTAATCGCTCCCCCCAACCAAACGACCATCATCCGCGAGCGGATGAAGCACCTTACTGCACTCGGCGGTCAACCTCTCATCATTGATTCAGCGAAATCTCTAGGAATAACCCTGGATAAGAAGTTAAATATGCAGAAGCACATCAGCTCTGCAACAAAAGGAGCACATTTTCATATAAACACACTGATAAACTTGAAACCCTTCACACCCTCAAATGACTTTAAACAAGCAGTTCAAACTCTAGTACTTCCCAGAGTTGACTATGGGAGAGTCGCTCTCTGTGGCCTTCCCAAATCAACGACCGCTCCGCTCAGAGTCTCAATCACAACAGCCGCTAGACTCATCATAGGCACCAAAAGAAACTGCCACATTTACTCTGACCTTCATGCCTCAACTGGTTACCTTTTTAGGCCAGAATGCAGTTAAAATCGCCTGTATAACACATAAGGCATTACATCACAAAACCCTGAGGTACTTAGCAGAGAAACTAGTACTATCGGGTGGTAACAGATCTACCAGGAGTTCTAATAATCTTCTACTTAAACCACAACGTTTTCTCCAAGAAAAAAAACATACAATCGTACCTTGTCAGGAATGGCCCCCAGGATTTGGAACGCCTTATCCGCAGAAACGAGACTCAATCGATCCGCTGCTTTTGCTGCTTTTTTTTTTTAAAAGAAGTGAAATCGGTTCTTATGTCCAAATTCACTTGAACTTGTCCTATACACTCTTGTAGATATGAGCTAATCTCTAACAGTTACCAGTACTGTATTCACATATTTCATTGTAATTATAAGTATATGTCATTACCTATATTTGCCCTGTAAAACGCTCTGATACCCGCAAGGGTCTTGTTCGCGCTATACAATACCGTCAAAATAAATAAAATAAAAATATTCGTACTTCAGACGCATTCGTCTGCAGGATGAAAGTCTTATAGAAGTTTAGGGAAGTCAGCACCACGCTCAAGGTGATGACCTGTTAACATTGTTTGAAGGCCTCTTTGACCTTCACAGTAGCGTACAGAAAGTCTTGTAGGGTTTCACTTTTCTTCAAAAAGGTCAGTCAAGCATCCTGCAATATCATAGTACCGGTGAATGATTCTTCTATAATAGCCCAGAAGACCTAAAAATGCCCTGACTTCTTGTTTGGCTCAGGGAAAAGGTGTTTTAGTGATGGCTTGTACTTTTTCATCTTTGGGTTCGATAAGATCGTTCCCCAAGATATTCCCTAGATACTTACTTTGCTATACCCTACCTTCCACTTCTTTGCATTGATATGCAGGTTGGCATTTTGTTGCTCTTGAAGTACCTTTTGGGTTCTAGGGAGCCATTATACCTCTCCACTAGACCGTCTGTCTTGGGTTGGTACACCAAAGATTCAACGCGAGTTATGTTTAGTTGCTTTCACATTTGTCTTATAAGTTGGGACACAAAAGGTTTCCCTTCATCCATAGGGATCTCCTTGGGAAAACAAACTCTAGAGAATACCTCCACAAGGATTTGCACTATGTTTTCAGTAGTGGGAGACATCAAAGTTATGGCCTCTGGGTACTGGGTTGAGTAATCTACAATACTAAAATGTATTGATTACTCTTACTGGACTTCAGTAGGGGTCCTATAAGATCCATACCTATCTGTTCAAAGAGATTCCAATGATATAGAGGGCTTGAAGGGGACTTGGAAGTGGCCGATAGGGATTTTTTCTCCGGCACTCCTCACACAGTAAAAACCCTGGCCAGTAAAAGTGACGTAGGATTTCTTGCCTTGTTTTTTGTGTCCATGTATGTCCAACTAATAAATGGGAATGCGCAAAACATACAATTTGTTCCCGGAACTCATGGGGTGCCAGCGATTGGGGACTCTCGTTTTCCTTACCTACTCTGGACATAAGCCCTTTGTTGATGCTAAACTGTGAATGAAAGAAGGGAGGAGGGTTGCTTTCTTTGGACCTGGTGGCTTGCCATGCATTTTCGAGCATAGAATTATTGGTTTGAGCATATCTGAAATTCCTGTCTATCACCCAGGGTTCTGGGGTGAGGAGTGTGTTTTGGAGGAAAAGCTTTCTCTAGGGACCCCTAAGATTGCTTAGCTAGTCTCAATTAGGCAATAACATCTCTAAATACCTGGGTTATCTGGGTCTAGGATGACATCTTCAAGGAGATTACATAGAACCCCAACTTTTATATACAGTCCCTGGCCTGTAATAGTGGTCAGAGTGAGGTGTGTCACCAGGCAGGTTTTCACACTGCAGTATACACACCGAATGCCTAGGACCCGACCCAGGAGGATTTGTGTAGGCCTGGGTGGAGTGTGAGGATGTTACGCATAGTTTATCTCTGCAAAGTGACCAAAAAACTCCATAATGCTACGCAGATGTCCGCACCAGAAAATCAGCGCGAACGGCATCATGCACAGTGCAAGAGGGTGCTGAATTTTTCTGCTGCTCGAGTAGATGTTCTACTTGAGCAGCAAGTTCATCAACGTGAACGGAAGGTTTCTCAATGCAAGAGCTAGTTGCCATCCGTGACTGGCTGCACTGAGAAATCTTGCTGGTAAGTAGTCTGGAGTAAGATTTTCCTCGATCACGCTTGCCAACTTAACGATGGCAACTGTGAGTGAGGGAAAAACTCTGCAGAGCGGAGTTTTTCAGAACTCTGCACGCTACGCAGAGTGCGGAGCGGTGAGTGGGAAAAAATTTGCTAACTGTGAGCGGAGCAGAATTTCACGCCCTATATTTGGGATGGTTGGTCAATGTCACCCTGTAGCACTGATTGTCTACATCCTAGAACTAATACGGAAGTAACCCATTTCTGATTGATCTGAAAACAATAACCAATGGACCAAGGAGCAAAATTTACCTCCATGGGTTCTCTCCTGGATTTCGTGCTGGACCAGAATCAGGCTATGTAACCCTATTCCACACATTCAGAACACTGGGGTCCCTTGTGGGATGGGGTCTCAGGTTTCAGTGTCTAAGTGTTTGGGGAATTCAGTGGATCGTACCTATTGTTCTATAGTTTCTCAGGTTTTGGTGTCTGAGGGGTATACTATCAAGAACGGCTATAATGGGCTTGCTAATATGTCCTTGTGAATTCCCATAGCAGCCCAGGTTCTGGTGTTAACCTGGGCTGCTATGGGAGTTCACAAGGGCCTATTATCAAGCCCATTATCGCCGTTCTTGATAATATGCCCCTGAGTCTTTTGGTTATCCAGTGGGTCTTAACCATTTTTCTTTTGTTTCTCCCAGTCCTGGATGTGGGGAGATTGTAGTTACCCTACTTAATTTCACCAGAAGTAGTACTGAGGCTGAGCACGAGGAAAAGTTGGTGCTATTTTCACGGTCTGCTCCACTGTGCAAAGGTAGGGTTTCCAGCTACTGTTCCAAATGGATCTGATTCATTAGAATTTCAATTTATAAATAAGAGTTTTGGGGTATGTCCTGGTGAATCCCTTCTCTTTTTGAAACTGTACTTGATATGTTTTGGAATCTATGCCAAGGTGGCTTAATATGACAGTCTTGATATCTTCATAAGGGGTATTCCAGTGGGCATTCACAATTTGGTACACTGCCTGTGATTCCCCGGTTAGGAGGGGGGCGAGAAGCAAAGCTACTTTTCTCAAGGTCAAGCACAGGCCCTAGCAGCCCTTTCACATTCAATAGGAAAGTGTCCACATCATCTCCTACGGCATACTTCTGGAGAGCAATGTTGGATCCCATGGGGGTCGAGCCTCTGTTCCCACTTAAACTGAGGGTAAGCTTGAACTGCTCACACATCTTATGTAGGCTTTCCACCTGTAACTAAACGCCATCATTAAAGATTTCACGATCCGCTTTATCAGATGACATTTGTCACTCTAAGGCACCTTCTAATTTATTCTGCCCTTGTACTAGTTGATGTACAACAGGATCCATTCTGGGTCAATGATGTAGTGCCTGAAGTCTCCACCACATGTTGCACAAGCAGGAATTATGACTCAGACCACAAACGATAGTTGGATAGTTTTTTATTTCATGTGCTTTGTATAGCATGATACAGTTCTAACGTTTCTTTTTTTCTCTCCTTCTCCTCTGTAGGTGCCTGGAGGTCTGGTCCACTGGAATAGTCCTCACCCCTCGGAGGTAGAAGAAATGCCACAGGTAAGTGTACTGAGGGATGTTTCCTCTAAGCTAGGTTTCGGGTTTAGTGCAGGGGATTTGCCTTTCCGTTACCCATGCAATCACCATCATAACCCTGTGAATCAGAAAAGAAAGTATTTATAACCAAAATAAAAATCACAAGAAAATCTCAACTGATAAGCATATGGATTCCCAACTTTAACTGGGGAATTTTTAGTAGCCTGAATGATAGAGTGCATCCAGTTTTCTTTACCGGCTAATAAACAAGGGATAGATTACTCTATTTGTATCCTGGAAATGCAAAGCACCATACTCTGTTATACCTTCACCGATACCATGCAATATGTGGGTTAATTATCAGGCAGCACGGCATGCCAATCAAGTACTATTAAGCTCACGCAGTGCTGTCCATTCAATTGCAGCAGTCGGACTGAAGAACAAACAGGCTAGGCAGAATGAAAGTCAGTGATCTCTACCCATCCTGTATAGGCCACCTCCTGCTTCCCGCACTGCCCAAGTAAACAAGCGCATTCCTGTAAGAGCCACGCTCCTCCAGGAGTGTAGTAAAGTGCAGTGTCCTTCTCCATAGGCCTCTTGTCCTCTTCAGTATCCCATGGCTTCACCGCCCATCTCCGACTTCCTTCACAGCATCCCTCGGGTCCAGCAGTACTGCTCCGAAGTCCTTCTTGGCTTCATTCAAGTCCATCGGCATTGGTGCTGTGAACACCAAAACGTCCCCAGTGAACTCCTCCTGCCACGCCTCCACCTCCTTCTTAAAGGGGTCCGGTCTTGTTGGTTCGCCTGTGTGCTTGTCCTAATTCCAGTAGGCAAAAAGGAAGGTGGGAATTCCTGTTGCACCTCTCGAGATTGCCTGACTTTGTCTAGAGGCTGTAAATAAAACACAGGTAAATCAGTAATTTTGGGTACCGCCCCTGTGACATGCCAGGGCAAATTGTCAATTATGTCCTCCTGATTGCCCTTCATGCCCAGGCTATCCTAACACCTTCTTATGCCTAAAAATGTCAAAGTATAGAATAAAATGGATCATACAGCTGACATTGTTGCAAAGATTCTTGAGCTTCCTAATAGTTCCTCAACGTTGCTCATTTTGTTATTAAAGGGATTGAGCTGCTTATCCCAATAGATAATAATGGCACAAGTATATTGCAAAACCAATTCATGTTAATATTGACTATCCTTTTGATCCTGGAGGCTTAAGTTGAGTGCAAAATGAGCATTCTAAAACATATGAATGCATGTTAACGGCGGGGTAGGCATATGACACAATTTAATTGTAACAAAGATGTTTTGGCAGAAGTGTTCAATCTCCAACTGTGTATCAAATCTGAAGCTTCCATGTTTGATCTTACAGAGCTAGAACAATTGCTCAACTATCACATTACCATTTTTGGAGTACAGTATAAATAGATCATTGATTTATGAAGTCAAACATTTGCTTCCTGGAGAGTTTATCATAGGAGATGTAGGGAATGTATTAAGCCTTTATCCAGGATCTCTTATTCTAATTGATCTTTTATTTGCAAGAAGACAAATACTACTAGTGGTGTTAACACAAATATGAAAATAATACTTCTCAAAAGAAATGCAAGCATAAAAAATTACCAGTAGCTGGGGCACCATTGAGAGTATGAACAAACAAAAATGGGAATATGAACTTAAACAAAATGGGAGTTACATAGAAACAGTTGTATTGCACTTTATTGAGGAAAACAATATCAGTCAGTCAGTCAAAATCTTTATTTCGGCCGCAAGGGCCATAAGAGCACGTATATTAAAAACAATACATTATATACAAATTATAGCGGCATCCTTTGAGATATCTATAATTAGATAGCACTTTTTTAGGGGAAATGTACATTCCTATTGAGATCTTAAATTAGCAAAGACAACTCTTCTAGTCGTCCCCAGACAAAAGGTTGTGCAATAAACATGCAATACACGGCCTCTACATTAGCTGCGAGGTAAAGGACAATAAAGTGCATATGCATAAATAGGAAGCTAATTTTAGGCGAAAGATCAATTTCATTCAGATATGATATCTTAAGGAGACACGTAGATAATACATTGTATAGCAAAATACATTAGTAACAATATCAAGAAAAAATATAGGGATAAAAATTAAAAGGAATTCAAACTCATATAGAGACTAATTATTTGCAAAGTAGTAGTATTTCAGGTGAGTAATGGTTAAATTCATTCAATTTAAAAAAGAGAGTACATATCGAGTAGGGCGTAATAGATAATGTTGGACTGGAATTGGCCTATGAGCTCGTCTTTAGGATGGCCCTACGAGTGCATCACATAAAATACAAAAAGCGCGAGATGGAAAACTTAGTGGGCATATTTGTGTCATACTTGAGTAGCCTAAAGACCTTGGAGCAGTGTCTATACCCCAGGTTCCTGCACAACTGTAACAGCCAGTCCGCCCGTCATCCTAATGGACCCCAAAGTATTTAGAATTGTATTACAGGACCTGAAAGAGGTGAGTATGAGGTCACCAGAGGCAAAAGGAACAATGCCTACAAATATTTTACCAAACGTTCCTCAACAGGCAACAGTCCAACTTCCTTGCATATCAATCCTAAAATTAATACTTGCCAGAACATGTAGAACAGTGAGTAAATCATAAGTAGCACCTAAAAAACATGCAGAAATAAACATACCCCACAACTTACTAACTACAATTAAAACAAAACACGTTTTGTTATAGGACAACCACAGTAACTGGAAAAGTATCATCATTTATGCTGCTAAAACAAGTTACAAACTTTAATGCAATGTAACACATGAATGTCTGATTGCATTTTTAAGTCATGCCCTCCACAATTCAGCCAAATATATAGAACACATGATCAAAATACAAATATCCCAGTAGTATATGTACTGTTACATAACATACAAAGTGCAACTTACAATAAAATCCGAACACAGTTAAACAACAAATTAACCCCTTCACTGCTGCCCCCCCCGTCCTGAGCCCTTTTTTGGCTATTTGAGCCTTTTTTTTGGCTATTTGGGGTAGTTTGCGTTTAGGCCCCTGTACCTTTTTACCACATAAGGTATCCATGCCAAATTTGTGGCTATCTCTTCCCACATCATGAGGATTCTAAAGGTACCCAGGGTTTGTGGTTTCCCCTGGAGGGAACCCAGAAAATAGCCACAATACAGCGACATTTTTTTTTGAAAATTGGAAAAAAGTGCTGCAAATTGAAGAGTCTGTTTTTTCCCCTACAAATGGTATCAACAAAGGGTGTGTAGGGCTGAAATCACCATTTTCCCGGATTTCCGGGACTGACTGACTATTTTCAGAAAACCAACATTTTTTACACAGTTTTGGCATTTTACTGGGGCAAAGCCTTTTTTTGCTGTTTTTTGTTCTTTCAACCTTCTTCCAGTTAATGGTAGAAATGGGTATGAAAGCAATAATGAATTCAGCAAGGGGTCATTTTGTAGATCCTTCAAGGTTTCTTCATAGAAACTAACAGTTGAAAATGGGAACAATTGAAAATGAGTTGAAAAAAGCAGCCATTTGTGCCACCGTTTTCACCTATAACTTCTTCTAATTACGACAGATGTTTGAAAGCATTATACCGTTTCATCTTTTGGACCTTTTTGGTTGTGAGGATATATAGGACTTGTAGGTTTACCAAGAACCTGACGAACCCAGAGCCAATAACTGAGCAGCGTTTTGCAATAGTTTTTATATTATGTACCAGGTATATAGCAATTAATTTGGGAAAATATATACAGTGAAAAATCGGGATGAAAGTCACCTATGTATTTAAGAAATTGGGACATAATATAGAGTTTAGAAACAGTAGCTACTTGCACATTTCCGAAATTGCGAATGCCCATACTAGCATGAGAATTATAGGACATTTTTCAAAGCGACTTCTTTTTTACTCATTGTCTTTCATTTGGAAGGCAGAAATGCATCAAAAGTCAATAGTTAATAATTATTGCTATACAATTCTAAGTTGACCTAAGTCTCCCAATAAATATGGTACCTCACATGTGTGGGTAGGCCTAGTGCCCGCAACAGGAAACGACCCAAAACGCAACATGGACACATCACATTTTCACAGTGAAAACTGACCCTTTTTTTGTAAAGTGCCTAGCTGTGGATTTTGAACCCTAGCTCTGCCGGCACCTAGGGAAACCTTGCAAACCTTTACATTTTTAAAAACTAGACACCCAGGGGAATCCAGGATGGGGTGACTTGTGTGTCTCCCACCAGGTTCTGTTACCCAGAATCCCTTGCAAACCTCAAAATGTGTCCAAAAAACACATTTTCCTCACATTTCTGTGGTCGAAAGTCCTGGAATCAGGGTGGATCCACAAAATTACACCGACCCCGCATTCCCCAAAGTCGGCCAAGAAAACTGGGATCTCACTTGTGTGGGTGGGTCAAGTACCCACAACAGGCAAGGGCCCAAAACGTATTGAGGAGACATTAAAATTACCTATTACAAAACAACATGGTTTTGCAAGGTGGTCACCTGGGTTTTTGGCCCCGTGCTCAGCGGCCATCTGGGGAAACCTACCAAACCCACACATTTCTGAAAACTATACACTAGGGAAACTCCAGGTAGGTATGGCTTGTGTGGATCCCCCAACGTTTTCTTACCCAGAATCCGCTGCAAACCTCAAATGTAGGTAAAAAAAATCATTGCGTCCACAAATTTGTCTGTGTGAAAGTTGTGGGATCACCTAGCTGAAATGAATTTCCTACCGCCAAGCATTTCCCCAGGTCTACCGATAAAAATGGTGCCTCACTTGTGTTGGTGGCCCAAGAAGCTGCAACAGGCAAGAGCCCAAAACATATTGTGGAGACATCAAAATTGCCTATCACAGAACGACCTGGTTTTGCAAGGGGGGGTTCACCTGGGGTTTTGGTCCTGTGCTCGGTAGCCATCCAAGGAATATTATCAAACCCACAAATTTCTGGAAACTAGAAACCCAGGGGATTCCAGGGAGGTATGACTTGCGTGGATCCCCTAACGTTTTCTTATCCAGAATCCCCTGCAAATCTCACATTTTGCTGAAAAAAATCACTTTTGCCACACATTTGTCTGTGGGAAAGTTGTGGGATCACCAGGCTGAAACAAATTTCCTAACAACCAGCATTCCCCCAGGTCTCCCAATAAAAATGGTGCCTCACTTGTGTGGGTGGCCCAAGTACCTGCAGCAGGCAAGGGCCCAAAACATATTCAGGAGACATCAAAATTGCCAATCACAAAACGACCAGGATTTGCAAGGGGGGTCGAACAGGATTTTTGGCCCCCTGCTCAGCAGCCATCTAGGGAAAACTCCAGAACCCACACATTTCTGAACACTAGGCAGCCAGGGATTCCAGGGACGTATGGCTTGCGCGGATCCACTGACGTTTTCTTACCCAGAATTCCCTGCAAACCTCAAATTTAGCTGAAAAAATCACTTTTTCCAAACATTTTTGCGTGGGAAAGTGATGGGATCACTGGCCTGACACAAATCTCCTACCACACAGCATTTCCCTAGGTCTCCCGATAAAAATGGCACCTCACTCGTGTGGGAGACATAAGTACCCGCTAGAGGCAAGGGCCCAAAACGTATTGAGGAGACATCAAAATTTCCTATCACAAAATGACCTGCTTTTGCAAGGGGGTCACCTGGGTTTTTGGCCCCGTGCATGGCGGCCATCTAGGGAAACATACCAAACCTACACATACCTGAAAACTAGAAACCTGGGGAATTCCAGGGAGGTATGGCTCGCGTGGATCGCCCAACGTTTTCTTACCCAAAATTCCATGCAAACCTCACATTTAGCTAAAAAAAAACACTTTTCCACGCATTTTTGCATGGGAAAGTTGTGGGATCACCAGGCTGACACAAATTTCCTACCACCCAGTATTCCCCCAGGTCTCCCGATAAAAATGGTGCCTCACTCGTGTGGGAGGCCCAAGCACCCGCGAAAGGCAAGGGCCCAAAACGTATTAAGGAGACATCAAAATTGCCTATCACAAAACGACCTGCTTTTGCAAGGGAGGCCACCTGAATTTTTGGCCCCGTGCTCGGCGGCCATCTAGGGAAACCTATCAAACCAACACATTTCTGAAAACTAAAACACCTGGGGGATTCCAGGTATGTATGGCTTGCATGGATCTCCCAATGTTTTCTTTCCCAGAACCCCTGTAAACCTCAAATTTAGCTAGAAAAATCTATTTTTCCACATATTTTTGTGTGGAAAAGTTGTGGGATCACTGGGCTGACACAAATTTCCTACCATCCAGCCTTCTTCCAAAAATCCACCCTGAGTATACAGTACAGAACTAACCTAAAATTGGAAAACAAAATAAAATAGCATCGTTTTTGCATACATCCCTGTAATGGATGTCACTAAACATTATGGCATGCTTACTGAATCCCCTATTATCAAAAGTATTTAACAAATTTAGCCCCACCAATGGATTATTCTGAAGATACTTGACTTGGTCGTTTACATTTAGAAGGGCATATTTATATGTTTGTATTACCATCCATGGAGGGAACTGGTGAAATGTGAGAGCACCAAGAGCTAAGGAGTGATCTTCTTTAACTCTCCGTTTCTTTAATGTATATTTTACCAACCTTCGCCTGAACTCACAGTTGACAAAGAACATTACGTTTCCTTAGGTACTGTGAAATAATTTACATAACTATCTAAGAGAAGGTTGACTAAGGATTGACACAATAAGGGTGGTTGATATAAATAAAGAATTAAGGATTGACACAATAAGGGTGGTTGATATAAATAAGTGGGTGAGCTCCAGATTGAGCAGTGAGTTAAGTGCTTCAGAAAGAGTACTTCAGAATCCATTTGGTGGCATGATCCTCAACATGCAAACTTGCCCAGAAATAAAGCATGGCAGTTGCCTCCTGCCAGAAGAATCCTTAGAGAGTTCTTACTGAGGACAGACTCACTCTCATGATGAAAACAGAAATCAGAATAGGAAGCCTGGGGCTGAAGAACAAATAAATGAAACAACACTAATTGAAAGGCAAACAACAGATCATCAGACAAAAGTATAACCCAAAGAGGTAAGGCAAAAATGATTCCCAAAAATTAATAAGAACTATTCTACCTATGTGTAGAACATGTGTAGAACAGGAAAAGCAGGCTGTGTTACAAAAACTAGGGACTAGGCACATAGACTTGAGGTAGGCAGCATACACTTAGTGAAAATTTCCAGCACCATGATACCACCTTCTCACCAACACTGGTCTTCTAGATACATACACTTAGAGCTTCCCTGATTCTCCCCTTGTTCCTACACCTCCTCACAAAGAACTGAATCTTGGGAGGCTACCAGTTTTACAAGTGTAGGCATACAAGAGTTAATTAACTTCAGCTTGCAGAGAATTTCCTTGAGTATACCAGGCTCTGCTCTCAGGAACTTATTTATAGCGAGGGCTGATTGAAAACAATCCATGCAATGCTTTCAGCATTAGAAGTAGAACATCCTGCATTAGAGAAGGACCAGGCCCCTCCTTGAGGTAATAAATTTGCCAGATCAGACATAACTGCCAACACTCTCCTGGGCAATCCGTTAACATGTACTTCCCTTCTGCTTTTATTTCCCCCTAAACCCCAGCTGCCCCAGATCCCTTTTCAGAGCTCGCAAAGCTCAGTTCAGATGGATGGTGTATCATTTCAGCATTTTCAATCAAGTGTAGAGGGTATCAGTTATCTGAAGGGGACCTCCCAGAGGGGATGCCACTTGTCCCACCTTTGTGGAATCCTGTAAAGCTATGGACCTGTAGTACTTTCCCCCAAAATCTTTCATCAGAACTGCGAGAATTTCTGTTGAGGACTGTACATTTCCAAAAGGTCCGGGAAAGTCTGTAATTTCCGGTGTATTTACTACCACCCCACCGGTATTTTTACTTTATATCAGTCGCCAGGGGCTTGATGGCTTGCTTCTTTTGGGGAAACAGCCATAGGCAGCCTTATCAGAGGTCACAATAGGTGAGAGACATTTTTAAAAGCACTTTAAAATCTTTTTACAATAAATTCACTTACCTCCTCCTCCTCCTGAACGCAATGACTAAAACTGTGCAACAGTGCCACCTCCACCCTTTACGGATGTTACCGTGCGGGCCATGAGACTCCAACTCCAATTATACACACTTTATATGCTTCCTCTACTTATTTTCAGGGAGCTGCAGGATTCTCTCCTTATGCGCCTTACAGAGTAGCACGTTTCATCAAGTAGCCACTAAGGCGGGGGCACCTACCGGATCCTGTTGGCTACTGTCAAAGGCGTTTAAGGTGTTTCAGGTATTAACAAGGAAACCAATTTCTGGTGGTAAGCTGATGCAGCGAAAGTGGGCTCCAGCTGTGCCAACCAAAGATCAAGAGCACAAGGCTTCAGGCACAATGGGGAGCTACTTATCTGAAATGTTTGTGGCACAATCAAGTGGGTGGACATGGACGGGTGTCATGGCACTGCACATCATGCTAGCATCAGGAGGAGGAGTGTGCCTCTGGTCAAATCTGAACAACCCACATACAAAACATATAGTATATCTATACAGGCAAAAAAGGATTGCATGCAAGTTTAGACATGATACAGCATTATTCTGGCCGTATCAACAAAGTGAAACTATTCTGGAAACCTCAGGCCTCTGTGTGCAAGTCTGTACCTATTTGCAAAAGCCAGCATTTCCACTATTACAGAATATAGGAGCAAGCACGGAAGGTGGCAGGTACCTGCTATGGGAATTTGAAGATGATAAGGAAAATCCTTCCCCTGCTGCCTTTCAATGCCAGGAGATTGTTGGTTGCTGATTCTTTTGCGACTTGACTACGCCAACTCTCTTTACAAGGATCTCCGTACTCTACGATTAAAAAATTGCAGACTGTACAAAACTGTGCGGCACCCCTCCTCGTGCAGGCCCCTAATCAGGAATCTGCGAGGCAGTCTATTGCCACCCTCCATTGGCTTCCAGTCATGGAAAGAGTTCAGTTTAAAGCACTGTGTATCGTCCATAAGACCATGTCTTCCAAGGGTCCGACTATTCTCCAGTCCTTCATCTCTTCCTACTGTCCCAGTAGGTCCCTGCGTTCTGGGAATAAGCATCTTGCAGTTGTTCCCGGGATAAAAAGGTCCCGGAGTGGGGGACGCCTATTCTCCTACAGTGCGGCGAAATTGTGGACCCAGCTACCTAATCATATCCATCTTGAGGATAACTACTTGTCTTTTCGAAAAACTTCTTAAAACCTCTCTGTTTCCTTAAAGACTAGCTGTAGTTCTTTTGATGAC
Organism: Lissotriton helveticus; assembly: GCF_964261635.1. Lineage (NCBI taxonomy): Eukaryota > Metazoa > Chordata > Amphibia > Caudata > Salamandridae > Lissotriton > Lissotriton helveticus. The sequence goes on along the minus strand of NC_136072.1, from coordinate 883,318,648 downwards.
TCTGCTCCTAGCTCAGGGAGGCCTTCTAGTAGCCATGCGCTATAGAAATGCAAATTCATTCATTCAAAAACCACAATTGCTTAGGTAATTACAGGCCTGTTATAAATGCACTAAGAAAGTTGGCCAATTTTTGTGCAAAACGTTAGTATTGAGGATTAAAAATGGTTGGTGTGATGAACACAAATTCCAGGAATTTCTAATTTCAGCATAGTTATTAATAGAGCCTCTCACATAGTAGGAGGGAGACATCCACTGTTCACTATTGCCTCAAAGAGAGTTGTATTATATGGATCCAATTCTTCCACTTTCTCTTTATGAAATTCTGTAGTCAGACCATCTGTTCCTGGGGCACTGCCATTTGGCATGCATCTAATAACTTGTTAAATCTCTTCAGGGGTCAATGGAACCAGCACATGTTCTCTACATTGATTTTCTGGTCATGCATTCATTAATTCAACAGTAATGTCACAAGGTACATTTCTCACAATTAACGCAGGTGACTGGACCAATGCAGAACAAAGTATCAGATGGACACTGACTACATTTCTATGCATAAAGAGCAGGCTGTTTACCTAACCCTTCCACAACATGCAGGTCTCCTTAGTAGTTAAGATGGCCTGGTATTTGCACTGGGTTTAAACCTGGGATACAATGTGCGCATATCCCAGGCTTGCACCCTGCAATTTATAAATTAGGGCCTAGGTGCATTAGTCTCCCCATTCCCTTTCCACCATTAATGTGCACCATCTATTTCAAGTGCAAATCCAGCCACACTTGTTTGCATGCACAAGGATATTGTGAAATAAAATCAGTTTAGTAGCATAAAAAATGAACACTAGTATTCATGCTAAATAAAAGTGAAACCCAATAGTGAGAATCGAGAAGCTTTATTCTAACCAGTAATGTATGTGTGTGTATATATATATATATATATATATATATATAAAAGATACATATATATATATATATATATATATATATATTACCTACTTTAGTTATAGTTAGGACCTATTTTCCATAGGAAATCCACAACATTCTATTTGGAATAACTTTGGCGCCGGTGGACGAATCTTCTTGAATTTCTCCAAGAAAATGGCCTGCTCAGTTCCGCTCCTTCCCTGAAAGTTTGGGGGTGATTCGTCAAGTGGGGGCCGAGAAAAAAGGGGGTCCCAAAACGTGTTGTGCCCATGCAATTTTCCATTGGGACCTTTAGCCAGGGCTACAGCCCGAACGGCTGAACGGAATTACACGAAATTTGGCAGAGAGGTAGAGTTCTGCTCGCAGATTGTGCTTTTTGTTAAATGGTGTAAATCCGTTCAGTAGTTTCTGAGAAAATTGCAAGTAAAATCATAGCGATATCTAGAGATGGAGTTCAGCACACGTACTGAAATCTTACGAGCGCGAGCTGCATGCTGACTGTCTGTGAACTCTCTGTCAACACTCGAAACCAGGAAGTGTTGGCGGCAATCTTGTGCCTCGCTAGAACCAAGTCACAAGAAAACAGTAAAACAAAGTTCAGAAATAAGGAAAGGGGGTAGGGTAGAGACATTCTGACCCTCTAGGCTTGCTCAGGGGGTCGTAAATGGATGTTTAGGCTCTATTTTCTTTTCTTTTCTTTTCTTTTATTTTTTTAAAGAAAAATCGTGGCGTACGCGTATGGAAATACGTACAATTATGAGCAGGAGCTGCATGCTGATTGGCTGTCAATACTCCAAACCAGGAAGTGTTGGCAGCCATGTTGTTTGTCGGGAGAGCAGAGTCACAATAAAACAGTAAAACAAAGTTGAGAAATAAGGAAACGGGGCAGGGTAGAAACATCTGACCCTATAGTCTAGGTCAGGGGGTGGTATATGGATCTTTAGGCTCAATTTGTTTTTTTTTTTAAATAAAACATGGCAGGGTACACGTGCAGTACTTGTACGTGTTGCAAAAGGTGAAAAAAAGTAGAAGTCCATTTTATTCATTAGGTCCTGGGGGGGCAAATTACGGGGGCAATTTTTCTGCATAATGGGGACTTGTAAGGTACCCCGAGCACTGGGGAACGGCACTCCTCTGGTTTTATTTTGAAGTATGCGGGGGAGCTACGGCCATACTCCCCGGAGTCTCAATGAGCGGCACCCTCGGGTCTTTTTAAAAAAAAAATATGTTTTGAGCTCTCTCTCTCTCTCTCCCTGTACATGTCGCGGGGAACGCCACATTTCTGGGGCAGTGATTTATAAAATGACCTTCCAGCTCCGGGTGCCTGCATTGTCTGGAGTTTTTTATTAATGTTGGGAGGGTGGGCTTGATAATACGTCCTTGTAAATTCCCATAGAAGCCTATGTTCTGGTGTTAACATGGGCTTCTATGGGAAATAACAAGGCCGTATTATGAAGCTCACTATCGCCGTTTTATCGGCAGTTTTCTGCCAATAAAACGGTGATAATTTTAACACCGGTCCTTGATAATATGCACCTAAGTTTACTGGTCAAAAAAAAGAGCAAATGGCCATATTAACAACAAAAGGCGATACATTATCATCGCTTTTATTGGCAGGAAACTACCGATAAAGCGGCGATAATGGGCTTGGTAATATGCCCTTGTGAATAACCATAGCAGCCCAGGTTAACATCAGAACTTGGGCTGCTATGGGAATATACAAGGGCCTATGGTTTTTTATTAATGTTGGGAGGGTGGGCTTGATAATACGTCCTTGTTAATTGCCATAGAAGCCTACGTTCCGGTGTTAACATGGGCTTCTATGGGAAATAACAAGGCCGTATTATCATGGTCATTATCGCCGTTTTATCAGCAGTTTCTTGCCAATAAAACGGCGATAATTGTAACACCGGTCCTTGATAATATGCAAGTAAGTTTACTGGTCAAAAAAAGAGCAATGAGCCATATTATCAACAAAAGGCGATACATTATCGTCGCTTTTAAAGGCAGGAAACTGCCGATAAAGCGGCGATAATGGGCTTGATAATATGCCCTTGTGAATAACCATAGGAGCCAAGGTTAACACCATAACTATAACGGAGGAATTTCAAAGGTTTTGTATGAGAGAAATGTTCAGCTAACTATAACGTGTGAAACCTATGTTTTTTTCAGTGAATTTGCATAGTTTTTTAAATGCTAATTCCTAACTATAACGTGTGTGAAACCTATGGTTTTTCAATGAATATATATATATATATTACCTACTGGCGGTCGCCAGTAGGTATATATAGTTAGGATTTTTTCCCTATGGGATTTTTGAAAATTCTATGTCTAATAACTTTGGCGTTTGTGGACGGAATTGGCTGAAATTTTCTGGAAAATGGCACATTTTGTTTCTGAGCAGCCCCTGGAAATTTGGGGGGGGTTCGTCCAGGGGGGGCCGAGAAAAAAGGGGGGTCCCAAAACGCGTTTTTAACATTGAGTTTTCCATAGGGCGGTTGGCCTCACTTTTAGCCCGAACGGCTGAATGGATTTGCACGAAACTTGGCAAAATTGTAGGGACTGGTAGCCCGATGTGCCTTTTCTAGGTCTCAATATATGTGCTCCAGTGGATTTTGAGAAATTAACGTTTAAAAAAAGATATATATCTGTAAGCGCGCTCTGGGCAGCGCTCCGGTCCGCGGACCTTAAGCGTACCGGAACTTCGCGTAGCTAAGCTGATTGGCTCTCCGGTGTCTGTCAACATTCTAAACAGTCCGGAGCGGCCGCCATCTTGTCTCTCGGTAGGATTGAGAGACAAGAGGAGGCCAAAACAAAGGCGAAAATGACCATAAGGGGGCATACTAGATCCTCCCTGACCCCCTAGGTTTAATGTGGAGGTTTTAAAAGGGCCCCGCGGGGCAAAAAAAACAAAAAAAAAATTTTTTTTTTGCGTGGGGAGCGCCCGGTCCGCGAACCGGGAAGCGTTCTGGGCAGCGTACTGCAATGAAAAATGAATGATAGACTTTTCAAATGCTGTATGTTAATTGATTGTTGTTTTTGTTGATTATTTTTTATTTTCTTTATTTTTTAAGCATTTTTTTTAATGTGATTGTGTTTCATAATTTATTAAACTTTCTAACATTTCATTGTCAGAAATTTCATAATTATCATGGAATATACATTGTAGTCTCTGAGGGTGTAAAATGTCCTCATTTGCAAGGAGGTTATCTACTGCTTGTACACATTGCAGTAGTTCATTGTCCCAAGTTTCATCGAAAAATTCAATGTCAATTTGATCAATTGTATCAATCAATTCTTGGCTGCTGTCTTGCAGGTCCATTTCAAAAGAAACTTGGTTTTCGCCTTCCATTTTGCCTGAAATTTGAATTAAAAAAATATATATTAGTAGAGATAGGGCAATGTTGGGAATAATTTTAGATAGGCATTTTTTATCAGTGAATTTATCTTTGGGCAGTGTATAGTATCAGAGTGGAAGTAGGAATATAAAAATGTGTATGTGATTTAACGTAAGTAAATTCATAATTATACAAGAGAAGCCTAACTCCATCCTTAACTATAACAGAGAAGTCTCTCTAAATCTATAACTACTACAGAGGGATAGTATATATCTATCAGAAAAAGTTTACCATATTAACTTATAGTGCACAATATACTTCAGTTTTAAAAATAAAAACTTACCTTTAGAAAGAAGTTGAAGGAATTAGTGAAAATACTATTGAAATGTACAGCAAGAAGTAGTAGTCAAAATGGCTGTGTTTTCTTCTCTTCCTTTATATATATTCAGGTATATAACCAATGAAATGTCAGGTAAAAAAAAATAGAAAATGAAAGTAACATTTTAATTGGTTGTCAATTCCAACACTTCAGATGTGTTTTGTGAAGTAATTTACCTCAGGGTATTTAGAGAGGTCTACAGGCTAAATTACTAAATGGAATTCCAATCAAATTTGTGAAAATGGTAGGGATTGGTATGTAGTATGAGCTAATCTATATTTGGTGAAATTGTCTCCAGTGGCTTTTCTGTGAACTACTTTCCCACCTTTTTTGATGGTGCGCTTCCCAGGGAGCGACCCGGTACGCGAACCGTTGAGCGCCCCGGTTCGCGAACCTTAAGCGTTCCGGGAGTCCACCATTTTGTGTTTCGGTCGAATTTAGATACAAGATGGAGGGCAAATAATGTTCAGAATGGGTAGAAGGGGGCACGGTAGACTTATCTTGACCCCCTAGGTTTTGTGAGGGTGGCTGAGGAGGCCCATATGTGCGAAAAAAAAACATTTTTTTTAAAAATTTCGCGAGGTTAGCTCCCGGTTCGCGTACCGGGTAGCGCCCCGGGGAGCGTACTTTGTTGAAAATTAGTGAAAATGTTAGAGTAAAATAATAATTGTGAGTGATTAGATGTAGGGTAGCTCTGAGAAGAGCTTTTGGGTTTATGGTACATTTAGGTACTTATAAGTAGGTACCAATGCACATTCTTAAATTCAGAGTGAAAACTCTGTTGCCCTCATCTGAGAAGTGAACTCCATCTCCTCTGTAGATATCTTGCATGTAGTATCGCAAGTTATTGTTGTACAGGGAGCCCATTCCATGGTCTCTCATGTAAGCTGAAACAGATTTGTTTACATGCTTCCTCGACTTCTCAATTTGTGGACAAAATTGGTTTGACCATCTCCATTTCTGTCTTTGGCATATATTTGAATATACCAAGGCAGTCTGAGGAAAAAGTGCCATTAATTGCTCAAAGGTGTCCTTTAAAAGCATTTCCAGACCTACACCAGTCAAAGTGCCCAAGTCATTACCTCCACAGTGCACAATTAACAGGTCAGGTTTGGGCAAATGCATAAAGGTTTTCACCAATGGTATCAATTGGTGACATTTTAATCCTCTGTGGCCAAACCACTTAATTTCCACATCTTGTAAATTGAGGTTAGGTAATTTCCTGTTTTCAACGTACCTTTGAGCCCAGTGAATATAACTATGTCCAACAATCCAGACAGAAAACATGGTGAGAGAAGGTTCTCCTGCAGTCAGATGAAGTGTGGCAATGAAATGGCAGTTGAAAAAATGAGAGTTTAAAATGAAAAAAACTGTGGAGTTTCTGTGTTCATGAAGCAGTAACAGTGATTGGTGGATTTTGATTGCTAAAAACAGAAAGTTAGGGTGCACGGATGTGTTCTTTGAAAGATGTATTTTGAATGGTCAATAAAAAATCATTAAATGAAAGAATGCACTGGATATGCAGGTGCACTGAGAGTTCAGAGTTCAATTGCAACAAAGTTGTGTGAACTTGCAAACACCAGAAGTCTTCCAATGAGGTGGTTGCCATGCAGAAAAGACAGAAAGGGCAGAGGGGGGAAGGGTTTTCATTTGAAAAAAAGTGAGGGAAGAGTTTTGATTGGGTGACATGAGAAATATGTGTGAAGAATTACAGCATTTCTGTGCTTTTGATAGCTGCAGACTCTGGAGTGCATACCTTTTGCTCTGCTGAAGACAAATTGGTGTGTTTCTGAGACTGTTTTCAAACTCAAAGTATTTGCTAAGGTGAGAAAATATTTCTTTAACTTAGATAGAGAATAGTGTGCTTTAAGGAGAAAATTTTGAATTATGTGGCGCAAATTGCTTGTAAATATGCTCCCACCTGTGCATGGAAAATTTAGATTTTGAATGTTTGTGTTACATAGCCATGTTAAAAGTGACCCAACCATGCAGGAAAGGCAATCAAAAAACGCTTTTATGTGTCTTAAGGACATTTTAAGTAATTTTCCCATGTGCGGTGTTTTGAAATTATGAATTGAAAATCGTTTTTGAGGTAAAGGAATTGTTTTTAAATTTATGACAAGGACATAATGGTGTATGCTTTTTTATAAGGCAATTGACTGTCCCTGATGTTATTTTTCCCATTTTAATGTAAGACTTTTCTCTGTGGCGCAAATTGCTTGTAAATATGCTCCCACCTTTGCATGGTAATTTTAAATTTTAAATGTTTGTGTTACATAGCCATGTTAAAAGTGACCCAACCATGCTGGAAAGGCAATCAAAAAACGCTTTCATGTGTCTTAATGACATTTTAAGTCATTTTCCCATGTGCAGTGTTTTGAAATTATGATTTGAAAATCGTTTTTGGGGTAAAGGAATTGTTTTTAAATTCATGACAAGGACATAATGGTGTATGCTTCTTTATAAGGCAATTGACTGTCCCTGATGTTATTTTTCTCATTTTAGTGTAAGACCTTTCTCTGTGGCGCAAATTGCTTGTAAATATGCTCCCACATGTGAATGGAAAATTTAGATTTTGAATGTTTGTGTTACATAGCCATGTTAAAAGTGACCCAACCATGCAGGAAAGGCAATCAAAAAACGCTTTTATGTGTCTTAAGGACATTTTAAGTAATTTTCCCATGTGTAGTGTTTTGAAATTATGATTTGAAAATCGTTTTTGAGGTAAAGGAATGTTGTTAAAATTTATGTGCGCCATATGCCCCCAAATTTCTTTTTCAGGGGTGCAGCAGGGTGTTATTGAGACACCCCTGCAGCTTTGGAAAAATTCCTAATTTGTGATGAGCACATTGTTAATCGCAAATTGCACCTTCATTTATATGAGCCTCCTAGCCCATGGAAATGAATGGGTAATTTGCAATTAGCAATTTTCTCATCGCAAATTTGGAATGGTAAAGAATCGCTATTTATTCCTTACAATTCGCTTTTTTGGAAATGCAATATAGTTATATGATACATATGGCGGTTGATGTCTAACAAGATAAGAAGCTTAGGCATACATTTATGATGACTGGCGCAATGAAGTAGAAATCACTTACTTCATTGGTAGAGCTTTACATGTATTATCTCCTCTGTATTCTTCATCAAGCGTAACTTTAATCTGCAATCCTGAGTAGGCCTCACTTTAAACAAACCTCTGGATAGGCCACATCTTATTGTTATCTTGATTTAATCATTTAAAATGCTAGGGACAGATTTATGATAGGTGTATGCCTCTTTTGCGCCACTTAGAAAACATTGTCCATGGGGAAATGACTTAAAATGTCCTTAAGACACATGAATGTGTTTTTTTAAAACGTTTGCAATTTTTTGGGGTCACTTTTAACATGGCTATGTGACTCAAACAGTCAAAATCTAAATTCGCCATGCACAGGTGGGAGCATATTTACAAGGAATGTGCTCCATGGGGAAAGGTCTTATAATGTAATATGGGAAAAATGACATCAGAGACACTGAAATGCCTTATAGAGAAGCATACACCATTATGTCCTTGTCATAAATTTGCAAACCATTACTTTTCCCCAAAAACGATTTTCAAATCATAATTTGAAAACACTGCACATGTGGAAATGACTTAAAATGTCCTTAATTCAAAATTTGCGATTCCTTAAATGCAATGTATCAAACAAAAAATATGTAAAAAATGATATTAAGGATTTGGAAACTACCACCAACTTCTAGTTTGTGGTAAATTGCGAATTCTTTTCAAAAAGCATTTTTTTCCCAAAAACAAAAGGTCCCATATGACGCCCATACATGCCCTTAGGGCATGTAGGTGTGCCATATGCCCCCAAATTTATTTTTCAGGGGTGCAGCAGGGTGTTCTTGAGATACCCCTGCACGCTTGAAAAAATTCCTATTTTGTGATGAGCTAATTGCTAATCGCAAATTGCAACCTTCATTCCTATGAGCCTCCTAGCCCATGGAAATGAATGGGTAATTTGCAATTAGCAATTTGCTCATTGCAAATTAGGAATAGTAAAGAATTGCTATTTATTCCTTAAAATTTGCTATTTAGGAAATGCAAAATAGTTTGATGGTACATATGGTGGTTCATCTGTAACAAGATAAGAAGCTTAGGGATACATTTATGATGACTGGCGCAATAAAGTGCACATTACTTACTTCATTGGTAGGCCTTTACATGTATTATCTCCTCTGTATTCTTCATCAAGCGTAACTTTAATCTGCAATCCTGAGTAGGCCTCACATTAAACAAACCTCTGGATAGGCCACACCTTATCGTCATCCTGGATTAATCATTTAAAATGCTAGGGACAGATTTATGATAGGTGTATGCCTCTTTTGTGCCACTGTGCGTCACTTTTATGATGCAGCGGCGGTGCAAAAGATTTGCTATGAGGCGACAACATTACAAATTGATGCATTTAGGCAGATATGTCATGGTGTAAAAAAAACGTACCACATGAAACCGATGCAGCAGTGATGCAAAAGATGCACCATGTCGTAAGACAGGCCTCACTTGGGGCCATATGTATCAAGCTAATTAGCATTCGCAAAGATCAAAATTCTACGAATTTTGGCCTTTGCGAATGTTAATTAGACAAATGGTATGTATCAAACAAGTTTGATGCAAAATAAGGAGTAGCAAAATTTGCTATTCCTTATTTTGCAATTGCACTGAAGGATTTGCAAATTTTGTGACTACTTAAATGCAATGTATCAAACAAAAAATATGTAAAAAATGACATTAAGGATTTGGAAACTATTGTGGTAAATTGGTGGTAATTTGTGAATTCTTTTCAAAAAGCTTTTTTTTAAAAAAACAAAAGGTCCCATATGACGCTAACACATGCCCTTAGGGCATGTATGTGTGCCATATGCCCCCAAATTTCTTTTTCAGGGGTGCAGCAGGGTGTTCTTGAGACACCCCTGCACCCTTGGAAAAATTCCTACTTTGTGATGAGCAAATTGCTAATCGCAAATTAAACCTTCATTCCTATGAGCCTCCTAGCCCATGGAAATGAATGGGTAACTTGCAATTAGCAATTTGCTCATCGCAAATTAGGAATGGTAAAGAATCGCTATTTATTCCTTAAAATTCGCTATTTAGGAAATGCAAAATATTTTGATGATACATATGGCAGTTCATCTCTAACAAGATAAGAAGCTTAGGGATAGATTTATGATGACTGGCGCATCACCAGGGATGTGCCAGTCATCTTGCGCCGCTGTTCCGCCACCCATGGTGTGCTGCATTTACAATGCGGCACAGCATGGGGCAAAAACGGCACAGATGCTTGACGCATCTGTGCCGTTAAGGTGGCGCATTGCTGGAGTTGTATCGCAAGTGCGATGCAGCTCCAGCAAGGCTCAGGGGTGCACCATCTCCACAATGTTGCGTCAAGACCTATGCCTGCTTCAAGCAGGCGCAGGGTTTTGACGCAGGTTTCTCCTATCTGATTGTAAATGCGGCACACCATGGGTGGCAGAGCAGTGGTGCACGTTAACTGGTGCATGCCTGGGGATGTGCCATTTAACATAAATCTGCCCCTTTACATTTAAGTATGTGCAGGGGACACAGAGTCGGTGAGGCTTATCCAAGGTTAAGAAGAGATGAGTCCTGTTCAGTGAAAGATTAGACATAGGCTTCACCTGCTCAGCATCGCTGGACATGGCTAAATAATAGCTGCAAAATGTTACTCTTGTTGAACAATTTTACTATTATAATCTGTGAGATTTGTCTCTTACTCTGCAACATCTCATTGTTGTTATCTTTCTTTAAAGATAAAGACAACCTCAACATGAGCGACAATCTGCAATCAGTTGATTTTGACCTCATCATTGAACTTGTAATTGAAACATCAGTGGATGTTGATCCCTTGTATGATTTAAATCCTGAGGATGAAGAAGAGCGTGATGAGGATGCAGATTTGTCCGAATTATATGATATAGGATGGGAAGCTGACCTGCTTGAGCCTTTGGAACTATAAACATTTATTTTTAAAATTTATAATTAATAAAAAGTAAAAAGGTAAACCGTTTAATTTAAAAATAAAGACACATTCAAAAGCAGGTTATGTGTAGTGTCTTCAATAAAATATTAAAATATGCTCATAAAATTAGATCAGATTCACATATAAAATAGCATAGGTAACATAAATATAAATGTCATTTCTTTTCTGGTATTTCTGTATTGTAAATTTGCCAACGACTAAAAAATCTTCTAATTAAAATGTCAAGTAGTGTGTTAAGTTTTTTATCACTGTTACTGATTTACTGTTTGGTAATAATGGTTAATAACATTATTTATTATATTTTTCCACAGATTCAACTGCAGATCATTTCAAGATTTCACCATGCCTACAATAGAAAGACAGAGAAAGGCTGCAAAACGTCAAAGACAGCAGGTGAAAAATAATACGCAGCAGTCCTCTAACAAAAAGATTTGTCAAGTCACGAAGAAAGCACCGGGTAAGAGCACAAAACACTTTATAAGAAATATGTGTAATAAAAAAAATATTACTACAGAAAATGTTTCAGTCCATAAAACGAGAAGGAAATCAAATGGAAAAGAAAGGCCAATGAAAAATGTTACTGCTAGAGCAAGAGATAACTCTGTGCATGATAGTAGAAGGAAACAACAGTTTAGGGAGATTCGTAAACGAATGTTCCGGAACAGGATAATTGGCAATTTGTTAAAAAATATTAAGAAAGGTCAACATAAACTATTTTTTTATAAAAAAAAAAAAAAGTTGAGAAAGTTATTGATCAGGCATTTGAAATTAAACGTAAGTTATTTATTTTGATAATCAATAGAATTAGGAAGCTAAACAAGGCAATTTTTGATTTCAAAAGAAATAGTAGATGGAAGAGAATAGTTAATCGTAGTAATTTTTGTGAAGTTTTTTCTGGAGAATGGATGCATAGTTCAAGCTGTGAGGCATTTTTTAATGAGGAGAGTTATTTCCAGGATAATAATTTGGTGCATGCAGTTGACACCAGTGGTCGTGCTTATGAAGTGAAAGATGGTTGTCCAGTTGAAAAAGAAAAACTTGTGACAACAGAGGCAGAAGAGGTGTTAGGTAATGAGGTTTTAGGAAGACGTGCTAAGGGTCCTGTGTACACCTGGAAGTGTAGTAGTATTTGCAGTGTGCGACAGGATTCCATCAATTTGCTTTGTGATTTTGTACGGTCATTTAATAAGAAAAGTTTGAAGCAGAAAATGAAGTTGTTGCAAGAATTAGATCCTTGCAGAGTGAGAGAAGTGACAGGTTTGCATGGTCATTCACTGGCTTGTCTTTCCAGGAGAGTATGCCAGAGTGTTTTTCATCATTTCAGGATGCTAGCAGTGCATCATAATAAAGTGAGGAAATTAGTTAGAATGTTGTATTATGCTAAGAGTCCAGCAATTATGCTTAAACAATTATGCGCTGCTCTTTTGCATGGTTCTGAAATAGATGTGAAGAATATATGTGAAGAAATTGAGTTTTGTTACTTTGGAAGTAAAGAGGAGAATGTTGAAATTGAGCAAGAAGAAGAGGGTCATGTGGAAGATAGTGTACAGGTTTCCAGTACAGATAATTTCCAGAGGGAAATTGCGACGTTTGAGGTGAAATCAAGTGAGAGGCCTAATTTCACTTGTGTGTGTTGTCGACGCACTTATTATAAGAATCAGACTAAGTTAGTGGATTTATATGCAAAAAGTGAAAGGGAAAATAATAGTGAATGGAAGGATTTTGCAACATACTTGATGGTAGAAAATTGTTTTGATTTGGGATTGGATCAACGTGTGTGTACTTATTGTTCTTGCAAATTAAATCAAAACCAGATGCCTGCTAGAGCAGTTCATAATAATCTGGAATTGGTTGAGATTCCTTCTGAATTGAAGGATTTAAATACTTATGAATCTATTTTGATTCAAAGTATCCATCCCTTTCAGGCTATTGTAAGAATGGAGCCAAAGACAGGGACATTGCCTCCATCAGATTTACAGAGAGGATTAAAGGGAAGAGTTGTTTATTTGCCTCTAGATTTGAAGAAAAACATTAACACAATTGGAGTAGAAAAAGTGGAAGAGGAACCTCTGGTTATCTTAGTTAATGGGGTTCCGACAAAGAATAAGAAAATATGGCAAGATTTAGTAGATGTTAGGAAAGTTAAAAAGGCAACATTGTATTTGAAAAAAAATAATAAATACTATAAGAATGTATATGTTGCAGAAGAGGAAGTAAGTGAGGAAGAGGATAGCGATTTGTGTGCTGGTCAAATTGAGAAAGTAGAACCCTCTACTAGTGAAGAAATATATGAACATTATAGTGTTCATCCTTTGCATTCCAAGGAAGTCATGGGGAATGCTATTGAGTTGTTTCAAATGAAACAAGCCAAAGGGAGTCCCATTAGTGTTTGGGAGGAAAGTTTGGAAGCTCGGTGTTTCCCACAGCTTTTTCCAACAGGTCAGGGAGGAAGATATGATGAGCGACCTCATCAAATTCCTGCTTCTGAATACCGGACTTTGCGATTGTATGCAGGAGATGCTAGGTTTCGACAATGCATTCCTTATTTGTTTCATCTCCTGTTTGAAAGCGATCTGTCTGGACTGTCATATGCAGTGAACCACATCTTGAAAAGTGGTATACACATGCAAAACATCTCGGCAAGTGACTTTATGGATAAAGTCAATGTCCAAGATAGTATTTTGGATTCTCACCTGATTAATCTCATGGCGTGTCAGCGTGGTACTAATGAGTACTGGTACCGTCGTCATGGTGATTTAAAATGTATGCTGAGGAACTTAGGTACTCCCACATGGTTCCTCACTCTGAGCTGTGCCGAGTATGGCTGGGAAGACTTACTTGAATTTCTACGAGAGGCAAATGCTAACGTAGATAACATCGAATTCAAGACACCCGGAGAACTGTGCTCTTTGGATCCAGTCAATGTATGTAGGTACTTCAATCATAGATTTGAAGCTATGATGTCTTTCATCATGAATAAGAAGAATCCACCTCTTGGAGAGGTGTTGGATTTCTTCTGGAGAAAAGAGTACCAAGCAAGAGGTGCTCCTCATATACATATGTTGCTGTGGATCAAGGATGCACCTAAATTTGGAACGGATCCAGAAGACTCAGTGATGAGTTTCATCCAACAGTATTCTACGTGTGCTGTTCCAAACGCAAAGGAGAAGAAAAGCCTAAGAGAAAAAGTTCTGCGTTTCCAAAGCCATCGATGTGGAAAGTACTGCCGTCGTAAATTCCGAAACAAGGACAAGTTCTACACTAAATGTCGTTTCGGCTTTCCACGACCGGTGATTTATAAAGGAAGAGTAAACAGTTTGATGTCTTCGCTGCGACACAATGTCATGAAGAAATCACCTAAAAACACTTACAATTTGAAGAGGAACGAAGAGTCCAAGTACATCAACGACTACAACCCGGTGATTTTGTCCATGTGGAATGCTAACATGGATATACAGTTTGTGGCTGATAACTGTATGGCTGTGGCTCGGTATGTGACGTCTTACATCACCAAAAAAGAGAAGACAGAATTGAAGGATATGTGGGAGGACATTTCCCATGAAAAGAGCCTCAGCAAGAAGTTGTACAGTTTCAGTCTGAAGATGTTGTCGCATCGAGAAATCGGAGCGTACGAATGTTCTGACCGGTTGTCTTCAGCAAGTCTCTATGCCAAGTCCAGGAGTATCGTTTGGGCGAGTCTTGGTCTTGCTGCAACGCGTAATCGAGTTCTCAAACCTGTGCGGGAAATTGAGTATTTGGCGGAAAAGGAGCCAAACAGTACCGACATTTTGAAGACCAACATGTTGGATACATATTATCCAAATCGAAGCAGTCACCTCGAGAATGTTTGTCTGTATGAGGTTCTGCAAAATTACATATTCAAGAGGAACATCAAAGAAGATACTGAGAAAGGAGTGTATGCTGTAATAGGAAGTGAGGGATGTCTGGTCAAGCAAAGAAAATGCCACTTGGTAAACCATCGAAAATTGAGTGGCGAATCTCCTGAAAAAAAGGAGTTTTTCTATTTAGCACTTTTGCAACTTTTCAAGCCTTGGCGTGCAGAAGAGGAACTGCTTGGAGATTTCCTCTGTTACGAAGACTCTTTCAATGCCGCCAAGGAGACCATAGAATGTCCTGCTTTTCCCAAATATGTAGAAATGTTGAATGCGGAAATTGAGCAGGAAGCAACGATTGCAGCCGAGATTGCCAGAGACAGTTCTCAGGACAGTCAGAGTTCTGCTTCATTGAGTCAGGATCCACTAGGAGGACCTGTTATCGAAAATGAAGCTGCCACTGCCATGAATGAAGTGGAAAGAGCCATGGCACATGCTCAGGAGGATGCGGTTAACTTAGAAGAGTTGGAAAGACAACTCAAGGTTGAGCAGAGGAAAATATATGACGAAGTTACCATGCAAATTGATCATGGATTAAGTCATGACAAGAAAGAGTGCTCATGTACGTCGTTGAAGCCTGTCCGACTGTACGTGAGTGGAGAAGCGGGAACTGGAAAAAGTTTCCTCATTAAAGCAATTTCATGCTATTTGCAGGAAAGGACAGAGTCATCGCTGTCTTGTGTTGTCACTGCTCCAACTGGACTGGCAGCACATAATATTAAAGGGATTACTTTACATCGTTTACTGATGCTGCCAGTGGAGCATGACAACAAATTACAATATCACAAGCTATCTGGAGATGCTTGTTTTGAAGTTTCAAGAATCTTGAGGAAAATGAAACTTCTTATCATTGACGAAGTAAGCATGGTTTCCAATGTCATGCTTGCCTTTGTGCATTTGAGGATGCAAGAAGTTCTCAAAACAGAGTATGATGTGTTATTTGGTGGCAAACACATCATTGTTTTCGGAGATCTTTTGCAGCTGACACCAGTGAAAGGGCAACCTGTGTTCAAAATGCTCACGCATGAAGATACCAGGAAGTGCCTAGGCAGCATTGGCAACGTCAATATATGGTTAAACTTCAATTATGCTGAACTGCATGAAAATATGCGTCAGGCGAAGGATGAAGTTTACAAGACTATTCTACAAGATGTTAGAATTGGAAAAGTGACCGAGCATGGGAAAGAAGCTTTACATGCACGATTACTGTCAAATTTATATCCAGAACAAGATGTTGTGCCTGAGAATATTTTTCAGAAAATTACTGAGAAGAAATCTGGAATATGTTTGATGCCAACTCTTGCAGAATGTGCCAAATTTAACAACAAAATGTTGCATTTAGAAAAGCAAGAGATTGTGAAACTGGAAGCTATTGATAGAGTAGAGCATATGGGATCAACAATTATTTTGTCTGAGAATCTGAAAACAAAATTGGATTCATTAGAGAAGAGTATATCTAAAACTGCAGGTTTTGAAAAGACTCTGAATGTGTGCTTGAACTGCCGTATAATTTTAAGAAGGAATTTACATGTTGAAAGAGGTCTGGTAAATGGATCAATGGGTAATGTTGTTGATTTTGTGAAATACAGAAATAGAGATGGAATTGAATTTTTAAAAATTAAATTTGATGGCATTGAGGAAGTACAGCTAATTGGTCGTTGTTCTGCTAGATTTTTGCTTGTAAAAGACTTATATGTTCGCCGTAAGCAGTTTCCTGTTTGCTTGGCATATGCGGTGACAATTCATAAATCGCAAGGTTTAAGCGTAGACAGTGCATTGGTGAATATTGGCAGTTCTGAATTCAAGGAGGGTATGGCATATGTGGCATTGTCACGAGTTAGAACTTTATCGGGATTGTACTTGATTGAGTGTGATGTCACAAACATTTGTGCAGATCTAGATTGTGTTAAGGAATACAATAGGTTAAGAAGAGAGTATGCGCCACATTTGCCTCAGTATCCTTTGTTTGAGAAACGTGTGGTAGGCCGGAAACGAAGAAATGAGAACAATACTGGGGAGGTTGTAGCAAAAAGACAAAAAGTCAATGAACCTAAAATTACAAGCAGAAACAAAAAGGATTCTGTTGAAGATGTTGTTGGTTTTCAGTTTGAAAACAGTTCTGGTGTCAACTGCTATGCTAATGTAGTAGTTAATGTTTTATTTTCTCTAAAAAATGTAAAAGAAGAGATTGTGGTCAATTCTGATCAAAGATTTTGCAGTTTGTTAAATTCTGTGTTAGAGAAATGTACCACTGATAGAAGAAACATAGAAAGTGTGTCTGAAATTCGAAATCTGTTAGACAGATGTTCAGGCCAAACACAATTCTCTCAAAATATTCAGCAAGATTGTCAGGAGTTTTTAATGTATATGCTTGATGTATTACATGCTGAAGGTGTAGATGTAGATCAGCTGTTTGGGCTTTCTTATCAATGGCAGCATGACTGCGAGAACTGTATGGTATCAAGTACTACTAGTGTAGACTCAGAAAGATTTATATATTTAACTTTGCCAGACAGTAAATCAGTCTCCTTTAATAAGCTAGTAAAAGCAGCTGATCACAACATGGAGTGTAGCCAATGTAAATCTGAAATGATGTCCACATTATTTATACGAACATATGGCCAGTATGTCATTTTAATGTTCCAACGATGTAGGCCTGATGGAACAAAATTGACAACTTTAATTAAAAATTTTGTAGCTTCGCAGTTGTCAATATCAGGAAGGACTTTTGTAACTGCAGCAATTATATATCATGACGGCCCTTCAATAACATCAGGACATTACACAGCTTATTTAAAGTCTAGAAATGGCTGGTCATTCTGCAATGATTCTGTTTTAATTGTAAAAAAAAAATTGCCGTATGACCTTAAAAACTCTTACCTGGTGTTTTTAAAACCAAAATTTTAGGGAAAGAATCTCGGGATGTGCTCTGTGGAATTTCAAGAAGTTCTAATGGCTCCTACACAATTTGGCCTTGAGGATAAGTGTAGTTCAGAGACATAACTTCTAACCATAGGACTGGACATTATGGAGAAATACGTGCACTTTGAATGAGTTCAGAAAAACTGTATCTTTTTATAAACTAATTGAAGCAGCCAATCAAAACATGGAGTAGAGGGAATGTAAGTCTGCAATGCTGTCTACTGTTTTACATTGCTTTGTGATTAAAAGTGATGTAGAGAATTAAATAATTGTAGTGGTCATAGAGGTAGTGTAAGTCTGCTTGTATCAGTGTCATAGGAAAAGTAGAACATGACTGAGCAAGAAGGGGAAGATATTACTATTCCAGGATTGTGAAAATGATCTTCAACATTTTAATTCTGAAAGTTGCGGAAATGCCAAATGACGGGATTGGCTTACAAGAAATCCAAGAGTTATAAATGGCTCTGACAAGATTTGGCCTTGTGGAAAATTGTGGTAGAGAGCAAGAAGTCATTTATTGCATGTAACGTGTTTTTAAAAACGATGGAGATTTTCTTTCAGAAAGTGGCGGGCTGAAAGTAATAACAGCACAAAAGAGTGTAAGCTGTTCATAGGACATCCTTGGACGTCATGGAAAGTAAGTTAACTTTAAGGAGTTCTGAATTTTGATTTCTGATGTTGTATGGGTTTTTTAAACACAATCATTTTGATTGTGTTTTTTTTTCCCCGCTGTTACATGATGAATACCTTCAAGTCACTGTTTTTAGTGAATTTTGATACATTCTGAGAACAGCAAAAATAAACCATTTAACATGTATAATTAATTCTGTACTGTTTGCATTTATGATGTATATGTAGAACTGTGTAGGAGGCATGGAGAAGGTGAGGCTTCTGTAAGTGTCAAAGTTGTTGCATGCAGTGCTGCACTTCTGCGTATTCTTTCATATGCTAGACTACATCTGCACAATGAGATACCTAAGCAAAGGAAACGCAAGTGATGTGATTGAGAAATGAGCAAAATAAATTGCATGTATTTCAATTAGATCACCTGTGTTTCCTATCATTACGAATCACATTGTGCAGATCAAGTTTAGGTCTGTCCAGGGAAACATAGGAGGTTTGGACTTTGTTGAAGAGTACAGTGGACATGACTCACTTCATTGGTAGACCTTCACATGCATTATGTCCTCTATTCTCTTCAACAACTCGAAATTTCATCTGCAACCCTGAGTAGGCCTCACCTGAAACAAAACTCTGGATAGTAGACATCTTATTGGCATCCTGAAGCAATTATTTAAAATTTTAGTGTCTTGCGACACTTTTCTGAAACAACAGCAATGCAAAATATGCACCATGTTTTAAGATAGGCCTCACTTCATCTGCATCAAGATACTGTTAGTTTAAAATGTATATCTTTAGGACTGTGTAGGGGGCCTGGAGAAGCAGAAGCTTCTGTAAGTGTCAAAGTTGTTGAAAAACTGTTTGTCCTTCAATCTTTGCCCTTGTCTTTTGTAATTTTTAAATACATGTTTTAATATTTTTCAAATGTTTGTTCTCTCTTTCACAGATTGAAAGTATAAAAACAAAAAGTGAGTAATTTAACGACAATTATAAGGTAAATATTTTGTACTCTTTTCGTTACATTTCTATCACATTGAACTTCTATTAGTTCCACTGCTTCATTTCTTTAACCCTCAGTTTCCTGCCTTTGCTACTTCCCTCATTCCTTTCTCTATTATCTACTTACTCAACTCCTTCCACTCTTTTTCTCAGTCCCTCTCTTCTCATAGTTGCTCACTCTTGTTCACTCACTCCGTCTCTATTACTCTTAGTGTCTTTGACTGATCACTCTATCACTACTTGTTCATAATGCTTTCTCTGTGTAGTTGAAGCACACTAAGGGGAATATTATGACCACAGCCAATAAAATTATTGCTCTTTTTATTGGCAGAAAACTGGTTAAAAAGTGGTTTTAGCGGCAGTTTTCTGCCGCAAAAGCGGCTTTAGCGACACATTTCTGCCAATAAAAGCTGCAAAACTTTTATTGCCTATGTTGATGATATGGCTCTATGTTACTTACATTTCTTTGCTGTTTCAATTAATCTTTTTCTGTTATTTTTTGTTTTCTGTTTTCTATTTTTTCTCTCTGTTATTCCCCATATTTTAATCTTATTTTGAACATTCACTCACATTCTCCAAGAAACTCTTCTTTGTTAATGTTATACTCTCTTTTTTTTCTTTCACTTCGTTATCTATTTTGTTTTTCACAATTATACCCTCTTCTGTCTTTTCTTCGGTAAATAGATCTATTAAACAGTATCTCTTCTTTACTCCCTATAGCTGTCTTTCTTTTAACATCACTCTCTGTTTACTTTCCTTATACTTACACTTTTTAAAAAAAAAAAAATTTTTTGGTTAGCTCCCGGTCCGCGTACCGGGAAGCTAACCCGGGAGCGAACCAAAAGAAATAGAGCTTGTCAGAGTGCTAAACATTGTAGCAATTTTTTTTGAAAGGGAAGGTAGTTCTGAAAAGAACTTTTTTTTTATATTTTTGTTGTTTTATATTTTTTTTATTTTTTGAACATTTTTTGTTTTTTTTGTATTTTTTGAACGATTTTATATTTTTTTTGGTTTTTTTGGGGGGGGGGAGGAAACAACAAAAAACAGGCGTTGAAAAGGGCTCAACAGGAGCAAAAAAAAATTACTGGGGGCGGTTAGGGCAATCATGGTGTTCATATGAAAGGTTGAGTGCATTGATGCTCATGTTGCCACAAGCTAATAATGCACGACAGTGCATACATAAATGTATCATATGCCCAAAATTTTCTTGGATATTTGGCACAGTTTCCCGTGCCTCCTCTGGTGTTAAAGAAACCGGTATTGTTGGTCTGGCCACAGGAGTTGGTCTAGGATTGTCCAGCATATCCCTTAATTCCGCCCGGCTGTAATTTAGGGGATGTTTCCTCGTCATGTGCCTATGCATGGTGTGATTACCATAACTGTATTTTTTGTCCGTCCCTCTGGACAATTGTTCCTTGCATATGAGGCAGGTGACATACCTCGCGTTGACTTTTTTTTGTCCACGAGGCATCGAAAAAAACTGCCAGATGAAACTGGCTTTCTTTCTGGAAACCCGGGGCAACTCTTCCAGGAATTGTGGTTCTTCTCCCTCCTCATCCATTTCTTCATCTTCCTCCTCAGTGTTGGTAATCACCTGGGGAGGTGGTCCTCTCTTCCCATGAGGAGGTGGTGGTGGTGGTGGGGGTGCACCAGCTGAAGCAACCAATGAAGCCATTTTCACACAAGCAAAATAGGTCTTCCAACAAGCAAAATAGGTCTTCCTCTCACAATGATGAAAGTCAGAGTGAGGAAAGAAGGAGGGGTTTTCATCATTTGGAAAAAACAATACTTCTCAACCAATGAAAAGTGTTATTTTTAGGTCACCTGACCTAGCCTTCCATAATTATGAAACTAAAAGTGAAATGAACCAATGAAAAGTTTTATTAACAAGTCACATGACCTCTCACGCTCATGTTACGCGCTGCGGAACGCGCCCCGGTTAGCTTCCGGGTCGCTAAGCTTCGCGCCCCGGTCCGCGCCCCGGGACACTTCCGGGTGCGCTAACGCGATACGTCACAAGACGCATTTCGCGGCAACGCGATACGTCGCGCTTTCGCGCCGCGGATCGCTTCCGGGGAGCTGCGTTTCGCGCCTCGGTCCGCGCCCCGGGGCACTTCCGGGTGCGCTAACGCAGTACGTCATAAGACGCATTACGCGGCAACGCGATACCGTCACTATGTTGATTTCTTACCGGTTTGCGGACCGGATCGCGGAATCAAATTGAGCTAACGGGAAGCTTCCCGGTTCGCGGACCGGGAGCGAAACAAAAAAAATATTTAAAAAAAATTATTAATAAACATATAAAATATATTTTTGGATTTAAAGAAGAATACATTTTACAGCTATAGATATTAGCTTTTAAAAAACCAATGAAATTCATTGAAAAAACCATAGGTTATAGACCATATATAGTTAGGAATTAGCATTTAAAAAACCTTATTTTACTCACACAAAACCAATGAAATTCCATATATAGTTAGTTGTACTAACTATATATCGCGCACCCGCAATCCACTGCTGATCATGTCACATATTACATCATTCATGACATGGTCAGTGACATCACTGATGACATCACTGATGACATCTCAAATGACATCACTGATGACATCACTGATGACATCTCAATGACATGACTGATGACATCACTGATGACATCTCAAATGACATCACTGATGACATCACTGATGACATCTCAATGACATGACTGATGACATCACTGATGACATCACTGATGACATCTCAAATGACATCACTGATGACATCTCAAATGACATCACTGATGACATCACTGATGACATCTCAAATGACATCACTGATGACATCTCAAATGACATGACTGATGACATCACTGATGACATCTCATTTGACATTACTGATGACATCACTGATGACATAATTCATGTGATAATACGATGAACTTCTTCAGACTCTAAAATAACCTTAGATACACTCAGTGTAAACAGACACTCACAGACTGTCACTCATCCATGGAGTTACTCACACACCTACTCAGTCATGCAAAGAATCAATTACACCTCCATTTCCTCAACTATACAGTTATACATACCTTACTTATTCAAACATATACTAACACATATTTACTCTCTTTTACAATCCCTGATACAAGTTCACAATGATCAATACAGCCACTCACACATTCACTGGCTCTTATGCACAGTTATTTATATATGTCAACTCTCACATGTACTGTGTTTTTTTCATATGTTCTTACTTTGACATGTAGCACTCAGATATCCATTCCCTCACCAATGCACTCAGTCAACCGCCCATACACCTGTTTCCACATGCACTTTTGAATCCATATATCTAGTGAATCAACTGCTTACACATCTATGCACAGAGTCATACACCTCCCAGCCACCCACACACACACTCAGTCTCCCATACAAATACTTGGGCAACCAATCAATAACCCATATACTTACTCATATAGCTACTGATCAACACATGCAGCAGTTTACAGAACAACAGACATAATGATGCACAAATTAAGACAGTTTACTCACTAACCCATGCACTCAGTGACACACATTAAATCACTCACTCATACAGTCAGTCACGCACCTACTAAATCCTTCATCCAGACACTTATACATCCACTCATTCTTCAATATGTAAGACATTTGAGATGTCATCAGTGATGTCATTTGAGATGTCATCAGTGATGTCATCAGTCATGTCATTGAGATGTCATCAGTGATGTCATCAGTGATGTCATTTGAGATGTCATCAGTGATGTCATCAGTGATGTCACTGACCATGTCATGACTGATGTAATATGTGACATGATCAGCAGTGGATTGCGGGTGCGCGATGTATAGTTAGTACAACTAACTATATATGGAATTTCATTGGTTTTGTGTGAGTAAAATAAGGTTTTTTAAATGCTAATTCCTAACTATATATGGTCTATAACCTATGGTTTTTTCAATGAATATATATATATATATATATATATATATATATATATATATCCAAAAATGAAGGTTGCCCTCGTTTAAGGAAGCCACACGCAAGAGGTATGTTTTCACCGCTTTATTGAGGAAAGGCTGCAGCAGGACTAATAAATCCACAGTGGGTGAGGAAAAGAGTCCTTAATAATCATGCTGCACTGTACCACTTTCTTCAGCGCTCCCTCAAGCCTCTTCAAGGCGGAGCACCCCAGATGCTGCCACGAGACCAACTTTGTGGCGGAGCTTCCTCACGACCGAGCTGGCCGTTTCTAAATCCAAAAATGAAGGTTGCCCTCGTTTAAGGAAGCCACACGCAAGAAGTATGTTTTCACCGCTTTATTGAGGAAAGGCTGCAGCAGGAAATCAGGACACATCCAAAAGTCTTAAGAGCCCAACGCGTTTCGTGCAACCCTGCACTTAATCATGGGCCTGACAGTCATTCAGCAGTGCCTTGCATTTTTATACAGCACCTGTTGTCCTTGATGAGACCCGCCCCAGTGGGAGTTCACAGGCGCACTGCCTGCTGGCCTCTGTAGTGCTAGTAAATCCTTCTCATGTGAGCTGCGTGGCGCTGCCTTCCATTCCGACTAATAAATCCACAGTGGGTGAGGAAAAGAGTCCTTAATAATCATGCTGCACTGTACCACTTTCTTCAGCGCTCCCTCAAGCCTCTTCAAGGCGGAGCACCCCCAGATGCTGCCACGAGACCAACTTTGTGGCGGAGCTTCCTCACGACCGAGCTGGCCGTTTCTAAATCCAAAAATGAAGGTTGCCCTCGTTTAAGGAAGCCACACGCAAGAGGTATGTTTTCACCGCTTTATTGAGGAAAGGCTGCAGCAGGAAATCAGGACACATCCAAAAGTCTTAAGAGCCCGACGCGTTTCGTGCAACCCTGCACTTAATCATGGGCGTGACAGTCATTCAGCAGCACCTTGCATTTTTATACAGCACCTGGTGTCCTTGATGAGACCCGCCCCAGTGGGAGTTCACAGGCGCACTGCCTGCTGGCCTCTGTAGTGCTAGTAAATCCTTCTCATGTGAGCTGCGTGGCGCTGCCTTCCATTCCGACTAATAAATCCACAGTGGGTGAGGAAAAGAGTCCTTAATAATCATGCTGCACTGTACCACTTTCTTCAGCGCTCCCTCAAGCCTCTTCAAGGCGGAGCACCCCCAGATGCTGCCACGAGACCAACTTTGTTGCGGAGCTTCCTCACGACCGAGCTGGCCGTTTCTAAATCCAAAAATGAAGGTTGCCCTCGTTTAAGGAAGCCACACGCAAGAGGTATGTTTTCATCGCTTTATTCAGGAAAGGCTGCAGCAGGAAATCAGGACACATCCAAAAGTCTTAAGAGCCCGACGCGTTTCGTGCAACCCTGCACTTAATCATGGGCGTGACAGTCATTCAGCAGCGCCTTGCATTTTTATACAGCACCTGGTGTCCTTGATGAGACCCGCCCCAGTGGGAGTTCACAGGCGCACTGCCTGCTGGCCTCTGTAGTGCTAGTAAATCCTTCTCATGTGAGCTGCGTGGCGCTGCCTTCCATTCCGACTAATAAATCCACAGTGGGTGAGGAAAAGAGTCCTTAATAATCATGCTGCACTGTACCACTTTCTTCAGCGCTCCCTCAAGCCTCTTCAAGGCGGAGCACCCCCAGATGCTGCCACGAGACCAACTTTGTGGCGGAGCTTCCTCACGACCGAGCTGGCCGTTTCTAAATCCAAAAATGAAGGTTGCCCTCGTTTAAGGAAGCCCCACGCAAGAGGTATGTTTTCACCGCTTTATTGAGGAAAGGCTGCAGCAGGAAATCAGGACACATCCAAAAGTCTTAAGAGCCCGACGCGTTTCGTGCAACCCTGCCCTTAATCATGGGCGTGACAGTCATTCAGCAGCGCCTTGCATTTTTATACAGCACCTGGTGTCCTTGTTGAGACCCTCCCCAGTGGGAGTTCACAGGCGCACTGCCTGCTGGCCTCTGTAGTGCTAGTAAATCCTTCTCATGTGAGCTGCGTGGCGCTGCCTTCCATTCCGACTAATAAATCCACAGTGGGTGAGGAAAAGAGTCCTTAATAATCATGCTGCACTGTACCACTTTCTTCAGCGCTCCCTCAAGCCTCTTCAAGGCGGAGCACCCCCAGATGCTGCCACGAGACCAACTTTGTGGCGGAGCTTCCTCACGACCGAGCTGGCCGTTTCTAAATCCAAAAATGAAGGTTGCCCTCGTTTAAGGAAGCCACACGCAAGAAGTATGTTTTCACCGCTTTATTGAGGAAAGGCTGCAGCAGGAAATCAGGACACATCCAAAAGTCCTAAGAGCCCGACGCGTTTCGTGCAACCCTGCACTTAATCATGGGCCTGACAGTCATTCAGCAGTGCCTTGCATTTTTATACAGCACCTGGTGTCCTTGATGAGACCCGCCCCAGTGGGAGTTCACAGGCGCACTGCCTGCTGGCCTCTGTAGTGCTAGTAAATCCTTCTCATGTGAGCTGCGTGGCGCTGCCTTCCATTCCAACTAATAAATCCACAGTGGGTGAGGAAAAGAGTCCTTAATAATCATGCTGCACTGTACCACTTTCTTCAGCGCTCCCTCAAGCCTCTTCAAGGCGGAGCACCCCCAGATGCTGCCACGAGACCAACTTTGTGGCGGAGCTTCCTCACGACCGAGCTGGCCGTTTCTAAATCCAAAAATGAAGGTTGCCCTCGTTTAAGGAAGCCACACGCAAGAGGTATGTTTTCACCGCTTTATTGAGGAAAGGCTGCAGCAGGAAATCAGGACACATCCAAAAGTCTTAAGAGCCCGAGGCGTTTCGTGCAACCCTGCACTTAATCATGGGCATGACAGTCATTCAGCAGCACCTTGCATTTTTATACAGCACCTGGTGTCCTTGATGAGACCCGCCCCAGTGGGAGTTCACAGGCGCACTGCCTGCTGGCCTCTGTAGTGCTAGTAAATCCTTCTCATGTGAGCTGCGTGGCGCTGCCTTCCATTCCGACTAATAAATCCACAGTGGGTGAGGAAAAGAGTCCTTAATAATCATGCTGCACTGTACCACTTTCTTCAGCGCTCCCTCAAGCCTCTTCAAGGCGGAGCACCCCCAGATGCTGCCACGAGACCAACCTTGTTGCGGAGCTTCCTCACGACCGAGCTGGCCGTTTCTAAATCCAAAAATGAAGGTTGCCCTCGTTTAAGGAAGCCACACGCAAGAGGTATGTTTTCATCGCTTTATTGAGGAAAGGCTGCAGCAGGAAATCAGGACACATCCAAAAGTCTTAAGAGCCCGACGCGTTTTGTGCAACCCTGCACTTAATCATGGGCGTGACAGTCATTCAGCAGCGCCTTGCATTTTTATACAGCACCTGGTGTCCTTGATGAGACCCGCCCCAGTGGGAGTTCACAGGCGCACTGCCTGCTGGCCTCTGTAGTGCTAGTAAATCCTTCTCATGTGAGCTGCGTGGCGCTGCCTTCCATTCCGACTAATAAATCCACAGTGGGTGAGGAAAAGAGTCCTTAATAATCATGCTGCACTGTACCACTTTCTTCAGCGCTCCCTCAAGCCTCTTCAAGGCGGAGCACCCCCAGATGCTGCCACGAGACCAACTTTGTGGCGGAGCTTCCTCACGACCGAGCTGGCCGTTTCTAAATCCAAAAATGAAGGTTGCCCTCGTTTAAGGAAGCCCCACGCAAGAGGTATGTTTTCACCGCTTTATTGAGGAAAGGCTGCAGCAGGAAATCAGGACACATCCAAAAGTCTTAAGAGCCCGACGCGTTTCGTGCAACCCTGCCCTTAATCATGGGCGTGACAGTCATTCAGCAGCGCCTTGCATTTTTATACAGCACCTGGTGTCCTTGTTGAGACCCTCCCCAGTGGGAGTTCACAGGCGCACTGCCTGCTGGCCTCTGTAGTGCTAGTAAATCCTTCTCATGTGAGCTGCGTGGCGCTGCCTTCCATTCCGACTAATAAATCCACAGTGGGTGAGGAAAAGAGTCCTTAATAATCATGCTGCACTGTACCACTTTCTTCAGCGCTCCCTCAAGCCTCTTCAAGGCGGAGCACCCCCAGATGCTGCCACGAGACCAACTTTGTGGCGGAGCTTCCTCACGACCGAGCTGGCCGTTTCTAAATCCAAAAATGAAGGTTGCCCTCGTTTAAGGAAGCCACACGCAAGAAGTATGTTTTCACCGCTTTATTGAGGAAAGGCTGCAGCAGGAAATCAGGACACATCCAAAAGTCTTAAGAGCCCGACGCGTTTCGTGCAACCCTGCACTTAATCATGGGCCTGACAGTCATTCAGCAGTGCCTTGCATTTTTATACAGCACCTGGTGTCCTTGATGAGACCCGCCCCAGTGGGAGTTCACAGGCGCACTGCCTGCTGGCCTCTGTAGTGCTAGTAAATCCTTCTCATGTGAGCTGCGTGGCGCTGCCTTCCATTCCAACTAATAAATCCACAGTGGGTGAGGAAAAGAGTCCTTAATAATCATGCTGCACTGTACCACTTTCTTCAGCGCTCCCTCAAGCCTCTTCAAGGCGGAGCACCCCCAGATGCTGCCACGAGACCAACTTTGTGGCGGAGCTTCCTCACGACCGAGCTGGCCGTTTCTAAATCCAAAAATGAAGGTTGCCCTCGTTTAAGGAAGCCACACGCAAGAGGTATGTTTTCACCGCTTTATTGAGGAAAGGCTGCAGCAGGAAATCAGGACACATCCAAAAGTCTTAAGAGCCCGACGCGTTTCGTGCAACCCTGCACTTAATCATGGGCGTGACAGTCATTCAGCAGCACCTTGCATTTTTATACAGCACCTGGTGTCCTTGATGTGAAGGACTGGACTTTTTAACAGTACCAGCGGTGCCAGGGAACAATACCTATAACCTTCATGGGATACCTGTTTCGGCGCACAAACTACAGAGACACCGGACACTTCCTTCGGCGTCAAAGATTCAAGGTTTATTTACTGCAGGGAACACAGAAGTCACAACAAGTACAACACGTGCAACTTGGGGAGACTGCTTCAAATTGGTTCTGTGGAGCGCTCCTTTTATACAGAATTTACTCATAGGATAACATGGTACACAAAAGTTTACAACCTGGTTCCCATAATTATCCCCCAGAGGGGTCGCTTTGGTCACTTTGGTACACATAAGGTCCGGAACATAAGTGCGGAAACATTTGGCGGTTCCCAACTGTAAAAACCCATCTTCCCAACATTAGTGAATTCCAATCGGCAGTAAAACAGATCGAAATAGGGACAAAGACAGGTGCAGAGGAAGATGGAGACAGTGGGGAGATCGAAAAGGGTGTAAAAGGGGAGGTATCGGGAAACACGAGATACAGACATCAAAGGGACGTGCCTAATGAGATGCACGGCTGAGACAATAAACCGGCACGGCAGAAGCGGCTCAAGCGGGGCCATCTGCCTTACAGTATCATCCCCCTCATCGTAAAAGATATTTACAAAGAACATGTGTCTTCCACAAATATCTTGAGAGTCCCAGGGTAACGAAGCGGACAGTGTCCGTTCGCTGGCTACTTGAGGGCAAGAGACAAAATGGATGCCGTATCTAAGATGGAACCCGTGGGTACAGATGAAAAACCCACATATCAAACGAACGGTTTAAGTTAGCACAGCGAAACTGCGCACACTTACTAAACTCGTCATTTGCGGTTCTTAGATACCAGACTCGACCATATTCGTGCGAGTCGAAAACATCACTTATAATTGTCACGGAACCTCAGACGCTCCTTTTGCCCTCATGTAGGCAAGCACTAGTCGGAATCATATTCGATATTCATCAGACCCTCGAGATGTTGCTGTAGCATAGCTCTGTCCAACCGAGACCCTTTGGTAACAGGTGGCTGTCTCATACACGTTGTAGCACAGAGGCCACATAAGGCAGGACCGCACTGCACGCAAAGGCAACACGTGAACAGGAACGTTACAACGACTCCAATGATCATCAGAATCTTCCAACCCCAAGTCGACATCAGGCCCCAAAACCATCCAAGTAGCGTCCAATCCCCTACATCCACGTGTATGGATTCGGAGATTTTATGCAACTTCGAGATGGCTTGATAGACAGTCGGAGCGTTATCAGGAATGAAAATACAGCAGCTCGAATGGATCACCTTACATACCCCACCTCGATCTGCTAAGATCACGTCTAAAACCATACGGTTTTGTAACGTCATAAGTCTATCCGCCTGAAGTTCTGTGGTGATATTACCAAGGGCACTGGCAGTAATATTAGCTGTCGATTCTACCACTCGAGTCAACTGTCTCAGGTTCCTACTATTAACCATAGGTCCCCAAAATGGGAGGAAACCCTTGAAAAAGTCTCCTGCCTCTTGACCGGCAGTATCCTCTTCGCTAATTACGCCTCTCACAACTCTAGTTTTGTGATAATCTGCATCTACAGTAAACGTCGGAGGCAACAAGTTTGCGATAAAACATGAGCCCATGAAGTCAGAGGGCAACCATGCATACGCACGATCATGACAAATAAAGTGTGTACCCTTGGCAGCCAAAAACACAGGGGACGAGACCATTGGCAAAATATAATTTTCAGTGCAAGCACTCTCTCCAAGTCGGGCTTTCGATCTACGGCCGCGACCTATTAAACAAAAATTGCCAATGTGGGGTACGACCCATATCGGAGGCGAGCTTTTAAGCTGTTTTTCACCAGTGAACACACTATATTCGCCTCTACTTAGGACCCTATAGGCTTGTACCTCTTCTTCAGGGATAAGCGAGGGATCATAGATATCGCTATCTAAATCCTCTATTGCTATAGACAAAGATTTTTGGTACGAGGTAGGACCAGAGTAGGGGGAACGTGGTTCTCGAATGGGGTGGAAACCCAGTGCGCTTCGAAACATTGTTTGGAATGCTCGAGCAGACCCTTGGGAGCTATACGGTAACACCAGATATGGAATTCCCTTATCCGTAGTATGCGGCATCAACCCACACACCCAACAATTAGTAGTGTTAATCACTAACTGATGCTGATGAAGGAGCTGAATAAAGGAATTGTTGCGGAATTCTGCACGTCTAGCCTGCTCGTGTTCAGGTAAAATGTGAAAAGAATGAGAAGAAACAGTGGAGGTGAGTTTAAGGTCAGGGGTAGGAGTAGGTATGGTACAAGGCAAGAAGTAAGACATTGTGTAATATACTCCACCCACCAAAAACGCAGAAACAGTCACAAACAGTACGAATATTTGGAACACAAAACATTTGGTACGACTGAGTTGCTGCAGCTTGAATCTTTGTGCTTGAGCTCTTTCCAAGTCCATCAGCTTCGAAAATGCCATTCCCTATGACCGTCCGCAACGTTTCTTGACGCACTTCGTTCTGTGTAGCAATAGTCAATTCCTAGGAGTTCCCAGGAACCGACGGTCTTTAACCTAGCGTCAAGACCTACTAACCAGGAGGAAGTACGCGCGCGGCCCTACGGCCTTCATTTCACAAATATATATATATATGTGAAAACAATGTCTCTCAGCTGTGGAAACAAAAAGTGTAAGGAACGAAGCTCAATGAATATGTACAAAATAATTACAATAGTATGAGTGTTCAAACTGATCATGGAAAACGGGATAATGCACTTGTCAAGGGGCAGAACGTTTTTTTTATTAGTCTTTAGTGCTGGATCGCAAAAAATATCGGGTTTTCCCAGGACGTGTCTGTTCGTTAAACAAAAGATCCGTCGAAGGGACAACGCCCTGTTGATCAGCTGAATGTTCTGGTCTTGAGTCTTCTGATGACAAGTGTTTAACAATGCCTTTTTGCTGCACTGAGGATTCTCCGACAGGTTGTGCGTCGCTGAAAGGTACAAACGC
The DNA here is from genome assembly GCF_964261635.1 of Lissotriton helveticus. Classification (NCBI taxonomy): domain Eukaryota; kingdom Metazoa; phylum Chordata; class Amphibia; order Caudata; family Salamandridae; genus Lissotriton; species Lissotriton helveticus. The sequence continues at coordinate 883,287,730 of NC_136072.1, read as the reverse complement.
CGGCAATCCTTCGGTTTCAGTTGATGCAATGCCTTTCTTCACCCACGAGTCTGCTGGCAACGGGATGGGGACTTTCTTGGTATGGGTGGCATGCACCCAATTTTTCCGCCCCTCGAGACGAACTGCAGTTCTCGTGGCAAGGAGGACCTGATAGGGTCCAGTGAACCTGGGATCCAAATTGTTCTTGCGCGAAAAGTTTCGCGTTACCACCCAATCTCCGGGCTGGAGCTGGTGACCTGGACCCTCCGTCTGCGTCGGCAATGCTTCGTGAACCTGTTGGTGAATTAACCTCAGTTTAGCAGTCAAGTCATGAAGATAATCGATCAACATTGGATACTCAAGATCACAAAAGGCACCCGGTCTAGGGACCCCCCAAACATTGGCAGGACGACCGAACACTATTTCATAGGGACTGAGCCCTACTCGGGAGTGTACAGTTGCCCTTGTTGACAGCAATGCTAAGGGTAAAGCGTCAGGCCATGAAAGACCTGTCGTAGCCTGAATCTTTGCTAGTTTTAGTTTAAGGGTGCCATTGTACCCTTCAACCAAACCAGCTGACTGAGGATGATTGGCACTATGGAATTTCTGATTAATTCCAAGGCCCTTGCACACACTCTTCATCACACTCCCCACAAACTCACTTCCGTTGTCTGACCACACAATTCTAGGCATTCCATACCGAGGAAAGTATTCCTTCAGTAGGATTTTCGCAGTGGACAAAGCAGTATTGTCTTTGAGAGGATAGGCCTCAATCCATCGGGAGAATGCGCAAACAACAACTAAAACATATTTCAAGTTATTGCATCGCTCCATATGGATGAAGTCCAATTGGATCACTTCAAAGGGACATGAAGGGGGAGCAAAACTACCAGGAGGAGTTGGGGTTCCCTTACCAGGATTGTACAACATACATACCATACAATTCTTAACCAAGCGTTCAGCACATTTCGTAATACCATCATTCTTCCACACAGGAAACAGCAATTTACAGATACCTTTCGCGCTAATATGTGCTAACCCATGTGCCATAGTCACAACAGCCAGCACATACGCATCAGGCAACATCCATCTTTTCTGTTCCGATAAGTCAATCCAACAACCATTCGCATCCAACTTTCCCGTACTTTCTTTCCACTTCGTCTTTTCAATCTCGGTGGCCTCATTCTGAATTGCTTTCACACTCTCGATAGTGTTTTCACACATACTTGATTCTGCAGGCCACCTAACCGAACTCGTCACATACATTCGAGTGCTAAGGTTCCGGGCAGTCTCCTTAGCAGTCTCATCCGCAAACGCATTACCACGACCAACATCATCCGTCACCTTACGATGCGCACTACATTTAACAATCGCCACTTGCTTAGGCAACGTAAGTGCATCCAAAAGATCATTTACAAGCTGGCCATGTTGAATCTTCGTACCATGTGACGTAAGGAATCCTCTCTCTCTCCACAGTCGTCCAAAACTATGTGCCACACCAAACGCATATTGGCTATCTGTAAACACATTCACCCGTTTATCTTTAGACAACACACACGCTCTCGTCAAAGCAATTAACTCAGCAGCCTGAGCCGAATTCTGACTTAACCTTGCGTTTTCCACAATCGTTCTCAATGTAACTACAGCATACGCAGTTGTTACATCACCATTCGGTAACTTGAAACAGGAACCATCCACATATAGAGTACCATCGGGATCTGTCAATGGAGTATCTTTTAGGTCAATACGACCCTTGGTTTCCTCTTCAGTTTTGAGATAGCAGTCATGTACTGCTTCATCACTTGATTCTGTGTCGATCGGCAGCAATGTTGCTGGATTCAACACATTACATCGTTTTATCCGTATATGACTGGCCAGCAACGTCAATTCATAACCAGACAATCTTGCACTCGTTAGATGTTGAGTTTTCGTTCGGTTCAATAGAGTGTCGACTGCATGCGGAACCATTACCGTGAGCATATTATCCATGACTAGACCTGCGGACTGTCGAATGGACGCCGCAGCTGCCGCTGTTGCCCTTAAGCAACTTGGCAAGGCTCTTGCTACTGGGTCTAAAGTCGAAGAAAAATAGGCACATGGGCGTTGCTTACCACCAAAAGGTTGTGTCAAAACACTCAACGCGCAACCATCCCTCTCGTGAACGTATAGTGTAAACGGCTTACTGTAGTCAGGAGTGCCCAACACAGGAGCCGAACACAACGCATCACGCAATTCAGAAAAACTTTTCTGACATTCTTCAGACCAAGGTACTGGGGATGAAACGTCTTTGCATGTAAGGGCTATCAATGGTTTCGCCAACAATGAAAAATTTGGAATCCATTGTCTGCAGTAGGACGTAATACCTAAAAAGGCGCGAACATCTCTTTGGGTTTTTGGCACAGTCATTCGGGAAATCGCTGCAATTCTCTCTGGGGTCAACCTTCTCCCTTCTTTTGACAATAAGTGACCTAGATAGGTAACTTCTTGACAACAATACTGTAGCTTTGAAGGCGATACCTTGTGGTGTAAGTCATGTAGATAGTGCAATAATGATACTGTAGCCGTTTTGCAAATAGTTTCTGTATCAGCTGCCACTAAAAGATCGTCAACGTATTGAATCAAAGCTGCACCTTTAGGTAATACAAAGGCATCAAGCTGACCTTTAAGTGCTTGGCTGTAGATTGACGGACTCTCACAGTAGCCCTGTGGAGCGCGTTTTAGCCTAAAACTGCGACCTCCTAATGAGAATCCAAATAGGTCTCTGCTTTCCTCTGCAATCGGGATGCTAAAGAAAGCATTCTTTAGATCGATCACTGTGAACCAGGAGGCAGTTGCCGGAATCATTGTTAATAAAGCCGTAATGTCAGGGACCACGGGAAATTGTGGAACCACTATTTTATTTACCTCTCTCAAATCTATAAAAAAGCGATACACAGGAGGTTTGGTTGGGTCAGTTCGTTTCAGAATTGGCAATACAGGGCTATTACACACATTTCCACGAGTTTCTTCAACAACACCTTTTCCAATGAGATCATGAACAATTGCTAACAGCGCTCGTTCGCCCTCAAGAGAAATACGATATTGAGGTAAACGCGGTAATCGCGCATTTGGTTTCAATTGAATCACATAGGGTGGAATGTCTAACAGGCCCACGTCATTGGGACCTGTGGCCCATAAGGACGCAGGGAGGGAACTCAATTCCGGTGGGAATTTATCAACCGATAAATACATGGGAGAGATCACTCTCCGTCCTAATGTAAGCTCCACTCCTTCGGGGGAACAATACAATGTTGCATATAATCGTTTCAACAAATCCAGGCCCAAAAGATTTTCACCACAACCTGTAGATAGAATCAGTGGAGCGGTTAGCTCACGGGGTCCAATCATAAGAGGCAAAGGACTAGAGACTGGGTTACTAACAGGGGCGCCAGAGAATCCAACGGAAACGTTCGTTAAGCCAGACAAAGGTGCGCCAGGGAGTTTTGAATGCATGATGGAACTTTTCGTCGCACCAGTGTCTAACAGAAAAGGCTCAACTACACCTGATGTAGCCACTGCAACGTAAGGCCCACTCTGATCGACCGGAACTGACACTACTCCCTCTCTTTGTCGTTGGCTGTCCTAGTAATGGTCATTTACAACAGTGTCATGCTCTACATAATAATCATCAACATTATACTGTGCAGATCGAACTGACCCCGCATTTCGCTGGTCAAAATAATTATTTGCATCCGATTGATTTTGATGACGATCAATCTGATTGTGGAATGAACCACGACCTCTACCACGTGGTGCCTGTTGAGGACCACCACCACGGTTTCCACGTGTCGACACACCATTCAGACGGTCCCGTAAGGCAAGACAATCATATTTTAGGTGTCCCTCTTTCCTACAATATGCGCACTGATTATACCCAAGTGAAGATCTGGAATCAAAGTTGTCAGAGCGCGGCTGTGTCCTATCGAGCTGTGCTCGTGGTCGATACTGCTGTTGCGAATCATTTTGGTTTGATCGTGGAGGGTATGCTTGCTGCAACAAAACCTTCGTTTTGAGTTCTTTCGTTTTCTTTTCTACACGATCACTTTCTTCCTTTTCCCTATTCTCATAATACTGAGCCGTTGCTAGTATTTGCGCAGGGGTTGAAACTGCCCACGCACTTTCTGAATTCTTTAATTTGTTGCTTAGTTCAGGCAGCAAATTTGACACGAATTTGTCTACGAATAACCGCTGGCCTCCCTCAGCGCCCATGTCCTGGCCACTGTGGTCGACAAACGCTTCCTCAAACCTTGTAAAGAAATCTGAGACACTCTCGTCTTTCTTTTGCTTACAAGCTGATAACTTATCCCAGTTCACCTTCATCGCTGGCATGAGAGTTTTCATGAGCGTAATGATTTTCTGAGGCAAATCCAAAATCAGCTGTTCAGGCTTGGCCCCACCGACTTGTAATGCATCAGCTGCTAGCAGTGCAGCCCAATCACCCCCTAATTCAACTGCGTGATTGGCTTGACGAATTTTAGCCCAAACTGGTTGCGGTACCACATTGCCAAACAACATGTCGATGTCGGCAATATTCATAATAGTAGCTTCCACCAGTTGTGATAACTCCTTATAATAACCAGCCGGATTTTTACGCGGATCGGGTAAGGATTGCTTCACTTGCAAAACTTCTGATCGTTTCCATGGAAGATGTATCCACACCCTTCGAAAATGCGGTAGCACCGGAGGGTTCGCATTAGGATCACCAGGCACCCACAGTGGCGGAACCTCTCTCATAGGATACTGACCAGGAACCGCTTTCCAGTTCTCAGTGGTATCATCTGATGACACCCGAGAATGTGCTGTGGGTCTGAATGCTAATAAGCGTTCCACGGCACGTCGTACATCGTCTCCTATAATCATACCGTTCGAAAAGTGACTCTGAAGTTCAATTATGTCGGACGGTACATTATCTACATCATCATTGCACCATTCTTCTCTCAAAAAGTTACACATCTCCTCAAATACGAATCTCTGCGTAGGCTCATTAAACTGAGAAAACGTATCAAAGACTACACGTGGAGTGTAATTAGCAGGACGTCTTATCCACCTATGTGCCATTGTTACTAACGTCTCTTTCTCCCTACCACTAGGGATCTGACTCCGTCTCTGAGGAGTTTCAGATGAATCAGACAAAAATAACGGACCAGAAAGAGGTGAATAAAGGGTAGCAACAGAGTTAGGAACACGCTTACGAACAGAAGGAGAAAGAAAAACAGGGGCAACAACACTGGAGGTGAAGGAAGGCACAGTAGGAACAGACAAGGTAGTTGGAGTAGCAGAAACAACAGTCTGCGAAGGTACAGGTACAGGAGCAGTAGGAACAAGAACAGGTGGTGAAACAAACGTAGGGTTAACAGCGGGCTGGCCCGCAGCCGCTGGAGCAACAAGAGGTACAACAGGAGGTACTACAGGAGCAGTAGCACCCTGTACATAAGGAGGTGGTGATTTCATCAAATATGACAGCAAGCAATCCTCCTTCAAATCTTCTTCTTTCTTTTCTAGATTATTCGGTAAAACTGGGTAACATTTATCTATTTTCATGTGATGCAATCTAGTAGCGATTTCCATGTCTTTTTCTTCTTTGTCTTGTCTACATTCTTTTATAGCTTGCATTACAGGAACGAATTCTTGTTTTTGATTCTTTTTAAGTTGTTTGATTTCTTTCTGCTTGGCCTCTTTACGCCATATCCGAAAGGAATCAAACATAGCTGGCCTAGCTTTCTTTAAAAATAGTTTAGCCTCAAGATTATCTAAAATCGAAAGTTCAAAAGTTCCATGTGGTGGCCATCTAAGATCACCGTCTTTCTTTGTATAACGGATCCAGTAATCATTATATATTATAGGACCCACCCCATGTCGACTATAAAGATCATGTATCGGAGTTCCAACTGGAGGTATCGGACACGAGTCCTCCAACCGGGAATCCATTGCGCAACATTTGAAAATACGAAACAAATCACTATGGCTAGGCATCATGCACACTAACCTAGTATCAAACTTCAAGGATTACCGAAGCAATAAAACCTCGTGTAAGTCAAAACCCTCGGTTTTTGGCAATTGCAACTGTCAAATAATACTAAGGACCAATACTAAGAACCACAAATGCAATGGAACCATGCAATACAACAAAGCCTTAAGGCTATTACAAAGCTCGGAGAGCTAACCACAAAGCCTGAGGAGGCTATTACAAAGCTCAGTGAGCTATTACCACAAAGCCTTAAAGGCTAACCACAAAGCTTTCAAAAGCTAGAACAACCACTAAGGACTGGGAGCGACCCACAAATACTTAACTCAGAACTTCAATGGCGTCACCAGGAAGGCCCGTCTATCGTCTCGCTTGTACATAAGGTCTACGCCGGGCGTCGAAGACAGGTCGACAGTCAGGGCATCGGTCCGTCGTAGCCGTCAGGAGGCGGGAATCTTCGCAGGGAAAAACTTCGGGCCACTTATTTCGACAACAGGATCGATGAAGCGGGGTGCACCTTCCCTCGGAGATTTCACACGAAGTTCCTCACGATCATCAGGCTTTGGACCGGTACCGCTGAAGTCGCCCCACGTTGGGCGCCAACTGAAGGACTGGACTTTTTAACAGTACCAGCGGTGCCAGGGAACAACACCTATAACCTTCATGGGATACCTGTTTCGGCGCACAAACTACAGAGACACGGGACACTTCCTTCGGCGTCAAAGATTCAAGGTTTATTTACTGCAGGGAACACAGAAGTCACAACAAGTACAACACGTGCAACTTGGGGAGACTGCTTCAAATTGGTTCTGTGGAGCGCTCCTTTTATACAGAATTTACTCATAGGACAACATGGTACACAAAAGTTTACAACCTGGTTCCCATAATTATCCCCCAGAGGGGTCGCTTTGGTCACTTTGGTACACATAAGGTCCGGAACATAAGTGCGGAAACATTTGGCGGTTCCCAACTGTAAAAACCCATCTTCCCAACATTAGTGAATTCCAATCGGCAGTAAAACAGATCGAAATAGGGACAAAGACAGGTGCAGAGGAAGATGGAGACAGTGGGGAGATCGAAAAGGGTGTAAAAGGGGAGGTATCGGGAAACATGAGATACAGACATCAAAGGGACGTGCCTAATGAGATGCACGGCTGAGACAATAAACCGGCACGGCAGAAGCGGCTCAAGCGGGGCCATCTGCCTTACAGTATCATCCCCCTCATCGTAAAAGATATTTACAAAGAACATGTGTCTTCCACAAATATCTTGAGAGTCCCAGGGTAACGAAGCGGACAGTGTCCGTTCGCTGGCTACTTGAGGGCAAGAGACAAAATGGATGCCGTATCTAAGATGGAACCCGTGGGTACAGATGAAAAACCCACATATCAAACGAACGGTTTAAGTTAGCACAGCGAAACTGCGCACACTTACTAAACTCGTCATTTGCGGTTCTTAGATACCAGACTCGACCATATTCGTGCGAGTCGAAAACATCACTTATAATTGTCACGGAACCTCAGATGAGACCCGCCCCAGTGGGAGTTCACAGGCGCACTGCCTGCTGGCCTCTGTAGTGCTAGTAAATCCTTCTCATGTGAGCTGCGTGGCGCTGCCTTCCATTCCGACTAATAAATCCACAGTGGGTGAGGAAAAGAGTCCTTAATAATCATGCTGCACTGTACCACTTTCTTCAGCGCTCCCTCAAGCCTCTTCAAGGCGGAGCACCCCCAGATGCTGCCACAAGACCAACTTTGTTGCGGAGCTTCCTCACGACCGAGCTGGCCGTTTCTAAATCCAAAAATGAAGGTTGCCCTCGTTTAAGGAAGCCACACGCAAGAGGTATGTTTTCATCGCTTTATTGAGGAAAGGCTGCAGCAGGAAATCAGGACACATCCAAAAGTCTTAAGAGCCCGACGCGTTTCGTGCAACCCTGCACTTAATCATGGGCGTGACAGTCATTCAGCAGCGCCTTGCATTTTTATACAGCACCTGGTGTCCTTGATGAGACCCGCCCCAGTGGGAGTTCACAGGCGCACTGCCTGCTGGCCTCTGTAGTGCTAGTAAATCCTTCTCATGTGAGCTGCGTGGCGCTGCCTTCCATTCCGACTAATAAATCCACAGTGGGTGAGGAAAAGAGTCCTTAATAATCATGCTGCACTGTACCACTTTCTTCAGCGCTCCCTCAAGCCTCTTCAAGGCGGAGCACCCCCAGATGCTGCCACGAGACCAACTTTGTGGCGGAGCTTCCTCACGACCGAGCTGGCCGTTTCTAAATCCAAAAATGAAGGTTGCCCTCGTTTAAGGAAGCCCCACGCAAGAGGTATGTTTTCACCGCTTTATTGAGGAAAGGCTGCAGCAGGAAATCAGGACACATCCAAAAGTCTTAAGAGCCCGACGCGTTTCGTGCAACCCTGCCCTTAATCATGGGCGTGACAGTCATTCAGCAGCGCCTTGCATTTTTATACAGCACCTGGTGTCCTTGTTGAGACCCTCCCCAGTGGGAGTTCACAGGCGCACTGCCTGCTGGCCTCTGTAGTGCTAGTAAATCCTTCTCATGTGAGCTGCGTGGCGCTGCCTTCCATTCCGACTAATAAATCCACAGTGGGTGAGGAAAAGAGTCCTTAATAATCATGCTGCACTGTACCACTTTCTTCAGCGCTCCCTCAAGCCTCTTCAAGGCGGAGCACCCCAAGATGCGGCCACGAGACCAACTTTGTGGCGGAGCTTCCTCACGACCGAGCTGGCCGTTTCTAAATCCAAAAATGAAGGTTGCCCTCGTTTAAGGAAGCCACACGCAAGAAGTATGTTTTCACCGCTTTATTGAGGAAAGGCTGCAGCAGGAAATCAGGACACATCCAAAAGTCTTAAGAGCCCGACGCGTTTCGTGCAACCCTGCACTTAATCATGGGCCTGACAGTCATTCAGCAGTGCCTTGCATTTTTATACAGCACCTGGTGTCCTTGATGAGACCCGCCCCAGTGGGAGTTCACAGGCGCACTGCCTGCTGGCCTCTGTAGTGCTAGTAAATCCTTCTCATGTGAGCTGCGTGGCGCTGCCTTCCATTCCAACTAATAAATCCACAGTGGGTGAGGAAAAGAGTCCTTAATAATCATGCTGCACTGTACCACTTTCTTCAGCGCTCCCTCAAGCCTCTTCAAGGCGGAGCACCCCCAGATGCTGCCACGAGACCAACTTTGTGGCGGAGCTTCCTCACGACCGAGCTGGCCGTTTCTAAATCCAAAAATGAAGGTTGCCCTCGTTTAAGGAAGCCACACGCAAGAGGTATGTTTTCACCGCTTTATTGAGGAAAGGCTGCAGCAGGAAATCAGGACACATCCAAAAGTCTTAAGAGCCCGACGCGTTTCGTGCAACCCTGCACTTAATCATGGGCGTGACAGTCATTCAGCAGCGCCTTGCATTTTTATACAGCACCTGGTGTCCTAGATGAGACCCGCCCCAGTGGGAGTTCACAGGCGCACTGCCTGCTGGCCTCTGTAGTGCTAGTAAATTCTTCTCATGTGAGCTGCGTGGCGCTGCCTTCCATTCCGACTAATAAATCCACAGTGGGTGAGGAAAAGAGTCCTTAATAATCATGCTGCACTGTACCACTTTCTTCAGCGCTCCCTCAAGCCTCTTCAAGGCGGAGCACCCCCAGATGCTGCCACGAGACCAACTTTGTTGCGGAGCTTCCTCACGACCGAGCTGGCCGTTTCTAAATCCAAAAATGAAGGTTGCCCTCGTTTAAGGAAGCCACACGCAAGAGGTATGTTTTCACCGCTTTATTGAGGAAAGGCTGCAGCAGGAAATCAGGACACATCCAAAAGTCTTAAGAGCCCGACGCGTTTCCTGCAACCCTGCACTTAATCATGGGCGTGACAGTCATTCAGCAGCGCCTTGCATTTTTATACAGCACCTGGTGTCCTTGATGAGACCCGCCCCAGTGGGAGTTCACAGGCGCACTGCCTGCTGGCCTCTGTAGTGCTAGTAAATCCTTCTCATGTGAGCTGCGTGGCGCTGCCTTCCATTCCGACTAATAAATCCACAGTGGGTGAGGAAAAGAGTCCTTAATAATCATGCTGCACTGTACCACTTTCTTCAGCGCTCCCTCAAGCCTCTTCAAGGCGGAGCACCCCCAGATGCTGCCACGAGACCAACTTTGTGGCGGAGCTTCCTCACGACCGAGCTGGCCGTTTCTAAATCCAAAAATGAAGGTTGCCCTCGTTTAAGGAAGCCACACGCAAGAGGTATGTTTTCACCGCTTTATTGAGGAAAGGCTGCAGCAGGAAATCAGGACACATCCAAAAGTCTTAAGAGCCCGACGCGTTTCGTGCAACCCTGCACTTAATCATGGGCGTGACAGTCATTCAGCAGCGCCTTGCATTTTTATACAGCACCTGGTGTCCTTGATGAGACCCGCCCCAGTGGGAGTTCACAGGCGCACTGCCTGCTGGCCTCTGTAGTGCTAGTAAATCCTTCTCATGTGAGCTGCGTGGCGCTGCCTTCCATTCCGACTAATAAATCCACAGTGGGTGAGGAAAAGAGTCCTTAATAATCATGCTGCACTGTACCACTTTCTTCAGCGCTCCCTCAAGCCTCTTGAAGGCGGAGCACCCCCAGATGCTGCCACGAGACCAACTTCGTGGCGGAGCTTCCTCACGACCGAGCTGGCCGTTTCTAAATCCAAAAATGAAGGTTGCCCTCGTTTAAGGAAGCCACACGCAAGAGGTATGTTTTCACCGCTTTATTGAGGAAAGGCTGCAGCAGGAAATCAGGACACATCCAAAAGTCTTAAGAGCCCGACGCGTTTCGTGCAACCCTGCACTTAATCATGGGCGTGACAGTCATTCAGCAGCGCCTTGCATTTTTATACAGCACCTGGTGTCCTTGATGAGACCCGCCCCAGTGGGAGTTCACAGGCGCACTGCCTGCTGGCCTCTGTAGTGCTAGTAAATCCTTCTCATGTGAGCTGCGTGGCGCTGCCTTCCATTCCGACTAATAAATCCACAGTGGGTGAGGAAAGGAGTCCTTAATAATCATGCTGCACTGTACCACTTTCTTCAGCGCTCCCTCAAGCCTCTTGAAGGCGGAGCACCCCCAGATGCTGCCACGAGACCAACTTTGTGGCGGAGCTTCCTCACGACCGAGCTGGCCGTTTCTAAATCCAAAAATGAAGGTTGCCCTCGTTTAAGGAAGCCACACGCAAGAGGTATGTTTTCACCGCTTTATTGAGGAAAGGCTGCAGCAGGAAATCAGGACACATCCAAAAGTCTTAAGAGCCCGACGCGTTTCGTGCAACCCTGCACTTAATCATGGGCCTGACAGTCATTCAGCAGCGCCTTGCATTTTTATACAGCACCTGGTGTCCTTGATGAGACCCGCCCCAGTGGGAGTTCACAGGCGCATTGCCTGCTGGCCTCTGTAGTGCTAGTAAATCCTTCTCATGTGAGCTGCGTGGCGCTGCCTTCCATTCCGACTAATAAATCCACAGTGGGTGAGGAAAAGAGTCCTTAATAATCATGCTGCACTGTACCACTTTCTTCAGCGCTCCCTCAAGCCTCTTCAAGGCGGAGCACCCCCAGATGCTGCCACGAGACCAACTTTGTGGCGGAGCTTCCTCACGACCGAGCTGGCCATTTCTAAATCCAAAAATGAAGGTTGCCCTCGTTTAAGGAAGCCACACGCAAGAGGTATGTTTTCACCGCTTTATTGAGGAAAGGCTGCAGCAGGAAATCAGGACACATCCAAAAGTCTTAAGAGCCCGACGCGTTTCGTGCAACCCTGCACTTAATCATGGGCGTGACAGTCATTCAGCAGCGCCTTGCATTTTTATACAGCACCTGGTGTCCTTGATGAGACCCGCCCCAGTGGGAGTTCACAGGCGCACTGCCTGCTGGCCTCTGTAGTGCTAGTAAATCCTTCTCATGTGAGCTGCGTGGCGCTGCCTTCCATTCCGACTAATAAATCCACAGTGGGTGAGGAAAAGAGTCCTTAATAATCATGCTGCACTGTACCACTTTCTTCAGCGCTCCCTCAAGCCTCTTCAAGGCGGAGCACCCCCAGATGCTGCCACGAGACCAACTTTGTGGCGGAGCTTCCTCACGACCGAGCTGGCCGTTTCTAAATCCAAAAATGAAGGTTGCCCTCGTTTAAGGAAGCCACACGCAAGAAGTATGTTTTCACCGCTTTATTGAGGAAAGGCTGCAGCAGGAAATCAGGACACATCCAAAAGTCTTAAGAGCCCGACGCGTTTCGTGCAACCCTGCACTTAATCATGGGCCTGACAGTCATTCAGCAGTGCCTTGCATTTTTATACAGCACCTGGTGTCCTTGATGAGACCCGCCCCAGTGGGAGTTCACAGGCGCACTGCCTGCTGGCCTCTGTAGTGCTAGTAAATCCTTCTCATGTGAGCTGCGTGGCGCTGCCTTCCATTCCAACTAATAAATCCACAGTGGGTGAGGAAAAGAGTCCTTAATAATCATGCTGCACTGTACCACTTTCTTCAGCGCTCCCTCAAGCCTCTTCAAGGCGGAGCACCCCCAGATGCTGCCACGAGACCAACTTTGTGGCGGAGCTTCCTCGCGACCGAGCTGGCCGTTTCTAAATCCAAAAATGAAGGTTGCCCTCGTTTAAGGAAGCCACACGCAAGAGGTATGTTTTCACCGCTTTATTGAGGAAAGGCTGCAGCAGGAAATCAGGACACATCCAAAAGTCTTAAGAGCCCGACGCATTTCGTGCAACCCTGCACTTAATCATGGGCGTGACAGTCATTCAGCAGCACCTTGCATTTTTATACAGCACCTGGTGTCCTTGATGAGACCCGCCCCAGTGGGAGTTCACAGGCGCACTGCCTGCTGGCCTCTGTAGTGCTAGTAAATCCTTCTCATGTGAGCTGCGTGGCGCTGCCTTCCATTCCGACTAATAAATCCACAGTGGGTGAGGAAAAGAGTCCTTAATAATCATGCTGCACTGTACCACTTTCTTCAGCGCTCCCTCAAGCCTCTTCAAGGCGGAGCACCCCCAGATGCTGCCACGAGACCAACTTTGTTGCGGAGCTTCCTCACGACCGAGCTGGCCGTTTCTAAATCCAAAAATGAAGGTTGCCCTCGTTTAAGGAAGCCACACGCAAGAGGTATGTTTTCATCGCTTTATTGAGGAAAGGCTGCAGCAGGAAATCAGGACACATCCAAAAGTCTTAAGAGCCCGACGCGTTTCGTGCAACCCTGCACTTAATCATGGGCGTGACAGTCATTCAGCAGCGCCTTGCATTTTTATACAGCACCTGGTGTCCTTGATGAGACCCGCCCCAGTGGGAGTTCACAGGCGCACTGCCTGCTGGCCTCTGTAGTGCTAGTAAATCCTTCTCATGTGAGCTGCGTGGCGCTGCCTTCCATTCCGACTAATAAATCCACAGTGGGTGAGGAAAAGAGTCCTTAATAATCATGCTGCACTGTACCACTTTCTTCAGCGCTCCCTCAAGCCTCTTCAAGGCGGAGCACCCCCAGATGCTGCCACGAGACCAACTTTGTGGCGGAGCTTCCTCACGACCGAGCTGGCCGTTTCTAAATCCAAAAATGAAGGTTGCCCTTGTTTAAGGAAGCCCCACGCAAGAGGTATGTTTTCACCGCTTTATTGAGGAAAGGCTGCAGCAGGAAATCAGGACACATCCAAAAGTCTTAAGAGCCCGACGCGTTTCGTGCAACCCTGCCCTTAATCATGGGCGTGACAGTCATTCAGCAGCGCCTTGCATTTTTATACAGCACCTGGTGTCCTTGTTGAGACCCTCCCCAGTGGGAGTTCACAGGCGCACTGCCTGCTGGCCTCTGTAGTGCTAGTAAATCCTTCTCATGTGAGCTGCGTGGCGCTGCCTTCCATTCCGACTAATAAATCCACAGTGGGTGAGGAAAAGAGTCCTTAATAATCATGCTGCACTGTACCACTTTCTTCAGCGCTCCCTCAAGCCTCTTCAAGGCGGAGCACCCCAAGATGCTGCCACGAGACCAACTTTGTGGCGGAGCTTCCTCACGACCGAGCTGGCCGTTTCTAAATCCAAAAATGAAGGTTGCCCTCGTTTAAGGAAGCCACACGCAAGAAGTATGTTTTCACCGCTTTATTGAGGAAAGGCTGCAGCAGGAAATCAGGACACATCCAAAAGTCTTAAGAGCCCGGCGCGTTTCGTGCAACCCTGCACTTAATCATGGGCCTGACAGTCATTCAGCAGTGCCTTGCATTTTTATACAGCACCTGGTGTCCTTGATGAGACCCGCCCCAGTGGGAGTTCACAGGCGCACTGCCTGCTGGCCTCTGTAGTGCTAGTAAATCCTTCTCATGTGAGCTGCGTGGCGCTGCCTTCCATTCCAACTAATAAATCCACAGTGGGTGAGGAAAAGAGTCCTTAATAATCATGCTGCACTGTACCACTTTCTTCAGCGCTCCCTCAAGCCTCTTCAAGGCGGAGCACCCTAGATGCTGCCACGAGACCAACTTTGTGGCGGAGCTTCCTCACGACCGAGCTGGCCGTTTCTAAATCCAAAAATGAAGGTTGCCCTCGTTTAAGGAAGCCACACGCAAGAGGTATGTTTTCACCGCTTTATTGAGGAAAGGCTGCAGCAGGAAATCAGGACACATCCAAAAGTCTTAAGAGCCCGACGCGTTTCGTGCAACCCTGCACTTAATCATGGGCGTGACAGTCATTCAGCAGCGCCTTGCATTTTTATACAGCACCTGGTGTCCTAGATGAGACCCGCCCCAGTGGGAGTTCACAGGTGCACTGCCTGCTGGCCTCTGTAGTGCTAGTAAATCCTTCTCATGTGAGCTGCGTGGCGCTGCCTTCCATTCCGACTAATAAATCCACAGTGGGTGAGGAAAAGAGTCCTTAATAATCATGCTGCACTGTACCACTTTCTTCAGCGCTCCCTCAAGCCTCTTCAAGGCGGAGCACCCCCAGATGCTGCCACGAGACCAACTTTGTTGCGGAGCTTCCTCACGACCGAGCTGGCCGTTTCTAAATCCAAAAATGAAGGTTGCCCTCGTTTAAGGAAGCCACACGCAAGAGGTATGTTTTCATCGCTTTATTGAGGAAAGGCTGCAGCAGGAAATCAGGACACATCCAAAAGTCTTAAGAGCCCGACGCGTTTCGTGCAACCCTGCACTTAATCATGGGCGTGACAGTCATTCAGCAGCGCCTTGCATTTTTATACAGCACCTGGTGTCCTTGATGAGACCCGCCCCAGTGGGAGTTCACAGGCGCACTGCCTGCTGGCCTCTGTAGTGCTAGTAAATCCTTCTCATGTGAGCTGCGTGGCGCTGCCTTCCATTCCGACTAATAAATCCACAGTGGGTGAGGAAAAGAGTCCTTAATAATCATGCTGCACTGTACCACTTTCTTCAGCGCTCCCTCAAGCCTCTTCAAGGCGGAGCACCCCCAGATGCTGCCACGAGACCAACTTTGTGGCGGAGCTTCCTCACGACCGAGCTGGCCGTTTCTAAATCCAAAAATGAAGGTTGCCCTCGTTTAAGGAAGCCCCACGCAAGAGGTATGTTTTCACCGCTTTATTGAGGAAAGGCTGCAGCAGGAAATCAGGACACATCCAAAAGTCTTAAGAGCCCGACGCGTTTCGTGCAACCCTGCCCTTAATCATGGGCGTGACAGTCATTCAGCAGCGCCTTGCATTTTTATACAGCACCTGGTGTCCTTGTTGAGACCCTCCCCAGTGGGAGTTCACAGGCGCACTGCCTGCTGGCCTCTGTAGTGCTAGTAAATCCTTCTCATGTGAGCTGCGTGGCGCTGCCTTCCATTCCGACTAATAAATCCACAGTGGGTGAGGAAAAGAGTCCTTAATAATCATGCTGCACTGTACCACTTTCTTCAGCGCTCCCTCAAGCCTCTTCAAGGCGGAGCACCCCAAGATGCTGCCACGAGACCAACTTTGTGGCGGAGCTTTCTCACGACCGAGCTGGCCGTTTCTAAATCCAAAAATGAAGGTTGCCCTCGTTTAAGGAAGCCACACGCAAGAAGTATGTTTTCACCGCTTTATTGAGGAAAGGCTGCAGCAGGAAATCAGGACACATCCAAAAGTCTTAAGAGCCCGACGCGTTTCGTGCAACCCTGCACTTAATCATGGGCCTGACAGTCATTCAGCAGTGCCTTGCATTTTTATACAGCACCTGGTGTCCTTGATGAGACCCGCCCCAGTGGGAGTTCACAGGCGCACTGCCTGCTGGCCTCTGTAGTGCTAGTAAATCCTTCTCATGTGAGCTGCGTGGCGCTGCCTTCCATTCCATCTAATAAATCCACAGTGGGTGAGGAAAAGAGTCCTTAATAATCATGCTGCACTGTACCACTTTCTTCAGCGCTCCCTCAAGCCTCTTCAAGGCGGAGCACCCCCAGATGCTGCCACGAGACCAACTTTGTGGCGGAGCTTCCTCACGACCGAGCTGGCCGTTTCTAAATCCAAAAATGAAGGTTGCCCTCGTTTAAGGAAGCCACACGCAAGAGGTATGTTTTCACCGCTTTATTGAGGAAAGGCTGCAGCAGGAAATCAGGACACATCCAAAAGTCTTAAGAGCCCGACGCGTTTCGTGCAACCCTGCACTTAATCATGGGCGTGACAGTCATTCAGCAGCGCCTTGCATTTTTATACAGCACCTGGTGTCCTAGATGAGACCCGCCCCAGTGGGAGTTCACAGGCGCACTGCCTGCTGGCCTCTGTAGTGCTAGTAAATCCTTCTCATGTGAGCTGCGTGGCGCTGCCTTCCATTCCGACTAATAAATCCACAGTGGGTGAGGAAAAGAGTCCTTAATAATCATGCTGCACTGTACCACTTTCTTCAGCGCTCCCTCAAGCCTCTTCAAGGCGGAGCACCCCCAGATGCTGCCACGAGACCAACTTTGTTGCGGAGCTTCCTCACGTCCGAGCTGGCCGTTTCTAAATCCAAAAATGAAGGTTGCCCTCGTTTAAGGAAGCCACACGCAAGAGGTATGTTTTCACCGCTTTATTGAGGAAAGGCTGCAGCAGGAAATCAGGACACATCCAAAAGTCTTAAGAGCCCGACGCGTTTCGTGCAACCCTGCACTTAATCATGGGCGTGACAGTCATTCAGCAGCGCCTTGCATTTTTATACAGCACCTGGTGTCCTTGATGAGACCCGCCCCAGTGGGAGTTCACAGGCGCACTGCCTGCTGGCCTCTGTAGTGCTAGTAAATCCTTCTCATGTGAGCTGCGTGGCGCTGCCTTCCATTCCGACTAATAAATCCACAGTGGGTGAGGAAAAGAGTCCTTAATAATCATGCTGCACTGTACCACTTTCTTCAGCGCTCCCTCAAGCCTCTTCAAGGCGGAGCACCCCCAGATGCTGCCACGAGACCAACTTTGTGGCGGAGCTTCCTCACGACCGAGCTGGCCGTTTCTAAATCCAAAAATGAAGGTTGCCCTCGTTTAAGGAAGCCACACGCAAGAGGTATGTTTTCACCGCTTTATTGAGGAAAGGCTGCAGCAGGAAATCAGGACACATCCAAAAGTCTTAAGAGCCCGACGCGTTTCGTGCAACCCTGCACTTAATCATGGGCGTGACAGTCATTCAGCAGCGCCTTGCATTTTTATACAGCACCTGGTGTCCTTGATGAGACCCGCCCCAGTGGGAGTTCACAGGCGCACTGCCTGCTGGCCTCTGTAGTGCTAGTAAATCCTTCTCATGTGAGCTGCGTGGCGCTGCCTTCCATTCCGACTAATAAATCCACAGTGGGTGAGGAAAAGAGTCCTTAATAATCATGCTGCACTGTACCACTTTCTTCAGCGCTCCCTCAAGCCTCTTGAAGGCGGAGCACCCCCAGATGCTGCCACGAGACCAACTTTGTGGCGGAGCTTCCTCACAACCGAGCTGGCCGTTTCTAAATCCAAAAATGAAGGTTGCCCTCGTTTAAGGAAGCCACACGCAAGAGGTATGTTTTCACCGCTTTATTGAGGAAAGGCTGCAGCAGGAAATCAGGACACATCCAAAAGTCTTAAGAGCCCGACGCGTTTCGTGCAACCCTGCACTTAATCATGGGCGTGACAGTCATTCAGCAGCGCCTTGCATTTTTATACAGCACCTGGTGTCCTTGATGAGACCCGCCCCAGTGGGAGTTCACAGGCGCACTGCCTGCTGGCCTCTGTAGTGCTAGTAAATCCTTCTCATGTGAGCTGCGTGGCGCTGCCTTCCATTCCGACTAATAAATCCACAGTGGGTGAGGAAAGGAGTCCTTAATAATCATGCTGCACTGTACCACTTTCTTCAGCGCTCCCTCAAGCCTCTTCAAGGCGGAGCACCCCCAGATGCTGCCACGAGACCAACTTTGTGGCGGAGCTTCCTCACGACCGAGCTGGCCGTTTCTAAATCCAAAAATGAAGGTTGCCCTCGTTTAAGGAAGCCACACGCAAGAGGTATGTTTTCACCGCTTTATTGAGGAAAGGCTGCAGCAGGAAATCAGGACACATCCAAAAGTCTTAAGAGCCCGACGCGTTTCGTGCAACCCTGCACTTAATCATGGGCCTGACAGTCATTCAGCAGCGCCTTGCATTTTTATACAGCACCTGGTGTCCTTGATGAGACCCGCCCCAGTGGGAGTTCACAGGCGCATTGCCTGCTGGCCTCTGTAGTGCTAGTAAATCCTTCTCATGTGAGCTGCGTGGCGCTGCCTTCCATTCCGACTAATAAATCCACAGTGGGTGAGGAAAAGAGTCCTTAATAATCATGCTGCACTGTACCACTTTCTTCAGCGCTCCCTCAAGCCTCTTCAAGGCGGAGCACCCCCAGATGCTGCCACGAGACCAACTTTGTGGCGGAGCTTCCTCACGACCGAGCTGGCCATTTCTAAATCCAAAAATGAAGGTTGCCCTCGTTTAAGGAAGCCACACGCAAGAGGTATGTTTTCACCGCTTTATTGAGGAAAGGCTGCAGCAGGAAATCAGGACACATCCAAAAGTCTTAAGAGCCCGACGCGTTTCGTGCAACCCTGCACTTAATCATGGGCGTGACAGTCATTCAGCAGCGCCTTGCATTTTTATACAGCACCTGGTGTCCTTGATGAGACCCGCCCCAGTGGGAGTTCACAGGCGCACTGCCTGCTGGCCTCTGTAGTGCTAGTAAATCCTTCTCATGTGAGCTGCGTGGCGCTGCCTTCCATTCCGACTAATAAATCCACAGTGGGTGAGGAAAAGAGTCCTTAATAATCATGCTGCACTGTACCACTTTCTTCAGCGCTCCCTCAAGCCTCTTCAAGGCGGAGCACCCCCAGATGCTGCCACGAGACCAACTTTGTGGCGGAGCTTCCTCACCTCCGAGCTGGCCGTTTCTAAATCCAAAAATGAAGGTTGCCCTCGTTTAAGGAAGCCCCACGCAAGAGGTATGTTTTCACCGCTTTATTGAGGAAAGGCTGCAGCAGGAAATCAGGACACATCCAAAAGTCTTAAGAGCCCGACGCGTTTCGTGCAACCCTGCCCTTAATCATGGGCGTGACAGTCATTCAGCAGCGCCTTGCATTTTTATACAGCACCTGGTGTCCTTGTTGAGACCCTCCCCAGTGGGAGTTCACAGGCGCACTGCCTGCTGGCCTCTGTAGTGCTAGTAAATCCTTCTCATGTGAGCTGCGTGGCGCTGCCTTCCATTCCGACTAATAAATCCACAGTGGGTGAGGAAAAGAGTCCTTAATAATCATGCTGCACTGTACCACTTTCTTCAGCGCTCCCTCAAGCCTCTTCAAGGCGGAGCACCCCAAGATGCTGCCACGAGACCAACTTTGTGGCGGAGCTTTCTCACGACCGAGCTGGCCGTTTCTAAATCCAAAAATGAAGGTTGCCCTCGTTTAAGGAAGCCACACGCAAGAAGTATGTTTTCACCGCTTTATTGAGGAAAGGCTGCAGCAGGAAATCAGGACACATCCAAAAGTCTTAAGAGCCCGACGCGTTTCGTGCAACCCTGCACTTAATCATGGGCCTGACAGTCATTCAGCAGTGCCTTGCATTTTTATACAGCACCTGGTGTCCTTGATGAGACCCGCCCCAGTGGGAGTTCACAGGCGCACTGCCTGCTGGCCTCTGTAGTGCTAGTAAATCCTTCTCATGTGAGCTGCGTGGCGCTGCCTTCCATTCCAACTAATAAATCCACAGTGGGTGAGGAAAAGAGTCCTTAATAATCATGCTGCACTGTACCACTTTCTTCAGCGCTCCCTCAAGCCTCTTCAAGGCGGAGCACCCCCAGATGCTGCCACGAGACCAACTTTGTGGCGGAGCTTCCTCACGACCGAGCTGGCCGTTTCTAAATCCAAAAATGAAGGTTGCCCTCGTTTAAGGAAGCCACACGCAAGAGGTATGTTTTCACCGCTTTATTGAGGAAAGGCTGCAGCAGGAAATCAGGACACATCCAAAAGTCTTAAGAGCCCGACGCGTTTCGTGCAACCCTGCACTTAATCATGGGCGTGACAGTCATTCAGCAGCGCCTTGCATTTTTATACAGCACCTGGTGTCCTAGATGAGACCCGCCCCAGTGGGAGTTCACAGGCGCACTGCCTGCTGGCCTCTGTAGTGCTAGTAAATCCTTCTCATGTGAGCTGCGTGGCGCTGCCTTCCATTCCGACTAATAAATCCACAGTGGGTGAGGAAAAGAGTCCTTAATAATCATGCTGCACTGTACCACTTTCTTCAGCGCTCCCTCAAGCCTCTTCAAGGCGGAGCACCCCCAGATGCTGCCACGAGACCAACTTTGTTGCGGAGCTTCCTCACGTCCGAGCTGGCCGTTTCTAAATCCAAAAATGAAGGTTGCCCTCGTTTAAGGAAGCCACACGCAAGAGGTATGTTTTCACCGCTTTATTGAGGAAAGGCTGCAGCAGGAAATCAGGACACATCCAAAAGTCTTAAGAGCCCGACGCGTTTCGTGCAACCCTGCACTTAATCATGGGCGTGACAGTCATTCAGCAGCGCCTTGCATTTTTATACAGCACCTGGTGTCCTTGATGAGACCCGCCCCAGTGGGAGTTCACAGGCGCACTGCCTGCTGGCCTCTGTAGTGCTAGTAAATCCTTCTCATGTGAGCTGCGTGGCGCTGCCTTCCATTCCGACTAATAAATCCACAGTGGGTGAGGAAAAGAGTCCTTAATAATCATGCTGCACTGTACCACTTTCTTCAGCGCTCCCTCAAGCCTCTTCAAAGGCGGAGCACCCCCAGATGCTGCCACGAGACCAACTTTGTGGCGGAGCTTCCTCACGACCGAGCTGGCCGTTTCTAAATCCAAAAATGAAGGTTGCCCTCGTTTAAGGAAGCCACACGCAAGAGGTATGTTTTCACCGCTTTATTGAGGAAAGGCTGCAGCAGGAAATCAGGACACATCCAAAAGTCTTAAGAGCCCGACGCGTTTCGTGCAACCCTGCACTTAATCATGGGCGTGACAGTCATTCAGCAGCGCCTTGCATTTTTATACAGCACCTGGTGTCCTTGATGAGACCCGCCCCAGTGGGAGTTCACAGGCGCACTGCCTGCTGGCCTCTGTAGTGCTAGTAAATCCTTCTCATGTGAGCTGCGTGGCGCTGCCTTCCATTCCGACTAATAAATCCACAGTGGGTGAGGAAAAGAGTCCTTAATAATCATGCTGCACTGTACCACTTTCTTCAGCGCTCCCTCAAGCCTCTTGAAGGCGGAGCACCCCCAGATGCTGCCACGAGACCAACTTTGTGGCGGAGCTTCCTCACAACCGAGCTGGCCGTTTCTAAATCCAAAAATGAAGGTTGCCCTCGTTTAAGGAAGCCACACGCAAGAGGTATGTTTTCACCGCTTTATTGAGGAAAGGCTGCAGCAGGAAATCAGGACACATCCAAAAGTCTTAAGAGCCCGACGCGTTTCGTGCAACCCTGCACTTAATCATGGGCGTGACAGTCATTCAGCAGCGCCTTGCATT
Source organism: Lissotriton helveticus (assembly GCF_964261635.1). NCBI lineage: Eukaryota > Metazoa > Chordata > Amphibia > Caudata > Salamandridae > Lissotriton > Lissotriton helveticus. Next base: position 883,265,818 of record NC_136072.1, on the reverse strand, counting down.
TTTATACAGCACCTGGTGTCCTTGATGAGACCCGCCCCAGTGGGAGTTCACAGGCGCACTGCCTGCTGGCCTCTGTAGTGCTAGTAAATCCTTCTCATGTGAGCTGCGTGGCGCTGCCTTCCATTCCGACTAATAAATCCACAGTGGGTGAGGAAAGGAGTCCTTAATAATCATGCTGCACTGTACCACTTTCTTCAGCGCTCCCTCAAGCCTCTTCAAGGCGGAGCACCCCCAGATGCTGGCACGAGACCAACTTTGTGGCGGAGCTTCCTCACGACCGAGCTGGCCGTTTCTAAATCCAAAAATGAAGGTTGCCCTCGTTTAAGGAAGCCACACGCAAGAGGTATGTTTTCACCGCTTTATTGAGGAAAGGCTGCAGCAGGAAATCAGGACACATCCAAAAGTCTTAAGAGCCCGACGCGTTTCGTGCAACCCTGCACTTAATCATGGGCCTGACAGTCATTCAGCAGCGCCTTGCATTTTTATACAGCACCTGGTGTCCTTGATGAGACCCGCCCCAGTGGGAGTTCACAGGCGCATTGCCTGCTGGCCTCTGTAGTGCTAGTAAATCCTTCTCATGTGAGCTGCGTGGTGCTGCCTTCCATTCCGACTAATAAATCCACAGTGGGTGAGGAAAAGAGTCCTTAATAATCATGCTGCACTGTACCACTTTCTTCAGCGCTCCCTCAAGCCTCTTCAAGGCGGAGCACCCCCAGATGCTGCCACGAGACCAACTTTGTGGCGGAGCTTCCTCACGACCGAGCTGGCCATTTCTAAATCCAAAAATGAAGGTTGCCCTCGTTTAAGGAAGCCACACGCAAGAGGTATGTTTTCACCGCTTTATTGAGGAAAGGCTGCAGCAGGAAATCAGGACACATCCAAAAGTCTTAAGAGCCCGACGCGTTTCGTGCAACCCTGCACTTAATCATGGGCGTGACAGTCATTCAGCAGCGCCTTGCATTTTTATACAGCACCTGGTGTCCTTGATGAGACCCGCCCCAGTGGGAGTTCACAGGCGCACTGCCTGCTGGCCTCTGTAGTGCTAGTAAATCCTTCTCATGTGAGCTGCGTGGCGCTGCCTTCCATTCCGACTAATAAATCCACAGTGGGTGAGGAAAAGAGTCCTTAATAATCATGCTGCACTGTACCACTTTCTTCAGCGCTCCCTCAAGCCTCTTCAAGGCGGAGCACCCCCAGATGCTGCCACGAGACCAACTTTGTGGCGGAGCTTCCTCACCTCCGAGCTGGCCGTTTCTAAATCCAAAAATGAAGGTTGCCCTCGTTTAAGGAAGCCCCACGCAAGAGGTATGTTTTCACCGCTTTATTGAGGAAAGGCTGCAGCAGGAAATCAGGACACATCCAAAAGTCTTAAGAGCCCGACGCGTTTCGTGCAACCCTGCCCTTAATCATGGGCGTGACAGTCATTCAGCAGCGCCTTGCATTTTTATACAGCACCTGGTGTCCTTGTTGAGACCCTCCCCAGTGGGAGTTCACAGGCGCACTGCCTGCTGGCCTCTGTAGTGCTAGTAAATCCTTCTCATGTGTGCTGCGTGGCGCTGCCTTCCATTCCGACTAATAAATCCACAGTGGGTGAGGAAAAGAGTCCTTAATAATCATGCTGCACTGTACCACTTTCTTCAGCGCTCCCTCAAGCCTCTTCAAGGCGGAGCACCCCCAGATGCTGCCACGAGACCAACTTTGTGGCGGAGCTTCCTCACGACCGAGCTGGCCTTTTCTAAATCCAAAAATGAAGGTTGCCCTCGTTTAAGGAAGCCACACGCAAGAAGTATGTTTTCACCGCTTTATTGAGGAAAGGCTGCAGCAGGAAATCAGGACACATCCAAAAGTCTTAAGAGCCCGACGCGTTTCGTGCAACCCTGCACTTAATCATGGGCCTGACAGTCATTCAGCAGTGCCTTGCATTTTTATACAGCACCTGGTGTCCTTGATGAGACCCGCCCCAGTGGGAGTTCACAGGCGCACTGCCTGCTGGCCTCTGTAGTGCTAGTAAATCCTTCTCATGTGAGCTGCGTGGCGCTGCCTTCCATTCCAACTAATAAATCCACAGTGGGTGAGGAAAAGAGTCCTTAATAATCATGCTGCACTGTACCACTTTCTTCAGCGCTCCCTCAAGCCTCTTCAAGGCGGAGCACCCCCAGATGCTGCCACGAGACCAACTTTGTGGCAGAGCTTCCTCACGACCGAGCTGGCCGTTTCTAAATCCAAAAATGAAGGTTGCCCTCGTTTAAGGAAGCCACACGCAAGAGGTATGTTTTCACCGCTTTATTGAGGAAAGGCTGCAGCAGGAAATCAGGACACATCCAAAAGTCTTAAGAGCCCGACGCGTTTCGTGCAACCCTGCACTTAATCATGGGTGTGACAGTCATTCAGCAGCACCTTGCATTTTTATACAGCACCTGGTGTCCTTGATGAGACCCGCCCCAGTGGGAGTTCACAGGCGCACTGCCTGCTGGCCTCTGTAGTGCTAGTAAATCCTTCTCATGTGAGCTGCGTGGCGCTGCCTTCCATTCCGACTAATAAATCCACAGTGGGTGAGGAAAAGAGTCCTTAATAATCATGCTGCACTGTACCACTTTCTTCAGCGCTCCCTCAAGCCTCTTCAAGGCGGAGCACCCCCAGATGCTGCCACGAGACCAACTTTGTTGCGGAGCTTCCTCACGACCGAGCTGGCCGTTTCTAAATCCAAAAATGAAGGTTGCCCTCGTTTAAGGAAGCCACACGCAAGAGGTATGTTTTCATCGCTTTATTGAGGAAAGGCTGCAGCAGGAAATCAGGACACATCCAAAAGTCTTAAGAGCCCGACGCGTTTCATGCAACCCTGCACTTAATCATGGGCGTGACAGTCATTCAGCAGCGCCTTGCATTTTTATACAGCACCTGGTGTCCTTGATGAGACCCGCCCCAGTGGGAGTTCACAGGCGCACTGCCTGCTGGCCTCTGTAGTGCTAGTAAATCCTTCTCATGTGAGCTGCGTGGCGCTGCCTTCCATTCCGACTAATAAATCCACAGTGGGTGAGGAAAAGAGTCCTTAATAATCATGCTGCACTGTACCACTTTCTTCAGCGCTCCCTCAAGCCTCTTCAAGGCGGAGCACCCCCAGATGCTGCCACGAGACCAACTTTGTGGCGGAGCTTCCTCACGACCGAGCTGGCCGTTTCTAAATCCAAAAATGAAGGTTGCCCTTGTTTAAGGAAGCCCCACGCAAGAGGTATGTTTTCACCGCTTTATTGAGGAAAGGCTGCAGCAGGAAATCAGGACACATCCAAAAGTCTTAAGAGCCCGACGCGTTTCGTGCAACCCTGCCCTTAATCATGGGCGTGACAGTCATTCAGCAGTGCCTTGCATTTTTATACAGCACCTGGTGTCCTTGTTGAGACCCTCCCCAGTGGGAGTTCACAGGCGCACTGCCTGCTGGCCTCTGTAGTGCTAGTAAATCCTTCTCATGTGAGCTGCGTGGCGCTGCCTTCCATTCCGACTAATAAATCCACAGTGGGTGAGGAAAAGAGTCCTTAATAATCATGCTGCACTGTACCACTTTCTTCAGCGCTCCCTCAAGCCTCTTCAAGGCGGAGCACCCCAAGATGCTGCCACGAGACCAACTTTGTGGCGGAGCTTCCTCACGACCGAGCTGGCCGTTTCTAAATCCAAAAATGAAGGTTGCCCTCGTTTAAGGAAGCCACACGCAAGAAGTATGTTTTCACCGCTTTATTGAGGAAAGGCTGCAGCAGGAAATCAGGACACATCCAAAAGTCTTAAGAGCCCGGCGCGTTTCGTGCAACCCTGCACTTAATCATGGGCCTGACAGTCATTCAGCAGTGCCTTGCATTTTTATACAGCACCTGGTGTCCTTGATGAGACCCGCCCCAGTGGGAGTTCACAGGCGCACTGCCTGCTGGCCTCTGTAGTGCTAGTAAATCCTTCTCATGTGAGCTGCGTGGCGCTGCCTTCCATTCCAACTAATAAATCCACAGTGGGTGAGGAAAAGAGTCCTTAATAATCATGCTGCACTGTACCACTTTCTTCAGCGCTCCCTCAAGCCTCTTCAAGGCGGAGCACCCCCAGATGCTGCCACGAGACCAACTTTGTGGCGGAGCTTCCTCACGACCGAGCTGGCCGTTTCTAAATCCAAAAATGAAGGTTGCCCTCGTTTAAGGAAGCCACACGCAAGAGGTATGTTTTCACCGCTTTATTGAGGAAAGGCTGCAGCAGGAAATCAGGACACATCCAAAAGTCTTAAGAGCCCGACGCGTTTCGTGCAACCCTGCACTTAATCATGGGCGTGACAGTCATTCAGCAGCGCCTTGCATTTTTATACAGCACCTGGTGTCCTAGATGAGACCCGCCCCAGTGGGAGTTCACAGGCGCACTGCCTGCTGGCCTCTGTAGTGCTAGTAAATCCTTCTCATGTGAGCTGCGTGGCGCTGCCTTCCATTCCGACTAATAAATCCACAGTGGGTGAGGAAAAGAGTCCTTAATAATCATGCTGCACTGTACCACTTTCTTCAGCGCTCCCTCAAGCCTCTTCAAGGCGGAGCACCCCCAGATGCTGCCACGAGACCAACTTTGTTGCGGAGCTTCCTCACGACCGAGCTGGCCGTTTCTAAATCCAAAAATGAAGGTTGCCCTCGTTTAAGGAAGCCACACGCAAGAGGTATGTTTTCACCGCTTTATTGAGGAAAGGCTGCAGCAGGAAATCAGGACACATCCAAAAGTCTTAAGAGCCCGACGCGTTTCGTGCAACCCTGCACTTAATCATGGGCCTGACAGTCATTCAGCAGCGCCTTGCATTTTTATACAGCACCTGGTGTCCTTGATGAGACCCGCCCCAGTGGGAGTTCACAGGCGCATTGCCTGCTGGCCTCTGTAGTGCTAGTAAATCCTTCTCATGTGAGCTGCGTGGCGCTGCCTTCCATTCCGACTAATAAATCCACAGTGGGTGAGGAAAAGAGTCCTTAATAATCATGCTGCACTGTACCACTTTCTTCAGCGCTCCCTCAAGCCTCTTCAAGGCAGAGCACCCCCAGATGCTGCCACGAGACCAACTTTGTGGCGGAGCTTCCTCACGACCGAGCTGGCCATTTCTAAATCCAAAAATGAAGGTTGCCCTCGTTTAAGGAAGCCACACGCAAGAGGTATGTTTTCACCGCTTTATTGAGGAAAGGCTGCAGCAGGAAATCAGGACACATCCAAAAGTCTTAAGAGCCCGACGCGTTTCGTGCAACCCTGCACTTAATCATGGGCGTGACAGTCATTCAGCAGCGCCTTGCATTTTTATACAGCACCTGGTGTCCTTGATGAGACCCGCCCCAGTGGGAGTTCACAGGCGCACTGCCTGCTGGCCTCTGTAGTGCTAGTAAATCCTTCTCATGTGAGCTGTGTGGCGCTGCCTTCCATTCCGACTAATAAATCCACAGTGGGTGAGGAAAAGAGTCCTTAATAATCATGCTGCACTGTACCACTTTCTTCAGCGCTCCCGCAAGCCTCTTCAAGGCGGAGCACCCCCAGATGCTGCCACGAGACCAACTTTGTGGCGGAGGTGACCTCCCTCCTCCAAAGTCACAAATCGAGGCGCACACTGACAAAGTACGTTTTATGGATTTATTTTAGTTACACGATTAAATGGACAGACGAGTTTCGGCTACGCCTTCCTCAATGTCACATAATTCATTCCACAGTGTTGTAACTTATACAAAAATAGTAAGCCAAATTATAAAGCATGAGAGAGGACTTACGGTTCGTAGTCAACAACATAAATGAGGGACAAAACTGATCTCAGCTCAATTCATTTGGCAGCCATACTAGAATGTCTCAATCCATTCACATTCCCAGCTATGGCATTGAATGCAAGGGAGAAAATGTTATAAAAAACCTTCATCAGTCATCTTAATGTGCAACTGTACAATTAAACGTATATATATATTGCATTGGTAATCAAACATTATAATTCTTGTTGGATTACTCCACTGACCTTAGGAAACCCAACCATCTCGCCCTGAATGGGCTTACTGTCTAGTCCATTTCCGTTTCTGGTTTATCTCCCAGAGCATCCTTCCAAAAATGTATTCATCTGCATAATTGTGCCCTGAATAGGCTTAAACATTGCACACTTGCCATTTGATTCTATTATAATTTCCTCATTTACCTAATATGGACATATACACTCTATTCCAATGTTCTCATTTATTCAATATGGATCCAGAGTTCCTCATCTTCATTAATTCATTAAGTCCCCGTGGGGCTTTTGTTTGTAATTCAATAATGTATCGGGATTCAAGTGTTCTTAATGTTTTGAATCTATCTCCCCTTCTTTCTTTCTTGGAGACTTCATCTAGACAGAAGAATTTTAACAAGTTGGCATTCGCATTGTGTTGCTCTTCAAAATGTCGTGCAACAGGATATGTTGCATCATGATTCTTGATTGCACGCATGTGCTCAAGTATTCTCTTGTTTGTGGGATGGATCGTACTTCCCACATATCTGCTGTTGCAGGGGCACACTAGACAATAAACTGTATGATCAGAATTACAGTTCATCATCTTGTGCATTTTCTTCCTTCCTGGTACTGCGAATTCCTTCACTTTGTTGCTATTTCTACATGCCTTACATGCCATGCAGGGATAGAAACCAGTTACCATATCTTTCTTCCTGGTGGTTTTTGAGAAATGACTCCTTACTAGCTGATCATTAAGTGCTGGACCTCTCCTATAAGTAATCAAGGGTGAGTGTGAGCTGAGGAATCCTATTACATTGTCTGACTTTAAGATCTTCCAGTTTCTTCGGAAGATTAGAAGAAAAATAAAATATATATATATATATATAATGAAAAAGGCTACACACCGAAACGCATCGTCCTTGATCTTGGTGCACAATAAAATATTTGTGTAGTCTCCTGGTGTGCCGCTCCTTGTCTTCTGCATTTGGAGAATTGTTAAGGATCTCATGTTCATATTTAACTGCGGATGTCACCGGTTAGCAGGCACCGACGCCATAGGCTGCGAACTGCTGAGTACAGCGACTTGGTAGGTACATATATATATATATATATATATATATATATTTTCGTACAAATGGAGCGGCACAAACAGAGAGTTTTTAGAAGCCTTTAATCAGCGGTGGGGTGAAGCGCTGATTAAAGGCTTCTAAAAACTCTTTGTTTGTGCCGCTCCATTTGTACGAAAAAGTAATTGTTTGGGTCTGGATCCGACCCCTGAGCCGAGCACACATTGTTGAGCGCTCTCACAGCCTGCTGGATCACTTTGTGACAGATATATATATATATATATATATATATATATATATATAAAAAATATATATATATATATATTTCTCTCTCGCTTGCACCGAATGAATGCACTCTCGGTCGGTTGCCTTTTTCGCGGCGGTGCAGTCGCATCAACAATTGTCGCTCTCTCTCCGTAATTTACTTCTGAAGATAGGCACGCACGACATTTTTGGCTCATCCACTTTTATTTCAGCAAAACATAACGCGTTTCAGCATCCGCCTTCGTCAGATGTTTTACTTGTGCGCCAAAAAAACGACATTTCTTTAATATGTTTCAGTCAGCCGCCATACTTTGCGATCACATGATTTACTCGGGCATAGAAATTGAAAATGGACTTCAAGATTTCCGCCATATTGAATGGTTACGATCTATATATACAGATAATAACACATTATTTAATATATTTACACAATTCATTTACAATTGTCATATATACATATTTACACTACATTCGGCAGATGCATGCCACAACTTTATTCTGCCCATTTGTAATTGACTTTTGCCCGTGTATCGGCTATGGTGCCTCCAACTCTCGTTGTTAGCACCTTCATCACTATCTTAAATTCCTAGTGACTATAACTCGCCGTGAATCGGCCAAATTATTTAAAGGTAAATAATGTACCATATATGTGATCGTTAGGTGGTTGTTGTTTTTATATTTTTATCTAAAACCAAGATTTTGTATTATTCCTTTTCTTTGTTTTTTGCTTTATAGACTGGAGTTCATACTGTACTATTCAATTTACTTAAACTATTCTATTTTCCTATGTGTATTGCCAATTCTTCCCCACTATTCATTCCTTCTGGAGGTTTTGTTTCCAGATCATTGATGAATCGCGACTCAAGCCTCCTCAATTTCTTAGTTCTATCTCCTCCTCGTACACTAAGAGGCACTTGATCCAAACCAAAAAATCACAATAGATCCCTATTGCCTTGGTGATGTTCCGCGAACTGCCTAGCCACAGGATAACTGGCATCATTTTTGGCAATCGCTCTCATGTGCTCTAAAATTCGAATTTTCAATGGGTGGATCGTGCTTCCAATATACGTTTGCCCACATGGGCATACCAAACAGTATATTGCATGGGAGAAGTTGCATGTTAAGAACTTGTTAATGAGCCTCGGTGTTTTGCGTCCTGGTACATCATGTGTGAGTGTTCTCCTGCTCCCCACACACGCCTTGCATTTACCACAGGGATAAAACCCCCTCATCTCTTTGAGTTTTCCCCTGTCTTCATAACTGGTTCCAAATGGCTGTGTACTAGAGTATCTCTTAAAGACCTGGCTTTTCTAAAGGTAAATAGTGGTTCTACGGGTATATCCTGACCTATCACACTGTCAGTTTTTAAAATATGCCAATTCTTTCTAAGGATTTTTCTGAGGCAATTGGCATTATTAGAGAACGGTGTGATTAGTCGAAATTTGGTTTTATCATCTTGTGTCACTTTTTTTGTTTTGGATTTAAGCAATTCTTTTCTAGGCATATTTTTCACTCTAGCCAGAGTTCTATCTAGAAGACTTGCTTCATAACCTCCATATGACATAAAAAATCCTTAGAATCCTTTATATATGGGGGTAATTCCTTCACCAAATCAAATAAAAAGTGATCAATAAAGATAGATAAATGTTCTGTGAGACTATCCTGGGAAGACACAATCGGTCTTCCAGGTGGTCTCTGCACTTGTTTATGAATTATTGGAACGTGATAAAATGTGGGAACAATGGGATTCGGACATCTCAAAAATAAAAATTCTTCCGTGTCCAACATTTGCTTGCCATACCACACTTTAATTAATTCATCATACTTGGAAACACTTTCTAGATAAAACGTTTTATCTACTTTTTTGCAACAAGTTGCATCTGAGAGTTGTCTGTGTGCCTCTCTGCAATAACCCTCTCTTGTTTGCGGCACCATGTTTCCCCCTTTATCTGAGGGCTTATGTTATTAAAGTTTTGTCTTTTTGTATTGATTTCAGTGCACTTGTTTGTCCTTTAGTCAAATTTTTTTTCCATATTGTTTTTCATCTTAGTGCCAGTAAGTCCTTAATCACTGCATCTGAAAAGACATCTATGGCATCACTGGGTTATTGGGGCAAAAATTGTGATTCTGGTTTGAAAGGGCTCTCATCCTTTTCTTGCTCCACCCTTAGTCTGGAGACTCTTTCCAATTTACCCTCTTACATTACTCTATCTCAATACTCGTTCGCTTCCCAAACATCACTTAGATATATTCCAACTTCTAGATGGAGGTTCTATTGACATCTTACTCCTCACGGAAACTTGGTTAAATGCCGACTCCTACCCCGACATCCTGGCCGCCATCCCTGCGGGTTACTATATTCTCCATTCTGACAGAAACCCTGGCAGACCTGGCGGTGGAGTCGCTGCTATCATTCGCTCTCATTTACAGTTCACCACTCTCTCCACTCCTTCCATAGCTAACACGGACATTCTTACACTGAAACTGTCCTCCCCCAATTCCTCATTTATCTGTATATTAGTTTACCGTCCCCCTGGCAACTCGCCTCTTTTCCCATCCTTATTTAGCAGTCTGATCTCGCAAATTGCCATCAATTCCGCTAGGGTATTGGTGGCGGGCGACTTTAATTATTGGCCCTCCGACCCCCAGGAATCATCCCTCTCCCGTGAGTTCACTGACTCTCTGCTTGGCCTGAATTTCTCCAGACACATCTCTGCGGCCACCCATAACAAAGGCCACACACTAGATCAGATCTGGTCTATCAATCTTGACATCCCCTCCCCCCTGGTCTACCCTTGCCCCTGGTCTGATCACTTTTTTATTTCTTTCTCCTTGCACTTACTCTTGCCTACCCGTCCTACCATCCCCCACAACCTTCAGGTTCGGAATTGGAAACAGGCTGACATCCCCCATTTCCATTCTATTCTTGCCTCATCATCCCTTCCTGACTACTCTGACCTGGATTCTCAAGCCACTTCTATTGATCAATGGTTGTCCTCCGCCTGTGATGCCGTTGCCCCCATCAAAACGGTTAAGTCCAAACGCCCCCATGACGCTCAGCGCTGGTTTACATCCACTCTGAAGGCGGACAAACTTCGCCTTAGACAGGCTGAGCGCCGTTGGCGGCGGAATTACGACCCTTTACTCCAAATTACGTATATCGATCTATTAAAGGCCTACAAACGATCGATCATTTCGGCCAAACTCTCTTATTTTTCTCAGAAGGTCTTGACTTCGGCATCTAAGACCAAAGAAATTTTTTCTATCGTAGCTGAGCTCTCCCTTCCCGATCGGGTCACCCCTCAGCCCCTACCCTCACAAGCCCTTTGCAATTCCCTCAACTCTTTTTTTTCTGACAAAATCTCTGCGATTAAAAACAATATTCCCCTCACTACTCTGTCTCATGATTCTGTTCTCCCTTCCCCGAATCCCCACTCATTTTCTACATTTCCTCCTATCTCCATGGATACTTTTCTCTCATTGCTCCAGACTGTGAGCTCCGGCTCACCTAATGATTGCTGTCCCACGTCCATCTTAAGAGCTGCCTTCGTGGCCTGCCCCGGTCCCCCCCTTGACCTCCTAAACCAATCCCTCCTGTCAGGCTCTGTCCCTAATGCTTTCAAAAGCGCTGTGGTGGTTCCGATTTTAAAAAAACCTGGCCTCGACCCCTCTACGCTGGCCAACTACCGCCCCATCTCCCTCCTTCCTTATTTAGGAAAGGTCCTAGAGACCTATGTCACCCGCTGCCTCAGTGCTTTTATCGAGGAAATCCATTTCCTCGACGACTGTCAGGCTGGGTTCAGACCTGCCCATTCCACTGAGGCAGTTGTGGTGGCAGTTATGGACACGTTGAAACAGGGAGCTGACAGGAATTTGTCCCAGGCCCTTGTACTTTTAGACCTCTCAGCCGCTTTCGACACGGTCGACCATGGTATCTTGGTCGACCGTGTCAGAAATGCTGGCATCTCCGGCCTGGCCCTGTCATGGGTGGTATCTTTTCTTTACTCTCGTTTTCAATCGGTCCGGCTTTCTTCCTTCTCTGCCCCTCTATCCTCTCTTTCTTGTGGTGTCCCCCAGGGTTCTGCTCTGTCCCCGCTTTTGTTCAATCTCTACATGCAGCCCCTTCTTGTTTCCCTTCGTCGGTTTTCACTCACTGCTTTTAACTACGCAGATGATCTGCAGCTTATCTTTCCTCTCAATTCTTCTCCCTCCTCCTGCTCTAACTTTCAAAATGCCATGCTCTTCATCTATGAGTGGATGAACCTTAGTCAACTCAAGCTCAACCCTAGTAAAACGGAGCTTGTAGTGACTGGTGGTTCTCTTACTCCCTGGTCTCCCAACTTCTGGCCTGCAGCTTTGGGTTCCCCTCCTTGCCCTGTGAATACCGTGAAGAGCCTGGGGGTCACTATTTCTAGTGACCTCTCAATGCGGCCTCACATTAACACCGTCACTTCGGCTTGCTTTTTCCACCTCCGCCGAATCGGGAAGATTCGCAGGTTTCTATCTCAAGAGGCCCTTATTCTTGTAATCCTTGCCCTCATCACCTCACGTCTAGATTATGCCAACTGCCTATACGTGGGGGTCCCTGCCTGCCATCTTTCCCGACTCCAACTGGTTCAGAACCAGGCAGCCAGATTAATCTTTCGGCAGCCCAAACATCAGCATGTCACTCCTTTGCTGAAAACTTTACACTGGCTCCCCGTTGCACAGCGGTGTGTTTTTAAAATGGCCTGTACTATTTTCAAATCTTTGTTCCTATGTGCTCCTGCTTTTATTTCTTCTTGCTTGCACGCCTATATCCCTTCCCGCCACCTCAGATCCTCGGCTCACAACCTCTTGATCACCCCCAGGTTTAACCGCAAGAAACATGGAGGAGCCTGTTTCTCCTTCCTTGCTCCTGCCACCTGGAACTCCCTCCCTCTTGCCATTCGTCTGTCTAACGACTATCGCTGCTTCCGCAATTCTTTGAAAACTTACCTGTTCCGTCTGGCGCACGGCTAGCGGCCCTGCCCTCGTATGTTCTTCTCCCACCTGGTCTAGAGCGCCAAGAAACCAATTGGTGTATGTGCGCGGTACCAAATCCTTTTTAATAATAATAATTGTTGGACTTGGCCCTTCTGGCAGGTACACCCCTGAACTTTTTGCTTTTGGTATGTGACCTGGTGTTAGTGATTTTTGGTTTCTGCGCACTTTACCACTGTGTCCCAGGGTAAAGTGTGTGCATGTGGTGAGATTGGCCTGCCCTCCCATAGGAATGCATGGGGAATGTATGTGTCCATGTTAGTTCCTGATGTGTGGGGAGTGCAGGCTCGAGTTTAGTATGTGTGGACTTGTGTGATTAAATGCTGCACGATGATGTGTGCGGCATGATTGTGTCTAGTGTGGAAGTGCCACTTCTAGAAGTTGGCCTGCCTGTGTAAATTATGTGAATTGGCTGTTTGGCTTATGATTGGCTGGAGCTGGCTGGTGTGCCAGGCTCCATAAGTCAGGATGGGTCTGCCCCAGTGGTGAATGGGAGATCTGCATGTTAATGTGAGGGAGGGATGCACCTGGGACCTGAATAGGGCTGGGCTTTCCCCACACAATGCTGGCTCTGCCCCCTGTAGTGCGACTCATGACCCCACCCCTCCTGTGAATAGGCAGAGGGGCTGAGCAAAAAAATTGCTCAGGAACCAGTTGTATCTGGTTCGCCCCTTGCCTGCACCTTTAGACAAAGGAATGGTGTGTATAAAAAGAGGCTGTGACCTCTTGTAAAAGTTTCTCTTGCCTGATCCTAAACTGGAGGGGGGCCTGCTGCTGCTGGGCGCCAGGAGGAACCCCCACTGGGGACTGCCTTCCTGCCTGGAGGGCCCTGTGAGCTGGCCCCTGGGCCCAGCCTTGCCACCCCTACCTTTCTAAAGACTTGTTCCTGAGCCTTGCCTGCTATGCCTGGAAGCGCATTGTTTCCCTTGCCAGGAGTGCTGTGTGGCTGGCCCCTTACTCGTTTTGTGTGGGGGAGAGCAGGTGCCCACCCTGCGTGTGGCCCCGCAAATTGCTCTGATTCACGGCGCGGGTGCCCACCCCGCTCATTGCCATATTTCTACCTCGTGACTGGGTCCCTGGCAGGTGCCTACCCCGCCAGGGACTCTACATTTAATTATACTGGGAGCCTACCCCAGATTACTGCCACTTCCCCCCTCCGGGCCGCCACGCTGCCTGCGACGACCCGGAAGTGACCCACCCCAGAAAGCGGAAGCAGGAAGCCACGGGAGCCTACCCCGTGCTCCTGTGACCCCACCAGGTGAGGCAAGCCAATCGAAGAGCCCGGAGTGCCTCCGGGAAGACAGAGGGTTGCCGGCGCTGGCGGGGCTCCCGTAGTGTGGGGAGAGCCCTGCATGTAGCAAGAGTCCGCCGCGTCTGCCCACAGAGAGGGAACCAACCAGAGAGCCCTGCCTGAAGACCAGATCCCCGCGAGCGGCCCAGGACGACCGGAGACAGGAGCCCGGTAAGGTGGGGGCTTGGGGTTGTCTCTGGGAGTTCTCCCGGGCGGTCCCACGTTGCAGTAGGCCGCCCCCGCATTCCGGGGCATTTTGTACTCTGAGTCCCCAGAGGCGGGACTCCAGCGTTTAGGGACAATTTTTCTTAAGAGCCCGAGAGGCTCCTACCCACGGGGGCATTTTGTGTATTTCGAGCCCGCCGAGGCTCCAACGACCCCCAGGTATATTTTACTTCAGAGCCCCCAAGAGCCTCCGGGGGCGATTATTCTCGAGTCCCCCAGCGAGGGACTCCAACACGGGGGCAGTTGTTTTCCGAGTCCCCAGAGGGAGGACTCCAACGTTAATTTCCACATTTAGGGGGCATTCCAGACGGTAGAGCGGCCCCGGTTGGCAGCGGACCGCTCCCCCAGTGGGTGCATTTTCGTCAAGCCCACGAGGCTTCCGGGCCCACAAGTCTTCCCAGCCCACGAGGCTCCAGGGGGCCATCGTTGTTCAGAGCCCACGAGGCTCATGGGGGCACAGTTGTCTTGGTCATAGAGCCTGCGAGGCTCCTGAGGCTCCCACGTTGTTTTGGGCCCCATTGTTCCTTTAGGGCTCAGAGGAGATCCCCAGCTGCCCAGCACTTAGTAAGCAGCTGCTTCGTTTAGGCTTGCCCCTTTGCGCAATCTTCTTTGGCTGCCTGCTCAGCCTGCCCTGACATTGCTGGACACAGGGCGTTTCAGCCCCTGAGAGGCCAGTTGGCATGGGGACAGTTCTTTTGTTATACCCTTGCGTGGGGTACGTGTTCATGCCCTATGTGATATTTTGCGCAAATGTGATACCTGCCTAATGTCATTGCTGCATCATGTGTGATGTCTGGGCCATATCAATCATGTCCAAATGCGTTCGCAAATGCCGAAATTCGCAGAATTTCGGCGTTTGCGAACCCATTTTCGCAAAATTGTATGTATCACCCAAATCTGCATGCAAAATAAGGAATCACAAAATTTGCGATTCCTTATTTTGCAATTGCATTTAAGGAATCGCAAATTTTGCGATTCCTTAAATGCAATGTAAGAAGCCAAAAAAATTTGCTAAATGGCCTTAAGGAATCGCAAATTACCACCAACTTCTAGTTGGTGGTAAGTTGTGAATTCCTTGAAAAATTCACTTTTTTGCATTTTTCAAAGTGCCATGTGACGCACATACATGCCCTTAGGGCATGTATGTGCACCACATGTGCACCCATGCATATTTCAGGGGTGCAACAGGGTGTCCTTTGGACACCCCTGCACCCTTGAAATTATTCTCAGTTTGCGATTAGCAAATTGCGATTCGCAAATTGAGAATAACTTCTCATTCATTCCTATGGGCCTCCTGGCCCATAAAAATGAATGGGAAAGTATTCCTTAATTGCTAATTCGCAATTTGCGAATTCGCAATTAAGGAATATCAAGACATCGCTAAGAAATAGCAATTTTCTTGATACATACCAATTAGCGATTCTAAAATAGCGATTTCTTAAAAATCGCTATTACAGATTCGCTAATTGGTACCTTGATACATATGGCCCCTTGTGCCTATACCTCTAAATGTATTGTGATGCTTAGGAGGTTGTTTTTCCTAGTATAAGGTTATGCTAGTGGGTTTATAATTCCCTGCGTGATATTTTCCTACGGTGGTTAGGGTTGCATAGGTGGTACTTACCTCTTACCAGTGGTTACTGGTTGTGTGCTCTATTTGCTATTTTGCGCTACAGTTATGTGTTCTATGTGCTAATTATTATTCCTACAAAGTGCTAATTCTACCAAGTGCTAAGTCTAAAAGTGCATATTCCTGACAGTGGTCCATGTGGCCCTGTCCTGTACATAATCCCCCTGTAAATTCTGCCCGTGCCTGTTGGCACATTGTAAAGTGTGTGTTTTTATCTAATGTGTTGGTTATAATACAAAGGCTATTTTTATACATAACCTTGTGTGGAGTTTCCTTTGTGGTGGGCCTTGGGTGTTGTTGCTGGGTGCACGCGCAAACACTTAACCTACATTGCCTCCGAGATTTGCCTTGCTGCTCGCGTCACGTTACCTAGAGGGTGAGCAGGGGTTCTCTTTGGCGTGTAACTCCCTTGCCCTGACTAGAGTGATGGTTTCTGCCTGGCTTTGGCACAAACCTTAGCCAACCGGAAATCCCATTTCTAACAGTGATGCTATATTTGTGTCCATTCCTTCGTTGGCAATGGACGTCATTGCTTCCCAGGTGCTTAGATCTTCTATTATCGTGCCATATGTTTCTTTGGGCATTCGTGGTGGTTTCCTTTTTTTACATCCCTTTGGCCTGGTCTTAAAATATTTATGCAGTTTTAATTTTCTGGTCAACTTGATCACATCAATCCTTGTTTGAGTGTATTCCATGTTTGATGATGGGCAGAACGTGAGGCCGAGCTTGAGCACTGTCTCTTCATCTTTTGACAGTACTCTTGACGTTAGATTGACGATAGTCAAATTCTTTAACATCTCTTGCCTTTCTTGTTGCGAGTTGTTCTTGGTGGGGCGCTTTGACCATTTCTTCCATCCCCCTCTCCTGGTTGGTCGCTTTTGTTTTCTGGGCGTTTATTTTTCCCTCCCCTTCGCCATGTCTGCCTCCTGAACAGGGGTCTTTTTGAAGGTCGAGGTGGTTGCCGTGTCGTCGCCAGAAGATTCTCCTATTACTTCTGATTCTGATGTTTCCACTCTTGGTACTGTCACTGGGGGCGATTTAGACGCCATTTCCTTCCTTGTACCATCAAACTTCTTCGCAAACGTTAAAACTCGGCCTTGGGCATAGTCACGGGTATCTCGTTCAAATTTCTCTTGTTTACGTTGTTTTATTTTTATTCATATTTTAGCAAGCGTTTTTTCATGTTTTCCCTGAGTTCTTCAATTTTCTTTTTATCTTCTTCTTTGTCCAATTCGGCTTCTAATTTTTCAATTTCTTGCATGGCCTTGTCTCGATCACTCCACGCAAACTGAACTAGTATCACCAGCATCCCCTTACATGATTGTGCTATATGTTCAGCCCAGGTTTCCAATAGCTGGGGTTCGGGATTTTCATAAGCCGGAATGGTATAAATTCGCTGCCCCCTTGGGACCCGTTCCACATCAATATAACTTTGGAGGGAGGTTGCCTCCCACCATTTTCTTATTTCTCTCTCGTATACCCGTTCCAGTATATTGAATTTGGACAACACATTGGTATTCCCTCCAGTCTCTTTACTGCTCGGTATATGTTGCAATGGTGTTTCTTTTTTGAACATGTCCTGTGCCGCTTCTCGGCATGCTGTCACGTTAAACATTGTTTTATTGCACTTGCCGTTAGCAGTGTGCCAATTCTGACCTTTCGACCTGCTATGACTTTGGGTTGCGATTAGGAATAAAATAATCGCTTACCCACCGCTCCGGTGTCTGCATCGGGCGTCCTCCGACTCTCCGCTCCTGGCGCCTGGCGGCGAGTTCCTCCCAAACACGGTGCAATCCAAAATTCAATTCTCGTTCGGTTGCACCAAATGAATGCACTCTCGGTCGGATGCCTTCGTCCCAACGGTGCAGCCGCGTCAACAATTGTCGCTCTCTCTCCGTACTTTACTTCTGAGGATAGGCACTCATGACTGTCATTTTGGGCTCATCCGCTTTTATTTTAGCAAAACATAACGCTTTTCAGCATCCGCCTTTTCGTCAGATGTTTTACATGTGCGCCAAAAAACCTACATTTTTTATATGTTTTAGTCAGCAGCCATACTTTGCGATCACATGATTTACTCGGGCATAGAAATTGAAAATGGACTTCAAAATTTCCACCATATTGGAGTGGTTACGATCTATATATACAGATAATAACACATTATTTCATATATTTACACAATTCATTTACAATTGTCATATATACATATTTACACTACATTCGGCAGATGCATGCCACAACATTATTCTGCCCATTTGTAATTGACTTTTGGCCGTGTATCGGCTATGGTGCCTCCAACTCTCATTATTAGCACCTTCATCACTATCTTAAATTCCTAGTGATGTGATAGAAAAAAAGAGGAGGATGTAATAAGGCAACGTAAAGCTTATAAGTTCCACAGAGACAGATGTGACTACGAATATGGAAGAATCTTTACATTTGTCCGCAAATATGATGCACTCATAGCTGATAACAGGGGAATGAAACAACGAGTAGAAGATGCAAATCAGCATCCAGATCTGACATCAGCGTCAGGAGAAGGCTTTAATGTGGAGAGTGTGTCAGAAGCGGAGATTAGAAATAGGTCAAGAGCAGCAACTGCCTGCAAACCCTCGCTCACGGAAGAAGTTGATTTTTTATGTATGGAGCGCCTCCAATCCCAAAGGGGACAGAAACAGGAGGACAGCGAAAGTCGAGGAGGAGTAAAAAACGGAGGGAGAGAAGAAAAGCCAATATAAGAAGAAAACAGCAACAAAAAGCAACAAAAGAAACAACAGAGGAAACACTGGAAATCACTGAAGTCAATTTGACAGATTTAACATTGAACACTACAACTATTGGCTTTAGGTATCTCCTTTTGCCCTGAGAGCTCATTCAATTACTCAAAATCAAGGGTCGACATTTATAAAAGAGTGATAAAACTGAAACTGAGGAAGTTTCATGCTCAAACCAAAAAAGCAACAAATAGTGAAGACTCTTCCACTATATCTGATCTTCCAGCACAAGAAAACAAGACAGGTTCAAACATTAAACAGGGGTCACAAGAACTGGTTGATACTCTTTACGATCTGATGCAGGAAGGCAACCAAGCCAGTGGAACTTTGGCTGAAAAAACAATGCATAATGGCGTGGTACCATGCAAGACTCCCTTTAAACCACCATCATCTTTCTATCCATAAATGCTGAAAGACACAATCGATGTATTCCAAGACCAAGTCATCAAGGACTTAAAAAACTTTAACAAATCAATAACAAAGAAAAAAGTAAGGTCAAGAAAAACATAAAGGAATTACAATACCATCAACTTATGACCAAAATCAAGAATGACAAGGAAGTAGTAGTAAGAAACGCCGACAAAGGCGGAAATGTGGTTCTGTGGAAAAGGGAGCATTACCTCAAAGTAGCAATGAACCACTTAATAGACGGAACCTGCTACGGAACCAGCAACAAAATGACCTGGAATGCAATACAATCTTCTTTTCGGGTCAAATTGATGGCATGGCAAGAAATGGGCCTCTTAACAACTGAGGAATGCAAGTACCTATGGATAGCAAACCCCACAATCCTCATTCTTTACTTTATACCATAAGTACATAAGGACAGTGCAAATCCGCCGGGGAGGGCAATCATATCAGCCAAAAATAGCATTTTTGAAAACACTTCAAAATATGTGGACTACTTTCTACAGGAACATGTACAAAAGCTTGCCTCATATATCAAAGATACAGGGGACTTTATGTTTAAAATGAAAGACTTTCAATGGCAGAATGATTATCTTTTAATCACTTTAGACGTTACCTCACTCTATACGTCCATCAAACACAGGGATGGACTACGAGCATTGAAGCACTACCTGGCAAGGAGAGGACAATCTTATACAGAACACAACAGAATGATTGTTAACATGGTGGAATTATGTCTAACAAATAACATCTTTATGTTCCAAAATGTACTGTACCAACAATTACGCAGTGTTGCCATGGGAGCCAGCTTCTCTCCAGCGATGCGTGTTCACACATGGGCTGGTGGGAGGAGCTGGTTCTCAAGGCAAACTACGCGGAGACACTAAAGAAACATATAAAATGCTGGTGGAAGTTCATTGACGACCTGTTCCTAGTTTGGCAGGGTAAGGAAGAGGAGGCGAGTAAGTTCATTGCTTCACTCAATGTAAATGAACTTAATTTGAACTTCACAGCAAACATAAGTAAGACTAGTGTAGTGTTTTTAGATGTGGAGGTATTGATTAATCAAGGCAAGGTTGAGACCAAATTGCACAGGAAACCAACGGCAGGAAATGCAATTTTGCATGCTGTGGTAAATAAATAAATAATACCCTATTTTTGACTAAGCATATATCATAGCAGGTAGCTCAATAAATAAGAGTCAAGATTCGAGGTAGTAGGAGTTTCTGCAGGTTTATTACAGCATAAGGACAGGATCGGGACAACCTGCATAGGATGACCCAACAGCTGCTGGGGCCGGGTCTGGGATGAGCGCGCTAACTTTTAATAACAATACATCAACTTATATACATAGCGCAAACACATAGCATTACATTGCAGTAGGCGTAACAGTGGGTGGAGCAGAAGGCGTGACGCGTAGCAGTCGCGAGAGATAACAGTAAAAGTAGGTGTAACTGGGAGTATACATAGACATGTAATGCAAACGTAACAGAATATGTCATGAATGGGCGGAATCATTGGAGGGGGCTACCTAAGGAGCCGGGACCTCTAACCTGGTGGTGCGCGTAAACTGACAATGACGTGTTACTAGGAGAAGCTGGGGGCTACGAACTCTGTGCTAGGAGCAGAGACTTGAGTCTGGAGGGTCGGAGCGACATGTGCCTGAACCCTATCTGGTATCTGATGTTTAGGGAACATGTTGATATAAACTAGAAGTCATGAGGGGAAAAGCTAACTTGATTCTAAGACTGGACCATGCATTATTCTACATGTAGTGCGTGATGAAGAATATTAAATGACCATTAATACAGTATTTCTCTAACGTGGAGCCGAATAGGCTAGACAATGACGGAAACTATTGATGCAGTTCAGTAGCTTAGGAATGCAGAGAAGAAGGACTGAACTGATAGCTGGAATCATAACATACTCTTGGCAGACTCAGAGGCAGAGCCAAGCTGCACCGGGCACTGCGAGGCAGGAAGTAAGTGAAGGGTCGAGGATACAGGTGGGGGCTGTATCGCTCCTCAGCGAGGCTTTCAGGAGACAGGAGCTGAATCTGTTGTCCGGGCCCTTTTGAGGCCTGGAAACGGGGACTTTATAATGAAATAACGTG